>NC_089532.1:2715159-4013909 GCF_963924715.1 Thunnus thynnus | reverse complement strand
GATTAATTTGACTTGATTTGATAACTAATTACTGTAAATGTAATATTTTGGGGGTTTTGTACTACTTGGTGAGACAAAGTCAGACTCTGATGTGTTAATCAAAATACATATTGAGCAAATGAATCATTAGTTGTAGCTAACGTGCTGGAACTTTGTATCTTTTTGTGGAAAAAATGACCTCTAATCTGTAAAAGATCATGTCACACCAGCAGGTTAAATCTCTCACAATTGTTTTTATCATCTTTTCCACAGTTGGAAACACATCTGACCTCTGCTGCAGGGTCGCCTTGTTATTATACCAGCTGTTTATTTTCTCTTACTTACTGCTGCCCAAATCTCTTCCTGTTTTCAGGCAGCTTTGTTTTCTGATCAAAAGCTGCTCCATTTTTGTCTCCCAGCATGCACTGGAAAGACTCTCCTGGTTACAGACTCACCTGCAGTTGCTTATGGGAGGAGGGAGGAGGGGGGAAAGTCGTCACAGCCGTGCGTCACAGACATTTCACAGCTCGACTGAGACGATGCGAACGGGGTGAAATGCAAAAAAAAAAGGCTGCTCTAATTACATTTTTGCCCCCTACACTTACCCTCAACCCTTCTCTTTTAATTTCACAAATTTTTTTTTTATGAACTTGGAGGGTTATTTGTGCCCTCAGGCTCCGGTTAATCTCTGACCCTCCTGTACGATACAAGATCCACCGTAGACTATGCAGAATTTTAAACAGCAGAATCCAAAATTAGATAATGTAACATAATAAAGGCTGCGGTCACGCTCTGATGCAGTATTTAGTCATATGTGGGGAGCGATGCAGCAGATGAAACATTTCCTCACCAGCCTGTGTGTGCCCTCCACCTGCCCTACGGCTTACAGCTCACACACACACACACACACACACACACACAACCACTATGATGCTACACTATGTTTATTATTTTTATCATACGAGATATCAGATCTAGCTTAGATTTCCCCGGAGGAAAACTCGTGTGTCACGCAGAGGAAAATATTAAAAATACCAAACGATCCACATCTGCTCCACCACCAACAATATTTCCTGTTTGCACAGACTGCCAACCCCAACCCCCTGCCGGTGCCTGTCGGAGCCCCCGCCAGCGGCGTTTTGGTGGAGAGCGGGCCCGTCGTCTACGATGATGTAGCGGTGGATGAGGAAGAGGAGGAGGAGGAGGAGACTTGTGTCAGCGCCATGGAGCTGATGGGAGGCCACGGTCAGTTTTAAAGCAGTGTTTTCTTTAAACTGCAGGAGAATATGTGTCATCAGATGTTGTCATTTATTGAAGTAGATGTTTATTTCAGTCAGTTATACAGTAAACACAGTGTAAACGATTTCCTACAGACTGAAAATGTGGCTGAAGCTTTTACAACACACGTATTCTGGAAAAATGAGGGTCGTCTCATATTTTCAGATTAGATCAATCACATGTTCACAAGATCGAACTGGTGTAACAGCTTCTGCAGAGACCGTCGTAGCCTTAATGTTGCTGCGTGTGTCTGTTTACACTGAGTCTGTTAGTCCGTCAGTCTTAGAGATATGAGGTCAGTTTAACCTGCAGGAGAAGCGTGTTTACCGTGTTTTTAATCGCACAGAGGAAATAAATTCATGAATTACTGCAGAAACACAACGAGGACTGAATCATCTGTCAGGCAGCCAAGAAGATCTGCTGTCACAGATGATGAGGAGCAGGAAAATGAAAATAAACAACAACAAAAAAAAAAGAGCCATAAAAGCGTGAGAGTCGTCTTATAATCAGGGTGGTCTTCTATTCCAGCCAATACGGTATTTACAGTGTTCTGATCATAGTTTTATATCTTGAGCTCCTGCGTTTGTTGTCAGCACATAAACAGCTCATGTAAACACACTTAATACAAAGTAAACATAAAGTTCACATGTTTAAACAGTTAAATTATGATTGAAATATAAAATCTTTAAAAAAAAAAAAAAAAAGGGATTTAGACTCTTGTTGGGTTTAGAGGAGCTGATACCTACATTTGTTTAGTAAATTACTTAAAAGAATGAATCAATTATCAACGTTACTGTTGATTGAATTGATTGACTGATTGTTGATCATCTTATTGTGAAGTTTTCTTCTTGAAACAAGACAGAAACAGTCAAACTGCTGCACTAGAATCAATAAATAAATAATATCTTGGTTGTCAGATTCCTTCATTTCCAGTAAACAAGTCTCATTTCTCATCACTTCATCTGAACATTTGACTTTCGTTCACACTCACCGAGTCACTTTTTTTTAATGAATCGGCCTCTCCGGGTCACCGCTCGGACTCCTGGTATGTTTTAATGAGCTCAGATTAAATTTCTTCACTTTACGTCTCCGGCTGTTAAACTTTAAGGACCCTGACTCTGCCGCAGTAAAAAAAAAATTTTCAGTCACTTAATTGATTCCTGTAGGGAAACTCTTTGTTTATAGTCATGCAGCGAGGTCAAAGGTCAGGGTCAGCCTCAGAGCAGCACCTCTGGAGCTGCTAGAGACTCGCGGAACGGTTGAGCGGGACGCCGACGCTGGAGATTAAACGCCAGTCAGATGATGGAAGGTCTCGCCGTTCCTCCCGCAGCGAGCGATGTGACACTTTTCACTTTTTACTGCTCTGACCTGTCGATGCTCCTCGTGAAGTCACACAGAGCGTCTCTGTCGGACGTCTTCTGGAAGGTCGAATCTCTGGAGCGTGTTTACTTTTCCTTGTTTTACGTTCATGCAGTTCCTCTCAGCTCGTCTACTTCTCGGCTCTCTTGAGGGTTTCTTGTTCACGTTTCCCGTCGGCATTTTCACAGCCGGTGTTAAAGTGAAACTGATGAGCTGTCAATCACCGGCTCACCTCTCTGTAGAGTATTGATTGAAACCAATATAATAACTGATACTTTACAAAAACCCTGTACAAGTTCATCCAAATGTGTCAATGCGTTAATGTTTCATCAAGTTTATTTGAGCTTAACGAGCAGCTTCAAGTTCTTTAAACATTTATAACACACTGAAGTGGAAAATGAAATCAATTACAGTCAAATGAAATAAAATAAAGTTACAGAAGAGTTTTTAGTTTAGATTAGACAGACTTGAGGTAGATGTTTCTATCTGTTCAGCAGCTTAATGTAACTTCATCATGTTTGGTTGTGAGGTTCAACCAGCTGACTGCTTCCTAAACATCAGAGTGGATCATCAACGTAGAGCTGCAACGATTAGTCAATTAATCAATCAGCAGACAATTAGTCAGTAATTATTATGATAAGAAATGAATCATCAGTAATTTTTAAAAGGCAAAAAAAATACTAAAATTCTCCCGTTTCGGCTTCTTAAATGTGATTTTCTGGTTTCTTTAGTCTTCTAGTAGTAAACTGAGAGTAGTAAACTTCTACTAACAGTAAACTGAGAATGTTTAGGTTGTGGACTGTTAGTCGGCACGTTGGGCTTTTTGGGAAACACTGATTGACATTTTTCACTATTTTCTGACACATTAAAGACCAAACAACTAATCGATAATGGAAATAATCGTTAGTTCTACTTCTAGCTTTATATTCTTCAAGCATATCAAAAGTATATTGTGTCTCTAGACTTCTATAAACAGCAGCACTTTTAATGTTATTCAAAAACTTTGTCTAAATATGATGTGGAATTAGCAAATATTGGAACATATCTGAGAAAAGCTACTAAACAACAATAAGAATCTAAAACAGTTTGTTCAGTGTTTGGTATTTGACATGTTTTAATACTCTTTGATGCCTCTTTGGTGACCATCAATAACACCGATTAATCACCAGTTATCCTTTGGGAGAGAGTAAAGTCTGTCTACATGTAATTTAAAGTTATTTTCCTTCCTTGTGTGTTTCACCCTCCAGATTACGGCTCTGATGGAGATTACGATGACGGATTCTAGCAGCGGTTTTCCCCCCGGATCACTATCCTCAACCGGTACGGACCGTTTTGCGACCTCAGCTGCGTTAAATGTTTACTACCAGGGACACAAAACGGCTGCAGCGAAGAGCGGTCACAGATGGGAGACGAGACGCTGTAGGGGAACGAGAGATGATTCCCATCAGGAAAAAAAAAAAAGTGATGCAAGAGAACAAAAGATGGAAAAAAAAAAAAAAAAAGAAATCACACACCTGGTTCAAACTGGGAACAAACTGGGACAGACACTGCTTGGATGCTGACAGAGATGGTGAAGTGGAAACAAGGGATACGAGTATATCTGAACAGTGCGGGTCAAAGGCAGCATGCAGCCGCAATATTGCAAAACCAAAGGTAGGAAACAAGTAAGTATTGATTTAGCATAAATACATACACATATATAGATAAGACTGACGTTTGAACAGCATTTAATTGACTGTATCTCAATGTGTGGTTGTGAAACAGTCACTTAAATGCAGCTGAAACAATAGTTATAATAACACAGACAACTTTAAAACACTAGCCCAGTTCATGCTGGAGGTCTTCTGACCTGTAAAAATTGCTGAATCATTGCTTACTGGAAAGTTCTCGTCATGTGACAAACAAACGCTGTTGAACTTTGTCTCGAGGATGAATTTTTTCATCTCGTCTGACTAGAAACTTTCCCGACTAGATTTTTTTGGTCGAGATATTGAGGAAGTTTTTAATGTAGCAAAAAAGAGAAGCCGAACAAAAAAAACCATATTATCCTTAAACTTGCACTTTGTATCCATAACACTCGAGTACTTAACCGTCATGTGACTTCCTCGTTGTACTTCCTGACACCTACTTCTGTCTTAAAAACATATGATGTCTGATTATTAAAAAAAAAACAACAACAACATGCTGAAAAACTTATCAGGTTAGCGTGATATTTATCATAATTATCAGTATTTGCAAAGTGTTTTACCGTCATTTCTGGTTCAGAAAGTGGTTCAAACAACCTTACTGGTCAGATTAGTATTTATTAATATTAATATTAATGCCTTAGCTGATTGGTGGACAGACAACACGTCTGCTCTGCCGAAGCCAAAGTATTTAAACTGATGATGTTGCCTTTTGAAGAATTATATTCAAGCAATCCCAGGTTAATGTGCCAGAGCTTACTGAAAAACAATAGTGAGATTTTAATTTTGGAGGTGGTTAGTTTAAAAAATATGATTTGATTTGTTTTTATTTTGCTATTAAGTTGGGTTTTCTTTTTTTTTTTGATGGAATTCTCTACTTTTAATTTATGAAACTGTGTCGTTTTCTGTTGAAATATTCTTCACGATGTCCTGTCAACAGGCCGGAGAGATGTTTAAAGTCAGGATGTAAATATGTTCTCTGCAATATTATATTTTACAATTTGAAAAGAAGGAAGCAGATCAGAGATCAGATCTATTTTGTATTTAAAACTTTTATGATTTTTTGTGTTTTGGGAGGGGAGGGGGGGGGGGGATGAGGATGATGATGATGATATTTGGGAGGTGAAAGAGAGATTGTGGCCTTTTCACTGTGTTGACACAACAGTATTTAATGAGGCGTCTTGATTTTTAAGCCTCTGTGCTGCTGCTACAGTTCATGATGTTACATCTGCATAATGTTGTGTGAATTTGCTGCTACAGTAAAGATTTCACTAAATGAAAAAAAAAAAGCTGTTGTTTGTTTCCTTTTTGTCAGTGTTTGTAGAGAAATCATGTGTGACAGTGTTTTATTTGTGTCTGAAAATTATATTTACAGAACAGCTTGGACACCAGAACCAGTTTTTCTCTGTTATTTCAGGTTGAATATGATTTTATATGGTGATTTGTTAGGAAGTTTAAAAAGGCCAGAGGACTAAACATGCAAGGTTTCTGCACGTAATGTCTCATTGGATGAAGGACTACAGGAAACATGTTGATCTGCACCATATTTACTGTTCGAAACACTCGATTTACACACAATCACAAACACAATCTGTAGATTAACGACTAGAAAGACAAAAACATTTAGTCTCAGGTTTTGATCTGGTAAAATATCATAATTATAAGTGTCTGGAAGGCCATGTGTATTAGATTATTGAGCCTTTTGGAAAGAAAGTGTTTATCGCCGCCTGACTTTGATGGTTAAAAATGAAGATCTGAACGATTTCATCTCCACTTTCATTTTTTTTTAGGAAAACTTTGATTGGCCCTCAAAGGTTTGAGACCTGACTTCCCCTCAACAACAAACACGAGGCTTGATTTAGACTTGACTTGGACGACTTTAGACTGATGTGGACTTGTCTCAACTGACTGACATGAAACTTGACTTGAACCTTCTGTAAAGACTCTGAACTTGATTTGGACTCGTCTTGATGGATTTGAGACAATCTTGAGGCCAGACTTGGACACTCAAATTACCTGAGATCTAAATTAAACTGATTTACTTTGACTGTAGACTTTTTGACTTGTTTCAGATGACTTGAGACTTGACTTAAACTGGTCTGAATGGACTTTGACATGAGAATTGATCTGGACTCGTCTGCAGAGACTTTAGACTTGACTTGGATTCAACTTCTGGTGAATTATCTGGGACTTGATTTGTGTTGCCTTCAGGTACTTGAGACTTGACTTGGACTTGTCTCAAATGACCTGAGACCGAAGTTAGACTAGATTGACTTTAACTATAAACTTTGTTTTGACTTCATTTTCCTGATATTGACCAGGTCTGTCCTCAGTTTTCTTCTATACTGTATGTGCCTCACAATATATTTTATATATGAATTATTTTTTCATCCTTAATTGGGACAAATTCTTTTAAGTTGTTTCATAATTCTGTTGATGATCACTCTCTTGTGCTCAGTGTTGATGTCACATTCCACCTTTTTGTTCTTCTGAATGAGCCATTTTTTTAAATCCCACAAGATTTTATTGACTCACCCACAGTTTTTCTTTTTGGTCTAATTTTTTTTATTTTTTTTTCTATCATTTCTATGAAAAATTGAACTCAGCCTGAACTCTTCATGATAAAAGACAACATCATGATCTGACACCATCCTCCATGACTGACAATGCTTTGATCAGATAAGTATCAGATACTGTTTCTCTGCTGCCGCCGGATCGTTTCACACCTGTTCACTTATGTCACTTTTCTAGATGTATTGTTTTCAGAGATATTAGGTGTCTCTTGCTCTGTGTGTGTGTGTGTGTGTGTGTGTGTGTGTGTGTGTGTGAAGGGATTCTATAGAAAGATGAGTCACTCATCAGAGTGGGAGGAAATCTGAAACCGAGGAGGCGCTTACATCAGATGATGAACGCTGAGACTTTACGTGTAACGATTTCTCTGGTCTGTTCAGACAGTTTCTGGAAAACTGAAAGTGTTTCCAGCTCAGTCAAGAGACAAAATCTGATCTTTCTTTGGAAAAGATGCTTTAGGACTTCAAAGGGACCATTTCATCAATTTTCAACTTTATCTCCAGTTATCTGAAATAGGGATATAGTGTGATAAACGCCAGCAGTTGTTGCCAATGTTCTTCCAGCACCAGCGCCGTCATTTGACATGTACAGTGACGTAGTTGGAGGCAAGTAAAGCTGTTTCAGCTTGGATTTCTAGTCTCCGCCTCTCGGTAGCCAGGGGGCGGGCTCTAGATGTTGCTCAAAAACAAAACTTCCTTGTTCTCTTCGCTTGTATTGCAAACTAGCTACGTTTCCAACAGATATTCAGCCATATTTGTTTGAGTATACGGCGGAAGAAATGAAGCAGATAGAGGTCAAGGCTGCGACTGCGTTAGCTGTAAGACAGGATATGGCCAGTGGGGGTTGGGCTTCAGAAGCTTGCACGCAATGCATCCTGGTACATGTAGGCAGAAAAGCAGACAAACTCTTTCTCAGTCAATATAGCACACGCAGGAATTAACTACGTTTACCATCAACACTGGTAAATAAAAACACTCTCCTTTAATGGCCCCTCTTTCCGCTTCTATGTGCAGAATACTTTGTGATTAAAACATCTTTCAAATATTCTGATTACATAAGTTTTTGGTTTATGGAAGGTGTTGCTTTGAGTCAGTTCATCCTCCTGCACCAGAGGCCACAAGGAAAGTCAGATATTTATTTCAAATCCTAAACACAGGAGCCTTAATGTCAACAGAATCATGTAAATGACTAAATACACCATATTAATATGAATTTTTTCAGTAACACAATGTGGAAATCCTCAAATTAACGGCAGCTAGCAGGTTCTGTGTTGACTGAAAATGATGTAGGCAGAAAAGATGCTGATACAGAAATCAGCTAACATGAAGAGTGAAGTCATGCTAGACATTAGCATGCAGTCCAGTGGAATAAGTTTTTGTTACTTTGCATCTGACGTCAGTGTGGATTTTGCTCAAGATGAGTTCCGATAGCTGGTTACAATGTGGACAGATCTGCTAAATACCCAGAATTCATTAAACTCCTTTGCTAACAAATCTCTTAAAAAAACCTTTTATCTTTCCTCACTATTTTTCATTCAGTCAATTTAAGAATCTACCAGTTGTTTCATATCTTATCAACATTTGAATCTGATCAGCTTCATAGTTGTGAATCAGTAGCTGGTGAAGAACAGGAGGCTTCAACAGCTGTTAATTGACTCTGTCAGCTACGTTTCATTAATATTTCATGTATCAGGCTTCTCATCTCATCTTCAGGTTGTAGATTCCGGTTGCGAACATGAATAAGACTGTCATGTTTCTGCCTTCTCAGCCAATGAGAAGTGTAGAAGTACTTTGAGTTGTTATTTTAGCCCAGTGACTTGCAAATGTTCACAGTTCAACCTGTGAAGCTTCTGATTCAAGGTTAGAAACTCTGCACAGCTTTAACACGGTGCCAAATTTGAGATGCAGCTAAAACTGTTTCTGCATACGACCGTTTAGAAAACGTAATTGCTGCCTCGTGCACTTTTTTTTTTTTTTTCTACTTTGCAAATGTCTTGTAAGACTGACAAGTAACTCGGTCCGTATTACAGGAGGAGCTGCAGCACCCGCACGGTTGACAACTCATTTTTGAATCATGTCTTCAAATTTACCTCTGTCAGTGCGAGGCTGCTGCATTTAAAAAGGATTACTACAGTCACTGGAAAATTTATGGAAAATGATTCATATGCCCAAATTCAAGAAAAGCTTCTGCAGGTTGAATGTATATATTATTTTCAAAAGGTGTCACATTTTTCATGTCCAGGTCTTTTAAAAGAGCCGATGGTGAAAACGTCTCGACCCCGAGTGTGAGGTGAAGATCTGAGAACGTGAAAAATGACTAATGTTACAAAATTTGAACATAATTGTACTTTTGAAAGAAATTTACAGCTTTTTGGGGGGGGAAATTAACAATTTATGAAATATTATCAGAAGAAGATTTTTTTTAGTCTAATAAGAACAATAATTAAGTTTTATTGAAAAGCTGCACATTCTTTAATTTGACTGAATTAAATGCATTAAAGCTGTAATATTTTAAAACATAGGAGTCTCTATATTTTATTTTAGAGATGACAAGTTAATTTCCAAGATGCTGAACTATACATATATCCATTTGCAGAAAGATTTCATTACATCTTATGAAAGTTTAATGACCTATGTGAGGAAATTGGGTAAGAAATCCAAGGACTACCTGCTCTGTAAAAATGAACCATAATTAGTTTTAATTTTGACTTTGCTCTGGTAAAAAAAAAAAAAAAAAAGCTTTATTCTGGTCATAGAAAAGTCAGACAGTTTAATGACCTTGTTTTAAAACGTTGGAAAATAAGAAGTCCCAAGATTCAATTACCGTGACCGGTTCATTTGAAGTGCGGCTAAATTAGTCCTATTAACAGATTATTAGACGGCGTGAAAATGTCACGAGTAAGCCGTGAGCTGTCTCGGGGAATTATCGTCCCCTTCGTAGCCGCCACCGACTGAACCTGACATGAAACGGAACGACGCCTCGGGCCTTTTTATGGAACAGAAAGATTTGAGAAAACTATTAAATTACACTCTGTATGACCCTCCGCTAGTGTCCCTTTTTAAGGTTGACTTTTTTTTTTTTCTTCTTACCCCCTAACACGGACCGGAAAATAATTCCATGCTTTATGATGCTATGTAATTGTGCTGTCAGGTCAGCTTTCTAAGACGCCCTCTCAGTTTTCCACCCGCCCCTTCTCGCTTCTCTCTCCCCGAGGGACGACTGTACCTACGCAGCTTTTCGGTATTTGCCAGCTCTCCTCCTCCCCTCCACACTCGAAAAGAAGTTTTATTGAAACTTAATCTTCCTCCGACACCAAACTTTTGCTGTAACCTTTACAGAGCAGCCGAGGGAGGGAGGGGAGGGAGGAATAAAAATAAAGTTGGCTGTTTAGCAGTTTGTGACCTTGTTGCCCTTCCACAGCGAAGGAGCCACAAGCCAAAGGATTCCTCCTGCCTGTGAAAAATATCCTTTACACAACTTGATTAAACAGGTTTTTTTCTCCCTTCTCTGCAAGCCGACACAGATTTCTTTTTAAGGTTTTCAGCTTCGAGCATGACTCTAAAGAAAAAGAAGAAGCAATTCCTTCCTCCCTCTTCCTCCTTCCCTTAACTTCCTTCTCTTTGTCTCCTGTTTCCGTCGCTACAAAGAAAGAAATACGAGCAGCTTGTTCACCTCCGAGATGTTTGTTTTCTTTTCTTTCCCTCCATCCTTCTCTACCTCTTAACTTTCACCTTCATCTCACTTTGTTCACTTTCTTCTTCTCTTCTTCTACCACCGACGTCCCTCCATGTTTTAGACTAGTGTTTCTCAACTGGTGGGTCATGACCCAAAAGTGGGTCACGGACCCGTTCTGGATGGGACAGCGGACAGCTGGTCAAAAATAAATAAATAATATTTAATGCGCATCTGATGTTGGACAAAATATATTTTGACAGAGAGACGTGCAGCAGTCTTGCGCCGTAGCCATGGTAACCATACATTGAGGATAAAAAGGGACAGAAACCCCATTGTGTAATATGTAGTGAAGTGCTTGCAACTGAGAGTATTTTATTATTATTATTATTATATATTATTTTGTGCAGTTTTGATATTTATTTTAGTGTGCATGCAGTTTCCTCCTCAGTTTCTTAATGTGCTTTGAAATGCACTTTGTACATGTAAATATATCTATTTATGTTTCAAAAAGATGACATACGTGTGTTTTTGAAGGATATTTTTGAAAAATAACTTTGCTAGGTTTGAATTCTATAAAAGTGGGTCACGACTTAATGACCATGGGAAAATGTGGGTCCCAGCGTGAGACCAGTTGAGAACCCCTGTTGTAGACCATCTGATTCCCTGTTCTTTCCTTCTTTTTTTGACCTATTTTCTCCTCCAAACAATTAATCCTCATTTGACTTCTCTCTTAAAGGTTTGATCACACAAGAAAGCAAAGCAAAACTCATCCACATGTCTCGGTGAAATAGGCAGTGCTATTAAAGTTTGTTGCCATAGTGACAACTCACAGAACTAGCTATAGCTAGCAAACTAACGGCTAACACTCTAGCAAGCTGGGAACATGCTAGCACTAGTCAGTCTGTTTACTTCTCCCTCACAGTTAGCAAGCTGTTAGCACAATCACTAATAAAGCAATACATTTGCACAGTTTATTTTAAAGACATTCATGCTATCAAGTCCTGTCTCAAAAGCTGTAAACCATTCCTCTTTTGTGGAGCAGTTTACAACAACAGAGGAGGGTTAAATAAAGCTGGATGTTGACACACAGCTAATTAAGAGCTAACTAAGAAAGCTTCCTCCAGTTTGGACTCGAGACAGCTTGTTGTTGTTCAGTGGCTCCAATTTGCATTTCAAATTTGACCAAAGTTGAACTTAATGAAAAAGATTTTGCATTAATTTTGCTGTTTGAAATGTCTGGCCTTTATCATCCCTCCTCTCTGTCTTTCCTGTTCTAATATTTGTGTTTCCTGTTCAATCTTTCACGTTTTCCTTCTTAAATATCTAGTTTTCTTCACTCTTTCCATCCTCACTCCTCTGTAAAGCTGCAACTAATGATTATTTTCATTATTAATTCATCTGTTGATTATTTTCTCGATTAGTAGTTTGATGAAAAGTGTCTATCACTGTTTCCCAAAGTCCAAGATGACGTTCTAAATTGTTGTCCCGATCAACAAC
The DNA here is from genome assembly GCF_963924715.1 of Thunnus thynnus. Lineage (NCBI taxonomy): Eukaryota > Metazoa > Chordata > Actinopteri > Scombriformes > Scombridae > Thunnus > Thunnus thynnus. The sequence continues at coordinate 4,001,865 of NC_089532.1, read as the reverse complement.
CCAAAGTTTACCGTCACAGACGACTAAAGAAACCAGAAAATATTCACATTCGAGAAGCTGGAATCAGAGAATTGGCAACTAATCCATCCTTTAGTCTCTTCCTTTTTGTCCTTAACAACCCCCCCATTTGTTCTTTCTTCTCTACTCTTGTTGCTCCTTTTCTCCATATTCTTTATACCTCGTCTGTATTTTTTCTCTCCTTCTTTTCTCCCTCCATCCTCTCCTCCCCCTCCTTCACCTTCATCATTTACTACTCCCTACTTACTCCATCAAGTACTTTCTCTTTCTTAGCATCACTCCATCCTTAACTCCTCTCCTCCAGCTGTCCAATAACTCTTTCTCCTCTCCTCCGTTCTCTCCTCTCTCCCTCCCCCCCGCCTCCCTCTGACAGCTGCAGTTTAGCCACCGTGCCAACTTCTCCCTGGAGGCTGTGTGTGTGTTTCTGTTTGTGTGTTTGTTGTTGGTATACAGTGTTTGACTCAAAGGCACCTTTGCTGGGTGAACAAAACTTCCTCACACACGAGACGGTACTTACAGTATATAGTTGTGAGGACTCTCGCTGACATATGCAGACCCTAAACCCCTAAAACCTACTGACATGAGTAACCCGAACCTTCAAAACATGTCTAAAAAATGTCTAACATCCTCGCTTTTCAAACATGTCCTTGCTTTCAAAAGATGTTCTCAATTAGCAGGAATGTCTTTCCAAAAGCTGCCATCGCTTTCAAAAACATCCTCAATCTTGAAGCTGTCCAAAAATTGTTCGTTCTTGTTAGAAATGTCCTCACTTTCTCACAACTGTCTTCACTTTCTAAAGCTGTCCTTGCTTTCCAAACACGTCCTCACTCTCAAGGTCTAAAACTGAAATTGGTCCTCACAAATATAGAAGCACTGGCGCACTAACACACACACACACACTTTTCGTTTCTCAGGCCCGGACCAGGCTGCCTCGTCTCTTGCCAGAGCCATTTTCCTAATAATCCCACCCTGCCTGCCCTCAAACTCTCCCCCTCCTCCTCCTCCTCCTCCTCCTCCCCTCCTCTCCCTTCTCCGCACTGCGTTTTCCTGCATCAGCATATCAAACTCACCCCGCACCGATCCGCATCCCCTCCCACCAAAAAAACACCACAGCCTCCTTCCCGGTTGCCTTCCTCACCCCAATTATTTCCCGGGACCTTAGCTCAGAGGGATTCTTTCACCCCCCCCGAGCTCTCATTTGTAGTTGGGGCTCCTCGCTAACCTTCCCTCCGCTGCAGGCGACGGCGTCCATTGTGTAATAAATACATGGAGGTATTCATGTTGCCCTCGCTGCCTGTTTTTCTGTGCCTTCATCAGGATGAAGGCTCCTGACATGTAGCTTAAGGGTGCAGGGGGGAGGATGTAGAGGTATTCCTCCTGCAGTATGTACAGCGGCTGTAACATTAGTCTAATGGGACTTTTTGAAGGACATAACAGGTTTAAAAGTAGGTTACACTAAAGACGTGTTTTACAGTAGAACTTTTCTCTGGTCCAGTATCGTCTCCTTGTCGGCCTCTGAGCCACTAGCTTCTGTAATTCAGTGAGTTTCTCACTGAAACATGTTGCCGAGGTTTTCCATCCATAATATGAGGTAAATAAATATCTGCTAATATACTGCAAAGTCAAAGTCGAAGACTTCTTCATGTTGACAAAGGTAAAACTGATTATTCTGCGAGTATTCAGCTATTACAGACTCGTAGGAAATACTGTATCTTCAACTTCTGGGCCACATTCAGGTGAAGTTTTCAAACAGTCCTGGTTGTAATTACAAGTAACAGATATCAAAACCATTTGGCAAAAAGAACTGTAGAAGTAGCATCACATTGGTGCCAAAATGGCTGCAAATTTACCGTTGTGGCAGTTCTAATAGAATCAATTCATCTAAATATATAAAACTAGCTCATTTCTATTTATATGACGTAGAAAATGTTTGCTCCATACAGAGTTTCAGAGGTCAAATCAAGCTCAATGGAGGCAGTGAACATGATTTAATCTTTCACATTCAGTTTTGCACAACAGTAATTTTTTTAAAATTTATGTTCATTTAAAAACTTTTTACAAGCCAGATGCCACCAGGCCAGCTATCAACACATTTGAAAAAAGCTTTGGGTGCTTTTGCAGTTCATTTTCTTTAAAAAGGGTTAATTAAGTGAAAAAGATTGATGCCTATGAGTGTCTGTTAGAGGCCATTGGTGACTTTTATTGTGTAAAAGGCATTCATGAATCCTGCTAGAGCTCTTTATAAGTCTTTAAGAAAAAGCGGAGGGAGGTTTTCATAAAATAATTACCACACAATCAAGGTGCAAAGTCTAACAGGCCTCTAAAGGTTGAATATTACAATGATACAACACTTGATGGTTTTAAGGATTTTCTGTATGAAGCTAAAAGTGTCACTGAGGTCGAGTCAAGTCTCGTTTTTGTGACTTTAGTAAAGGCCAGATGTTTCTTCATTTACTGAGACCAACAGTGAGTTGCTCCTGTTGAGAGGAGCAGTTTGGAAAGTTACAGTCTGGCTCTACTTTTGGCCCATTTAAGATGCTATTCAGAGACTCAAGCGAGAGTCACAAATTTTGCGTGACAATATGTCTGTTTGGCAGTTGTATCTCAGTAAAGAAAAGGCTGCCACCACCGCAGTACTTACAAAAAATAGACGCATAATGTGGAACTGGCTCTGGCGACCGCCGACAAACGTTTGTGCATCTTCTCAGAAATGTAGCTGGGAAAGTGCCATCGCATGACACTGAAAAACCCTCCTCTCCTCACTACAGAGAGCGAACGCTGAACCAAATCAGTCTGAACGGCATAGAAAATGAAGAAATTAGTCTTGGCTGTGGAGCCGTCCAGCCTCTTGGCTCCACAGTGGAGCTGAATCCGCCGCCGCACAGCGCCGAGCTCCTGTCGTCCCCTGGTTCCCAAACATAAATCCTCAACGTTTTTTGGCTCGTTGCATGACTCAGTAAACATGCAGAAGAGGAGGAGGAGGAGGAGGAGGAGGAGGAGGAGGAGGAGGAGTGGGGAGGCTTCAAATTGTTTCTCTGCAGCCACAGATGAGTTTGGTGCTCGGCTCGGAGCTCTGTTGTGATGTACAGTCCCATCTCTGTAATTGAAGTCATTAAGGAATAACTGAACCCCCATCTGTGGAGACAACTCCCATGACAGCCGTCACACACATATACACACACAAACACACACTCTCTCTCTCTCTCTCTCATACACACAAAGCTACATAATATATGAACACATTTGCATGTACAGATGCAAGTTTTATTTTTTTTCCCCCACACAACCTGGCTCCTACACACATACACAGACTAACACACACGTATGTGCACGAATCAAACACAGTGTACACACATTCAGAGACATGTCTAACCAGTATAAACATAGTTATTTGAAAGTGCATGAGAGAGAGCCAAGGAGAAAACAGCATGCAGCAAAGTCAGTGAAAACCTAAGATCTAATTTGTGCACCCAGTAAACACTGGTTTGGTGATTTGTAGGCAAAAAGACGTCTAGACATCGGGGTTGAAACAGGGCTAAATTTGGTTGAAACATAAAAAGGTTTTTAGGCATCTAGTTACATGTAAATGATGTTTCAACAGTATGAGATGACTAAATGTCAGTGTAGAGTTTGTACATTTTAATGCTGTTGATATAAAGTTAATATGATGTAAATAAAAAGGCAACTTTTTAAACTACTCTCACCAAAACATCCTTCAACCTACAAATCACCAAATCAAAGCTTACTGGGTTGCCCTCATTCAGTAGCAACCTGTCAGGAGAAGAAGAAGGTGGGTGTCAGATGGGTGTGAAGTAATAAAACAAAACATGACTGTCACCAATCAAGTTCACACTTTTGAAGGAGAAATGTATCTGCACTGACCTTCATGGGTTGAAATGTATGAGGTTGATGAACCAACTGTCACTACATCACTGCTGCATAGGTAGAGAAAAAACATGTTGTCACTATGATTTAGCCGTTAGCAGGACCTCTGGACCTCTAAATATATCAGACCTTTCTAGTATTTAGAGTCTTAGGTACTGTACTTGTGTCAGGCCATGCAAGTGCAGGAAACACTAACAGGATATTGGGGGTACTGAGTGGAAGTAAAGCAATATGCTTCATTATCCTGCTAAAATATTAAACTGATGGTTCATCTGAAGTTGGAAAAGATCAGATACATGATTCAGGCCTCAGTTAATAAATTCTTAAAGTATTTCAACTGTTCCTGGAATACTATAATAATGTCTGTACTATACTGGCATTGGAATAATTGTTTGAAAACCCAATAAAAACATTTGAGGCTACATAAAGCTGATAACTGATCACTTATTGGGATAATTGCGTTGATGATACATTCGTACTATTTACAGTAAAGAAAAATCTACTTACTCGTATGTATATTTTATCATGACAGAAGCAGAAATAAGAAAAAGAGCTGGAGACAGTAAAATTACTTGAATCACACTAGCACACTAGTTCATGACCCTGGTATATTAGTGCATGGTGGCTCATCAGCAGGGCTTTCTTGGACGCTTGAATGGAACAAAACCGTCAGTTCATTTCCACCTGCAGCTATGAAAAGTCAAAATGTCTGCTGTGAAAAAGGTCTACAGTGGTTCAGTCAGAGATTCGCTTCACATTCATGTCTATGTGGAGACACAACGAGACACATTCGCTTCTGGTCCTTCAATCTGATCGAACCTTTAACCACAAAATCACAAAGCTCTCCAACATCCAGCCGGTTTAAGAGAAGGGGAGGGACTGACCTCACATTCAGGAATTATATATTATATATATATAATATATATATATATATTTATATTCTGGTTTTATAACTGCACAGCAAAGAAACACCGGCAGCAGAGAAGAGATGCTGTTTGATTGGAGTGACAGTGAAGTGTTTGATAAAACACTATCATTCACAACTTTGAGGACTGCTGTTGTTCGCACACTAGCCACGTTAACTCTAACAACCCTACCAACACTATTTCCCGTCCTCCCTGCTTTTGGCCAAAACCACGCAAGTAAATTTTAGCAGGTGGATTTTGGTCTGACTCTAGCTATAACTAGGAAAAGCTAAACTGTTAGAAGTAAACTGAGAAGAAAGAAAAAGCTGCTATCTTTCTTGTCCCTCTTGATCTTCTCATCCTTGTTTTTCTTGTTCTTTTCCTTCTGTTGATTTTTTGGTTGTTGGCAAATATGTAGATTTCAGTGTGTGTGGGACGTACACACAGATCAGAATAAAGTGGGAAAAGTGAGATCAGATTTCTTATCCGGCTAACGGAAGCATATACTGTATATAGGTGTACATGAAGGTGTGTAAATCCAAGGCGGTGATGACAGTGATTTTATCTAAATACAATGAACTGACAGTTGTAAATCACTGCAGACACTGGGGGGGGTGAACACAGAATAGCAGGGCCTCACATGTAACCTGCAGCGGGACACTGAGACGTGTGACAGGCGGCAGATTTACAGTGAAACCCTGATGAGAAACACAGAGCGGTGTGATGTAACCCCCCTGTTGTCTTTCATTTGTGTGTGTGTGTGTTGCTTTGTAGCAGGTGTGTGCTCCCTCTTCTGTTGCATTTCATAAGAGGTTAAGATGGTGTGTGTGTGTGTGTGTGTCCTCTGTTGTTTTGTTCCATTGCAGCCCTGTAATTACCTTGAATCAGATCTGCTTCTGTAACACAGGTGGGAGATACAGAATTTAATTACAGGGTGGGAGCCATGCTGCAGCCCACCTGCGTGTGTGTGTGTGTGTGTGTCCGCTTTGTGTATATGTATTACTGTGTAGATGAGTGTTTCTCTTGCAGAAATTGTATGCTTAAGTCATAAATTGGGGTTTTGCTGGTATTGTGGGTCGTCTGTGTTTGACGAATGAAGATGCATGCTCAGGTGTGTGTGTGTGTGTGTGTGTGTGTGTGTGTGTGTGTGTGTGTGTGAGAGAGAGAGAGAGAGAGAGACACAATGAGGGGGTGGGTGAGTGAGCCTGAGTAAGATTGAAAGAGACAGAGAAAGTCAAAGGGAGGGAGAGGGGGTCTGACTGCAGAGCAGGTTGAACACCTGCCGCCTGATCAGAGGCAACATGATGGAGATTAAAAAGACCACGAGGGCGACTCTTTCTCTTCTCCTTCTCTTCTCTTCTCTTCAGATTGGACTTTTGGTGGTGATCAGACAGCAGCTTTGTTCTTCTTCTCCAACACAAAGCTCAGCTGTGAGCGTCAGTCGTCACAGAGCTTTAAGGGATTGAAGTGTGCTGCATCATCCTTGTTGCTAAGCAACTCAAAGTTTGACAACATCTTAGAAGCTATCTAATTAGCTTCGGAGGGGTTTACAGATTTGCTCTCCAGAAAGATCTTGTCTGTTGTCTGGGCTCGGCGGCAAGACGTCAACATCAAACCAACACCTGCTTCAGGTGTTTTCCATCTTGTTCGGTGACCTGTTGCCACATGATGACACAATGTGATACAGCAGAAGTTAACTAGTCGCAGAGTCTTTAGTGCAACGTGTTTTTCATTACTCCATCTTATTTTCTTTGCCAGAATCTTTCAGTGTAGAAATGTAAATAACTTTTCAATTTTGACCAAAACAAGAGCACGACGAGGAGATGATGGAATTCATTAAAACTCCCAAACATCCACTCACATCACACAACAACACTGATAATATTATACAACATTAACTACAAAATAAACAAAATGACTATACTCTGGTTACTTTGCAAATTTGTATTTTAATTTTAGTTGAACTTTTGCTGTTTTTGCTTCAGATTCTGGTTTCTTTTTCATCTTTGTTTATTGTTTACTTTGGGATTTGGCCGCTTGATCACGGTTTTACTTTCACTGTCAGTTTCGCTTCTTCAGGTTGTTAGTTTTGACTTCTTCTGTTCAGTTTTCTTTCATTATTTTGTTTGTTCGTTTTTTGCCTTGCTTGAATCGAGGGTCTTAGAATAGAGGATGTTGTGTTGTACAGATTGTAAAGCTTTTAAATACTTTTACCTGCTTTCTAAACGAGTTAAAAGATTGAAGACACATTCAAGAGGACACCACAACCTTGGGAAAAGAAAATACTCTGGTAGAGTTTAGAAAGCCCAAAATAATGTGATATTATGTAGCCAGGTGCTTCGCTCTCAGCTGGAAAAATACATTTATTCTTCTCAAACTGTTGCTCCGGTGAGCAGACGTGGAAACTGGCTTCTTATTTGAATCTGGAAAGTTAGAACATTCTACAGTTTGTGCCCTGTGACACTGCTGAACTTGTGCCATTTATTCTGAGGTGTGAAAATACAGATGAAACATTGCACTGTTAACGCCTCAGTATGTCTTTCTTTCACGTGGAGCGAGCGAACCAATCACAAGTCTCCACTGAATAGAGGAGACGTCGCTACTTTTTGAATGTTTAAATATTTTAAATAAAATGTTCACACTCTTTTTGTAAATGTTCATTCACATAACATATCGCTTTCATAAAGCTGTATTGATTATTCAAAGCTCCATCAGACCCTGAGACTCGCTCAAGCTGATTATTCAAAACCTTCAATCTGATGGAGCTTTGAATAATCAATATGTCTTTATGAAAGCAATACAGTTAGTTAGTTTACAAAAGGGGGGTTGTGTCTGTTATTTGGCGATTGATTTTGGTGCCAACTCTCATTTTTCATTCTTCACACAACTATTTCTGACACTTTCTGCTTGTTCAACCAAATGTTTCACACCATAAAAACCTCATCACAAAAAATTCATCACGCCCTTCTCTACGACAGCGAACCATCCACCCGGCCGTCAAGTGTGGCCGTTTAGAAGACCTCTAAACACTTCTGGCTTTTAAGAAAACTAGTCTACATGATTTGTCATCTGAATCATTTTATCTCAAACATCCAGAGAACTTTCCGTCTAGTTTGCTTGGCTTTGTTTCTCAACAGACTGATGGAACTGTTAACTAGAGGCCTGTTATACAAAAACAGCAGATTGCAAATGGTTTCACAAATGCAAATTGCAGAAAGATTTGCAAGTCCTGCAGGACTCTTCCAAACTTGAGCATGAGTTGCAAGTATGGCGTTTTGTTTCGGTGTGAATGTGTCAAAAATTGGTGCATATTGGTGAAACCTTGGACAGGTGTGACCAGACCAACCAATCATCACTTCTAAAAAAGGTATTAATGGTGAATAAATTACAAAACATCACAGATGCTTGATTTTATCTACAAAAATCTGTAGTCTGCTCATTAAACTGTATCTCTTGTCAAACCAGAAGACAAGATATGAGATATTACTTTGCTTCTTGCTCAACAAAGACCATTAAACAACATAGATGAACAACTTCCCAAACTCTTCACAGAATCATCAGTGTCTGTAAAAGTTAGTTTTTTCCCCCCAACCAAGGAGTTACTGTACCAATTACCTTTATAATCCGTGTCTAATGTTGTACCATAAATCACTGTAATTTTAGAACACACTCCCAACAATTTTCATGATGGCCCACTTTGCTTTACCTTTCAAAGCCCTCTGTGATAGCCAAACTCATTTTGAGCTTCAGTCACCAGCCGGTTCCGTCTGCCTGCTGCATTATTGCCAACCTCATGGCCTGGAAACGCTGCCAGTATACTGCAGCCCATTATTTGTCCACTAGTCTGTGGTGTCTCCAATTCAGAGGGGATTCAGAGGTATATGCACAACCACAATCAGCAAAAAAAACAAAAAAAAAAAAAGCACAGGTGCCGGCTACAAATAATGACATTTTCATTGATAAAGTGCACCGAAAAAGTTTTACCTCATTGAACCACAAACCTCAGTGCATTAAAAAGAACAGAACTGGCTGCTAAAGGATGCCGACACCTAAAAGTTTCTGATCAGCCAACTTTTCCACATCAAAAAAAAACAACAAAAAACAAGAAAACAGATTGTTTCCACTCAAAAATCACTGCACTCACACTGGCTTCCAAGTTTTTGGAGACAGTGCGATCAGTGTAGTCATATTTATGGGATTAGTGGATTCTTGTTCTCAGACGACAGATCCAGAGTTATCAGCTTGGACTCCTAATACAACTGAAACTCCTCCAAATGTCCAGATCTGTAAACATTTAACACAGGCTTTGTGCCCAGTGATGATAATAAACCCAAAGATTTATTTGCTGTATGTTGTATTAGAGAGCAAAACATGGTATTTGGCAAACGTCGCTACTGTTAATGGCCATGACTAAATAGTGACCTTAACTGGAATAAAACAGACTCCTGCTCGCCATCTAAATCTTGCATCTTGAGCATTTTATGAACAAACATTTGGCAACATCTTGCTCTGAGAAGGATTACAGTCAAATAGAAGTTTTACTTGTTTGTTAATACTGTAAATTCCGAAATAATGAAGCTTGTAATCAAAAAATCATCAAGTCTCACATAATAGCTGGGTGTGCATGTGACTGGAACGGCCAGTCCACAATAAAAGCTGGGGAAGAAAATACTGGAGGCTCATGTGGCGACACGATTGCGGTCGATCATGGCTGTTGGTTTGGTTTGGTTTTATACGGTCATAAAAACAACCTACACATAACACACTTGTCCACATATTCTCACCAGGAAAGACTAGCAAACAAAAAGCACACAGATTGAAAACGTAAAACCTGGATGTGCAGAAACACAAATGAAACAAAGCAATTTGGCTGTTAGATTTGGTTCTTTGGCTGACTGTGGTGTAAAAAAAAAAGTTCACGCTGAGTTGGACTGCAGAGGTAAGCCTTGTTCTCTTTACCGATTCAAAATCCAGTGCCAGTAGTTTCTGTTGTCACGTGCTGACAGCAGCTCCGGAGTCCTCCAGGCTAAATCCTCTGATGTATCCTCCATCGCTTGGAGCACCTGGTTGGAAATTCAGCATAATGTTCATCACCACAGCACTAATTCCATCAGCACATCATCATAACCAAACCATTCTCATCACTCTGAGTTTCTCTTCAACTGAAATGCTGTTACATTACAGTATTTCCAATCAGTTTTACACTGCTGTTGTTTTGTTCAGCATTAAACTACTGTCAACAATTCTGATGTTTCACATTAAACATCTAATCTGCTCCCATTTTATTTTACTGTCGCTGTTAATGCAAACTAAACACTTTCGATAACTGTGAGGCTCCTTACTAAAATGTAAATTATGCTTACAGAACAGGAAATGAGAAATAAAGTCATGTTGCTAATATGAGCCTGTTTTAAATGAAGGCTCAAAGGGATTTAATATAGTTTGCAGGATCATTTCATGTCCTGATGGTGTTTTTTTTCTGACACATTTTGAGGATTGCACAGACGGTGTGTTATATCCCTGACTGCTGTCTAGTCTGGTCATTTATTCACTACGACACAACTACTCCTCTCCCTCATCTTTCTTCTCTCAAACGCATGAAATGAAACTGAAAAAAAAAAAAAACATCTGAAACCCACAATTTAAATGTATCTCTATGGGCTGTAATTAAAGTGTTACAACACTGTACTCAGCGTTCTACATGTATTACATGAACTGTATTTAAATCTATTTCATCCTCTGCAGTTCACTTTGTGATCACAGGTGACAGAGTGGTGAGCAGATGGAAGTTCATCCAAGAAGCTTTGGCTCATCGAGCTGCGGTGTGACTATCCAGAGTCGGTCAGGCTGGCCTGGCTGACTCCCTCCATCCCTCCATCCATCCATCCTCCCTCCCTCCCTCCCTCCTCCCTCCTCCCTGCTGCCCTGTTCTCTACTCCATCACTCACGGCCGGCTCCAGTCAGTGGCGCCCTTGAGAACAAAGGTTAGAAAACCTCAGCAGCACACAGTTGTGTGTGTGTGACTGCAATTACTCTGCTTGTGTTGAAGTGGTTATCCTCCAGAACTGCATTGTTTTGTTGTTCGATCAACATCTTTGTTGCTAAGTTCTCCCTGCTGTTTTTGCTCTACATTTCCATGACATCACTTGTCATGTGCGGTTGAAACATGTGCAACATCTTTTTCCTCACAGTTTTATTCCACTCTCACTGTCACTGCTCATGCTAAATACCTTTTTTCCACTCCAGACAACCCAACTGTTCCTGCTGGAGAGATACTCTTGGGGCAAATGTGATGAAGGATACGTGATTGATGAAAGCAGCTGAACAAGACAAGCTAACTACTTACACAAGAGCTGCCACGATTAGTCAATTAATCAGTTAGTTGTCTCTATTTTTATAATCAATCTTTGGAGTCATCCTTTAAGAAAAAAAAGTCCAAATTCTCTGGTTCCAGCTTCTAAAATGTGATTATTTTCTGGTTTCTATGATAATAAACTGAATATCTATGAGCTGTGAACCGCTGGTCGGGACAAAAGAAGACATTTTAGGACGTTACATTGGGTTTTGGGAAACAGTGATAACAAATTTTCACCATTTTCTGACATTTTATAGATCAAAGATCTAATTGAATCATTAGTTGCAGCCTCATCTTTACTAAGAGGCTCAGCTGTGCCTCGAGCTGAATGCTAACATTAGCACACAAGCTGCAATTTCTCTATTACAGTCCCATAAACATGCTAACATCCTAAATTTAGTAAGCTAATAATAACAAAGGTTCCCTCCTGTTAGCCGCCCCCTGGAGGCGTTACTAGTCTAACAACAAGGACGTGATCTTTCCCACCAATATTTTAAATAAACATTTAGCACGCCCCATTTAGCGAGTGAGTAAAGCCTGATACATCTTATTCCTCTGTGCCACAGAAAAAACTATTAAAAAAAAACACCAATGAGCCACATCATTGCACTATGGTGACATAATCATTCATTACTGTAAACACAACCACTGAAGTTCTTCTTCTACTGGAAATTATAGAACACAGCAGCTTTAAATACACAGCTGAAAATGGTCAAACAAATTTACTCCTTTTTTAATAACATTTGCTAAAAGCACAATAGCTGGCTGATTCTAGAAACTACTGAACCTTTTTTTTTTTAGAAATTCAACTATACATCTTCAGTAAAGTACCACCGACATGATCAGAAAGTATTGAGAGACAGACGAATGCATTGTTGGTTTTGGCTCTTTCATTGGATTTAATGAAAGTAAATGAAAAGTAGGAAAAAGCTTCTACACGCAAAGCACATGTATAAGCACACACACACCGATGCATACGTGCACAAAAACCATGCACACCACAAACTCACACACCAGGTTCATCTGTTCTGTCTGGTGTCCTAATACCCTCACACACACACACGCACACACGCGAACACAGACAAAAACATACATGTCAGCTGTCTGGCCGGTTAGCCTCACACACGCTAAAGGAAGAAGTGAGAGTCTCCTTCTGTTCCAGCTTCCTGTCTCTGTCTGTCTGTCTTGACTCCCCTCCTCCCTCCATCCTCCATCCTCCTGCAGCTGTACATCCAGCTCCATTAGCTGCCTGTGTGCTTCCCTCTCAGCAGATAAATCATTCATCCCCAGGCGGCCGGCCGCTCTGCAGCTCCGTGTGCTGCTGCAGGCTCCCCTGTTTGCATGGGAACAGTGCATTATGGAGCTACGAAGGATCCACATGACCTTGTTTTGACACTGCAGTGAATGGCTGGTTGTTCTGACTCTGCGGCGAGCCTCATCACTCCCTCTTCCACTTTCTGCACGGATTGTTTTTCAGACAATGACCACAGAGACTCACGCACGCCACTGAACAGGATGCTGCCCCGCTGTGTCATCAATTAATGAACACGGCTCTCGTACCTGAGCGTCTGGAGTTATCAGGAACATTGTGTTCATGGAGGGAGGGAGCGTCAGACACCAGCCGCAGGGACGAAACATGGGGGCTTTTCAGGGCTCAGGGAAATCACATTGTTTACAACAGTGAAAGTGTCAGCTGTTTATTGGAGAGTCGAGGTGATAATTCATCTCTGTTGACAGCATGATGACATAAGCACCACAGAAATGTGGTTTAGTGAATGTTTAACCCTCACCGGAGAAAAGTGTAGTCTATATTTTCAGCACCTGACTCTGTAAACACTGATGGCAGAATGTGACCAGAAGCAGAATCCTGACTATTATGTTGTTAGTTTGAATCCCCAAACTAGTTGGGAAAATGTCAACCACTGTTTTAAATGCCCACAAGCAAGGTGTTAGACCTAAGATGTAAGCTTTGTAACTACAGTCAAAGTTTGGACACACTTTCTCATTGAAGTGAAGGGGAAGATGTGTCCAGACTTTTGACTGGTACTGTGCTTCTTCTTCTCACTGCTGCTACTTAAACCAAGTTTTAAACATTTTCATAGATAACAGGCTAGAGCCAGTGGGTAAAATGAGCCACCCCCTTTATCTAGGTAACCATAAACAAAAGTAATCATGTGACCACAAATTAAGAAAGTATAGTTCACATGACTCAATCCATCTTGGACTCAAGCACATGGAGAGAGTGGTCAGCAAAACAGAGCAAAAAAAAAAAAAGATTTTTGTCATGCCAAGTGAATTCATCATGTTACTAAAATGATCAGTTCTGTATCTTAATTAAAATAGATATGTTTTGGGCATTATTACATGTTAATTTAAGTCAGTGTAAACTACAAAACAAGGTCATAAACTTAGCATAACTGTGGATCTGAGCCACTGTGTGAAACAGTTTTGTCAAAATGGAGGTTGTGGGGTAAAACGTGCCAGTGATGTTCAGGCAAGTTGAGTCAATGGATCAATTTACCCCCCAAAATGATTTTCTGATATTCTAGAGACACTTTTCATGTTTGATCATTGTTACAAGTGTTACAATGTTGATGAATAAATACCTAATTGTTGACTAATGTTAAGTTTAAGCCACACACAAACATGCTGTACATACAGATGGGTGACAAATATGAGGAAAAGCCAACATAATGTGTATATATATATATATATATATATATATATATATACACACTTCTATAATATCTGCACACGTCAGCTATGGCATGGTCAGGATTAGAGAAAAATCTTAGTTCTTGTATATCTTGACAAGACACAAACTCTGGTCCTGTGCACAAAAGTTGAATACTCAACACACACCTCCACACTAAGTGATACTGGGCTGAATTCTCACCACGTGTCAAAGACTTGACACTGATTTATATTAAACAAAAGTCTGTGTGCTGCAAAGCTCAGAAAATGCTTCTGATGATGGAAAATCAAGAGAGAAACAGGGAGAAAATGCAGATGAGTGTTCACTAGTGTCGCCAGTGTAAGAAAGTAAAAAAGCAGAACCTCTTTACACACATAAAGCATTTATCTGTGTGGTGTTAGAGTCATTTCCCCCCTTTTTTAATAATTTATACAAACACAAATAAATAAAAACTTTTTCATGAAAATATTTATACATTAGTATGTTTAGTTAGTTTAGTTTTTATTAACTGCCCTCATCTCTTGGCTTTACCATCATCATTAGAAATCACCATTGTTGAGGATTCATATGCAGCTGTAATAAGAACCAGGATCCTTGCGTCTGAAGCGTTCAGGCCCTGAAGCCCGGCTTGCCCCCCCCCCCCCCCAAGCAGCGAGGCTCCCTGCTGCTGGATCCTGTTGATCCTGTCAGCCTGTGGGAGATCCACAGAGGGGGCTCTGAGGCAGAGATGATGCCCGACATCTGGGAAAGATGAAGCCCGAAGGCCATCATGTCTGACTGGCAGGTCTGAGTGGTCCATTAGTGGAGCTGAATGACTTCATTATAATTCTGGCATTGCTGCAGGAACTGGTGCAGCTTCCACTCAGGTCACTCATATTAAGAACAGTGATGGTCATGTTATTTTAAACCTGCCTTAATTAAACTGACGTTGAATTAAAATACATTGTGTAGAGTGAAGGACTGCCTCTATTCTTTTTACCAACTCTGCAGCTTTTTCAGTTTCTTTTAGCTCATAGTTTGTTAGTTTTTGACACATTTACAGTTTGCTTCAGTCTAAATCAGTCTCATCTAGGGCTCATCAATTAATCTGACAATCATTTTTTCAATTGATCGCATTGTTCAGTCAAAAAAATGACAAATTATTGAAGCATCACAATTTCCTACAGGTGATATATTCAAATGTATGGTTTTGTTTAACCAACTGTTCAAAACTCCCAAATATTTAATATACGATGATTTAAAACAAGAAGAAACTACAAATAAATGCATGGAGAGGCTGAGAATATTTAGTGTTTTTTTATCCATTATCAAAATAGTTGACCAGTTAAATTTATCGACAAATCATTTCAGCTCAGCTCTCAGGGTTTTCAGCAGCAGCAGGCAGCTGTTTGCAGCTAATAAGTTCTGATAAACCCACTGCCCCACTACCCCGAGGCTAGACCACCGACTGGGCAAAGCAGGAGAAGCCCAGGGAGGCCTGAGAAACCTTCAGGAGGTTTACTGCATGTCAATTGATTTTTGGTCATTTAATCATTTGTTTACTCTAAAGTGCAATATTAAGTCACGTGAGTCTTGCACTATTACTTAATCCCGAGGCCCCTGTCTAGTAGAGGGGTTTGTGTTAAAATGGTGCATGTTCCCAAATAAAAATGTGTTTAATCAAAATTACCACAAACTATCTGACACACACAAAACCAGGTAGTATTATTACAGCATTGGATTACTGGTTGATTTGTGGGTGTCTAGGAAAATAATAAAACTGCAACATATAGTATCTCTGCAATAATTAATCGATTAGTCAATCAACAGAAAATAATTGGAAACCATTTAGTAATTGGTTCATTCTTTCAATCAGTCAATTCTCTGGTTCCACGTCTCATTTCTTTTCTCTGTTTTATATTATAAGTTAAATATCTTTGGGGTTCTGGTCTGTTGTTCAGATGAAACAAGACATTAGAAGACGTTGTTTTGGGCTCTGAGATATTGTGATGAGGACAATTTGACATTTCCTTGACTAAACAATTAATAAACTGATCTTGAACATAATCAGCAAATTAATCAATAATGAAATTAATCATTAGCTGCAGCCCTAATATATAGTACTGAATGTACCTCCCAGACTACAAAGCTAAGTGTTTTAGCATCTTTCATTCACTTACATGAAACGGTTAGCATTAGCATTACTATGCTACACTTTTGAGCTACTTATCCACTCCAGGATTGATACAGATTTGTGCGGTGTACCTAAGTCTGCTAATTAGCTTAACACAGTAACAGTCAAACCATGTCAGGCTAATTTGAATTCTCAATCTAGCTAAAAGCAAAGAAAAAAGTGCACTGCATGCAGGAGACGAGAGTAAGTGTTGTGAAGTCAGCTTGGCCGGATAGCCACGTCAATCATTTTTCTCCTAAATGTGATTGGGCAGGTATTTATTACGTAATAAATTCCCTAGTTTAGCCCCGCCTAACTGCAACCCAGTAACAAGGGAAGGGAGAGAGACTTTCTAAAGAATTACATAGGATATGTCAGAGGCTATGTTCTCATACTTTTGAGGTGTTTACTATATGCACATTAGATCCCAAATTACATAATTAATAGCCAATCATGGATTTGCCTTTCCAGGGGCTTTAATGGGAGGGGACAGGGGACATACACAATGCACAGAGGGCAGTAGAAGGAGGTTGGTGTGTTCAACCAACAGCAAACTCTTTTCTTGGGGCTTCCTAACAGTTTTAATCCGACCTGTTCAGCTCCAAACAGCAAACAGACGAAATAAAGGACTAGCTGGTGAATTAAGTGCAAGATTTAACTGCTACACATTCAAATATTTTTCTTAAAAGTTGGTGGAGACCAAACCAGAGCTGACGAGAGTGAATTCTGGACTTACACTGATCAGATGGACAGAAACATGGCTGAATAAATGATAATATTCCCCTGTGTCTGATTTTATTGGGATTCTGCAGTGTTTCTGCAGCAATTTCAAATTATATGAAAAGACAAAACAGGATTTCTGCAGCACCAACATCCTCATAATGCTAGAAGCTGTCCAGAAAGCTGAAGGTAAACAACATAAACGACAGCTGTTTCTCATAAATCGCTCAGATTTGACGTCGATCTGACTGTAAACAAACAAAATGTGCATAAAAATAGAGAGCGCTGACATGAAAACAACAAATCTGTTGACAGAAAAGCTTTATGAAATGGAGTCAGAACCAAAATGACACCACAATATGAGCTGAAATCCCACCAACCCCTCCTGCAGGCTCTCAGCAGGCCTCTGTTTAGGAGGCAGCTGCTCCCCCCCCCCCCCCCCATGCACAATTTCAAACCTACCTTATTTTACCCCCCACCTTTAGAATAATTCCTAACTCTCTCGCTGGTCTGAGCTCATGAGGCTCGGCGGGTTTATTGTGTTTGTGTGGTTCAGTCTGTGTAGGAATGAGGGTTTATTATTCTGCCGCCCTGCAGGGTTCAACTGATGAGGACTCTGATGCTAAAAGTCCTGCGACACTGCTGCATGTGAGAGGAGGATGAGGAGAAAAGGAGATAATGAGAAGGAGGACAGGATTTTATAAGAGACAGAGGAGACGGAGGAGGAGAAGCGAGAGGAGAAAAGACATCTGACAACCATTTACAGCAAAGACACTGCAGCACATTCAAGGTTTTATAATGTCCATATTTTTTATTCAAAAAATACTGAATATAATGTTGAAAAGCTTAGTCAATGTATCAATTAGTTGATCATCAGCAGATTAATTGAAAAATTAAAATGATGAATCCTCATAAATGTGAGGATTTGCTGTGTCATTGTAAATTTAATATTATTGGCTTGTATGGACAATGTGATCGACTTTTTCCTCAGTTTTCACTACATTTTATAGATCAAACTATACCACTTGTTTTGATTAATCTGTTGATTTTCTCGATATTTTCTCGTCATTTGGTCTTGTAAGTGTCAGAAAATTGTGAAAAATATTGATCATCGGTTTCCAAAGCCCAAGATGTAACTTAAATATGTCTTGTTTTGCCCCAACCAAAAGTCTATAACCCAAAAATATTCAGTTTACTATCAGGGACTCTTTAGAGGACTAAAGAAACCAAAAAATATTCACATTTTAGAAGCTGGAACCAGAAATGTTTAGCATTTTCCTCTTAAAAAAATGACTCAAAATGATTGATTATCAAAATTGTTGCCAATTCATTTTCTGTCGATCGGCTAATTGACTAATCATTGCAGCTCTAGTAGCTTCCAGCTTCCATCTTTTCAGACTTTTGCTTCTTCCATCATCTCGTGTGGTCAGAAACCGTAACTTTTAGGTCTGTTTGTTCCATCATATTTTACTCAAAATGTATCATTGTGGTAAAATGAAATATTGTTGCTGGTAGAGGCACAGTTCGTTCTTGGTGACTTTCCAGATAAATTGAGCCTTTAACTTCCTAAAAACCTACTCAACTCCATTCTGGGCTCTACAGCATCGCTCAACGGCTACGTTGCCATTTTCATGTTCATGTGGAGAGTTAAAACCAGTTTGTTGGAGTGTAAGTTTAACATAAGAGCCCCACAGTTTAGACCATAAACTGTATATAAAGATAGATGTAGTGAGGTGTGACGTCATCCATTGGTTTGCATCGGAGCCGGTTTGAAGCTCAGAGTTGCAGCTCATGGTCGCCGCCATCTTTTCCATTTGGAGCCAGGACCAAACACAACCTGCTACCTCGGACCAAAGCTAACGTTAGCTTACCAGGAACACCAAGAGCTGCTCACTTGGGCTAACATTAGCTACTTTAGCTAAATTGTGCTAAGAGGGCAGGAATCATAATCAATTAACATTAAATTTACTGAAATATTGCAGCAGGTGAGCCAACTGTCAATCACAGCTGTCAATCAACGCCCACATGACAGACATCAAAGCTACTATAAGTCTTCAAATCTTGTTAACAGAGCAATAATTTCCAAAATGACCAGCAGCACACTTATTAGAGGGCCTGAATTTAAAGATTAAGACCATAATGACTCGTTGAAAAAAAATGATTGACTTAGTATTTCTAGAGAGAAGTTGACGCTTTTTGAATGGGAGTCAATTGGAGCATCTAGTGGCCGTCGGTGGCGCTTCAAGGTCCTTCAACATTGGCTTCAGCCTCAAGCTGTGTTAGATGCTGCTTAGTTTAGACTCATTAAAATCTGCTACCAATAAATAGAAGCTCAAATACAAAAAAAACAAATATAATATATAAAGTCTTTCAGCATTGTCATTATTTTGGTCTTCTGCCATATTTACTACATATTGACTGCAGATATTGAGGTAAAATAAGGGGAAACAAAAACGTTGTTCCTAAAATCTTAAATGATTTCACTTGTTTTGTACACATATGATGTGAAACAGCTGAGTGAGAGATCGAGTCGTCTACAGAATCGGTTTCCATGGTGAAAGTGGTTTCCTGTTTATAGTATAGAGCGGTGAGTGCATCCCACAGTTTACCTGTTTGTTACCATGAAACGCCCTCCACATCCTGTTTCAACAAGAGATTGATCACATGAAGGAAGTAAAGATGTCATGAGGCCTTTACTGCTTCACGAACTGTTAAACTTCTTTATGTCCTCGCTGTAAATCTCTCTCGCTCTCTGAACAAGTGTGTAAAGTAAACTCCTATAAACATCAAAATGTAAATGAGGTCTGGTTCTGTTCTGATTGGAGCAGCAGCGTCTTGATTCGAGTAATCACAGGTCGTGTTTGTTCGCCTTGTTCAGCGATGCCACTCATCCTAATGAGCGCACTAGACTCCCAGCTGCCTCTGTTTGGATTCAGATTATTTACTCAGCAATTAGTCATGAAGCACAAGCTTTGAGTGGAATGCGATTGTACAAAGTGATAGAGGAAACTCCCCCCTCATTTACAGCAAGGTCTGTACACACACAAACACACAGGATCCTTAAAAACAGTATTTTCACAGTTATTTCTCACCAGACTTTAGATTTTAGGCTCAAACCACAGCAGCTTTCAGTCAATATGATAAAATACTTGTTATCTCACAATGAGCCAGTTAAATGGAGTTAATAAAGTCAAGAAAATAGAGCTGAGA
The DNA here is from genome assembly GCF_963924715.1 of Thunnus thynnus. Lineage (NCBI taxonomy): Eukaryota > Metazoa > Chordata > Actinopteri > Scombriformes > Scombridae > Thunnus > Thunnus thynnus. Next base: position 3,981,925 of record NC_089532.1, on the reverse strand, counting down.
AGAGAAAAGATGACTGTTTAAACCGGTGTTTTATTTTCCGCATCCATAAATTTCATTACCAGAGGGTATACGCAAAGGCTTTGTGCGGACAACCGTGTACCTCCAAGTCCACACGACCACTACGCTACAATCAACAGACGCCGATCTACTGCAGGTGTGTGGAACATGGACTCCGAAAAGTAGTATAAGCATAACTACTACGCGTCCGTGGTGTCTGCAGCTGTACGTGTTCGCATCCAGGAGTATAAATCAGGGCTTTAGTCTAATCCTGTGTTTTCCTGTGTGAGATTTTTGTGGAAGACGTATTAAATTCATCTGTCTACATTTAAAAAAAATGGGTAAAAGTCAGTCTGTGTGTGTTATTGTTTGTTTATTTTTAATTTATTCTGTATTTTATGAAGTTGAACCTTCTAAACTCAGACAAAAATCTAGATAGAAATCTGACTTTAAAAAATAGACTTTGCAGCACACACACTTTACTTTAGTTGCTCTGAATGACCAGCAGCATATCTGTGTTCACTTTATATTCTGAGCGTCCGTCCTTGTTGTAAGAAGACATAGTTCAGTAGTTACTACAAAGTAACTACTGACTATTACTACTAATAAACTAAGTTTATTTATATAAAATATTTCAAGAAAATCAGTTTAGGGCTGAACAAGCTACTATTTTAATGATCGATTAATTTATTTTTTAAAGCAGAAAATGTCAAACATTCCCTTGTTCCAGCTTCACTATATGGAGGATTTACTGCTTTTCTTTGTCTTATGTGCTTTATAACTTTGAGTTTCGGACTATTAGTCGGACAAAACAAGTAATTTTATGACATCACTTTGGGTTTGAAGATTAGTAAATTGTGATTTTCCACTATTTTCTGAAAACAATTATGAGCTTAAAGCTATAATATGTAATTATTCCGCATTAAAATGTCTAAAAACAACTAGAACTATGTTAAAGGTTTTTTAGGTGAAACAGCTTTATTCAATAATTTTACTGATTTTAATCTGCGTGTACGTTTGTTTTAGGAGAGGAGGAGACCTCTGTGGATAATTTTGCTCCCGGTAAAAAACATCCTGAACGATGAACACTGGAGTAATACTATCCCGGGGAAGTTGGTTGTTTAACAATGAAGACAACAACTCCCATGATCCCTTGCTACTTCACACCATCATCACACTCCGTCTTTTGTTATTGTTTTGATTGAGAGACCCCCCTAGCGGCTGAAATTACATATTGTGCATTTAATTAATTAATTGAGAAGCAATCTGCAGATTAGTCAATGATGAAAAAAATTAAACATCAGTTGCAGCCCTAAAACTGTTCACTGTGAACTGCAGTGAAAAGTTTCTTCTTGCAGAAGAAAACACAAGTTTTGGACGTGTTGTGATACCAAATCCAGATAAAAAGTATTACAGGTATTAAATAACCTCTTGGGGGGCATCTGCTGCCTTTAATTGATAATATATAGTAGAGCTGCAGTGATTAAATGATTAGTCGCCAACTATTAAATTAATCTCCAACTACTTTGATAATTGATTAATCTTTTTTTTTTTTCTATTTTCTAATATGTTTCACCATTTTCCTGCATTTTATAGACCAAACAACTACTGTATAGTAGAGGACTACCAGGAAATGTGAGGAGATCCCTGACCAGACTTGAAGCTATTACATGATCAGGTACCCCAAAGTAAAAATAAGTGTTAACTGATCAGTTCCTGTGAAAAAAAATCCAGGAAAGTTCCAGTAAAAACCCTAAATATGGGTCACGGTTTCTCCATTTGTTCTGTTCTGCAGACACGCTGACAACCATCAGCTGCTGTCAGTTAGCTCACACTGAAAGTGAAACGTACACATACAGTGATGTTGGGAGGATGGTGTATTATTCATAATGTCTTGCACTGGTTTTGCACTCTCTGCAAGCTGTCAATACGTTTCTGCGTCAACACAAAGCTCTGCTAACTAAAAGGCTGCTGGTGATGAAACGCACTGACTGGCCTGATGCAGAGAGCTGGATCTGTTTCATCATGGGAAACAGGTGAGTTATTATGCGATGGCTCAGCCCTGCAGCGGAGCCCAAACCCGGTTGACATCATTTTGGTATCTACCCAGGGAGCTCTCTGATTGGCTGGCGGTCCCATGGAGGGGATTCTCATTACAGGCTGTTGTTTTGATATCTCCCTCCTCCAGACCTGCACTCAGCACTTTCCTCTCGCTTAATTGACAACAGCAGCTTGCAGAGAAATGATACTGAGAGGCTCTCAGCCGATTAACGAATACTCTGCTGCTTACTCTACGTTTACAGATTATACTGGAGGAGTGTGAGCTCTGCTTAGTTTAAATTCATTCATAAGGCAGAAATAGAAGTGCAACAGTTACAGTCAGTCAAAGCTACTTTTCATTTAAACAGAAACATTCATCAGCTGCTTGTTTAATAAAATATACTGAAGGTTGAGTCACTATGAGTGATGGGCGACTTGATTACCAAAGTACAGAAGGGATTTCAGTAGATCTACAGCACACAAAATATGAAAAATACAATCTTTCCTCTTCTTGTAATGGGGAATTTGACACATCCAAGTCATGTCTTTATAAACAAAATGGAAATCAGTGTTTTCTTCCAGTACAGTGGCCTAATGAATACCTGAGGTGAGCAGCCATGTAAGGACGGCCTGTCACTGTCTCATTGGTTTTTTATTTTTTATTTATCCAGGATCTCATCAAGTCTAAACTTGCTTTTACATCTCATGTCAAGTCAAAGGCTCGAGTCTACAGCTCTGTGGTGAACTGCCTTCATACTGTGGTGTAGTTAAAAGGACAGGTTCACAATTTATCAACTCAAAACAGGAGCTGGAGGTTGGCTGAGGTTGTGTGTGGTGGGGTGATAGGTGACAAGGGAAGGGATGAAAGGGATGAAAGGGGGTCAGTTGGAGTCATGGTGTGGCCAGAGCTTCTAGGAACCCAGAGGTTGAGACTTATGGTGGGGGCACGTCTCGATGAGCTTTCAGCTTCATCATCCCCCAGTGGTTCATACTATGAAAACAGGAGAAGAGAATTACTGAGATGGAAGCATCAACCCTAACACGCATGTCTTTGATGCTGGGAGGAAACCAGAGCACCTGACGGAAACCCACACAAACACAAGGAGAACGGATTTATAAGTCAGAGTTCGAACCCAGGACCTTCTTGAGGCTACAGTGCTGCCTACTGAGAGGAGAGAGAGGAGGAGAATGAGGTTTGGAGGGGAGGATCGCGAGAACTGAGGCAAACAGGAGAGGAAAGGGTTAGACACACCTATATACACAGGTGAATGGCTTAATGAGGCACAGGTGATTTGGATTAACGAGGCACAGGTGTTTGAATTAGTGAGAGAGTGGGGCCTGGTCTTGTTCCTGAACTTTAGTTACAATAACTTCATAAAACATGTTTCAATGTTCATTTGGGCTCCTGACTGTTGTTTAAAGACTTTAAAAATTGTAAACTTGTCCTTTAATATACAGACCATATTCTTACTATTATTGAGCTGCACTTGTTTTCCAATAAAGAGTACATTACTGGTGTTAAGAGATTATATATGTTGATAGTTAAATCAACTTAAAGAGCCATGCTGGCTGGTAGCCAGTGATGCTACCAACCCCCTCACAGCTTCAACTGTTGCTCCAGTGTCCTTTTGTCTTTCCAACTGACTTTCTATACTGTCACCTTCTGTTGTTGTTTTCAGCTATGTTAATGCCTAGATAATGCATCTAGCGGCCATCCAGAATTGGCAGATGCATTTAGATCCATAGACTCGACTGTTTTACCATCTACACTGGACGATAACGGTGTTTCACTCAGAGTTGCTTGAACTACTAGTTTAACTTAGCGAGACTTCAGCAGGATTTAGTGTTAAGGTACTACTTTAAGTGGGTTAATCTATTATTTTAGATATTTACTATCCACCAAAAAATGCAACCCAGTCGCCAGAAGAAAACGTTGGCATTGAATGTTTCTGCAAACCTCAGAAACCTTGAATATATATGTTTCAACGTGTGTTCAATACGTATCATATCAACATTTCTACAAACGTAGCCTATTAACATTTCTACTCGTTGAATAATGATGTTTTATGGTGTGACAATGCTGTGGTTAAGGTCTGGTTAGGTTTAGGCACAATGACCACTTGGTTAGGGTTACGGAAAGATCATGGTTTGAGTTAAAATAAAAATAAAATAAAAACGCTCAATGTCTTGCTAAAAACACCCGGTTTTGTCAGTTGAAACAGGAAGCGGGCATCGGTTTCGAGGTGGTCTCGAACCGTGCTCTCTGCTGACTTCCAAGAAACTTACTAACCAACCGCCGACCCCTCCCCCTCCTCCTACTAATACGAGAAGATCAGCTAATATAGATCACATGTGAACTACGTCACTTTAGAAATGTTAATATGCTACGTATTACACCTGTTGAAATGTAGATATTCAACGTTTCTGTGGTTTGCAGAAACGTAAACTGCAAACGTTTTATTTTGGCGACCAGGCTGAAAAACTACCTATTAACAGATATCAGCAGTCACTGTTATTAGCCTGTTCATAAAGTTTAGTGTTGAATATACTAGATTTATGCACAATCCATATTGCTATTGTCTCAAGTCTTTCTTTAAATTGTTCATTTTTTATATTTCTATTCTTCTATTTCTAATATCAGTGAACGGTAATGACCTAAATATCTTTTACTATCTGTTTATTTGGAAGTTATCATGGTTTAAGGAGATGAGTTTCGATGTAATATCAGTCATTGGTGGTGTTATGTAGAAGGGTAAAACCATCCAGAGGAATACTGAGGCTCTTTTGTTCCAGAGGAAAATAGACTTAGACAATTACCTTGGTCCGCCATGTTTTATCTAGTGTGTTTTTTTTTTTCTCCTGTTCTCCCTGCAGTCATGAATATTCAGAAAGAAGATATTTACGGCTGCTAATGAATATTCTGCACAAAGTCTGCTCCACAAATTAGGCGAGTGGAGGGAATTGGATAGCCACTAGGTGCTTCTCTCAAGGCAACAACAGCGAGAAAAATCAACTAACTCTTGCTTTTGAAAGACTAATTTGATGTCATTTTTTTTTAGTTTTTACGCCTACAGTCCCAGATAATATACAGAGGAATGTGCTGCAGAGAGAAACTGCATCATTTTACAATAAAACATCTGCTGGATGCTTGTAAGATGAGGTCAGATTCAAATCATCCTTGTCGGTCGATGACTGAGAAGTTGCCAAACTGATTTTATGTTGGTGATAAAGCTTCTTGGTAAAGTATTGATAACAGAGCAAAGAGAGGATACAATAATCCATAAGCAGTTCGATTCAGCCCCGCAAGCATTTTCATCAACTTGTAGATGTGGACGTTTTCTCAAGGACATTCTGATCTGCAGTAGACGCCTTCTCGCTGCTCTCCGGAGCAAATTAATCCCTCCACGCCAACCAAAAAAGTTAAATCTATTTATAGCGGTTCATTAAAGCTACTCTATGTCTCTATGTCGAGTCTCACACCGACATTCAGATTGGAGTAATTGGGGGGGTTGGGCGTGTGAGGTCATACTCGGCTCGCTATTCAATTTGAATGTTTGCATTTTGAACGAGCAACTCCTGCATCGCTAATGAGGATTTGTAGTGTTAATCAAAAGGTGCTGCCGTGGGTGCCAATCACCATGATTACAGAGAGGAAACTGGATGCTGGGAGGCCGGAACATGGAGCTTTGTGAGGCGGTGTGTAAAAGAAGAAGAGATGATAGAAATGAAGAGAAGGTGCGTAACAACAGTTCCTTAATGTCTCTCAACTAGTGCCAACAAGATGAATTATATATTCACTGTCTGGGACGATTTTTTGTAAAGATTATACTCTTTGTGTTTTTGTTCTTTTGGGTTCCTGTTTAATTCCAGTTCTTCTTTTATGGTTATTGAGCCTGTCGTAGTCTGGCTCTGTGTCCCCTCTGTTACCATTCTCCTCTGTTCCACCAGAGTTCTTCATCCTTTTCTCCCTGTTATCTTAAGACTGGACTGTGTTGGAGAAAGCTGATTTGAGTTGTTTCTCTAAAAGACCATCTGAGGGGGACGTACGACAAACCCTAAACTCACACTCAGGGATGAGCGGTATCACGACGGTGGTTATCAACTTTCTTTGTTAACTCAGGCTTTGTGTATCAGGCTCTGTGCACAAAACGGACAAAATATGGGCCGATCGCGTGCCGCCTACCTCAGTCAGGAGGAACAGGTCGTTATAAAGGGAGAGCGATGAAGAATATAAATACATTATCGCAGCAAAAGGCAACACTGTTGCTGCAAATAAGGCGAGAGAGGAATGCTGGCAGAAAATCTGCAGATCGTGTAAATTCGTAAGTTAATATATTTATTTTGCCACTCAATACCTCCCACACTCAGAGCTCTTAAACTTGATGCAGCAGATTTAAATATTATACTCAAGAGGTGCGTTTAGGTCTGACTCTGTCCCGTAATGAAGGATAAGTGGAAATCACTTTAGTTTTTGGCCTTGACAGCAAATCAACACTTTTTACAGCTGGTTTAAGCCGAAACTCGGAGCATAACCTGCTCCGGACCAGGTTGAGTTTGCAGCATGAGTTACCATGGTGATGTAGGTTAAAAACAGAGCCACCTTCATGACATTGAAAACCCTGACTGTAGGCTCAACATTAGTCACTAACCCACTAATCTCGCTTCGTAGTACACCCCTCAAGCATGATATTGACTTGCTTGTTTTTATTTTGGTCTGTACTCTTGGTTATTAAGAGGTTTGTGTTTTCTGTTTGCTCTGTGTTCCTGCACTCCTCCGTGGCCTGTTTTTCCCTCCACACCTGCCCTGCATCAATCTCATCAGCCCTGCCCTGCTCTCAGTGTTTTTCCCCCAGCTCGCTCTTCCCTTCACACCTGCCTTATATCAGTATAATCAGCCCTACCCTGCTCCCTGTGTCCCCCAGCCCATCGGCTCCCTGTCTGTTCTCCTGTTTCATCACCTCACTCCCCCTCTCCGGAGCTTCTCCGCCCATCTCCCCACCTGCACCTCATCTCCTCGTTAGCTCAGTTTGTTTTTAAGTCCTGGGGCCTGTATGACGGAGCAGGATTTGGGGTTATCGAGGTAGTTTAACTCTGGGTTTTCAGGGTTATGATGACTTTGGTTCACTTCTTACCGGGGTATGTCGCCATAACAACTTATAACTTCCAACCACTAACCAATCAGATCACTAGAAATAAAGAGTCATCATTCCTACAGGATCCCGACATGGACAAAAGGCCCTGAGTTACAATAAAGTGACAAGTAAAAAAAAGAGCAATATATATATATTTATAGGTCAGTGGAAACATTTTATTGTTCCAGACTTTCTATTTCCACTCTGGTTTTAAAACAGAGCTTCTAACAAGCGGAGAGATCGTTTACAACACATAATGATGATTTTAGCTGCATTTTAATTGTGCAAAGTTTTTTTTTTTTCCCCCGGAGTGACAGCTGACAGAGCAGCTCAGAATAACATGAGACGACCGTGTGATGATAACTGGAAATAAAAATGAAAGTTTGTCTTTTATTAGAAAAATAATCCACACGCTGTTAATTGGCTCCCATGATTATAAATGCAACATTTGGGTCAGATCGACCTCATCAGTCATTAACTACTTTTCCAGTCTTTTGCTTCGGCAGCAGAAACAGTCTGGCGTTGTTTCAACAAACATGACTCAGGTAAAAAGGCAACACACAAACCAAATGAAGTTAAGTTTTCTACTGACTGTGAGTGTTTAATGACGTGTGTGTGTGTGTATTTGTGAGGGGAAGGCAAGTTTATTTATGCAGGACATTTCAGCTACAAGGCAATTCAAGGTGCTTTACATTAAAAGCATCAAGATGAAGTGAAAAAAAACCGCAAAGGACACTTAAATACCAAGCAAAAACAGTCTTTAAAGAGCTAAAAAAAACTCCCTTCCTCTAAGAAAAAGCTCTCTCTCTCTCTCTCCTCGTCTTCCTGTAGTCTCTCTGCAGCATCTCCTCCTCCTGTCGGGCTCGTGTCGGTATCGTGGTGATTGGAGGGGAGCGGCGGCTCTGCAGGCATCTGCTCGTTTTGTTAGGAACCGTGTGCAAGTAAACACTTTTTGCTCACGACCATCTGTCCAAGCTCAGATCTGCATGAGAGTTGGCAGACTTGGCTGGAAGAGATAGATAGATAGAAAGATAGAGAGGGAGGGAGTAGACAGATAGAGACAGAGAGGAGGGGGGAAGGAAAAAGGAAAGAAGAGTGATGAAAGGAGAATGGAGACATGGACAAAGGGCGGGACGGAGAACAGTGATTTCTGAGCTTCTAGATGTTAAAAATACAGGACATTTAGTGATCAAATGTTCTTTAAATATGACTTTTGTTTATTGTTTGATCCAAAATGTGGATTGCAGACATACAAAACCTTTTTTAAAAAGGAAGATTTTTCCTGCCAAAGCACCAAATAACCAAAAATATATCTACTGTTCATCAGGACCAGTGACTCAAGAATAAATTAGTCATGTGGTGAGTTTCTCAGTTTCAACAATGATGCTATAAATGAGCAACCAGCACTTTGGTTGCAAAAGCTAAGAAACACATGGCAAATTAAAAAAAAACTGAATTATTATTTTTTGTTCTTACTTATTTATTTCTGACTTTCACGACTCGTCTGCACTGCTTTTGCAAAACAAGCTCCTATTTCACAGAACAGAGCCGAACAAAGACATTTAGAGTAAAGCTAAAAAAAAGTAAATAAAATAATAGATTATTTTCCAGTTGAGCATAGAAATTTATCAACATTTCACCAAACGTTTCTGTTGGATGTTGAATTTAAAAGTGAAGGAGAATCCAAAGTGAAAATTCAGAATTAGAAGAAAGGCAGTTTGCCAAAACTTCAAGCTTCAGTCTGCGTGTTTAAGTCGGACTCCATCTGCTTGTCTTCATGTTCGGTGTTATCCGTCTGCCTGTCAGACCGTCTGTCTGTTTATCAAACCCTCAGATACGCAGAAACGAAAGGGAGGGAAATAAAAACATGTTGATGAGGTTCACACCCATCCACAGCTTTCCATCCAAACACTGCGATGGCTTTTAGATATAATCACTGAATCAAATCTAAACATCTGCTTTCCATTTCTGTCAGCCTGTCGTGATCCAGGCCGTGTTGACTTTGATATAATCAGCTTCTTCATTTTTTTAACCGACTGGAAAATAATCATCATTAATATTTGTGTTTTGTTAACGAGCATAATGAGAGATTAGTGTCAATACCAGCTCGTTCACTGCTCTGTAAATACTGACCTGACTGGTTTCGTAAGCTGCAAACTAGAGGTTATTTTCACTATCAATCTGTCCATTATTTTCTCAAATAAACAATTAATCTTTTAACCTCTAAAACTTTCAAATAACTGTTTCCAAGGTGACGTCTTCAGGGGTCTTATTTTGTGGGACCAACAGTCTAAAACCCAAATATTCAGTTTGTTATCATGTAAAGTCAAGAAGAAGCATTTCTGACATTCTGGCTTGAAAAGTAACAGTTGCAGATTAATTTTCGATTAAATCAGCTGATCGTTGCAGTTCTACCGGTTTATATACTCCTGTATGGACAGATCTGACTGTCAGTTATGTCACCAGCTGGATCTGTATTAGAGAGTAGAGAGATGATGTTGAAAACTCCTGAAGAAAGCTAATAAATGATTGATTTACGTTTGTCAAACTAGTATTTCCAAGGTCAATAATGAACTTGAACAACTTATTTTTTAAAGGCATCTGATCTTGTAAAGTAGTTATGTATTTTATTCAGTCAGAAACACTTCTCATCAATGACTTGACTATTTACAGCAACTGGTTACACTCAGATTGGGTGGAAACGCTTCTGCTCTTTTTAAAAAGGATCTTTCAAAGAATCTGAACATTAACGAGGACTCTGCTAGAACGAGCTGAAACAATTAGTCGATTAATCATTTAGTTTACCAACAGCTGCAGCTTCTCAAATCTTTATAATTTATGATATAATAGTAAACTGAATATCTTTTGTTGGGCTGTGGAAAATTTTAATGACCATTTGTCAATATTCACTGACAACTTGTAGACAAAATCATTAATTAATTAATTAATTGAGAAAATGTTTGGCAGATTCCTCGATAATGAAAATAATTGTCAGTTGCAGCTCAAGAAGTATTCTCCCGAACACATGAACACCATTCAAAGATATATAATACATTAAATCTAGCCAATTAATTGCCAATTTCTATAATCAATTATCAGTTTGAGTGAAAAGCTTCTCAGATGTGAGGATTTGTTGATTTTCTCTGTTTTATATCGTTGCGTTTTTTGGACTGTTGGTCGAGCAAAACAAGCAGTTTGAGGACTTTTAGGCAAAGAAAAATGTGGTAAATTTATTAGAAATGTGAGTTTTTGTATAAACGTTTTCACACTCAAAACACACAAACCTGTCGGTGTTGAGATTAAAAGCAGCAGCCTTCCAGTCCCTGCTCCGTCTCTACAGGTGCTACACTGCATGTTACCGACCCTGACCGCCAAACTTGGCAGTTTATTTACACGTTATGATCCGAGTAGAGGACGTTCTCTCTCAGCAGGTCATCCTGTCAACTTCTTCACCTCAATAACCTCATTCTTTTCTATCCGTCTCCACTAAAATCACTCCATCACCCTGCCTGTGCACCTGTTTGCCTCTTTATCCTTTGAGCTGCTCATATGTGATGTGAATGATGCTGGTTCTATCTGGCCTGACCTTATTCTGTCTCTCCATCCTTCAGTCAGTCTGTCACATTTTCTGTCTGTCTGCCTGTCAGAATCACTTGTTTTTTTCTTCTTTCCCTACGTACGGTGAATACGGAGGAACTTGGGGCTCGAACATGTCGATGATTTCAGGGGACAACAAACGCAGAACACGAGCAGAAGTAGTCGAGTACACACACTCATATCAGTCCACAGATAGTATTATAGACAAAGCCTCTATCACTGGCATTGCAGCAATATGCTGTGAGCAAAAGTTAGAGCCAATCAGCAGGTCATTGTGTACAGTTTAGGCTGATAATTAAATGGTGGTAGCCTGATCATTAAACTGAGGGCTTCTTGTATTGACAACAGTGACAGTATTTTAGGTGTAGAAGAAAATCACCATATTAAAATTTAGACAATTAGTATAATTACTGTTACCAAACAATATTGTCCTCTTTGTGCCCGAATACAAATATGTTATTCGGCAAAGCACAAATAGTGGGGGTTTTACGAATATTTGTTTCATACAAATATTTTAAAAATTATTTGTTTTCAGGGGAAAAAAAACAAGTCAAATACCAGCATGCAGGTCGGTTACATCACTATCTCAGTCTCTGTCTTCTGCTCCGCTGGTACGTCTGTCAACAGGTCTCAGTGAGGGGAGTCACATCCACCTGCTACATGATGCACATTTCCTAGTTTGGACATCACTCCTGGAGTTGGGGATGTTCCCCAGAGTTAAAGCTGAGCTACTGACACAGGCTTCATGAACGTAACTTTCATTTTCTAAAATTAAAAGCCTAATAAAAACAAAAACAGGATTTTTAAGCCTCTTTCCACCTTTATTCAAATACAAATAATTTTGCTGCCTCAACAAATACAAATACAAATACTGGGCCTTCTGCACATCCCTAGTGCACAGATCCTCTGTGTATGTTGATGACAGTCAGCCAATCTTTCAGTCTAACACTGAAACAACTCGACAGCTAATACAGTTATAATTGTTCTGTACACTCAAGCCAGCAAAAAAGGCCACTGGAAGCTTCTACAGAGGAGTCTATCATAAATTTGCTCACTAATAATGTAAGTTTTGGTTCATAATCTCTCTCATTCATCCTGCCAACCCGGGCCAATATGCCTTGACGCAGAATGAGAGCGACATGACAGGGAGTGATGAGGAAAATGCAGCAAACCACATCAAGGTCAAGTTATTTATCCCCCAAATAGCTTATAATAGCCCACAAAGTTATTAATTAATATTCAGCTTTTTTGCTGTATCATATGTTTCCCTCACAGCCCAGTGCAGGTCTGCAGACGAGGAAAAACAAGTGTCTGAATGTTTGTCCAAATGATTAAACAAAGTTTTGCTAAATATGGCCACAGTCCATGCACCACAACATAATAATACTAACAACAACGGTATTATTATTATCATTAGTGTTAATTAATAGTATTGTTGTAGTAGTAATAATTACTGAAGGGAACAGGCAGCTGTTTGCAGGCCTGATACTCTGTCTGATTCTCTCATTAATTACAACAGAATGGATTTAGCTGGTTAAATAATATTCTCTGTGTGCACAGCTGCTGAAGCTGGCCAGGGTGGAGGGAAGATGAGGAGCAGAGAGACAGAAAACACACTGGAGTCTCAAAGGTCCATATCATTTGTTTCAATCAATAAACAAAAGAAATTTGAGTGCCAATACAAGAATAGCATTAAGTCTTACAACCTGCTTTCTCCTTGTAATGTAACAAAGGACAAAGAAGAGTGAAGTAGTTGTAAGAGAAAACTGAATAACAGGTTATCATTTGATGTATTTCTTCAATATATCATACATGTTTCAGACAGTGTTTAAGTTCAGTTTAGTGTTAGTTTGTGTTTCACACATGTTCTAAATTCTTCTGTGCTATATATATTCTAAACTTAGTTCTTTGCTGTGTAAGATGAGGCAGTTGTGTGTCTAACAGTTAAGTTTATTCTGTTATACCTTTACCTGAGCCAGTGATAAGATAAACTGTAGTTATGTAGATGTTTATGTGTAAAACTGATAAGCTTTAGAGGATAGTGTGGTTTGTCCTTAATTTAATATGGTAGTAATGTTATTTTGTGATGCTACTTGGTGCATGCTTATGTACTGTCATATATGGTCGTGAAGAAAGACTGTTCCTAGGTTAGCTGAACTTTTGACTTATGTTTCTATCTGAGGGTTGCTGACCTGTAAGGTTAGTAAACAGATGTCTTAAATTCTGTACGAGCAGTATTTAAGGGACTGGTTAAGTGCCAACCTTTCAGACAAAGAAAAGATAGCTAGGTGGTATGTATCTTTGTCTACAGAACTATGATGCATTATACTTGCTTACTTGACAATGCTCTCTTTGTGTGTTTATTGAGTGATCAGCAATTTCCCATTACATAGTAACTAAACAGACACCTAAGTTTGGTTAGAAAATGTGACACAAATCTGATGTTTTTAGATCAGTTCAGACATGATCTGGATCAGAAACTTTAATATCATTCACAATGTTGTCACCACAGCTGTTCATCACAGCTCAATCTAACAAACAGCAAATACAAGAAACAAACATCAGTGGTACAAAAGGTACAAAAACAAGATTTGATGTCTTTTCTTTTTGTGTGCATCCACATATGAGTTCATGTTGTTATTGGATACTTTAAAAACCTAAAATGGATAGGGACAGATATTGAACTAAAGAGAAAATTACATTTTTTGAGTTTGATGTAAGAGCAAAACATGAGGATACAGTCGACTTAGAGCGACAAGCGAACTGAGAGAACAGAGAGTGAGCAAACCTAATAAACAGATATTATTTTCCTATTTGGAGGCTGGATGATTCCCTCCAAGCTGCCCACATATTTGATGTTTATGTTAGTTTGGAGAGCCGGGATGCAGGCCTCCTCCTTCTCCTCCTCCTCCACCTCCTCCTCCTCCCCCACCAGCAGCCTTCTGAGGCGAGGAGAAAGGATCAACCTGGATTTCTGACATGTCTGTTGTGTTGCCATAGATAGAACATGCCAGGGGCTCTGCTGGATAGATAGCTAACAATTTATCTCCCTGCAGACGGGACCCCCAGACTGGTAAACCCAACGCCCACATCTCCTGCTCCCCTCGCTCCCCTCCCACGCTGTCTATCTGTCTGTCTGTCTGGACGAAGGGGAAGCTTCAGTGTTTCTGCCCCGGGGGGTTGAAAATACACACTGACAAGACGTGTAGTCAAATAACAGAAACAGCAGAAACATGTCTGCTTTTTGTTTTTAACAAGGGGTGAAAATTAGCTTCAAGCCAGGATGTCTGTAAACATCCACCGTGCCAAGTGTGTCTTGTGTTTTGAACCAGTAGCTCCAGTACAGGAGAGTTCACACACAGACAACACAGGCGGCCATGCCTTGAAGGAGCAGCTCAACAACCCCAAAATGTTTCCCAACAAACACTTTGGCTACGTTCAGACAACGGGAACTTCATGCTCTACACACTCTCCTTTTGTTCTGCACATTTATATCAATGAAAGTAGATTAAATCTCAGTGTAACACAATATAATTCTTTACCACCACAGACCACAAACTCCAGAATGACCATAAATTAACACATCTCTTAAACAGTTTCAACAAAAACTGAACATTTTGTCCTTCATGAAGGTGGGGTTTACTGCAGGGATGTTGTATTAGACTGCATTATTTTCCCCTCGGTATACCTAATAAACTGGCAACTGAGTGTAAAAATGCTAGAAGTGTGGCTGGTGATTGTCTCTCAGTCCAGAGTGAACAATCTTAACAACTATCAGATGATTTCCATTAAACTTGGAACAGATATTTATGGCTCTTGTGGGACAAACCCAAATTTATTCAACATTTTTAGTAGCATACCTCCAAAATGAATGGCTGAATTCCTGTCAGCCAGCAGCTGTGGGCTTGTTTGAGATAAATAAACAAACAAACATTGGCATGCCTGGATATGCACTTAGACAGAAAGCTAATTTTAACATATGATCCCTGGCCTTATGCTTCATCCTTGTAATACAATAAAACAACAAAATGAATCCTGCCTTAGTTCTACAACAACTCTTGAAATGCTGAAAACAAAAGTTCAACACTTGTCAAACTGTTTACATGTTTAAGTTTGAGACAGATCATCATGTACAAAACATTTCATATTTCACAAATATGATTTGGAATATCACATGCTGATTTTAGCATGCTAAAACATGCTAAATGTTAGCATTTTACCATGTATTTAGCTGTACTTGGATATATATGCTAACATTTAGCATGCTAAAACATGCTAAATGTTAGCATTTCACCATGTACTTAGCTGTACTTGGATATAAATGCTAACCTAGCACTTTAACATGCTAATGTTAACATGTTATTGTTTTTTGAAAGCCTGTATAATTGGCCTGATGTTGTCCTTTGTGACTATAAGCATCTTTTTGTGAAATCAGGGCTGAAATTTGTGATAATACTCAGAAAAGCTTCCAACACCTCTTTAAATATGAATTTTAGAGTGCTACAAAGTCATAGTTTAAACTCAACAATACCTCCCAAATTGTTTTCTGAGTAGGTTTGAATTACTGTCGGGCTGGAGCGGGAAGGTCCATTGAAGGTCTGACAGATTAACTGATTTTTTCCCCTCAAAGGAAACTTCCGCTCGAAATATGCTGCTAAAGATCTATTTGTTTTTTAGCAGCACATTTCCTAGCACAGTTAAGTTTCAGGCATCTAGCAGAGTGACAATAAACAAAATTAAAATTCCTCAAGCATAAAAACAATCTTTGTGCAGTGGAGAGGCCGGATGCAACTTCATCTAAAACATTTAAAAACAGCCTGAGTTGATTTTTTTAGTGCCTCTTCCAAGTTTTCTCATCTGTAACTGGTCACTTATTTAAATTCAGAAGGGATGGGGGGACGGGTGGAGGGGGGGATGGATGCTTTTCCATCACTTTCATTTTCCTCTCTTGCAATCAATAGTTAACAAGGGCTTATGCTTTAAAATCTGTGCTAACAAGGGCAGTGCCATTCCAGCAGTTTTAGGATTTAGTTTGGCCTGGAGGTATAGAGGCCGGCTAATAACTAAAAACACAAAGCTCACTTCTCCTGCCAACATGCCCTTGAGCTTTATTTTTCCCCTTCATTGCTCATTTGCTCAGGCCAGGTAGAGCTGAGTAGGAACATCTGTAAGTAAATCCATAAATATTAGTAGTCCATATTCTTTCCCCACTCCTGCAGTCTACTTAACATACTGAAAGTCTCAGCAGAATGTGTTTATGTAACCCTTCAATCGTTTCTATTCTGTTTTACTGCTTATTTGACATTCTGTTTGTGTGCTGCTATTCTAGTTTCTTTCCCCCTACTGAATCCTGTTATTCTGCTGCTGATGCAACAACTCTTTCCTCTACAGGGATCAGCTAAGTTTAATCTCTAATTTAATAACCAGAACATTTCTGGTGAAATCCCTGGCACCAATAAGAGGGCTTTTTAGCTCCTGAGTGGACACTAACTGGAACTACATCTGGAATTAGATGGAAACCTCAAACTGACTCTGAACTCTAACCCCTCTGAACATATAAAAGCAATGCTGCAAGCTCCTGCAATACTTTCCTTAGAGGTGATAAATCAGGACTAAATCCTAAAAATATCAGCAGAGTCTGCAGCTAATTCACAGTGAACAATTACTGCATCCACAAACGTTTGAACATTTATTTATATATATATATATATATATATATAAATTTGTTTTCTGGCTCTCTACTTAAAGGGGACATATAATGCTTTTTGTGATTTTCTGTTATTTATATACTTTTATGATGTTGGATGTTAAACATGGTCAAAGTTCTAAAACTTGAGGTGAATATATATAAAAATGCGCCCTGTAAGACAAATTTCTTTTTCTTAAATCTTTTTTACTTTACCATGAGTGTCCATAAACTGCCGTTATCTTTATTGCTGATGTTGTTCACGTTGTCCACTCGTATATTTCAGACCCAATTTGGGCTCGAACGTGTACGAATGTATCTAAGAAGTTGACATTTCGAGTAAAGAACAAGAAAAAGAAGTGAAATCCATCTACTGTAGTTTGTTTATGTAGCTGAAGCTGACCAATCAGAACAGAGCAGGCTCATCAGGAGGCGGGCCTTAAAGAGACAGGAGCCAAAACAACCTGTTTCAGACAGAGGCTGAACTGAGGCGCTGCATAAAGGGCCAGTAGAAGATAAATAAGGAGTTTTTAACTGTAAATCATGCAAAGATATTCCAGTCGAGCCCCAGAACATAAATATAGAGGTGCAAATGTGCATAATATGTCCCCATTAAGCACATAGGATCTCAAGTGAAACAATAACTACGATGGTAATGTGCTGACTGTCAATGTCCTGCTGCACTGTTCAAAAATTGGGGGACTTTTGTACAAAAAGGGCTACACAGTTCATCTAATGTGGATGTAAAGACCCATAAATTAAAGCTGAAAGTCGGCACTTTAACCTCAATCATTGATAATGTCACATCTAATGTGCTGGAGCACAGTGCCAAAACAACAGATAATATGTCATAATACCGAGCAGAGCGCACCGTAATTATCTGCTACAACCATTATTGACCCCAGAGAGGAGATGCACTGTGCACGGGAAGCACTGTAATTAGTTCTGGGTACCTTGCTACATTTTTTAGTATCAACCAAAATGTGTCCATGGTTTCAAAAATAGAAGCAAAAGCTGGAATTAAATGGTCAGATTTGAAATTTACTGCCATACTGATGCTGCAGTGATGCCTCAGACCTCCATGAGGGACAAACATGCCTGCTGTCCTCAACTACAAGCTGATATTTCAAAGCTTTCCTGACCAAGAGCTCAGGGAGTAAACATACAATCTTTCATAATGGATATAAAAAAGCAGCTTAACTGTTGCTTGTATTTGACCAATAAGGATGACAGTATTTCTACACTGACGCTGCCAACAGTAACAATATTCAATACTCGTAGATTCAATCATTTTCATGCCAACACAATAATATATCCCTATTAATTTATCTGTCTAGTGGAAAACACAGCACTGACAACATTATAATGAACATATGATCAGAGAGAGCAAAGCACAAAGAAGATAAATTCTCATCACATCATGTTTTAGTAACAGTTTCTTTTATCAGGGAACATACAGTTGGCTGAAATCCAGTGTTTGCCACCAGCAAACCAACATTATGGTCTTTTTTATTGTTCACTTTGGAGAAATCAAGTTATCAGAGTGTGAAAAGTCACTAAATCCAACGGAAAAGTTGCCAAGTTGGCAGCGGTGGAGGAGCACTTAGGGGAGACACTGGATATGAAAAGACATATTTCCACCTGATGTGTGTGACCACTTAAATACTCTTTTCATAATTTCATATCTTCTTAAGATGTGGAGCAGTAGTCGGACTATTAGTTCAGTATCTGGACCGGCAGTGGACTCCTGCCAGACCAGAAGGATGAGACCTTTTAGGAGGACCAGGTGCTCAAAGTTAAATAAGGCCACACACACACCAGCATAATTTACAGCATCACCTGTTGAATTACAACCCAAATAGTGTTCTGTTGGATCTATTAAACATCACACAGCCAAAGGCAACACACTCTGCAGGCTGGATGAGGCTCACTGAGAGCTGAGAACCATAATGACCACAGTATAGATCGTAAACTGTCAGGACTGAGGTTTTGTTATTATAAGTGTGAATGAATGGCAGGATCAGCTCAAGGCTTCCAGTATTTTTTTTGTCTGAAGGACTGAAAATGTTTGAGTGAATGGAATATAAAACAATTTGCTTTCAAAAACAAAAAAAAAACCCCTGAGTGGTGAAAAGGCTGCTCCTTTTTAGCATATACACATTGTTTCTAAACAAAAAAAATATGCTTTTGATATGATGACAATCTCTCTGATCCAGAGCAGAACATGTAGCGCTTCAAATTCCATAACTGCAAAGAATCTTTAAAAAAAAACAACTACAAGCCTTACAACAAGTGGGACGGAAAGAGGAGAATCTTTAAAGACTATAAAATACGGCTAAAAATAATAGAGAAGCAGAGTGAAAAAGTTGTGCAAGAGACAGTTAAACACAACCACGCAGCTGTAAAGTCTCTTAAAAGAAACCTGCACAAGTTCATTTCATAATTTATTTTAATTTAGTTCTTCGTTTCTGCAAAAGAAAACATAGCGAGATCTATATTTAACAGCTCCGAGCAACACAGCGGAGAAATATTTCTAAATATTTATAAATCCTTCGACACCATTTGCTGTATTTCAGAACATGTTTCGGCTGAAATACGTTATTGGATGTTGGATTTTTAATTGTTCTAAAATAGAGATGTCGGTGAGTAAAGACTCAACTTTGTAGGATTCTTTAATTTACATTTTTCACAACCAAAATGACTTGAGTCAGCACATCTTTAAGATTTAAAACAAAAAGAAACATCCGCTGAGCTGTTATGTATCATTTCTGATGCTTCCAGACTTTAGCAGAACTGAGAAGTGTAGCTGCAGGATTTAAGCGAAATAAACTCTAGACATGAATATTTATCATAAAAGTAATATAAATGTCCCCAGATAGTGTGGATACTATATTTAACTGAGCTCAGAATGTAAATTAATCTGTTATTTTTCTGTTCTGTTCTGCTTTTTCTGCAGAGATGAAGTTTCATCCCATAGCGAGACATGATGGAGCAACATTTTCTCCCCAAGTAGCAGCACGACTGTGTTGTTAGCTGGCGGCTAACGGCTGCTTGTACTGTGAATTAACACAAACGTGCACGATCACTTCATCTTGTAAAATACACTAAAAACACACACACCTGAATACTATAAATACAACGTGATTTTAAACACAAATGAAACTCACTATCTAATTGTTGCCACTGAGCGTCTGTGCAGGGTCGCAGCTGTGCTTCGTTAAGGCACATCACAGATGACCTTTCACCTGCTGCAGGTCATCATGTGACATAACCTGAATGACAGCAACCAGGTCATTTTATTTATAGCTAAAGTATTATTAATTGTTAAATGTTACTCTTGAAAAACAAACATTCAATATGTCATTTTGGACGTCAAGGTCAAGGGACAGTTGCTCGGACACCTTCAGCCCCCCCACCCTCCACCTGCATGTGCCTGGATGAGAAAAAAGGAGGGAAGGTGAAAGGGAGGCGAGGGGGGGGGGAATGAAGCCTCAGGAGAGGGGAGGGCAGGTGATCAGACCGGCTTCCCACAGTTCTGCAGGATCGTGAGAAAGGCAGTGAGGATTGAGCCCAGCCGTCCAGAGCGTGGGCTAATTGATTTAAGCTGTTTCTACGGAAGGATTTACCTTGCTGGTAATTAGGAGGTGATTTCTGACAGTGCAGCGGCTCACCGGCCCGAGAGCCCCTGCGGTCGGATTTACACCGCAGGATCAAATCCAAAAATCTCACTCTTGGTGTTTTTTTTTTTTTTTTTAAGCCATGCGGTCAAAATTAGTAAATCTTGTGACAAAAAGGTTTTTGATTGTTCTTACACAGGAGGAGATTAAACGCTAAAATCTCAAGCTGACAATCTGTGAACTGACTGGCTTTGAAGTCAAAATGATGATATATAATACACTGCAACAAACACAGTTATTACAGAGGGCTTAAAGTTATTGAGGGACAAACAGAAACCAGATATTCTGTATGTTAAAGATAAATACTGCAGATGTAGATCTGATGATATGCTGGAGTTTGTACTTTCGAGTTGCACTAAGATGCAAAAATTCTGCTCTGTTGCTCTACTTGAAACTGCAGAGAAAATTCCTGATACCTATTTCAATTTGTTCAAGATGAAAGTTCAACTAGATTCTGTGTCATTGCAGGATTTGGCCAAATTTGTTAATGAATAAGATGAAACAGCTTTCATGTTGAGCAGGATGTTTGTAGTTCAACGCTGGGAATCTGACCAAATACCTTCTCTGATTATCTCTCGCATCTCGACTGCGGCTTATGAAAAGTTATCATTTAAGCTTCACCACATAACTGATCATTCAACTTTTTACTGCATACTGAAGCAGCTTAATTATAGAGCTGCAACAATTAGTCAATTAATCACCAACTATTTTGATAATCGAATAATCGTTTTGAGTCATTTTTTAAGAGAGAAATGCAGAATTTTTTTGATCCGAGCTTCTTAAATGTGAATATTTTTAAGTTTCTTTAGTCCTTTATGACAGAAAACTGAATATCTTTGGGTTGAGGACGTCAACTTCTGACATTTTATAGTTGGAACAAGTAATCGATTAATCGATAATGAAAACAATCATTAGTTGCAGCCCTATTAATTACAGTGGAAGCTGAATGCTATAATAGTGGGACTTTCAATGTATTTATATTTAACAGCATATATATCAGTGTTTCTCTTCGGTTGACTGCTTTGGGGTGGCGGTGGCCTCGGGTGCACTGAGCAAAACTCTTCTTCTTCTTGTTTTATTCTTCTCCTTTTTCCAAGGCCTCTAGATGTGCGTTCATGCATAGACATTATCATTGTTTTGTATTTCATATGCAGGTACTGTTGATTTCTCTCCACAGACACAGTAAATCTAGATGTATATATATTCATATTTGCAGATTACTATGGATGTACTGGTGCATGTATGTATGTATTGGACAGATTGTGGATAAACCTGCAGATGTTGAGAGGATACACGTGTCTATTTGCATTATTTCAAGGGGGTTGCAGAAAAATGATGTAAAACACTTCCACAGCATACAATGCATCTACCTGTGAATATGCATAAACATGCAAAATAAAGAAAGAAAGAAAACAAATATTGATGTTCTCCATAATAATAAATCATGAGGTTTGACATTATCAAGCAGCAGTCATTAAAGTCTAACTTTAGCCCGTGCCCCAGTACTTTGGCACCGCCGTCTAAATATGGAAACCCACATGGAGTCAGATTTTTCCATTTGTTTGGACAACATTTCAAAGATCCAAACTGTGTCACAGATGCAAAAAAAAAAAAAAAAAAAAAAAGGCAAATTTGAGCCGGCAGAGTAAATTCAACCTTCTCAAGCAGCGCCTGGTTTCCCTGAAGCGTCACGGTGCCAAGTTTGACTTTGCTCTATTTTAAGCCGGTCGACTGAGGTAACCTCCTGGGTGAGAGAGAGAGAGAAGCGAGGAAACCTGCTCTACTGTGACACAGACTCTCCTCCCACCCACCTACCCACCCACAAAAAAAAATGTGTTCCTGCTAGTCACAGGGGTTTGAAACATGTATCATAACTTCAGCTAATGATTTGTAAAAATATTCAGAAAATGCATCGCTCTACTTGAAGAGATGTCCCACTAAAATACTTAAAGTGGAGCAAAAGAACTCAACTCATTAGTGGCAGCGTCGTTCTTCAAGGTTAACCATGACTTAATTCCAGCTCTCAAAGACGGCGCTAATGACTGTTTTCATTTGATTTAATGACACTAAACACCAGCAGGTTGGAAGATGTTGATGATGTTGCTTTAATGATTAGTCAATTAATCGCCAACTATTTTGATTTTATTTTAAAAAAAAATGTCCTAATTAACTTTGAATTGTGAACTGTTGGTCGGTACCAAAGAAGACCTTTGACTTGAAACAGTGATTGACATTTTTCACCTTTTTATAGCGTTTTATAGACAAAAACAACTAATCAATTAATTGAGAAAATAATCAACAGATTAATCGATAATGAGCTTGGACGCTGCGAAGATGAAGAAACAAACTGAGCTTGAAAGTATATTATTGACCTTCCTGAGCTTTAAGCTGCATCTCATGGCCTTCATCAACAGATGGAGTTTGCTCTGTTGAAGCTCAGGAAAATTTGTGGTAAGTAAGTGAACCGTGTGCCAAGAAATTTTTGCCAAAAACCAAGCTCTTCTTCAGGTTTCAATGTTTGTTTTGTGTGTTGCAAAAATGTGTCTAAATGTGCTAAACAGCCATCAAAACAAAGAGAGTCTTACTCAGATTAGTCTCAGTAGCATCTTACTACTTAATCATTTCCTTGAAGTGTGTGAATCATGTTAAATAATCTTGATTTCTTTGCTTCTTTACACTTGAATCCAGAAATTCACAAAAAAAAAAAAAGCCTTTAAGACTGTAAGCAAAGTGAGAGAGTAGTATTTTGTAGTAAAAGATGATCGTCCAGATGGCAGCTCAGAGGATGGAAGAGCTGCTCGGAAGCCAAATTGCCGGTTACAATGCTCCGTAAATAAAACAGCGCTCGGTGCCAAATGAGCGCGTCGGCCCGCGTGGACGTGTGGGAGACTAATGGCTTAGAATTAGCTGTAGCATGTGGGCCGTCTGTCAGCGCTATCGGCTGGTAAATGGCACTTTGGGACATCTGGGTCAAGCCTGCCTCCTCTGCACACAACCACCCGCCTGGTGCTGAGGAATTATGGGTACTCTTGTTTGTGTGTGTGTTGGCTTCCTTTCAGTTCATTTTTCAGGTTAATTTTATTGGGAAATTTCACTTGTGGAGGAAGCGAGGAAGGAAAAAAAAGGTGTGAAGCTCTTCAGGTTGATGAAAGATGCAAAAATAAAACATCCTGTTTTCTAAAACTGATTAAATTAACACGTCTCACATTAAGATTAAAATTAAATCTTCACCTACTGGAAAAATACACTCAGTTAAACAAGCATTTCAGTCCCAAACCTCATCTGAAATCAGTTTTTCATTAAAATGAGAGAGAAAACATCTGCTTAAAGCTATAATATGTAACTATTCTGCATTCAAATGTCTATCTCAAATGTTTCCAACAATTTTCAAACCCAGAGAAATCCATAATCTTAATCAAGGTAACAGACTGTTTTATTTGGTAAATGGTGTCATACCTGCCTACTAAAGAGTAAACTTGCACAAGATGCATGCGTTAGCATTGTGGTTGTCCACCAGAAACTGTCATAAATGGACTTTTATTCAGTTTTAAGCCACATTTTTACGATAAACTTCTTAGATTGTCGTATTTAACTATATATTTTAACCAGATGAAGAATTTTAATCATCGGACATCTGGATCCTAAGTTATTAGAGAAACAATCGAGCAAACGCTAGCAGCAGCTCAGCTAGCAGCAGCTCAGCTAGCAGCAGCTCAGCTAGCAGCAGCTCAGCTAGCAGCAGCTCAGCTAGCAGCAGCTCAGCTAGCAGCAGCTCAGCTAGCAGCAGCTCAGCTAGCAGCAGCTCAGCTAGCAGCAGCTCAGCTAGCAGCAGCTCAGCTAGCAGCAGCTCAGCTAGCAGCAGCTCAGCTAGCAGCCTCTCCCAGACGTCCTGTGTTTATTTTTTATTTTAACCCAAACCATGGTCTTTCCCTTTACCCTAACCAAGTGGTCTTTGAGCCTAAACCTAACCAGACCTTAACCACAGCGTCGTCACACCATAAAACATCATTATTCAACGGGTAGAAATGTTAGCGTGCTACGTTTGTAGAAATGTCGATATAATACATATTACATGTGTTGAAACGTTCAATGCCAACATTTTCTTCTGGCGACTGGGTTGTGATTTAGGACTGTGGTATTAATGAGGGTGGTTACTGCACTTTCTCCACTCAGATTTATCCTACCAGTGCAGAGATCAAACCAGTGACCCTTCTCCAATTTACTTTTTGTATGAAAATACTGGATGCCCGGAACAGTGGACAAAATACACCCACATCTTCTAAAACACAGTTTACAGCTGCAATTAATTATTTTCATTATGTACTGATTATTTTATCAGTTAATTGTTTTGTCTACAAAATGTCAGAAAAATGTCTGTTTTCTAATTTCACTGTGACGTCTGGTGACATTTTATCTGATCAAAAGTTCAAACTACAAAGTAAATCTTCAAATCCTCACATCTGAGCAAAGGTTTGGCATTTACTTAAAACATAACAATTATTTGATGATCAGAATGGTTGATGATTAATTTTCCGTGGATCGATTGATCGTCTAATCGTCGCAGCGTGGTTTGCAAACGTTTTCTCATGTACTTGTCATGGTTCTGTCCCAGTCTGACTCTGTGTCCCTCCACCTGTCCACCAGATGCACTTGAACTGGACTGAGTGGCAGAAGACCTTTTGTACAGGAAATTAAAGTTTGCTTTCACACTAGTTGTTTTAAGGAAATGTGACTGAGGACCGTTGCTCGCTACACGCTGACCCTCGAAGAAAATAAGTGCAAAAGTGAGCTGAAACTCGGAGCGACTGTTGTCTTTCAGTCTTATTTTTGTTGTTACAGGCAGCTTTAATATGCAGGACACTCAGCTTGACAGATTTATTGGTTCATGTTTATGCCGACAGCAGTGTTTCCTGTCTTTAAGGTAAAGGTTGGCAATGCAATGCTGCAGTTTATTTGCTAAGTGTGATGTGTGTATTGAAGTTATATATTCATGTGTATGCTAGGTTTTCAGTTTTCAGCTCCTGTGTTCCCAGCCTGCTCTTCCTCTTCCCTCCACACCTGCCCTTCATCAGTCTCGTTAGCCCCGCCCTGCTCCCTGCGTCTTCCTCAGCCAATCAGCTCCCAGCCTGCACCTTGTGTCTCACCACCTGTTCCTCGTTGTTTCATTAGTTCAGTTTGTATTTAAGTCCTGGTTTTAAATTCAGTCTGGTTGGATCCTTCATTCTGCATTATGATGACTAAAGAGATATAAAGAGATATTTTTCAGTGTCTGCTGCTCCCCTGACAGAACTCAAATATACATAATTTTATTGATCCAGTTCATCAATCCAATCTGTCATATTGGATTTATTTATTTAATTGAGTATTGAAGTGACCAATCCACATCAAACACTTAAACTATCTCTGCTACCTGTTACTTCCTGAAAGTGCTTCAAAATAAATGCATTCTAACATAAAGTCAGTGACTTTTACTATGAAACTTGAAATATTGACACTGCCATCTGAAGTTTGCTAACATTATCTCAAACTGAATCACTGTAGTTTTTTGGGGTTTTTTTATCTGTCTTATAGCTTCTTTTTTATTTCCAATTGTAACACTTTTTAATTGTTTTTATGTCTTTTTACTTGTGTTGCTTTTATATTCTGTTTTAATGTCTTTTATGCTCTATGTAAAGCACTTTGAATTGCCTTGTTGTTGAAACGTGCTATAAAAATAAACTTGTCTTGCCTTTTAAAAGTATATTTTTAGGTTAGAATTCGTTTGCAGTTTATTGACCCTGTTAGACTTGATATCTTCCTCTCTAAAAACAGCTTTACACAACTTCTCCTTGTAATATTTACATCCTTTCCACCATCCAGTTGTATCCTTACAATTAAATTTAGACAAGTACAACAACACACAGCCTATAAATGCACTTATTTAATGCATTTTTCAATCCAGTTTAAGTCACTCGGGACATGTTGGTGCAGGACACAGAAGAATCTATTTCTGATGCTCACGGCGTCTAACTTCTTCCTCTCCAGCATGTTTTATATTCAAGTCTGCTCCAGTGGACACGACTCAGATTACAGCAGCAGCAGCAGCAGCAGCAGAAGGGACCCTGAGTCTGTTGTTACCTCTCGTTCTGTCAGTCTTTAATACTTTTTTTTTTAATCTAAAATAAAAAACCTTGTCTTCAAATGAACGCCCTTTGTTCCTTTACAGAAAACGACCTTTAGCTTTGTCCAATAAAACGCCGCATTGAGTCCTGTGAACTTTCAAAGCTTCCTCTGTCCTCACTGGAGATAAAAGAAAATAAGCACTGCTTACATCCAAATGACCTTTGACCTCATCTTGCAACTTCAAACAATCTTAACTGTATCAGCGACGGTAGAACTGTCAGCTCTCTTTTCTCTCCCATCTGTACTGCATCTGCACAAAAAGATGACTAGACAGCTTATTCTAGCTCAAACAAATTGACTGACGACCTTTGACCTTTGCCCAGAATATTTCAACAGCAAACTATGACAGTTATTCCCCCCCTCCCCGTTTCATGTCTCCTCGTCTGTAATACAGAATGTAGGAGAAAGAAAACAGGAACCGAACTACACTGTCCTTTCTCAGAAATTGACTATGATCACCTTTGACCTCTCCTCTAGCTGGCTGTGACGCTAAGCAGAGCATGACAGGGTGATTTGACAAGGAGGAGCTGCTGAAGTGACAGCTCTATCAAGTCAAGACTAACGACTTGTGTCCCGCAGCAGGAGGACTTGAGGTGCGTGTCTGTTTTTTTTTTAAGACAATCGCACAGGAAGAAGCAACTCATTTAGCCGTTTGCAGCTACCAGAAGCCCTCTGCCTCGCCGCCCGCCCGCCCGCCTGCTGAAACATGAAATATTCATCTCATGCATATTTGGAGGGAAAGCTTTAAGAGACTCTGTTGCAGATCCTCCTTTATTACAGCAGGAAAACAAAGCTCATTCGGCCTCCTCCGGTCGCAGATAAAACCGCAGATGTAATTCAGCGTTTGTCTCCTGCTGATTTTTCACCAAACACGGTGTTATGAGCTCAGGTTGTATCTTTCTGTGTAAATCGCGACGCCTCGCCCTCGTGTATCGTCTCTCCATGAATACCTTGATGGAGTTGGACATCCACTCTCTGCCTCCTCTGCTACAGGTTGACAAAATACCAGTATCTTCCCCTTCTTTTTATTTATAACATCTCAGTGCTCCTACAGTCAGCGGTTCGCAGCAGATGGCGACTTCAGAGCGACGTTTCTGACATATTCATTGTTCACCTGGCCTGTGTGTGTGTGTGTGTGTGTGTGTGTGTGTGTGCACAGCTTTAAATGTGACAAACTTAAGCAAAGAATATTATTGAGTCAAATTATTTCACTGCACCAGCAAATGAAGTTTGAGCTTCCCGTGTACATCCCTTTATATTATACTATATCATAACTGTATATTCATCATTCCTGTACTGTGCAACTTGTGAATTATTTCATATTTTAATAATAATCTAGGCCGTGTTTAAATATCTTAAATCTAATTATTCTAATTATAAATCCTCTGATCCATTTCAAAGTGATTTTATAAATTGATAGAGTTCATTTATGGCGAGAGTAGTTTCACATAATAATCTTGACTCCAAGGTCTAACAGTACTTCCAAGCTTATTCCGGAGCTTTCATCTGCATCTCATGGTCTTCATCAGTGGATGGAGCTTGCACCTGTTGTCAGAGATGGCTCAGTTGTCATCATGTGACCTCCAGTACAAAACTGTGAGGAAAAAATAAAAGTTTTAAGCACTTTGGATGTTTCGTATCCATAATGCAATATAATCAGGGAGGCGTCTGATTGGTCCCAAATTTAATCTGCAAACATCCATCCAGAGTCATGAAGAACTGTCTCCAACTACAAAAAAGAACAAGGAGTCCTGCAGCAGATGGTTTGGCCCCCACAGAGCCCTGATCTCAACATCATGGAGTCAAGTCTGGGATTAAATGAAGAGACCGAAGCAGCTGAGACGCCGAAATCCACAGAAGAGGCCAGTGGCCCCCGTGGCGCCACCCCCCCCCCCTTACTTCCGGCGCCAGTGGATCATCATGTTGGAATATTTCCCGCCAAACATGCTGGACCTCATCTGATCCAAACAAATTTATTTTGGTTTTCATCTGACCAAAGAATGTGCTGCCAATATTCATCAGGCCTCTTTTCATGTTCTTTGGCAAAGTTTAATCTTGCAATTTTGTGCCGTTTTGTGGGCGATGGTTTCCTTTTTGGACATCGTCTGTAGAGATTGATTTCATGCAACGTCCTCCGCGCTGTCTGGACAGTCACTGAAACACCGATTTCCACGGATAAATCCTCGTGCCAAAGTCAGGAGCATTTGCCCGTCTGTTTTTCAGCTGCATAAATAGCAAAATTGTGCGTGCAGTCGTTTTTCGAGGACGGTCACTGGACCTTCTGTTACTGGTAGTACAGATCCTTCTTTACCTCCTAAACACTGTTGAAACTGTGTTTTGGCTTCTGTTCAGCAGCCTATTGACGATCTTGTGCCCTCTCCCATCTTTATGAAGTCTCACAATCTGGTTTCTTCAGGCTATATTACCATGTGGAGCCATGTTGCATTAGACACAACCCAGTTTTGGTGTTCACAGGTTCTTTTATAACCTTGTTCAGACATTTAGTCTGGAAGTCACAGGTGTTCTCAGTTTTGTTGCAGTGAGGCTTGTATTTTCAATGTAGTATGTTTTACCTGTGTTTTTTAATCACAAATAAGATCAATACCCTGTATGTCACCCTGAAAATACTACAGTTATTGTAAGATGATTGAATTTTGAATCATTTAACATTTTAATGGTGTTCCACAGTATTCAGTTTTGTTATATACTCTGTCTTAGATGTTATATCATAAATAGATAGATAGATAGATAAAACCTCAACCATTGTATTTTAATTTGAAAGGTTTTATTCATCAGTGTGATGAAGGAGCTTGATTTCTCTATGTGTTTAATTGGATTTGACACATCTGGTCATTTTATCTATAAACGTATTGAATTGATATCATGATATAACATCAGATATCATGACAGAAGATATTATACATATTGCTCACCAATCATTAATTAATCTGTCATTTATCTTCTTAATTAACTGAGTCGTTTGGTCTATAAAATGTCAGAAAATTGTGAAAAATGTCCTAAAGCCCAAGACGCAACCTTAAAATGTCTCGTTTTATCCCGACTAACAGTCCACAACCCAAAGATGTACAGTTTACTTTCACAGAAGACCAAAGAAACCAGAAAATATTCACATTTAAGAAACCAGAACCAGAGAATTTTAGCATCTTTTCATTGTCTGAATTGTTTCAGCAACTCTTTGGTCTGTTTCTTGTGCTGCTGGAACACTTGATTCCTCTCTTGTGAATCAATAAAGTGCTCTCTCCTATCTTCTTTTAATTTCATGAGGATTTTTCAGAAATATGATTAAATATGAAAAAAAAACTTCATTATCTAGAACTGCAAATGGAATATTGTATAAGATTTGTCACTTTTTGCAGTTGTGTTTGCACATGCGAGTGTGTGTGGAAAAGCCCTGGGGTGTTAGAAACGAGACCAGCTAACGATTTCTCTGCTGCTGCTGCTGCACAACGACCCGTGAAGTTCACATAAAGAACGTGTGTGTGTGTGTGTGTGTGTGTGTGTGTGTGTATAAACAATTAAAAAGAGGTGAAACGTTCACTTCCTCACTTAAAAAGGGAAAAAAAAAAAGTCTTCCTATTTTCTTCCCCTCATTCATACAGTAGCTCCCGTCAAGTCAAGCTAACAGGAAGTTGAGAACTGAGTGTTTCTCAAGACTTCCTGAGGATGTCACGACATCAGCGACCGCGCTATAAAAAAAAAAAAAAACACATATTGACCGAGTCCGATGCGAGAACTTCCTGAGGACGGGGGATTGACTTCCTGTCAGCAAAGGAAGTGATGATTATCTGCACCCTGTCAGGCTCTCTGTTACACCGCACCAGGTGAAGCTACTTCTCAAATCCCTGTCATTGTCTCGCAGAGTTCCCGGGGAGGACAGGGATTAGTGGATGAAGCCCTGTCTGAGTCTGTGCTAATCTCTGGATGTTTTAACACCTTTTTTTTCCTCCTCATCTGACATCCTCATCCTCACTCAGCTGCCTTTTTTTTTTTTCCTGCTGTGATGCAGCAACAGAGCTGTTCTTTTCACTGATAATGACATGATGAGGAAACATCAAATTCCTGCAGGTTTCAGTGTTCGGACAATAAAAACAAGATAAAAATCTCTGTGAAAACACATGTACGCTCCCATAAGATGCACGACTAATCTTTCTTAACAGAGAGAAACTACAATCCATATTGACTTTCTCATACTGCTCCTTTTTTATCTGGGGAAAAGAAAAAAATGGATGTGTCCTTGCTGCAGTAGATTTACACCCGATTATAGGTGACATTCTGCGTCTCCTCTTTATTGACTTTCCTTTACTATAACACAGCAGGTGGGAGGAAGAAACAGCACTTACTTTAACAGAGCTGACCGTGAAAGGCTTCCAGATTGGTGAACAGCAATGCAAAGTAGATTTTGATAAAAAAAGGATTTGACAGCAGCTGCTCACAAACTGACAAGCTCCAGGAGAAATGAAATGACAGTTTTATAAACCCATATTTACACCTGAGCTCGACTGCATCCTGCAGAGAGGAAACAAGACTTTACCAAACAGCAACTATTTTATCATGAAAACACCTCAAACTCCACGTTCAAACCCCGCTTCTTTTGAGCCCTAATCGCAGTAGTAGTAACAGACAAGCAATGTTACAACAGGAGAAAGTCCCGTCCTATTAAATGTCACGCTTTTGAATTAACAGCTCACACCTGCAGTGCGGAACTTTTACATATAAATGAACGTCCGTTACCTTTCAAGCTCTTGCCAAACAAGTTCACACGATGCTGATTAAGCCTGATCACTGTCAGATAAATCTCTCTGTATTTCACAGTATACAGAGATTTTAATTTGGTGTCAGGTTTGACATTCCTGCACTGGCCAGATGAATGCACACAGTGCACACTCTGTGGGCAAGAGCGCACTAGAGACTTCCACTGGCTGAGCTGGCTAACTCCCAGTTAGCTTTCTGCTAATTTGAATGGGGATCAAATAAATTAATCATGTGGCTCTTTTAGACTTTCCAAATGTCATCAGAGCAGTTTATCCACAGTTTTACAGCCGCAACAGTAGTGACGGAGTAAGGTTGCGGCGGATCCTGTGACGTAAGCACCAGTCAACAGTATTTTTTTGTAATTACTCTCCCTGCCAGAAGGGGGAGACAAAAGTCCCAAACTCCAGCTTTAAAACTCAAATAAAGAAATGAGTTCGTGCATGAACATTACTTTTATTGTTGGTTAAGTGTACAAACTAGCTTGACCAACAATCTAGTTAGTAAAACTTTAGAGCTGCAACAATCAAGAGGAAATTAATCTGCAACTATTTTCAAATTGAATAATTATTTTAGTCACTTTTTAAGTCACGTATGAAAAGAAGTTGTGTATAAAAGTATCTTTATTGAGCGAGTGAAGACAGTGTGCAGGTGTCCCTTCGTCTTTTCAGCACATAGCTATTTCACCAACGCACCTGTCACAAAGACGACATAAGTGTACAAGACATTTTTGATGAGTCTTTTTTTTTTTTTTAAGCAAAAACACCAAAAATTAGCTGTTTTCAACTCCTCAAATGTGGTGATTTAATACCTTTCTTTGTCATACATGATAGTTAACTGAATAACTTTGGGTTTTGGACCTTTGGTCAGACATCTTGCACAATTCTTTATTTAGAGGATATTAAGAACATTTCACCAACAAAGAAATGGCCTTGCAGTTACAGAGAGCATTGGTAGTCTGCAACACTTCCCCTTCTCATTATTCTTCTTCTTAACAATATGCATCCTATAAAGTTTTTCAATAAGTTTTTACATTCTAAACAGAGGGATGTATAATAGCAAAGATGTACATTAACATATTGGGAGAAAATCGAGTGAGTTATCTATGTTAAAGAAACCGAGCAACAACAAAGGATCTATTGATTTGTTAACTCCATAAAGCGTGACCATGACTGCTGTGCATAAGAAACCCTTTTTGACCACAACTTAGTCGATCTGTTCATTTGTAGGCAAAGTGTAAAAGTATTTTTTTCCATTATGTAAACTTCATTAACTACATCTGTCCGTTCCTCCACTGCGGGGGAGTCAGGAAGCAGCCAGCGCTGAATGATGGTTTTATTACGAGCAGATATCAGAAAAAAACACATAAATATTCATTGATGTTCCCTGAATGAAAGTCAACTTTCAACTAAAAGAAAAGTGCAAAGCTATAAAAGGTATTTTGGTATTAAATATGCTTCCTTGTTTTGTGCATCTCTGACCAGAAATGTCTTATTACTCAAAATATCTGAAAATATTCGCCAGTGATCGGCATCCTGGTTCCAACACAGTCTCCAGCACTTTGAATCCTCTCTTGTAAAGTGTGATTTCTGCTTTGGGGTAATAAAAAAAATCTAATTAGATCCATTGAAAGTCACAATAGATGTACCGTTCCTCCTTTGAAATCTCAAAGTTACCTTCGTTTTCCCATTTATTTTTAACATACTCTGTGGAATGAGATTTTTTTTTATCATGACACCTTTACACAGTCTGGATATAAAACCTCTGTTTAACTCTGACAGATAAGCTCCTAAAACGTCTTTCGGCACCGGAGTCATCCTTATATCCTTATCTAGAGGGTAATTTTTAACAACTTGGTCAAAAATAATGACGTAATTGTAGATACCTATAAAAGTTTTGCTTTTCCAGAGAATATTCTTCTTTCAAAGTTTGGAAATCTTTTAATTCTCCAATGTTATTGAGTAAAATGTTTATTCCTTTTGGTTATCCAGTTTTTAAATCAAGGGTCTAATTGATTAGGCTTAAAATTGGGGTCATACATCTAATTATTATCATTAGTTTATCTTGTAATTTATATTTCTCCCTAACAGAGTTCCAGACTTTAAGTTGAAATTTTATCCATGGGTTTTGCATGCTGTTTATAAATATTTACCAAATCCTTATTGCCTAATTCTGCCTGAATTGAAATTTTGCTTAATTAGTGGTTGAACAGATTCATCAATGGCCTAATTTGAGGTGACTAGAAGTTATCCTCAAAATGTGGTCCAGCCATACCTTCCTCCTGCCTTTGGGAGTTGTTTTAAACTTAACTCTGAGGGGTTTTTTTTACCTGCCAAATGAACCTGAAGTAATTTTCACCCACTCAGAGAATTGTTTTGTGGAGATTTCTACAGCGAGAATGTTTATTTTTACAAATTCAATTGTTTGGGTTGAGTCTCATGAAAGGGTTGGAGTCTCATCTCTGTATATCTGATCTTATTTTGGTCATAATTAATAATTTCCAATGTTGAAACTTCTTTGGGTGTACACCTAAATATTTAATTGTAGTCCCATTTCAAATGAAATTTGTCTTGCAGTTGTTTTTAGTGGAGCGTAGTTCATGTAAATATCTGGGTTTTCTGAACATTTTAGTTTATATCCTGCATATTTATAAAGAGTATCCAAAAGCTTAAACAGTTGAAGTGGAAGGTTCACGTAAATATTCTTTTCTGACATTTTTATAGACTGAATATGAATCAGAAACAGAAACAAGGTAACTGCCAAGTAGGTTTGCACGTACAAGAAATTTGCTTTGGTGTTGTGGTTCATAAGAGAAGAAAAGAGGAAACACAAAAAACCTTTACAAAATAAGAGAAATTAATGAAAAGAATTGTTAGTTACAGTCTTAGTAAACTTATTGTTGGTTAGATTACTGACAGACAACTGTGGCCTTTATAATTTTTAGTTTGAACCCGTTTGCTAACGATCAATTGAACTCGATGGTCGTCTGGTTCTAATCAAACTCTGGTGTGAAAGCACAGCAGACACAGGAGTTTGTGACACTGAGTAAGAGATTTTTATCATAAATTCAAAAATTAAATTACTATAAAAACCACCTGCTGATCACAAAGGAAGCAATCTCCAGATTTGTACAAGTCATACATATTTATGTGAGATCGTTTGTTAGAGTTTAACATAAAAACCATCATGATACCAATCATAAAATGTACAATAAGTTCACAGGCGAGGAGTGCACAGCTGAGCTTCAACAATTTCAAAAGAGGCTTAACTGCCCAGCAGTCAGTCTTCACAAATCTGGCAAAATCCGGCGAAGCTGTTACACAGGCTGCCGGCAGCTCAAGAAACTGCCAGGCGGAGCAAGTCGTTCAGTGACGGAGAATTTGTGCAAGACTGCGTTTTGAAAGCGGCTGACATTGTATGCCCCGAACAAAAATCAGAGTTCCATGACATAAGTTTGTCAAATGACACGACAAACTGAAGATCTGGCCGACGATCTCAAAGAGCAATTATGACAGCTGGAATTGGTTCTGAATCAGGTCCCTGCTGATAAGACAGGAAATCAACAGCACAAGGCTCTGTGTGTGTGTGTGTGTGTGTGTGTGTGTGTGTTTGCAAGGCACTTTTGAGGCAACTGAATGTTTGATTAATCTTAAAATGAACTCTTGAATGACTGTTCTAAAGAGGTTGTTTTTTTTAAGCCTCCTGTATGGTATTGGTGTGATCACTTGTATATATAGTTGTTTAGGCTAATAAACAAAACATTTATTTTGAAATTATTGTGTTCTGTTTTTTCTCATGTGGCCCTCAATCCAATGTTGGGTCCCTAAATTGACCCTCAGTCATCAAACTTTGAGAGCTCCTGAGTTATAGGAACAAAATGAGTAACTTGACTTTAAACTTTAATTACATTTTGCTGCTAATACTAATGTACTTTTACTTGTGATAGAGTATTGTTACATTGCTGTATTGGTACTTTTGCTGAATCTGAGTACGTCTTCCACCTCTGCCATTACAATCACAAAACACACCCTGTCGATTTTAAAAATGAACTTTCAAAGAAGCTATCTCGCCCCAAAACGCCGCTACACACACACACACACACACACATCAGAGATATACAAATGATCCAGACACACCCTGCTGACACACAGACAGAAACAAAACAGCCTGTTGATGCACAGCAGGGGCAGCTCTGTCCTGTGGCGACCAAAACATCCAAACATCTCAGCTGAAAACTCAGGTGACATCAAATAAATACCTGCTTCACAGTCACACCATTATAGCACAGCAGCTATAAGTCTGCAGGAGGTAAATATTTTCCCAGACAGACTAAATTATAGCGATTAGATGAGAACTGTCCATTCGACAATCCATTCACCGGTGTTACGGATCAATTGGTTTTCCTGTTAACTTGTCATCTTTGTTTGCAAACATTGTAGTTGACCTTGCAGATGCCTTAATGATTTATAATTCTATATCACTCAGTTTTGTTTAGTGAAACTGTGGCTTCAGAAATATTTTTAACCATATTTTTGTAGTATTTTCTTCAAAATAAAAGCACATGAGAAACCTAAAGGAAAACTTATGTTGCATTGTGCTAGATTTAGGTTTAAAATATCTCTAGATTAACTTGTGACCACTGTTATTGCAATGATGGCAGCCACAAAAGCCCACTTCTCTGAAATTAAAACAGTTTTTTGAAGATCAGAGGTTATAATTTCTGCTTAAGTTCTGGGGGGAAATGACTATGATCATTTGATGTTGATGGTGTCCTCTTTCTCATGACATACTTTTTAGAGAAGTCAAAAAAGAAAAGTTGCATTATTAAAACTCTTGAGATGCATAATGTTGCCCATTCCCATTATAAATGTTTGCTGGAGTGGTTTAATGCATAGTTATTTATTTACAAAGTGAATTATGTAGGACATGGGGCAAAATTATTCTTTGTCTGTGGGATGCCGCCCCCACACAGATCCAGTGGTACCAGTGGCCACATGCTGTGCATTTGATCTGGAAAAACATAAAATACACTTTAGGATCACAAAGTGAAAACAGACTCATGCAAAGAAGATTTCACATCCTTTTCATGTATTTCTGCCTCAGTTTTATATCGCTTGAATGTCTATTCCTTCTTAGTATTATCTATCATTTGCTAAATCCTGCTTACTGTATATTTCTATTGGTTAAATAACCTGTCAATCAATCAATCATAGCAGAGGTAAGTTTTATCCCTAGTAGTAGTAGTTTGCACTGCAGAGTTTGGACAATGAGAGCCTGTGTGCATCTTTTGAGAAGCAAGTTTCCTTTTCTGTTCAAAGACATGCTACATTTAATATCCGTAATTCATGCTCATGTTAGTTAGCATGTTTAGCTCCGAATTTACCGGGTGTATGAGCTGATGCACAGGTACATGGCAACGATATTTCATGTAACGTGTATCAATGCTGTACCTAGTAGTCTGGAGTGAAATGGTGGTTGTTTCTAGAAGTTTAGAGGGCGCTCGTAACGAGGAACTGTTTGAGTGTGTCATTCACTGCATACGTAGCAAATAGGCAGGTGTAGTATGAACCAAGATGGCGCTGTCAACAAGAGCCATGTGTTCTGTACATTCATATAAATACATAAGAGATGTTGAATGTTATAATGTTGTTTATCATGTTTTCCTGCACTGTGTAAGAGTATTAAGGAATACATATTATGTGCATAATGCTATTATAAGGCAGGAGTGTTGTAATACTTCACATATAATTGATATTCATTTATATCTCACAAACAGAAACCCGTACCCGTCTCAGGAGCATTTTTACCGATGCCCCCACAGTGATTACACTAACTGACCAGCAAACTAGTTAGCGGGAGTCAAGTGTCTAATTTAACGTCTTTATATGGAGTAAAGCTATGTTTTCTTATCCAGTCAACATGGGTCTGTCTAATGGTTCCTGTATTTTTCTCCCCACAGGATTGGCAGAGATCCAACAGGGACTCTATTACACATATAGTTATTGAACCTTCTGTATACTTAAGGATTTATGCAAGACCATCACATTCATATTCATACCTGTCTCTTTACTTACTTCACAGAGCAGCACCCCACATGATGTGGAGTCCTGCTGGTGGGGAACCTCCTGCAATGAAGGCTAAACATCATGAAGATAGAGGGATCAAAGTATGAGATGCTGCTTTTGTGGCTTTTATGAAATAGTCTATTTACCACACCAGAGATAAAATAAGAGCACTTAGGAGGGATCATCATCTAAGATTTGCTTACCTTGTTATTTCCTTGCATTTCTCCAGCTGGGCACCGGTAGCTCCAAATGGCCTCCGCAAAAAGGGTCTTTGGTTCCTTAGGGGTACATAACCTGTTTAAAAATACGCAGCTGGGCTCCTAAATGTGCATGCAGCTTTTATATGTGCTAAAGATGGGCAAATAGCTTTAGACAAAAGTGCACTTACCACCAGAGTCCAGTGTCTGTTCCTGCAAACTGCTCTGATGAGTCTGTCGTACTGTGCAGCATCCAGCTACAAAAAAATCCAATTGTTAAAATGACTTTCATTCAAAACCCCTGAGACGTGCCCTTCCAACAGCCGTCATTTCAAACGTGTCTATAACAAACACCTTAGATGGCACATGTCATGATATTACAGACATGTAAGAATTCGATACCTGCAAAGAGAGTTTACTTCGTCATTAATAGGCTTATCTGTTTCAACAAAATTTTAAGCCTGCTTAAAGCTGAATACACAAGTGAACACATGCCTTGCTCTCCAATTCCTTTCCAGGGGGGAAGGCTCTGCAGATCCAAGCTTGTAGGGTCCAACCTTTGCCCACAATATCTTCCCCCCTCTCCCTGATCCCAGGTGTCAGTCACTGGAAAGTATTTTAAAAGTTACAGAGAGAAGGCTGATAAATGGAATACATAATGTTAAATTTCTTATAGGTTTTACTCATATACCATTGCTTTGGACTGGGTGTGTGACATCAGACGCCGCTTCCGTGTTAGTGGCTGTTACTGGATAATGTGGCTGGAGAGACTGGGGAGAGTGTGTAATGGGGAGGGGTTGCTGGTACAGGACAGTGTGGCTGAGGAGGCTGGAGAGTAGATGATTGGAGGGGGTGTTGACAGTATCCGGTTGATTTTGTTGGTGGGTTGCTGATGGATGAAGCCAGAGGAAAGGGCCCTTCAATTCTTCTGAACTTAGCTGCAATCTTCTCCTCTGGATCGATGAAATGAGTCAAATGATCAATGTTTGCAGTCGTCTTGGTAGTTTTTGTAGAACTTTGGCCCTTTTTGTCTTGTAGGTCTGTTTTATTATTAAGGGTCCAAACATACCCCCCCCCCCGTTGTTGCTCTCTTGTATTTTTTAAGAACAATATCTCCTGCTTTGAAATTGTCCTCCTGACCCTTCTCCTCTTTCCTTTTCCTTATTTTTGGATGGGATTTCCTGATGTTTACTTGCACCTCCTGATACACACCATGTTGATTCGGAAGTCCCTCACAAACCACCTCCTCCCCTCCCCTGTCCTCCCTGGTGTCTCCACCTTCTCTTCTGTGATCTACAAGAACAAAAATATAAGTGCATTAATATAAAGTCATCACATTTCACTGACTGCCACATCCAAACATTGCAAACACAACTCCATGACCCTCTTACCTCATACTCACTTGGTACCTCAGTGGGGTATCTGGCCTCCCTACCAAATACCAGGTAATATGGACCGTATTTTGTGGTTACTGATTCCAAGCATAGCTGCAGTCAGATACTGGTCCCATGTTATCAGATTTTCCCCTGACAGCTTGCCCCAGAGATCTAAAATATTCAGTTGCATGTCAGTAAAAAATAACTTCATGTATTAATAATTAACTGTGTAACTTAACGTTGTGATATGTTGTGGCATTTAGTCTTTTGAGATTAACTTACCGTTGAATGGTGCTGTTAAGTTTTTCCACAAGTCTGTTTCTTTGGGGTGATCTGGTGAGCAAAAGCTCCTCTTAATACCCAACTTCTCACAGAGGTGAGTGTTCATCCTCCACATGCCAAAAAATAGAAACGCAAGTCAGCATGGATAAATAATGCTAGGGTTTTATTCTCACTTTATTTTTAAACTCTGTTCCCTGATGTGTAAGCAGACTCTGAGGAGCCCCAAAGGTGTGAACAAAATGAAGAATACAATAGGTTACCTCTTCTGCTGACTCACTTTTTTAGACAACAGGCCTCTGCCCACTCAGTAGTCAACCATGACACATATGTATGTACTGGTTACCACTCTGTGACAGAGAGCTTGAGAGGATCCATTCCCACCAGCTCAGATACCTGAAAGATATGAATGAGCGTTTTTATATTTATATACCATAACATACCTGGTATCGAACCCCAGGTTGGGAGTTTTTATCTTGAAGAAAATACAAAAAAAATATGGTTAAGAGTATTTCTGATCCAACTGTTTCACTGAACTCCATAAACCATCAATAAGCTAAATGAATCGCTATCATTAAGGCATTTGTGAGGTCATCTACAACGTTTACAATCAAAGATCAAATCAAATTTTTAAAATCAATAATTAATACTGATTCTTACCCTTTTTTAGATGTCCTTTCTCCCTGGCTTTTATCACAGTGGGTTATTAAATCCCCCAAAGCCAGCTCTCTCCAACCTGACGTTGTCTTCTTGTACCGTTAACAGAGCTAATGCTAACATTGCTAACGCAGCTAATGTTAGCTGATAGGCTTGTTAAGTTGCTGTTTTCACTCGATAAAACAGCAGCTACTTAAATTCCTACGGTATATTTCGTCATTACACTTTATAAAAAAGCTGCTGTGATGTTTTTATAATAACATTAAGCCTCCTGGAGTGTTTTGTTTCTTCAGTTTTGTTTTTGCTGCCCACTGACCTTGGATCAGTCTGTGGGGAAAGAAAAGTCAAACACTTGGAAGCTGACGCCCCATATCCATCACTAAACCTAATAGGGGTTATTCATTTTAACTTAGGAAATGTGATTTGGCTACTAATCGAAATGTTCACAGCGCAGTGGTGAAAAGTAACGTTAGCAAGTACATTTACTCAAGTATTGTTCAGTAGCCTACAGTTATAAAGGTACTTATACTTTACTTGAGTTAATCCATTATAAGCTACTTTTTTCTTCTACCTATATTACAGATATTGTAGTTATTGGGCTATTTAGCAGATTAAGATTTTACATACAAACATGGCTCATAAAATATTGCAACCTTAAACTAAAATACCCAACAGTACTAAGTACTGACTAAGTACTAACTGGATTATCATTGGTGATTAAACCAATGATAATCCAATAATATTAACACTTACAGGACCTATACTGTCTGCATTGTGAGAACTTTTACTTTAGATCCTGTCAGTACATTTTTCTGCTTTAGTAACATTTTGAATGCTTGACTTTTCCTTGTATAGTGGTATTGTAAAGGCCCTCTCAAGTGGAAAATATGTTTTTTCTTCTGGTTCTGGATGTTTGAGCTTCACTGTGAAGAATGATGTATGTGTAAAGTTTGACACTTGCAGGATGTTTTCACATTCACATGCTGAAAGTGGAAAGTTTCTCTGAGCTCACTTAAAATCTGTGTTCAAAGCGTGTACTTACAAGCATGGTTTGTGACATCACAACAATGTTGGAGCCAACTGTGGTCCATTACGTAACTTACACAAGTGTGACATGGAAACTTGAAGCCTCCAGTGCACATACGCTGACTTTTCATTGAAGTAGGAGACATCTTGTTCCCAGCAGTTACACTTTTGAAATTAACAGTATCTGCATATTGATATATTGTGGATTTTATTTAATGAGGGAGAAAGAGGAGATTGTAAGAATCTCTAAGGAAGTCATTTATGGGGGGGGGAAACCAAAACATTAGACATATCAGACAAACATATCAGATATTCTGAGAAAATGTGAACCAGCTGTTAGATTTAACAAAGTTTTAGGGTTGTGGACTCCAGTCAGCAGCACTTGGACCACCTCTGGGCCAGTGTAAGACCATGGTGTCCACTCATATAATGTAATATATATGTGTGTGGTGGTTGTACAACTATTATACAATATCCTTTTTCAAGAAAAATATTTCCAGGAACTAAAGACCCTCAGGGACTAAACTCAGGATTTTAACGAGGAACTAAAATTCCTTTTTGCCTTTTTCTGTTTGACTTTCCACTGAATTTGAAAAACCTAGAAGACAAAGCAAAGTAGTCCAATATCAGATTTAAAAAAACAGATTTATTGTGTTGTATTTACTGCTGTACTTGTTACCGTTGTATTTCTCTAACTTTTTATAGCCTAGTCAGCAACTTCACTACATAACTTTCCTTTTAAACGTTACAAACATTACACGAAATGTGCGACCCTGATCCTAATGTTACTGCGTAAACGAAGCTGTAAAAAAGTTGTAGCGGCTGCAAGGTTTATGTCTGACCAATCAGCAACGTTTAACTACCCCCAGAGCAGGGGGGTTTTTTTGGCACCTGGAAATAAATTTAGACCCTGGTACCTCCATTAAAAAGGCAGGTAATGTTCCTGAACTCCTGAAATGGTTCCTTGACCAATTGAAAAGTTCCTGTGGTGGAAAAGAGCTATTAGCAGAACTATAAAGCACTCACTTACAGTTTACTGCAATTCATTTTTTATGCTTTATAACATTAACTGCCTCCCCTCCAGTTACTTTCCTAAATGAACCTCAGACTATCTTCACTTAGAAAAAAAAAAAAAAAATCTTATTTTGGCAAAGCTCCTGCTGCATTCTGGGGCCGTGAAGAGGTAAACTTTCCATAATTAAAGCTTTAGCAATAATAATAGAGTCGGGTTGATTATCTGCCACAGTCACTGAGAGAATTTACCAGCATTTGGCTTGTGGCTGGAAGTAATTTCCCACTCTTGGATGTCTATCAAGACCAAATCTAGATGCATCTTTTGTCAGTGCTGGCGTTCTAATGCCAGGAGTAAATCTGGCCATGCAGATAAAATAACGACAAAAAAAAAAAATATTGGGCTTGAGCCTGTTGCTATGAGGGCAACAGTCAGGCTTATGCTTCTTAGTGTAAATACCACATGTACACACACACACAGGAAGTATCTAAGAGGAAGTGTGGAAGAGCCGTGAGGTCATCGGAGGTCACAGCCACCTGGGAGGCGGCTATTGTGCGTGATTGATGTTTCCCTGCAAACAGAAGCCGTTTACGTCCCCACGGCTGTCATTTCAACTCTTATCATGGAAATGTGCACTGAACCTGCTGCATCTCCCTCGGGGGAGCAGAGTGTGTGTGTGCACGAGGGGATGGGGGGAGGGGGGCAGCATCAGCGGGGGATTTTATTGAAGCCACGATGCCTCTGCAGAGTAACATCTCCCTGCTGTCAAATAAACAAAAACACAACTGCTGTTGTCTTTTTTTTTTTTTTTTTTCTCCTTGTCTTACTTGCTACTGAATGTTTCCACAGCCATTTATGTGCTGAGTGCTTCATCGCTCCTGGGTTCTTTATAACCTGTTAAAACCCCACAGTTTAATTTTAAAAATATATCCTTTTTATGAGGGAAAACTTTTCAAACTTCTCATAGATGAGTGGGTTTTGTTTGACAATATGAAAACAACGAGGCAGGATAAGAACAGATGCTTTACATTCTTAAGGTGCTAATATAAAAAAGGACTATAACCACGACACAAGAGCATCGTGCTGAAGATAGGTTTATGTTTTTCTCAAGTCTGTCTTTAATATAGTACCATATTTAGTACTATAGTGCTACTAGTAGTAATGTACATGTACTGTACATTAAAATTGGTTGCTCAAATTGTTTCCTCTCTTCTTACTGGCTGCAAAGACATCCCTTTCTAAAGAAATTTCAAATTAAAAGATGCAAACAAAATCCTCCTGTGTAAAAATGTTTTACACACTAAATAATGTTGCCTGTAGTACAGATAAACAAGTATAATATGACACAACACATCCCATATACGAAGGTGTTATATGTTGTGTTGTGCATGTAAGCAGATTAGATTAGT
This sequence comes from Thunnus thynnus, assembly GCF_963924715.1. Lineage (NCBI taxonomy): Eukaryota > Metazoa > Chordata > Actinopteri > Scombriformes > Scombridae > Thunnus > Thunnus thynnus. Next base: position 3,938,843 of record NC_089532.1, on the reverse strand, counting down.
CTAACATTAAGTACCAATTAATAGTATTTTGTGTCACAGTTTGATTGAATCAAAGTATTATTTTGAGAATAAGAGCACAAAGAACATTTATGCACATAAAAGAACAGTTTTCTCAGGTAGACAGCCAGCCCATTGATTCAAGCTGATCGAGGCTGAGTGTCAGCACACTCTCTCTATATTCTGAGAAAATATGAGCCGACTGCTAGTTTTGAGGTTGTGGATTCCAGTCAGCAGCACTTGGACCAGCTATGAGCCAGTGTCAGACCATGGTGTCTGCTCATATAATGTAATATTCTTGGGGAGATTATGGTGCATCATGATTCTGGCATGAGTTTGGTAACCAGAGTTTGGATTTAGGCTGCTGTTCGGTCAAACCGTTGTTGTTGTTGTAATTCCTGTATGAATTAGTTTAATTCAGTCATTCAATATAAAGATGTACATGTCCTCCAAAATAGAAGTTAAAATCTGCAAACTTATAGTGCAGCCACACAGGTGTTATCACTATTGCTCTTCTTGGGTGTGCACAAACTGTGCTAGATTGAAATTCTGTCGGTTCATTGGTATCTGTTTGGGCAGGACAACTTACACTGTTATCACTCTGATTAGTGCATAAGGTTTGGTGACATCAAATTATTCTCAGTTTAGCTCCATCTAATTTCAACTTGAGCAGAGGTCAATTCAGCCAGAGTGATTGAAAACACCTGCAGAGCCTCTAACATGAAGCTGGAGACTCAATGTTTGACTTGACTGCTGTGAGATCTGATTTACTGAAGAGGGAAAAATGTGCAAGACCTGGTAAAATCCCCAAATAATAAAAAATGAACAATAAAAATAAAACAGTAGAAAAAAATTGGCAATAAGCAGGCATTTGATAGCTTCAGACCTTGTAATAATGAGATCTGTGTTATGAAAAGACTTGGTTTCACCTTTTTGACAGTTAAAATAGTTTTGAAAGGAAAATGTTCAAATGCTGCAGAATTCAAAGACCTAGAAGACCTGCAGTGGACATGTTTGTTTGTTTGTTTGTTTGTTTGTTTGTTTATGAAGAATTGTGACTTAATTTTGTCCTCAAGACCCTGAAACTTGACCTGAGACTTAATCACATCACATCTAGTTTGGAAGCCGATCCCGGTCCAATAGTCAACTTATAAAAGCGTGATGTGGAAACTTGAAACCTCCAGTGCACAAACACTGACAAGTAGGAGACATCTTGTGTCCTGCAGATAAACTTTTGAAATTAAATTTATTTGCATATTCATAAATCCTGGAATGTTTAATGAGGGAGAAGGAGTAGATGTGATTTTAAGGATTTTAACAAGATAATTGAACTTTTTTGTGGTAAAAACACGTCACATACAAATTATTATTCAAAGTAAAGTATTTTATATACATCTTAAAGTACCAGTGTGTTATATTTAGGAGGATATATTGGCAGAAATATTGGCAAGATGGAATATAATACCGTAAGTTCTCCTACACGCTTGGAAGGGGAGTTGCAATCTGCAATCTCACCACTAGATGCCACTAAATCGTACACACTGGTCCTTTAAAACATGTCCGGAGGGGATCTTTAAACCATTTTTAATGGTGATTTTTTTTTTCTTCCTTGAACTAGTAACCAGTTTTCATATTTAGTTGCCAACAAGAACAGAATGCTCCGTGAACACAAGGACAAACACATGTTTTAGTGTTTTAAATCTTTGGGTCTTTTTCAGCATCTGCCCCCACGTCAGCCAGGACTGCAAGGCAGAGACTTTGGACGGTTACATTTCCCTTCAGCCTTTATACAGTATATCATACAGCTGGCATTAATGGTTCACCTGAGCAGTAAATATAAAATACGGCCGCACGCTGGAGTAGCTCATCGGCTGTATTGTGCAGCGTTTTGAGCAGATTTGTGGGGTCGGTGTTCAGTCTTTATTAGACTCTGTTGATCCCAGTTGGCTTCGTTACTGGATAGAAACGTACGACTGAAGCTTGGTGTCACCTACCAGGACAATACACATACCTGTCTGCGTGGTTTTTGCTTTTTTATGTGTATTTTCAGCACTTCTTTGTCATTTGATGGTCACTTGAGATGGCGGTTGTTTTTAGATTGTTGTTCATGGTGTTTATTACTGCATTTGACCACAATTTGAGTTTGTCTGTTTCAGTCGGTCAAAGTGATGTCATCAGATAAACACTTTTTATTAGTGTGTTTTGTCAGATTTTATTGACAGCAGGTCCTACATGAACCTTTTTGAATCTTTTTAACAGGGTCAAAGTTTTACATCACTAACAGAACTACAGAGTGTGAAGAAGTTAAAGTCTGTTTCCACTCAAAAATGTGATTTTCTTCTTGTTCCTTCACTCGGATGTTGTTGTCTTTGCTGTGCAGAATCACGTATGTGCAGCTTGTTTTCACATTCATCTGCTTTCTCTGAGCTCACCTTTTAAATCTGAGTTTAACACGTGTACCTACGAGCAGGATTTGTGACATCACAACGAGTTCGGAGCCAATCGTGACCTAATATGCAACTTATCACAAGTGTGATGTGGAAATTCCAGTGCACAAGCGTTGGGAATGGATTTTTCAGTGAAGTAGGAGACGTTTTGTGTCCAGCAGTTCAACTTTTGAAATGAAAAACATTTGCATATTCATAGATTATGGATTTTTCAGGATTTAATTAAGTAATAATTAAGTAAATGTCAGACACAAATTACTATTCAAAGCAGAGTATTTTAAATCTTTAAACATGTCCGGAGGAAAATGAATTTATGAGCTCAAGTTTCTGACTGTGCTGCAAAAGATCCATAAACAAATTCCTATCTGTAGGAGAACTGCACACTTCCAGCCTGCTGTACTCAGGTAAACATGAATTCCTATACTGATAGAAAAACATGAAGAAGTTGGATTTTCTTCTGATAGCAGCGTTCCACCTGAATTATTTATACAAACTTCAAGTATTCCCTAATTTCAGATCTGCATTTTACTGCTGTCCAATGCATTCAAGTATTATTTGTGAGTTTTGCTTTCATGTCAGTAAAGATTTTTTTTTACAAGTGTAGGCGTCACAGTGGAGAGAGACTGCTGCCTCCTTCAAATTGTAACTGCTCAGCAGAGAGCAGCTGAGCTTCGGTGCCAGAAAAATACAACAAGCATCATAAAATAATTTGAAAACGGTGAAAAATCTCAGTTTGGATTTAAACTCATTTTCTCTTTTCAACACCGCTCTTTTTTTTTTTTTTTCTTTTTTTTTATGGAGAAGCATTGACTTGCTAAATTCCTATTCAATTTATGCAAATCCCTCCACAATGGCTACTGTTGCAAAGTGTTGCATACTGTAAGCCAGCTAAAGCAGCGTGCTGGGGCCCAAAAGCAGCGCTCCCTTCAGGTTTCACAGTGCTGTAGCTGCACGGGTAGCTTGACACCAGGGAGACAGGATGAATAATAGATGTGTGTGTGTGTGTGTTACTTCACCCAAACGGATGAATAATTCAGGAAGGGACGGGGAGGGTGCGGAGAGAACACAGAAGCACGATGACCGAGCTCAACGTGCAGGCTGCATGCTGGGCTGAGTCTCATCTAAAAATACAGACTCACATGTACTGACTGTAAGGATGCATCAGGCCACATCCGCAGAACATACTAACCGAAAAGGAACAATGTGCGCAAACACATGCAGATACACTCTCAACCTACCTAATACAAAGCGCAGGCACTCAGAAATTTCACATGTCCCCCCGGTGAAGGCTGGATTAAACAAGTTGAATAGAAAGCTGAGAGAAAGGCAGAAGACAGTGCGGTGTAGGAGTGTTTCTGTACTGAGACTCCAAATTATACTGTATATCTAATCCGCTGACCAAACCGCTCAGAGAGTGCATGTCTAGGCCAAAGAGGTTTTAGGGTTTTAGGCGGTTTTAGAGTTTGGCATTGTGTAAGCTAACTCCTGCACTGCAGTGATCCCACTCCATTTAAAACACACACACACACACACGAGAGAACATTTCCTTTCTTGCTTTTATTGCACATTTCTGCTTTTCACTGGTGGTGCTCATCTTAAAGTCACGCATCTGCAAAGTAAACCGAAGGTTTTGGGGTAAAACAAAGTTCTACTATCAGTACTGTCAGTACTACTGTTGATACTACTAAAATCAGTTGCATGAGTCATCTTATCTAATGTATGTATTCATGCATAATACATCATGAACTCTACACGTTACTGAGTGAAGCATCAGAAAAGTGTCATCACTGTTACTACTGGCACTGCTACACTTCTACCTTTAATACCTGTGCTGCTACTTCAGCATCATCAGCACAACTTTAACACTATTTTTATCCACACTAGCAGCACGGCTGTAAAGATGTCAGTCTGTCTGTTGGTCAGTTAGTGCAGAAGATGAATCCTGATCCTTGACTTTTCATCAAGCACTACCAACAAGTTGACATTTCCCAACAACTTCTCAAAATTGAACCACAAATGTTGTCGTTGGTCCACACAGAACGACACAGCATTTTGTTGCTCTTATTGGTTCCTTCCAAAACTGTTACAAATCTCAAAATAAGGTTCAGGTTTAACCTGAACACTATGAAAGGGGTCTTGTTTAGTGATGAACCAACGCAGAATCATCACTCGAGCTGCAGTTCCCCGTAGCGTTACAAAGTCTTTTAGTCTATTTTGGATCATTGTTTTAGTTTTCTGGCCCACAACTCAGCACCAAAAAGCACATACAAATTAGTATGTCTGCTGTTTGTGTAAATAGATTAGGTTTTTTGCTGCACCAAAGTGTCCAAAAGCCCCAATTAATGCAGCTTTAAATTTAAGCAAAACCAGATAATGTAGCGCTGAGTCTGAGATGAACTGACCAAGGAAGATCCGTGATTTAGGACAACTTTTTGGCTCGTGGGCCTTTTAAAATGAAGCAGTTGTGACTACTTAATGATAAGAAGCGTTAGCAGTTCAACAGAAAATCTGATTGTGTTCTCAGCCTTAAACAGCCAACGTATGTATTTCACAAGAAAAAAGCAAAACAATTAGAGAGAAGTAAAGAAAAAAAGTGAATATAACTGTGTTCAACAGAAATATCTTATCCTTAAAACATCTTTAGGGGCCCCTTTTGGATCGGGAACCACTGATTTAGGAAACATTGTGACTTTTAATCTGAACAAACTGTCCTGTGTTTGTCCCATTATATTTTCTTCGTCCAGCTCTTCTGTTTTCTAGCTGCGGCTGCTAGCGTACCAAAAAGGTTTAATGTTTGTTTTCATTAAAACCTCAAAAATAAATTCTACATCATATGAAGGCTTTAAAATGCATTTTTAGGACTCAGTGTTGCATAATATTAACATATTACAGCCAAACTAATAAAACAGCCATTAAAAACCTTAGTGCTTTTTTATTGCTTGCTAATAAGAGAATTAAAAGCAGCAGCAGAATGACACCATCGGTTGGGTTGGAGGGACGCCAGCGTGGAGCTGTTAACCTTGGGTGTCTGCGTCGGTGTTGTTGTTGTGCTTCGCTTCGCTGGATGTTTTCTCAGCAGAGGTGTTGTGACTCATCTGTCTCCTGTCAGCGGTGATGGGGAGACGAATTTCATCTCCGTAAGAAAAACTCATCCTTCAAACCTGTCTGGAGAAACATTCATCAGCACATCCTCTGCTCACACTTTCCATTGTCCTTTCCTTCCTCCTTTCCTTTCAGTTCCTTTTCCCTCTTTTCCTCCTCTTTCCTTTCCTTCCTCCACTTGTCTTGTTCTCTCCTTTCGATTTCCTTTCTTTTCCTCATCATTTACATTTAGTTTTCTTGTTTCCTTCCTTTTTTCTTCTTTACTTCCCTTTTCCTTTCTGTTGTTTATCCTTCTGATTCTTTCTTTTCTTTTACATTTTGTTTTCCTTTGTTTTGGTTCTTTTCCTTTTTCCTCTTTACTTCCCCTTCATTCCCTTTTTTGTCTCCTTTCCCTTCTTTTCCTTTTATCTTTCCTTTCCTTCTCACTCTTTCTTTTTCATTTTGTTTTGTTTCCTTGGCTTTTTCCTTCCCTTTCTTCTTCCTCTTTACCTCCCCTTTTCTTTCCTTTCAATTTTGTTTTGTTTCCTTTGTTTTTTGTATTTTCCATTTCTTTCCTCTCTCTCGTTGCTTTTTGTCTTTCCTGTTGAATTCCTTTCCCTTCCTCTGCTTTTTCCTTTTCATTTCCTCTCTGTGTTATTTCCTCTCATATTCTCCTTTTCCTTTCATTTTTGTTTAGTTTCTTTTCTTTTCCATCTCTATTCTCATGTCCTTCTTATAGCATTTTACACAATTCACTGTCATCAAATTAAGTGAATAATCACTATAAATAAATGATGGATATCAGCGACTATTTCATGATATTGTTAATAACATTCAAGCCTTTTAAATCAGTTTTCAGTAAAAAAAAAACTGAATCTTTGCTTCTTCAAAGCTGACAGGCTTTTGTTTAATTATTCTAAAATAAAATAAAATAAATTTATGTGCCGTTTCAAGCATCTTTAACATGAATAATATCTCCATTTTTACTGTAATATTTCTGTGAGCTTCCTCGTCTCTGGGATGGTGGAGAAGTGAGAGGACGGTGACATTTAGGAAAAGGTCACAGTCAGGATTTGAACCCATGTTATCATGTTATGCACCTTAGCCTGAGTGCCACCAAAGCCTCCTCTTCCTCCTCCTCCTCCTCCTCCTCCTCTCTGACTGACTTACTAGTCCTCTGAAGGTCACTGGAAGATTAATGAGCTGATCAGTGACAGAGGAAATGTGTCTGACACCGCGGCCTTCCTGTCTGCCTCCTCCTGTAATGATCATCATTTTCTCTTATCTACACAGCTGCTGACTCTCTCACAGCAGGATATTCTGAATCAGTCTGGAGGACATATCTGCCTTTCACCCCCCATTTTTCTCTCTGCCCTGCTGTCTTCTCCTTGTCGTAAGGTGAAAACCTCATTATTCCAAATTCGGCTTCTAAAGGGGTATTTACAGCACAGTCTATGACTTTAGGAAACGTGGGATCCGTTGTGCTTTTGTGAGTAGTGTTTTTGTTGTTTTATACAGAATTTTTACAGAAAAATAAACTTTTTAAAGGAGCCATGCAGTTGAAACTGATTTAAACCCAGATATTATGTCCTGATTCATCAAAAAGCTGCGAAAACATGCTGATCACCACAGTTTACGGTAAACAAGATCCTCGTGTAATAACGTAATAGCTCAAAAATATTTGCACAAGTACAAATTGGAGACGAAAAATGGGAAAAAAATACAAACGCGATTCTGAATAAGAATGTTTTCTTTCCCAGGTTTTTGTATTAATGATCAGGTCTAAAACTGAGACCTTTGTGTTTCTACAGAAAGTGTTTTCATGCTGAGCTGCGGCGGAGGAATAGTAACACAAATACAGAGGTTTGAACTTATCACTATTTTGACTAACTCAGACTGCTGAAGTCTCATTAACTTTAGATAAAAACAGGATGAAGCTTTGCATTCACACAAAATACAGCAATGTTGCACCTTCCTGCAGGGTTGTGTGGAGGTGCTTTAAAACATAACCGTCGTGAAACAATCAGAAAATAGCGTTTTATTTATCTGATTAACAACTTTGTTCTCGCCAGCGCTGCTCCCTCTCTTCATTCACTCTATAGCTCGCTCGACCATCTTTCTCGCTAGCTTAACCGCGGAAGAAGGGGCCGACTTTGAACGCTGTGTGTTTACAAACACCAGACACACAACAGACAAATCTTGCATAGTTTATCTTTTTAAAGGACGGGTTCACAATTTTTTCAGTGTCAAGTGTCCGTATGAACAGTGAAAGAGGTTTTCCTCGCTGTAATCACGCCTCCTGTTCATACTGGATATTAAAAGATCCTTCAAATGTGCTTTCAATGTAAGAGATGGAGGCCAAAATCCACAGTGTGTCCAAAAATGCATTTAAAAGTAGATTTGAAGCTTATATTCGGCTTCAGCAGTCTGAGTTAGTCATATCAAGTGGATATCTGACACATTTACAGTCTTTTTAGCATCAAATTCCCTCTTTGTGTTTCCTCGGACAGTGTTTCCCTGTTGAGCTGCAGGTGGAAGTATAGTAACAAAAAGAGGAACTTTGGCACTAAAAAGACTAACGTTGACAGATATCTACTTGATTTGACTCATTTGGACGCTGAAGCTTCATATTAGCTTCAGATAAACTTTTAAATACATTTTTTGCACAGAAGGAGGACTGTGGATTTTGTCCTCCATCACTTCCATTGTAAGGTCATTATGAAGGGATCTTCTAATGGTCAGTATGAACAAGAGGAATGATTACAGCAAGAAAAACATGTTTCACTGTTCATTTGGGCTCCTGACTGTTGTTTTAAGACAGATTTGAAAAATTGTGAAACCGTCCTTTAATAGATCGACGGTTCAGATTCTTCTTGTATCTTATTATCAGGTGTTTATTCATTTTCTATTTGTTTTTAAACTTATTATTTTTGCTCTTTCTGCAATGTCGTCTTTGCCTCCTGACCTCTTTTTCACACCTTCTGTATGATCTCACTAATCTCACTAATCTCTTTTCCAAGTAAAAAGTTCAAATACTATTCATTAAGTGTCTCTGAAGCTAATCTTTGATTTGCAGAAAGATTTTTTGTATTTCGGATGTTTTTACGCTCCCTGACTGACTGACACTTGTGTACGGTGTAATTTTTACACGTGTCATATTTTAAACACTATTTGATCAATAATCATCGAAAGACAGACACTTATTTACATAAACATGTCACAAATCATTAAAGAAACTGTGAAATGTGTATTTCGCCTATCACGGCGCTGTTCGTGTCATTTTTTAACAAATTACACATCCTACAAACAAAAATAACACATTAAATCCTCTCGTCTCTCTGACACGCTGACAGCCGCGTGTGACAGCAGACAGATTATCTCTCATCCTCTCGCTCCTCCTCCTCCCTTTTTCCTTCCACTTTGACTCGTCGCCTCAGGTTTTCTCTCCTCTCTGGCTCGTTAATTAGCCGCACGTCTACTTTGAATAAAAAAAGAGTTAAAAAAAAAAAAAGAGAGAGAGAGAGTCAGTGCTGTGGGTCCGGGTCAGGGCCTCTCTGAGCTAATTACCACTTAGCTCCAAGTGCCACTCTGTGTTGTCTTTGGCCGGATTCAGGGGGATAAGTGGGAGAGTGTGTGTGTGTGTGTGTGTGTGTGTGTGTGTGTTGGCTCTCTGAAGAAAGAAGTTTTTCATGTTTCATATCCGTTTTCTTATCTTTGTTCTTTAAATGTGTGTCGTTCCCAGGGCAGATGGAGGAAAGACTGTGTGTGTGTGAGAGGAATGTGTGTGTGTGTGTGTGTGTGAGGAGTGTGTGTGTGTGTGAGGAGTGTGTGCGTGTGTGTGTGTGTGTGTGTGTTGGTGTAAAGTTGTCTGAGTGTCAGCTCACTGTGCAAGTTTTTTTCTTCGAGGGGTTTTCTTATTTCTGTTCTCTGCATGTCACACTTGACTGCATAACTGATGAATACAGCGACACACTTGCATACTGTACACACACACACACACACACACACACATACGTCATACTGTCTTTACTGTAAGTCATTAGTGAGTTTGCATCACACACACACACACGGTTATCATGCGAGAATCCTCCCATCTGCTCACACTCCTGCCCGGCCTCATTACCGGGGGCTCCTGTTGATAACAGACTCCCGCTTCTTTTTTTAAAGACTCCATAAATTATTCAGTAATTAAGAGGTTTGTGCTGTTGGGTTTGTTCTGGAAAGCTGCCTGGCTACCACCACCTCCACCTCCTCCTCTTCCTCCTCCTCCTCCTCCTCCTCCTGACAGCTCTGCAGGAGGAGACATGACAGATGTAGCAGGGGAAACTCCTCGTAGAGTCGGAGTGAACTTTGCTTCTGTCTTCTTGCGATGGCAGAAAGTCAGTTCATTGACCTTTTCATTTGCAGAGTGTTGTTTACTACAGCCAGGAGAGAGATATATATTGATATCTGAACAGACATCGCCCGGGTTCTCGTTATAATATTACTTCTGTCGAGGAGGACGTGCCCTCGGTCCTGGTTGTATATTATTCATCAGAATATCTCAAACATTTCAACAGATTTTAATGAAATTCGTTGGATAGTTTGGCCTCGAGCCAAGGAACAAGTGATTAATTTTCTCTGTAAATCCAGGATTTCTTAAATTTACAAGATAGCGCTGCTAGAAAGCGCAGCACTTGCTTGAAGGAAAAAATAATAATCTGACACATGTATCCCACCACTGTCTCATCATCATGTATATTTTATTGCAGATCCATATGCTCATTAAATATTTCAAAATACTCTCTATTATTAAAGCGGCTATAATCAATATTTCTTATAATAACACTGTATGAAATGTCAGTGCATGGCAACCTACAGAGAATTATCAATGACTCTGCAGCTCACCTCGGCTTTACAGAGCTTTATAGAGCTACTGTATGCTAACTCAGTAACAGACACAGTTAGCTGTAGGCTAGCTGGTGAACATAGTGAAGCATTTAGCAGCTAAAGAGCCAGATATTTCCCTCAGGAGTTCGTAGAGAGCAAAAACAGAGCTAAAAGAGAGTGAATATTGGACTTACATTCACCAGGTGGACAAAAACACGACTCCACATGAATGACAATGTCGCTCCGTAACTGCTGGATGTGGAAATTAGCAACTGTTTGCTAATAAGTTCAACATATCAGTGTTTCCGCTGCCACCAAGTGGCCAAAAATCTGTTATTGCAGGTTTAAAATGTGAAATTTAGAGGATAAGATACAGCTATCTAGCGTGATAGCTAGCTAGGCAGATAGAGATAGATAAAATAAATAGATGAGCCCATGAACCTAAGAATTACGTACATATCGGACAGTTGCACACCTCGCCATCTCCTCGTCGCCACAGTAACGTTCAGTGTTAATGCAGGAAGTAGTGAGACCTTTTATGTAGCGAGGTGGAGAGCACAGGTGTGGAGGTCAGGACTGCTGTAACTATCTTTTTCTAACCTTATTTTATTTGTCTAATCTTAGTTTATTTGCCACAACCACAGTCTTTCCCTAAACTGAACCAGATCGTAGTTGCCATGCGCAGATATTGTAGAAATTTTTTAAATGCCGCCATAACATGTAAAAGATGTCGTCACTGAATGTAATCTGGGGTTTTGTTCTCATACTTTCTCAAAAAGAGACACAATTTTCCTTTTCCTCTTTTTTTTCCTCTCAGCCTTCCTTAGTTATGAGCAGAAAGTAACACTGTTCACGTGACGGCGCCCTCTAGCAGCTGTAGTTATTATGACGGGAGAAAAGAAGGAAATTAAATGACTGTTACAGATATATTAAAGTTTGTGTGTGGAGGAGGTCGGGATGGATGGATTCTGTTTCCAGCCGTGAGTCAACATAGTTTTTTTTAAAAACTATGACAATGAAGGTCAGCTTACCTTCAGAAACAGCATTGTCATATTAGAAAAAGTAATGTTCAGTAATTTATTAGTAATTCGGTTAAATTTAATGATGTTGGACCGATAGCAGCGATCCAATTGAAATTAACTTGACCCTTCATCATCTCTTCTGTTTTGTCCCCCTTTCCTTTTGCTTCTCCTGCTTCATTTCACATTTTCCCTCCCTCTCATCTCTTTCCATCCTCTTCCTCGCTTTCCACCCCCCCCCCCCCCCCCCCCCCTCCCCCCCCTCCTCCTTCCTCCCTCCTGCAGCTGATGATCAGTGTTGACAGTGAGATCGTAGTCGGGTTGTGACCTGCAGCAGAGGTCTGCTCCCTCATGCTTGGTTAAGTGTTTGTGTATTTGTTTGTGTGTATCTGTGTGTGTGTGTGCTCAGAGTTTAACCCCCTGGCGGCAGCGTTCAGGCTGCTGCTGTGGACTCAGGTCAGTCCAGGTCAGAAGCAGAGCAACTGATACATCAGCTTCCTCTCTACCTACATCTCACATCTTCATTTGCTCCCTCTTTCTCTCTATTATCTCTCCCTCCTTCCCCCTTTTTTATCCTCTCAACCTCCCTTTAGTACTCCATCTCTTCCTCTCTCTCTCTCTCCTGTTCTCCATCCTATTCCCCTCCTTCCTCATTTTTTCTCATTCATTCTCTTCTTTCCTTTCCTTCTCCCCTTTCCTTCTTCTTCTATAATTTCTTCTTTTCATTCACCTTTTCTCACCGTGTCCATATTTACTCAATCATTCTTCATCTGCTTTCTTTTCCATCCGTCACTCTCTATCCCTTTCTCCTAATCCTCTCTCTCATTTTGTTTTCTTCTTTCTCTTTTCACCTTTCTCTCCATTTTTCTTTTTGTTCCTTCCCCTGAATCTTTCTCTCCCTTGATTTTTTTCCGTTCTCCAGTCAGTCTTCTATTCTCTCTATTTTCTTTTCCTTCCCTCTTTTCTCATCTTAATTTGTTAATTAAGTCTCTTCCTCTCATTTTCACTTCCTTTCCTCCTTTCCTCCTCTCTCTCATCTCCATGTTTCTCCCTCCATCACATCCATATCTCTCCTCTCCCGTTTCTTCCTTTCCTCTCATGTTTCCTTCTCTTCTCTCCTTCTCTCACTTCCTCTCCTCTTCCGTTTCCTCCTCTCCTCTCTCTTCCTCATCTCTCCTCTCCTCCCTTGTTTCCTCCTCTCCTCTCCTCTCCTCTCTCCTCTCCATCATGGAGGCAGATCTCCCCAGGGTGCCGGTTATGTAAGAGCTTAGCGTGCTGATGTGATGCGAGAGGAAGTGTTTAGGCGGTCGAGCTGCTTAGACCCCCTCCGCCAAACAAACACACACACACACACACGCACGCACACTAGAGCTGCATGCAATCTGGCATTTTAGCATGAGTTATACTTCTGCTCCGACTTCTAATCTGTGTGATGTGGAAGCAGAATATCAGAGCAGCTACACTCACACACACACATCACGGTGATTGATTCTGATCATCTAATTTAATCAAATCCAATATAATCAAATTTTATGTAAAAACCCATAACCAAATAAGAAAACCTCCATTCAAAATCCCATCAGCCAAAGTCCGTCGTTTAATGTAATTAAACCCACATTTAAAAAGGATGTAATGTAATTTTTTTCAACGTTATAACCGGAAAGCTGAAAAAATGAATTTGGCAGAAAAGTTAGTGGGTTTTTTCTTTTTTTGGATATTTTCTGTGCTCACAAAGCAGATAGTTGTTTAACTTTGTTAAAATCACTAGAATATGGAGAGTAGACACCTGGAACACGCTTCATTTTTGCAGAAAGACATGCTGAATGAAAACTTGCATTGAATAACGTCCTTTAAAATCGATATTTCATGACTTAAATGCAACGAAACTCTAAAGCTTTTCCACATGCACAGTCATCTTCCTGCTGTGAGTTTGTCTAATGAACAAAGGATGATTTCTTTATCTTTACAACACCATGAATTCACCTCCGTTTTTCGGGTGCACTTGTTGGTTGTCACATTCCACCTACTGAGCCGCACATTTCTTTTTTAAATGCGCACAAATGAGATGCACAAGTGCGGAGGGAAGGAAGCAGCAAATACTGGAAACCATGACTGAGGCTGCCTGGCGACCATACGGCCTCAATCCCGCTCTAATAGGCCTATTAGTCACAGAAACAGACTGTGAGTGATTATGAGCAATCAGGCTGTACAGAGAAAGACCACTAAGGGAAATAGTGGAGGGGAGGGGAAGGGGGAGGAATGGAGGATGAAGAAAAGGGGGAGATGGAGATAGAAGGGAACGGTAAAAGAGAGATAATCAACGGTAAAGAAGAAGGCAGGAAATGGAAAGAAATATGGAAGAGCGGAGGCGTGGCGAGTCCCTGAGCTGCTGTTATCACTCCACATGGAAAAAGGTTAATTAAGTCATTCAGAGATGGGGGAAAAAAAATAAAGCATCGACCAGGCTGGACGTACTTCAGCCTCCCACCATGCATCAGACAAATCAAATGAAACCGGCTGGACGCTCGTATTCAGAGGCGGACAATGCGGGCCGGCTAATAGGCCGCGCCGCTAAAGACGATCATTTGTCAACATCAGCATGGCAGAGCAATATAGATCCATCTTTGACACGTGTATATGTGTGTGTGTGTGTGTGTGTGTGTGTGTGTGTGGTTAAACCCTTCAACCGTCGCCGTCACAGATGCAATACGGCCGCGGTCGCCATGGCTACGGCGAACGCAGCTCAGGGGTTCGTTCTCATTAAGGAGTTAATTACCTGCTGTGGAAACATTTTTCACCTTCGGCTGACGAGGTCATCGTCAACAGACAGCTGAGGAGCAGAGCTGCTGTTTTTACCGTCGGGGAAATGACAAAATAAATGTGATTTATTCAATAACGGCGATCAAATAAAGTGAGAAAGTTGTGAGTGAGATTTTTATTTGCATAAAATGTGAAAAACCAACTTGTACTGTAGGACAAACATGTATGATTATTAATTTAGATGATTCCTGCATGTGTTTTTATATCTATTGTGCAACTTTATTCAGTATTATTTATTCATTCACATAAGTGTTTATGCAATATGCCTTTATGTAGTTGCAAAATATGCTCTGCAAAATACATATTTTATAACTTTTACTGTGTATTTAACATGTTTACCCTTTATTTATAAGCATCACATTATCAATTATACATTTGTGCATGCATATAACCTTTAACCTTCATTTGACAGGCAGCTCCAGTGAGATTAAGAGTTTCATTTTAGCATCATGCTAAAAATAAATGTTGCAGACAAACCAGGCAGCAGTGCAAAAATGATTGGGGTGTGTAAGGGAACTGACCCTCCCCCCACTGTTATTAATATTTTCTTTGGGCCCTCCCCTTCACATTAAAAAAAATACAATACACCACCTAATATCTTAAAAGAATCTATCTGGCAAACCTAACAAACAGCTGAAAATATGATCAAAAGTTACTGAAATGGTTTTAGCCACCAAATTTGTGAACTTAGTGTGACAATTTTTAAAATGAAACTATATGTTTGTGACGTCTTCAGTTGGAACCAAACAGCGACTACTGTGGCTTGAGGCTGAAGTAAAGCAGAAGAACCTTAATGTCCCACCAACCAGCCACTAGATGTTCCGACTGACTCCCGTTCAAAAAAAAACCTCGACTTCCCTCCAGAAACACAAAGTCAATCATGATCCTGAGCTAGCCAATTAGCTGTGTTGCATCATAAACCTGCTCTGTGTGTTCCACAAACAAATGTGTGTTTTTGAATAAACTGTGTGAACTTATTGTGTGGTTAGCCATGGAGATAGATCATTTCTGTACAGCCTGAAGCCAATTTTTTTGGCTTCATGCACCGCTGAGCAACTTTCATAGGAATGAACAGGACGCCATCTTTGAATCCTGTTTCCATTTCTTCCTAATCCATCCACGGCTACAGTAGTTCACCAGGTAACACAATCATTTTTCCAGTGATTTATGGACAAAAGGGTGAAAACAAAAAGCCAATTGATACATAAATGGAAAAGTAATTGACAATGATTATGATATTTGATTAATTGTCAGTCATTTTTCCCTTCAAGCTTCCTTAAATTTAATGCTTCACTTTGTGTTATGTAACAGTGATTGCAAACTGCAGCTTTAAGAAGTTGTGATCAACATTTTGTCACAATTTTCTGACATTTTGTAAACTAAAAGATTAAATCACTTAATCTAGAAAACTGTTGGCGGATTGATCGATAATGAAAACAACCATTAGTTGACTTTAACCTTTAACCTCTCTGTAACAGGTAGCCTGTTCATTTTATTGTCCTGGTCAGGAAAAACAGCCTCATGCTAAAAATAAATGTTGCAGACAAACCGGGCTGCAGCACATTACAACAATCAAATTCTCATTTAACCCGATCAAAGTGAAAACGCTCATGAAACATGAGTTCCACTCTGTTTCTCATCCATTTCATCCTCCCTTCCCTCCTCTCTCTCTCTCTCTCTAACAGATCGAGGCGTTTAGTGTGATGTGTCCCGTTTCAGCTCTCCTGAATGGATCTCTAACTGTCGCCCTGAATTTACAGCACTTCCCTCCCTCATCAGTCGTGCCGTATCACGGTGAGGCGGTAAGTAGGCAGCGAATAATCACTGTAAACATGATCACAATAATAATGATGGTAATTGCCTCTGCTAACGCTGCCAGCAGCTCTCTAAAGCCCTGTTTGTTTTCTGATCCCTCTTCACAGGAGTCATTTTGGTCTAATGGTCCGTTTAATCTCTCTCTTTCTCTCGTTCTCCTTCCCCTCCCGCTCTCTCCATCTCTGTTCCCTCCTTCTCTTTGTCTGAAATGGAGCGTGCAACACACTAAATGGAGATAATAGAGGCTCCATTTTGCAGCTAAGAGGGTAATTTGCTACATCTTTGAAAACATAATTCTCATAACAGTATAACAGAGCTGTTCCTTTGTTGCTCTGTTTGTCGCAGGTCTAATTCAATAGGCCTTTGCAGTTATTTCAACTCTTTTTAAAGCTCATTTTACAGTTGAAAAAGTTCCTAATTTCAAAAGAGCTGAAAGTATTAACATATCAAAACGGCAACAGATCCTGTAAGATCTAATGAAATGAAGGTTCTCTCTGAGGTTGAGATGATAAATGATCAGTGGAGGAAGAAATATTTACATCCTTAAATAAAAATAACAATACGGCAATGTAAAAATACTCGATTACAAGTAAAAGTCCTGCATGAAAAGTAAAAGACCAGATAAAAACAGTACGCAGCTTCACACACAAGCGAGTTGAAGTCTGTTACGTTAGCTCTACCTACCGTCTCTGCTGGATGATAGAAAACGCGTCACTAGCTTGTGATTTTTCCCTGGAATGTCGTCACCAACACTCAGTTCATAATACTGCAAATGCAAGAGCTTTCATCAGCGGGTTATAGGCTCAATCACCATTGTGTTGCCTTATTTGGCGATAGATAGTGACTTAACAGACATTTATTTAAATGACAGTCTTCCAGATTATTACTTTAAGTAGACGTCTAGATTTTAAAATGCGGTTTTGCATCCACACAAGTGTTTCCAGGTCGTTTCTGAAGAGACTTGTCTGTGAAACACCTGTACAGCATTAAAAACCAACAACAAATCTGCATCACAGTGAACATCTGGTAAGGAGTAAGACAGACGCCCGGCTGACCAAATAATTAATCTATATTGAGGTTTAAATGATCACTTATACTGTGTTTAAATGCTGTCGAATTCAAGATATAGTTGTCTCATTTAAATACTTTTCTGTTTCTGTTATCAGACAACGGAGCGAATAAGAAATAGTTATTTCATTACATTATAAACTGTTAACCAGCAGTCATTGTGCATTCGGCCATATTGACATTTTAAATGAATGATGTCAGAGAAAGTTAGAGGCGACTTAAGGTCCTCAACTTTACTGCCACACAGATCCGTCAGCTTATGTGATGGTCAAAGTTCCAAAATTTGAGGTGAATGTATGTAGAAATGCTTCCTGTAAGTCAAACTGTTGTGAACGCTTCATTTGCAAAGTTACCTACTTCCTCCTTGTGATGACGCCAGATGTGACATATGTCCCCTTTAAGATTTACACACTCTGGAGCCCGTTTTGGAAAAGTTTAGGAGGGAGAAACACTCTTTCAGACTGGACGGAGGGCTGAACAATCTATAGTTTAGTCCCAGTTCATCAGAAACACCTGCTGTGTAGAGAGAGAGTCCAGGTGAAAGCTGCGATCTCATTATCAGCGAGCGCTTGTTAAGGCTGTCTGGCTAATGAAGAACAGGTGAGGTGATAAAAACGTTTTAAAGCCTTGATGACCCACGTTGGTAAATTTGAATGTAGTTTGTAGTGACGCCTAATCATCCGTACAGAGAGACAGAATCAAAGCAGCAGTTTCATAAAGCTGCATTTGGTGCCTCGTTTGATAGTTGATTTATTGTTTACAACAGAGCTTTGACTGACGTGTTAACTGGTTGTTATCGTGTAAACATAAATCACTGCTACATAGCTGAAGCAAATAGCCATAAATATTCCTGTGTTGGTTTTGTGCAGGTGGATAAACTGGAAATAAATGAGAAGATCTACTTCCTGATTAGTTTGTTCGACTGTTTTTTAGTATCTTTTACTGCATGCAAACTGGTAGCAAATGCTGATTGAGAGGGATGGTGTTGTTTTGTGGTGAATAGACGGATATAAACATGAGGCTGCAATGTTCATTATACACCAGAAAACAAAACCTTTGACTGGAGAGAAATCTGCTGTTCTTAGAACCTTTAAGGAAATTTCAGGCATCTTTTAAACCAGGGTCTTATTCTCATAATTGTGTCTATTCTGATTGTGGGTCATGCTAACTTTGCACAACCACCGCAATATGTAATAATTTATTACAAAACATGGGGAAATTTACATAATGCGTTGTTACACGCCCCCCCCCCGTGGAGGTACGTGGTCTGTTGGTGAGTGGGGGGACTGGCGGAGGTGGATGCCTCATCATCCGTCTGTGTGGTGGAGCCGCTACTTGTGCAGAATCCTCTTCCTCCTCACATGTCTGGCCACAGGTAGCGGCTCCATCTCCAGCAGACGATGATGAGCCCCCACCGCTGGAGGCCACGTCAGCTACAGGCTCATGGTTTCACCCTACATGAGTCCATCAGGACCCGGGGGCTCGATAGAGTTCTGCATCCCAATGGCCTCATGCATCAGGGAACATAAAATTGTCCCAGTTTTTGGACACTTGAGTGGAGGTAAGACTGTCTGCCCATGATCCTTATGACTTCCCTGTGGAGTAGAAAACATGCACGTTTATTATCCCTGATATGATCCCAGACACAAGATATTAATGGTCAACATTAGTAAAAGGGTATCTGTTGTTATTACAGTAAAATGAACATGTCTGAACATATTCAACTGTGGAATTTTATTACTAAAAAAGTCTATGTTATTATTATCATTATTATTATTAAAGTATGGTATTTGACTGATGATAGTGTCACATGAAAAGTGAGCCTAAGTGTGATCACCTACAATAAAATAAAACATATAACAGCAAAATAACAAAAACTACATACCACAGCACATCACATACACCCACGATGTCAACTAGAAATTAATAATGTAAGCCTTTCAAATTAAAAGCAGGATTATCTGCGTTCATGAGAAGACCGTGAGATGAAATATAGAATTCTGCACAGTGAAGAGAACAACATCCAACTGGAACAAGGAACAAGAAAAAAAAACACATTTTTGAGAGGAAGGGGACTTTAAGTTTGTTCTGTGTGTCGTGTTTTTATCTCAGACTGCTTATAAAGTTCTGCTCTTCATCATCAGAATCAGCTGTCTTCACTCTAAACTGGATTTAGGTTCAGCTGAGCATATGTGAGCTATGTTAAGCGCTTTTTTTTAAGCTCAATTTAGCAAATGCTATTGTTTTAACGTTAACATGCTAATGCTGTTAGCCACTAGCTCTACTAAAAATGCATCCAGTGCTGCTGACTATAATTTCTGGCGTAAACTATTCATCATGGGAAACAAACTCTCTGTTGAAACTCAGAACAGAGAACGTTTTGTGTGATTTATGTTTTTTTGGGCGGGTTAGAAGCCGTTAAAGGCAGGATGACCCAAGCCACTGGTTTAATTAAGCATTTAAACTTAATTACAGAAAATGTAATTGAACAGCTGAATAAATGGAAACCACACAGTCATGTGCCAGATTTAGCGTTGCCATGGAGCAGTGGTGAACCTCCATCATTCTGACAGGAAAAGACACTGACTGGCCCGGATTCAGTTCAATCAATATATTTGTTTTTCCTCCCTCTCACGGAAGGACTTCCCGATATTCCGCAGACACACCGCATCACTTCAGAGGCGTTGGAGCGGAGCTGCAGGCCGACTGACAGACTGGCAGGCAGGTTTCTGTTTTTCCCCTTCAGGTAGAGACGTGTCCCTGAGTCAAATTAGATCCGCTGACATCTCTTCAGCTCTTCCTTTTTCCTCTCTATGTGTGTTCGGCTGAGTCCGCAGTACATCTAAGGCCTCAGACGGGTTGCGGGGACGGCGGCGCCGAGGAAAACGTGCCACGCTCTGTCACAGATGGCGCCGCCAAGCGCATCTGAGAACATCATGCTCTGCTGAGGAAGCGTCAAATTGAATTTGTTGGAGGGAAACAGGTGTGCTGAGTTAGGTGCTGTCGTTTTAATGCGTCCTCCTGTCTCACACAGACACACATACACACTCACTAATACTCTGAGCGCACACACACACACACACACACACATAGAGGACAAACTTATATGTTTCTGAGGAAGTATCAGTGACACCAAAGTCACACCAAAGTCTTCACATCTTATTGTTTACCACCAAAACTTTTAGAATTAAAATAAAAATGAACTAAAATAATTGTTCATTTGAAAATTACTGCCAAACACGTATCATGAGCTCTTCTCAGTGAGCTGCAGGAACACCTCAGACAAAAAAATATTATTTTTAGAAACACATTTTGCTTTCTTTTAAAAGTTATTGGCGCTAGCATTTTAAATTCGCACGTTGATTGACATCCGACATCATTCGGTGGAGCTACAACCCAACAGTGGACGTTGCCACGGGAGACCGCTGTTGAATTCCTGTTTCCAAGCGTAACTACGATCGTCCCCTAACCTTAACGCTGAGGTTAATATTGTTGCCATGACAACACAGATTAACTTAAAGGAACATTTAGGTTTCAAAAAAAAAATGTGGGATGTTTTTTCGCGGGTTATTCATTTATATTTTTGTAAATATATAGAGGTATGTTATGACAAAACATCAACTTATCACAGAAACACTGCAGTTTAAACTCTTCAGTCCAACTCTGCTTACATTTGCAGGTGTATTTGGATTTTTAAGGAGAAACTCCGTCCTGTGCTGACATTTTGATTACAGCTAGGTTAGCTGACCTGCCTGCCCCTTGAATGTGTCTGTGGGTTGCCAGGTTGGGGTGACAGATGTGTTGAAATAGTGTGTAGTGTGTGTGGATTGTGTTTCATAGACAAACATATAAAACCTATGGATCCGTGTATGACGATTATCCAGTCTGAAGTTTGGGAGTTTCCCAGGAGAAACAACAAAGCGGGAGGGTGCTGGCAGATGGCCTCGAAATCCGGGGAGAAACCCAGGAAAAACGGGAATGTTGGCGAGTCTGAACCCACACCACATGTTTCTCTAAACTTAACAAAGTGATCATTTTAACTCAAACCATGATCTCTCTCTAAACCTAGCCAAGTGCTTTTTTTTCTGCCTAAACCTAACCAGACCTTAACCACAGCATCATCACATCATAAAACATCATTATTTCTCAACAGTGATGTGTTACAGTTTTGGAAAGCAAAGATAAATGAGGTTGTCCGGCTGATTACTGCCGATAGTCAACGCACGATATATTTTTAACCCTCATGCAACCAACTACACAATCATAGCCGTCTTGCTTGTTTGTTTATCACCTAACAAACTAATAAGATGATAGTGATAAAAACACATTCAGTCAACTAAAAGAAATACACACGGAGAGGGGGAATCATATATTATATATAGCGTTATTACATTAAAACATAGTCCTAACATATCCTCCCACTAGCTCACACCTTGTTGGTATTCAGGAGATCTACCAGCCGGTTCAATACTTGTCAAGATTAGCACGCTCCCATGAGTCGGCCAATCACGGTTCACGGTACATGACTTGCCAAACCGAATCACCCAATCCTGAACCAGAGCTGAGCCTGAGTGATGAAGGAGCAGCCGAGGTCTGACATTTGTGTGTGTGTGTGTGTGTGTGTAGATGTGTATGTTGCTTCCTGTGTGTATTTTCTGTGCATGTGATGTTTGTGTTTAGAATTTACATAAATGCACCTTTTTTCTCTCTCTCTCTCTTTTTTTTTCCAATTATTTCCATACGGATGCATGTATGTGTTTGAATATTTTGTGTGTGTGTTGTGTTTCTTGCACATGTGTTAACGCATGAATGCAGGCTCATGTTACATTTCCTGTGTATGTGTGTGTGTGTGTGTGTGTGTGTGTGTGTGTAGCCTATATCTTCTGTATATGTGTGTGTACGCTTGCCGCTGTCTGGCTACAGATGGGATGTGTCACACGCTGAGCGGACAGGCGTAGTGAGGCGGGGGAGGATATGGATGGGTGGATTGATGGGGGGGTGGAGGGGGGTGTGAGTGGAGGGAGAGGTGGTGGTGGTGGGGGTGGGGAGGGTGGTGGTGGTGATGGTCATTTTAACATGAGTCAGCTTTCTTCTGACCTTCACCATACGACTGATGTCTGATGTAGCCGGAGGAGGTCCGCTTCAAAAGGCGTTATGAATATTCAGTGTTTCCTCTCTCCTTCCACAACCAGGCAATCCATCATTCATAAACATGCCTTCACAGCCGGATGGAAGTGTGTGTGACTCTGTGTGTGTGTGTTAGGTATTATTATTGTATTTTTTTCCATCAGCTTTTTGTTCATAACATTAAAAAATGATGCTAAATTTATTCAGTAGCTAAGTTTCAGTCGACCTTCATCTGGTGTTTCACACAATAAAGCCACATTGTTAAGATCCTACTGGAGTTATCATAAGTCTTGACTAATAAATAGCGTTTATGTCAACATTGAAGTTCTTATTATGACTGGGAAACTCTGATTTCTGATATATCTGACTTGGAACTTGATAAGTCATGTCAATCTTGTTTATATATCCCAATATCACAAATCACAAGTTTGCCTCGAGGGGCTTCACAACCTGTACAGACCCTTGATTCTAATAAGGACAAAACTCTGCAAAAACATCTGTTTTGTCCCTCTTCCAGGATGGACAGACATGAAACAGATGTTGTATGTGCAGAATAGACCACATAACAACAGTATAATGGAAGGATATTTAAGTATGGCAGTGATTTCTTTAAAGGATAATTCCGGTTGCAATTTTAGGTTTTATTTTTGTAGTTTTATCAGTGATGTTAACGTTAAACTCAGTTCCCACTTATGATTACCTTATTATTACTTCTCATAAATTTATTCCGTACTGAAGTTTTGGTCAAGTGACCTTCATCCGGCGTTTCACAGAATAACGCCGCGCTCACGTCCTGTATGTAAATTCATGTCAAGTCGAGTCGTAATTATGATGGAGAGAAACAGATTTCTGAAAGCTCTGATATTTCCGACTTGCACGTCACATTGTGCGAGACGCCTATAATTAAATCTCTGTCACAATCTGTGTCAGACTGTACGCGTCAGACTGTGTGATGAATATGTGGTGAGTCATAGCACTACGTTGTAAAAAGAGAAAAGTAGACGAGAGCGGAGACACATCATCGGCTCGTCATGCGTCAGATGCAGCAAATTGACACAAACCTCTTTTTTTGTTTCACCTCTGTCGTTTTGATTTGTGTGTGCAAAGGATGTTTTAAGGAGAATGAGTGTGATTTCCCCTAAATGTTACTCTAAAAACCCCATTTATGAAATGTCACACCGGCCCATATATTCAGTGTCATTTCATGTCATACTCTGGTTGGTTTGTAGATGTGGGTCGTAGCAGCAGTCACATTAGGAGAATCTAGTGGTTCATGGTAGATATATAGAAACTCCTGCACTGTACTGGCACAAATTGTGTCTTCTTCTTTTAAAATCTCCTCTACAAGTACAGGAAGCCAAAGATGAAACATCACAGCACGGATCCTGACTGCAGGATATATGTCTTAAACGTCTGTCTGTGTCTTAAATTTCTTATTAAACTCCTTAAATGTAACTGATTGGTAAAATATCCTAACATGAGTGCTAACATATGTGTGTGTGAACTGTTTTTGTGTTATGTTCCAGTGTAATGTGCTTACAGATGTACCTGTGTGTGTGTGTGTGTGTGTGTGTTGTATTTGCATCCTCTCTCACTGGGCGCTGCTACAGCTGATATATTAGCTCAGTAAATCTTTGCTCACAAACCGACTAAAAGGTAAATCTGTGCTCTCATCAGAGCAAACTGGGCAGGAGGGAGTATAAACACAGCTGCTGCTGCTGCTATCTTTGGTTTCCAAGACAAAATAATAACAGCAATTCAAACTAAATAGCATCATTCTGCACTTCTAAATAGAAAAGTGATGTGTTTTTCTCCACCTGTATTTTGACCTGCACTTGTCACTGTGTTCAAAAATGAAAATGACTGAGCCATCATCCTTTATCTTGTTATCATTCTTTCTGGTGAAACATACATAAGCTATAATATATATAATGTATATTTAGGTAGGAAGTAGCTAACATGTAGCTCTGAGACGAAGGTAATGCTTGTTGAATAGACAAATCACCAAATAGCAGTATTGTTAAAGACCATGTGTTTACTTCAGTGCATTCTGACAGAACTGTACTATTCTTTTTAGACACGAAGTGCGTTTCAATTCACCTGTTTTTATTCATATTCACAATTTGCACGTAGTAAAACCTGAGTGGAAACACCAGACATGTCAGAAAAATCACAAAATATTGCAAAACTGCTAATATTGGCATAACAGCGTGGACGGAAACTTAATCTGAATTTTCTTTTGCTGATTTTCCAGAAATTTAGTTAAAATTTGTGTTACATTTGAATAGAAACCTGGTTACTGTTCTTCAGAGAAAAACAAGGAACTACTTAGCTGAAGGATTTCACTCTGAAAGGCTGATTTTTCTTGGTTTAAGAAGAAGTCGACATCACCAGCAGCTAGCTTTAGCATTAGCTCAGCTAAGTTTTATGGAAAATAAGGGCTGTTTTTAGCCATCTAGTGGCACGGCTAATGGGAATGTTGGATTGTTAGTTGGACTAAACTGAAATATTTTCACAATTACATCATAAATTGCCATGAATTTGTATAGATAGACGTTAAATCCTAATGACTCAAGTCATGACTTTTTCATTTAGCGTCATCATCGACAAAATTTTAATTTATACAGTACTTTAGTTTACCTCCAAATACCTACAAAACCTTTGACATTCCCATCATCCTCAGCTGTACTTTGTGTTTAGTTGACAATTAGTAATTGTCAGTGTGAGCGTGTTAGCATGCTGACGTTAGCATTGAGCTGCTGTGTTTAAATACAGCCTCAGAAGAGCTGCTAGCATGACTAGACGCTAACTCTCTGTGGGTTCATCAAAATGAGCCTCACATTGAGATACAAGATCAACTTTATTTCAGTTACTGCAAATTGCATTTACTACAAGGTCAACACATAAAAACAAAGATTAAAACTATGGAGTCATTTGATCCAGTGTTAATATAAAAATGATTAGTGTCATTAGACATAAAACATTGATTACTGTTGGTGTAATTGTGTCAAACAAATAAATTTATGTAATGTCATCTAAGAAACAATGCCTTTCTTCAGCCCCTTTGTGGTTATTATATGAGAAATTATAAAAAAAAATAGCAAAGTCTCATTTTGAGAACATAATAAATTGAAATAATTTCTCTCTGTAAGTAATTACTTGTGCAATTAGGCAAAAAAACAAAACAAGAAACAGTCCAATATGCAGTCCAACAAATCAACATAATGGAAAACAGTGCAGCCCATTAACATTAACACAACAAAGCTGAAGCTACTGCTAGTTAAGCCTCCGTTTACAATACAAAACCTATTTCATATCAAACAAAACTTACATGAATGGACAACATGACATTTGAATCATACTTTTTTTTTAAAAATAAAAATGTTTACTTGCTCTTTACAACAACAACAACAACACTGCGTCAGCACTGAAACAATATTTCACTTCCGTTTGACGCGACACAAACACGCAGTGACAGTGAAGCATCTTTTCTCTGATTTCAGATGAAACGCGGTGCGGACCGAGTTTACGTGGTCCAACAGAAGCTGAGTCATGTTCACAGCCATGTGTGACGAGAGCGGACACGACTGTCACGGCTCATGTGTCTTTTACAGTTTTAGAGTGTGTGGTGTGTTTTTGCAGGCGTGCATGTGGACTGAAAGGGTCTGTACTGTGTGTGTGTGAGTGTGTGTGTGTGTTCGTAACTGTGTGTGGCAGGAGATGAGTGTGTTTTCATGATGTTTATGCATGTGACATGGAAATGAGTAGAGTGTCTGAGAATGTGTGTTTTTTTATGACTGTGAATATGTGTCTGTTGTTGTAGTGTGTGTTGACTTTTTTAATGTATGTGTGTGTGTGTGTGTGTGTGTGTGTGTGTGTGTGTGACATGGATGTCTCCTGACAGCATGCAGAGAGCTGGCACACAGCTGTCCTCTCCTCCACCCACAGTCCTGTCTGACACGGTGAACGTATCCTCACTTTATGACTGTTTTCACCAATGAGACTCAGGACGACACACACACACACACACACACACACACACACACTTCAGATGGTGCAGAGCCTAACAGAAACCCTGGGACGAGGTGACAGAGCGTGGACTGTAGACTGTCCTGTTCAATTCCTGCATAACCATCGCAGTGGGCGAATTGTTTTAATGGAGAGCGGCATCTCCGGTGGAAAAAAAAACCGAAACCAAAAAAACTCCAAACAAGTTGAAGTTGAAGTTGCATCGGATGATTTCTGCAACTGACATCCAAACAGCGGGTTCACAGACTCTCTGAGAGGACAGGGTGACCATGAAGCAAAGGGGGTTTTATGCATATTCAGTCCCTGATCTACATCTGAATATATATATATTTTTTATCCAGTTAAAGAACAGCATTAAAAAATAAACATGACCTTGCATCTGCATACAGTAGCTCTGTTTTTGATTTCTGTTTTCTGTTGTTTTTGTGGGAAAAGGAATCTGCGCATTTAATATTGCAAGTTCCCAAAAGATTTTTAATGATGCACCGTTGTGTTCTTCAAGGTCTTTGTTGGACAAAGAAAAAAAAACCAAGTTGAACTGTATTCATAAAATAATGTGTGATAACAAAAGATGATGTTTCTCTGAGGTGAAGGTAGAAAAACAGATTAGATTATAAAAAATAAAACTATATAAATAAAATGAGTGTTTAATGAAACAAACCTTCACCCCAAAGACGTAAGAAAAGCCTTAAAAAAGGCGCTGCTGATGTTAATTTAGTCAACAAAAATGTGACAAAAACTACATAAAAAGTAACCTTTGAAAACTAAAACTATGAGGAAATGTATTACAATTCTTGTCAATGAATTAAAACTAAACAATAATGTGAAAGATGAACAAATGGATTTACTGAGGATAGTGAGTATATTGTCAGTGTGAGTGTGTGTGAACCATTACAGCCTTTATAAACTGGTAAACTCCGCCTTTTCCAGTAACCTCTAAGATGGCGACAGCTACAGCCTCAGAAGACATAAACATTAAAAAACTAACCAAAAACTTTATTTTTGGGTGACTACAACAAATATAGTTATGAAGTAGGAGGATCATACCTTGTTCTAGAAGTAAAAATCCCATTAATTTTTCCCCATAGTTAGTAATAGTGCCAATCTCTCCCTGTTAAATCATCAGTACAAAAGACGAACAGCTGGGTTAGAAAATATCTAGTTCTTTGATAAAAAAGTTGAAGGAACAAGCCTGTGGATGTAAAAACTATCAAGTTAATGATTTCCAAGAAACATCCAATCACTCGGTTTAAAGATTAAATAAACTCAAGATGAAGGAGCTGATAAAAACTGAAGCACAATCTGCAGCTTGAATTGATTCACTTTAAATTCGGGCTCAACTGTGAATGAATTCAACAACTTTGACGTTGTGTTTTATACTAAACTGAACTACTAGACCGGCTTCTTCTTCATAGCAACAGTGGCTCATGGGTATTGTAGTATTTTAAGCCATCCGCCAAAATCACAGACAAAACTTCTCAGAGAGAAAGTTGAAATAATGAAAACTAATAACATAAACCTACTGTATAGAGTTGCTACACTGAATAAAATTGAGGTTATTGTTGAAAGAAAAGATTGAAATGGGAAGACATTTTATTCAAAATTCTAAGACTAAACTAAATCAGGTGTCAAAATGAACACTGCCAATTACAAAAAAGAACATCTTTGCACAGCTGTGTTTAGTTATTTTGGTTCAACTTTCATGTTTTTGGACCTGTGAATCCGATGTGTCTGAGTTCTTGGTTCTGTCAGAATCACAGCTGTAAGGAAACACGTGTCAGTGAAAAGGCTGCAAACAAACCGCACGAGATTTTGAAATGTTTGAGACCCCGACACCTAACAAAGTATTTTCAATCATTTTGTCTCTTTTTACTTCTTGAAGCCCACACACAACACGGTCTGTCAGGCGCCGACGTTACACGATAATAAGAATCCCGACTGACCTCAGAGCCGTCGCTCACATTTATGTCTCTGTCAGCAGATGTGCACCGAGGAAATAGACAGACAGGAGAGAGAGAAAAGATCTAAATGAAGCCGTGGCCTCGGAAACTAAACTTTGTTGTAGGTTTTGCAGATTGAACTGGAGGTGAGCAGGTTGTCTGTAAGGTGCACGACTCCTGCCAGTGTCTGTGTGTGTGATCAGGAGGCCTTGTACTTAAAAAACAAAGCCGTCTGTTGTATTTATCACAGAGAGGAACTTTATCAAACAATAAAATGACTTTTTAAATTGTGTGTTGTGTTTTGCCATTAATGCTGCTTGTCTGAGAGCCTGGTATTGATTATCACCAGGTTATAAAACTATATCTATCACATCTAAAAGGTCATTTAAAACTCAGAGCTGCATAAGAAATGTAAAAAAAAACACATTGAATTTGAGCTGGGAAGGTTTTATTAACCCTCCTGTTGTCCTTGGGTCAAATTTGACCCATTTTCAAATGTTTTTATATCACAAATATGGATTTCTTTCATCTAACTGCCTGAAAATCACATGGATGGTTCCATACCACACACTTGGCAAGTAAAAGTAATGATCACTACTTTCATTGTATTTTAGGTGTTTTATTAAAATTTATAGCATCTGTGGACTTTTGTTCTCCGGAGTCAAAATTGACCCGGGAGGACAAAAGTTTGCACGGTCGATGGGAAGACAACAGGAGGGTTAATGCAAAAACGATAAAACATAACAATAATTTTTTAAAAATAAAGTAAAATTGCCCCATATCCATTTATGTGAAAGTTGTCATTTTATTTTGTAGAGACATTCAAGGTCCCCAAGAAAATGAATCCTAATAACTTTTTTGATCTTCTGACTTCATCACATCAGCATTTTAATGTGTCCAGTACGTTGATATTATTCTCATCATCCTCCGCTGTACTCTTTGTGTTTAGTGCTAATTAGCAAATGTTAGCATACCGTGCTAAACTAAGACGGGGAACGTGATAAACATCGTACCCGCTAAACATCAACATGTTAGCATTGTAACCATGGTGACCATGTTAGCATTCTGGTGCTAGTGTGGCTGTAGATCCTAGTCTTGTTCCCCAATGTCCAAACTGTGCGTTGAACAACAACAAGCTAGCAAACTGTTTTACATTTATTCATCTGGCAGATCAAAGCAACATATAAATGAGGTAATAATCCAAACTGCAGGAGATCAAAGAGAGACTCAGTTCCATGTTCCACCTGACACAAGTTAGGTTGACCTGCCCTGAAAATGGTGCTTTGGTTTATATATATATATATATATATATATATATGTTGTATATTTGTACATGGATGAATCTAAAGTTATAGGACCCCATGAGGCATTTGTATACTCTAGACTCAGGCTGTGTCTTATAATTATACCACTAATCTAAAAAATATGTTTTGCTTTTTAGTAATATGAAAAGGGTTTTGAATATATTGTATGTTTTGACAGTTGAGGGAATCTTGAATGAATAAGCTGTTGTATGTGATCATGAACACACCGCCAACACAGCTGTCAGCTATCATGTAATTATGGGCTGTATTTAAGCACTGTGTCACTTTATGATTGATTTGTCTTGAGAAAAGTCCTCCTGACTCGACTCTTTTTAATAAATCATAAGAGAGGTGAGAGATGTGTGTGACTTTTTTCCTCCACCTGACGCGAGCGCCGCAAGGTTTTCAGGTGCATGAAGTAACATTTAAACGCCAAACAGAGAACTTTTTCTTTTAATTGCTGTTGTTTTTAGAGAGAGACCTAGAGAAGGATCGAGAGAGAGAGAGACAGAGCTTATTAAGTGAGCACTCTTGGAAGAAGAAGGTCTTCAAGTGATTTCTCAAGACTGAAGGGGATTCTGCTGACCTAATCAAGTTTGGTGAGTCGTTCCACCACCGGGGGAGCAAAAAGGAGGTTTGGATTGAGATTTTCTGCCTCGCAGTGACAGAAAGCAAGAAAACTTTATAAAAAGTTTATATAACACATTTCATACCCGGGGCAATTCAAACAGCTTTACAGAACAAAAAGGATTTTACTGTAAGAACAATTAAAAACAATTACCAATCTGAGGGTACATTAACACTATGTAAACACACATGCAAAAGAATGATTAAACAATGTAAGCACATAAAACACGTCCAGTAATAAAGCACTCGAGGTGACTGTGATGAGGTCTGAGTGTTGAGTCAAAGGCTTTGGGGAGCAGCTTTAAGTCTGGTTTTAAATGTATCTACAGATGGGGCCCGTCTTTCAATTTTCAGGAAGCCGAACTAAAAGCTGCATCTTCATGCTTAGTGTCAACCCGAGAGACGACTGATAAACCGGTCCCCGATGATCCGAGGGTTCTGGTGGGTTCATAATTAGCAAATGAGAAATGTATTTAGGGCCAAAGCCGCTGACCGATTTAAAAACAAGTAAGAGGATTTTAAAATGGATTCTAAAAGTGTGTTTGAAGGACTAGTCGTTGCACATTTGCAGATCATAGTGAACGAGGAGGCCTATAAACCTGAATGAGCCTCCTCCGTTCCCAGCAGCGACTAAGGACATAAAAAAGTAACTTGACAAGACATTAGATGACACCAAGCTTGAATTTACACACAAAAATGACATAATCGGGGCCACTCTTTTAAGATTTTCTTTTAAATACCTAAACCGACCCTATGAATATTTGTTAAATGTAGCACTGTGGTAGAAGAGCAGCCCAGATGGCCCCCTTGAACTCATACAGCACATATACTGTAGAGCTGCTCCGATGCTATAATCTAATAAAATGCTTTAGTGGAATCTGACAAGGCAGAACTAATGTCCGATTTCAGCTACGGACATGAAAATGTGTGCATCTCTGGTTGTGAATCCAGTTAGTAAATTGGTCGTGGGAGGAAAACTATTGAAGCGACTTGTTGGTGGTGTGGTTATATATTAATATATAGAGTTAGCTGTATTTTTTTTTTTTGCTGCATATTTTCCACATCTTCTCGGACATGCTGTTCCAGTCATGAAAACTAAAAACCGCAATGGAATCTGTTAAAACCTTCTGAATGGATTTTTAAGCAGAAACCTCATGATTTCTTTAGCAAAACCAGAATGATAATCTTGAACAGTTCAGTTAATTTTATTACCCGGGATATGACTGAATGTTCCAACGTTAAGTGGCTTATTCTGGCTTATAATTATTATATCCCATGTATTATTTGATTAGGAGAAATAACAT
Organism: Thunnus thynnus; assembly: GCF_963924715.1. Classification (NCBI taxonomy): domain Eukaryota; kingdom Metazoa; phylum Chordata; class Actinopteri; order Scombriformes; family Scombridae; genus Thunnus; species Thunnus thynnus. Next base: position 3,907,396 of record NC_089532.1, on the reverse strand, counting down.
GTGAGGTACATACTGTATGTTTCCATCATATCTGCGAGCGTTAAATCCATTTAGTCTGCAAGGATTTAAAAACATATGTTGCTTGCATTACATAACAGCGTTACCCGGTGAGATATGTTTTGATCGTCATATTCTTTGATATTTTGTTAATGTTTTCTCATGTATATTTGATCTGAACTACCAGGCGCTAATCGGTTCTGTCCTGTGCACTTGTCGATCAGTGTTGTGTAACTGTCTTGTAATGTGTCAGCAATAATAAACCGAGTCTGTTTCTGCATGCAACCTCTGTACCGGCTGATTAAAGCCATTCTGGTGCTGATCAAAGAGGATCAAGGAGGAAGAGGCCGAAACATTACAGTTCCTTCCTTTTATCTGCTCCTTAAACTTCCACCGTTCTAACTTTTTGTGACATGGTGCGGATGGCGGATATTCTAAAAAGACAAAAAGCTCTTCTGTCTTCAACTCCGATCAATACTAAATAAAGACTTTTTGATGGGATATAATTTGAATAAAACATCGCGCAGCAGTCGGCCTGCAACACTCAGATGTCGGATCTTGTCTTATCTAGCGGCATATAAGTTGTGGCGAAAACACACACATTTCCGAATGGTTACAAATCCTACACGCACGTTTTATGCATCAAAGAAAACAAAAACTGAAAAAAAAAATCTTTTTATTCAGTTTTGCTCCAGCTACAGAAAACTTTTAGGCACTTTACATGTTTTAGATTATTATCCATAATGCATCACCGTCAGGGAGGCATCTGATTGGTCCCAAATTCATCCTGCAGCATGACAATGAGCCCAAACATTCAGCCGGAGTCATTAAGAACTATCTTCATCAACAAGAAGAACAATGAGTCTTACACGAAGAGACAGAAGCAGCTGAGACGCCGAAATCCACAGAAGAAGAACTGCGGCAACTCCTCCGAGACGCAGGAACGACCGACCTGCCGAGTACCTGAAACACCGAGAGGCTGCTCACAGGAAATACTGATTTCATTCAGGTTTCTTCTGTTTAATGAACTTTGTATGAAATTAATTGATGAATAAAAACTCTTCATGGCATCCTCACTTTACTTTACTACAACTTTTGCACAGTGTTGTGCATTTGAAAGGAAGACAACAGCAATAAATTAAACAACGGGTTACAAAAACAAACATGGGAGACATTTATTCACCTCACAATTATGACTTAGCATCTTGTAATTATTAGGAAATCATCTCCACTGTTTCTCTCTTTCGATTAAGAGCCCAAAGTAACATTGTCATATCTTGCTGACAGAGATAAAAGTGTGTATATTATAGTCACTATTATCTTCCGTATATCCCTTTTTTCAGTTTTACCTTGTTAATTTTCTCATGAGAAGGGATTCCCTGCGGTGAGGGAGAGAACTAACATATTACAGTACAGTAGGGGAAAAAAAAAAAGATAAAAGGTTTAAAAAAAAAAAAAAAAACTGAGATAAAAGGTTTCTTTAGGATGTTCAAACATCACATCATCACAACCGCCGTGTGGTTTCAGCTCACTGATCGTTTTGACAGGCTGCCTAGAAACATCCGCAGAGTGAGTCGGAGGAGAAATCATTTTCTTTACTCTGTTATTTTTGACTTCAGATGTGGTTACAGCGCAGTGTCATCGTTTTTTTTCTTCTTCTTCTTCTTCTTCTTCTACACAGCTGCTTATTAGCTACTGGGGAGATGTTTGCCTGCCGGGGGGCTGTGACAGAGTGTAATCCTGCAGATAAAAAACGATCACTCACCTCATAAAAACTGGCTGAATGATCGTCTCTAATTTGCCATTGGGGAGGGGGGGGGTGCGTGCCCCGGCCTGCTCGCTGAGGGATTTCACCACCGTTCATCCCTGGAGTTTACAGAAGAGTCAGACTTGCCCGGGCCTGATGATAACTAGGCTCAACAGGCTCATTAAAGCAGACCTGAGTAGAGAGCAGAGGAGGACGAGGCTCCGCTGTTACCTGCCAGGCAGGTGTTTCTGTTTGTGTTTTTCTTCTGTTTTTCTGTTTTTCTCTACAGGTGACGTCAACACATCGGCTTCCACAAGTGAGTGTCTGGTCCAACACCTCATTGGTTGATTTAAATCCCCCCTAATGTATATTAATGGGGTGAAATATAAAACCTCAATAATAAACATAAAGTAGAATTATCACCTTTCTGACAATATCAACAAAAGCTTCATAAAAATAGAATTTATAGCAGAGCTGTTGTGTTCCTGATAAAGTGCTCGGTGACTGAACATCCATTAAATTTGGGTTTAATTCTACTGAACGACGGACTTTGGCTGATGTGATGTGATGTGATGTGGCGTCCGTATTTGTTTGGTTTTCAGGCACTTCCATATTTAATAAGTGCCATGTCGGATATATCAGAGCTTTCAGAAAGTTCCCCAGTCATAATTACGACTTGGGTGTTGACTTGAACGCTATTGAAAAGTAGAAAACTCTGATATGACATGAACACAGCAAGAGAAGATGTCAACCAATAACTTTCTCAGCAGCTGTTATGGTAGAAATACACAGAAGACTGCAATGACTGGCTACAGAGGTACAGTTTTGCTGGGTCCTTGGTCATATGTGTCTACTGTCCACCTCGGGGGCATAACGAGTTGCTACCAAAGTTATTTACCTCCACTGAAACTCCTCTTGTCATTTTCTTTTTGTTTGAATAAACCAGATTACGAGTCACTGCATCCAACCATCTCAACCAATCTGCACCTTCGTATCCTTCCTGAGAAATATTACAGAAAGAAAAGGGGACAAGAGACATCCATTATCTTGTATAACCGATATGAAAACAAAAATCTACAACATTCACTCCATCAAAGTTATCTTGAAACAAAAAACTTTTTTTTATTCTTTGAATTGTGTGTTTACAACGGTTTATCTTCACAGTAGGTGTTATAAACCGTATTAATTATTTATCTAAAAGCCGATTAAACATCATCTGAAGAGATAAAGCAAGAATAAGCAACATAATCCATTAAAAGAAGGATTAATACATCTGTAAATGCAAGCATAGACTGTGAGATTAAAAGTAAGCTGATCAAAAGCAGAAAAACATTAAAGCAACTCTTTAAAAGTGTCTTTTAAAAAAAGAGACTTAGATAGACTTTATAGATTTATAGTGCAGAATTTACAGATGACAGATTCCTGGTGGGATGAGTGAGGATGTGTAATCTTATTCAACCACACGCTCGTTCGGAGCGGACTCTCTAACCTCAGGTCTCCTGTTCCCTCCAACGAGTAGGAGGAATAGACATGAAGAACTAGACCGGGTATTCCCCCCACATAGCAAGAAATGTTGTTTTTATTATCCAATTAGGGGAAATTTCAACAAATTCGATTTGCAGCAGGGGCTCCTGTGCTCTTACTTTCAGCTCACATGCAGACTCGTTTTGCTTAACAACAGAGAATTTCAGCCAAGAAATGTGATTGCTTTATTAGTTGCAGATTATACCGCGGGTGGTAGCAGACGCAGGGTGGTCTGGGTGGTACTGAAGAGGAGGTTGACCTAACAAATGGACTGCAACAAGCACTGGGCTCAAGCCAAGTTAAAGTCTCTTTGAGTATCTTTGATTTACACACACACACACACACACACACACATGCTGAAATTCTTTCTAATTTTACATCCAGAATTGATTATTGCCGCATACTGATTTCTGGCCCGTTCATAACAGCAACAAGTGGTCTCCAATTGGTCCAAAATGCAGCAGCTTGAGTCCCTTCCCAGATCCAAGAAGTTTGATCACATTTCTCCAATCTTAAAGTTGTTGCATTGGCTACTAATTCAAACCAGAGATGATTTCAAAATCCTCTCTCAGACCTACAAGGCCTTGAAAGGGGACATATTACACTCTGTGGGATTTTCTGTTATTTATATACTGTTATGATGTTGGATGTTAAACAAAGTCATGGTTGCAAATTATGAGGTTAACTTATGTAAAAATGCTCCCTAAAAGTCAAAAGCCAGAGCTTCAGTCTGCTCTGAATGCTCCGCTTGCAAAGTTGCCTCTTCTTCCTCCTCGTGATGACATCAGATTGTTCGCACACGCTCGCAAACGGCTGTCTGTTTGTAGTCTTTGTTGCTATATTTTGTTATATTTTCAGTTAAGAACGAGAAAAAGAAGTGAAATCCTTTTGCTATTGTTTCATTATGTAGCCTCTGGAGCTGTTGAGAGGCGGCTTCTGGAGGCTAACCAATCAGGGCAGAGTGGGCTCATCAGGGGGGCGGGCCCTTAAAGAGACAGGACCTAAAACGGCCTGTTTCAGACAGAGGCTGAACTGAGGGGCTGCATAAAGGGCCAGTATAAGATAAATAAAGAGTTCTTTTTAAATGTAAATTGCACAAAGATATTTCAGTAAAGCTGCAGAATATAAATAGAGACCTGGAAATGTGGATGATATGTCCTCTTTAACCCGGATTGAATCCCCTCTACATATCTAGTCTTGTTAATCTATACACTCCATAACATCCTTAACCCCCTCTCCATGCTGGTTTTTTAACTGTCTGTAGATTCTGTAAAAAATAATCCTTTGCTCACTGTGAGACAGGCTTTGTGAAAATGTTCAAATCCAGGCTCAAAACTCATCATTTTTCTCTGTGCTTTGGTTCCTCTTAGATTCATCATTTGGGTAAAGATCCAACTCCCTCCTACTTGACAACTATATATATTATAGTTATAGTTATATATTATAACTGTGGTAACTGGGTTTGTACCTGTGTGTTGTGTGTGTTTTTATGCATGTGTAAGGTACCTTAACTTTATGTCTGTTTTATTCAACCTGTGCAGAGATGACTTCACTCAGGATGATGTCACTACAAATCAACTCAAGTTTCAAGTTTTTCAACTAAACAGATAATTGTCCTCTATGTGAGATTTGTACTACTAATTCACTTAATCTTTCATAAACTGGCAGTCATTACAGCTCAAACCTCTCTTTAATTACCACTATATTAGTCTCAGTGTGTTTGTTGTTTTGTTACAAGAGCAACATTCATGTGGCATTGAATTAGTGGCAGTAAATCATCGTGGTGAGAGAGCATGTCTGCTCCGAGTGCATGAATGCGGCCCTGTGAGCTCGACCCTCCCTACACGCTGGCAACCGCTCAACACTCGGAGGCGGGGATGGAATAGACAGTCTGCTCCTTTGATTGGTCATTTAAATTACTGATCATGACCTTTGATTGGCTGTTTGGTTTGGTTACTGACACAGTCAAAGACAGGCCTGAGAGAGCAAAGGGAAACACAAATAATGATATTTAACAGCTGATTCTCTGTTTTTTTTCACCATTTACACTTATGAAAAGTGTTAGACATCATAACAAAAGCCTTAACACAGTTTAAACTTACTTTCAGATTTGTGGAACCTTTATTTTGCTTATAAAAACTGAAAAAGAGGCAATTTCACTGATATTTTTCCATCCAGACCACATTAGACTAAGTTCAAAAACCCACTATACTTAGACTTGTCAAACGTGGACTAGATTACCAAGGAGACTCCAGAGACTCATTAGAACACAGCTTAAGATTTGTGAAACCTTTATTCTATTTGTGAAAACTGAAAAAGAGCACAGCCAGGATGACACTTTGTATTAAAAAAAACACCATATTTGAGCATAATGAGCAGTAATACACAGTAAGTGAATTATGAAGAGGGAGGATGTGTTTGTTTGTTTGTTGTTTGCTTCATTACAGATGAGGTAATTGAGTCTAAGAGGAAATCGCGTGCAGGTCAACGGCTTTACAGTGCAGGGTGTGTTATATTAAAAAGTGATTTAGAGAACAGCTGATGGTGATTTAATTAAAAAAGGGGAAGGTTACATGAGGATGCAGTCTGGCGTCCAGTCACACCACACAAATTTGTCATATGCAAAAGCACATGACAAATATTCTGTTTTTCTTCTATTTTTGGTCATTTGATGAACACTGATTGACATTAAAGTCATACTGAGGCCATGATGTGATTAACTGAACTCACCTGCATCTTTTGCTTCTGATTCAGTGTTGGATTTTTGATGTTGACCTTCATTTTTCAAGTGGTTTAGCTGCCTGACCTCAACTGTATTATGACCATAATGTAACTAACTGTAACTGAGTACTTTGTGTTGCCTAAACCAGGATTGGATTGACTTAAAGTTGCAATTACTTGAGATTAGACATGTTTTAACTGCCTTTCATTTAAGACTTGACTTGGCATTGCGTCAAATGATTTGACCCTTGACTCTGAGTTGTCTTGACTGACTTCACATGAACTTTTCTCAAATGACTTTGCTGCTTGACTCGGACATTTCACAGATGACTTAGAAGACTTAGATGGGTCTTGATCAATTTTGACATCAGAGTTGGACTTGGATTTCAAATTGCTTGACTTGGATTGTAGCAGTTGTCCTTGACTTTAGGTTTCACTTGGATTTGTCTCAATTGACTTTGACTTAAGACTTCACATGAACTTTTCTCAAATGACTTGACCTTTGACTTGAGCTTTTCACAAGTAACTTAAGCTTCATTTTATACTCCCGAGCGGACGCGCACGGGGACAGCTGCGGACACCGCGGACGGGTAGTTGATGTGTTTATACTACCGTCTGGGGTCCGCTCGGAGAACGCGCTCCACACATGTGCAGTAGATCGCCGTCTACAGGAACACAACAAATTGCAGGTACACGGATGTCCGCACGCAGACCCTAGCAGACCCTCATGGACTCGCAGACTGTAATTTGAGCTTTAGAATGACTTCGATGTGGATCAAGTTTGACTTGAGGCTTGACTTGGACATGTCTTGATTGACTTTGACTTAAGACTTCACATGAACTTTTCTGAAATGACTCCAGACTTGACTTGGACTTTTCTCAAATTACTTGAGATTTGATATGGACTTGGATTGATTTACTTTGACTTGAGACAAAGTGCTTGAAATAGGACTTGCAGCAATTGACCTTGACTTGAGAAACTTGGACTAATTGTGATTGACTCTAACTGGGGACAAATTGCTTGAGATTTGACTTAAGTGGCTAATGTGGATTTTTCTTAAATGACTCAAGACTTTACTCGATCTTGTCTCATTAGACGTCTTGGGTGATCCGATCACAGGTGGACAGCTCTGAGTATGTCTGTTCACACCTGGCATTACAATGTGTCTCCACATGTGTCTTGAATGACCACTTGTGATTGGATCTCACTTCCCCGCTCTCTATGCAAATAAACACATACATCATTTCCATTTGCAAAGACCAAATGCGTTGTTTTTAACCGGCAGGAGGGCCAGGTCCCTCCGTCCAAAGCTGTACTCATTTGATAAACAAATATACAACACATTATGTGTCCCCTCAAGACAATCAAATACCCGTCCTATTGATTTGCTCTAGCAATGCATCAGAACATATATATACACATATAAAACAATAAATGATCTCCCAGCAGCTGCGTCTCCTAATTGAGCGAGAGAGACGCAACAGGATCAGTCAGGATCTAATGGTAATTAATGTTCTGTGTTCTTCTACACATCCAAAAGCTGTTACACACACACACGGTCCAGGTTCATACATTGAAATTGTTTGGAGTAAAGCAGCTCCTGATAAATCCTGAGCTCATTACAGTCGAGCAGCACAGCAAAACTAAAAACTGTAATTATCAACTTGACAGGACAGAAGAAACTATTCAGGGGAAATTAAACGTTTAGCTTCTGAATTTTTTGGACAGACAAGTGAAAAACAAGTTATTTTCTGGTTTTGGTTTAATTTCTATTCCAACTGCTGATTTGAAGATGAAAATGGGTTGGAGGGGAAAGGGAAAAACAGGAAGTGGATTTCATATTTTTTTTAAATTCACACAAAAACACAGAAAAAAACAAAGTAATGCATTTGTTTATCCTGTTATCAAACCCAGTTCAACACAGTTTTGGACAGAGGGTACACGGAGGCAACAGTGCCCTTTCTGTGCCTAGTCTGCCAGAAAATAGAGGACGTCAGTTGAGTGGGCGGTCTTTCAATGTGACCCAGGACAGATTGCGTTCACACTGCTGAAAGAATGTGTCCTCATTGCATCTTGGGTGCGTTCACACCTGTACTTAGAGATGTCAACTTGTGATCTAATCACCCAAGACGCATTTTAATTCCAGGTATAAACAAGGCCTTTGACTTGACACTTAATTGGACTTGTCTCAACTGTCTTTGTCTTGACTTGGACTTATAGCCTCAGTGATCTTAACCAGAGTTAAACCAGGATGACTGGATACATTTTTTTCAGTCTTTCAGAGGGTGTCTGATGACGAGGGAGTCACAGTGTGAAAGTCAGTCCTTGTTTATTTTTTCTTAAAGGTGTGAGTGTGTGTGACCGAGTGTCTGTGTCTACATTTGCACCTGCATCTCTATGTGTGTGTGTCGGGGGGGGCTGTCTGACCGAGAGGGAGTCACAGAGCAAGAGAGTCAGTCCGTGTTTATTTTCCTGTCGAAGTGACGACTCTCTTAAAGACGTCTTCACCTTATCTCATGTTGACTCACGGTGCGGCCCGACCGCAAGGTTTTTTCACCTGGGTTACACACACACACGCACATCCTCAACACCCTTCAGACGTGACACAATCACCCCAGCAGCTGCCTCATGGAGGGGCGGGGGGGGGGGGGGGGGGGGGGGGGGAAATGAGAGAGATAACAGAAGAAAGACATTTGAGGACATAGTCATCAGAGAAGAATGAATGGAAAAGATTCTGTGTGTGTGTGTGTGTGCTGGCTGCTCTCTGTCCCTGGTTACTTGCATGATAATTACCTGAGCAGCTCTGTAATTAGGCTCACAGCAGAGCAGAGCGCCACAATGGCAGCAAATGACAAGCCACTGGGACTTGTAAAACCACTAACTTCTACAGACACACAAACTAAAATGCACAGAATGGCACACAAAGGACTTTCTGTCCTATTCTGCTTCCTGTCAGCAAGAATAAACCAAGAGCCTTAAGTGCCTGGTCTCATCAGAGAGTAGCAAAGCAGAATAGCTTGTTTGCATATGAAGTCACGTCACTGTGTTGCTGTGGCACAAACTGCAGATAGAGGGCAGGAAGTGATTTTCTACATAGGAAGCACTATCACAAAATCTCAAAATGCCTATGGTTTTCATTTATGGTGCTTAAATCGATCAAACCAAGAAACCAAAAGGAGCTTTTATCGAGTACCAGAAGTGTGTGCAACAACCACTTCATCAAAGGTAACTTATGTGGCTATGTGTATGTAGCTTCCTGTTTCCTTACTTTGTAATGTTAAAGTTGTTGTTTTTTCTGTGCTTTGTTGGAGTTTGCACCCCTGTAACTGAACAACACATAGCAATGATAGTTAACGCTAGCCAACTACAAAAAGTTTTGCAGGGTGCAACCTTATTGCTACAAGCGTTTAATTATGGTTTTGTTGTTCTCTTGAGGCTGCCCTAGTGCTTTAAATGACATTGAGTATGTAAACTGGGCTCCTACAGTTAACCTTTGTCATCAGAAAGGTAAGCCCATGTCAGAGGTATCGCGTCTACGAGAAGAGAGCATGAAGTCGAGAAACGATCAAGGTGCAGAGGCCTTGCTGGATCTCCATGAGTCAGCTGAGAACCCAGAGCCCAGAGGACATCACTGAGATGTTGCAAACTATACAATAATTATTGACAAAAGCTTGGAAATATAAACTTCTAATCATTAGCAATCATTAATATGACATTTTTTCTGTCTAAAAAACATGTTCATCTCAGCGGTTGATGTCATTTCATGGTATAAAAGAAAATAAACTGACAATTGTTATGAAATGAAAAAACTTTGGATCATTAGCTGCTGCTAATATGATAGAAATATATGATATGTGGGTTTACTAAATAATAGCAGCATAATAATACATTGTACTTTCAGTGAATGTTATATATAGCCTCGGGGCTAAATTCAAAGGTACTGCAGAGTCCTGCAAAGTTTCCTGCGTGGAAATAAACCCCAAATTAGACAATGTCAACAAAAAATGTATAAGCTTCATAAAAGTAGAATTTATGGCAGAGCTGTTGTATTGGATTGCATTAGATTGCAAAGGTGTTCATAAAAAAGTGCTCACCGAGTGTATAACTGTGTTTATGAGATCTCTTGGGGATCATATTTCTTGGCAAGAGTGTCCAAGCAGTGAGATATTAACAGTGTTATATGCAGGTTTACAACTGAGGTGCCACCACAGTGAGGGCGACTTGGCACAAAGCTAGCTAGTGACCAATATAGCATGCTAGCTAGCTTACCTACAGTTACAACTTTTACTCAACACTTTGTCATGACTGAAACTATCCCACAGGGGTTTTGGCATTGCAATGATTCCTTTTAAAATTTTAATAGATTTTTTTTAGCCACTTACAGCAGAACAAGCTGTAAAGATTATGAAGTTGTCACAGCAAACGTGTTAGCAAACAGTTGATTTTTAAACATCCAGCAGGCAAAGAGTAGCATTAACATTCATCTGGAATGATGTTTGTGTCCACCTGGTGAGTTGAAATGAAGTTTAATTTTCACTTTGCTTTTAGTTTTGGTTTGGTTTCCACCAACTCCTGAGAAAAATATCTGGTTCTTTATATCTGTCCTGCTGCTAAATGTTCCACTTTCAGTTAGATGTGAGTGTTATTATGTTTCATTTAAACTGTGGTGATGTGTCTTTGGATTTCAGGATTTTATTGTTGGTCAGTTGATATTGACTTTCTTGTGTTTTTTTATGGTTTTTTTTATGTTTAACATCTTGGGACCTTATTGTTTTCACTTTAACATGTTATCCCCTGGATTTGTGTGTGGGTGTGTGTGTCTACTTTATAATCCATAAATAAATCACATATCATATCATGAACAACAAGGAGAAAGACCCTCCTCAACACCACACACATTATTCTGCCTTTGTTGCAGTAATTGAATCTGCGGGAAGTTACGGATTACTGCGCCATAGAAGCAAATAGCAGCCAATAGCCTCTGTTATTTAAAAAAAAAAACAGTTTTGTAGCAGTGATATGAATCATAAACTGTTTCCCACAAGGACACACAGGTAGAGAAGTTGAAAGAAGCGGTTTAATTTAAGGGGGGGGGGAGGTGTCCTCTGTGTCCTATTGTGCCTTTGCTCAGTGAAGTTAAACAGAACAACCCACAACAGAGGCAAAGCCCACAGCATCTGTCTCCTGTGTTTATGGTAAACAAAGGTTACAATGAGCACAGCGTGAGCCGTGCACGCACACACGCATGCACACACACACACACACACACACACACACAGTCATGCATGCAGAATGTCACATACACAGCAGCACATGTAATTAGACTACACACACTCACACACACACACACACACACACACACTCACAGGTCGCTCTCCCACCTACAAACAGATGTGCTCAGGATGAGTCACACACAGTGAGAGCTCATTCTCTGCTACGTTTAACAGAACTGCTGTGTGTATATTTAAAACACACATATTACATTACAGCGGTGATGGTGTGTGTCTTTGTGTGTGTGCAATCAAATCAAAATCAATTTAAGCTTCCTTTCTACAAATGCTGCCAATACAGAGCTATTTCTCAGTGACAAATACGTTTTGCTTAAAATGTTAAATTATGTTCATCGACTTAATGATCAAAGCAGCTGAGAGCGGTTAAGATGAGGCAACTGTGGTTGTAGTTAAATATTAAAAATGTCAATGCCACTCAGTGGAAGAGGAAACAAGTATTGAATACAACAATGACCTTTAAGTTTATATGTTGAACTTGTTAGCAGACGGTCGCTTATTTCCACATCCAGCGGAGCAACGTTATCATTCATTTGGAGTCGTGAGACAGTAAACATTTATTTTTCATCTTCCTATTACTGTCAGAGTTATTCTATCTTTCACATAAGTGTCTGTCTCTGCTAAGAGGAGAATGCAAAACAGATAGATCTGATATCTTTTCAATGCTAACAAGCATCAAGAGACCACTTACTTGTTAGCTGAAGGTCTGTAGTGCCTGCTGGGGGTCCCGCGTGTGTGAGATAAAATAAGATAAGATGAGATATTAACTTTATTGATCCCGTAAGGAAAATTTTGTCACTGCAGTAGCAGATAATAGACACATATTGGACAACTGAGACTAGAAAGGTAATAAAGACTGGAGTATAAAAGGCAATAAAGCGCCGAAAATAATATTCATAATGAACGTGTCTCTGTGAAGCTAATATTGTATTTCTCCCCAATGAGTAAAATATGATTTGCTTCATGATTGTCTTCAGCAGAATGACATATATTCAGTCATAATGTACAGGTATCACAGCCGGTTACATTCATCCAAAGGCAACAGTAAACATATTGTCCTCCACAAATCATTCACCCTCCTTCTGTGAACAGAGAGATTCATAGTTAAACACTGATAATGAAAACATTTATGACAAGAAACAAAAAAAGTAATATTAACAGCATTGATGCTGCAGCTGGCACATTTTTAAAGTAAGAATAGTGGGATATATGCACCAGAATTCAAGTAATTTCTCAAAACCAGATCATTGTTTTTTTTTCCAGTTTGCTACTAAGAGTCAGTGTGGTTTTGTTTTTCACAATCATTCCCTTAACATAAATCTGCATTAACTGTTTTTTTTTTGCTTATTTCCACATCCAGCAGTTACGGAGCAACATTATCATTCATTTGGAGTCGTGTTTCTGTCCAGTTGGTGAATGTAAGTCCAATATTCACTCTCTTTTAGCTCTGTTTTTGTTCTCCACCAACTCCTGAGGGAAATATCTGGCTCTTTAGCTGCTAAATGCTGCACTATGTTCACCAGCTAGTCTACAGCTAACTGTGTCTGTTTGCAGGTAGTGTACAGTGACTTTTTACAGCTTTTTCTCTAAAAACAGCTGCCTGCTGCAGCTGGAAACAACGCTATGAGAGCGCTGAGAGTGAACCAGAACAGTAAAGTTGCAGCCAGACAACTAAACAATGAGCTGAAACTCACTATAAAGCTCCATAAAGCCGAGGGGAGCTGCAGAATCGCTGATACTTCTCTGTAGGTTCATCACTACGAGCCAAACACATTACACACTGTGATTTCAAACAATGTTATTATGAAAAATATTGATTAAAACCACTTTAAAACTACAATATGCAAGTTCTTGACATCAAGCTTGCACTAGCATGAGACTTGACTCTCTGCTCCGCTGCACTCCGCTCAGCCCTCATCTTCATCCTCGTCATTGCATGCACTCAATGTATTGATTTCTCTTCGGGAACAGAAAGTAACGGAGCTCTTTGATTCGGCTAATGCAGGTATCGGGAGCCAGTGAGGAAGTCATACCAATGTCTTCCAGCAGCTAATGCTAGCTTGGAGCCTCGGTACGAGAGGAGTAGTGGGTCAGAAATGCGTTCACGTATTGATTTACAACCATAAACTTCCACCCCTGACTTTGGCCTTCTGTGGTTAGTTAGAAGGGAATATGTCTCTAAGAAATGCTTCGGAGCATATTTCAGTTGAAAAAAAATATAAGGAAAAAAAATTACATACTGTAGCTTTAAGCATAGTTGTTTACACTTACACTTAAAACTAATCACAGCGGTTGCAGATCAGAGAGCTGTCATAAGGATCAGTTTTGGTTTCTGTATCTGTAAAACAGTTGAGGATCAGATCATGTTCTGATCTTGCCAACATTTTTTATTTTTTTCCTATGCAGAGCAGCTGTGCTACAGTGTAGTTAATAATTTTAGGCTCATTATCTCAACTATTTTACTAGATAACAAAGGAGGTTTTTGTTATGGTCATATTAATTTTTCCAAGACCACCACTGCAAGATAATTCATCATCTTGTTATCAGCACCATCACGTTATTTTCTCATGAGGTGATTCATCTTTTATGGTTAAATGAATGATAGCTGTATCTCTAATATTGATATCATGTACAGTATCAGTCAAAAGTTTGGACACATTTTCTCATTCAAGTGAATAAGAAGGTGTTTCCAAACTTTTGGCTGCTACTGTACATCATGCAGGTCTACTTACCAGAAAACACAAATATTGTAACTTTGGAAGTTACTGACTCGATTTTGCTCACTCAGACTGCTAAAGCTATTGCTAATATTAGCTTCAGCCAGACTTTGGATTGTATTTTTGCACAGAACTATGGCTGTGGGTTTTGTCCCCCATCTCTTATAGTGTAGATATGTTAGAGGGGAATAGCTTCAGGGCGAGTATGGAGAGCAGGAGTTGCTATAGCTGCGTATGGGCATGTCAGCATTATATTAATAGTGAAAAAACCTGTACCTATTCTTTAAAGCGGCTGTAATCGATATCTTTTAATAACAATGTATGAGCTGTCAGTGTTTAATATGTTGGGAGTGGCTGGTATGAACCTACAGAGAATTATCAGCGACTCTGCAGCTCCCCTCGGCTTTATGGAGCTTTTATAGTGAGTTTCAGCTCATTGTTTAGCTGTCCAGCTGCAACTTTACTGTTTTGGTTCACTCAGCGCTCCCATAGCGTTGTTTCTGGCCACAGCAGGCAGCTGTTTTCAGAGAAAAAGCTCTAATAAGCCACTGTACACTACCTGCAAGCAGACACAGTTAGCTGTAGACTAGCTGGTGAACATAGTGGAGCATTTAGCAGCTAAAGAGCCAGATATTTCCCTCAGGAGTTGGTAGAGAGCAGAAACAAATAAAAGAGAGTGAATATTAGACTTATATTCACCAACTGGACAGAAACACGACTCCAAATGAATGAAAATGTTGCTCCGTAACTGGTGGAAGTTCAAATCATCAATTTAAAGATGATATGCTGTGTTCGCAACTTGTTTTCGCTGCTTCCAAGTGGCCAAAAAAAATGCAGGTTTAATTATTAATGTGGTTCAAACCTGATAATTTGGTTATAGTCACATTATGCCTGATGTTTCTTTAATAAATCTTTCATGTCAGTTTGACCTTGTAATGCTGAGTCTGACTCCCTCTGGATTATCGGCAGCAACACTCTGATTGGCTAACACAAAAGGAGGCTATCAGTGACTTGGCAGGGTGTTTCCATTGTGCCCATTCAACCCGATGTTGCAAATCCCTGCCTACACATGAAGCGTGTATATCTATAGCCGAGGTCAGAGGTCAGTCGGGCCTGGTCAGCCGGTCACTCTGCCTTCTCCCGCCTCCTTTTGTCTCCTTTTGGTGTTAAACTGACACATCTGTCAGGCCCCCGGTCGGGCCTCCTCTTAACCGGAGCAGTGGAGCAGAAGGCAGCAGAGGAGGAGGAAGAATGGAGCTCGTGCCTCCACATAAGACTCCTCACACACACTCCATCTGGCCCATGCCTGAACAGATGCTCCTGACAGAGACCTCCTACACACACACACACACACACAGCTGACAGACACCTCCTACACACACATACATGCAAACACACAGGTAGACTACACACATGTACTGTACATGTACACTGTACAAACACACACACACAAACTGATACACTCATCCTAAAAACACACACATGGGCATCTGCAGGTACACACACACACCCTTGTAGCAGCAGGTCTGTCCTTTTCATACCTCATAAGTCAATCAGTCCCTCCCACTCAGCCAAGAAAAGCAATTAAAGCGATTCACAGTGAGCTCCCCCTCCTCCTCCTCCTCCTCATCATCATCCCCTCCCCTCCGTCTCCTCCCTTCATTTTTTTCACCTCCCCCAGATCGCAGGCATTATTAGAAAACCGACACAAGGTCGCTTTGCAAAGCCAGGGCCTCTTAGACATGTCTGGCTATTGTGGCTACACACTTTTCCTTCACATTCCTGCATACTTGAAGGCACATGTGCAAACGCATACAGACGTTAGTGTTAATATGTTTAGACGGGGATTTGAAGATCGAGATTTTCCTTAAATTTGTACGTCAATTAAGAGTCGGCATCCAGTCTTTTCAATTACAGTATTATTAACAGGCATTTTGAAATGAACGCTTTGGCTAAAAAACATATTTGGTGTTAAAACCAGAAGAGTTGAGAGCATTAAAACATGGAGGAGAGGCAGGAAGAGAACAAATGAAGAGGCTGCATGTCTTCACTCAATGCAAATCCTGCCCCACAACTTGAAAATGCATAGAGCTCATGAATCTGGAGGTTTTTTAATTTGTTTTGAGAATCTATGAAGAGGCTGAGAATCTGATTAAAAAATTAATTAGGAAATCGCATGTTAAAAAATATTATTTGCATTTATTACTTCAGCAACTCTGCTACATAATCAGCAATTAATTTGCATTTTTATGATCATTTTCTTCTCACTTTTTTTTTTATTACCAGAAGCAGCAGAAGAGATTCTTGTTTACTGTAAATACTCTTCTTTCAGCAGGAGACACAACCATTTTTGGAAAAGGACTTGGAAGCTTATTTGTGACTAATATGTTATTGAACATATACCTATATACAATACATACCAACACATATACAGTCTATAGCAACATGCATACATACATATCACTACATATCATAAGATATCTATAACACAGTCTCTGGTTACTCCATTATTCACTTTATATTGTAGTTTTAGTAGTTTGTTTTTTCTGAGAGGTCACCTTTTTATTTCTAGTGCCCATGTGTGGATTATGTGCTCTTAAAAAAGCCTCTTGGCAAGACTGAAACTGCCTCGTCACCAAAGTGAACAACTGCCAAACATGTACACCTTCAGAGCAGTGCTTTCACAAGCAACAGTGAAACTACAGGAAACTGTACAAAACTAGTGATTTTTCTTCTTGCTCTTGAAGAAGCGAATGAGCTTGGAGCCTCTCTGAAATGAAAAGGATTGTGGGTATATGATTTCCTCCAGGGGAGAACAGCACTCTGAGGCATTTATCATCTCATCCAACAGACATTTATCATCTTGTCACAGACTTTATACAGATGGCAGCCACTTTGAGGTCTATTTTTACCTTATAGTGTGAAGCAGTACAGCTTGTGAAGCTGAGAATGGTGACAATGATTAAATGTGTGGAACAGTTTGTTGTGATGTGCGAGAGCTCCTGAAAAAAAAACCCCAAAATGTGGATACTGTGCAGCAACAACATTAAACAATTTAAGATAATCCGAAAGAGTGGCAATTCCTATGGGATTGTTGCCTTAAAGTGGCTCTTATAATAATGATGACAATGTGTCCTACAGAGAATTATCAGCGACTCTGCAGCTCCCTTCAGCTTTACGGAGCTTTATAGTGAGTTTCAGCTCATTGTTTAGCTGTCTGGCTGCAACTCTACTGTTTTGGTTCCCTCTCAGCGCTCTCATAGTGTCGTTTTCAGAGAAAAAGCTGTCAAAAGCCACTGTACACTGCCTGCTCAGCACCAAACGGCAAACAGACACAGTTAGCTGTAGACTAGCTGGTGAACATAGTGGAGCATTTAGCAGATATTTCCCTCAGGAGTTGGTAGAGAGCAGAAATTGAGCTAAAAGAGAGTGAATATTGGACTTATATTCACCAAATGGACAGAAAAACGACTCCAAATGCATGATAATGTTGCTCCGTAACTGCTGGATGTGGAAATAAGCAACTGTTTGCTAACAAGTTCAACATATCAGCTTAAAAAGGTGATGACAGCTTGTTTCCACTGCCCCCAAGCGGACGAAAAAATCGGTTATTGCAGGTTTAAGAGTTAATTTCCCTAGCTACTGTTCAGTTTTTCACTAATGCTGCAGAGGGTTCATGTCCCACTGGCTGAAAACACTGTACACATTGTGTTAAAAGGCTTAAAGGGGTAACAGTACGTTACAGAAGAGTTGGTGGTGTTATTTAATGTCTGTAGGAACAAAGAAAATATATTTATAGCAAGAAAATATCACAACTGTGGCTTTTTGTCCTCACTGTGGCCCAATTAGCATGCTGCAGCAGGGTGAGCGTGAGGCTGCTACATGCTGAGCATTTAAATGTAGGAAATGGAAGCTTTGGAAGTTTTAATGGGGTGAGTGCATTTGTGTGTGAGAGCGAGCTTAGTGGGGGTGGGGTTGGGTTGGGGGGGGGGGGGGGGTACAATATGCTGAGTCATATTGTACCAAGTCATTCTGACCCAGTTCTCACTCACATCCTATTTGCCATCACAATTTATTCATTTGACACAGCGCTGGTACTTTCTCAGAGACGCAGCTCTTAATAATGCATGTCGACCTGAAGTGGAATTGGAAAAGTGGAGCCCAAAAGGCTGAAAGATGTTGGAAAATACATCCATTTCTGTGTTTTTCTACACTCAACTTGCACTTTTATTAAAATCACAGAACAATGTGCCAATCTGGGGAAACATTTTATTCTGTAACATAAAATTGGCAGAAGCCACAGTCTGAATGGTTTCAGTTGTCATGGACTTGAACTGGTAAGACAGCAGGACCTCATACAGAGAGTAACAATACAATGTCAGATATAGTTTTATAGATGGATTATGACAAAAAATATGGATCATTGTGAGCTTTACAGTCACACCAGATACAGTTATTAGAGGTCAAACTTTAACCATAGACTGTAAAAAATATGGACGTAGTCACCGTGACATCATCCATCGGTTTGTGGGCTCTCAATTTGCAGCCTCAAGTCTAGCGCTAGCTGCTAGCTTGGTTAGCACGGTGCATTTACAGTCTATGGTTAACTGTAATAATGCTAATGCTAATGCTAATTTTCGCTGGTGAAAAACAGGCCTAAAATCATTAAAACAAAATGTCCTTCTCAGAAAAACTAAACAGCCAACTCCTTAGAGGGTCTTGTATCACAACCAAACACTGAACAAGACTTTTTTAGGCAACCAAAATGTTGCAATTAACTTTCATAAAGTGAGAACACACAGTGAAATAGCTGCAGCCACACCTATACTCTGTGAATCTGGGGTTACGCCATGGTTACGTTACATAATCAATGTTGTCACCATGGTAGCAATCTGTCAATCACAAGGTAACCATGGCCTAAAGCATACGCTGCTTTATCATCTATTTTACTTTAAATGGGATCATAATTTACAAAATGGACATCATGCTTTATTGAAGAAGACTTGAAACTAGTGATTGAGACCATAAACTCACTAGGAAAATTTTTACTGAGGTAATCAATAAAGTGAGCAGTAGGGTCATTTTCTCATAGACTTCCATACAGTTAGACTTCTTTTTGGAACCAATGGAGTCGCCCCCTGCTGTTCATTAGAAAGAATGTAGGTTTAAGGCACTTCTGCATTAGCTTCACTTTTCAGGCTACCTACTTGGCTTTAACTAGCTATTAATACTGTGTACAACTAGAAGGCAAACATGAATTTTTTTGCACTTGGATGCTTGTTACTACAAGACAAGACATGAATGCAGCATTAAGCCTGGAAGTGCTCAGAGCTGAGTGGATAAAAGCATTTCAGCACATCTACAGTTAATACAGAAGCATGCATGTTAACATTTAAACACTTTGGATAAGTGTTGCTTGACAGAAATTACATATTTTTGACAAAAAAAAGTGTTGCTTGACATTTTCCTTTCATGACGCACACCTGAAGAATTTTGTTATGTTGCGGACACATATTTTGTCACACAATGTGATTGGGTAGTCTTACTAACATCGCCATGGAGATTATAGTTTCATTGAACTTCCTGATATTTTGGTAGGTAACTTTAAATAATGTTAATTGTTTAATTAGTTAAGCTAGGTCAAAGAAGTATATATTGAAAATAATACGTAATTTCTGTCGAGGGACCTGCCATCAATCAGCCTTAAGGCTACTACTACTACTACTACTACTACTACTACTACTACTACTACTACTACTACTACTACTACGACTACTACTACTACTACTAGGTAGGCTATTAGCTATTAATGTTGGTTAGCTGATGTGGGTTACTTAAAAAGGATATGTGTCTTTAAATATTACTGCTGAACGGATACAGGAAGTGTCTTTAGTGATGGTAGTGATGAGATGATCTGTGAGGTCCTCTGCACAGTTTAACCCACTTTTGGCATCTGTTTTAGACTTTGTAAATTAAATAAAAACAACCTTGTCCACATGATCATGATATTAAGTGTTGTTACAAGTCTTCCAGGTAGGCCTAAATCTTTTCACCATCTTGTCTTTTCTAGTCTTAACATGCAGCACAGAGATGGCAGAAGCTGGTGTTAAAGTCAGGCAGCCAAAAGCTGGATGAGTATACAATAACAAGGACACAACTGAAGCAATAAACATCAATAGGCCCAAAAATTCTGCTATTTCTAACATTTCCCTTTAGCTTTCACTACCCAATGCTTTTCTGCCTTCCACAGGAACATGTGTCGTCACTGTTCAGTAACTCTGACCTTTGCACAATTCATTAGTGGCTGCTTATACTGTTGATGATCTAGTGAATAAGAGCTTATTCTATTCTTTCATTCAGCATAAGGCGATCTGGGTAAATGCGTCAGCCAAATGGCTACTGTGTGCAATGAATGGGTAGGAACTGTGACAATTCAGAGACAGCGTTCGCCTCCCACGCTTTTCTTATCTGAACATCACAATGAAGAAAATCAAGCTGACACATAAAGAGGCTGCTGAGGAAACAAGACAGGCACATCACATCGCTGCTTTATCCTCGCCGGGTTCACACGCAGGTCTGGAAAGTTTGGAGAAATGTGTGATACGGGGTGATAACTTTTGCATTTGAAAACTTTTTGCATTTCACAATAGAGTCAATATCACCATCTGCATACATCATTCTGCAGACTAAGGAGGCTTAAACATGTCTTAAATTATTTAATCAAAAAAATGTAATACAATATATTTTAAAGTCCAACTGAAAGTACATTTAATGTCAGCATGTTTTAACTGTATTGGTAATAGTTTTGTATTGTTAGAATTGAGAAAAAGGTCTTCAGAATATCAGAAATGCTCCAACTGGAGGGGCATGTCGGTGTTGCACCGTACAGCAAACAGCTATAGCTGCAAGTCATGGACAGACAGCGTGTTGCTAGCTTGATTGCTAGATTTTGAAGAGCAACAACCAAACCAGCATTTAGCAGGTCTGAAGTGACATTTGCAGATATGTTTACATGTTTAATGTGCTGCAGCTGAGAAGCTAATTAGCTACTGAGCCTGCTAACTGACGTTAGCGGTGCACTTCTCCTCGTGAATGTGGCTTTGGTGGCTCGTTCAACAAGCGAAGGTGCAGGACAAGATGTGTATTCATGTCTCAAGTCAGATAAGAAGGAGACTTTAGCAGGAAAGCTAATGTAGGTGGCTGTTCAGAGTCTGTGGCTCTTGTGTTGTGTAGCAGGATGCTATCAGGCTCAGTGTGGCCGTCTGCTCTGCCTACGATAGAGCGCCACATTATCGCTTTATGAAGAGATTTGATTTGCTGTATAGAAATAAGGGCTGATGGGTGTATGATGGAACAGTATTTCATGGATATAAGGTAAAACTAGGCGGCACAAATGGGGATATTAAAATATAAATTTCTCCCTTTTGGAGAACACAGGACAAATGATTTACAGAGTGAGATACAGAGTGCTTTGCTATATTAGACAAAAAAAGGCATTTTAATTCCAGTTGGACTTTAACAATGACCTCTTAACACTGAAACTTGATATCACTGGTTGGACGGGGAGTTAGCAAGTGGGAAATTTCGGTAACCACAGGGTGAAACACGTTTCTTATTACTGAACGTTTCATCATCATGTTTGTTTAGTTTCAATTTTGACCTTTGCAGTAAAGTCAAATGGATTTCTACAGTTTTATGTTTTTATTAAGATAATACAAAAAAGTTACTGATATAACAGCCGAGATAACACTTCAGTTGGCAGTAGTGGAAAGGAACATTCATCTAAGTGCTGTAATTAAGTCACATTTTGAGGTACTGATCATTACTTGAGTATTTCCAGTATTTCTTTGTAATCTTTGCAAACAAAACTGTCGGAGAAAGAATAATATACTGGCAGAATCAACAATCTTTTTAAAGCTAATACAGATTTTGCTCTTGAACTTTTGATCTTTTCAATCAGTAGCAGCTCAGACTGGACGCATAGCGTAAAAAGGAAGGAAAATTTCGGATGGAAAGGTGGAAAGATGATCCTCTGACTAAAAAAAGTGATGGGTTTGATCTTTCTAAACAGCTCATTTGTGTCCCTCAGCAGCTCTCTTTACCTGCGAATAGGCCCTGGAGCAACACTCTGAATCCCTTACCTACCCAAGATGGATAACAGCATCAGCCAAATGCTTAAAATGTAAATTGGCTCCAAACTGTTTTTTTTTTTTTTAAACTCCCACCAGTGTATTTTTTATTCATCACCTCCCAGCTGTCTCCTTCAGGCTGGTGGGACGCCTCCTAGGAATTGGGTAAGTACCTCATAGTTTTGGTGCCTTTGGGAACAGGAGATTTGCTTATCATGGAGGCCTTTGGGAGCTTATCACAGCAATGTATTGTGCAATATTTACTCAGTAATGTAGCAGTCATGCTGACAACCCACACAACTACAAATTAGACAACATTTAGTTTGTGAGGAGACTAGTTAAAAAAGCTCTGGAAGGCAGGGGCAGAAATGTGGTTAAGTCATTAATGTTATTTATAGGGCACTATTATATTACTTTTAAAAGTCTTACAGTAACATGAACATTTTTACAGGCTTCACACCAAGGATGGGTCACAATGTCTGATCATGTGTTTATGACGGCTCAAGATGTGGATCTGTTTGGAGCATGGTGGGATCTGAGGATGCAGTGAATTTGCAAACCTGTTATTGTAAAAATGAATGCAAATTCAACAAATCCATATGAACCACAATTTTTCTGAAAAAACTGCAAAGTCATGAGTCATTTCTGGTTACAATAAATACAAAAACAAAACATCTGCTGGATCCTGTTGGGAAAAGTCAGTGGGAATCAGAAAGGACACATGGCTGTCTATGTCTTCTTCAGGTCAACACTGGAGTTAGCAGTGACAAAGACTGACAGGAGCTTTTTTAGCCTTGCTAACATCACGTCTGTAGGATGTTGGTCTGTAAGTCAGTCCACCATTGCCATAAAATACAGTTGAATAGTACAGACAGTCATGGCTCACAGTTGACATCTTATTGGTATATATAATATAAAATATCCAGATGCAGATTAACACCAGCTGTTAATAGTGACAATCTGAAAAAAGAGATCCGCACACTGTTCTAGCAGCTCCCAGCAAATTTAACCGAGCAACGTTTCGATCTACCAGAGATCTTCGTCAGGCATTGGTGTCAAATCACCATCACAGAGCAAGACAAACAATATATAGGCACAAACGTATTCAGCACTCAGGTGATTGTGATCTGCATGATTGAGAGTCAATCTGCTCCCAAGCTGAACCAATCAGGGCAGAGCTGGACAACACTGTCTGATACTCCCACATGTGGAACAAAACATTCCTCTGAGAAAAGGGCAAAAACAACTTGAAACAACATCAATATTATATAGAACACTTCAAAAGTTGAATCAAATATAGATCATAAATCACATAAGTAATCTAAAAAGTTACCATAACAACCATTATATAGAAAAATACATAGAAAAATAGAAAACAATAATGTTACTTGCCCAAAGATTTTTTGAGAATGCAGGCAAGTTCATGCTAGTAATTAGCTAGAACTAGTGTTGAAACCTACAACAGAAAATGCAACACAATCAAATGAAGCATCAACAAATATAAACCTATTGGAGAGACAATAATATTGGTATAAGGTATCTGTGAAAGTAAAATGGGGTCTATCAATCATACTTAGAAAAGATCCATCAAAAGTTCCATCAACTATAACCACTTACGAAAAAAGGTTTTAGATCAAAACCTAAATTTAAACCCTTAGGTGATAAAGTATTAAGGGTAAAAATATAGAATGCCTCTCTTTTCTAAAGGATGTGGTCGATGTCCCCTTCCCTTCTGGGGGTTTTCACATGTTCAATCCCAATGCATCTAAGTGTGGATAGATTATGTTTGAATGAGGTTAAGTGCTACAGAATTCTTTTGATCATTAGTACGTTCGCTACTTCTATGTTCTGAAATACGGGTCTTGAGACAGCGTGTTGTTTTTCCTATGTGAGCCAAACCACATTTAATCATGTAGATGACGTTTTTATGTTACAAGTGTGGAAATATATAAATGTTTTGTAGTCTGTAGCCCTGGATTAATGGAATATTACTGTCAAGATTTGCATCCTCTTGCACGTTTTTCTAGTCAGTACTGCTTTAAGCTCTGTGTTTGTGTGTTAAAGGGCTCTTAGCTTTGCTAACCTTTACGATGCATGTCTGAGTTGTATCAAAGCACAGAAACCTTAACATGTTCGCTCTTTTCTCTCTCTGCAGTGGATTTAACTTCTGAAATCAATTCAGTGGGATTCCCCTGGTCAGTGTGTTTCATGAGAGGAGCAGGTGTGTTCTCTGACTTTAAAGCTTCCTTTTATCTGCTTTGTGCTTTTAACGCCTGATGAAAAGGGATCGTTTCTGTCTTAGCGTTTTAGATTTATTTTTTTTTTTGTTGCAGAAGAGATCACAGAGCAGACCTTTTGTACAAAACCGGCTGCACAAATAAAGTTTGACTGATTGATTCTTAAAAGTTATGACAAGCAGCCCCCTCAGGCTCAGCCAATCAGCATTCAGCTCCAGATCTGGCTTGTCAGCACACGCGCTCAGTGTAGGCGTCTGACATTTGATCCGCCTCCATGGCAACTGAAGATTCGGACATATTTAGGCATGTTGGGTGGATCTGTCTCAACGGGGATACTCGTGTGTGTGTGTGTGTGTGTGTGTGTGTGTGTGGTAACAGGGTCTAAGTGCACTGTTTTGCTTCTCACAGTGGGTCATAAATTCAGGAGACGCTCCCTGAGGCACACACACACACACACACACACACACACACAGAGTTTGTTGCAAATGCCCACACTCCCTCTCATGCATGCACGTGTCCTCGTGCACGCGCGCACACACACCAGATTACCTCACAATGAAGAGTTTATGCTGCAGATGTCTGGTGAACATGTGTGTGTCTGTGTGTGTGTGCTACCCCCTGGCCCTTGCACACATCCTGCAAACACACACTTTTGCCTCTCGTAACCCCCACGAACCCTACTGACACACACACACACACACACACACACACACACACACACATAAGCCGACCGCCACATAATGCTGTGATGGCTTTGTGTTCTCTCTGCTTCTGGTTTGGGTCAATAGATCCCAACAGAACTCTTGTCAAAGGTTAAACTCCTTTGTTTTGATTTCACAGCGATGAGTTTGACTCATTTATTTTTAGACCTCATTTGCCAGTTGCTTAATTGAGCGTGCACACACACTCTTTTGTCGCCATGATGCTTTTATACAGTTTGATTCAGTCACACAGAGGCGTCAGAATAAATTTAAACTCTTAAATTCCAACTCGCCTGTTGAATGAGTTTAACTTTTTGTCACATATGATTAAACTGAACACATCAGTCGTTCTTTATGTCTTGGCTGGATATACTCTTAGCAGACTGCTTGATTTCAATAGTTAGCTTTGGATATTCAGGACATCTCATTGAGATCATGCTTTCTTTTGCAAGAGAAACCTGAAAACTGATTATATCCTATACACAGGATCAAAATAAGACAAAACAATCATTATACACACTGACAGACACACTCCACAAGTATTATGAAAAATGTCAAAAAGCAAAACTTTAAATCGTCTCAATCTCAATCAGTATTTTTCATAATAATAATGTATGAGTTGTCAGTGTGTAATGTGTTGGTTGTGGCTCATATTGATGAACCTACAGAGAATTATCAGTGACTCTGCAGCTCCTCTCAGCTTTACGGAGCTTTATAGTGAGTTTCAGCTCATTGTTTATCTGTCTGGCTGAAACTTTACTGTTCTGGTTCACTCTCAGCGCTCTCATAGTGTCGTGTTGGGCTGCAGCAGGCAGCTGTTTGCAGAGATAAAGCTTTAAAAAGCCACTGTACACTACCTGCTCAGCACCAAACAGCAAACACAGTTAGCTGTAGACTAGCTGGTGAACATAGTGGAGCATTTAGCAGCTAAAGAGCCAGATATTTCCCTCAGGAGTTGGTGGAGAACAAAAACAGAGCTAAAAGAGAGTGAATATTAGACTTACATTCATATGGAGTACAGAAACACGACTCCAAATGCAGATTTTTTTCATTTTCAAACTTATGGTCTTCAGCCGCAACTGACGTTGACTCAAGTGACATCACTTAAGGCAATTTAAGGCCACAAAAACCTTTATACAACTCACATATACAGTTGTTCTTCTCAGGACCTGTGAACAGACTCTGATGTGTAAAATCGGAGGCTTTTTGTGATAAAAATGTCTTGAATTGTTACTTTAAACATGGAACCAACAACTTCAGGTGGATTCCTTCTCATATCATTTATCATTATCATCATTATCATATTCAGTTATACAGAGATCATTCCTTCTGTCCTCACACACACACACGTGTGAAGAGGTACTCATCTCACACAAAAGAGTACTCATAAATACTACATCAGAAATACCCACGCACATGTGTTGCCTATAAATATGCAGAGCATCGCTGCGAGGGAATATGCAAGGTTATAGTGCAAGTAATAGTGTGAGATAGATATGAAGTGTGTATGTGTGTTTGTGTATATATTAGTGTGGTAATGTACTCATTGGTGAATGATGATTTTTCATCTTGTGGGATTACCACAAGGCAAACAACCACTGAAAAAATAACATTTACTGTACATACTGGGGTTACGAATCATACATGTTTTATATTGTGTTTATTGCATAAATTAGTTTTCTACATCCTGTAAAGTATTATTATGAATACTGTAGGGTTAAAAGTCTTCCCTTGATTAAAAAAGTTACTACTTCCTGTGAGTCTATCACTCTGTACCAGGGAAAACCCAGATTTCTCGCCATAAATGTGGTTTTACACTTTTACACTGCTAATTAATCAATAAATGGTGTTTAGTCTAATTTTCCAATGTGTCTTTTCAATGTGTAACAGATTTTCAATTTTAATCTTAAAAGCATACACGGCTAAACAGGTGAGTTTTTTTAACAGTCGCTAACAGACCTCAGCTGTGATGGTGCCGTCCTTAAATTCAGAGGCAGAATTTGAAAGCTCCAAACCCCAAAACTTTATTAAATAGCAACCTCCCTGGTATCGGCCTACTGAAACACATAATTGGTGAAACCCACTGTGTATAAAAATGGATGTAGTGAGGGATGACATCACCTGTTGAATTGCATTGAAGCTGGTTTGAAGTCCAGAGTTGCAGCTTATGGTCAGTTCCATCTTTGCAATTTGGAGCCAGGACCTTCCCAATAAGGAAGTGTTGTCTTTCATGCTCTAGAAACACATCCCACTACCTCGGACCCAAGCTAACGTTAGCTTACTGGGGACAACAAGCGGTGCGACAGGGCAGGTATTGTAATTAAGTAACATAAAACTTACAGAAACATTGTGACAATAGTCTGACTCAGTGCCGGAGCCGGAGAGAGTCAATCACAGCTGTCAATCACAGCTGTCAATCAACGCCCACACGGCACACATCAAAGCTACTATAAGTCTTCAAAATCTTATTAATGGAGCAATAATTTCCAAAATGACCACCAGCACACTTAGAGGGTCTGAATTTATCGATTGAAACCATAATGACTCTTTGAAAAAAACGTATTTCTAGAGAGAAGTTGAGGCTTTTTGAACGAGAGTCAGTCGGAGCATCTAGCGGCTGTCGCTAGCACTTTAAGGGACTTCAGCCTCAAGCCGTGGTAGTTGCTGCTTGGTCAAACCTTGCACACACCCAGCATTCATTATCCCGGTAGCAAGCCGCCTCGCATTTTTCTACACTTTGGACAACAAGCCTCATCCGCTGTGGGTGATTATGCGGCCATGTTTCGAACCCGCGGCAGGTTTGCCTTTGTTAGCCGTCAAGTCCTCTGGGGGTTAATGACCTAGAATCCGTCATCTTCTAATCCTCGTTGAGATGAAAAGAGACATTGTTTATATACATCTGCCTTCAAAGGGGAAGGCGCCCAAATTAGAAGCAGCAAGTCAAACAGTATGCAGATGAGGCAGCTGAATGGGGTGAATAGACAACTCTCGACTGGAGGCACGCATGCCTTCACCCTCCTCCCCTCTCGCCTTCATCTCTCAGTTGTGTCTTGTGGCGACGGGTGAGGATCGAGGGTGGGGGGGGTGGGGGCAGAGGCAGGTGCTGTCTCCCCCACCCCCCCCCACCCCCATGCAGAGCTCTTCCATTGTAGTTCCTCTCAAAAAGGACAGCTGTTGTGTCTCGCACCCCCCTCCAGTGTTGGCTGTCATGTGAGTGTCTGGATGTTTATCAGAATGTGTGTTTTATAAAGTTTGTGTTTCAACAGGCTGTTAGAGAACCGGGGTGTCTCAGCTGTTTGGTTCTGTTTTGGTTCTCCCATCTGGAATAATCGCTCTTTTTCTCACTCCTCACATGATTCTCTCACTACTTTTCTCAAGCTCCATGAATTTTTTGCCGTCTCCATCGTCTCTTCAGCTTTTCTTGCATCACACACTCAGTTTATACAAAACATTTTTCTCTGGGGCACGCAGAGCTGCTCATAAGGTAGAAGAAGTAATGAACATAGATGAGTTAAACCACAGTTTCAAAATAAGACTAATGAAAACTGTGATGTAAGCTGACCTTATGAAGCCTGGTACTCTTGTTACCTAATAGCTATGTGTCCCAATTCCATACAGAATCATTATGCAGGATCCTCATCGTTAAAGGAAAATGATGCAAGTTGTTGACAAGTGAATAATGTAATATACTGTAGCTTCAGGGGGGAAAAAATGCAGTGCATTCCCAAACCATGTTTAGTTAGCATACAGTAGCATGCACAGGCCCTGCCACTCACACTCTTACTTGTAATACTAAAAAACAAATTAGCATCTAAATTTGCTAGTTAGCTTGTTAACTTCCCTGATTTTGACAGCTAATGCTAACCATCTATTGTTTTCTAAAGCTAAAACACTCCTCTAGCTGTCGGGATAATCTAGCTTTTCCCAAATCATAATGGAACAATTACCAAATTAAAAAGGCAATGTCTTTTATATATTTATTTTATCTTATTGAACTTCTTTACCATTACATAACAGAGCTAACTCCAGTTCTTAATTGGCCTGAACAACTGAGGTTTGACTTGGCAAATCTGTTCTGTTTTCATCATTTGGCTATCGTTAATGTTAGCAAACAGTTGTCTATTTTGGAACATTAGCATTTATTTGGAGTGGTGTTTCTGTCCACCCGATGAATGTAAGCCCAATATTCATTCTCCTTTTAGCTCTGGTTTGGTCTCCACCAACTCCCGAGAAAAATATCTGACTGTCATCATCAGCAAGTTGCAAACTTTGTCTGTTTGCTGTTTGTTGGTGCACATCAGGGTTTATTGAAGGTTGTTTGCTGAAAACTACAAAACTATGAGCTACAAGAGTCTCAGATGAGCTGCAGAGTTGGGGATAATTGTTGGTGGATTAGTCACAGTAAGCGACTCCTTTCACATCACACAGCTGTTTGATCTACTGTCACTATAAAATATATTGATTAGCACAGCCTTATATTCATTGACTTTGCCCAATCTGTCCCCCCCTACCACCACCACCACCACGAAAACCTCATTATTCCATCCTCTGTCTACTTTCTCCCTCCTCTTCCTCTCTGTTTCCCTTCTCCCATCCCATTTTTAAAAACCTTTAGGGGTAATGAGCGTGTCCAGGGCTCAGATGAACCCCTGGTGGGTCGACAGTCTGCCCTTTTGTCTCCTCTCAGAGCCCAGATGCCTCCATTCGCTCCTTCCAGTTCATCGGAATGACCACATCGGCATCAGTGGAATGGCACCAGGAATTCTTTTGTGCTCGCCCTGTTTAGCCTCCCCCACGCTGGCAGCCGCCGCCGGCCTCACCCCTCCAACCCCCCTAATTCAATCAGCCGGGGTAGAAAAACACACAGCTTTGATAAGAACTTCATTGTTTGTCTCAAATCTGAATGGACAGCTGATGAGGTAATAGTTACACGTTTGTGGGAATGTTTCCAATAAACACAGTCAAAAGACAAATATTAGGCAGTATATGAATTAATCACAAAATTTACATTAACTTATTTATTGGACAGAAACTGCGAGTCCCAATTTCACACTATATACTGATGCTATTCAGAATTTAAAGTATGACGTGTGTTCATGCTGGAAAAGCGACCAAATTAAATATTCTCAAAATGTTATTTTACACACTAAAAACATTATAATTCATTAAGGAAATAGATGAGCTACTCACAGCTTACAAAAGTCAATAAATTGTGGATTTGTGAACTTTTATTGGTGGTCAATTTGATTGACGCCCATTGGCACATGTATTACATTATTAGTACAAAGAGGTACGGCCAGGTGGGTGGACTTCATACCAATGAAAAAACACAAAGAAATTGCAGTTGTGTGCTCATCAGTCCACACTACAGTTTAACTTTGCTTCATTTTGTTATGATACGTTTTGGCTGAAATGCAATTGCTGTGTGATTTAGGTTTACTGGCGTCATTTTTTTCTAGTCCCTAAAGCGCAATGTTCTCGTACCATACAGAAGCCATGAGGAGGTGCTCAGGATTCAGGCTGTGCGTCCACTGTGTTATTAGGTTTAAGGTGCCAGTACGCTTTTTACAGAAATGCTTACTGGACAGTTGAATAGCTTCAGGAACACTCAACGCCTCTCTGATGTTGTGTTAGGAGAGGCCTGTGTCCAGCCATTACTTTTACTCATAGTTCTTTACATTGTTATGATTTTATAACAGCTGTAACAAATCTTAACTGTCATTTAAAGTCACTCTGCATGAGTGTGAGTTATGTAAATGTACATAAAAAACATATATTGTAATTCAAAATACAAGACATTCATATTGGCTATGTTTACATGGATCCTAATATTCCACTAATAATCAGAATAGCAGCCCAATCGGAATAAAAATGCCTCATGTATCCATGAGAGTTGAGGCGTAAACCGTTGACAATCCGTTCAATAGGAAAATATTAGCGCCTAATAACCATGTAAACCATTAATCCGATCGTTTCTCTCTGGTTGGAATAAATATATTCTTGCTGCGCATGTTTGCTCCATATGGGGGTAACAGTAGGTGACGGTAGAGTTGGAGAGAGAGAGCGAGTGTGTGTGACAGAGTATGAAGTGTGTCAGTGAATAAATGCTACAACTCCTCAAGACCCAAGCCAAGTTCCTGTGTCCTGCTTGCATACCTGCTGATTAAAGTGAAGGGAGTTAGCCTGGAAGTTAGCGACAATGGGTTAGCCTAACCTGACCAGTTCACTTAAGGTGCACTGACTTAAGGTGGACCAGCTATTGTCATTGTAGTGACAATATCAGCCGTTCCTTAACAGAGACCCCCCCATCCCCCATGATCGGTAGGAACAACTGACATGTCGCCCAGATGTATTCGTCACTTTTCACAAGACTAGAACGTATTAGATCACATCACATGTAAACAGTCAACCCGAAATCTTCAATAGATCAGAATGAAAAAGAAGTGTGCATGTAACCGCAGCCATTGTCATCACTAAATTACCACATAAAACCCCCTGACAGTTAAACATCACCATGTTTAGATGAATGCTGTCATTTTAAGAACTTCAGCAGTAGCAACATCTGTCAAAACACCATCCGCCTTCCAGCCACACCACGCCAGCCTTCATCCACCACCAACCCCTCCTTGATGGTCTCTGACAGCTCGATGGTTGATGTGTAAGTGAGCTTATAGCCCAACAATAGCTTTAAAAAGGCCTCACATGCAGCCAGACGACAGTACTCAACTACAAACTGAGAAGTGTGTGTATCAGAACAAATGGTCAGGAAAAAAACCCCTTTTTTTTATTTGATGAATTGATTTTCACCAGACGTCAGCTTTCCCCACGTGAAATGATGAATGGGTGATTAATGTGTCAGGGATACGGAGCAAATCAATTTCTGGTGACCCGCCTTGTAGCAGTGACCCAGAAGGCAAGGCGCGTGGGAGTCCGCGGTAGGGGGCTGAGGGGGAATGAGGGAACCCACTGGGAACAGCACCTGCATCATAGCATGATTTACATTTTTAACATTTATTGTTTTTATTGATTCAGCAGGAGCAGGTGTAGGGTTTTGCTCAAACCTGGGACTGTTTCAGTCACAATAATACTTCATCCATAGTGCAACATACAGCGTGAACCAAGCTTGTCTCATTTTCTCCCTCCCACACATTCACACTTTAGGGTCAATCCTGAATCCATCACACTGATATCCAGTGGTCATTGCACCCAACCAATCCTGCAAGCTCATTTTGTTAAGACAGTCTTCACCAGAAAAATAACAGCATGCGTTGTTTGTTCATGTGCTGATAATGACAAACATACAGTAGATTAACATATTATTGTCTTCTCCATGTATGAAAGGCTGTTGTAACACCGCTGCAGGACCTCTCACACCAGGTCTACACAGGAAGTCTAATGTGAGCGGCACGTTTAGCAGTTTCAGTCCTCCAACCATGTCTACACAGGTGGCCTCCAGGTAGGTCACCCACGTTTTGGAAGCACTCAGAGCCCGATACACAGTCACTGTACTTATGTGTGTAAAATGGACTTGCAGCCTCAAAATACACTTTGGGGTCATGGTTACACGCGAGTGAAACGTGGCAATACGCAGCCCATGAAGACAGCTGTAGTTGATTAAAATAGAAGCGTATCTGTTCTGTCATATGTGTGTGTGAGACAGACGACTGAAAAACGAAGCTGAAACACAGAGTTCATGGTGGTTGGTTTGGCTGTACAACATGTCATACTCTGTGACTGAAGTATGAGGTTCCTGTCCGTCTCCCTTCTTTTAATTTTTGTTTTGCTTTGTGCAATAACACAAAAAGGGACATTAAACACAAATTAAACAGACACACAACTGAGAGTACTGACAAAAGTACATCGTCAATTACAGCAGTAGCATTACTGTATGTTAGAGGAAAGAAATAAAGATTAATTACTTTAGTATAGCGCTGCATCGACTGGGGTTTCTGTAAGTGTATGTTACTGTTGGGTCATTTGTATCTATTGTGTGATAGCTGTGGTTGTATGTACATGGAGTGGGGGAGGGGGTTCATCCCCCAGCACCTCATACTCAATTTTGCTCAATTTTAGTGACTTTTTAGTTTTAATATGACTGAAAAAGTTCTGTAACATTTAAGGGTCTACGGGGCCCAGGTGAGAATGTTAAATATGAACCAAGGAGTCCAGTTTGAAGGCTATTGGACTTCGGTTTTGCAGCTTTAACAGCAAAACTAGCACAATATTGCTGCAAGCTACACGCTACAAGGAACTGGTGTTTGCATGTATTTGATTGGCCGAAGCAGTGCAGCGCAAGACGATGATGTAAGACGATGTGATGTGGCAAAAACTGAGCAAGAATGAACTTTTGTACCGATTTATTTTTTGCCTCGTCCCTCCGCGTCTGTCTGAATATGTTTTTTGGCACAGCCTGTTATAACTATCCTGCACCGCTTCATTTCAGTTAAACTGCAGAGCAAAGTCAGACTGATAATAGTTGTTCTTTTACTATAATAACAGCTACTTTGAGTATAACAGCATAGATGACTTTTAATCAGCAACTTTCATTCTTTTCCAAACAAATTCAAGTTTGAGAAATAGGATTTTATCTCGTCTGTTTGGCATTTGATAAATGCAGACTCTCTTCAGCGGTTCCAGAAATGGACACTGAAGTGTTTATCTCTTCCCCCCTTCATTAACTACCATCAAGGTGCCCTTGAGCAAGGTGCTTAACCCCCCACTGCTGCGCTGCATCTGCTTAGTGGTCAACAGTACACGGCTTTGGCTGTACTGGGCAGATCCCAGATGTAGATGTTTGTGTATGAATGACTCTAATGAGCAACAACATCACATCACATCACATGATAACAGCTACAAAAAAAACGCCCCAAAACTAAACAGATACAGTTTCTGAAGCCATGTTTAGTCGATGTTTTGCTCTGCCAACATATGTAAAATATTGACTAGTGAAGCTTTAAAGGGGAGATGTCATTCTTTTTGTGATTTTCTGTTATTTTTATACTGTTATAATGTCACATGTCTGTGTTAAACATGCCTGGTTGCATAAAACCACTAAGGTTCCCCTTAAATTTTATGTAAGGCTGTCCTAAAAATAAAAATTAAAAAAATGAGTTGCATAAAATCGCCATCAGGATTTCCTTAGGATGTTGTAAGGAAAACCTCTCTAAGCGTTTGCCCTGAGCTACTTAACTATTCCCTTATGTGTTGCCAGAAGGTCCTTAGTAACCATTTTCCTCAGAAAATTTTAAGGGATCCATACCAGTCATAGCATAAGACAATGGTTGAATTTATGGTGATTGAAGAAGAAGAAAACTTGTGCAACTTAAGTATAGATTTGACTATCAGTATATCTTCAAAATCTCTACAGAACTTGAACCGGACCATGAACACCAAACTAGGAGGAACCATACTTTGCCAGCAGTCCTGCAAAATGTTGATTGCCTTGAGATTTTTTTGGTGTGTGGGACTTTCCAGTCGGTTGTGGGAGATGTCTTTAAGATGCACAAGTCTACTGTCTTCATAGAGCGTGTCTTTGCTACAGCTGGGTTTCCTGACATTTGCGGTGTCATTGATGGAACACATGTGCAAATACAAGCTCCTCATAGACATGAAGATCAGTTTGTGAAAAGAAAAAAACTATAATTCCATCAACGTGCAATTAATATGCGATCCAGATGCAAGATCACAAATGTTGTTGCTGAGTGGCCTGGAAGCGCCCACGACTCCCGAATTCTGTCTGAGAGTGTCATCAGTAGAAGTTTTGAGGCAAGAAGACACTGGGGTATGCTGCTGGGAGATGGCGGATATCTCTGCCAGTCATGGTTAATGACGCCTTTCAGAAATCCTGCAAACCCAGCACAGAGAAAGCACAACATTGGCTACAGTTTGTCTCACCCAGGGTTTGGCACAGCCTAAATAAATAAAACGTTTTATTTTCTTTAATTTTTTGTGCATTTTGCCTGCATTGGCCTCAATGAACTGTCATCCAAATGTGTGTGTGCCTGACCTGCTATGTGTGCACTACTACAGATATTAACAAGCTGGGCAGATGTAAAAATCGAGAGAATTGGGCAAATATCTTTTTAATTTAAGGTTTGGTAGTTCTAATATAACTCAAGTCCAGTAACTGCACAATATGCCACTGTTTATTATTATTAATTATTATTATTAGCTTGTCACATGGCCTTATTTGTTCATGCCTGCAACTTTCTAGGCTTTTAGGAACGATACAACACAGCCGTTACCAAAACGAGGGTAATTATGGGGAGAGTGATCGACCAGCTTAAAAGGTGATTTCACTGCCTCCACACAGAGCTACGCTTGGAACCTGAAAGGACTGACAGAGTCACCGTTGCCTGTGTTGTACTCTTCAACATGTCAAAGGACTCAGGTGTCTTGCAGGATGGAGAGGACGAGGACGCGCCAAATGATAGCAACGCTGTCCGAGACAAGCATAGACCAGACCAGACTTGTGAATCGAAGGCTCAGGCTATACTTGCACCCAACAAAATGACTTCATACCTGGTAAATGAACATATGACTTGATTATTGCATTTCACTTTGTTTATTTGATTTTAGGGACGAGGAGAAGGTTAACAGAACAGGTCTAAATAAATAGAGAAACAAGCTAAATAAACAAACAAACAAACAATAGATGTAGACAGAAATTTCAAGTTCTGTTCCTTACTTCTTGCCTTCATATCTCTCTCACACACACACACACACACACACACACAAACACAAATCAATAAAGCATATGACTACTGATTTAATGGCTACAGCCTATAGTGTTTCTAATGGTTAAAATTTGGGCCAGTTGGAATTAAATAGATTAGTTATATTTGACCATGAGTTTCTTTATCTTCAGTGGCTGAAGAGCAGAAAACTCATCCCTAGCAGACATATATTACAGGGAGGGGATAAAGAGTTGTTTTTAGGCCTGTGGCTACTAATCTATGTGACACAAGCTGCATAATGACAGGCTCAGCCATGCACGCTGAATAGTGCAGTAGCTGATTTTCCCAACCCTGTGCAAGGGAGACCCTCTCCATGCTAACCATGTACACACAACTCAGATAAAGAAATAAGTCATTCTGCTAATAACCTATGAATTTAACATTGAATAGACATTATTATGCATGAGGAAATGAAATCTGTTAGATAAGCTACTTTAGAAACTAAATTCAGCATATATTACCGTGTGGTGAATCCCACCATGTTTCAGTATTGTGGAACCTTATCTTGACTTGCCATATTTTGTTATAACGTTAATCAAAACATGCTATTATAACAGCTAAGGTAAACTATTAACGATAGCCTACCTACGCTATGCCTTCAACTGTTAATGTAGCCCACGTATTAGGCCTTCCTGTTGTTCCCAAAGCCACTTTGAGGAACTCCACTAATGCCAACAAGGGAAGGAGGATCTTTTCCCAAAATGTCCTGAACCAGTCTGGAGGATTCAGATTGGTCCTTCAGTGGTGATTCTCCTCCTGCAACAACTGTAATGTGTCACTAGCAACTTTGTAGCTAGCTAGCCAAATGTTAACATAACTCTGTCTCATATATTAACTAGCTAACTTATTAACTAGCTAACTAGTTAGCTATATCTCAGCAGTTCTTGTCTACTCCTGTGGCTGTTTGGTTATCTCCTTTCCTGCTGTCACAGTAATATTTTCATATTTTTTCATTACTTCATCTACAGTTTGTTTCACAGCAAGATTCCTCTTGATTTTGTCAGTTACTTCTTGCCACATCTGCTTGTACGTATTTGTTATTGTTGTGTTAAATTTACTTTGGATTATGTGCTTGCGCTTTCCAATTTCTTTGAGGAGAACAACATTCTCAACTTCTGTCCAGTTCGGCTTTCTTTTTCTTTTTGTACTCTCTTTGTTGTCCATTTTGGAGAAGCTAGCTAACACTGACAATAATGCTGTAACCATGGTAACTGAAGTGCACATGTGCTATATTATGACAGTAACTACCATGAAATCCTTAGCCTAAACACTAAGGCAAGGAGACATCCTAAGAGGCTTTATGCAACGCTCCTAAATGAACCCCTGAGCTTAGGGAAATATTTTGCATAAGGGACAAACTTAAGGTTGAAACTCAAGGTAGTTTATGCAACCGGGTACAGGCCTACTTGCTCCGAATGCTTCGTTTGCATTGTTATCCCTGTGTCAGATTGTTTGCACATGCCCACGAACAGCCGTCTGTTTCATAGTCTTTGTTGCTAAGGTTGTTCCAGGGGTTGATCACGTTGTTGACTCGCATATTTCAGATCCGATTCAGGCTCAAACATGTACGAATATATTTGAGAAATTTCCAGAAAAGGAACAAGAAAATGTAGTGAAATTCTACTACTATTGTTTGGAACTGACGAATCAGAACAGATTGGGTTCATCGGGAGGCGGGCTTTAAAGAGACAGGAGCTAAACGGCCTGTTTCAGACAGAGGCTGAACTGAGGGGCTGCATAACGGGCCAGTATAAGATAAATATAGAGTTGTTTAAACTGTAAATCCTTATTATTAAGATATTCCAGCAGAACCCCAGAATAAAAATGTAGAGAAGGAAATGTGCATGATGTGTCCCCTTTAAGATAGCTTTTATGTCACACAAAAAAAAAATCAGCTTTCATCTGGTATGAAGACGATCAATCATCAAATTTGACAGAACATCTTTACATCGCAGCATATTTTTAGAGACCGCAGTTGACACAGAGAGTCGCTTCTGTGTGCCTGTGTGAACCCTGATCCCTGTAACGCTCTCTCTGTCCTGTCAAGCATTGGATTCAAACACTTCCTCACTGTGTCCTCTCTTTCCACTCTGCTGCTCCTGCTGCAGAAATCTACACTGCGGGAGACGATTAATGGGGTTCAGGTGCTGTTCTTGTCTCTCTTTGTCTCCCTTTGCTCCCTGACTGAACCCCACCCTGCCTGTTCGACACAAGGGGACAATATGAGCCACAAGCTGCTTTATCAGAATCACTTTTATTTTCTTTTTTTTTTAACTTTCTCAAACTTTATAGTGATAAAACGATGTTCTCCTTGTAAAACTTCTTTGGTTAAACCTGATAGTTTTTCTCTGACTATTGAATATTACATAGTTAATCCTTTCCCTCAGGTTAAGAGTCTGGGTGCCATCTTGGACAGCATATTATCTTTTGATAAATATCAACACTCGGTCTGCATACTTCCACCTACGCAATATTAATCGTCTTCGCCCATCGCTTACACCCAACATCACCGCCATTCTCATTCAAACCCTGATTACATACCGTATTGACTATTGCAGTTCTATCCTCTTTGGTCTTCCTCTCAAGTGTCTTCAGAAACTTAAATTGGTCCAGAATTGCCCATATCATTACCAGAACTCCTCCGTAGATCATATCACCGGCTCCCTGTTAAATACCGCATCGATTTCAAGATTCTGCCTCTCACCTTTAAGGCCCTTCATAACCTCGCACCTTCGTATCTTTCCAAACTCCTTCATATCTACACACCCTCCGGTACTCTCAGATTCTCTCCCGCCGTCCAACTCGCTACACCATCCACCTGCTTGAGCCTTCAGCCGATCTGCCCGCCGCCTCTGGAACTCTCGCCCACAAGACATTTGCAATATTGACTCTCTCTCCACCTTCAATTCCTGTCTCAAAACGCACCTTTTCAAACTGGCATAATCGATCTGATCTTGACTCTAATGGTTACATCCACGTTGAGTTATGCACTGATGATGATTTTATGTTTATCTAATGTATTAACTTATTTTTGTATATCGCTGCTTTGTTTGATTTTATGATGTCTTGATACATTGCTGCTTGTTTTTAACTGTGTCTTTTAATGCGCCCATTAATAAAATGCATTATTATCATTATTAATGTTTTTTTTTTTTCAAGGAAAGTAAATGTAAAAGAATTCACCTTTAAATATTTCTTGCCCCCGAAACTGCAGCATGAATGAGTTTGGCCCTGACGAATGATAGGCAGGTTATCTTCTGTCGATCTGCAGTTTGGGATTTAAATAATTGGTACAAGCCACTGACGAACATATCTGTCGGTACGAGTGGTTCTTGTTAGGATAAAATTTCAATACCGTTATGGACACTGCTAAATTTGTTGTGTATACATCTGCTTATTTCCAGCAGTAGAACTTAAAACCCCACAGTATGATTCAGTGAATAAAACCTGCCTACAAATGGAGCAAAACAGGTAAGGCAAAGTTAATTTGTGTTGAAAACAATTCTACATTTTATCTAATTGGCAGGTTTTGTTACTTATTTTAAGAAAATAAGACTTTTAGTAGTCAATAACACATAAAAATGAGTAAGGCAGAGATTTTGACAGTGGAGGACATAAGAAGCCTCTCTTTCTACTCCTCTCCTTTACCTCTACCTTTCTCGTGACGTCTTGGTTTAATATCTCTCTATTCACATGCCAATCTCTCTCCTCTTCCTCTCTCTCTCTCTATTCCCCCCCAACCGCTGCCCTCCATCATATATTCAGGAAGATTAATATTTCATCTGCCACTTCACAGCGTTCTCCGGCAGCATTGGAGAGCAGGAGGAGGAGGAGGAGGAAGCAGGGGTTACTCATTAGTCACATGGTCCTGTGTGCAGTCATTACTCACGTGTTTTATTATACCTACGACATAAGAGAAGACATTCTGCTCTCTCATGAGGACTTTAAAGAACACATGGTGATTGTATAAAAACTTTCCCCCAATGATATATTTAAACTATGGATGGACTGATGATTAGTTTGGTATTTTCATTTTCGAGTCTAGTAGAAGATCTTGTACAGAAAGCAAAAAAAAGTTCAGGTTTCTTATGAATTATGAATTCTACAAAACAACTTTGTTGTGCAAATGTATTTCAGAGAACTGTGTCCCTTTTTCAGAGCATAATACAAACTGAAAACCGTTATACTTTGGCCAGATAGTTTCAACTGTGTGTGATTATAAGAGAAAAACAGAGAGGTAAACACAGACAAATTATGTGGTCTTATCATGTGGTCTGATATGAATAAAATACCAAGAAGACTGAGATCTGAACCCAGCTGAACACATATGAGAGACTTTGGGGCTGATGTTGTCAGGGACTGGTTAGACCTGCATTATATAAAAGCAACATTTAAGACTGAAATTATTTCAATTGAATTACCACCATTGAATTTGCACCATTGACCAATTACAAACAGTCAGTTCATAGTACTGATCTTACAGCGAACAAGACTTTTAGAGCCCAAAATGAAGGAAACCATGTTATAGTTGTGCTGTACTATTTTATCAAGGCTAATCCCAGAGATACAACATGGCCTGCAGTCAACTGTGACACACAATGACAGCACAAATACATCTCTTGACTTAAACTGTGTTAACTTATTGAATAGAGACCAAACTAGCTAAACAAGCTAGCTTGCTAACTTTAACTAACTGGTATCAAGCTGCTTAACTTGTTGTGTTACTTTGGCTAGCGAGCGCAAGCATATCACCGGCTAGCTAGTGGCGGTTAGCTCTCCAGTCACAGTAGCCTCACAAGCAGTCTGTGGCTGAAATCACTCCCTTGTTCACTTATTCACTACTTCTCATATAATAAACACTCTGGTCACTCAATAGTGAGCAACAAATCTAGATTTTGCACACTGATTAATCATTGTCATTTTGCATCATCACTGACAGCTGTAGAGCCACACAGCTGTCATTTTTGCATCTAAATCTGTGATTGGTCAAGTCATACAAACTTGTGGATTACCACCAATGGCAAACAGCCAAGGGGTATACATTTACATGCCCATGTATGCTGGATAAGAAACATATCTCCCAAGGACACAAGAGCCCTAACCTGTCTGTGGCTTTTGACCTTTTAACCTGTCCTGTTTAGTCCCAGACCCAGGATGTTACCTTATCTGAGCCTAAACAAGAACGGGAAGAGAGGAGTGTGCCTCCCTAAAACACATTCCTTCTCACAAGGACATGCACACATTAACAAAGCAAATGATCATCCTTGCACAACTCTGCACATTAAAATGATAAGCCAACCCTTTGGTCTTTAATTACCACCATCATCAAAACACCAAATTTAGGGAATATCTCTAAATTTTGTTTATCCCTCCTATGAACTGCACTGAAGCTGTTCTGAAGGCTGGTGGTTATTAGACACTGTTGGTTTATTAATCTGTCCTTCATCTCTCTGTAAATAAGTCCCCAAAAAGCATTGATTTTGTGATTTGCAAAACAAAAGGTGTCTTGGTTATACCTGTGATAAATTTCCTTGAAAAGTAAACATTTTTTGCGTGCAGGGTTAACTGTTATTTCAACAGGTTTTCAGTGCCTACATTTAAATAAGAAGTCACTACATATTGAAAAAGTAAATGAAAGGTTGAAACAAAAGCTACCTAGACATCCCAAAAAACATTTCAACCAAATTTAGTTCAGTTTTAAAAGATTTCTTTCGACCTGCAAATATTTGTGCATGTAAAATCCCACAAACCTGAACAGAAATATGCATACATGAATATATAATACGTAACACATGCACACATCTACATACAAACACATAAAGAATAAAGCATATATTTAACAGTCTCGCTGCAATCTGCATCATTTAAAACAGCCCTCTGAGCCCTGTATGACTGACACACCAGCATCTGTTTGAAGATGTAGATTAAAGTTTCTCCCTGAGACACAAACGGTTTGCAAAATGTGTTCATTTGTCCGACAGCCAACAAGTCCTACAAGCTAAAAGACAAGACGCCTTGTCATTGTTGTTTGTTATTTATTTCAATTACCATATTTTCAACATGTGTACAACAGGTTTTGCAGGATCTCCTGCTCATGTTTTTGGCAAAAGCAGTTAAAAAGTGAAAACCTTTGTTGCGCCCCGGTGGCCCACTGATTAGGATGCAAGCCACATAACTGCAAAGTCAGCGGTTTGATTCCAGCAGTTGCATGTCACCTCCTGGTCTCTTTCCCCCTGTTTCCTGTCTACTCTCTACTGTTTCTGTAATAAAGGCTTAAGAAATGCCCATACATAACAGTGTTATTTTACCGTTTTACAATAAGGTGTCACCAATGGACTGTATATAAAGATGAGAGTGTTACATCACCTGTTGGTTTGCATTGGAGCCGGTTTGAAGCCAAGAGTTGCAGCTTATGGTCGGCGCCATATTTTCCTTTTGGAGCCGGGACCTTCCCAATAAGGAATGAGCGGTGTTGCCTTTCACACTACCTCGGACCCAAGCTAACGCTAGCTTACTGGGAACACCGAGTGGCACACTTGGGCTAACATTAGCTACTTTAGCTTAATTGTGCTGACAGCGCAGGTATCATAATGAAGTAACATTAAACTTAACGAAACAATGCAACGATAGTGCGTCTCAGTGTGAGTCCCGGAGCCGGGGAGAGCAGCAGGTGAGCCAACTGTCAATCACAGCTGTCAATCAACGCCCACAAGGCAGACATTAAAGCTTCTGTAAGTCTTCAAATCGTATTAACGCTGCAATAATTTCCAAAATGACCACCAGCACACTTATTAGAGGGCCTGAATTTATTTATTGAGACCATAATGACTTGATGAAAAACATGATTGTATTTCTAGAGAGAAGTTGAGGTTTTTTCAACTTCAGGTACTTCAGCCTCAAGCCGTGGTAGTTGTGTACCACTACTGTAATATTTTACTACCTCTGCCCTCTACCTGACTTTGTTATTTGCTACTTCAGTGTGCAGGTTTTAGTACAGACAGTTACAGATGGAGACGCTGCTCAGATTTACTTGGCAGATAAACTCCCCTTCTTCAAACCATAATTTGATGCATTTACATTTTAATTTGTGTATGGATTACGCAAAAAAGATGTTAACTAGTGATCTGTCAATGGGCTGACAGGCGTATTTTTTTAAACTTTGGACAGAGCCAAGCTAGCTGTTTCCTCCTGTTTCTAGTCTTTATGCTAAGCTAGGTTAACCATGTCCTAATGAACAGACATGAGCGTGTTTTCAATCTTCTCATCTAACTCTCAGAAAGAAAGCGATCTCAAAATGATCAATTATTTCTTTAATTCATTCATCAACACATTTAAACTGGACTTCCAGTATCAGGACTGTTGTTTTTTTTTTTCTTATAATGGCCTCAGCAGCCTACACATGAGGAGCCAGAGAGGAGCAGATTATTTTGTGTAATTGAGTTAATCTGGAACATGAGAGTGAGGTGTTATGTTGAAGATGGAGAGACGAGGAGGAGGAGGAGGAGGAGGACGGAGTATGAAAGGCTACATTAAAGGGTTTTTTTGTATCCCGGAGAATACAGCGGGAATCAATCTCTGCTCTTTGAGACGACAACAATGGAGAAAAGAGTCACTTATTTCATTATTATGAAGGCAGGATGTTTCTGACTAGTGCCCCCTGATGGGCCAAGAGTCAATTCTATACTGATATTCAATGATAATGTGGGGCTTTAATTAAATTTTCAGCGCTGTTCACATTATTAACACATTATGTTGTGTTACTATGGAAACATAGATTCCAGGAGGCCAAGAAACTGTGATATCACAGTATTTACATGTTTGTTTTTCTTAATGATAACACAGAGGTCTCATAATTAGCAAGCGGTGATAAACAGCTCACTTCCCGAGGTACATGATATTTTCATATATCAGAGTAAGGAAACAAAATAAAATAAAAAAAAATGTAGGTGAAGACTTTGAGCCATTCAGGGGAAATTGGAGTCAATTGGAGCCATGGAGCTTTTATCAAATCAATCCATTATATCCTGTCCAACCACTGGATGGATATCATGCGGTTTGAGGG
Source organism: Thunnus thynnus (assembly GCF_963924715.1). Lineage (NCBI taxonomy): Eukaryota > Metazoa > Chordata > Actinopteri > Scombriformes > Scombridae > Thunnus > Thunnus thynnus. Next base: position 3,863,536 of record NC_089532.1, on the reverse strand, counting down.
TTTACATATTTAATGTAGTATCAGATAATACAGATTATTATTATTATTATTTATTCATGATACAGGGTAATTTGGGCCTCATTTTACATTCAATAATTGAGTGATGAGAGATGACTTTGATTTGATCCCTGATGCTTCTGGATACTTTATAAGCTTTATATAAATTTACCAGGCAGGTTATGATTAGTTTCAATATTTTCATGAAGGACTAGTTTAACATAGTTAGTTGGAACTTAGTTGGAAAATATGCTCATTTGCTTTATTGCCGAGAGTTAGATGAGAAGATCAATACTGCTGTCATGTTTTTATTAAACAGCTGGTTAGCTTAGTTTAGCATAAGGTCTGGAAACAGGGAGACACAGCTAACAAAATCCACCCACCAGCACCTTTAAAACTCACAGCTAAGAAATAGTCTGGCACATAACCAAGTGTATAACCACAATCTGTTGTTTTTACATTCCAGTTTTTGTTTTGTATTAAACAAGCCAGATATAATACTAGTAGGGTTGGGAACCAAAAACCAGCTCCAAATTAGAACCAAATCCAAATTTTTTGTCATGCTTATCAGTTCCTAAACATGATAACCCTTTATTATTGCAAACAAAGGCTACATATCTGCCAAGACCTGTCTACGTCATGCATCAACACAACAGCGTCTAGATTTGTTTAGATACGAGCACGTCTGGCTAACATCACATCAGTAGTGAAAGATGAACCTTGGTAAATGCTCAAAAGTATGACTTCACTTTATTAAATAAAATGACAAGGCAAAGTGCAATGCATGTGGGAAGCTAATTAGCTGTAAGTCAAGTTGCAAATTTGCAAATTTGAGCAAACATTTAAGGCAGCACAGCGTCGATCTAGAAGAATGTCCAGTGTTTGATGTCATGCAATCTTGCTTCTAGGCCAAGTGTGTCATCAGGCAGCGCTAGCACCTCGCTAGCACCTCCAGTAAAGCCAGGGATACCAAGCTGCTTTTTCTTGTTGTTAAGCAACATACAGGAACTCCTCAGCTGCATTCAGACTAAAAACAGTCCTGTGTAAAACCATAAAAGGGGCTTTGTTGGTGCGGGCATGTTGTTTAAAGTGCCGCTGATACAATGAAATATAATCCAGCAAATCCAATTGGAGTAACAGATTATTGCATTTAAAGGTTTATAAGAAAAACACTGCATAGCAGTTTGTAATAATCACAGAATGGATTTGGAACCTGCAGCATCATCAGCATCTGCGTTCAAAACTACAACTGGTAAACATGCAGCACTGGAATCTTGTATTAAAATCATGTCCTTAAATAACCAACACAACAAATTGCACTGCATGATATCAACAGAACTGAAATCTGATTCATTATTTATGAACGCTGAGTCCTCTGTGCTCCTTCATGTGTGAATAAATATGAGGAGACGCAGGGAGACAATTGACCTGAACGACCCCACAGTAAAAGAACAGAGATGGTCAGACAGCACCATCCGGTGGTGAACAGACGACACTGCATTCTCTGTTGATGTACAATAATCAGGTGTTTCCCTTTCTTTAGATGTTGGTCTTTGCCTCGCTCTCACTTTTAAACCAATCAATTTAAAGATAAACTTAAAATATGAATTATTTTGCATGAACAGGTAACAGTCACTGAAGCAAACGAAAAAAAGAGCAGACTCATAAAAAGAGATGTTTCTTTTTTTGTTTTTCTTTTTCTCTCATTCTTTGTCTTTCTTGTCCTTCACTTTACCTCTCTTTCATCCACCACTTTTTTCTCTCCCACTCTCTTCTACCTCTTCTTCCCCTCTCTCACTTCTCTTCCTGTATTCTCTCACCATTTCTCTGTCTTTCTCTTGCTTTTTTCTTCTCTTTATCCCTCGCTCTTACTTTCAGCCTCTTCCTCTTTGCACTTCTTCAACCTTACTCCCTCCTCTAACTTTGCATCTCCCCTTTCCTTACCTCCTCCTCTTCCTCCTCCTCCTCTCTCAGCATATATATATACAGTGTAACAGGACCACTCAAGCACGTCCTCAGGCCAATTATTTAAAAACACTAATAACCCTTTCTCTACTGGGAGAGAGAGCATTTTCCTCCCCATACATTATTAATGCAGCTCTGCATGATCGTTTTTGTGTTACTTCTGCTTTAAAGGCTATATATGTCTGTCGATTTTCTATATTTTTCTTTCTTTCTTTCTTTCTTTCTTTCTTTCTGGATGATATGTTCCTTCAGTCTGAAGAGTTTGGGCACATAAGTTTAACAGCTCCTAATGCTAATAATACTCAATACAATAAGAAAAAATACAGAAAATCGACAGACATATCCTTCGTGTGTGCTATTTTCAACAAAGGTGTGCGTGATAGTGATTTTCCCTCGCCGGTGCTCATTAAGAGCTGACCAGCTGAGTGTGACTGAGTGAGTGAGTCGGTGGTTCATGTAATTTGCATGCAAAGAGCTGGCCAAGTATGTACAGTTGCTCATTTATAGCTCTTGTTAAGTGGCAGCTGAGTAGACCCCAGAGCTGCTCAGGTGCAGTGACGAGGATATATCAAGTTAAGAGGTTAATTAAATCCAATGCAATCCAATCTGAAACTGTTTCCTACAGTTTTTTCTATTTTTTGTTGTACAGTGGGAAAAAAACAGGTGATATAAACAGGCTTAAAACTCTATATTGAAACTGAACTCAGTAGTTGCCTTTTTGTGAATGTATGTTCTAATGGCTGCTATACTGTAGCCTCCCACTGCAGAACAAAGACAAATACATAGACAAAGACGTGAAAACAAGTATTAAGTCTCCAATAACCAGAGGGTGTCCATATACAGGTTATGTACTTTGCTCCCTATGAAATGTATCTTGTTCTAAAAATATATTGCAATAAGTCACCAACAGAGCTGCAGCAACAGGCAGAGCAACAGTGAAAGACATATGAGCTTCAAAGTCACACTCCTGAAATGAAACTGAAAGTTTGTCAAAGCGTTAAAAGCAAAACTCAGACAACTCTCTCTGTTTCTCTTTAGAGAAAAAATAATAGTTTATTCAGTTTTTCTCAGCAACACAGCAGAAACACTGGTGAGTACAATAAACAACCAGCATTAACACATACTTGGGCTCTATCCAACCAAGAAATGCCTCTCTTATCATACAAGTATGATGTGTCATGTGTATAATACAAAATGACCTCCTAATATTTCAGTAGTCATTGCTTGATATTTAAAATTGTCAACAATTCTGTAACTACTTTTACTTTTGTCCTTGGTGTGTAGATATGTCTGCTGCCACTAGTCTGCTGTCTGAAGATCAGTTTTTGTGCCCCATCTGTCTGGATGTGTTCACTGATCCAGTCAGTACACCATGTGGACACAACTTCTGCAAAAACTGCATCAGTGAACACTGGAATATTGCTGTCCAATGCCAGTGTCCCATCTGTAAAAAGCTTTTCTACACAAAACCTGAGCTGCAGGTCAACGTTTTCATCTCTGAGATGGTTGATCGGTTCAGACAGTCAGCTCAACAGAGAGCCAGCAGCAGCAGATCAGAGCAACAAGCTGCCAAACCAGGAGAAGTTCCCTGTGATGTCTGCACTGGAACCAAACTGAAGGCTGTGAAGTCCTGTTTGGTGTGTCTGGTGTCCTACTGTGAGAATCACCTGGAGCCTCATCTGACAGCATCAGGTCTGAAAAGACATGAGCTGATCAATCCTGTGGAGAACCTGGAAGGCAGGATGTGTATGAAGCACAATAAAGCTCTGGAGTTGTTCTGCAAGGATGATCAGACATGTGTCTGTATGCTCTGCACTATTTTAGACCATAAGACACATAATGTTGTTCCTCTGAAAGAGGAATATGGAGAAAAGAAGGCCGAGCTGGTGAAGACAGAGGCTGAGATTCAGCAGATGATCCAGAAGAGACGACTGAAAATTCAAGAGATCAAACAATCCGTCAAGCTCAGCAAGGAAAATACAGACAAAGAGATAGCAGAAGATGTTCAGGCCTTTACCAAACTGAAGGAGTCAGTTGAGAAATACCAGGCCAGAGTCATCACAGTTACTAAAGAGAAGCAGAAAAGGACAGAGAAACAGGCTGAAGGATTCATCAAAGAGCTGGAGCAGGAAATCTCTGAGCTGAAGAAGAGGAGTTCTGAGCTGGAGAAGCTCTCACACTCTGAAGACCACTTCAACCTCCTCCAAAGCTTCCCGTCCCTGAACGCTGCTCCATCCACCAAAGACTGGACAGAAATAAGAGTCTATCCACCATCATATGATGGGACTATTAAGAAAGCGTTGGCCCAACTGGTGGAGAGACTGAAGAAAATGTTCACAAAGGCTGAGCTGATGTGGGTCCAGCAATATGCAGTGGATGTGACACTTGATCCTGATACAGCAAATCCAAAACTCACCCTGTCTGATGATGGGAAACAAGTCCATCATGTTGATGCAAAGAAGAATCTCCCAGACAACCCAGAGAGATTTTCTATTGGTGCCTGTGTCTTAGGGAAGCAGATTGTTTCCTCTGGAAGAATTTACTTTGAGGTTCAGGTTAAAGGAAAGTCTGATTGGGTTTTAGGAGTTGCCAGAGAGTCAATCAACAGGAAGGGGAGAATCACAATTAGCTGTGAGAATGGTTACTGGACTGTAGATTTTAGGAATGAAGAGCATTTTGTTTTTGCTGACAGTCCAGTCCATCTCCCTCCGAAGTCAAAGCTTGAGAAGGTTGGGGTGTTTGTAGATTATGAGGAGGGTCTGGTCTCCTTTTATGATGTCAATGCTTCAGCTCTTATCTACTCGTATACTGGCTGCTCTTTCAATGAGAAACTCCTCCCATTCTTCTGTCCCTGTCTTAATCAGGGCGGTAAAAACTCCACCCCTCTGATCATCTCCCCTGTCCACCACACTGAGTAGAAAAACCATTTGATTTCCTTGATTTGATTTCACTGTTACTTAATGTAGGAAATCTCCATGTTTAGTGGTAATGTACAGTGTGTTCTTGTTTTCTGCAGATTCTAGTTGTTGTAGATGTTTGCCCTCTTTATTATATATCCCATTTCTACTTACTACCGCAACACAGTAATTTCACCATGAATAATTTGTTTGATTTTATGTAATGTTGTTTATTCTGTTCTAATAAGTGTAATACCTGTCTTCAAATGTCAAACATCACAACAATGGAAATAGAAAAGGTTTTGCATGTGTGGGTTTAGAAAATGGCTGTTTATATCAGTTAAATTCTGACAAAGCTGAGCTTCTTATTTTTGGCCCCGAAAATACTGCTAAAGGCATCATTCAGCATATTGGCCCACTTGCCCCCTATGTCAAAACTAATGCCAGGAATCTTGGTGTTATATTTGACCCTAAATTGAAATTTGAACACCATGTCAATAAAATGGTTAAATCCTGCTTTTTTCAACTTCGGAACATTGCAAAAATCAGACCATTACTGTCAGCCTCTGACCTAGAGCATATCATTCATGCCTTCATTTTTTCCCGTCTCGATTACTGTAACTCCCTTTTCACTTGCCTTAGCCAAGCTGACCTGTCACGTCTTCAGCTTGCACGAAATGCAGCAGCAAGGCTATTAACTAGGACTGGCCACAGATTCCACATCACTCCTGTTTTAGCCTCACTGCATTGGCTGCCAGTGAAGTTCAGGATTGATTTCAAGAATCTCTTAATCACTTATAAGGCCTTACACGGTTTAGCTCCTGCATATATATCCAAGCTACTAAGCCCATATACTACCATGCGGTCACTTAGGTCTTCCAACCAAAACCTGTTGGCCGTACCACGTGCCAAACTAAAAAACCAAGGCGACTGTGCTTTTGTTGCCCTGGCACCCAGACTTTGGAACAATCTCCTCACTTCCATCAGATCAGCTGAATCTGTTGACTGTTTCAAAAAACACCTAAAAGCCTCCTTTTTTTTAGAATGGCTTTCTCATAACATTTCATAAATTCAAGTGTGTGCTCTGGGTGATGACTGTATGCTTGCTGTGTTCGTATGTGTGAGATGTCTGTATGTGTTCTTGAATATGTCTTTCATGGTTTTTGTGTCCTATTTTCTTCGTGTCCCAATATCACTGTAAAGCACTTTGTAACTGTACTATCTGTACTATGTTACACTTCTGTTTCCCAGTCCTTTTGGTCATTTGATTTTGCTTGTTCATATTATTTGTGTTGTACCTTTAAAGGACTGTCTCGTATTTCTGATTAGCTCATAGTGTTGTGTACTTGAGTTTATATTCATGTATCTTCCTGGACAGGTTAATATAGACTGGTTTGTATCAAGAGGTTTGTGTTCTGTTTGCTTTGTGTATTCCTGCACTCCTCCCAAGCCTGTTTTTTCCCCTCCACACCTGCCCTGCATCAAGCTCTTTAGCCCTGCCCTGCTCTGTTTTCTACACACCTGTCCCTTATCAGCCTCGTCAGCCCTTCCCTGCTCCCAGTGTCTCCCTCAACCATCAGCTGCTTGCCTGTTCCCCTGTCCAGTCATCTGTTCCCCATTTCCTCATTAGTTCAGTTTGTATTTTAGCCCTGGATTTCTATTCAGTCTTTGTCGGATCCTCGGTTTAGTCTGTTAGGTATTGTTATGTATTGTCCAAGTTTGTGAAGCACGACTGTGATCAGTTTTTGCTTTGAGCTGTTAGCTTTGTTTTTGGTCTGCTCATGTCCTTATCAAAGAAGAAGTTTCCTCAGCCTCACTGAGCCTGCAGTGTCCTGCAATTGGGCCCATCTGCTCCGCACTACATGACAACAAACTTTACTCTTCACTCTTTGCCTCATTATGTAGCAATCTTTTTCTGATATATTAATGTAAAAACTGCTCTGGGGGAAGATAATCATCTGTCCATGGATATGAGGTATTGTTTGTGTGATTCATATTGTGAAGGGTATTTTTCTTTCTTTCTTTAATAATACTTCATTGTTGGTTTGTCTCTGCGCATGAGATCTGTTGACAATAAGAAAAAAATATAGATAATCGACAGACAGATCCTTCGTGTGTGTGCTATTTTCAACAAAGGTGTGTGTGATAGTGATTTTTCCCTCGCTGGTGCTCATTAAGAGCTGACCAGCTGAGTGTGACTGAGTGAGTGAATCGGTGGTTCATGTAATTTGCATGCAAAGAGCTGGCCAAGTATGTACAGTTGCTCATTTATAGCTCTTGTTAAGTGGCAGCTGAGTGGACCCCAGAGCTGCTCAGGTGCAGTGACGAGGATATATCAAGTTAAGAGGTTAATTAAATCCAATGCAATCCAATCCGAAACTGTTTCCTACGGTTTTTTCTCTATTTTTTGTTGTACAGTGGGAAAAAAACAGGTGATATAAACAGGCTTAAAACTCTATATTGAAACTGAACTCAGTAGTTGCCTTTTTGTGAATGTATGTTCTAATGGCTGCTATACTTTAGCCTCCCATTGCAGAACAAAGACAAATACAAAGACAAAGACGTGAAAACAAGTATTAAGTCTCCAACAACCAGAGAGTGTCCATATACAGGTTATGTACTTTGCTCCCTATGAAATGTATCTTGTTCTAAAAATATTTCACAATAATCACCCTGAAAGAGGTAAAAAAGTCACCAACAGAGCTGCAGCAACAGGCAGAGCAAGAGTTAAAGATATATGAGCTTCAACGTCACACTCCTGAAATGAAACTGAAAGTTTGTCAAAACGTTAGGAGCAAAACTCAGACAACTCTCTCTGTTTCTCTTTAGAGAAAAAATAAACTAAGTTCATTCAATTTTTCTCAGCAACACAGCAGAAACACTGGTGAGTACAATAGACAACCAACATTAGCACATACTTGGGCTCTATCCAACCAGGAAATGCCTCTCTTTTCGTATCTCTTTTCAAGCACGATGTGTCACATGTATAATACAAAATGACCTCTTAATATTTCAGCAATCATTCCTTGATATTTAAAAGTATCAACAATTCTGTAACTACTTTTACTTTTGTCCTTGGTGTGTAGATATGTCTGCTGCCACTAGTCTGCTGTCTAAAGATCAGTTATTGTGCCCCATCTGTCTGGATGTGTTCGCTGATCCAGTCGCCATACCATGTGGACACAACTTCTGCAAAAACTGCATCAGTGAACACTGGAATATTGCTGTCCAATGCCAATGTCCCATCTGTAAAAAGCTTTTCTACACAAAACCTGAGCTGCAGGTCAACGTTTTCATCTCTGAGATGGTTGCTCAGTTCAGACAGTCAGCTCAACAGAGAGCCAGCAGCAGCAGATCAGAGCAACAAGCTGCCAAACCAGGAGAAGTTCCCTGTGACATCTGCACTGGAACCAAACTGAAGGCTGTGAAGTCCTGTCTGGTGTGTCTGGTGTCCTACTGTGAGATTCACCTGGAGCCTCATCTGAATATATCAGGTCTGAAAAGACATGAGCTGATCAATCCTGTGGAGAACCTGGAAGGCAGGATGTGTATGAAGCACGATAAAGCTCTGGAGTTGTTCTGCAAGGATGATCAGACATGTGTCTGTATGCTCTGCACTATTTTAGACCACAAAGCACATGAAGTTGTTCCTCTGAAAGAGGAATATTTAGAAAAGAAGGCCGAGCTGGAGAAGACAGAGGCTGAGATTCAGCAGATGATCCAGAAGAGACGACTGAAGATTCAAGAGATCAAAAAATCTGTCAAGCTCAGCAAGGAAAATGCAGACAAAGAGATAGCAGAAGATGTTCAGGCCTTTACCAAACTGAAGGAGTCAGTTGAGAAATACCAGGCCAGAGTCATCACAATGATTGAAGAGAAGCAGAAAAGGACAGAGAAACAGGCTGAAGGATTCATCAAAGAGCTGGAGCAGGAAATCTCTGAGCTGAAGAAGAGGAGTTCTGAGCTGGAGAAGCTCTCACACTCTGAAGACCACCTCCACCTCCTCCAAAGCTTCCCATCCCTGAACGCTGCTCCACCCACCAAAGACTGGACAGAAGTCAAAGTCTGTCTGCCGTCATATGATGGGACTATTAAGACAGTTGTGGATCAACTGGTGGAGAAACTGAAGAAAATTTTCACATACGGTGAGCTGATGTGGGTCCAGCAGTATGCAGTGGATGTGACACTTGATCCTGATACAGCAAATCCAAAACTCATCCTGTCTGATGATGGGAAACAAGTCCATCACGTTGATGCAGAGAAGAATCTCCCAGACAACCCAGAGAGATTTTCTATTGGTCTCTGTGTCTTAGGGAAGCAAACTGTTTCTTCTGGAAAAATTTACTTTGAAGTTCAGGTTAAAGGAAAGTCTGATTGGATTTTAGGAGTTGCCAGAGAATCAATCAACAGGAAGGGGAGAATCACAATTAGCTGTAAGAATGGTTACTGGGCTCTACGTTTGAGGAATGAAAATCTGTACTTTGCTCTTGCTGATACTCCAGTCTGTCTCTCTCTGAAGTCAAAGCTTGAGAAGATTGGGGTGTTTGTAGATTATGATAAGGGTCTGGTCTCCTTTTATGATGTCGATGCTTCAGCTCTTATCTACTCCTATACCGGCTGCTCCTTCAATGAGAAACTCCTCCCATTCTTCTGTCCCTATCTTAATCAGGGTGGTAACAACTCAGCCCCTCTGATCATCTCCTCTGTCCACCATACTGAGTAGAGAAACCATTTGATTTCCTTGATTTGATTTTACTGTTTTTTAATGTGAGAAATCTCCATGTTTAGTGGTAATGTACAGTGTGTTCTTGTTTTCTTCAGATTCTAGTTGTTGTGGATGTTTGCCTTCTTTATTATATATCCCATTTCTACTTTCTTCTGCAAGACAGTAATTTCATCATGAATAATTTGTTTGATTTTATGTAATGTTGTTTAATCTGTTCTAATAAGTGTAATACATGTCTTCAAATGTCAAACATTACAACAATGTAAACAGAAAAGGTTTTGCATGTGTGGGTTTAGAAAATGGCTGTTTATAGTCCAATATTTACAGGGCCTAGTTTGGGTGTTTTTGATAACTCTTTAGATCACAGACTACAGCATAATAGCATAAACTAAATAAGACAATATCTCTACTTCTGCTGAACTAATTTAGATCCTTTAAAAAATATTATTGGAGTGCAACGTTAAATTGGTGGAATACTCTTTTAATGGGACCGAATGTTATCTGACTAAATTAAGTTCAACTGAAGTGAGCAAAACTTTTCTCTTTACTCTGCCTCACTATTTACCTATTTTTTCTGATATATGATATATTAATGTTAAAACAGCTCTGTGATTGTGATTTACATCTTATGTTATACTTTTTCATATTATTACTTTTATTTTTAAACCAGTGAGGTCCTGATAAAGTTCATAACCAAAGAACAAACAACTCAGTTTGGTTGTCTCTCGCTTGCTGAACTGTGGTCTGGGGTCAAAGGTCAGGAGTAATATAATCATCTCTCCCTGGATTTGAGGTATCGTTTGTGTGATTCATATTGTGAACGTTTACTGATTTTAAATGTATAGTCTGTAAAAAGTATTTTATTGTATTTTGGATATGTTTTAGGAAATTACTTTCCATTAGTTTAGTTTGTTGTTCAGTGTAAAAACATTAAACAATAAAACATAAAGCAAGTACATACGTTTCCTACATTGATATTTTTGGATGACATTAGAGACTCTTTAACTGCTGCAGTCTGATGGAACCACATGTGTCCAATATGACACTGTGACACAGTTAAACTACTGTTGCTCCTCCACAGATTTCCCCTTCATATGCAAACCTCTTCATCACTGCCTCTATCAATACTCTCTTTGCATACTTTTTTTTTGCAAACACCAGATATGTAACTTACCTTGTGTTTCCCTTTTAAATGTGACCTCATAGTGATTACAGAGTCAAAATATTTGTACCTTGGTAAAGCCTCCCACAGTGAGTAAGGAGACACATCAGAAACAGGTTTCTCTTCATTAGGAACAAAATTTAGAATATAGTGAACAAGACTCATTTAAAGTCTGACTTCAGTGTTTGCACTTTTTAAAAATGTTTTGCTGACTTTTCTCTCTATGTGATATTTTTGTGAGTTCTGATGGCTGCATTTATAGTCTAAGAATACAGTTGGCAGAAGTGCATCAAATCAATGTAGAAAAACTAATTCAACACAGAAGGCTGCAGATAGAAAACATTACAAGGAAAGATAAGAATATGATGCTTTATGAAGGATTGAGGGTTTGGAACAGGTGCAGTCAGTCATTCTGGGTGCAGGTTGTTTACAGACACTCCTGTAGGGCTGAAACAAATAATTACTTTCATTATCAACCTGCATACAATCTCATCAAAAACGCTGACGAGATGTACCAACATCTCTGTCTTAGGACCTTAGAATCTACAAATAAAGAAATAAAAAACTTCAGTTGTGGCAGATTAGCAACATAAATACAGACTTTTGTCTGCTTTTGGTCCCTTGTGTCTATTGGAAACACTAGACTGTGTGTAACAAAAAGGATGATCAGGAGTTATTAGTAAGAAGCACTGTGTATTCCACATCTTTAGATTTTTAGAGCAGAGGGAGTTTTCAAGCAATGCTTTCTCTTCACTTGACTTTCTTTAGATGCAATATACTACTTGAAAATTCCTTATTTGAACAATGTGAAAACTGTGAAAATGGTCTAACTATTGTTATTTGAGCTCAGTTATTTTTAACTGAGCTCAGTGGTTGTCTTTTTGTAAATATATATTCTAATGGCTGCTGTAGCAAAGAATATATGAAAGAAATGATCAAGCCTCCTGTCACTAGAGGATGCCCACATGCACCTCCCCATTAAATGAATCCTGTGCCATAAATATGCCACAATAATCACCCTGAAGGAGGAAACAATACATCACTAACAGAGCTGCAGTGAGAGGCGGAGCAATAGTGGAAAAACGGGTGAACTTCAACGTCACATTCCTGAAATGAAACTTAAAGTCTGTCAAAGCAACAGGAGAACTGCAGTTGAGACAACTCTGTGTTTCTCTCTACAGACAATTTAAACTAAGTTCATCAGGTCTTTCTCATCTACAGCAGAAACAGTGGTGAGTACAGCAGACAATATCTATTATTTAAACAACCAGCATTAACACATACTTGAGCTCTAATCAAGCAAGAAATGCTTCTCTTTTCATTTAATACTGACAGCTGTCAAATAAAACTTTCACTTAAGTGCAATGTAGTTATACAAAATGACCTAATTATTCAGTAATCATTGTTTGATATTTAAAACAATTGAAAAATCTGTAATTACTTTGACTTTTTGTCCTTGGTGTGTAGATATGGCTGCTGCCACTAGTCTGCTGTCCGAAGATCAGTTTCTGTGCTCCATCTGCCTGGATGTGTTCACTGATCCAGTCAGTACACCATGTGGACACAACTTCTGCAAAAACTGCATCACTGAACACTGGAATATTGCTGTCCAATGCCAGTGTCCCATCTGTAAAATGCTTTTCTACACAAAACCTGAGCTGCAGGTCAACATTTTCATCTCTGAGATGGTTGATCGGTTCAGACAGTCAGCTCAACAGAGAGCCAGCAGCAGCAGATCAGAGCAACAAGCTGCCAAACCAGGAGAAGTTCCCTGTGACGTCTGCACTGGAACCAAACTGAAGGCTGTGAAGTCCTGTCTGGTGTGTCTGGTGTCCTACTGTGAGACTCACCTGGAGCCTCATCTGACAGCATCAGGACTGAAAATACATCAGCTGATTGATCCTGTGGAGAACCTGGAGGGAAGAATGTGTGTGAACCACAATAAACTGCTGGAGTTGTTCTGCAAGGATGATCAGACATGTGTCTGTATGCTCTGCACTATTTTAGACCACAAGGCACATAATGTTGTTCCGCTGAAACAAGAATATGAAGAAAAGAAGGCTGAGCTGGTGAAGACAGAGGCTGAGATTCAGCAGATGATCCAGAAGAGACGACTGAAAATTCAAGAGATCAAACAATCTGTCAAGCTCAGCAAGGAAAATGCAGACAAAGAGATAGCAGAAGATGTTCAGGCCTTTACCAAACTGAAGGAGTCAGTTGAGAAATACCAGGCCAGAGTCATCACAATGATTGAAGAGAAGCAGAAAAGGACAGAGAAACAGGCTGAAGGATTCATCAAAAAGCTGGAGCAGGAAATCTCTGAGCTGGAGAAGCTCACACACTCTGAAGACCACTTCAACCTCCTCCAAAGCTTCCCGTCCCTGAACGCTGCTCCACCATCCAAAGACTGGACAGAAGTCAGAGTCCGTCCGCTGTCATATGATGGGACTGTGAAGACAGTTGTGGCTCAACTGGTGGAGAGACTGAAGAAAATGTTCACATACAGTGAGCTGATGTGGGTCCAGCAGTATGCAGTAGATGTGACACTTGATCCTGATACAGCAAATCCAAAACTCATCCTGTCTGATGATGGGAAACAAGTCCATCATGTTGATGCAAAGAAGAATCTCCCAGACAACCCAGAAAGATTTTCTATTGGTCTCTGTGTCTTAGGGAAGCAAACTGTTTCTTCTGGAAAAATGTACTTTGAGGTTCAGGTTAAAGGAAAGCCTGATTGGGTTTCAGGAGTTTCCAGAGAGTCAATCAACAGGAAGGGGCTATCTGCAATTAGCTGTAAGAATGGTTACTGGACTGTATGCTTGAAGAATGAAAATTGGTACTTTGCTCTTGCTGATACTCCAGTCTGTCTCTCTCTGAAGTCAAAGCTTGAGAAGGTTGGGGTGTTTGTGGATTATGAGGAGGGTCTGGTCTCCTTTTATGATGTCAATGCTTCAGCTCTTATCTACTCGTATACTGGTTGCTCCTTCAATGAGAATCTCCTCCCATTCTTCTGTCCCTGTTCTAATCAGGGCGGTAAAAACTCCACCCCTTTGATCATCTCCCCTGTCCACCACACTGAGTAGAGAAACCATTTGATTTCCTTGAAAAAGACTCACTTTTTTATTTTGAGAAATCTTCATGTTTAGTGGTAATGTACAGTGTCTACTTGTTGTCTCCAGATTCTAGTTGTTGTGGATGTTTGCCCTCTTTATTATATATCCCATTTGTACTTACTACTGCAAGACAGTAATTTCACCATGAATAATTTGTTTGATTTTATGTAATGTTGTTTAATCCGTTCTAATAAGTTTAATACCTGTCTTCAAATGTCAAACATCGCAACAATGTAAACAGAAAAGGTTTTGCATGTGTGGGTTTAGAAAATGGCTGTTTATAGTCCAATATTTACAGGGCCTAGTTTGGGTGTTTTTGATAACTCTTTAGATTACAGACTACAGCATAATAGCATAAACTAAATAAGACAATATCTCTGCTTCTGCTGAACTAATTTAGATCCTTTAAAAAATATTATTGGAGTGCAAAGTTAAATTGGTGGAATACTCTTTTAATGGGACTGAATGTTATCTGACTAAATTAAGTCCAACTGAAGTGAGCAAAACTTTTCTCTTTACTCTGCCTCACTATTTATCTATTTTTTCTGATATATTATATATTAATGTTAAAACAGCTGTGTGATTGTGATTTACATCTTATGTTATACTTTTTCATATTATTACTTTTATTTTTAAACCAGTGAGGTCCAGATAAATTTCATAACTGAAAAACAAACAACTCAGTTTGGTTGTCTCTAGATTGCTGAACTGTGGTCTGGGGTCAAAGGTCAGGGGTAATATAATCATCTCTCCCTGGATATGAGGTATCGTTTGTGTTATTCATATTGTGAAGGTTTATTTAGTTTGTTGATTTTAAATGTACAGTATGTAAAGGCATTTTATTGTATTTTGGATATGTTTTAGGAAAAATATAAATATGCCACAATAATTAACCGGAAGGAGGAAACAATACGTCACTAACAGAGCTGCAGTGAGAGGCGGAGCAATAGTGGAAAAACGGGTGAACTTCAACGTCACATTCCTGAAATGAAACTTAAAGTCTGTCGAAGCAACAGGAGAACTGCAGTTGAGACAACTCTGTGTTTCTCTCTACAGACAAATTTAAACTAAGTTCATCAGGTCTTTCTCATCTACAGCAGAAACACTGGTGAGTACAGCAGACAATATCTATTATGTAAACAACCAGCATTAACACATACTTGAGCTCTAATCAAGCAGGAAATGCTTCTCTTTTTTAATTTAATACTGACAGCTGTCAAATAAAAGTTTCACTTAAGTGCAATGTAGTTAAACAAAATTACCTAATTATTCAGTAATTATTGTTTGATATTTAAAACAATTGAAAAATCTGTAATTACTTTGACTTTTTGTTCTTAGTGTGTAGATATGTCTGCTGCCACTAGTCTGCTGTCTCAAGATCAGTTTCTGTGCTCCATCTATATGGATGTGTTCACTGATCCAGTCGCCATACCATGTGGACACAACTTCTGCAAAAACTGCATCAGTGAAAATTGGGATAGTGATACTGTCCAATGCCAGTGTCCCATCTGTAAAAAGCTTTTCTCCTCAAGACCTGAGCTGCAGGTCAACATGAGATGGTTGATCGGTTCAGACAGTCAGCTCAACAGAGAGCCAACAGCAGCAGATCAGAGCAACAAGCTGCCAAACCAGGAGAAGTACCCTGTGACGTCTGTACTGGAACCAAACTGAAGGCTGTGAAGTCCTGTCTGGTGTGTCTGGTGTCCTACTGTGAGACTCACCTGGAGCCTCATCTGACAGCATCAGGACTGAAAATACATGAGCTGATTGATCCTGTGGAGAACCTGGAGGGAAGAATGTGTGTGAACCACAATAAACTGCTGGAGTTGTTCTGCAAGGATGATCAGACATGTGTCTGTATGGTCTGCACTATTTTAGACCACAAAGCACATGAAGTTGTTCCTCTAAAAGAGGAATATGAAGAAAAGAAGGCCGAGCTGGAGAAGACAGAGACTGAGATTCAGCAGATGATCCAGAAGAGACGACTGAAGATTCAAGAGATCAAACAATCCATCAAGCTCAGCAAGGAAAATGCAGACCAAGAGATAGCAGAAGATGTTCAGGCCTTTACCAAACTGAAGGAGTCAGTTGAGAAATACCAGGCCAGAGTCATCACAATGATTGAAGAGAAGCAGAAAAGGACAGAGAAACAGGCTGAAGGATTCATCAAAGAGCTGGAGCAGGAAATCTCTGAGCTGAAGAAGAGAAGTTCTGAGCTGGAGAAGCTCTCACACTCTGAAGACCACTTCAACCTCCTCCAAAGCTTCCCATCCCTGAACACTGCTCCACCCACCAAAGACTGGACAGATGTCAAAGTCTGTCCGCTGTCATATGATGGGACTGTGAAGACAGTTGTGGCTCAACTGGTGAAGAAACTGAAGAAAATGTTCACATACGGTGAGCTGATGTGGGTCCAGCAGTATGCAGTGGATGTGACACTTGATCCTGATACAGCAAATCCCAATCTCATCCTGTCTGACGATGGGAAACAAGTCCATCATGTTGATGCAGAGAAGAATCTCCCAGACAACCCAGAAAGATTTTCTATTGGTGCCTGTGTCTTAGGGAAGCAAACTGTTTCTTCTGGAAAAATGTACTTTGAGGTTCAGGTTAAAGGAAAGTCTGATTGGATTTTAGGAGTTGCCAGAGAGTCAATCAACAGGAAGGAGAGAATCACAATTAGCTGTGAGAATGGTTACTGGACTGTATGTTTGACGAATGAAAATAAGTACTTTGCTCTTGCTGACCATCCAGTTCGTCTCTGTCTGAAGTCAAAGCCTCAGAAGGTTGGGGTGTTTGTAGATTATGATGAGGGTCTGGTCTCCTTTTATGATGTCGATGCTGCAGCTCTTATCTACTCCTATACCGGCTGCTCCTTCAATGAGAAACTCCTCCCATTCTTCTGTCCCTTTCTTAATCAGGGTGGTAACAACTCCACCCCTCTGATCATCTCCCCTGTCCACCACACTGAGTAGAGAAACCATTTGATTTCCTTGAAAAAGACTCACTTTTTTATTTTGAGAAATCTTCATGTTTAGTGGTAATGTACAGTGTCTACTTGTTGTCTCCAGATTCTAGTTGTTGTGGATGTTTGCCCTCTTTATTATATATCCCATTTGTACTTACTACTGCAAGACAGTAATTTCACCATGAATAATTTGTTTGATTTTATGTAATGTTGTTTAATCCGTTCTAATAAGTTTAATACCTGTCTTCAAATGTCAAACATCGCAACAATGTAAACAGAAAAGGTTTTGCATGTGTGGGTTTAGAAAATGGCTGTTTATAGTCCAATATTTACAGGGCCTAGTTTGGGTGTTTTTGATAACTCTTTAGATTACAGACTACAGCATAATAGCATAAACTAAATAAGACAATATCTCTGCTTCTGCTGAACTAATTTAGATCCTTTAAAAAATATTATTGGAGTGCAAAGTTAAATTGGTGGAATACTCTTTTAATGGGACTGAATGTTATCTGACTAAATTAAGTCCAACTGAAGTGAGCAAAACTTTTGTCTTTACTCTGCCTCACTATTTACCTATTTTTTCTGATATATTAATGTTAAAACAGCTCTGTGATTGTGATTTACATCTTATGTTATACTTTTTCATATTATTACTTTTATTTTTAAACCAGTGAGGTCCTGATAAAGTTCATAACCAAAGAACAAACAACTCAGTTTGGTTGTCTCTAGATTGCTGAACTGTGGTCTTGGGTCAAAGGTCAGGAGTAATATAATCATCTCTCCCTGGATTTGAGGTATCGTTTGTGTGATTCATATATTTGAAGGTTTACTGATTTTAAATGTATAGTCTGTAAAAAGTATTTTATTGTATTTTGGATATGTTTTAAGAAAATTACTTTACATTAGTTTAGTTTATGTTGTTCAGTGTAAAAACATTAAACAATAAAACATAAAGCAAGTACATACGTTTTCTACATTGATATTTTTGGATGACATTAGAGACTCTTTAACTGCTGCAGTCTGATGGAACCACGTGTCCAATATGACACTGTAACATAGTTAAACTACTGTTGCTCCTCCACAGATTTCCCCTTCATATGCAAACCTCTTCATCACTGCCTCTATCAATACTCTCTTTGAATACCTTTTTTTTTGCAAACACCAGATATGTAACTTACATTGTGTTTCCCTTTTAAATGTGACTTCATAGTGATTACAGAGTCAAAATATTTGTACCTTGGTAAAGCCTCCCACAGTGAGTAAGGAGACACATCAGAAACAGGTTTCTCTTCATTAGGAACAAAATTTAGAATATAGTGAACAAGACTCATTTAAAGTCTGACTTCAGTGTTAGTTCTGATGGCTGCATTTATAGTCTAAGAACACAGTTGGCAGAAGTGCATCAAATCAATGTAGAAAAACTAATTCAACACAGAAGGCTGCAGATAGAAAACATTACAAGGAAAGATAAGAATATGATGCTTTATGAAGGATTGAGGGTTTGGAACAGGTGCAATCAGTCATTCTGGGTGCAGGTTGTTTACAGACACAGCTGTATGGCTGAAACAAATAATTACTTTCATTATCAACCTGCATACAATCTCATCAAAAACGCTGACGAGATGTACCAACATCTATGTTGTAGGACCTTAGAATCTACAAATAAAGAAATAAAAACCTTCAGTTGTGGCAGATTAGCAACATAAATACAGACTTTTGTCTGCTTTTGGTCCCTTGTGTCTGTTGGAAACACTAGACTGTGTGTAACAAAAAGGATGATCAGGAGTTATTAGTAAGAAGCACTGTGTATTCCACATCTTTAGATTTTTAGAGCAGAGGGAGTTTTCAACCAATGCTGTCTCTTCACTTGACTTTCTTTAGATGCAATATACTACTTCCTTATTTGAACAATATGAAAACTGTGAAAATGGTCTTACTATTGTTATTTGAGCTCAGTTATTTTTAACTGAGCTCAGTGGTTGTCTTTTTGTAAATATATATTCTAATGGCTGCTGTAGCAAAGAATATATGAAAGAAATGATCAAGCCTCCTGTCACTAGAGGATGCCCACATGCACCTCCCTATGAAATGAATCCTGTGCCATAAATATCCCACAATAATTAACCGGAAGGAGGAAACAATACATCACTAACAGAGCTGCAGTGAGAGGCGGAGCAATAGTGGAAAAACAGGTGAACTTCAACGTCACATTTCTGAAATGAAACTTAAAGTCTGTCGAAGCAACAGGAGAACTGCAGTTGAGACAACTCTGTGTTTCTCTCTACAGACAATTTAAACTAAGTTCATCAGGTCTTTCTCATCTACAGCAGAAACACTGGTGAGTACAGCAGATGATGTCTATTATTTAAACAACCAGCATTAACACATACTTGAGCTCTAATCAAGCAGGAAATGCTTCTCTTACTTTGACTTTTTGTTCTTAGTGTGTAGATATGTCTGCTGCCACTAGTCTGCTGTCTCAAGATCAGTTTCTGTGCTCCATCTGTCTGGATGTGTTCACTGATCCAGTCGCCATACCATGTGGACACAACTTCTGCAAAAACTGCATCAGTGAACACTGGAATATTGCTGTCCAATGCCAGTGTCCCATCTGTAAAACGCTTTTCTACACAAAACCTGAGCTGCAGGTCAACATTTTCATCTCTGAGATGGTTGATCGGTTCAGACAGTCAGCTCAACAGAGAGCCAGCAGCAGCAGATCAGAGCAACAAGCTGCCAAACCAGGAGAAGTTCCCTGTGACGTCTGTACTGGAACCAAACTGAAGGCTGTGAAGTCCTGTCTGGTGTGTCTTGTGTGCTATTGTGAGATTCACCTGGAGCCTCATCTGACAGCGTCAGGATTGAAAAGACATGCGCTGATTGATCCTGTGGAGAACCTGGAAGGAAGAATGTGTATGAAGCATGATAAACTGCTGGAGTTGTTCTGCAAGGATGATCAGACATGTGTCTGTATGCTCTGCACTATTTTAGACCACAAGGCACATGAAGTTGTTCCCCTGAAAGAGGAATATGAAGAAAAGAAGGCCGAGCTAGAGAAGACAGAGACTGAGATTCAGCAGATGATCCAGAAGAGACGACTGAAGATTCAAGAGATCAAACAATCCGTCAAGCTCAGCAAGGAAAATGCAGACAAAGAGATAGCAGAAGATGTTCAGGCCTTTACCAAACTGAAGGAGTCAGTTGAGAAATACCAGGCCAGAGTCATCACAATGATTGAAGAGAAGCAGAAAAGGACAGAGAAACAGGCTGAAGGATTCATCAAAGAGCTGGAGCAGGAAATCTCTGAGCTGAAGAAGAGAAGTTCTGAGCTGGAGAAGCTCTCACACTCTGAAGACCACTTCAACCTCCTCCAAAGCTTCCTGTCCCTGAACGCTGCTCCACCCACCAAAGACTGGACAGATGTCAAAGTCTGTCTGCCGTCATATGATGGGACTGTGAAGACAGTTGTGGCTCAACTGGTGAAGAGACTGAAGAAAATGTTCACATACGGTGAGCTGATGTGGGTAAAGCAGTATGCATTGGATGTGACACTTGATCCTGATACAGCACATCCCAAACTCATCCTGTCTGATGATGGGAAACAAGTCCATCATGATGATGCAGAGAAGAATCTCCCAGACAAACCAGAGAGATTTTCTAGGGGTCTCTGTGTCTTAGGGAAGCAGATTGTTTCTTCTGGAAAAATTTACTTTGAGGTTCAAGTTAAAGAGAAGATGCGCTGGGATCTAGGAGTTGCCAGAGAATCGATCAACAGGAAGGAGCTATTCAGAATCAGCTGTGAGAATGGTTACTGGACTGTGAGTTTAAGGATTGAAAAGTACTTTGCTTTTGCTGAGACTCCAGTTCGTCTCTCTCTGAAGTCAAAGCCTCAGAAGGTTGGGGTGTTTGTGGATTATGATGAGGGTCTGGTCTCCTTTTATGATGTCAATGCTTCAGCTCTTATCTACTCGTATACCGGCTGCTCCTTCAATGAGAAACTCCTCCCATTCTTCTGTCCTGGTCTTAATCAGGGCGGTAACAACTCCACCCCTCTGATCATCTCCCCTGTCCACCACACTGAGTAGAGAAACCATTTGATTTCCTTGAAAAGGATTCACTATTTTTAAATGTGAGAAATCTCCATGGTTAGTGGTAATGTACAGTGTGTCCTTTTTTCTTCAGATTCTAGTTGTTGTAGATGTTTGCCTTCTTCATTATATATCCCATTTCTACTTACTGATGCAACACAATAATTTGATGATCATTAATTGAATTGATTTTATGTAATGTTGTTTAATCTGTTCTAATAAGTTTAATACCTGTCTTCAAATGTCAAACATCACAACAATGTAAATAGAAAAGGTTTTGTATGTGTTGGTTTAGAAAATGGCTGTTTATAGTCCAATAGTTACAGGGCCTAGTTTGGGTGTTTTTGATAACACTTTAGATTACAGACTACAGCATAATAGCATAAACTAAATAATACAATATCTCTGCTTCTGCTGAACTAATTTAGATCCTTTAAAAAATATTATTGGAGTGCAAAGTTAAATTGGTGGAATACTCTTTTAATGGGACTGAATGTTATCTGACTAAATTAAGTCCAACTGAAGTGAGCAAAACTTTTGTCTTTACTCTGCCTCACTATTTACCTATTTTTTCTGATATATTAATGTTAAAACAGCTCTGTGATTGTGATTTACATCTTATGTTATACTTTTTCATATTATTACTTTTATTTTTAAACCAGTGAGGTCCTGATAAAGTTCATAACCAAAGAACAAACAACTCAGTTTGGTTGTCTCTAGATTGCTGAACTGTGGTCTGGGGTCAAAGGTCAGGAGTAATATAATCATCACTCCCTGGATTTGAGGTATCGTTTGTGTGATTCATATTGTGAAGGTTTACTGATTTTAAATGTATAGTCTGTAAAAAGTATTTTATTGTATTTTGGATATGTTTTAAGAAAATTACTTTACATTAGTTTAGTTTATGTTGTTCAGTGTAAAAACATTAAACAATAAAACATAAAGCAAGTACATACGTTTCCTACATTGATATTTTTGGATGACATTAGAGACTCTTTAACTGCTGCAGTCTGATGGAACCACATGTGTCCAATATGACACTGTAACATAGTTAAACTGCTGTTGCTCCTCCACAGATTTCCCCTTCATATGAAAACCTCTTCATCACTGCCTCTATCAATACTCTCTTTGAATACCTTTTTTTTTGCAAACACCAGATATGTAACTTACCTTGTGTTTCCCTTTTAAATGTGACTTCATAGTGATTACAGAGTCAAAATATTTGTACCTTGTTAAAGCCTCCCACAGTGAGTAAGGAGACACATCAGAAACAGGTTTCTCTTCATTAGGAACAAAATTTAGAATATAGTGAACAAGACTCATTTAAAGTCTGACTTCAGTGTTTGCACTTTTTAAAAATGTTTTGCTGACTTTTCTCTCTATGTGATATTTTTGTGAGTTCTGATGTCTGCATTTATAGTCTAAGAACACAGTTGGCAGAAGTGCATCAAATCAATGTAGAAAAACCAATTGAACACAGAAGGCTGCAGATAGAAAACATTACAAGGAAAGATAAGAATATGATTCTTTATGAAGGATTGAGGGTTTGGATCAGGTGCAATCAGTCATTCTGGGTGCAGGTTGTTTACAGACACTCCTGTAGGGCTGAAACAAATAATTACTTTCATTATCAACCTGCATACAATCTCATCAAAAACGCTGACGAGATGTACCAACATCTCTGTCTTAGGACCTTAGAATCTACAAATAAAGAAATAAAAACCTTCAGTTGTGGCCAATTAGCAACATAAATACAGACTTTTGTCTGCTTTTGGTCCCTTGTGTCTATTGGAAACACTAGACTGTGTGTAACAAAAAGGATGATCAGGAGTTATTCGTAAGAAGCACTGTGTATTCCACATCTTTAGATTTTTAGAGCAGAGGGAGTTTTCAACCAATGCTTTCTCTTCACTTGACTTTCTTTAGATGCAATATACTACTTCGTTATTTGAACAATATGAAAACTGTGAAAATGGTCTTACTATTGTTATTTGAGCTCAGTTAAAAATAACTGAGGTTGTGGTTGTCTTTTTGTAAATATATATTCTAATGGCTGCTGTAGCAATGAATATATGAAAGAAATGATCAAGCCTCCTGTCACTAGAGGATGCCCATATGCACCCTCCTATGAAATGAATCCTGTGCCAAAAATATGCCACAATAATCACCCTGAAGGAGGAAACAATACGTCACTAACGGAGCTGCAGTGAGAGGCGGAGCAATAGTGAAAAAACAGGTGAACTTCAACGTCACATTTCTGAAATGAAACTTAAAGTCTGTCAAAGCAACAGGAGAACTGCAGTTGAGACAACTCTGTGTTTCTCTCCACAGACAATTTAAACTAAGTTCATCAGGTCTTTCTCATCTACAGCAGAAACACTGGTGAGTACAGCAGACAATATCTATTAATTAAACAACCAGCATTAACACATACTTGAGCTCTAATCAAGCAAGAAATGCTTCTCTTTTCATTTAATACTGACAGCTGTCAAATAAAACTTTCACTTAAGTGCAATGTAGTTATACAAAATGACCTAATTATTCAGTAATCATTGTTTGATATTTAAAACAATTGAAAAATCTGTAATTACTTGGATTTTTTGTTCTAGTGTGTAGATATGGCTGCTGCCACTAGTCTGCTGTCCGAAGATCAGTTTCTGTGCTCCATCTGTCTGGATGTGTTCACTGATCCAGTCAGTACACCATGTGGACACAACTTCTGCAAAAACTGCATCACTGAACACTGGAATATTGCTGTCCAATGCCAGTGTCCCATCTGTAAAACGCTTTTCTACACAAAACCTGAGCTGCAGGTCAACATTTTCATCTCTGAGATGGTTGATCGGTTCAGACAGTCAGCTCAACAGAGAGCCAGCAGCAGCAGATCAGAGCAACAAGCTGCCAAACCAGGAGAAGTTCCCTGTGACGTCTGCACTGGAACCAAACTGAAGGCTGTGAAGTCCTGTCTGGTGTGTCTGGTGTCCTACTGTGAGACTCACCTGGAGCCTCATCTGACAGCATCAGGACTGAAAATACATGAGCTGATTGATCCTGTGGAGAACCTGGAGGGAAGAATGTGTGTGAACCACAATAAACTGCTGGAGTTGTTCTGCAAGGATGATCAGACATGTGTCTGTATGGTCTGCACTATTTTAGACCACAAAGCACATGAAGTTGTTCCTCTAAAAGAGGAATATGAAGAAAAGAAGGCCGAGCTGGAGAAGACAGAGACTGAGATTCAGCAGATGATCCAGAAGAGACGACTGAAGATTCAAGAGATCAAACAAACCATCAAGCTCAGCAAGGAAAATGCAGACCAAGAGATAGCAGAAGATGTTCAGGCCTTTACCAAACTGAAGGAGTCAGTTGAGAAATACCAGGCCAGAGTCATCACAATGATTGAAGAGAAGCAGAAAAGGACAGAGAAACAGGCTGAAGGATTCATCAAAGAGCTGGAGCAGGAAATCTCTGAGCTGGAGAAGCTCACACACTCTGAAGACCACTTCAACCTCCTCCAAAGCTTCCCGTCCCTGAGCGCTGCTCCACCATCCAAAGACTGGACAGAAGTCAGAGTCCGTCCGCTGTCATATGATGGGACTGTGAAGACAGTTGTGGCTCAACTGGTGGAGAGACTGAAGAAAATGTTCACATACAGTGAGCTGATGTGGGTCCAGCAGTATGCAGTGGATGTGACACTTGATCCTGATACAGCAAATCCAAAACTCATCCTGTCTGATGATGGGAAACAAGTCCATCATGTTGATGCAAAGAAGAATCTCCCAGACAACCCAGAAAGATTTTCTATTGGTCTCTGTGTCTTAGGGAAGCAAACTGTTTCTTCTGGAAAAATTTACTTTGAGGTTCAGGTTAAAGGAAAGCCTGATTGGGTTTCAGGAGTTTCCAGAGAGTCAATCAACAGGAAGGGGCTATCTGCAATTAGCTGTAAGAATGGTTACTGGACTGTATGCTTGACGAATGAAAATTGGTACTTTGCTCTTGCTGATACTCCAGTTCGTCTCTCTCTGAAGTCAAAGCCTCAGAAGGTTGGGGTGTTTGTGGATTATGAGGAGGGTCTGGTCTCCTTTTATGATGTCAATGCTTCAGCTCTTATCTACTCGTATACTGGTTGCTCCTTCAATGAGAATCTCCTCCCATTCTTCTGTCCCTGTTCTAATCAGGGCGGTAAAAACTCCACCCCTTTGATCATCTCCCCTGTCCACCACACTGAGTAGAGAAACCATTTGATTTCCTTGAAAAAGACTCACTTTTTTATTTTGAGAAATCTTCATGTTTAGTGGTAATGTACAGTGTCTACTTGTTGTCTCCAGATTCTAGTTGTTGTGGATGTTTGCCCTCTTTATTATATATCCCATTTGTACTTACTACTGCAAGACAGTAATTTCACCATGAATAATTTGTTTGATTTTATGTAATGTTGTTTAATCCGTTCTAATAAGTTTAATACCTGTCTTCAAATGTCAAACATCGCAACAATGTAAACAGAAAAGGTTTTGCATGTGTGGGTTTAGAAAATGGCTGTTTATAGTCCAATATTTACAGGGCCTAGTTTGGGTGTTTTTGATAACTCTTTAGATTACAGACTACAGCATAATAGCATAAACTAAATAAGACAATATCTCTGCTTCTGCTGAACTAATTTAGATCCTTTAAAAAATATTATTGGAGTGCAAAGTTAAATTGGTGGAATACTCTTTTAATGGGACTGAATGTTATCTGACTAAATTAAGTCCAACTGAAGTGAGCAAAACTTTTCTCTTTACTCTGCCTCACTATTTATCTATTTTTTCTGATATATTATATATTAATGTTAAAACAGCTCTGTGATTGTGATTTACATCTTATGTTATACTTTTTCATATTATTACTTTTATTTTTAAACCAGTGAGGTCCAGATAAATTTCATAACTGAAAAACAAACAACTCAGTTTGGTTGTCTCTAGATTGCTGAACTGTGGTCTGGGGTCAAAGGTCAGGGGTAATATAATCATCTCTCCCTGGATATGAGGTATCGTTTGTGTTATTCATATTGTGAAGGTTTATTTAGTTTGTTGATTTTAAATGTACAGTATGTAAAGGCATTTTATTGTATTTTGGATATGTTTTAGGAAAAATATAAATATGCCACAATAATTAACCGGAAGGAGGAAACAATACGTCACTAACAGAGCTGCAGTGAGAGGCGGAGCAATAGTGGAAAAACGGGTGAACTTCAACGTCACATTCCTGAAATGAAACTTAAAGTCTGTCGAAGCAACAGGAGAACTGCAGTTGAGACAACTCTGTGTTTCTCTCTACAGACAAATTTAAACTAAGTTCATCAGGTCTTTCTCATCTACAGCAGAAACACTGGTGAGTACAGCAGACAATATCTATTATGTAAACAACCAGCATTAACACATACTTGAGCTCTAATCAAGCAGGAAATGCTTCTCTTTTTTAATTTAATACTGACAGCTGTCAAATAAAAGTTTCACTTAAGTGCAATGTAGTTAAACAAAATTACCTAATTATTCAGTAATTATTGTTTGATATTTAAAACAATTGAAAAATCTGTAATTACTTTGACTTTTTGTTCTTAGTGTGTAGATATGTCTGCTGCCACTAGTCTGCTGTCTCAAGATCAGTTTCTGTGCTCCATCTATATGGATGTGTTCACTGATCCAGTCGCCATACCATGTGGACACAACTTCTGCAAAAACTGCATCAGTGAAAATTGGGATAGTGATACTGTCCAATGCCAGTGTCCCATCTGTAAAAAGCTTTTCTCCTCAAGACCTGAGCTGCAGGTCAACATGAGATGGTTGATCGGTTCAGACAGTCAGCTCAACAGAGAGCCAACAGCAGCAGATCAGAGCAACAAGCTGCCAAACCAGGAGAAGTACCCTGTGACGTCTGTACTGGAACCAAACTGAAGGCTGTGAAGTCCTGTCTGGTGTGTCTGGTGTCCTACTGTGAGACTCACCTGGAGCCTCATTTGACAGCATCAGGACTGAAAATACATGAGCTGATTGATCCTGTGGAGAACCTGGAGGGAAGAATGTGTGTGAACCACAATAAACTGCTGGAGTTGTTCTGCAAGGATGATCAGACATGTGTCTGTATGGTCTGCACTATTTTAGACCACAAAGCACATGAAGTTGTTCCTCTAAAAGAGGAATATGAAGAAAAGAAGGCCGAGCTGGAGAAGACAGAGACTGAGATTCAGCAGATGATCCAGAAGAGACGACTGAAGATTCAAGAGATCAAACAATCCATCAAGCTCAGCAAGGAAAATGCAGACAAAGAGATAGCAGAAGATGTTCAGGCCTTTACCAAACTGAAGGAGTCAGTTGAGAAATACCAGGCCAGAGTCATCACAATGATTGAAGAGAAGCAGAAAAGGACAGAGAAACAGGCTGAAGGATTCATCAAAGAGCTGGAGCAGGAAATCTCTGAGCTGGAGAAGCTCACACACTCTGAAGACCACTTCAACCTCCTCCAAAGCCTCCCGTCCCTGAACGCTGCTCCACCATCCAAAGACTGGACAGAAGTCAGAGTCCGTCCGCTGTCATATGATGGGACTGTGAAGACAGTTGTGGCTCAACTGGTGGAGAGACTGAAGAAAATGTTCACATACAGTGAGCTGATGTGGGTCCAGCAGTATGCAGTGGATGTGACACTTGATCCATATACAGCAAATCCAAAACTCATCCTGTCTGATGATGGGAAACAAGTCCATCATGTTGATGCAAAGAAGAATCTCCCAGACAACCCAGAAAGATTTTCTATTGGTCTCTGTGTCTTAGGGAAGCAAACTGTTTCTTCTGGAAAAATGTACTTTGAGGTTCAGGTTAAAGGAAAGCCTGATTGGGTTTCAGGAGTTTCCAGAGAGTCAATCAACAGGAAGGGGCTATCTGCAATTAGCTGTAAGAATGGTTACTGGACTGTATGCTTGAAGAATGAAAATTGGTGCTTTGCTCTTGCTGATACTCCAGTCTGTCTCTCTCTGAAGTCAAAGCCTCAGAAGGTTGGGGTGTTTGTGGATTATGAGGAGGGTCTGGTCTCCTTTTATGATGTCAATGCTTCAGCTCTTATCTACTCGTATACTGGCTGCTCCTTCAATGAGAATCTCCTCCCATTCTTCTGTCCCTGTTCTAATCAGGGCGGTAAAAACTCCACCCCTTTGATCATCTCCCCTGTCCACCACACTGAGTAGAGAAACCATTTGATTTCCTTGAAAAAGACTCACTTTTTTATTTTGAGAATTCTTCATGTTTAATGGTAATGTACAGTGTCTACTTGTTGTCTCCAGATTCTAGTTGTTGTGGATGTTTGCCCTCTTTATTATACAGTACAGACCAAAAGTTTGGACACACCTTCTCATTCAAAGAGTTTTCTTTATTTTCATGACTATGAAAATTGTAGATTTACACTGAAGGCATCAAAACTATGAATTAACACATGTGGAATTATATACTTAACAAAAAAGTGTGAAACAACTGAAAATATGTCTTATATTCTAGTTTCTTCAAAGTAGCCACCTTTTGCTTTGATTACTGCTTCGCACACTCTTGGCATTCTCTTGATGAGCTTCAAGAGGTAGTCACCTGAAATGGTCTTCCAACAGTCTTGAAGGAGTTCCCAGAGATGCTTAGCACTTGTTGGCCCCTTTGCCTTCACTCTGCGGTCCAGCTCACCCCAAACCATCTCGACTGGGTTCAGGTCCGGTGACTGTGGAGGCCAGGTCATCTGGCGCAGCACCCCATCACTCTCCTTCTTCTCCCTTACACAGCCTGGAGGTGTGTTTGGGGTCATTGTCCTGTTGAAAAATAAATGATGGTCCAACTAAACGCAAACCGGATGGAATAGCATGCCGCTGCATCCGTTCACCTTTTCTGCGTCGCACAAAGACACGGTGGTTGGAACCAAAGATCTCAAATTTGGACTCATCAGACCAAAGCACAGATTTCCACTGGTTTAATGTCCATTCCTTGTGTTCTTTAGCCCAAACAAGTCTCTTCTGCTTGTTGCCTGTCCTTAGCAGTGGTTTCCTAGCAGCTATTCTACCATGAAGGCCTGATTCACACAGTCTCCTCTTAATAGTTGTTTTAGAGATGTGTCTGCTGCTAGAACTCTGTGTGGCATTGACCTGGTCTCTAATCTGAGCTGCTGTTAACCTGCGATGTCTGAGGCTGGTGACTCGGATGAACTTATCCTCCGCAGCAGAGGTGACTCTTGGTCTTCCTTTCCTGGGGCGGTCCTCATGTGAGCCAGTTTCTTTGTAGCACTTGATGGTTTTTGCGACTGCACTTGGGGACACTTTCAAAGTTTTCCCAATTTTTCGAACTGACTGACCTTTCTTTACTTAGCTGCTTTTTTCTTGCCATAATACAAATTCTAACAGTCTATTCAGTAGGACTATCAGCTGTGTATCCACCTGACTTCTGCACAACACAACCGATGGTCCCAACCCCATTTATAAGGCAAGAAATCCCACTTATTAAACCTGACAGAGCACACCTGTGAAGTGAAAACCATTTCAGGTGACTACCTCTTGAAGCTCATCAAGAGAATGCAGAGTGTGTGCAAAGCAGTAATCAGAGCAAAAGGTGGCTACTTTGAAGAAACTAGAATATAAGGCGTATTTTCAGTTGTTTTACACTTAAGTACATATTTCCACAAGTGTTAATTCATAGTTTTGATGCCTTCAGTGTGAATCTACAATGTCAATAGTCATGAAAAGAAAGGAAACTCATTGAATGAGAAGGTGTGTCCAAACTTTTGGTCTGTACTGTATATCCCATTTGTACTTACTACTGCAAGACACTAATTTCACCATGAATAATTTGTTTGATTTTATGTAATGTTGTTTATTCTGTTCTAATAAGGTTAATACCTGTCTTCAAATGTCAAACATCACAACAATGTAAACAGAAAAGGTTTTGCATGTGTGGGTTTAGAAAATGGCTGTTTATAGTCCAATATTTACAGGGCCTAGTTTGAGTGTTTTTGATAACTCTTTAGATTACAGACTACAGCATAATAGCATAAACTAAATAATACAATATCTCTGCTTCTGCTGAACTAATTTAGATCCTTTAAAAAATATTATTGGAGTGCAAAGTTAAATTGGTGGAATACTCTTTTAATGGGACTGAATGTTATCTGACTAACTTAAGTCCAACTGAAGTGAGCAAAACTTTTCTCTTTACTCTGCCTCACTATTTACCTATTTTTTCTGATATATGATATATTAATGTTAAAACAGCTCTGTGATTGTGATTTACATCTTATGTTATACCTTTTCATATTATTACTTTTATTTTTAAACCAGTGAGGTCCAGATAAAGTTCATAACCAAAGAACAAACAACTCAGTTTGGTTGTCTCTAGATTGCTGAACTGTGGTCTGGGGTCAAAGGTCAGGGGTAATATAATCATCTCTCCCTGGATTTGAAGTATCGTTTGTGTGATTCATATTGTGAAGGTTTACTGATTTTAAATGTATAGTCTGTAAAAAGTATTTTATTGTATTTTGGATATATTTTAAGAAAATTACTTTACATTAGTTTAGTTTGTTGTTCAGTGTAAAAACATTAAAAAATAAAACATAAAGCAAGTACATACGTTTTCTACATTGATATTTTTGGATGACATTAGAGACTCTTTAACTGCTGCAGTCTGATGGAACCACATGTGTCCAATATGACACTGTGACACAGTTAAACTGCTGTTGCTCCTCCACAGATTTCCCCTTCATATGCAAACCTCTTCATCACTGCCTCTATCAATACTCTCTTTGAATACCTTTTTTTTTTTTTCAAACACCAGATATGTAACTTACCTTGTGTTTCCCTTTTAAATGTGACTTCATAGTGATTACAGAGTCAAAATATTTGTACCTTGTTAAAGCCTCCCACAGTGAGTAAGGAGACACATCAGAAACAGGTTTCTCTTCATTAGGAACAAAATTTAGAATATAGTGAACAAGACTCATTTAAAGTCTGACTTCAGTGTTTGCATTTTTTAAAAATGTTTTGCTGACTTTTCTCTCTGTGATATTTTTGTGAGTTCTGATGGCTGCATTTATAGTCTAAGAACACAGTTGGCAGAAGCACTGTATATTCCACATCTTTAGATTTTTAGAGCAGAGGGAGTTTTCAACCAATGCTTTCTCTTCACTTGACTTTCTTTAGATGCAATATACTACTTGAAAATTCCTTATTTGAACAATGTGAAAACTGTGAAAATGGTCTTACTATTGTTATTTGAGCTCAGTTATTTTTAACTGAGTTCAATGGTTGTCTTTTTGTAAATATATATTCTAATGGCTGCTGTAGCAAAGAATATATGAAAGAAATTATCAAGCCTCCTGTCACTAGAGGATGCCCACATGCACCTCCCCATGAAATGAATCCTGTGCCAAAAATATCCCACAAGAATTAACCAGAAGGAGGAAACAATACGTCACTAACAGAGCTGCAGTGAGAGGCGGAGCAATAGTGGAAAAACGGGTGAACTTCAACGTCACATTCCTGAAATGAAACTTAAAGTCTGTCAAAGCAACAGGAGAACTGCAGTTGAGACAACTCTGTGTTTCTCTCTACAGACAAATTTAAACTAAGTTCATCGGGTCTTTCTCATCTACAGCAGAAACACTGGTGAGTACAGCAGATAATATCTATTATTTAAACAACCAGCATTAACACATACTTGAGCTCTGATCAAGCAGGAAATGCTTCTCTTTTCATTTAATACTGACAGCTGTCAAATAAAACTTTCACTTAAGTGCAATGTAGTTATACAAAATGACCTAATTATTCAGTAATCATTGTTTGATATTTAAAACAATTGAAAAATCTGTAATTAATTTGACTTTTTGTTCTTAGTGTGTAGATATGGCTGCTGCCACTAGTCTGCTGTCTGAAGATCAGTTTCTGTGCTCCATCTGTCTGGATGTGTTCACTGATCCAGTCAGTACACCATGTGGACACAACTTCTGCAAAAACTGCATCAGTGAACACTGGAATATTGCTGTCCAATGTCAGTGTCCCATCTGTAAAACGCTTTTCTACACAAAACCTGAGCTGCAGGTCAACATTTTCATCTCTGAGATGGTTGATCGGTTCAGACAGTCAGCTCAACAGAGAGCCAGCAGCAGCAGATCAGAGCAACAAGCTGCCAAACCAGGAGAAGTTCCCTGTGACGTCTGCACTGGAACCAAACTGAAGGCTGTGAAGTCCTGTCTGGTGTGTCTGGTGTCCTACTGTGAGACTCACCTGGAGCCTCATCTGACAGCATCAGGACTGAAAAGACATCAGCTGATTGATCCTGTAGAGAACATGGAGGGAAGAATGTGTGTGAACCACAATAAACTGCTGGAGTTGTTCTGCAAGGATGATCAGACATGTGTCTGTATGCTCTGCACTATTTTAGACCACAAAGCACATAATGTTGTTCCGCTGAAACAAGAATATGAAGAAAAGAAGGCCGAGCTGGTGAAGACAGAGGCTGAGATTCAGCAGATGATCCAGAAGAGACGACTGAAAATTCAAGAGATCAAACAATCCATCAAGCTCAGCAAGGAAAATGCAGACAAAGAGATAGCAGAAGATGTTCATGTCTTCACCAAACTGAAGGAGTTAGTTGAGAAATACCAGGCCAGAGTCATCACAGTGATTGAAGAGAAGCAGAAAAGGACAGAGAAACAGGCTGAAGGATTCATCAAAGAGCTGGAGCAGGAAATCTCTGAGTTGAAGAAGAGGAGTTCTGATCTGGAGAAGCTCTCACGCTCTGAAGACCACCTCCACCTCCTCCAAAGCTTCCCGTCCCTGAACGCTGCTCCACCCACCAAAGACTGGACAGAAATCGGAGTCTGTCAGCCGTCATATGATGGGATTGTGAGGACAGCTGTGGTTCAGCTGAAGGAAACACTGAAGAAAGTGTGTCCAGAGGCTGAGCTGATGTGAGCCCAGCAGTATGCAGCGGATGTGACACTTGATCCTGATTCAGCAAGTCCCAAACTCATCCTGTCTGATGATGGGAAACAAGTCCATCATGTTGATGCAAAGAAGAATCTCCCAGACAACCCAGAAAGATTTTCTATTGGTCTCTGTGTCTTAGGGAAGCAGATTGTTTCGTCTGGAAGATTTTACTTTGAGGTTCAGGTTAAAGGAAAGCCTGATTGGGTTTCAGGAGTTTCCAGAGAGTCAATCAACAGGAAGGGGCTATCTGCAATTAGCTGTAAGAATGGTTACTGGACTGTATGCTTTAGGAATGAAAATTGGTACTTTGCTCTTGCTGATACTCCAGTCTGTCTCTCTCTGAAGTCAAAGCTTGAGAAGGTTGGCGTGTTTGTAGATTATGAGGAGGGTCTGGTCTCCTTTTATGATGTCGATGCTTCAGCTCTTATCTACTCCTATACCGGCTGCTCCTTCAATGAGAAACTCCTTCCATTCTTCTGTTCTGGTCTTAATCAGGACGGTAAAAACTCCACCCCTCTGATCATCTCCTCTGTCCACCACACTGAGTAGAGAAACCATTTGATTTCCTTGAAAAAGATTCACTGTTTTTTAAGGTGAGAAATCTCCATGTTTAGTGGTAATGTACAGTGTCTACTTGTTGTCTACAGATTCTAGTTGTTGTGGATGTTGCCCTCTTCTAATGAGTGTTATGCTTGTCCTCAAATGTGAAAAACATCACAAAGTAATGTAAATAAAAACTCATCATGTGGAAAAGTTCTTGCATGTGTAGATGGGAAATTAAAAACAAACTGTATAGCAGTAAGTGGGTTTTAAAAATGGATGGATGGACATATTTTGGTAGAATTACTGAAGAATATTTTATTTTATAGTTTGCATTTCTCACATCATACAGTAAGTGCTGGAGTCCAATAGTAAAAGGCCTTGCTTTGGTATTTTTGGTAACATTTAAAATTACAGACCGCAGCATACAACATAATTGAATCAACAGGATGATATTTCTGGTTCTGCTGCTTGAAGTTTCATCCTTTTTTAAACTGAAGTGAGTGAAACTTTTCACTCTGCTTCACTATTTATCTTATTCTTTCTGACGTATCATATATTAATGTTAAAACTGTCCTGTGATTGTGTGGTTGTGCTTTATATCTTATACTTTTTTATTTTGTGACTTATTTTTTTTAATGATGTATCATTTGTGTGATTCAATTTGTGAAGGTTTTGTTAGACTGCTGATTTTTTATAAGCACTACAAACCAACATCTGTTTGTTTTTTTACTCAGAAAAAAGATATGCAATACTGTTTTCCTATAATTATTTGCATGTTCTTGTAGCTGCAGTTTATTTGACACAAGGTGTATACAAATTATTGCCGCCATCATCCAATCATCATAACTGCCTTTTACACAATCCATATATTTTAATGCAAAATAAACATTTTGTAAAATATTATTAATCATTTAAATAACAAAATTTAGAAGATTGTGTTGCCATGATGGAGGCGTGGCTATGCTGTTAGTTTTTGGGTGTTTTTTTGAAGTACAAATACACATATTTGCATCGTTCATGTTCATGTGTACTAAGTGGTAATGAATGGAATAAAATTGAATTGAAAATTGAATTAAATATGTCTCTAATATACAAATACACACTTCTGTGAGCATATGTCCTCTAATTGAAAAGTGAAACTACTCCTAAGTCTGTGTAAACACTTTGATGCAGTACTAAACTTTAACCACTGGATGGCGGTGTTTCCCTGCTTTATGAAAGTTAGCTACATTAAAGTCCTTCACTGTAGAATCACTTCATATTGTGAGAGGCAGAAGGGGTGAGAGGGATTGGGAAGGAAAAATGTTACTCCTTCTTCTCATATCTTTCTCTCTCTCTCTCCTTTCCTCTCCTTCTTTAGCCTCTTTTCTGTCTCCTTCCTTCCTCTCTTTTCTTTGTTTTTCCTCTTTGCCTTTTCTGTCTGTTTTTAAGGCAAGTTCCTTAAAAGAGAAACTGTGTATACTTCAGTATTTTCCCTGAAACAAGTTGTTAGAATCCAACTAGTTAATATTCAAATCAAAATTATCAGCAGAGGAGGCGTAAAGTGTTTGAAGCTTAATGTTTTCCTGGACCAGTAGTGTCATCAGCTCCTCCATCTTGCTCGCCTTATTGAGCCTCTTCTCTTCCTCAGCGAGCCACTTTTCCTCCACCTGTTTCTCCAGCTCCTCTGTTCTCTGCCAGCTCTCCTCCTTTATTGACCACTCACACCTGAGACGATCCTCCTGAACTTTCTGTTTTGTTTGCGACTCCATCTTGAGGATTTCCATCTCTATCGTTCTCAGCCAGGCCAAGCTCTCCAGATTTCCTTCAGTGAGTGCCATCATTCGATTCGACACCTTTTCCCGGTTGACCTGGCTTGCCTTCTTCAGCTCAGCAGCTACCTCCTCCTCTTTAACAATCCACAGACTTTTCCACTGTATATTGAACTTTATCAAAATCCTGTTGAAGGAAAGTTTCAGCTCCAAACTAGTTGTGATGTCACAAATCATGCTCATAGGAACACACCTTAAACTCAGACTTTTGGTGAACACAGAGAAACTTTCTACTTTCAGCAGATGAATATAAAAACAAACTCTGCACATACATCATTCTGCAAAGTGAAGCTCAAACATCCAACTGAAGGAACCAGAAGAAAAACACACATTCTTGAGTGTGTAACAAAGTGCCGCCAGTGCCTGAACACAACCATAACAAAGTTTATGCTGTTGTAACTATCAGAACATATTGTAATGCAAGATTTTGGCAGGGAAAAAACATGGAATATGTTGCCACTGAAGATTTTCTCACTGTGTTAACAGAAAACTTACTAATAATAATTAATTTAGTGGTGCAAACTATTCAAATGAACACAAAGTGATTACAACACAGACAATCTTTGGTCTCTGAGGCCTCCGAGTGTCTGGGACTGTTGCCCACTTTGTCCTGATGATAATCCAGTTTTGGCTACAACCCCCACTACTTAGCATAATTTATTTTTATGATTGTATATATCTTCTCTTTCTTTAGGGAAGATTTATATATTCACAACGATTCACAAACTATATCATCTCACAAATACAGTAAGAGTAAGTGTTTCCCTGATGGAGCGATAACACTGCTTAAGCTGCACTTTCCCCTTCTTCACTCGCCTCATTTCTCTGAGAAAACACAGGCAGCGGTCGGTTAATCTTGAATATCCCCCCCCAAAGACTCTCAAGAGGATGTCGAGGGGCCCTGACGGAGTCTTCTTCACTCATCTCTTCTCCCCTTCTGAGTCAGACTAATCCAATATGACTGGTAATTAGATCATTCAAGTGTCTGCCACCCTGTCTGCTGTCTGCTAATGCATTACCAATACCTGCCTTAAACGTTAGGCTGAAGGAGCGCTTCTGTGACAAGACAGGAAATAAGAGAGATGACGGGTCTTTGAAGCGAGTCAGGAGCTCAAGAAGGGGGGGGGGGGAAACGTTTCCTGGAATCAGATGAGGAGAGGATGAAGATCAGACTCACATGACGGCTTGAGAGACGGGGCTCTGGTGCAGTTTTACAGCTGTCAGAAAGTGTTTCGTGATATCAAGGCCGAGTGCGCATCAGAGATCTCATGTCAGGATGAGCAGGTCAATTCAGTGATCTGTCGTTTCGTATTTCACCTTTTCTAATCCAGGAAGTGGTTTTGCTCTCTTTCTCCTGCACAGATCTGCTTTTACACTCAAACAGTTTAAAGTTTGATTAATATGTGATTTTAACTCCGTTTTCCATTTTTTTCTGAACTGTAGGTGTCCTTTATTTTAAATAGATGGTATTACATATATTATCTTATATGATATTTACACTGAGTGAAACATTCAAGCCCAAAACTTCATGTTTTTTTAGCTGCAATATTCCATCAAATTAAGTTATTGTAGATTTCTTGAACATAATTTTATACAAAAATTTCCTCCAAATTCAGCCTGATATATTTGGTATCATTGGACACTAGAATTTTACCTCCTGTATAGTTTTTATTTTTTATTCTCATTTTCATATTTTACTTTTATAATTTGTATTCATTCATTTGTCTCTTATTTATCTGAACTTACTTGTCTCTGTGCTGCTTCAGGCTCACATCTCTTATCTCTCATATCTTAGAATTTTAAATAAAGTTTAACAATCTGTAGCTGCACAGGAGTTAGACGGGTTATTTTTAGACGGGACATCACTTACAAAAGTATTGTTAGGATTTTATTCAAACAGAATTGATACAGTTTATTGTTGCTTGATTTGGAACAAATAAGGAAGGGCATGAATTGCTTTATTATTCTCAAATTGTGAGGTGAAAATGGGAATGTGTTTTTATTCTGACACTATAAAGTTATAAATAACTATAAAGTTTCAGTTTTTAAAATGTTTTTTGAAAAATGGTCATCAAGGAAACACATCAGTCAAAACTGAAGTCAAGAAAATACAGCATGTCAAAGCCTTGTCTTTCTGTCTTTCTCGTGGGTTTGGGCAGTTTGGGAAAAGTTTTCATTGGTACAACAGTAAACCAAATGCAAAAGTTAAAGGAAAGATGCAGGGCTTTTTTTACAGGTAATTCTATGCTAATTTCCTGCAAATTTTCTGAGTAATTGCATGTATGTAGTGGTAAATGTTTAGGACATTTTACAGAAAGGGTGGTGCAATTTGGTACAAATTATAAGAAAAGAAATGTTAAGTTGGTTTAGTTTATAAGTACCCAGTCAGGCTCACAGTTTATAAGAAAGAATCTAATAGTTTAATGCACAAAACTACACCGTAAAAACTAAGTATTTTCTGTCAGTTAAAGAATTGTTAAGTCTATTTATTAAGATTTTTTGCAAATTAACCACTATGTATGAACCAAAATATAATGAGGGACATGTGCTGACTAAACCAACCTTTTCTCTTTTTCATGTTTTTTCTTAATTTGTACCAAAACACACCACCCTCTCTGTCAAATTTTCCTGAAAAATGACCGTTAACTATCTGCACTTACCTAGAAAATTTCCAGGAAATTTATATGAAATTAAAGGACCTGTAAAATAAGGAGTTACCACATGCTGTCCGTGATAATATGATGTCAATAAAACAATCACTAATTATTACTTTTTTTTGTAAAACTGGTTTACAGAGCGGAAGGCATGAGAGCTGCTCCATAACTCAATAATACATATTGGTTGGGTGAAGAGTCTTTCCACATTTTCTCATAACAAGGTTGTTTATTAAACTTCAAACTGCTAGAAGTTTTCCAGCTAACATGTTTCCACACAACTCCATCCTCTACATCTGTCTTTCAGTTCTGCCGTATTTATCATTTCTGTCTCTTTGTCTGTCTTTGTCTCTGTGTCTTTTTCTCCTAAATATTTTCTGCTTTGTTTCCAGAGTTTTTACTCCTGGCCTGTATATATCCCTTGAAGCACATTTGTTGCATCTTTTTGCAAGAAATGTGCTACATAAATATACAGTTTTATAATTACTTTTATCAGTACTATTTAATAGTAGTTGTATTAGCAGTTATGGTTGCAGTGCTGCCAGCAGGTGGCACTGTGGTCTAAGTAAAGGTTTTCAGGTCACATGCAGCTGATTAGTTTTTACTTTATTCACGCTGCCTGAGTCCAGCCACACACACACACACACACACACACACACACACACACACACACACACACACACAGTGCTTGCTTGTTGTCAGGTATCAGGTGTCAAACTACCAACCACACACACTTGAGGGAGTGTCGCCACAACACCTGAGAGGCTGAGAAACCCCCTCAGAGCTCAGAGAGAACAACAGAATAATGAACTTTTTTTTCCAAGAGAAACAATGTGTTTTGGAGACAAATGGAAAAAAACACAATAAGACAGAATGTGAAGTCTATCCTGAAGTAAAACTATATTAGAGAGGAGTTAAACTGAAAATTGGAAATAAAGATTACTATGCAAGAGATGTTGCCTTTCTTCTCTTGTCTGTTCTGCTCAGTTTACTTTTCAATTCTACTTCCATTTGTTTCTATCCCCACAGATGTGAAATGCATCTGTACTGGATTTATGCCAGTGAAAATACAGAAGATTTAAAAGCCTTTGTGAACTATAAGCTGCTGTAAGTTGAATCATTGTTCCTGTTATAAGATTCTGTATTTAACCTCTTAAACCCCAGTTTGCATCTATTTCCCCAGAAGTTTTTCTCTTATAGTGTGTCATGTATTCAGTATCAGCTCTTTTTACAGTAAGTGAAATGTTGTTTTTTATTGCTGCAGTAATAAAACACACTCCCCCCAAATTTAGTCTGAAATATTTAGTATCTTCAGAACCTTTGGGGTCTCTACTAGAATTAGAGATAAAGTTCTGTCTGTTGAACAATTAGAGATATTTTGTTAAGAATGTGTAAAGTAGAGCTGGAAAGAAAGACTATTTTCAATTAGTGTGATCATTATTTTCTCAATAAATTGATTATTTTGTGTCATGAGATGCCAGAAAATAATGAAAATGCCTTTTATAACTTTCTAGAGCCCGAGCTTACATGTTCAAATCACTCATTTTGTCCAACTAAAAGTCCAAAACCCAAAGATAACCAACACAAATTCACATTTGAGACACTGGAACCAGATATTTTTTTTGGCATTTTTGCTTGAAAAATGACTTAACTGCTTATTAAAATTGTTGCCAAATTATTTTCTGTTGATCATCTTATCGACTCAGCTGTAGTGTTAAGGATTGGTTTTCTATTAGCTTTTTTAAAAGGAACCACGTAATATAATAGTAGTAAGATAAAACAGAAGTACCATATTTAACGATGCACAAAGACTGAGTTGTTTATTCACGTACAAAACATTTTGGTTAGCCTGTTAGCCTGTTAGCTTGTTAGCCTGGGAGATGCGGGGAAAAAGTATTTTATCGGGGTAAACCTTAAGTGTGTTTCTTTTCTTTCTGTGGTATTAGGTGCACAATTTATTTGACGTTTCTGCACATAAACATGTTACCTGAAACAGGTTCACAATTTTTCAAGTCTGTCTTAGAGCAACAGTCAGGTGCCCATATGATCAATGAAACAGGTTTGCTCGCTGTAATCAGTCCTCATGTTCATACCGGTCATTAAGGGGATTAATCCCTTCCTAACGTGCTTACAATGCAAGTGATGGTGGACAAAGTACACAATCCTTGTTCAATGCAAAAATGTATTCAAAAGTTTATCTGAAGTAAATATGAGGCTTCAGTTGTCTGATTTAGTCAGATTAAGTTAATGTCTTTCAGAGTTGGAGCCTTTTTAGAACAAATGTGCCTCTTTTTATTTCAATCCTTCCACTGCAGCTCAACAGGGAAACAAAAAGAGGGAATTTTGTACTAAAAAGACTAAAAAGATGTGAAACGGGCCAAGTATTTGGCAAAGCCTTGAACACCAAAACTAACAAATGTGGATTATATAAGTGATTGATTAGTTTTTGCAGTTTTCTTCAGTTTATTGTACTTCATTTTGACATTCAACCTGTTATTGATCTGTGCGTGTGTGTGTGTCTGTGTGTTCAGTGTGTACACAGGTGTATGCAAGTATGATTACTTGTTGCTATGAATTAGAGGGAGTGCACACTGTATAATACAGTATTTTTCACCTTACTACGGTTTGCCTCCACATGAAAAGAAGAATTTCCGTTACTCTGTGAAAAAGAACAACAGAGTTAATCTCACCCACTCAGGCCTACCTGCTGTCGCCGGGCGAACGCTACAGCGAACGTACTGATTGGCTATCGGCCTCCGGCTCCATTGTTGTGACCGTGCTTCTGTTGTCTCATACCTCAACAGCTGTAATGAGAGAGGGGAGGCAGGGAGGGGGGGGGGAGGCCTTTTTACCCTCCTGTAGGGAAGCTGTTGAGCTTAATGTTTAATAAGCCACTGGACACAGAAGGAAACCTGATCCTCTCCGGAGAGGGTGGCGTGTGTGTTTTTGTGTTTGTGTATTTGTGTGTGTGTGTGTGTGCGCTCTCTCTCTCTGTGCATTTGTTGTGTGAGTATCCAAGCGTGCTGCATTATTCTCTGGTCAATGTGTGAATCAGATACACTGTGTTGATCGGGCTCTGTTGTAATGGACTCTTTATTCAACTCAAGGCCGGCTTGTATTTCTCCACAGAGCACAGCCACGGAGAAAACTGCTCCGTTTGTCACCTTGATTTATTTCTACTTCTTCTTTTTGTGCATTAATCAATATTTTATTAACATTGACTCTAACGACTGTATATTGTGAGCTTCAGTAGCTCGTTTTACTGAACCAACAGATAATTATCACCAACCTGCAGCTCTACTGAGTTTTGTTTTGTTTTTGTTTTTTTAGAAAAAAGAGGCTTTTAGCGTCTTTTAGCTTGCTGTTTTGTTACCCCAATAACATTAACACCATTTGCACCTGCTATTAACATTAGATCTATATATGGATATCTTCTCTGGATAATAAAAAATACATAAATGGTCACAGAACACACTGCAATCATAACGCCATTGGATCAGCCAAATGTCATCTGGAAGCGGTCTTCATCGCATTGTGATTTGATCTCAGCCAGGTGTAAATGCAGTCGTTCAACATGAAATTCTGGAAAATACACTTATTCGCTCTCTGGTGGTGTTAGATTAGAAGATAAATATCACTCTCATGTCTGTGTGATAAATATGAAGCTTCTCCCAGCAGCTGGTTAGCTTAGCTTAGCAAAAAAAAAACCCTGAAAATAGAGGGAAACAGTTAGCTAGGCTCTTTCCGAAGATAACAAAATCGACCTACCAGCATCTCTAAAGTTCACTAACATGTTATATCTCATTTGTTTAATCTATAGTAAAATCGCAGTGTAAAAACGGCAATACTCTGTTTTAGACTGGGTTATTTCTTGGCTCTGAGCAGTAATTTCATGGCCAAAATGGTGAGTTGTCATTTTTACACTTAGGTTTTTGTACGGATTCAACAAATGACATATAAAGTGTTAATTAGTGTTGTGTTAATTAGTGTTGCTGGTTGAGCTTCAGAGATGCTAGCAGGCGGATTTTGAACCTGGCTAGCTGTTTCTCCTCATGTAGAATCTTTGTGCTGAGCTACGTTAACCTGTTGCTGGTTGTAGCCTTATAGTGATAGACAGATATGAAAGTGGTATCAGTCTTCTCATCTAACTCTCTGCCAGAAAGCAAATAAGCATGTTTCCCAAAATGTCAAACAAGTCCTTTTAGAAGAGAGACAAAATGTCCAAAGTGGTTGAAAGGTCACTGTGCCTCTTCCTGCTATCTCAAAGAAGTCTGCCATCTTTGTTTACCTAATTTGTACTTTAAGATCCCATCACAATGTGGGCAGAATCGTGATAACAAGAACACTGACTGGTGTAAATGCACCTGTTATTTTGCAAATATTGCTAACTACATAGGACTCAAGAAGGGATTTGAAAGGATTCTGATTTGATAAGTGGGTTCGATATTGGATTTTTTTATTGCATCTTTAGTCCAGATATGTACTGTAAAGTCACATAAATTCATTGAAAAACAAGGTCAGGATACAACAGGGCTTCACATAGAGTCTGAAGTTGCAGTTCAAGACAGCCAGCAGATCACACAGCTGTGTGCACCAGAGCAGCTGGACGCTACAGTTGTAGGCACCAGCCAGTTAAGCGTTCATATCAACCACATGGTGTTTCACTTGTGGTAATAATACAGCTTCTACTCATCAACGGTCACACTGAATGGCTATTCTGCTGTGGTCACGTGTCCTCTGTTGGCTAAAGCCGCTGGCCTGCCTCCTGTCCTGGGACTCGGCTAGAGTTACGGGGCAGCTAAAGCCTCTGATCTATTATTCATCTACTCATGTCAGATATTACAGGGGAACAGGATGACGTGGGGAGGGGGGGGGGGGGTGCCATGCACTGCTGCACCACAGGGTCAGGAAGTGGACACAAGCAGGCTGGCAAGTGAGCAGGCTGACAACCAGATGGACCAACAAGCAGCCAGGCAGGGACTGTAGAGCTCTGTCCTGTATGATGCATCTGTCACAGTGTCCCTGCAAACATTTTCACCCCTCTTCTTCTAACTTCCCATCTATTTCCCCCTGTTGTTGTTTTCTGGCCGAACTGTAACGCTGTTAACTTCACCATGAAAGTTCAAAGATTATAAACCAAACCAAGACCCCTAAAACACAACTCTAACCTCCCTGGAAACCTCTGGAATCTGCACCTGATTCTAATAATAATGCCAACTTAAGACAGAAAGAGTTCATTTTTAATATTCTGTATAAAGAATTGAAAATATTACCTTGATTCCAAATTTAACACTTTCTTAAATAAAGTAAAATTGTAATTTTGCCATTCAAGGTGTTAGTTTTGTTGCAAAGTTCATGCAAATATGTCACTGCATGGTAAATTCAAATCCAGTTATACCAGCTAGAATTCTC
Source organism: Thunnus thynnus (assembly GCF_963924715.1). NCBI lineage: Eukaryota > Metazoa > Chordata > Actinopteri > Scombriformes > Scombridae > Thunnus > Thunnus thynnus. The sequence continues at coordinate 3,820,217 of NC_089532.1, read as the reverse complement.
TGTTAAGACAATGTTGAAAATACATCATGATATTTTAGATTTCTGGAGTTCATGTCATCAACTCTTGCTGTTCAGTTATCAGCTGATCATTTTAAATATCAACTGCTACTGGTTATATCCTATTGAAGGTCACATTGATGTGATTGCAATGTTTTAATTGGCTGTTGCATTAACCAAAAAATAACACAGTTGGCTGGAGATATGCTACTTGACCTGTAAAGTAATGCTAGGTTACTAATGTAAGTAGTAAGATAGTTAACCATTAGCTATGTTAGGGTTTGCAGCTTATGGTAGAGCAGAGTAAACACACTGTTTAATTAATAATAAATACAAATTAAAGGAAAAACTAACCTTAAGTGTCTTAGTAAGGTGTTGGGTCCCAACATGCTACCAGAACAGCTTCACTGCACCATGACATTGATTTTACAAGTCTATGAAAGTCTGGAGGGATGAACACCATTCTTCCAAAAGATATTCATTTGGTGTTTTGATGACGATGGTGTAGAGCACTGTCTAACATGTTGGTTCAAAATCTCCCATAGGTGTTTAATGATGTCATTCCCATAGATCTAAATGCAGATGTCACTTTAGTCACTGTTCTTATTGAAACACCAGCTAGTTGAGCAGTCTTTGTGACTGAAGCTCCTGCCATCCGTACCCCAACATTGAACCCTCGTTCAAAGTCACGTAGATCTTTTCCTCTTGCCATCTTCATACAAAATCAGAATCAACTGGGCCTGCTCTGTATTTTTATACATGCCACAGAGCATGATCGAATGTTTACTGCTTAATTGTACCATGCAGTGCACCTGTGTGGAAGCATCTGCATTCGTTATGTTTCTCCACTTATTTATTTATTTCCATCTCCCATCTGTATATGTTTACCATTGTCACAATCTTAATGTAGCATTTTAGCATGCTAACATTTGCAAATTAGCACAAAACACAAAGTACAACTGAGGCTGATGGGACTATACTTTAGCAGGTGTTTGATCATAAACCAAGTTATTGGACAAAATTAAAATTTGAGCTGATTGTGGTGCTAAATGAAAAGTCAGAGGATGACCAAAATGATTATGATTCATCCTGAGGGGGATATGATTGTGTCTACCAAATTTCATGGCAACTCACCCAATAGTTGTTGAGACATTCCTCCAGAAACCACAACTGTCAGTCACATGGTGGCGCTAGAGGAAAAGTCAGAGGATCACCAAAGTGAATAAGATTCATCTTCTGAAACTAAGAACGTATGTACAACATGTTGTGCCAACTAATCAAATCAGACATTGAGATATTTTCCTGGATATGTTCAAACTTTGACCTGGTGGTGGCACTAGAGGAAAAGTCAGAGGATGACCAAAGTCAGCGAGATAAATCCCCCTGGAGACCCTGAATGTTTGTACAATATTTCATGGCAATACACCAAATAGTTGTTGAGACATTTCAATTTGGATCAAAGAGATGGATAAACATCACCATCCATAGAGCCATATTTTGACAGGCTAGTTGTGGTTGCTAAGCTATGACTGTGTAGCTAATACACCAATAGTAGACATGTTAGACAGCACTCTTCACCACCGTCATTAAAACACCAAATGAGGGAATATCTTTGGGAAGAATGGTGATGATGACTATTGTAGAGTTCAAGGGCCTTGGAGATTCAATTTTATGGAAGTGGAATACTAACTACACTAGTAGAGTACCCCTGTAATTGCATTTTCAACAGCAGCTCCCCTCCAGTTATAATTGTCATGCTGTATCTCAAGTTTGTAGCCAAACACTGAACCCCAATTTCCTGCTGAGTTTAATTAGTAATTCTGTAAACCAATACACTGAAATTCTGTGCGTAGCTATTTTCAGCCATCAGATTATTACTTCCACGGCAGACACTAGACCTTAGCACAGCAGGTATATCGTGGTAGTTATTATTACCGTAGTATTGACTTCACAGCATGTAGCAGAGGAAGCAAGACCTCAGGACTTTGGTCCAATAACAAAGCAGGACCGTACACCAACCAGACGCCCCCCTGTGTTTCAACTGAGACCTGGAATTAGCAGCTCACTCGCTGGCTCGCTGTGATCCATTACTCTGTACGCACAGCATGTGGAGGAGGCGGAGAAAAGACGGTTCTGAACAGGGTGAAAAAAAAAAAAAAAAAAAAAAGTTAAAACCTGACCCTGTCCCTGCACACAAAGCCTAGGGGTATGTGAGGGGTATGGGAGCAATAATAGCCCTGCCTAAAAATAAAAGGGGCAAAATGACAGTGGAGGATACCGTTACAAAGAGCTCCAGTGGACAAATAGGAGGGCCAGCGCTTTGAAGAGTTTCTCACAAAAGACGGACCACACACTCCCCCCCCACCCACCCCCTCCCCCCTCCGCAGCCCGCTCTGCTCTCCCTCCGATCAGGTTCCCATTATCGGCGAGGCCACACGGTGGAGAGGGCAGGAGGGTTTTTGAAATGCCTGTCAGAAGCCGCTCGTCTGTGTCCGGCCTCCACGGCTCATGTGAGGCACGCAGGCAGCGGGACGGCACGCACGCACACTCACACATCCTCAAACATACACACACAAACAAACACAACGCATGTGCGCAAACCTGGCAGTACTTGTTTTATAATAGTATGCTTGTGAGGAATTTAATTGACAATATTTTGTTCCCCAGTTGTAAATCTGGCCCTAATTTTACACATAACCCTAAATCAACCTTTCCTGAGTAATATTCATTATTTTTCCTTATATCGTTGTCTAGAGCCAGTGAATCTAGAGAACTTGCACCAAACTATTATTTGGAATATTGATAACTCTATTACTTTGTCTATAAAATATGTATAAATGACATATATCACACATTTAGTCAAAAACCCAGATATTCAGTTTATAATGACATAAACCATAGAAAGTCCTGCTTGATAAATGACCTAAACGATTAATCAGTTAACAAAAATGTTGTCACGTAATTGTTTGTCAATCACAACAGTAGGCTGGAGTCTATCCCAGCATGCATTGGGCCAAAGGCAGTGGAAGGACCCTAGACATTTATATTGTCATCCATCATATGTAACAGCCAGGTGCTACTGTGGAGGTTATAAGTTTTACTCAAAGAGGTGCTAAATGTTGCCATGTTGGTGATTTTACTCCTGAATTGAAAGTAAAAAGTTGGGGCTGAATAATCCGTATTTTTGGAGGCTGACGTTGTTGAGTTGTGCTACATCCATGCAGCAACCGACGACTGCAATATCAGTCAGTCATCACTGTGGTCAATACTAAGAAATCTCAACAACTATTGGATGGATTCTCATGAAATTCTGTGGTCCCCAGAGGATGAACCCTAAAAATTTTTGTTGATCCTCTAACTTTTTCTCCATCATTTGTGGTTTTGCCTATGATGTCTCGAAACCTCTTGATTGCAATGACATTTGGTACAGACTTACACGTTCCCCTCAGGATTCATTCAACTTTTCATCTAGCGGTGTCGGCAAGTGAACATTTCTATTCATCCAATACTTTCATTTCAAACCAAATACCTACAATATTATCCGTATTTCACTGGATAAGAGAACACTTTGACCCTTCTGGTGGTGCTAGATGAAAAGTCACCAAAGTCAGTAGGCTTCATCCTCTGGGGACAATGAACACCTTTACGAAATTCATGGCAATCCATCCATTGAGATATTTAAGTGGACTGACCATCACATCTCTAACCACTGAAATGTCCACATTAGGAGGAGCGTTAAAGGACTGTTTTATCGTCCAGTGAAATATTGATAATAATGTAGTTATAAATCAAAATATCGGACAAATAGGAATGTTGACCATCTGATGCCACTAGATGAAAAGTTAAATCCATCCTGAGCATGAATGTCTTCACCAAATTTCATTGCAGTCTGTCCAATAGTTGTCGAAACATTTGCGCCAAAGCCACAAATGATAGAAGGAAAGTCAGAGGATCACCAAAATTATCAGGATTTATAGTCTGGGGACCACGAATGTCTGTACAGAATTCTCTGCCTGTCCATCTAATGGAGGTTCAGATAACGCAGTGGATGAATGAAAACTTTGACCTGCTGGTTGGACTAGAGGACAACTCAGGGTAGCACAAAGTCAGTAGGATTCATCCTCTGGGGACCATGAATGTCTACAGAATTTCATAGCAACAGTTATTGAGTTATTTCAGTCTGGACCAAGTGATGGACCAACCAATCTGACATCTTTAACCACCGAAATGTCCTCATTCGGAGGACTGTTCTCAACTCCCCATCCTTGTTGCAAACAGTTTGGTCACCTTGCAGGTTCTGGGTGGTTTCACATTGAAAACAAAACCTTCTTGCGCTCCATTAAGAGTCCTGTCAAGCCAAATTAACTGCAAGTGACCTGACTAACAGAGCAGCTGCAGATCATTCTTTCAGTTTGTTTTTTAACATGTATTTCGGTACTAGATGGGTGGGAATTCAGTGTGTAAGGCACGTTGTCACTCACAGGAAGATAAACTGAACAAAGTGAAACAATACTTTCCTGTGATTGAACACTTTGCTGCTCATTGTATTCACTAATGTAGTAAACCACACCCATTTAGCAATTCAAAAGGCTCAAAAAACCATAAAAAGTTTTTCATACTCAAAGGCATAACGACTGACTGAACTGTGGCCCAGTTACAGGTGTGTATGTGTGTATGTGTGTGTCAGGGGGGCCCAAGTGTTGGACTAGCTCCACATGTCCATGCATGTCTCCCTCTCTCTCTGTGTCCCACAGTTGGCCTCTGTAATTAGGATCTGAGAGGGTAATGGGCCCTGCTGCTTGACCGTCCAACGCTCCCACCACCACTAACATGAGGAGGATAAAGCTCAGCTGATATTGAGTCCAGTTGCACAATAAGTGACAGCTGGAACATCAGGATCAACAAGTGGTCGTGTTCAGGTGTCATGTTTTGTTTTGGTGACATCATGTAGAGTGGTAAGTTGGGATGGAAAAGGGTTGGACATAATGTAATAAATCTAAGTTTTATTCTCACAACATCCACTAAATATTAGGACTTCTTCCAACTCAAAAGCAACTAAAACTGTATATTTATTTTCCTCATCAAATATTACTTGAGTATTCTTATGATTTGAAGGCAGCATAATAACAAGCAACTAAAAACAACGGGAAGCTAGTTACCACCGCTGCATCAACGCGGTCTGCAGTTGGAGCTGTAGCAGCAGCTGTGACACTTGTGATACCTTAAAATGCAGATTGCCGTAATTTGCCGCAAAATTCATACACCTTCTCAGGGTCATGACTCAGTCAAATCTGAAAAAACACAAATATGATAAACATATTCTTAGATTAAGTGTGATTTACACTATACACTATATTATTTCTGAATAAACGTACAGAAATCTGCTTAGAAATCAGAAAAAAAGATGCTCCATATAACTCCAGAACTTGCCTGAGAATAATCACATTTTTAAGTTTTCTTCTATATTAAAGTAAACCAGTTATAGTTGTCTGTACATTCATGGGTACATTGCAAACAGGGACTGCTAATAGCTAACTTGGCATAATTTTAATGGTTTTAATTTGCAAAAAAAATTTAAAACAAATAAGCATTAAAAATTCCAAAAACTTCCATAAGACTTAAGTAGTCATTTTAAACCAAACCATGATCTTTTCCTAAACCTAACCAAGTGTTTTTTGTGCTGAAACTCAAGCAAACCTTAACATCAGAGTTGTCACGTCATAAAACTTATTTATTTTTCAGAAGTGATTTGTAATGGTTTTGGAAAGGCACAGAGAAATTATGTCATCCTAAATGCCTCTATCACTGTCGATAGAGGCGTGCCGTTTAATTTGGAGGACTTGTTGTGGTGAAAGCATGTGAGAACGTGCAGGTAATTTGCATCATGCAGAACATCAAGACACTGAACCTTTTCTCTCTGTTGTGTGTCAGTGCTTCAGATATTTGAGTTACCTCGTCTTCTCATCCATTTCTTATCTCCTGTTCATCCCTATCATCTTCCTGAACGTGTCACCCATCCTCAGGTGAACCATCTTCTCGGAGTAACTGCTGATACATCACATCTTCCTTGGATTTTTTTTGTTTTACTGTAGGTCATTTTTTCCCTGGAGGATTTGGTGGTGCTGTAGGTGACATCATACAGGGTCGCTCTGGGTGTTGACCAGAACAGTTCGCACCACGGCGCTCCCTTCTCCTTGTCAAAGCCTCATGGCAGGTGCTTATCAGGCCCACCAGCCGGACCACTCCTTCGGCTCGGAACCGGTCCGGCCAGAGGAGAATAACGTGGCCCACTCCCATTTTCAACACCGCATTGTTGTGGCTGGCAGTGTGCTCCGCCAGATTGAGATCTTACGGGAGAAAGTGTCATTTCCTTAAGCTAAACCCACCCGAACGCAGCCCGCTGCCACCTCCCTAAGAAAGCCAGGAACGTACATTTCCAGCCCGTCTGTCACTCAATGCAATACAACATGAACATGTATTAACAATGCTGCTGCACCCTCTTGAGATCCTGGCCAGCGATAAACACACACACACACCCATGAACACATGTAGTCACACGGCTTTGGCTTTTTGACCTTGAGCTCCCACACGTTTCTCTCAGATGTTTGGTTGTATCTGCGTGTTGTTGTAGTTTACAGTGAAACTTCTAGTTTTTGTTTTCCTTTCATCTTCTTTGGGGGCTTCCTGTTGAGTGAAAGTGAGAGTTGAAGGGAAACGGCAAAGGAGAATCGGGAAGCAGAGACCTAAAAATATATATTGAGAACAGTTGGAACAAAACAAAAAGGTAGATTGTAAATGCAACATACATTTACAGTGTAAAACAGTAAATTCTCAGGTTTTGGCCCATTTCTTCTCCCTCCATTTCTTCCTCCCATCCCTTGATCCAGACACCTTTCCTTGTTTCCATTCACAAAAATGGAGCTAGAAAGCTCTCACCCAACAGTGGAGCCAAACTCTACTTTCACATAGAGTGGATCAGATCCAGGACGTCATTCTGTGAATCATCGTCATGTGAAATCAAAGATGGCAGTGGATTTCTTCCCAAGTCTCGATTGCAGTGCTTCTCAGCAGCAGTGGTGGAATGTAACTCAGTACGTTTACTCAAGTACTGTACAATCTTGAGGTACTTGTATTCCAATCACTATCAATTACTATTGCTATTATATACTGCAATTATACTGCAATTTATCTGACAGCTATAGTTACTAGATTACAAATTCTGATTTTACATAGAAAACATCTAGGTTTATGAAATATGATGCATTGTTATACATTAAACTACCCAACAGTACATAAAGCAGTTAACAGTAGCTTCAATTCCACCAGTGACAGCATGAAAATACTGCTTACACAGTAACACACAAGTCATAATAAATAATAAATAAAGACTGGGAGCATGCCCACTATCACTACCTAATGGGGATTCAGAGTCACAATAGGCCCAAATAGACCTTTATGTGAGGGTCTCCACCCTCTGAAGATAGACATATTAACAGGCTTCTGTGACTAATGGATGTAGTGGGATCTAATTTAAAGGAGGGAGGGTATCAAATCCACGCACGCACAAAGACATTAAAGGAAGTCCTCTGGGAGGCCGCAGAGTTTTGATCCCTGCCGCCTCTCATGGGACTCTGAGCCGTTCATTATGTCAGCTGAAAACCAGGACACAAAACGATAAAATACAGTATGCTTCTCATGCCCCTGTAATTTATCGAACGATACACGTTTGGAGTCTAGATCGTAATCAAGTATCATGTCTCAGACAGGAAGAGTAATGGTTGTGTGTGTCTGTGTGCTGCACTCAACACTTAAATAGAGGAGAGCTCATGAGAAATCTGTTGGATTCACTTTAAAGACAAATAATGGGGACATTTTTTGCTAATGTAAATCTGTTTTACCAAACACTTTAGCAGTACAAACAATTTAACATTTCGGCTTTTACTCTTAAAATTTATTAATCTTAGCTTGACAAGATTTCCAGCTTGGTTGAAGTAGCATTCCTTCATTGTTTATACAACAAAGCATTTACCCACTTATTCCTTCAGAGTTTTGGTTGATTTTTTTTTTTTTTTTTTTAACCTTCATTAAAAAATGCTTTCCAGCTGAAAAGTGTTCACAGCAAAGTCACTGAATATTAACCACAGACCTTTCTCAATACAGTGTCTTCCAGTTTTGAAATTTGCGTTCCTTGCAGTTCAAACTTAACAGGTGAGTTGAACTCTGGAGTCTAAACTCTTCAGAAGATTTAGTAATCGCACTTCAACAGTCTGATTTTGTCAAACTAATTATTTGCAATGGAGATAAGCGAGTTCTGAACTTTTTCCAGTGACGAGATTAAACATCTCCTTTGACAAATTGATCTTTTTTTTTTTTTTTTTGCATCCTTCCAGTTTTGTGGTTGTGGGAGAAGAAGGTTTTGATTTTGACAAACAACCTGGTGTGACAAAAAAAAAAATCTAAATTCAAATGTCCAAAAGTCGCTTTTTCAAAACCACATCAACAGGCAGACATGGTCACTGTTATTCTAATAAATATATATCATGATAAATTATATTAAATTTAGTTTGTGTGTTAGTATGACAACATCTGTATATATATACTGAATTGTTTTCCCAATGTTGTTGCGTTAGCAAACATAATCACTGCCAGGATTATATAATATTCACAGGCAACGTTTTTTCAAATGAATAAAGCTACATTTATGTGCCACACTGAAGTCGTAGAGAGACGGTAAGATAGTAAGATGGTGGACACCGCAGACTACAGTCTTTAGCTCCATATATGTTTAGGTTAAGGCAACACAAGCACTTTGGTTAAGATTAGTAAAAGATTGTGGTTTCGGTTAATGTTAACACACACGTTGTGTTTCGTGTTTCAAGTCACTGCAAACATTTTCTGTATTAAACGGACGTTATTGTTTTCCATAACTTTTACCAAGTGCCATCAGTGCCTAAACATATCCATAAAAACTTTAATGATGCTGTAGTTTCTACCAGCTGTTATTGTACTGCAATTTCTGATATTTTGTGGAATATGAAATATATTTTACTCATACGTTTAGTATCACCATTCTGTTTATTAATGATTTTTCTCATTATGTTGATAGAAAATATAATTCCAGTTGCAATAAATGTAATTTCTAATTGACAGAGTTGACATTAACATTAACTGTCCAATAAAAAAACATGAACCTCAACTTAACCAGCAGAAGAAAAAAAATCTGGCAGCCAGAAATATTATTATTTTTGGGAACACTTTGGAGACATTAGTGCAATTATCAATATTTGCGGAGGGCTTGTGGACATAAGACTGATCTCTCCAGGGTTGACATGACCAGCTGACCAGGGTTCAGGACCAAATTTGGTCCTGAAATAAATGTGAAGAAACAAACAGTGGTGCTAAAATAATAACAGTTGTGAGTCTGGCTTATTTGAGGTTGGTACAAAATGTATGATAGGATGCTTTTCTACCCCAAGTTCACACAAGTCATCTCCCAAAGCATCCTTAATAAAAATGGGCAAAGAGGGAAGGGTTTTCCGGCATTTGGACCATTCTTGGATAATGTGAACTTGGGCTGTGACTGATGATGTTTCACATCACTGAGTAACAGCAGCAGTATATTGTGCATGTGTTCATATTTCATCTTCTGGTGTCTTATTAATTTTATATATGATTTGCTTTTTTAACATATTGTTGTGGACATTTTTTATGGACTACAGTATGATGCATGTATAGTTAATGTTTGATTACATGCTGTTTAATGTGACTCGATACACAGCATCTGCACTTCATCGTACAGCCTCCCAACTGATTTAGGGCTGTAAATAACAGTTATTTTCACCATCAATTAATCTGTCAGTTATTTTCTCAATTAATGGATTAGTTGTTTGATCTATAAAATATGAGAAAATGGTGAAAAATGTCAATCAGGATTTGGCAATTTCTTCTTAAAAATGACTCAAAAACGATTTATCCATTATAAAAGTCATTGACAATTAATTGAATGGTTGGCAACTTTTCAATTAATCATTGAAGCTCTGCACTGATTGCTGCTGGGACATGATTTGCCACCATATGTAAGCCAAGCTATAACTGGGCGCCCCCCACAGGTGGACCTGCTTTCATGCTCATTCTGCTTGAGCTACAGACAGCTGCCACTAGCTGGCAATCAGCCAATTCCTTCAGTCATGGAGGGATCCAGATCAGGACCAGAGCTGACCAAATGAGGATGGACCAGGCCAACTATGCTCATCGTTGATGAGTCATTGAAAGTAATGGAGCGTCTGAACTTGTTGTTTGTGTGTGTGTGTGTGTGTGTTATCTACCCACAAAATTCCTTTCTATCATTAGTCTTTGTTAGAGCCTTACCTGGAGCCGGTTGATGCTGGTGTGTATGGATCTGAGGGAGAGCCAGCCACTAACAGAAGGCCAGCTATGCGAACGGCGCACAATGTTTGAGCCCTAACCAAGAGAAAAACATGCAATACTGTTAAGAACTGATCCTACAGCTAAGCACCATTTTAATGACTTTTAGTGTTTTATTCTGTTGACATTTAGTGTTGTATTTTACTTTGTTATAATTTATTTAATTGACTTTTGAGCCTATTGGATTTTATTGTCCTAATCACATTGACTGTTAGTGGTTTAAATGTTTTAATTCTGGCATTTATTATTTTTACATCTATGCTTACTTTTAGCATTTTATGCCGCATACACTGTAAAAACATAGAAATTCAATATTATCAAATAAATGGTTAAACTTCTCCTGCTTGTGGTCTGTGATTGTGTGGCCCGTGAATACTGAACATAAACCAAATGACAGGCCTGTGACATCTCACAAACTCATGTGAACACGATCAGACAAGAACACAAATTGAGAAAGGCCTTAGGACATTGTTTCTGAAGAGACATGAAACTGTTTCAGTGCTTTGAGCATTAAATATGAAATTCCACTTACCTCTGTTGTACCAGAGTTGGTGGGAGAAGTCTTAGAGAAACATGGGTCTTTAAAGAGGACATATCATTCACATGTCTAGGTCTATATGTATATCCTGGGGCTCTACTAGAATGTCTTGATTGTCTGCATGATTTACAGTTAAAAAAAAACCTAATTGATTTTACACTGGCCCTTTATGCAGCCCCTCAGTTCAGCCTCTGTCTGAAACAGGCTGTTTTAGCTCCTGTCTCTTTAAGGCCTGCCCCCTGATGACCCCAATAACTGATTGGTTGGCCTCAGGAAGCTTCCCCTCAGCAGATTTCCAGCGGTTCTGAAGGCTACTTAAACAAACAGTAATTGTTGGAATTCACCTATTTTTTTCGTTCTTTACTCAAAATATCAACTTCTCCAATTTGAAAAATGCGACTGGACAACATGGACAACCATAGCAACAAAGGGCACGGAACAGACAGTCGTGTGTGGACATGTGTGAACAAGCTGATGTCATCACCAGGAGGAAATAGAGATGGGCACTGCCCTTTGGTCCGAAGACCCGTTATTCCGAAACCCCAATAGTTCGAAAATTGGCTCACTGGACTAAGAGCCCATGCTCCGATGGTCCGTTTTCCCCTAAACTAAAGCCCACAGCCCCAGAAACACACACTCTGGATTCAAAGTTCAGTGACTGCCAGCCTTACAACTTTCCAGACTCCGTAAAAATATTGCTCAATTTAACAGATAAACCACAATGTATGATGATTAACTTTAACAGCTCTTCTGTGAACTAAATAAGCTGAAGTAAGATAACATTACTGTTTGACACTCCGAAACACCTCCAGTCACACATCCACCATCAGAAGAGTGAATTGTGAAAATTAATGATGCAATTTACACATTTTAATAATTGCTGATTTATTAAATCGGAGTTCTACTGAATGAAACATGATGCCAAATTTATTAGAAGAGCTCAGTAATATATAAAAAGTCTCTTTTGTCAGGTAATAAACATTAGCAGTGTCTGATAACCGATAGTGATGCACTGACATTATTTATGGTATGGCATTCTGATTATGCTGCCTCTGTCATCTCCTGCTCTTAACATCTTAGTGTATTTTGATATGCTTGTTAAAAAAAATAGTATTTTATGGCATGACAACGCTGTGGTTGAGGTCTGGTTAGGCTTAGGCACAAAAAACACTTGGTTAGGTTTAGGGAGAGATCATGGTTTTGGTTAAAATGATCCCTTACATGTCAAGGGAGTGTATTTTCGGAGCAGTGGGCTTGTTTTTGGGATAATGGGCCGTCGGACTATGGGCTTTCCCTTCAATTGGAAGTTTTTTTGAACCATTGTGGTTTCAGAATAATAGGCCATCAAACCAGTGGCATGGCACCACAAAGGTAACTTTGCAAACAAAGCATTCAGGGCAGGAGGAACCTTTTGACTTGCAGGGAGCATTTCTACATATGTTAACCTCAAGTTTTGGAACTTTGACTTTGTTTAATATTCAGCATCATAACAGCACAAAAATATCACAATAAGCATGATATGTCCCCTTTAAATGCCTTCAGATGTAAATGTATGTATGTCTCGAGGTGATTTTTCTGCCTAGGTTTACTACTGTTGAAAATGAAAGGAGCAAAACTAAATGTATAATCTGTGTGCTGTCATCCGTCCTCAAATGCAGTTACAGTATCTCATCATAATTCTAAACACCTGCTTTCAGCTGATTTCACACGACTGTAAATCAGACGAGACTGCAGGCCTCCACTCGCTCTGTGACTACGCCTTGTAGCTATTCATCCGTATGATGTTTTCATCCCAACTGGCCAAGGATTACATGTCTGTAACACAACATCTGACACATGGAAATATATATACATTTTACATTCTTTTTACAATTTTTTTTTTTTTTTATCAGATGCATTTGAATAAAATGAGGTTGATGTTTCATTCTTCTCTGTTCTTTTTCAGTTGTACCTAAATTTGCACTTTTAATAATAAACAAATTCTTCCTTTCTTATTTCCATCCTTCAACTACACTTAATCATTTTTTTACACTGTACACATAATTACATAGGTTTATGGTGGCATATTATGTTAATGCATATGATTTTTCAAGAATACACACAGTGTGTAAAAAACACTTTTTCTGCTCAAAATTATTTTTTTTGTGTCTGTTTATTCTCGGCCCCTCCCTAACCTTGACATAATAGGCAAGACTCTATTGGCTGGTTTCCCTTACAGGGACTAATCCCAGTCGTAGACTAAATCACATTTAAACCTGGACTTATTTTAATGGCTTTCTCAGAAATGGATTCAAATAGTCTCAGACTTGATCTAGTCTTGATTTAAACATTTGGATTTCCAGAAGGAAGATTAGAGCTAATCTAGATCTAAATATAGGTTTAAATTAAACCTGGCCAGAGGCAGATTTAACTTCAGATTAAAGGCTGTTTGCCTCAAAAATTAAAGGCTTAAAGGCTGTTTGCTGTTTGACAATAGAGGAAAATGGATTACCTTGACTATTTCAATGATGATCAAAGACCACCACCAAGACCAGAAGGAGGTTGCTTATAGACAGGAACAACCCACTGAATGATTTTGATGACATACATTTTTGTGACTATCTGCGTATGTGCAAAGAAAATGCAGCTGAATTAATTTGTTTGCTTCAGCCAAAGCTTTCATGTGACTCAATAAGGGAAACTCCTATCCTTCCTTCCGTAGAAGTACTTGTACTTATCACCTTGAGGTTTTTGGAATGCGGAACCTTCCATTGTGAAACAGGAGATTTGTGTGGTGTAAGTGAACCAACTGTGTGCAAAATAGTACTCAAAGTCGATCAAGGTCAATGCTATACGTGATCTGAAAAAGGATAGTTCCCCAATGCTGTTGACCAGACCACCTACAAGGTAGAATTCTATGTATTTGGGAGCTTCCCTGGAGTAATTGGCTGTACTGATGGATGTCATATTCCCTTTAAGTGTCCCTCTAAAGCAGATGCTGAGGAGTTCAGGAATCGTAAAAACTGGTATTCAATAAATGTACAAGGTCTGTGCACTCCTACTATGCAGTTCTCCAACATTGTTGCACATTGGTTCAACTCATGACTCAAGGATTTTCCAAACTCCTGACAGTGACAGCGGGTATGCACACACAAATTTCTTGTTCATCCCTCATCTTTATCCAGTCAGACTTGAGCAACAGCGCTACAACCAAGCTCATATCCACACCAGAGGGCGAGTAGAGCGCATGTTTGGTATATGGAAGAATTGTTTCCAGTGTCTCAGAAACACATTGCTTTTCGAACCAAGACCATTCTGCCTTGTCATTATTGCAACAGCAGTGCAGCATGGTTGCCCAGACCCTCATACTGAAGATGACAATGATTCACATGTTCCAATGGCTGAGGAAGCCAATGACAGAAATGGACTCGTTTACAGAGATACTTTTGCTTTGCAGCATTTCTCATATCAAATGTATCTTGATGTGATACATAAATGATTGGCATGAATTCATCTGTGTTGTTTTGCTTTATGTACTGCATTTCTGTATATTTGTGTTAAGGACCCCTTTGACAACGAGATGGTTCATCTTAAGGGGTTCATCCTTCTAATAAATTGTTGTTGGATTGGTAACAAAAGTGCTGCCACTTCATCTCTTTCTCCGTCTCTTTCATAGACAACTCAACATGAAGGATTTTCATCTTTGACTTCACATTCTTTTAAATTTAATTCACACTCATGCAATTCTATGGCAAGTTTCTCATGAATGTTCAGCATTTTTTCACCTTGTCCTGCTGCCTGGGTTAGAGACACTGGCTGCTACTGGAGATGTCATGGGCTAGTTTTCATCCTTTTCTAGAAAACAATTCTAGTATTAGATTTGAGAAGAGCTCAAGAGTCAAGGTCATTACATCATTTGTATTATGAGAGTGCAAGTGATGACTAACATTATATATTGAGTGGGATAGCACTTGCTAAATGAATGAGCCCTACCAAATGGAATGGTCCCCCAGCTGAACTGTCCAAATGGTCATCATCTGGGATACCTTCCAAGGGTTGCTGGCTTTCAATAGTCCCAGTCAACAAGCCCCTCGGCTCATCTGTCTCTGGTCTTACTAACAATATAGACATTGTACTAGTAGTTCTGTATGATTTTTTTTTTTTAAGAACAGGACCTCTACATGATGGTTGGTCTTTATTGGTGTCACACACACAACACACATACACGCATGTGGGAGCAGTAACACCAGACACATGCATGCAGGGGGAATGGTGGCAGAGAAATGTGTCTTCTACATTTTCCCATCCTTGCTGTCCTTCCTCCAGAGAGACCAATTCCAAATGTCCAGTTGTGGTCAGGGACATGACAGGAGAGCGTTCTGCATGTTTTCAATTGGAGTTCTTTTGATGTTATATAGAGGAAACCCCTGTGAGCACAGGGAGAACATGCAAACTCCACACAGAGAGGCCCCTCATGAGATAGCCCACCTGAGCACAGGGCACCAACAGGCATGGGGAGAACATGCCCCAGTGTTTATGTCACATTTCTGTGTATGTGCTATACAGTTAGGTCCCTCCCTGTTATGTTAGATAAGAAAACATACATGTCAAAGTGACTTGTTAGTAAAATTGGGCCAAGAATACACAATCTTACCTGAAGTTGTTGGAGTGTCCGATTGGTTACTTTTTCATTTGAGTTGAATTCATTCATGCGTTCTTCTTCTTCTTTTCTGTTCCTGAATTATGCTGTTTGTTACATTAACACAATTTGCTTTAAGAGGGTCTTTTCAATTTCACTGAAATTCTTTGAACATTTTCTTTTGCCTTTGTTCATTCTTTGGTTGGGTCAGGTGTCTAACTCCAGTTCCACACTATGCTTAATGCTTATGTGGAAATATTCCACCCCAGGTTTTTATAGCATCCTCACCTTAGCGCCACATGCACATCGTTAATCTAAATGGGATTCCAAAAGATGATCTGACTAGTCCTTGATTACCTCAGTCTGAGACTCTGTGGTCTAAAACTAATTAATCTGAAGTTAAATAACGTCTCAGAAAGATTTAATTTAAGCCCTGAACAAGTATAAATATCAGAACATTGGCTAACTGTAGCTTTGGTTTGTGCCTCTCACATTGAGCTGCTGGTAGGGTTAGCAAGCCTGATAAGAGACTGCAGAGAGACAATGTCGCACATGAACAAGAGATTTATTCCTTTTCTGTGGCAGTAAACACAACACATGGATCCGCCAATAACTAAATGTGCTATATTCAGAGCTTTTTCTTAGCTCTACTAGTTCAACATCGCTATTCATGCTACACTGAGCGGTGGTGGGTCCATGTCTCCTGACCATGGATGTATATAGAGCTTTGCTGCCAATTTCTCCTAGTGGCGATTTGTGGTATTGCAGTGGAAAAAATCCCCTGCAGCCCAAAAAGCATTTTCCCCATAGATCACCAATATAACAGAGACGTTTATAAAACAGCAGGACACCTCAAACTGCAAGGTCAGTTATTACTCTGTGTAATATGAATTTTCAATCCATGAAGGTTTTATATTTGTAAAATTTGTGACATCATCTTGATGTAAAGTCAAAGGGCCGATATTCAGTGGACCGCACAACGTGGAAGCTAGAAACTTTTTTGGCACATGTGCAAGGTGAGAAATTTTCATTCGATTGAAAAGGCGCCATCTTGGAGTCCAGTATCCAGTTTTCATAATGCATCAGTGCCCCTGATCCCCTGTGTCACAGTCTATGTAGCCAAGAGGCCAAGACCTCTACACTTGTTGCCTCTGTTGCATTTTTTTAAATATGCTATCCAGTCCATCCAATGAAAGTGGGAGCTTTAGGGCTTTTCCGATGCCTCGGGATTAGTCTCAATGTTGTGAGTATACCCAGATTTAACACTTGAAACTGCTTTTTATTAATACCTTTAAGTCCTGTTTTATCATTTAGGAGACGAAGTTTGGGTGTTTTAGGAATAGGAAAGCCCAGTCCCGCTTCAGTAGCCTTTAAGATTTCTTCCCACAGTGGATGGACAACCGTACAGTTCCATAGAATATGTATTAAGGTCTCTTTCTTTTCATTACATTTCCAACATAAATCATTTTCTGAAAGACTCATCCTTTTTAATTTATTAGGGGTGAAATAGAATATATGTACAACCTTATATGCTATCCCTTTAGCTTTAGCTTTAGCTTCTCTTACCCTTTAACTTATATACAGGTTACACATTGAGACTCTGCATTAATACTTTGGATATGTTTGGATACCAATACAAATGTAATACTGGATTATAAATCTGCATGCAGAGCTAGAATTGTTGCACTGTGGAAATTTGTCAGATTGGTCCTCCACCATTGAGTGGCAGCTAGTGTCTGCTGCATTTGCATAAACTGTGAGAGATGCAGAGTATAGTAATTTGCACAACAAACTGCTGAAACTATGAACAATATTCTTGTGCATGCATCCATGTTTCTTTGCATGTGTGTCCGTCTTTTATGATACACTGTGTTGTATTTAGTACAATAATTTGTGGTGTAAAGCAGTTCTTACTTCATGGTTTAATTGCTCCTCTGCCTTGCCGCCGCTGCTGCTGCCGGCAGCGACACACCCAGCCCTTCCCTCTGCACGTCGCAGTAGGATATTTTCACAGGAGGTGGGCACCTGCCTCAGTTTCCTCACTAATTGTTTCTAGGACCGGGGGCCTCTATAGTCCTGACATTTTTTGCACTGAGGTAACATTTCCTTGCATTATGGTCGCAGAATAGCTCCCCTTGTCCATTGTGCTGCACGTTAAAACTCCTTATGGATTCATGAACAGTGATGGGGGGAAAGTGGAGGGAGGGAAGGGGGGAGATTCCGGGGAATTCCAGCGGCATTCCTATCAGATTGCCTTCCTCTCTTTTCTTTTTTCTTTCAGCATAATCAGTGCAGCTCTGTGGTGTCAAGGCCATGTCAAGAGCTCTGTGCTAGTCACTTGATATGAATAACAACTTGCATACTTTTGCACCTTGACAACCATCTAAATAGATATTGATTTGAAATCTAATAGTGAGACAATCTGCAAGGACATTTAGGGAATTTTTTCAAAATTTTCTAGCAATGTGAAAAAAATGTGAAAATGTGAAAAAAAAACAGTAATGCAGACATGATTCAAGAAAATTACTAGACCAGTGTATTTTTTTTTAAAAAAAAGTAAATTATCTCATCTCAGTAGAAAATTTGTTAATGCTCAATTAAATTAAATTCTGTTGGTATCACAGGCATGAGAGCAGCACAGAAATGTTTAAGTCGTTAAGACAGGGCTCCTCAAAGGAACAAAGACACTTTGGTTTTCTCATCCCAAACACACACACTTTAAGTGCAAACACTAAACACTTTCCCACTTATACTCTCATACAAGTATGAGAGAAACTGCTGCATCGAGTTTCACAGAGATTAAACCGAGAATCCTGCAACAAAGTGCCCTCAAAGCTGGAGATCCTATTATCCAAAGAGGAAAAAAAGACAAAAGAGAAAAGACAAATAAACAAAATAAGCGTTTGAAAAGGCTTCTTATCTGTGTTGGCAGTAAACAAAGAACAGAGAGTGTGCGGTAATGGAGGAAGACCGATGGAGGGTCAGTCTGAGTGCTGGTCTGATGATGGAACAGCTCTAAGCGGGTCGATGTGGTTGGTTTGACTCAAAAGCCTCAAGGCCAAAACCACCTACCTGTCACTGCCGTCTGATTATCCAACCGTCCACCCGTTCACCAATCCATCAATCTTAACCAGTGGACAGACCAAATGTACAAATTCTTCCCCTAATATACTCTATACATACCTTTTTCTTCAGGATACACTTCTGTATATACCCTAAAATGTCCAAAGGAAAGTAATCTGTGAAAAATACAACTGAGAGAGCTGACAAAGCTACATATACTGAAGTCATAACATTCAAATCGTCTTAATTTTAGAATGCCAATTCTCTTTACCTTTCCATTTGTGCATTATTGTAACGGGAAAAGGAGAAAGATTTTGTGGGACAATAAATATGAGAGCAACACCAATGATTGATTTCCAAAGCTGTATCAGGAATAAATTTAAGTTTCGAGGTCCTCGACACAACTGGATTTGACTAATTGAGGCTGCTGAAGCCTCGTTTTAGCTTCAGCTGAACTTACAGTACAGATGTATTGCTGATTTTGTCCCCAGTGTCTTACACAGTGTCTACACAGAATGCATAGTTGTGCATTGGTTGGCTATAAACTAACCCTTAGCTATAAAACAACAAAGGCATATATTTCATGGCTATCAGAAACTTTTAACAATGAACATCAGAAAATGCATCGTAATTATGAATAAAGCAATCTCTGCCGTGATAAAATCAAAACCTGGGCTGTGTCTGATGCGCTGCTGTAGATTACGTTACATAATGTTAGCTAACGGGCTCAGCGTTAATTCAGTTAAGCTAACGTTAGTCTGTTATTGACCTCAATCACACCTGCATAAGAAGCTCCAGTCTGTTATAAATCTAGCTTAACATTAACATAACTTGCATGCAAATAAATTATTGAATTAACATATAAATCAAATTACATGTACATTGAAAACGGTGCCTCCATCACCCAGATTGATAACTACTACGCTAACTGCGCCGAAAGCTTTCAAGTGTGGCACCAATGTGCGTTCACGCGCTACACAGTGACGTAATGACCCTTCTTTCTTTTATAGTTTCCTTAATGAAGCATTAAACTCCATCTTCTCTTCAGCAGTGATCTAAGAAGTCTGTAAGCTATTATTTTATACATTTTTTTTTCTAATTTAATACTGTATCAGATCAAATCAGGTCAGTCCTTGGGTTCACTGCTAAAGGCTACTAGAACAGGTGCAAAGGTGAACACCTCAAACGACCCTGACTGTCCTGCATCCATAATTTATAATAGACTTTACATAATTACAGCAGCCAAATTCTAGTAAGCAACGCAGCTCCTAGATTACCAGCTAATTGTTCCCATGTCCTTTACAAATAATAGAGAAAAGCTAAATAAAGAAATAAAGAGCAGACAGGAAAAGTGTTTCTCTTTTTATAAGACGGGAGCCGGATCAAGTCCAAGTTCAGGAGGAAGGTTGGACAGAGGAGAGCGTCAAGTGTTTTGAGGAGAAGTGGCCTCATGCTTGGATCCGCTCCAAAGCTTCAAGTCTTTAGATTTGCTACAGCACTTATGATGTTTATCTCTGAAGTTTTAAATCATCTCGGTATTGACATCTTGTTATTTTTCAGTGCCAGCAGAATGAGTTATTGGTTCAAAAGCCATGACTCAGTGCATGCATGAGTTTTAATCCATCTGTTCTCTTTGTATGAAGGCCACAAAGTTTGATAAGTGATTTCTTTATGTACAGTATCTTTGTCTGTGTGGCTCCTTTTTTATGTCTTTTCTCCGTCCGTATTGTACGTGTTCGTGAGTGTTCGGGTGCTCCAGAGAGCGTACTGGAACATTTTCCCACTGCTTCGTGGAGCCGCCATTCTGTTGTCGCGAACCGGCAGCCACGCTGGTCATTGTATTTGTGTCCTGTGTATCACTTCCTGCGTCAGATTGTGGATTGTTATGAAAACAATGGTGTGTTTCGCCTTGAAAGGACACCTCAATCATTTACCACTAGGCATGTAAACGCAGACGTATACAGCGCTGTTGCTCTGAGACAATATGTATTTTTCCCCTCCATGCTGTCACTTGAATGCAGCCTGATCCGACAGTCGATGTAATGAATCATAATTTAGATGTGAGCATTGCCCTGATTTTTTTTTTTTTTTTCATACTAAATACAATACAATGAACTGTAACTGGCATTCAGCACTCACTGCAACAGGGCGCCAAGTTTCTAAACCCCTCCCATTTCTTTTTGATAAAAAGAAAAATCTAAAAAGGAGATTATCTTAAAGATAATGAGGTCAACAATGTATATTTACAGTGAAAACGGAAGATTTGTGTGTTCCTTTAGTGTTCCACAAGAGCCTCTCTATAAAAGGGGTTAATTTGCTGTAAATTCAACCAGTGCAGGGCATCACCTACTTTACTATACTTAACCAAAAATATTCGTGTGAGCCAAGGCAAACATGCCCACCTCCACAAATATGCAGTCAAGCACACACTTGTCGCTCCTGGTCGTGGTTGTGGTGATGGTGGTGAGAGTGAAGCCTCTCCCGCATCCCAGTTCACCTCCCACCGAGGATGTTGTGCAAAGAAGAGAAGAAAAAAAAAGGGAAAAAAAAAAAAATCAAAGCAAAATAAAGGCCAATGCAAGTCTTTGTCAGAAAAACTAACATGTTTAGACTGAATGGCATTCTTCAGATCAGGAAGTCTGTCTATATTAGGCTGTTTTTAGATGTTACTGCTTCTGCTGAGTGCAGTAACTCACTGCTGAGGCTAAGTACAGTAGTTTCTTTTTGAAAACTATATATTTTTTTACATTTATGTCATGGCTGTATGTACTAGTCACTTTGCAGATGCAGATTATTCTATATTCAACCTGAGATCAGCTCATAAAATATATGTATTGTCGGGTAAATTTCTTGAATCTGTCTTGTTTTAGCTTGATAACAAAATGACTTTTGACGAAGTTTTCAAAACTGACAAAGATTGGAGAGTTTTCTCAGATTCTAGAGGAGTTTTTCTTCAGTTTTTATTGAACAAAAAATAGTTAAAATTAAATTAAAACATAAAAATCTGATTTTAAAATAAATAATACATCAATTTATGTGAATATCATATTTTAAAAATACCACCTGCAGCATAAACACGCTTCATTTCAAACCATTTTTCTTATTTTGAAGGACTGGAAATCACTTTGCATTTTCTCTTCATTTGTCTCTTTGTGTTTTATGACTGTAATCATTTTCTGAGCTCACAACAAAACGACTTTATTTACTGAAAACTGCAATTACATCTGGTGTAAAATTAAACTATGTAATTAAATCTGATGTTTAAAACAAATTAGACTTCATGGTGCTACTACTTTTTCTTAAATATTTAAGAAAAAATCTATTTTGAGTTAATTAAATAAAACACGCCTACAGATTAACAACTCCTGAGCATTAACCTCTATCCATTTTTAAAACTATATATGGTAGCTTTGAATAACAACCCACAAGGAACTTTTTTTTTCACTTGTGAGGTAACCCACATCTTCATCTTTTCATCAAAAAAAATATGTTCATTCACACTCACACCGCAGAACATCGTGTGGATAACACACAGGGAAAGTGGTGGTTTTCTTCCATTATCTGCTGCCACAGCCGAAGACCATCAGATGAACCACACAAAGGCCACATGTAGATAAAAGACAGACACCTCAGATATGAGGGTACTTGACTTACAAAACAAGATTGTAAGGAGGATTGGACTGGATCAACAATATTTTTTAAAACTCACCGCTCACTGCTGACATTCACAGGTATTATTTCAGTATTTTAAGGTTTTTATGTGATTCTGGTCCAGTGTAGTTTACAGTAAAATTAAAAATTACACCATATACAACTATTTTTCAATTGATTAATGTGTTTTGTAGGAAAGATAATGCAACCTACAGTTTTGGCAAAATTACACTGAATCAGGTGTTAGTCCAAGTCCTCCAAATGAGTTTCTTTAAGGGTGGTTCGGGTTGTAAAGGAGAACATCTGACACTCTTAAACCTCCTCCACAAACTCTCCTTCTCTCAGAGATCCCAGCACCGAAACACTCAACGGGTCACTGAGACCGAAGTCCTGATCTGTCCGCCCCCTGTCTGTTGACCCTTTGACCCGTCAAGACACCCAAACCTGCTTTGAAAAGGGTAGAGAGATGTCTTTTGTCTGAGTGAGTGTTTGCACATCTCTTTGTGTGTAGTGTGTTCATGTGTTAAGTCCTACACTCATAAAACGTTTAGGATTAGACAGAGTTTGATCCACATCCACATGCTCACTGATCTGACCTCTCAGGTATGCAGGATACAGGTGGGCGCCTCAAAACATTCCTGTTTTTTAAAAGCCTTTTTCCTCCACAGTTCACAGAAAGCCCCTTGAGCTTACGCAGGTATTAATTTGCAGTGATTACCTGGAGCTTCACAGGACCTGCAGCACCTACAGCCAGCAATCTCAGACGTCTGTGGGGAGGAGGTGGGTGGGGGAGTGGGGGTGGCCGTTTTGTTCCTTCCTTTTATGGCTGCAGAGCTTAATGAGATGTTTACATGCAGCTGGGTCTGGGAACCCGGGGCCCATATGTTGTCATGTAAGATGACAGGGACCTGCTTTGTGTTTCTGGCCTTGTTAAGGAGGTTTTAGAGCTGAAATCAGAGCCTTTGGTTGCCACCAACCTGCAAGTGATAAGTTAAGAGATCTGCCTCTGGGTCACTTAGTAGATGCAGATTTTTACATTCAACATGAGATCAGCTCTTAAAAAAATCAATATTGTCTGGTAAAAAGCTTGAATCTGCTTTGTTTCAGCAGATAACACAATGACTCAAAGTATTTTTGGGAGTATTTAATCCTTTACAGGTCAAGTCAGGGAAGAAGAAGACTGCAAGCTAGGAAACAAAATGATAAGATTTATAGCTGTGTTTGTGCTGAAATAAAAGATAGAAAGTGGGGTCAGGACAGTTTAATAGGTGCTAAACAAAAACAAAAATGAATGCAAAGAATGTTGGCAACAAAATTAACCTGGACTCCTTCTTCTCAGACTTAGAGGTGCTGATTCTCATCCTCGCAGCTTCACACGACTGCAAACTGACCCCCATTTACTTAGATGCCTTTAAGAACACTTAGGGAAAGAGTTTTCTTTTATGACATTTTCAAACCTGCTTTGTTTAGTCCGATTGAATTGGTCTTTGGTTGGTTTTCGTCATTGGTGCAATCAGCAATAATACTCCATATAAAGTGAGAACCAAAACAACCGCCAAACTCTGGAGCGGTTCGTTTGTGGTGGGAACGTGATCTGACCTCCATCTGACCCGACTACGAGGCTGCAACTTTAAGCTAAACAGCTCCTGTAGCCAGGTGTGCTTTGCATGCTGGGATGTGTGAAATCAGCAGTTGCTACCAGTTAGCCAGAGAATGAAAGGAGGTCCGACCTGGACTAACAACAAAGTACATTGCATTTAGCCTGAGGACCTTATTCAGGACCTCCTTCCTGTGTTTATGTTCTTGCTCCCACCCCCAGACACATATGACCAATGAGAGAAGAGAGTGTTCTCACCTGCATGAAAAGAAACCAAACTGAGTTCACCAACTGATCCACTGATTCAGACCAGAGCAAACAGTATAGATTTGACTGTAGACTGTATTACTGAGTTACCAGAACAACTTGTCATCAGTTGTGGAAGAAGTAATCAAATCCTTTACTTTGGTAAAAGTCCTGCATGAAAAATCCTACTAAAAGTACCAATACAACAGTGTTATATGGTATTTTTACACTATTGTATTGGTACTTTTACTTTACAAGTAAAAGTCCTGCATGAAAAATCCTACATATGTAAAGTACATAAGTATTATGAGCTTGATGTAGTTAAAGTATTGCAGTAAAAGTACATAAGTATTATGAGCTTGATGTAGTTAAAGTATTGCAGTAAAAGTACATAAGTATTATGAGCTTGATGTAGTTAAAGTATTGCAGTAAAAGTAGTGGTTTGGTCCCTCTGACTGATATATTATTATAAATGACATCATTAGATTATTAATAGTGAAGCATCAGTGTTAGAGCAGCATGTTACTGTTGTAGCTGCTGGAGGTGGAGCTAGTTTACACTACTTTATATACAGTTAGCTAGTTTAGTCCAGTGGTTCCCAACCTAGGGGTCGGGCCCCTCCAAAGGGTCAGCAGATAAATCTGAGGGGTGGTGAGATGATTAATGGGAGAAGAAAGAAGAAAAAACAAAGTTCTGATACACAAATCTGTTTTCAGTTTTTGGATTTTTTCTCTAATCTTTGATTTTTGCTGAAATATTGGATCATTTGAACATTTATTGAAATGAAAGCATGTGATAAGTTTAGAGGGAAAAATCACTATTTGGTGGAGCTGTTAACAACTCATAGACATGTGAAATGTGACCCCGACTACACACTGCTTTTTATAAGACGTCAAAAGCCAAAAAGGTTGGAAACCACTGGTTTCATCTTTAACAATGTGTTGTATTTTAAAAGCTTGTTATATTATCCATTGTGTCAAATGTTCATCTGAAAAGTAACTAAAGCTGTCAAATAAATGTAGTGGAGTAGAAAGTACAATATTTCCCTTGGAAATGTAGTCAAATATAGCCAGCCTGCATATCATTACATTCAGAAAAAGAGAGAAGGACAGAAAGACAGACAGGTGTGTCAGTCCTCCTCCTTGCTGCTGGTGATAAAGGCAGTAAACCATCATGGCTCCAGTGTTATCAGACACACAGTTAGAGCGGTTGCACCTGCTGCTGCTGCTGCTCGCACACTAACCTCAGCTCAGAGCCAACCACCAAACACCTGCTCACCTGCTCTGTGCACAGCCATCTGTGTTTGTGTGTGTGGGCGTGTGAGTGAAGTTAAGTTTCTTAGGATCCCCATTAGCCATTATACTAGGCAACAGCTACACTTCCCGGAGTCCATATTGAACACAAACTACATACAATACAAATCAAGATAAAATGAAAAGAAAATAACAATGGGCAAGTTTTAAAAGCATAAAGAAAAAAATACAAAATGTGGATAAAATGGTGAAGAAAAGAAAAGAAAAAAAAGCCTTCTCTGATTGGACAATAGAGAGTTTGTGGATGACATCACAGGTGATAGAGGCTAGATAGTCTCTAGTACATTATACAATAATCTTATTATAATAATATTACAATACATAGCACAATACTAATCAATATAATATAGTTTATCCACAGTGAACTGTATTAACAATTATTAAAATGGAACTTCAGCTGTTTTGTAAAATGCATTCTGCACTTAATTTCTGTGTAGATGGGTGTGTGCTGGTGTCAGATTTGTGTATTTGTGTGAAGTTATGTTGGAGGGTGTGTGAACGTGTATTTTTTATGTGTGCTGGACGAGGTACGTGTCTGTGTGCATGTGTGTGTGTGTGTGTGATTGAGTTTGATTTGAGGTTAAATAGTTGTGGTTTTCAGGAGAACTGTTCACTGGAAAAACCACAGATGCATGTTTCACGCCAAACAGAAAAATGCAATCAGTCACACACACCTCTAATCATCTGCCAATTTATACCAGGTCAACCCATCCTACCCTGTTTGTCTAAGATTTCTCGACCCACGCTCCCTTTCCCTTCCCTTCATCCTTCCATCCTCCTACCTCATCCCTTCCTTCCTATTCAATTCGATGCATACCTCTCCCGGAGACGGAAACCCCCACACTGAGTCTCCCTCCGCCCGGTCTTCAATACGTTCTCCCAGACCAGCCTAACAGATGACATCTCCCTCTACCTCGCCCACATCCGTTCATCTATTCTCAACATTCAATAACTTCTGTATTCCATTAAACCTTTAAACGACATGTTGCTGTGATGTGGCTCTTGCTAGTGAATCTTATTTTCATAACAGTTCTGTAGTTTATTTAATTAGTTTTTATATTTCAAAATGTCCTGTTTTTATTGTGTAATGGAATTTTTTCGTCATTCACCTTTGATTTCGTTACATCACATTTTATTTCAGTGTCACATTCTGGACCATGAAACCAAACTAGCAAGCTCAACAACAGCTGTTTAGCCTGACATTGACAGACCGATTCGCAAATGCAAATCAGTCTGGAACCTCTCGGTTCATTTTTGATAGACCTTCAACCAATCAGAGCAATGAAATGTATGATGTATGTAATCAGACTACAGCGTGCAGAGATGAGCTGTGATGGTGTAGCATCGATATCAAGTAAGTGAAGTTATTTGTTCTTCTATTAGAGAAAATATAACGTCCAGTTCGTTTAATACTGCCACAAAATGAGTAATTAAAATAGCAAAAAGCAAGTAAATAAAAAAAATAAAATGAGGAGTATAAAACAACGATTCAATGTTACATCCACTTTGTGTTACCATATTATATTCAAACACTTAAAAATTTAAATACTGGCCAGCAGGTTTCCATTAAAATTGTAGGTCAAGACACTTAAACCATCGATCAGGTCAAAAGTTTAACTTTACTGCTTCAATGTGAGTCCCAGTTAAGTTATTCTGGTCCTGATTCCGATCTGAGTCCTTTAATTATGGGTATCTGCTGATCCTGATCCAGATACTTATATTTACATTGCAGCAGAAGATATGCAATGTTCATTTAATATGTATCTGACACATAGAAGTAACAGGTGTAGCCTTCTAGACTTTGGAACACATTTTACTACTTAATCCAAATACTGAAGGTCTTGATTTAAAAGTATTAAACTTATCAGCTTTATAAAGTTTAACTGGAGAACGTTACTCCTGAAATTGATGTGACGCAAAAATCCTTCAGAGAGAAGATGTCTCACTCCGATGGAGTTGTTTGAACTAACAGAAACACCTCACCTCACAAATTATCTTTGGTTGTGTACAGTCATGCACACTCAAGAGCAGCAAATTAAGTTTGGCCTGCTTCAGTGTTACTCACAGAATGAATGTTAATTAGTGACAGCTGCTTTGATCTTCCACCTGCAGCATTTATCATTTTAATTGGGAAAAGGGAGAGTCAGTGCCGGCTGAAGTGCCAATTGCCAATGAGAAAGACAGTTAGAGTTTTGCCAACCAGGGCATCAGAATTCATACACGCAGAGTTTCATTTGCATATATGCACAAAATGCCGCCACTGTAGGCTGTTGTAAAGGTGAGCAGCGCTGCAACACAGCAGACTGAGGTGGACAAAACTCTTAAACCAGATTCAGTATATATGTCCCTTTTTTTTTACTTGTAATATTGAAATGAGGCAACACTACAAATCCTTATGGCTTCTGATCCTCAGAATCCCTGTTCTGATCCATCTGTACTCCTTGTTTCCTGACAAATGTTATGTTGACTCCAGACAGAAACTACCATGACTTGAAGCCGATGCAGAAATACCTTAAAGTGCCACCAAAGGCCGCTAGATGCTAGTCAATCATTTTTTTCAGCGAGTCATTATGGTCTCAATCTCTAAACTATTGTTGCAATATGTCAGTAAGTTTAATGTTACTTAATAACAATACCTGCCGTGTTAGCATAATTTAGCTAAAGTAGCTAATGTTAGCCCAAGTGTGCAGCGCTCGGTGTTCCCAGTAAGCTAGTGTTAGCTTCGGTCCAAGCTAGCATGAGAGGGTGAAAGGCAACATCCTGCACTCCTTATTTAGAAGGTTCTGGGTCCAAATGGAAAAGATGGTGCCGACTGTAAACTGCAACTTCAGATGTCACACTTTGCTACGTCCATCTTTATATACAATCTATGGTTGAAACTAACGTCACATCACAGCAAATCAGATATAAACCAGATTTAGCACCACAGATGAAAGAGGCCCAAGTCAAGTTTCAAAACGGCAGATTCATTTTGTTTCTGTTCAAACTGTCATTAAGAACAGATTTCTGTCAGAGGTTAACAGAAAGAATTCAGTCTTAATTGACTTTTTCCTGCAGTCTGAACGCAGCCTGATATGAAAGTGGAATCTGTGAATCAGCCCGCAATCAGTGAAAAGAATGACACGTCATTCCACTTTCATGCATGATTAAGAATGTTTCTACACACAGCATTAATACTTAGTAAACTGATACCGTAAACAGAAAATATGTGTGTATTCTGAGGTGAATAATGCTCCCTTAGGAATGCCTGCTCCAACAATTCACTCTTAAAGTAGAGATAAATGTGTGTGTGTGTGTGTGTGTGTGTGTGTACGCAGGCTTGACTTCTCGGCCGGTATGTGTGGAGGCGTAGGGTGCGTTTCCAACCTGTCAGCAGGCTGTCATGTGATTAAATGGTGTTTCCTCTGAAGGTGTGAGCCATTAAAGCTCAGAGGTGAGAAGAAGAGCAGGCAGAGGTCAAACAGGGTTTCTACTTTCTTGACCCCCGTCTACCTAGAGGAGGTCAAATGGTGCCGTGCCGTTGGTCTGATGGCCCGTTATTCTGAGACTCCAATAGTTTGAAAAACTTCCCACTGGACTGAGAGCACATAGTCTGAAGGCCGCACCATTGTCGCACCATAAAACATCATTATTTTTTAACAAGCACATCCAAAAACACTGGCAAGAGATGTAGCCTAATAGGAACATCTCACCATGAATAATGGCAGTGCGTCATTAATGGATGTCAGACACTGATAATGTTTATTATCGTACAAAACAGACTTTTATATATAATTAAGGTCTTCCGCTAAATACGAAAAGGGAGTAATTTTATCGTTCCCAGGAATCAGCACACTCATTCCCAATAAGTGACTCATTCTCCAGTCTTTATGGCCTGTCAGTATGTGATGCCTTTTGAGGTGAGGATGTTGTTCAAATAAGGCTACGGACGGGAGATTTACACGAAATTCTGTTGAAGTTCTGTTGAATATTTGTGTGTTCAAACATGTTTGGCGGATGAAGAAATTAATGTCACAGCCGCACAGATGCTGAAAATTTCATTTTTGAACTTGACATTTTAGTATGTTCTCTACTACACATTGCTATTTTTTTTTATATATTCTTATTTTTAATGCTATTCAACTCTTCAAAATCTGTCTTTTTATGTTGTTGAATACTTAACAAATAGACGTACCTATATATTGTGGTGTCATTTATTAAGATCACATTATTTCACATGTAAGATTGATTTTGTTGTTTTGTAAAAAATCACAAAATGTTCCACACGTCATTTAATCTGAAGGCAGTTGTGTGATAACAGAGTTGACCCAGTGAGGGTTAAAATTACTGTGCATTGACAACATTACACATTATTAAAGTTAAGTTTAATCTTCATGAACGACTGACTTTGGCTGACGTGATGAGTCCACATTTGCTACATTTCAAGTACTTATTATGAAGTCGGATAAATCGGCGCTTTCAGAAAAGTCAGTTGTAATTATGACTTGGAATTTGGTGTGAAGAATCTTGTAATTATATTAACTCCAATATAACGTGAATGCACCATCACTAATGATTATATAGATTATCAATTCGTCTGCTAGTTAATTAGTCAAATATATTGTCTTTAGATACCTTGTTTTGTTTGACCAACAGTCTAAAACCCACACAATTATTCGCTTATTAAAATAATTGCAGATACATTTTTGACTATTCTATTAATTGACAAATGGTTTCATCTCTGTGGTGAATTCACTATTTTCTCTTCACTCATTATGCATCTTTTAAAAGAATGTTCAAGTACAATATTTTCAATATTTTCTGACAACTTTTGTGAGTACTGGTGGAGCTTTGCTTCCAGACGCTGATCCACATCTGAGTATGCTCAGACTCACAATGACTTACCTGACACAACCTGAGGACTCCTGAATTCCTGAACTCCACCTGTCTGACTCTCCAAACAGTTGTCAGCTGCAGTTTAATCCAGACGTTCACCACACCCTGTGATGAGCAATGGTAATTTGTCACAGGGAGCTGCTTTGGGAACCGAGCATCACACGCTCTGAATCCCTGCTGGGAACTTGAGGGAGAATGAGTAACTCTCTCCACTCCCTTAACATCATCAGCTTCACATGCTCTCGATCAAGACACTGAGTGTGTGAATGTGTTAACCTCTATCCCCTCTCCAAGCTGTTCCTGTAAACAAGAATGCATTTTTAATCAAGTTGTTGGTTATATAAGGTTTGTAAAACTGAGACAATCATCCATTCTGAGAGAATGATCCTCCAATGTGCTGTATTATAGTTGAAAGACCACACAGGCAAGCCGCAACAAGACGAAAGACTCTGTCTAAAGTTTACTCTTTTGTCAGATAAGAGCTCTACTCAGTTCTGTTTGCATTCTTCAGGACGGGACTTGTAAACGTTTCTATGGCAGCTCTCTCAGCTCTCGGGCCTGTTTGTGTGCCATTGCGCTCGACATTGTGTGCAGAAGCTGAGGCTGAAGGTGAAGGCGATTATGTGTTTTTTGTGTCATTTCCGTAGCTGAGAACAGGTCAGTCTTTGATTTTCAACAAGATCCTTTTGAGAACAGTAGCTCATGAATCATACAGAGAGAAGAAAGAAGTCAGAAAGAGAAATCAGAGGCTTCCTAAAGACAGGAAGACAAACAAACCGTGAAGACTCTAAAGGCAGATTAGAAAAGAAAGCTGATGCCAGAAGGTGATATAATTTTACTGGTATGAGTGACTCATCAGCAGAACTCTTATTTCAGAGTTTGTTCTGTATGTTTTGGAGGCACGTGCCAGCTGAGGGTTTTGTAATATTTTAGGAAGTGAAACAGATTTATAGCGTGACAAAAAGTCAAGTGCATTCTTCCTTTGTGTTCTAAAGTTCACAAGATCTTAATTTTTCCATCGACACTCAACTGTCAGGGGTGCCCGTTTCTGCCAGTTATGTTTTCATATAATTATGTTAGCTCAACTTCACCTACATATGAGGTCATCTGCAGGCACAGAGAAATAATGTAGGTTAGACATACGAGCACAAGTTATAAACATGGACTCAAGTCTAATGCCTCATTCAACCCATGTGGCTCCAAAGAGTTTTCATGCTTCCCTGTTGAAAAGGGAAGCATATTGGAAAAATACTCTGAACACTTTGGAGCCACATCATAATTTGTGCTTATATGTCTAACCTACATTATTTTCCTGTTCCTACAACAATCATGGCCTGTTGTTTGTCCTGTTTTTGAATTTGTATTGGAGAACGAGATGCTGTGTGTGAACTGGTTGGATCCTCTGTTGACCGGCACCTGGCTATTTAAAGACACATCCGATAGCAATCAAGCACAGAGTGACTCTGACGAAGCAACGTCCGAAACACGTATTTAACACTTTTTGTTTTTTACTGTAATTCCTCAATAAATAGTGTCGATCCCAGTATTCTGGTGTGCAAGGGGTACTTTTTGATACAGTATGTTGTTAACACGGAGGTTTCTTCTTAAAACTGAATGATTTTGTCTGTAATTATAATGAGAAAAATATGAAAGTATAACACGAAAAATATCTTGTCATAATGTGATGGTGGCAAGATGGTTTGACTGAAATTTGTTAAACAGAAAAAAAATGGACTAGATTTTGTTGGTAGTCTAGGATTTCCATAATTACTTAACTGTATCTTAAATTTACTTTTAAAGCACTTTTTCATTGACTTGAATAAACAATGTCTGATATTTGTAGATTTGAAAGTAAATAGTAAGGCTGGTAAATACTGATGCATTTATTTGTATCTAACATGCTCTCAATAGGTGGGTTTCCTTCCACCTTTTGTTATGCGCTTTTTCAGTTTGCTTATAAAGAAACAAGAGTGGAAACACTGGAAATTTAAAAAGAAGTCAAAATATTGCAAAAATATGACAAAGTGCGATGGAAACAGATTTAGCGAACCAGCTGGAGAGACGTTTTTCACTGTGAGCTCTCTTTTTTATCTCCTGTTGTTCAACACGTGTCCATGATGTCTGTATAACTGACACTGAGCTGTTATCACAACGCTTCCAAAAGCAAGAAGCTGTGACGTTAGCTCTTCAAATCTCCATTTCCTCTGTCCATCATGCTCTCCATCAACAGGGTTTGTATCACGTTTTCCATCGCTTCAACTTTGACTGTCGCTCTGTTAATTGCATCATCGCGTTTCGCCATCTTCTTCTTTTTATGTTTTTCTGCTCTCGATAGGAGAATCAGCGCCACCAACTGTTTACTTTGATATGTTCAACTATTCTCGTGTAACAGTAGCGGATGGAAACGCACATTAATTCACATTTTCTTTTATCGATTTTCTGAAATTTTGGGTTAAATTGACGCTACGTTTGGATGGAAACCTGACTACAGATAATGATACTGTAACATGCTGATATCTGGCAGTTATAATGTTTACAATCATAGTTTAGCCTGCTAACATCTGCTAATCAGTAATAAACACAAACTACAGCTGAGGCTGATGGGAATTTGGTCATACATGTATTGGACAAAGTGAAATGTATATTTTTTAACTTGGAGGATTTGACACTGAATGAACTTCAACAACTTTTCTTTATGCTTGTTTTTACTCAGCACATTTGTGAAACCTTTGCAGATACGACCAAAACATATTTTTCCGATTACATCGATAAAAAAACGTAATCCCTGAGGCATTCTGATTCTTTCAAAATCTACCTCCTGTTGCAAATGAGTAAACATAACCTTTTAAGAAGTCATCAGCTCAAATGAATGTGGCAATAAAAAAGTAAAAGGGAGCCAGATATCATGACGACTCCTACGCAGGTAGACACGCGCTGGCCTGCACTCACCTGCAGAGCTGACTCAGGACTTCCTAATCACCAGGTGTGATATATGTTCAGGAATTTCTAAGCTTGTAAAGTGATACAGGACACATGCAAAGTAGGACATGACATGGCATGATACAGTTATATACAGTAGAATATAAAAATCAATACACTAAATACAGTAAACAGTGCATATAA
This sequence comes from Thunnus thynnus, assembly GCF_963924715.1. NCBI lineage: Eukaryota > Metazoa > Chordata > Actinopteri > Scombriformes > Scombridae > Thunnus > Thunnus thynnus. Next base: position 3,786,771 of record NC_089532.1, on the reverse strand, counting down.
CTTTATATAGACAGCCTGCTACGGGTTAATGACAATTTCAAAAGAGAAACCAAAACAAATATAAATGAGAACTCTGTACTGACATGTTTACTGACGTGTTTTTCTTCATAATATATTTACAGTTATAATATTTTAATGGAGAGCGTTTAATTTCCTCTGAGAAACAGTCATATGTGCAGCAGCTGGAGTATTATATGTGGTGGTGCGGTGATCGTAAACAGCGGCATCATATCTGCACTGCAGGACATATCAGATCAGTGTGTGTAGACTTCAGCAGGGCTCTTGTTTAGTCTTTGTTCCGCATTAGAGGCCCCAGCAATGTGAGACGGGAGGTTATCTCCTGCTGAATTTCTTAATCCTTTCTCTCCGACATGAAAACAGTTTTTTTTTAAGTTGTACTCTTCCATCTGCAAACCAGGAATCAACATGTGCAGAAGGTCTATATACTGTACAGTACATGATGTTATTATTCTTCTCTCAAGACAATTTGTACCAGAAGTTAGGAAAGTATCGATCGATTTAATGCTAAAATTCAACTCCCAAGATTTTTTTTTTCGCACTTAAGTGATTTTATTAAAAATTTGGCACTGTGCCATCCGAAAACACAACCCTGTCCCCTAGAAATTGCGTTCATATATGATTGAATTGCGACAACTTACATGTTGAAACGTAATACTGGCTGAATTATTAGGTAACGTATTTAGCAAAATGCAGAAGTGTTGATACTGAACATGCAAGTAAAATATTCTGTGACTACGTATTTCATTTGTTTTCCACCAAAATGTCTCTAGGAAAACGTTTTCACAGTTACGTTTAGATACTGGCAGCACTTGGTTGAGTTTAGGAAAAAATAATGGTCTTGGTTTAATACAGAAAAAACATTTGCACTGACTTGAAGTACAATATGTACTACAATCTGTCATTAACCTTAACAAAACTGCTCCACCTTCCTCTGACTTCAGTGCGATATTTAAATGTAGCGCTTCATTCATTCGAAAAAATGTTGCCGGTGAACATAAACCAGGCATCAATTATATTTGAGAAAACAATTTAGTAGTAGACAGAGTTGTACAGCAGCACTGGTCTAAAAAATTTAATAGTCTAATCAGTTTAAATCTCAAAGACGGGCTGCAAAATTCTGACTTAAAATAGCCACGAACTGTAAAGACCCACTGAACGTGTTATAAGGCAACACAAACAATTCACCTTGCAAGGCATTGTGGGATTCCAGGTGATGCAGGACTGACCAGTGACTCGACAAACTTCGTATTAACTTTATGCAAATTAGGGCTAAATTCACTTGGCAACTCTGTGTTGAGTTTCCCGCAAAATCAACAAAGAAAAAGTGACGTAAGCGTGTGACAGGAAGTTTAGTCTTTACTTGCAGTTGACCAATGTCTGGGCGGGAGAAGAGTGCCGCTCGGCTCAAAGTCCCATAAACAAGCAGGCTAATCGTTAGCTTGCGGGCGTTGACAGGCTCACAGCAACAATTGGCGGAGGTGACGCCATTTGTTTGCTTCTAGTGGGTCTTAATTATGAGCGATTGAACTATCCAGTCCAGTCCAACGGGGAAGTATTTCTTTATTGGACATTTCTGCAGGATATGACTTACATTCATTGACAATGTTTTACAAAAATATACAGCCTTGAGACAGTTAGCCTAATTTAGCATTGAGATGAAAAGCAGAGGGAAACAGATAACGTAGCTCACAATTAAATCAGTTTGTTTCTGGATTAAACAAACACGATGAAACGTGCTAATTTGTGAGCTTTAGTTAGTAGGTGGATTTCTACGGACAAAGCCAGGCTAACTTAGCTGTCTCCCTCTGCTTCCGGTCTTTATGCTAAGCTAAGCTAACTGTTCCCTGGCTGTAGCTTCACATTTAATGTACATATATAAGTGTAGTATCGATCTTCTCATCTAATTCTTGGCATGTTAGAAAATAAACATGATTTACAAAATGTCAGACTATTCCCTTAACTACTAACGTAGCTACCATGCACAGATGTTTCAGGGTTTTGCAAAACCATCTAATATGAATGTTCTGTCTGGAGAATGGTTTGTGTGTTATCATGCTAACTGTAATATGTTTACCTATTGTACTTTGATGTAGCAGAAATAAGGAAAACAGTGTTCTTCCATGTGTAACCTCCTCTGTAAAGACAATTTTGTATTTTAAAATAGCTTATTATGCAATTCAGCTATTTTAACAGACATATTTTTATCTTTACAGTGAAGGGAAGATGGAACAAAAGAGGAAAAGGAGACATAAGAAAGGAAGGATGATATTTTTGATATTTTATGAGCTTGTTTCATTTGTTTCGATACATTCGTCTTAAAAGGAAATATTTGTTCTGCAAAGTAATTATATTAATGTAAAGCCATAGTATTTCCCCCTGAGAAGAAGGAAATTTTAACAAAATGTAAATACTAAGTAAAGCCCTCATACTGTTATAAAGTGTATAGAGGCTGCTCTAACTGCTCTGTGACGGTGTGAAGTAGTCATCAGTCCTATGCTTCAATAAGTCCAGTAAGTTTTAAGCAGCTAATTAACCTCATTACTTCCCCAGTTTATCTGTTGGAGCAGAGTTTCACATACTTCCTTATCACCGCTGATAAGAGCAGTCGTAAAGAGATGAACACAAGACGTTTGTGTCTGTGCGCAGGCATGTGAATGAGTCATATGCACACAACTATGTGCAAATGACTAAATGTGTGTGTGTGTGTGTCTGCACCTGCTTCCCTGGGAGGAAACATCTGCTGCAGGGTGTCAGAGGCCACCTGTCGGACTCGACACAGCAGCCGCGGACTGACCGGCCTGCAGAACTGATCTACTGTCTGCGCGAGCCGAAGCTGCCTGCAGGAAGAGCTGTATGAGGAGAAACAGCTGTTATTAGACCGTCCCATGGCCCGCCATCTGAGACACTTTTGGATTCAACCCCGTTCTCCCAAATGAAAGGCTGTTGTGTCAAATACGGAAGCGAGCATGAAATCTTGGAAGTAACAGATTGGCAGGGTTTTATATGCTGGAAGGTTTGAAATTCTTAAATGCAACTTTTGAAGTCTGAAACTTGGCAAAAGCACAAAACATCCTGAAAAATACAACTTAGTATAAAGAAGAAGGTCGACACTGGACTATTCTGCACAACATTTCTAATTAATAGTATTTTTTAAAACATTCAATTCCATTTTTAGTCATGCTAGCATCATGACTAAAAATGGAAAAGGCTATACTGATGGCAAAGTCGATGAGTCACTCCACTCCTTTGTTTCAAACTGAAATAACTCAACATCTACTGGATGGATTGGCACCAGATTTGATTCAGACATTCATGGTTCCCAGAGGTTGAATCCTACTGACTTTAGTGATCCTCTGACTTTCTCTTACGCCATCATGAGGTTGACATTTGTGGTTTTGAGTGAAATGTCTCAACAACTACAGTTACACAAATTTCCATGACGTTTGCTACATTAATTCATGTCCTCCTTCAAGATGAATTGTAGCAACTTTGGTGATCTTCTGACTTTTTATCTGGTGCCACCATCAGACTAAATACATGCAAAATTGACAAAATTCCCATCAGCCTCAGCTGTACTTAATGTTTATTGATTGTGGACATGGTAAACATTATAAACAAAATGTCATTGTGTTGCATGTTAGCATGGAGACGTTAGCGTTTAGCTCAAAATACCACTGTGCACCTGACCTGCAAGCACGACTGTAGATTCAGAGTCTTGTTAAAATATGATTATTCTCACAAAACGCAGACGCGGCATCCACAAATGAAAACAATTAAAACACCTGTGTGTCATTGTAAGTTTGTAGTTTGTTCTTTCATGGAGGACAGAAGCTGCAATCCTCCTGGATTCATGTTTTGCTATACGAAAAGGTGCCATTTCCCATTCTTAATGTTTGACTTTACTGTTTTAAAAGTCTTTAAACCCTCTTTGGATGAAGTAGATCCTTACTGTACCGCTCAGAAATATGTGCCGTCTCAGGCTATCTTTTTTTTTCTTCCACATAATCAACATGCATATGTTTCGTCAACCTTGTTACCGACATATCAATTACTGTTTGTAAAGGTTTTAAATCCATATTTAGAACAAATCTGATATACTATGAAAGATAAAATCCCCCCTTGTTACACTAAGAGTGTTTGTAAAGTCAGAATATTGAGGAGTTTCCTTGTTTCCATGGATGAATACGCTCATTTACAGTTGTTACTTTCACAGCATCTTCTGTTTTAAGAAAAAGTTATGGAAACCAAATAATAATACCCCAATCCCCGGTCTCTTTTACTTAATATATAAAATGAGTTGATTTTACATTTGTCTTGTCATCTTTATGCCTTTGCGCCAGCGACAGTCGTGGCCACGAAGGAACAAGACATATATTATCAGAAGCACCTTCCACGCCTACAGGTGGTGAGTGATTGATAATGTATGTGGGATTTTGGCTCGAAGTGGTTGAAAAAGTAAACATCAGTTGTTTGTTTTCACCATCCTGACCGACCTGCATTACTACATGACTGAGCATTATATTCCAATTACGTATTGCAGAAGCGTGCAGCTTGAATGTGACTCCATGGAGGACTGCGCCGTAAAACAAAGAAAGATTGTCCTCAGACAATGGCTTGTTCAGTATTGTATGAAGTTTTTTGAGTGTGTTACCACATTAGCCATAAATAAACAAAGGCTCCAGGCCCTGAGGGCAGCTGTGGGTGTGCTGAGCAATTCGCAGGTGTTTTTTAGCATCTTTTTCCGTGTTTCAGTGAATTTCGGGGAATCTGGCAGGAATTGGAATTTCCCGAACAACAAAGAGTTCAGATTACTAGTGTCTTATGTTGACAGAGGTGAACATTTTTGAGAACCTACGAAACATCCTTGTTCTGGACTGTTTGACTGTCAGGCAGGTAAAACTGTTGATGATGCAACCTCGTATCATTAAATCCATGCAGACTTTCATTAGCAGACGTTTCCTTTGTTTTAACATGGAGCTTTTAATTAAAAGATTGTTTCCTAATTTATTTTTATGACTGTTTTGTTGCCTTGATATAAAAAGCACATTACATTTTCCTCTTATCGTTTTTTTTTGGGTTGTTTCTTTGAATGTGTTTTCTGATTTTAAGAGCAAGTGAAAAGTTCTATCAAAATCCTTAACTATGGTGTGCATAATGATTTAAAACATGGACCGGTTTTGGGTCTCATCAGGGCAGAAATGATATGATATACTGTGTGTATTTCTAAGCTAAATGTTGAACAATTTCCATATTCTGCTGTATGTGGTTAAAACATTTTATCCACCAAATGACATAACATTCAGTAAGTAAAAAACTGCAGAAACACAAGTCCTGCATACAGATTAAACTTCAGTAAAAGTATTTGCAGAAAAAAAACGTACTCATGTATCACAAAATCAAAAAGTTACAGTAGTTCAGTTGAGAAAAAAAAGACAAAAAGTAGAATAATTCTCTCTGATTTGAAGTGGAATAAAATGGAAAATGTACCTCAAAAACTACAATATTTGATTAAATGTAGTGTAGTGGGTCTCCACTAATCATTGTCACTTCACTGTGTGTGTGTGTGTGTGTGTGTGTGTGTGTGTGTGTGTGTGTGTGTGTGTGTGTGGTCGGTAGAGGGCGCTAACAGCCGTGTTTCCTCCTCCTCTGCAGCTCAGTGAAGAAGCATCTCAGGTGTCCTTCACTGAACACAATCACAACTCTCTGCATGTTATTGTTGATTGTTTACAGCTCTGATTTGTAGCCTGAACTGTTGTTTTTTTTCTTCATTCTTACTGTTTTAACATTAAGCTTCTGAATTCAACTTCTGCATAAAAGTTGCAACAAAATCATATTTTGACTTTATTGGGGAGAAACTTCTATTTCAATCAAAGAAGCATATTTTTCATTATAACACAGTTTGACGGTGTAAACATCATAAAAAAACACAAATACAAGCTTCTGTGTGAGAAAACTTCAATCATAAATCCATCAGGCGTCCTCCCCATTACACCTCCTCCCGCCCCTCTTCCTGATTGGCTCCCGTCTAACAAACGTTCCACCCATGCTACCTGTGATTGGTCCACTGAGCCGTCCGTCACCTTGGGAGCGCCCGGCTCTGGCTTTGGGCAGAGACGCACCGCTGCTCCCCTTCTATGCTGTTTAGTGCGTCGAGCGGCGGAGGAAAGTGGAGTTTGCGCGTCTTGTTGTGCGTCCGTGGACCAACAGCAGCAGCAGCAGCAGCAGCAGCAGCGGTGCGCTTTTTCCTCCTCCAGACCTGCAGGCATCCCGGGGAGCAGCCACGCCGCGCATGCCTCGGACACCAGGCGGAGGAGGATACTTTGCTTTTTTTTTCTTCTTCTTCTTCTTCTTCTTCATTATTTTTGACTGATTGAGACATACATATCTTTCATTTCCCTAATGGTAACCAACACCGAGCAGCCGGAGACATGTGGAATAATCTGGGGAAACTGCACCGCTTCTCACTAGTGTGCCTTCTCCTGACGCTGTGCGCTGAGGTGAGAACTTTTATTTTTATTCATCTGGAAGGTGGGCGATGATGCTTTTTGATGGTGTTTTTAATCGACTGGAAGTTTAATTTTTTTTTTTTTTTTTTTTTTGTAGAGGGGGTTAAATTCCAGCCTTAATTGAATTGCGTGCTCGACTGTTGAATCATGTGATCTCGGGAATTTCTAAATTTGCTCTTCCTTCAGGGAGATAAATTAGGTTTGCAGTTTACAGGAACATTTTACAACGTTTCCTGTGTCATGAGCTGTGTATTTGTCTTGTAACAGAAATCAGCTGCTTTTTTTACTCATAAAAACATAAAAGTTATGCTCAAAGTTTTGGTAATATTCCCCTAAAGTTCAGTCAGTAACTGAACCTTCATTCTGCTTGGTTATAACAGAGCTGTCTAGTGAAATAGCTTCACATGTCTCCAGTGCTGCTTCACTTGCGTAGAAATATTTCCAGAGACGAGCAACCAAATCTTTAATATTTCATCTCTCGGATCGGAGTTGGTTTTGTTTTTTCTCGTTTTGAAAGAAAGAAAAATCTGATTGTGAAGCAGCAGGTCGTGTTGTCAAGCACTGAAGTTCAACTGAGCCAAAACGTACAGTGTAGTAGTGTTGGCTGCAGAGTGACTGTACTGCAAAAATATGATATGTTGAAGTCGCGCTTTCACCTTAAAACTGCGCACGATGTGAGATGATTCCTCACGTTTCCAAATGAGAAACATCATTTTTACATGAATCAAAGGTTGTTTTTTTCTGGAAAATGCTGTTATTGCTATTTGGCACTTGATCTTGAAACACTTGTAGAGATAAATACACCATCATTGGGCGTAAAATGTCACTTTTTTAAGGAAAAAACAAGGTCAGAATGGACACATTCTGTACGGTTTAACCGCATCACGCAGCTCCCTTCACTCTGTGTCGTCTTCTCTCCTCAGGTGTCTCAGTCCACGGGTTATTTCGAGCTGCAGTTGATTTCGGTGGAAAACCCCAAAGGTCAGCTCCTGAACGGCGACTGCTGCGACGCGGAGAAGAGCGCGGCTGAGGGCCACTGCGGCGCGGACGAGTGCGACACCTACTTCAAAGTGTGTTTAAAGGAATATCAAGCGGAGGTCACGACCGGTGGACAGTGCACGTACGGCTCGGAAACTACTAAGGTTATCGGTGGGAATACTTTTCAGCTCAAAGGCGGCCAGAAAACCGGACAGAACCGAAACAACGATGCGGGGAAGATCATCATTCCCTTCCAGTTCGCGTGGCCGGTAAGTGGATCGTGGATTGTGTCGCTTTGAGGAGGTGTGAAATATGACAGATTTGATCTTTTACGGGGGTTTTTGATGTTTGATGTTTGAGGAAAGATTGTGTAAAAGTTGCTGATTAACCATCTGGATGCATCATCAGACCATCTGACTGATCACTGACTCTCTCAGGCAGTGAAGGTGACCAAAGTTTAGTATTTTATGATACTAAAACGCGGATTCACCTCAGTGCTGATCCATGTTGCGTCCATAAAGTGCAGAATTACAAAAGTTAAGGGTGGTGTGAAGTGGAGTTTTTTTCCTGACGCAGCCTAGAATCAGTCATCAGAGCTCCTACAGAGTGTAATATGGCACATTTTGGCACAGTTGTCTCTCATCGCTGTCTTGAGTCTCTACATGCCTCTCATTCTTCCATCCGCGTGTCCGTTTGGAGACTTTCAGTGTCTCTACATCATCAAACAGCTCCTGAGAGCCACGTATTAATCTCACGGAGACTTTTCGGTGCGGTTTCTGATAAAGTCAAAGCCATCAGCGCGCATGACGCATGACTTTTACGCACAAGCGCGGCGGTGCGGTTGTGTGTCGGTTTGATGAGTTACCAAGCAAGCTGCTGTTTGTGTGGCTTCGGTTACAGTGTGTGGAGGGCAGTGGAGAAGGAGGAAGGGGGGGTGAGGGGTGGGGTGGGGGGGTGTGGTGGCGTGTTTGAAGGGGTTAGAAATAAGGATTTCCAAGCGAGTGTTGATTAAGAAATGGCAGGTAATTTATTATCTAATCTAAACAGAGCAGCAGGAGCCAATCAAAACCTGCTCCGGCTCCTTATTTGGAGAGCCAGCGTGGGAAACAGGAACAGTGTTGGCAATCAGACCTTTATGAAAACTACTGTGAGAATGACCATTTCACAAGTTATTTTTGTCTGTTATTGCATCTTAAAGGGGTTGTTTTCTTGAAACAAGCGACAAAAAAAATCCAAATTTGACAGAGCGGTGACATCATATCAAACTGTTTTCATGAGATTTCTGTTCTAAGGACACTTATATCAACACGTCTTGACACAAAAAATGACATTTCACTGGTTTATTCTCTCACTTATTTTAAGAAAATAAGACTTCTAGGAATCACTAATACACAAAAATGACTTCACACATGGACTCTCAGTTTATCAAGCAAAAATACACTAAAAAAACCTGTTTGGAGCTTCTCCAATGTAAGGATTTGTGCTTTATATCAGTCTAGATAGAGTATCTTTTTTTGCTTTTTAATACTCGCTCAGAAAAAATCAGCAGCTTGAAGACATCAGTCTGGACTCAACCTGTCCCGTCTTATCTTAAAGTTTAGACATTTTACAGACTAACTGATTAATGAATGAAAATGAAACTGAACCAGTCTTGTAAATATTCACACGTTGCAGCTCCTGAAGCAAAACGTGCTCCTGCTTTTAGAAAACAAGGAGGATCAGACGGATTTAAGACGTTTCCACTCTGCTAAAATCATTTAAAATCATCCAACTATCAGGACTCATTACAGCCGTAATCGCTGTGAAAAAAAAGGCAGAAATCTTTTTGCCCCGTACGTTCACGGCAGAACGTACATATCGGCTGCTTTGTGTGTGCTACGTGACCTCTCCATTCATCACTCCCCATGGTCAGCTGTCAGCAGAAGGGAAGATGGAAGTAGTAAGTTGGGGCCCTGCGGGCGGATACGGTTACCACTAAGTTGTGTGTGACACAGGCGGTGGATATCAGTGTCACCAACTACTCAAACAAGTGAAGATCCCCCCGGTCAATCTGGGCCGGGGGATGCCTTTACCTCGCCGCCTCTCAGGTTCACGCTCTGTCCGTTATTGGGTCATTGTCTCACTCGGCGTGTGTGTGGGGTCAGTATTTTCCACTATCCTCCCGGGAGGCGGTGTGGAGGAGTGTGTGTGTGTGAGAGAGGGGAGGGGACAAAGGGAAGGAGGGTATCAGTGTACAGTCTTCTGATGAGGCTGTCAAGGGCGAAGCAGCTTTTTTTAAAAATATCTTTACACATTTTTTTTTTTTGGAGGAGTTTAGTCATCTGGAGCTGTTTGTTTCATGTCGTGTTTGTGCTTTAAACATCACTACGGTGACGAATCCTCACATATGATCCTGACAAAACGCTGTAATCAATGAACTACAGCTGGAGAGATGCAGAAGCTTCTATAGATATCAATATACAAGAGTTTAAAATATCTGATCAGCATGAACATATAGCATAAGATGACATATGTGATAAGGATCAATTCAATTTGTTTTTTTTAAAGGATTGTGACCAAGATGTGACATTTTGTGGTGGGAAAAAAAAACATGTCTTGTTAAGCTTATCTGTTCTGCAATTTCTTGTTATTTATCAGCCGACACATAAACCACTCTGATATATTAACCAGTATCTCAGTTTAGCTCCACAGCCAGCCATTATCTTCCATAATCTTTTCAAACATATTAAAAGTTGTTTAACATATGAAATGTCATAAAATTGTGAAATATGGTTCCTAGAGTGCGGTGGGACGTCTTCACGTTGCTCGAGCTGCAAATCTTCAGATTTGAGAAGCTTGAATGAATGACTGTTTGGCTTTTTATTGCTTGATGAATGACTTCAATTAGTCAGTAGATTAACTGAGCTGAAACAAGTCGTTTTCATGAAGGAGACAGACAGCAGAGTTGTAAATATTCTGACCTGATGGCAGATGAGCTCCAGCTTCTCCGATGTTCAACCGAGGTGTGATTTTGCTTCCGGAGCAGAAGTTAAGTGCAGGTCAGGACTCATCTTCTTACGCTTTGAATCTTTTAATTGAATGTTTTTGTACGTTTATTGTGCCCCATGGTAATAGTGACATGCTAGGAGTTTTTATCTACACGCTCGATCTGTCTGGAACTAGAAGGCTGTTTGCTTAAAAAAAGACAAGACAGTTTTTTAGAAGTTGAAAAACATCCCTAAATGAAAGAGTTCATCTTACAAAAGAAATCAGAGGCTTTGTTAAGTGGTCTGTTATCTCTGTACACAATATGATTCAGATTTTTGACTGCGGACTGATAATTCCACTTGTAGGATGATTAAAAGTGACTAGATTAAAGCAAAAGGAGCTCAAAGCCATTGTGCTTTGATTCATTGTTAGACTTTAGCTTTATTCTCTTGTTTGCGTGATGATGAAAGTATTTAGCCAATGATGATAAAAAATAAAAAACCTTTAATGTACATATTTTCTTTTGAGATGAACAGATCTGTCTCCCTCATCGTCCTTAAGAAGCTCAGATCTTCTCCTCATCGAGCGCCGTCGGTCGCTAAAAGTCTCTTTTTTTTTTTTACGCGGCTGCATCCTTTAGCCTCTGGTGCTGCTATAGTAGCGGACTCCTTCGGTCGGCCGCCGGTATCTGGGCCACTGGTTCCTGACATGAATTAGCGATGGAGGAGGGAAAAAAAAAAAAAAAGACATTGTTCTGGCTCTCTCTCTCCTTTGCTGACCATTTCTCCTTCATGTTAACCCCTCTGGCTGTTTGGGTCTTTAGTGACATCTTTTTTCATGAAAGAAGGGATGAGGGAGAGGAGGAGGGGAGGGGGGGAGGAAGGATTGACCGATGGAGCGAGGGAAGGAGGGATGCAGCCCCTCTTTCAAATTCAAAAAAAAAAAAAAAACCCTCAACTCGCCTTCCTTGTGAGGTTTCTGTCACGAGGGAGGTGTATTTTTAGGATGCAGACACTTAAGATGCTGTTTTTTTTTACAGTAGTGAGAGGAGCAAAAACAAGCATTTACTTCTTCTCTTCCTCATCTGCTCCTCCTTCCTCACCCAAACCTCCCCCCCTCCCCCCTCCGTCTCTCCATCTCCCTCTCTCCCTCTCTCCCTCTCTCCCTCTCTCCCTCTCTCCCTCTCTCCTTATGGGGTATTTTTAGAGCCGCTCTGTCCTCCCCTCACCCCTCTGTGAGTAAATCAAGGATCAAGGGTGCGTACTCCTTCAGTTTCATGGCCTTGTTTTTTCTTGCCTCTGCCCCCCCCCCTCCTTCTCCTCTCCTGCCAGAATCCCCCCCCCCCCCCCCCCCCCCCCTCAGCCTGGCAGAGCTGAGAGGACAGAGGTGGAACAGCTGTTGTTTGGAGACCTCCTCCTCCTCTTCCTCCTCCTCTACCTCTTCCTAGAATAAATGTTTTAGTGAAATAGCATTAGGAAAACAGGCTATGATTACAGTGCCGGGTGTTAGATCACCTCAGAGTAGTATCGGTGAGCAATCACAAAGTGCGATGTTGGACGACAGCGAGTCGTCGTCGTCGTCTTCTTCGGTTGTTTTTGCAGACGGTCGGCTCGGTTTTGGCTCATTTTGCCGAGTGCGTCCTTGGCGAGCTCACCTGCTCTTCCGTCAGGAGCTCTTCTTCTTCTCGGTTTTGGTGATGCTTTTATGGTTGATTAGTTTTGGGGAAAAGGAGGAGGCGGGAGGAGGGTGTGATGCCCACGTGGATGCGAGGTGTACGGTTGGAGTGTGAGTGATGATGCAGCACGTTTCCTGCCGGTGCCGTGTAGAAACTAGAGAGTCTCTGATGATGCTGGAAATACTTCCAGTGATGTTAAACACAAGGAATCCATGTGTCAGAACAACAGATGCATAAATTACCTACAATTAGTGAGGCACTAAATGAGATGTATCTGTTGTTCTGCTCTGTCAAACCAGAACGCACAGACATCACACACACACTGTAAATAACAGCAGAATCTAACCTTTACAAAGACGTCAGCATCAGTAAATCCACTTTAAAATCAGAGAAGATCTTGCCTGGTTCATAAATCATCACATTTCTGACTTTTTCTCCAGTAACATCCATTCCTGTGTCTTCATTTTGAGTGTTGAGAAGCTCTATCGGTACATTTTTTGACATAACTAAAGCTCAGAATGTCCCATCAACATGGATTTTATCTCCCTGAAACCCCGGCAGTCTCCTCTATTCATTCATATATGGATATTTGTGCTGTGTGGTCATGAAAACAAAAAGTTACAGCATTTTTAGAGCATTTATGGTACCATTCACATACAAAATGATGGCATTTCTGAGTAGCAAGGGCTCAAAGGTATAAGGCTGATGTTCATAACTTTCTGCAGGTTGTTGGTGAGAGGTGCTTTGTTGGAACTAGCTAGCTACAGTAGCTAGCTATCGTCAAATGACAACATGTCAACATCCTCGATATTTTGTATGTCCAGAGCAAAGAGGCCGAACAGCAGCACATAGACAGCAGCTCCAGTTGCACTTTTTCTTTTTCTTGCATCCATTTCCACCGTTTTTTATCAACCATGCAACACTCAGGCAGGCCGGATAAACTGAGACATGTTCTTCACTGGAAAAGAACAAATTCAGACCTAAAAAAAATGCTCCTTTGCACCCTCTCTCTCTCTCTCTCTCTCTCTCTCTCTCTCTCTCTCTCTCTCTCTCTCTCTGTCTGTTCTGTGTGTCTTTAATAAGTCTAAAAGCCTGCAGGATGACCACAGCAGGGCTCTGTTACGCGGTGACGAGTCTGCTCATCTTTCCCACGCTGCTGCTGCTGCTGCTGCCACTGCTGCTGCTGGTTCCATGTCAGATGACCTGGTTCTGCTCACAGGCGTGTAAATGTGTGATTAGCTGCTCCGTCTGTCCGGCTGATCGATTGATGACGCTGCTGCCGGACTTGGTTTGATGTGTGTCTGATGCGTCTATAGGAGCTGCTTTGTACACTCGTAGTAATCACGCCGCTGCTCGCGCAGCCGCATTACGAGGTCTCGTGTCTCATGTTTATGAGGACAAAAGGAAGCAAATGTTAAGTTCATACTCGGTTCAGGTAAAGACAGGAGAACATGTAATGCGATGTCCTCGTAAGTCATACTAAACGAGTTTGTGCATGAGCGGATTGATTTGCCAATTAATAGAGAGAATAATGCAACTATTATGATAATTGATTCGTAATTTTCTGTCATTTTTCAAGCAAAAATGCCAAATATTCTCTGCTTCCAGCTTATCCAATGTGAAGATTTGCTGCTTTTCTTTATCTCGTGATATCAAAACTGCATATTGTCGTTTGGTTTTTTGCCTCTTTTATGCCGACTGTTCGGATAAAACGGGAAATTTGAATGTTACAGCTTAAATTTTCACTATTTGCAGATTCCAGCTTCTCCAGGTTGAGGATTTGGTGCTTTTCTCTGTTTTTTATATCAGTTGAAGCAATTTTTTTTTTTTTTTTTGCACTTTTTGTCGGACAAAACAAGACATTTGGGCTCTGAGGAACTCGTTTTTATCATTTTATAGACCAAATATCTAATCATTAGTTGCAGCCCTCGTAACTTTAACTTATTGTTCATCACATTATCGTTGTCAAGCATAATGTGAATTTTGTCAAATGGAGAAACTGTTAACGTTACATATAATCGACAGTTCACAATGAGGTGACCTCATACAAAAAAAAAATAAATAATGGATGCCGAAGCCTTAATGTTTCCTTCATGGAATCCATTATTTTTAATAACAGGATGCCTCAGAGTCCATTATCACGGTAATAATACGGCCTCTTAACCGGTAACGTAGTGTGAAGCGACATTATTGTTGCTATGGTTACCGGGAGTTTAACATACACTGAGCACAGATTTGGATCTGTGGGGTAACTGTTGTTCAATGGATATCTGCCAGCCAATCAGAAACAAGTATTTCTTCTTGTTCTTGTTAACGTATTATCGCTCCGTGTGTACAGTGTTTGTTTTGTGTACTTGAGATACAGTTATTAATGTGTCTGTCACTGTGTTTCTTTGAGTGTTTTTTTATTATCTAGAGCTGCAGCGATCGCTCAATTAATCAAATGACGGGACATAAAATTGATAAGGTTGAGTGATTATTTGTTTGAAGTCAGTTTTTTCTCAGGTGTGAATATTTGCTGGAGTCTTGTTTGGGTTTTGAACTGTTGATCAGACAATTTGAATATGACAACTTGACTTTTGGTGAAATTGTAACAAAGATTTTAAAAATAAGATTTTTGCCTTTGTTTGATAGTTGACAGTCCAGAGTGAGGCAGGAAACATGGGCGGATAGAGGGACAGTCAACAAAGGTCTTCAGTCGGCTACCAGAACGTCCCGCCATGGGAATAAAAAAAAAAAAAAAGTCTGACATTTCACAGACTTACAAAGTAAACAAACAAAAGTTATGTTTACTCTGCGAGTTACTCACCAAAATGCATTTTGTGTATCCTTGCGGTCTAACAAAAGCGTTGAATGCTTTTCCTTCCACATAAAACATCTGCAAAACTCTTTTTTTGTGTGTGTGTGTGTATTTTAAACCCTTCATCATTTTCATACATGTTTACTAGCTTGTAGTCTTCTTCTTCTCTTGCCTTCGCTGGCACGTTGCTGCTGCGGCCGCTTTACAGCCACATGTACATCACTGGAATAGTGTGAAACCATTGGCTCATAAAACTCATAAAAACCGCTCCATAGTGCTTCTAGAGGACAAAAACTCCACAGGGTACCTTTAATTGTGAAAATAATCATTAGATGCTGTCTATCTTTTTTTTATCTTATTATGCATTGTAAGCTTGCTAAGTGGGGGGAAGGTAGAGCAAGTTAATGATCCTATCTGCATATATAAGTGCAGTCCATTTACCATTTAATGTGCATACAGGTTCCTGCACGTCTATGAGTTTATGGTTGTTTCTCTACGGTATGCTTTTTGTGTGTGTGTGTGTGTGTGTGTGTGTGTTTATGTGAGGCAGAGGTAATGAAATGCATGCGGTGTGAGCACTGAGGTGATTAAAGCATGTTATCACACACGAGACACACACACACACACACACACACAGTGCGGCTTAATTTCCCACTTGACTCCCAGTAGTTGTTCACAGGGCTAATGGAGCTCAGCTGGACCTCACCGAGAGACAGAGAGAGAGAGAGAGAGAGAGAGAGAGGTTATGAAATAATGAAAGGCTAGATGGGAAAGAGAGAAAAAGAGAGGTGGAGGTTATAGATGACCAAACCCTCCATTGTTCTTCTATTTGTTTACCTCCTTATATCTCACATCTATCTCGTATTTATCTTGTCCATCTTTCCCTTTTCTCTCTCTCTCTCTCTCTCTCTCTCTCAACATATTTTGTGATGGCTTGGCTCCTGTATTCTAGTTTTGTTAGCTTGTTTTACGAGCTTTCAGGGTGTGATCACACCTACTGTTTGCTTTCCTTGGTCCGAAACAGAGTGGGAAAAGATCTTCTTTTTTTTTTTTTTTTTGTATTTTTGTATTGGGCTCATTCGGGCTCGCACTGTGAGTTTATGAAGTGGAATTTTGGATTCCCATCATGCTCGAGGCTAGAGGATCTGTAAGCAGTGGCCTGATTTTAATGCTAGTTTTAATGCTTACCCTATTGGCAAGTTTCTTTGTCTGAGAGAGGATTTTTTAAGTGTACTTTCAGTTAAGCATGACAGATTTCTTGGTCATTTTTATGCCTCTGCGCCGGCGACAGCCGTGGCCGGAGGCATCGTGTTTTTTCGGGTTGTTCGTTGCGTCCCATTCTTGTGAACGCAATATCTCAGGAACGCCTGGAGGGAATTTCATTACATGTGGTACAAACATCCACTTGGACTCAAGGATGAACTGATTACAGTTTGGTGGCCAAAGGTCACTGTGACATCACAAAACACATTTTTTTGGCCGTAACTGAAGAATTCATAACGATAATTATGACAAAGTTTCACACAAATGTCTAGTAGAATAAAATGATGAAGTGGTGATATTTTACATCCAAAAGGTGAAATGTCAACACTTATTCAACACCATAACTCAGGAACAGAACAGGACAGGTCTTCTGTGCTGCCTGGTTGAAGATGTGTGTGAAGGATGTTTCAGAATTTGTAGTTTCTTTGCAGCAACATCCGTATCTGAAGCATTGTCTGCTGTCATGGCTACGACTTTCTCCTCTATCAGAATCAGCTTTGTTGGCTGAGCATGTGAACACATACAAAGAATAATACCTTTTATAACTCCTTCAAAGTCGTCACTACAAATATTATATGAGTCTGGACAGACTTGGATCTAAACTGTAACTTAGTGTTTATCCCCGTTAAGAGCACATGAAGTAGTAGATGTAAATCAATGACTCCCTAACATGACTGTCATTCTTTTCATGCACAAATAATAAACCGAGCTAAAGGACTCCAGACTTCAAGTAAACCACTGCAAACACGCTCGGTATGAACGCAGCCTGACTTATTGTTCGGCCTTCCAAGTATGCTGAAGATATTAAACAGAGCTAATCTGATGGAAATTTTCTCTGATGAGTATTACTACCACCTTCTTCTTCTTCTTCTTCTTCTTCTTCTGTAAACTGATGCAACAAGGACATCGTGCAGCCAATCCATCTCCAGAGGGATTGAGAGGGATTGGGTGAAGGGTCAGCAGGGTTTCTCAACACATCTGGGGCTACAGTCTCTGTCAGTAACCTCAGTTACCCAACCTCCCCTCCATGGAGAAACTCTCCAAAACACTCACACGCTTCTCAATCAACTACAGATCCATGGCACACTCGTGATTAAGGACAATTCTGGTTTATTACAACCATTTTTCGTATTTTTCATGTGTTGTGAATTCAAATAAATATCGAACAGATTTCTTATAAGCCTTTTGAAAAATCCCTCCTAGTTTACCGACACATGTGCGCCTGAAATTTCTCTCCTGTGTCCCTGTTTGTGCTTTCAGATATCAGCCTTATTTTACTGTTTCCTGATCACTTTCAGCTGTATCTGCACCGTGTTAAGTTACCGCCGATGAAAACATTTCCTGCCGTCGTTGCTTCATATTAAAAGCTTTCAGCTGACAAACCAACGGGAGGCTTTTATTGTGGAGGACGTACAGGAAATGAAACGCGTTTATCGCCGAGTCGGCGGATCTTCGTTAGTGGCGCTATTCTTCAATAAAAACAAGTCGACACAACAAGATCTGGATATAATTGGAGCTCTTTGTTCGGCGGATCAGATAGAAATACTGCAGAGAGGAAGAGTACAAGCAGAAACAGCCACAGTGATGATGATGTTCGATGAAGAGCTGCAGACGACCAGCACACCTCCAACAGGAAGCCTAAACAACTGATATTACCTTGTTTATTATTAATTTTACCTTACACAATAAAATGTTCTAAATAGCAATGAAACTGAGAACTTTGGATTTATTTTTTACAACTGAAATCACATTTTTTTGTCATCACAGACAGAGTAAAGTAGTGAAAGAAGGTATTGTGTACCGGCTGTATCGGTTCAAATGTGAACACTAGTGATAAATTACTTGCTGAGATCAGGGAAACACGGCGGCGTCACAACAACAGTATTTCCTGATAAAATATGAGCAGATGATCAGACAGGAAATGAGAGAGAAAATGAGCTTTAACTTTGACCTACTGTACCTGCAGCACTGTAGTTACGTGCACACAGTTTTCCTGTGCATGAGGTTCATTCAACCATTTATTCTGACTGAAATATTCTGACTTGTAAAAATCTAATTAATTACTTTGTTAACATTGTGAATAAATTTGAAGTTGAAACAGACTTGTCAACTCACTTGTTCCGGAGCTTTCGGCATGATCACATGGGTCTCCTTCAGCAGATGTGGTTTCCTCAGCTGTCATGACCTCGGGCTCTGAGACATTTTTAAGGTTATTTTTCACATTTTTTTCTAATTTTCACACACAAAACGATCAACAGTTGCTTGTTGCAGCCTTATTCTCATCCACGTTGGTTAAAAAGTTGAGGCTTCTTACCGCAGAAGGCCAAGCAATCTGGTCAAAAGGTCTAGAACAAGCAAGGAAGTGGACCTTGAACTTTTTCCTAAAATTCTGACACTTACAAACAAAGCAAACAAACAAAACTTTCCAATAAAGCTTTGTCTCTGTCTCTCTGTCAGACGCGGTGTGTCTGTATCTCTTTATCTTCTGTGTTTACACACTTAAACGAAGCCTACGTGTGCTCGACCGCATGACAACAACCGCACAGCTCGGCGTCCGAACCGCTCTCACGCCACTTGGAAGCGTCTCCTCCCACGGAGGTTAAAACAACAATCGAAGCTCGTGTTGCCGCGCAGTGAAACTCGTCTCTGCTTCCACCTCGTCGTCGCATTAAAGAGTTTTATTCTATTGCAGGTGGGCCGTTTATTCGTCACATCTGTGTGTCTGGTAGGGGGGTGGGTGGGGGGGGGGGATGGAAACACAGAGAGAAACGGAGATAGAGGAGGGCAGCTGCGTTGGGCAAAATGTCAGGAGTGGATTTGAGAGCGTTTACATAAGGCCTCTCTTGTGCTGCTCTCTGGAGTGGGTCTGCTACATGCTGAATCTGGTATTCACGCCTGCCTCAGGTGTTGGCTTCTCGCTTGACACACAACTCTAAAATTTATGGCTGCATCCAGTTGTTAGCGGATGAGGATGAATGACAGAAAATAGTCTTATTTAGGGTCCGTATTTGCTGGTATCTTAGCAGCTGTTTGTCTTCTTGGATCTCTTTATGGACTTTGATTTGTGATGTTTGGCAAGTTTTTCTTGAAACCAGAGCACTCTGATGGGAACCAAGCAAACACGTAACCAGATTCCCAGCAAACTGAAGTGACAGTACCAATGGCGCAATTCAGACTGAAGCAGCAAGAAAGAATTTGTTTAGATATCAATTCATTTAGTGATTATCAGGGCTTGAACCAGCATACCTTCTGAATACTAACCACGATGTGTCTGTAGCGTCAAGTATAGAAAGTGGGTCAGGTTCGTTGTTTGGTTTACTTTAATCCAACATTCCCAGAACTAAATTTAGATTACACTACAAACACTTCCAGTCAAAGGGTTCCCATTCACTTGAAGGAGAAAGTGTGTCCAAAACTTTTTTTGACTGGTCCTGTAGTTGACTGAGCAGTTTAGTATCATTTGTTACCCGAATAAAAAGGGTTAAACTAGCAATAACTTTTCAGCTTTTCAGTTGTGAGGATTTTCTGCAAACATCTTGTCTGAACAAACAATTGAAAAACTAAAAGAGATTCAGTTTACAATGATATTTGGTAGCAAACAGCAAATCTTCATGTAGGAGAAGCGAGAACCTACAAATAAAACAATAAATCACTCAATGTATCGATCAATTTCAAACATACGGATGCATGCTTGTCGGCCTTCAGCTCATGATTTAAATATGATGATCCTGCACGTCGTAAGTTAAACTTTGCTTTGCAGCTTTACACCTGCACCTGCTGCAGCGCCTCCTTGTAGACCTGGTTTCCATCCTGCTGCTCTTTGCGTGTCCTCTTAGCTGTACGTACCTCTACACGGTGCCACCCACTTCCACATTTCTGTATCAGTTCCACTTGTGAAATGTCACAGTTGTTCAGTCTTGAAATCGTTCTCGACCAGGTGGTAAAATCCTGCTGGATTTCCTCCGTGAGTCACTGTGGACTTTTACGGTCATGGTTATTCTGAATTTGGCTCTGAACCTCGATTGCAGTTTATGCACAGTCTTGCTCTCTTTTCCTCGTCTTTTCTTCCCCCCCTTTTCTCTCTGTTTACAGCCTGTTGTTGAATCAGCAAGCTTCAGCCAAGCATTTGAACTGGTTGCAGACACATTCCCAGTATTAAACTATTTAGGCTAGTTTGTAGAAAATCTGTCAGATAAATCACAGTTTGACAAGTGTTGTATAAAACGCCTTGAAGACATTTTTCACAGAGCTTATAGTGATTTCAGAAATGCTAACAGGACTTTCTAGTATCATAATTGCACTGTAGAAGAATTTGTTGTTGTTTTTTTTAGAACTAATGAAGCAGAGATTCTGCTAAATATTTAATTTTTCATGCTTTTATTGTTGAGATTTTGTTAATGCTCTTGAGATCACGTCATCATGTTTTTCTGTTTTCTGTCTATTGTAAAAATTTCCATTTTTGAGCAACAAGGACTTCAAAATTGAGTCTGCAGTCACATGACAACAAGGCCCGAAAGCTCCACAACATTTACTAAATGGACCTTAAGTTGAGAATGTTTTGTCAAGAAGGAACTTTGAACTAGAGCAGCAACAATTAGTCAGTTAATTAGTTGATAATCGATTGACATTTTGCCAACAGTTTGTCTTTTTTAGAATGAATTTCTGCTAAATATGAAGTTTTTCATGCTTTTCATGGTTTTACCTTCATCTATTTCTTTCAATTGTGTGATCCGACAACCTTGCAGCCTTTATGTGCTAACTTTCTGTGTCTGATCACCTTCTCTTAAAACAGAAATAACAGAATCAAATGCATGAAGGCACGTTAACCATTGTACAGTTCATTACCTCCGAGGAGACAATGCGGTACGTAAAACAAAGAGCCTCTTTCTCATCGCCTCTGACTCTCACAAATTGAGAGATGAGTTATGAGCAATTGTGGTTACGCTACAAAGTAAACTAGTAAAAGAGGAGACAACCTCAGCTCTTGTCTTGTGGTTGTGATACACAGTATGGTCTATATGCAGAGTGGCTGTGTGAGTGTAGCAGTGGGAGTGTGAGTTGAGTGCAGCAGCAGCAGCAGCAGCAGCGGCAGCATCTGATTACAGACAATTTGACGAGGAGGAGGTAATGAAAAGCTGAGCACAATGTTTTACTCAGATTTTATCGCTGTGACTTACTGAGATCATTGTGTTTGTTTGAAGTTGAAGTTTGGCCACTTCTCCCTGCATTTCATCCAAAAAAAGAGGAAAACATTAACACAATATCAAGAGAAAGCATGTAACTCTATATTTAGGACTAGAAAGTTATATTTATTTCGAAGGATACAATTAAATTAGAGGCCTAACTAACGGATTTAAAGCTGTATTTTCTCCATATGCTCCCTTTACAGATCATACACGACATCAATTTACTATAAAATTCATAAAATTCCTCTCCGGAGGAGGCGGAGTAACCTGGAGTGACAGAAATAGCTTTTCACGCGTTTGGTGTGGGAAAAGTGAATTGGGTCATTTCAACATTCTCCCGCTCAGTATAAAGACCTGATTAGATTAGCTTTGATTAGCTTTGCTGTCTGAACGAGGCCTCCTCAGGGAGGGTTGGAGCGGTGACGTCTCCTTAGAGAGAGGAGGTGGTGGTGATGGTTGGGGGGCGGGGGGGGGGGCGGTGGGCTTGTTCTGTTAATAACGTGCTAAATTAACCATCCCAGCCTCTCTCTGCCGGGAGCTACATGTTTTATTCATCTCAATAGCCTAACAGGTGTGACATGACAGGTGTTGCTGTTGCTTTTTTTTTTTTCTTCTTCTTCGTCTGATCACAACTCTTGAAAAGTTGTTAATTGGGTCTCAGGTTTTTTTTTTGTTTTGTTTTGTTTTTACCGTCGACAATCCCCCTGCTGCTGTGAGCTCTCAATTAAAGGAACATTTGTCTTGATTTTAGTCGATCCTTCAAATGTAAAACCGAAGTTTAAAGTGACACATAGGAGAAGAATACATTTGTTTTTTACATTCTGTGTAAATGATATTAGGACTTTTTCTCTTATTAACTGTACTGAGTTAGATAATAAGCAGCTGATTGCAGGTGATGCTAATTGTTAGCTTCCCAATTTTTCTTGCGTCTGTTCAGAACAAACAAAAACATGAAAAGAATTCATCGCTCCTTGTGTACCAGAGGATTTTTCCAAGCAAAGAGCAACCGAACAGCCGTGACCGAATCACTGAATTTTAACAATGATAGAGATTTACAAAACTAGCTTCCTATAGTTGACCAAATGATCAATTTCAAGCTCAATTTAGCAGCTGTTCCGGAGCTTTTGATCATATCACAGCGGGTGGAGTTTGTCCGGTCGTCATGGAGCTGGAGATCGGTGTGGATGGAGATGTTAAATTTCCATATTTGAGCACTACGGACTGAGCAACAAGTCTGGAAAGATCCAGAACATCTACTGAATGCACCTTCAGATGAGATTGTTTTGTGAACTTTGACTTAGAGCTGCAACGATTCGTCAATTAATCAATCAGTTGAACACCAGGAAATTAAGCGTTTTGATGATCGTTTATCATCGTAAACTGAATATCTTTGGTTTTTGGACTAATGGTCGGACAAAACAAGACGTTTGATGACATCACTTCTGACATAAGGAAAATGTGATTTGACATTTTTCAATATTTTTGACATTTTATAGACAAAAAGAAAACAATAGTAGGAGTTAAACAGTGTCTGGTAGTGATTAGTGGATTTACAGTCACCTTATTTTAATTTCAAGTAATTTATGATATTTCCTTGTCACTGTATTGTATTTATATCTGGTAGCTTAAACTTTATTTTGTCATTATATCACATACTTTCTGTCATAGCGACTCAGCAGTTTAATATTTTAAGGATAGTTTGATTTATAAATGAGCGTATTTTCATGGTTTTTAGGAAGATTCTACTAAAAAACCAGGGCTGAGATTTGTTTGTCTGGTCGGCTGTCGCAGGTGGAGACAGACAATCGCATCACTAACACACCCACACCCAACGTGGCGGGAAACAACGGCACTAAGCACCTGAGTGACAAGTGGTGTAACGAACCGATTTATTCAGTTTAACTCCAAAAAAGTCAAAAGTCTCATGCGTAGTCTTGACTTTTGATAAGTGACCTGAGAAGAAGAAGAGTGTTGTCGCAGCAGCAGCAACTACTACAGGAAAAAGCTTATTTGCATACATAGCAAATAAATTCATAGCGTGTGTGTGTGTGTGTGTGTGTGTGTGTGGAGCAGCTCCAAACCGTACAGTATATTCTCAGTAGACGTGTGTGTGTGTGTGTGTGTGTGTGTGTGTTGCTTGCGGCTGTTCCTGTCGTGGCGAAGCAGTAATTTATTCATTGAACAGGTGAAGGCGGAGAGGAGTGGGCTGGTTTCTCCTCCGCCTAATGAAAACTCAAATCCCTCTGACTGCTGTAAATTGGTTAGGAGGTGTCAAGTGTCTCCCAACACTCCCCCTCCCCTCCCCACCACCACCACCACCACCCACCACCCTCCCTCCTAACCCCCCTCCCCATCACACACACACACACACACTTAAAGAGCACACACACATACACACTTGACTCATAAGGTCGTCTCACCGCAGACAGCAGGGACGTGACACTCTGATCCTCGAGCTCCTCTCTCCTTCAAGGACACATAAAGCACACAAACACACACTTGAGTCCTGCCACACACACACTCAGATATGTACACACACACACACACACACACACATACACTCAAGTGTGGCTGCTCTGAGGCCGCGGGACAGCCCCATCTGTCTGTGAGCCAGTGGCTGTGACATTTAAAATTGATTACAAAGGGGATGATTGATTATGATAATGTCCACTTATTTTCAGTCATTACAGCGTTATGGCTGCTCACTGGGCCCATAAATCACCGCCGTGTCCTCTTGGAGGCTGATGCTGTCGTTTCTGCTGAGACTTCAACTAAATTTTCCTCAGGCTGAGGTCATGGTTTTTTTGGATTATGAGTGAATGGAGTGAAGATTAGCGGAGTTTGGAGA
The DNA here is from genome assembly GCF_963924715.1 of Thunnus thynnus. NCBI lineage: Eukaryota > Metazoa > Chordata > Actinopteri > Scombriformes > Scombridae > Thunnus > Thunnus thynnus. The sequence continues at coordinate 3,762,527 of NC_089532.1, read as the reverse complement.
TTATGTTCATGTGCAAATTGATATATATACCTGACACGGACTTGGACCTGTCTGCTAGCGAGGACTGAAGATAGTTGTAACATTTCCCTCCAGGTTCTGAATCGATTGATCCGAAGGCTCCAATGGAAATACTAATAACGACCCCTGTTTGACTTGATGCGTCCAAGAAGCATTCAAGACTCATTCAAATCTAATTCTTCAAACCATCTCTGGAGGATGGCTGAGATGGATTCCAGACAGATGTTTGGATTTTATTTGTTTTAAACATATGCAAAAGATACAAGTTGATGTGCACAGAAATAATAAAAAAAACATGTGATGGAGAGATGCAGAAACCCTCGAAGGGGCTTTATAAGGGCTCTCTCCAATGCAAAAACAACAGACAACAGACAAGACACAAAGTAATTAAAGTAAAATCAAAATGATTGGTTACTAGTGGGCACTTACCAAATATAATCTATAAGGACAACAGCAGAGCAGAGAGAGAAACAAACCATATGTTTCCGTCTCTCCAACAGTCATACAGAATCTTTACTCCTCCCAAGTGTAACTACGTCAGTTTGTGGAAGTTGCTGCTACGACGTCTGTCCACTGTGAAAACGGCAGCTGAAGTCACACAGAAATCATTTGTTGTTCTCCTCGTTGCTTCAGACTCATCGGTCCCGCTGCTGGATGGTGTGAGTGGATAAGAGAGCACTGATGGGTGCAGGAGCGGTTAGAGTGAGAGCTCGTGAAGACGATGACACTTTCATCTTGCTCTTTGTCCGATTCATCTGTGTGTCGGTGTTAGTTTATGGAAAATGTTTTGCTAGTTATGTTTATTCTGCCAGGTGCATGACCACCAGCCTCTGGACTGGAGTAGGACCTGGGAAATATGGGAAAGACGATCTGGCTGATGGAGCTGCATATATGTGTCTGAATGTAAATGAAAGTGTCTGGATATGAGACAAGACCGAGTATGTTGATCATGTGATTAAGAACAGAGAACCTGTTCACACCTGGTTTGAAAGCCACCTAAGAAGATTTACAGTAGTCTCATCTGGAAAATGAGTTTTAATCACTGCCTGATTATACATTATCCTGCTGCTGCTGCTTCATTCTCACAGTCTGCAGAACGAAGCGTCTCCACCAGACGGTTGAATTAAATAGTTTAGCATTTACAGTCTGAAGAGGGAAAAGTTTGAAAACCGCTTTCTCCCCATCTCATCTTATTTTGGTGATGTAACTGCACAGCTTTGGCTTTCTGCTCGCTCTGACAGCCAGGCTGGCTCTGACTCCGTGATGGTGTAACTCGTTCTTACACTCTCCAAGAGAGCAGAGGGTAAAACTGAGATTGTGAAAATCTCATCTGGCTCTCTCGTCTGAATGCAGCTGCGTGACGTAGACTGCTCCAGGCTCACAAAACCTGCATAAAAAACATTGACTGGATGGATTTTCTGCGCCTTTGATGACGATAGTAATTCAGTGTGTGTGTGTACCTGAGATTAGTCCAACTCTGTATTTCACTCCTGCATCAGTAGGTAACTTCTACATAATCCAGGTCTGTCTTATTATTCTGAACAAATCAGTGGATGTCAGAGGTTTCATTTCTAGTCTCTCTGCCTTTAGAAATAATCTCTGCTGCTTTATCGTCTCTTTTAGACGCCCAAATTGAACATTAAAGTCTCTTATATATCTATCATTTTTCTGTATTAATAAATTTCTGTTAATTTAACGTATTAGTAGCATCTCTGCTTACTTTTTTTTTAATCAAATTTCTTTGTTCCCAGCTGAAAAAGTCTCATGGTTTTGGGGATTTAATTGATGTCAATATCACAATGATAATAATAATATTCTCCTTATCAGTATCACAATATGCAAATATTTATTCTTTATCAGTTTGCTTTGAAATAAACTAGATATAAACATATTTTTAATGAAAAATTCCACTGAGAGTCAATATAAGAAAATATAAAACTAGCTGGTTTACACTCTTAAATGAGATGTAACTAGAAGATTAACAGTTAATTGGTTTAAACCACAGTGGAAACATACTTTGTTGCATTTAGGTACACTATACGGCCGCAACTAAAGACTATTTTCATTACAGTTTAATCTTATTTTTTACAATTACTCAGAAAAATGATGAAAGATGTCTGTCACGGTTTCCCAGAGACTTCTTCAAATGTCTTTTTTTTTTGTTTGGTCACCAGTTCAAACCCAAAGACATCCTGTTTACAATGATACAAAACAAAGAAAAGCTTTTATAGACGCTGGAACAAGATCATCTTTAGTTTTTTTTTTATCACAGCTGAATATGAGCAGCTTCTCAAACCCATGAGTGTTAAAGTGATCAGTTGATTAATAGATTAGTCAATCAGAAAGACAGTTAATTGACAAGAAGTTAGAAAATAACATTATAATAACATTTATCATGCAAAAATGGACACATTCTGGTTCAAGCTTTTCTCTGTTTTATAGCGTAAATTCAATATTTGTCTCATGTGATGGGCAGTTTTTATTCATTTCATAGATTAAATGATGATAGCTGCAGCCTGTAAAGACTGAGTCATGCTTTTAAGGACATCTGTCTGTGCGGTTATATTCATCATCAAAGCCGAATGTAAAGACCGCCTAATTTAAATAAACAGCTCCAAACTTGCTCATGAAGCCACCCTAAAGCAACTACCGAGTACCTGTAACAACACAGCCTCGTATCTGACTCATGGGTTTGTCTCTCCTGCAACTTTTCTGTCTCTCTACGCTCTGAAACAGCCCCAAAAAAAACCCTCTTCAGAGTACCATAAAATTACCTTGAAAGTGCCATAAAGCACTTTAGCTCTCTACCTTCTTGTTTCATGTCTCTGTCCTCTCTCTGCCTCTCTAATCTCTCCCAGCGCCACTTTGTAACCTCCCCCTGTAATATTCCCCTGCAGCCCTCAGTCTCTCTGAGTCAGACTTGGGTCATGGGAACTCACAGCTGCTCGTCCGGCCCCATGCGGTTGACGGACAGCGAGCTCCATCTCAGTTTGTTTGCTGATGCCCGTGAAAAAAAGGAAAAAAATAGCCCTTTGCACCTGAAACAATCCAGAGTTTGAGTTTGTTGCTGTGGGATGGCCGAGTCCGTCTCCTCTGGAAAGTAGGGCATAGTGTGCAGGCGTGCTGGGCTTTTACGCATAATATCCACACAACACTGTATCATAGCGGTAAATAGTGTGTAATAATGTAATATAATGTTAGCATTATTCAACACATAAGAGCAAGGTTTCCTCAAGGACATTGTTTACTGCTGGTGTCACCTTTATGTGAATATCTAGCTGCTGTTTATCATCTTTTTAACCTAACTTCAGTCTGGTTTTAGCAGAGATTCAGCAGAGAGTCTGTGTTTGAGTAACAGATCCATGACTTTAAAGGCTTAACAGACACCGAAATGCTGCGTAGCGTAATAATGATACTCACAGACAGGATTTCACAACTTTGGAAAGTTATCACGGCTGCACATATTTCATCTTTCATCGCAACCGTCACGGGGTAAACAGTAGAACAAAGGCGTTCACCTAATAAAGGAATGTGCGCTTGCATGTACGTGATCGGCCAAATGCTGCTACTTAATGGATGATGTTGCCTGATGAAGGTTGTGGCCTGCTTCAACTTTTTTTGCTGGATGACCCTGCGTTGTTTTGCCATGTAATGTTGGGTAAAGGCTGGGTATCAAACTTCAAAGCTTTCTGAGCACATCAACAGCTGGCCGACTCTTAGGCTTGTTTACTTGTTGTTTAATCAGCTATTTCCTGATCTAAATTGCAGCAAACGTTTATAACTTTTTACTGAATGTTGTAACTTTGTCTCGCTTTTATTCTGGAAGTTTTATCAGCATGTGAAAACGATTGTATAATATCCTCTGTGGCTCTGGAGTCTGAGAAAATAACCCTGATGATGTCATAGTGATGTCATTAGGATATTTTAGACTTGGAAATTTATGACAGAAAGCCTGAGTTGGAAACTGGGCGTGTGGACTTGTAAGATGAGAGCATTTATCAGAGAGGGTTTGACAAAAATATGCATCTGAGTTGCATTATGGGAAATGTAGGATTCAAGCAAACAAGGCAGGACATGCATGTTAGCAGTCTTAAGGTTAATGTTAGAGAGTTAAATCATTTCTTCTGGCGTTATCTTAGGCTTAGTCTTTATTTGAAGTGAAGCCCGTCTCTGCTGTAATATACTGCCAGTGTTTCCCTCGCCACTTGACTTGAAAGGCCCAGATCCCTGCAGGGAAGGCAGGAAAAATACATAGGAAATCAATACAAAACCACACAAAAAGCCCTCGAGCGAGTTATCAAATCCCTGCTAGTTCAAGGGGTGCCGAACTCCCCCGTGGAGCCGAGGGGAAGGCGAAACATCCGCCCTCTGGGATCAATACACAGTCACAGAAAAAAAAAGACGATCGAGTGACGTAACTCAGTACCCGTGACCCAGAAAAATTTTGGCTCAGTCAACCAGATTATCATAAAAAATACCGGACTTATGGAAAATGTGTCGGTGGTTCCCAGGTGAATGTTTTGTTCTCCAGCTGAACAGTGGCTGCGGTTGTTAACTAGCCTGAGGCAGATGGAAGCTAATCAGTGACAGCAGTGTGGGAACAAGAGTTATTTTCCCATCGTTATTCAGCGTTTTAAGAAAAAAACGCGCGTGGTCGAAAGTACTCGTGCGTGTCTGTTTATGAGTGACGGCAGCACATATCTGAGTTTCTGTGTAAACTCCACATGGTCAAGTGGACATATCTGAGTTTCAGCAAGAATGTGTGTGTGTTTGTTTCTCTCTCTCTCTCTCTCTCTCTCTGTGTGTGTGTGTGTGCGTGTGCAGTGTTTTTCTATTAGCATGCACTTTGATAACCTCTGCCTCTCTTTCTGTTTCAGCGAGGGTACACTGTGATAGTGGAGGCGTGGGACAGGGACAACGGCACACACAGTAATGGTAAGGTTATTCCTCTAAACTGTTTCCAAAACCGCATTTAAGAAAATAAAAAAAAAAAGTTTTTTTCTCCTTTCCATCCCAAATCACACGCTCCGAGGTTCTCATGAGTATTGTATATTATCTTATTTTTTTTAAGTATCATAGATCTACTTCATGTGATTATGCTCAGTATTTGTTCCATTTATTTGCTTAGCTGGCTGATGACTTTGACTGACCGGTCACACTGCTGGTGATGATGCGTCACAGGCGTGTGACTCTATTTTGATGATTATAATTCAGCTGAGATGCTCATTGTATAGTATACATACATCACAAAGAATAAAAAGTCTAAAGCTTTGAGAGCGCTGGACAGATTGAGCAAACACAGTCCTAGAATATAAGAATATGCAAAGCTTTTTTTTTTCTCATGGGTTACGGTTAGGAAAGGAAAAGTCATCGGGCTATTAGAATAAAATCAAAATCATCCTCTGGGGGGCATGAATGTGCTTGGCAGAGTTTATGGCAGTCTGTCAAGTAGATTATGACGTATCTGGTGTGTTAAATTGATATTTTAGCCCGAGGGTCTTTGCAAGAGGAAAGTTCTCTGACCGAGCATCCAACAAAGAAAGAATTCATTCTCTGAGGAGCATGAATATCTCCAGTAAATGTTAAAGAAGGTTTTAGACGTCTTGTCATGGACTTAAATGTTGGACAAGGAGAGTTTTTGACCTGATGGTGGCGCTAATGTTTGGAGGGTCACTAAAACAGTCAGGAATCCTCCTCTGGGGACCATGAATGTTGAAACCAAATTTCATGTCAGTTTTGCAAGTAGATGCTCGGATATCTTGCTCCGTATCAAAGTGTAGATCTGATGGACCAAAGAGCTATCGTCACCATGAGGCCATTTTCCAAAATTGCTTTTGAGATGTTTGTTCCAGTAGTCTTGGGGAACCGGAAAGCTTTGAATTGATGTAATTGACTTTTCATCCATTCTTCAAATGAAGTTCATCAGTAAAAAGGGAGGTGATAAAAATGTGTTTAGCTTTTCTCAGATGAGCTCCACAATCTGTCTGCTGTCTGTTGGCATAAAAATTATCTTTTTCTCATGAGGACATTTCCTGAAAAGTCACTAATGTTGACTGTGTGAACTGGAGCCAGATCTCCTTTCAAGGCCAATAAGTTTGGTTGTAACCTGCCTGCATTCTCCGGTATACACCTGTATCCTGTTTATACATGCTGCTGTTATCTCTGCGCTGTTATACATATAGATTAATATGTTTTATATTTTTTCTTTATATTATTTGTCCGCACATTTCATCTCTTTCTTGCTAGGAGTTAATTGAAACGACCAACATCAGTTCCATCTCTGTGTGTTCAATACAGAAATATCTCTGGCGGAGTTGTTTAGCTTAGCTTAGCTTAGCTTAGCTTAGCACAAACTGCTAGCAGGGGAGAAATGGTTTATGTTATCTAAGAACTCCAAAGCTGTCTTATTTACTCATTTTAGCGATGTGTGTTTTTAACACGTGTAGAAGTAGAGGACGAGACACTGTCGAGCAGTTGCACAACGACTGTTTCTGTATGTATGCCGCCATGATAGCCTCTGAAACCAACCCAAGACTGATCAGCAAAAGAGACGCAGGAGAGACTCTGACATTTTTCATACAAGAGATGTGGAAATATATGTGAAAATGAATATAAAGAATCACTTAATACATATATAAATATATAAAGTTCATTTTTGTCATTAATTTATTTCCTTTGTCACTTTTGAGCCTCCATATACCATTTGGCTTTGTTTCCAACACTCCGTGGGAGAACGATTATTTGAGGGACGTAATCTTTGTGATAAGACAACACAGGATTTGCTTCATTAGATGCTGACTCACTTTCCAAGCAAGTTGATTTCAGGCCAAGATCCTTCATTGACCTCGCCTTTCTTTCTCATACTCACCTCCCTCTAACTCTCCCTTTTTTTTTTACAAAAATACCTCCAGATTTGCTCAGGTTTTTGGTATTTGGTTGTGACAGGTCCATAGAAACACCTAGCTGATATGATACTTTCATGCTATGTATCAGATCTGATCGGTGTTCAAACAGTCAGTTACTATCTTAGCACAAATCTCTGAGCTGTTATCTTCTATTGTAGGAGTTTCCGTGGGAAATATTGCTGAACAGCTACTGTATGTGGGCTCGATGTTAAATGTCAAGGTGTTGAGCTTGTGTGACACAGATCTAATGTGTTGTAACCAGTTTGAGCAGCAAAAAGCTTCATACAATCTAAATTGAGCCCTAAATCTGTGTTTGTCTTTTACTTCAACACCATGATGAAGGCTTTTAGCCAAAATGCGTCGGTGTCAGCCGCAGGACGATTCCTGGACTCATGTCTGCAGTGAGGTGTGCAGATTAAAACTCAGGGAAAGGAGTGAACTTGTATTGGATTGGTACTCTGAGTTGACCTAACAGAATCGGTATTGGGTGTGTGTGTGTGATGATTGATTGGTGCATCCCTCAAAGCGGCTATCAGAACTCAACCCTAACAGCTGCAGCATATTTGATGATAGCATGAAGGACAATAATAAGAAAGCACTGGAAAGAAAACCAGACCACCAACAGAACTCCTAGATGATATTAGACACATTCAAATGAAAGGAACGGGAGATGGTTACTTATCTTTTGTGATTGTCTCTCTTGTCAAATCATGTCATCTTCATGTCATTAGCCGACTTATGATTGACAGCTAGCTTATTTGTGCTCCTCCACCATCTCTCCTATCTCACCCTCCCGTTTTCTCACCCTCTTCAGGGTCACTGGGACTGTTTTCGGCTCTCCCTCTATATTAAGCCTGCGAAAGCATTGCCTCGTTAAACCATTAATTACATACTGCAGCTCTCTTTTTTTGCCCACTCCCCCCCCGTCCACCCATCTTTCCCTCTGATGTCTGTCTCCTAATTAGCATCTTGCCAGCTGTCCGGCTACCGCACGCCACTTCATTATCCTCAAACAGCGTGACAGGCTGGCATCCAGACTGCCGTTCCTCGGCCTGGACGGCAGCTCTGGTGGAGGGACACGTTTAAGTCTCCGCTTGCTCGACCACCTGTAGATTTTGACGGTGTGATGACTGGACGGATGTTCAGTGACAGGCAGACGGGGCGGGAGGTGCTGAAGTCTGAACCGCCGTGGCCCCCCCCTCTCTTGTAGACTTGGACTGAGTATTTTGATCACAGGTTTGATCCGTGAATCTGTCAGTGAGTCTTTCAGCAGCCAAGTTTCCCGTCAAAGTGAAACCTTACCTGCTTGCTTACTTATAAGTCACACTGGATAAGCTAAAAATATTAATTATATCTTAAGGAACATTCTCCGTTTATCTGCGACGGGTCAGTGTATTCCTGGAGGCATTTTGGGGATTAAGTGTTTGCTTTTTGCTGTATTTACTTTCACTCATCTGTCTCTGCTTGCGTTTGGGATTTCCTACATTTTCGGGAGTTACTTTTGACAAAAAGTCAGAGAGCAGGCATGAACCTGTTGCATCCAGCTGTGGGTGTTACGTGCAGATGGAGAGAGCAATACTGATACTGTTGCATAATTAAAGAATGAGTTGTCATCTGTGTTGGGCCAGGTGTGCACAGGAATAAGAATCTAGGGATGTCCCAATCAGGTTTTTGTTTTGCCCGAGAGCAAAATCTGAGTCCTCTGATTGTCTGCCAACACATGTCCCGGTTAAACTATATTGTATTTTCCTATGTAACACGGCTGTTCAGTGCATGTTTGATCTGAAGTACAGTATATAATTTTAGAAAAGGCAAGTTTGACAGTTGGATAGCTCTGCGTTATAAATAACACAACCTGTTTCACATATTCATTAACTGGTTTCCCATGATACTGAGCGTTATTTCCCACAGTATTTTAATACAATACCCATGGGAAGACATTCCTCACTGAGTATCTGCTGTGGCAGGAAGATTTGGACAGAATTTGGGCAGTCTCTTCATCTCCAGCATGAACAACTTTTTAAAGTTTTTTGATACCAGTGCCAATAAAATATTTGAGCGTAATTTTTCACTTAACAAAAGAAACCAAAGTTCTCAAATGTTAAATGTTGTCAAAACTCAACCAGCCGAAGAGCTGTGCCAAATGAAATAGTCTAAAACTGGCAGAATTTTTTTTATCAGGAATCAGAAATCTTACCAGCTTTCATTTTCTTGATTGTTTTTGATAGTCTGTGCCACAGACACATTTCGGTTAGATATCCAGCTTTAGCCGCAATAATAAAATCATCTTTTCTTTTCATTCTCGGTGGTCGTTTTGTCAGTGAATCAAATAATAAACGTATCTCGAAGCCTGCACCCAAAAAACTCAGCAGTACCTATTTTAGAATAAACAGAAAAAAATCTGAAAAAATATGAAATATTGAATGGTTTTCTGTCTTTATGTGTCAGCACAGACATAGCTAGTTGTGACCCCTCATTACAGGTTATGGCATTAGTGTGAACATCAGCTATAAGCAGTTAAACTAAAAAATTAGGTTTATCTCTGAGGTTCTTTTCATTTAAAGGAACGAATCCATAAAAAACATTTTGTTTCTTTTTTATCCGTTCATTCATTTGGTGATCCCTCAGATATCTGCCTGCCTCTCAGGATAAGTTGGTACAGATGTTATGTGGAAGGATGGATGGAAAAAATAGTTGTTAGAGAACACCTGGAATCAGATGCCAGAGCAGCAGTCTTCCAGTAACAGTGATTCAGCGAAGATAAGCTGGTTGTCAAGGGTGTTACTTTATTTTGAAAGTATCTTTCCTCTAGGTGGTTTAGTGCCGCACCACCAAACATTTACAGCCATTTGTTGCGCTCTCTGTTATCCTAAAGCAAAAATAATAAACCACCAATGTTCGTAAGATTAGATAAAATTGACCAACATCTCCTGTTTTCACTCTGGATTTGTTTTGCTTGGCGCTCCGGTCGGGTCGGGAAGGGTTAAACACATCAGGACACATAAGGTAAAGTCAGGAAAATTATAATGTGCAAGAAATTGCATTTAATCTATGTTGAAATGCTGTCCTATGATTGCCAAAAAGCCTCTATGATGAATCTTTTTATTTCAGCAACTTGGCACACCTCATCCAAAGAAACACTTCCACCTCAGTAAAGATGTAAATTACCTCCTTTTCATTGCTTGACATAAATCTTGATCATTATATATAATTATATAAGCAGGTTACTACTTTACTTTTCTCATACCATATCTCAATTGTTAGCCTTTGGCAACAAGATATAAATTAGCATCTGACGTTAGTTTTTTCAGTGCAGTTTTCGTGCCAATATGATACCTGACTTTCAGTAACAGTGTCAAAACAATACTTTTTCTCATACATTAGGTTTTTTTCACTTAACAAGATATGCTGTAACGAAGACGCCATGAAAAGAGCAAAACCAACAATGTGTTTGTCCGTCTTTCTGACAGAAGCCCTTAACCCGACGGTTCCCGCTGAAGACGTAAATCTTTGCAACAGCTCACAAATAATACTTTTATTTTTAAAACAGGATAAATAATTTCCTGAGGCAGCAGGGCATTGTAGCTGTTAGCAAAAGTTACTCAAACAGGAGGAAACAGTCCATTTGTTTGGGACTATTTTCGGCTGCAGATGGATACACATTTGGCGCTCTAGTGAATGTGACATTGACTTGAAATAAACTACAGTGACCATGTTCACCATAATGAAGGAACATGTCACCCAGTGCAACGGTGTGGCTCATTCATATGTTTTCAATAGTTTGTGGACAATAATGGAGACATAAGACATATCAGGCTTTGCTACACACACGGTACTTGTAAGTAGGATCAGATAATTGTTGTATGCATGTAGAATATCACCTCACTTACACTTTAAAAATGTTTAGAAATGTTACCCTGTATGTTACCCCGCTGTCCGCCCAGTACATACCCAGTATCTGTGGGTCTCTGCCTTCTTCTGAAGTCCCCCCCATTAGCCAACAGTTCACCAGCTCACAGAGTCAACAACAGCCTCTGTGCTCCTTTCTCCTGCCATTTGTGTTTTGTTTTGAAACAGGCGGGGGCTTCCTGAAGCATAAACAGCTTTCACAAAGCCTTCTTTTTCCTGAGGCCTCTTCAACCTGCTGCCCAGACCTGTTCACTCAAGGCTCCAGCAGTACATACTGTAATACAGGGCAGGAAATGCATTTTATGTCCATTTTTGCCTGATAGACAACAATTTACCAGCTGCTTTGAGGAAAAATCCACACCAAAAAAAAAACTCTAGGTTCCTTGTATTTCTTGGAGATTTTGTTGTTTGGTGACAGATTGGCACTTTGAACCAGTGAAGGCATTTTTAAGGGGATAGTTTGACATCTTGGGAAACATGTTTATTGCTAATCTATTAGCTTAGCTAGTTATATGGTTATGAATCATTTCCTAATGAGACCATATTTTGCATTTTTTTTACACTGTCCATGATTTGGATTGAAAACTTGCTGCTATGATGTGAAAATAAATGTGACCTTTCTAGAAAACATAAGCTGTCAGGTGAAGGAAAAAAAAGTTCAAAGATCACCGCTGTTACAAGTGACCAGCAGTAAAGAGGTCAAAGGTCAAAGCCCCTTAACAAAACTCTCCAGTTACATGCAGCTTGTTGCATCTAAGTAAAAAAAAAAAACCCTAAAAACTGTTTGTTAAAACCAGTTGCTCTTTGTTAAAATAAAGTCTTCTTTTTGATTATAGACAATCATATTGCTCTTGACACGATCAGCTGCTCAAATCTGAAGCCCCTTGTTGTTTATGTAAGCCGGTTTTATATGGCCCTCTCTCTCCTGCTCTCCCTAGTAACAACGGTCTCTCTTAGTGTGTCTCCTCCAGAACAGAGGGAGCTCATGATTGGTCTATATTTTTATATCTAATTGCTGGAGATGAGCAGCAGTGAGTGAGTGCCTGGGTGTTTCAGGTGGTGGGTGTGGGACTGAAATCTGTGGCAGTGTGTTAGCGCGCTGTGAGACTCAGTAAATCAGGACAGTGTGAAAATGGATTCTTATCGGATTTTAACTCTTTTTCTGCAGTGTCAAACTTCAGAAGCTACAATGATGATAATAACAGAGGCTACTTGAAGGAATGTGTTTACATTTCACATAGCGGATACGCTGGAGACACAGTAATTCTAATAAAAATAGAAAAAGGTTAAAATTTTATACTAACCCTACACACCTGGAGCAAAATCCAGTACATTTAATCTAGTTTATAGCTGCACCAGGCTCCAGTACAACAGTTCAGTCATTAAGGGAAGAAATCTGATTTAGAAATCAAAGCATTTGTTCATATTTCATTTTCAGAGCTTTAAATTTGAAGCAATTCATCTGTGTAGGTTAAAGTCACATTCTCCTTCTTATAAATGAAATGTTCAATAAGCAATAAAATAATACATTCAAGGGGTTTTGCTGCTATAGCCATACTAAGTAGCTTATTGTGGCTAATGTTAGCTAATGTTAGCTTACTTAATGTTACAGAGTCAGTGTACTGACTTAATTACTGCTCTACTTATGCTATTATTAGGCTAGCCTAATAGTAAAATGTAGCCATTAACCGTTTTCATGCAATTGTCATAGTTGTGGCTTTTGCTGCTATAACCTTACTAGGTCTTGTATGTATAAGTAGCTTATTGTGGCTAATGTTAGCTTGCTTAATGTTACAGAGTCAGTGTACTGACTTAATTACTGCTCTACTTATGCTATTATTAGGCTAGCCTAATAGTAAAAAATGTAGCCATTAACCGTTTTCATGCAATTGTCATAGTTGTGGCTGTTTAGAAATTATGCTAGTTGTCTGAGGCTAATGTGTAGCTAATAAACATAGGTAACTGCTAGTTTAGCCGTTGGGCTAACTGTTGGTGTCATGTATTTTACACTTTTTCTTTTATTCTTGTAAATTTTCTTGAATCATTACTGGGATTTTACTTCTATGAAGACTTAATGTTGTTCTTTATTGGTAATACACTTTCATTATTGCTTCCAGTCCAGTTCTAACACCTGTCTGCAACCCTCCGTTTTGGATGAGACTGGACCAATCCGCAAATTTTTTGGAGCATTTTCATTCATGGGAAGGCAAATTTTATGTCCCAGGGGAAAATTTTATAATCAAACAAATCTGAAATGAAACACACTTACACTTACAACTGTTGAGAATATTACTACTAAAATTTACCACAGTTCATCTACCAAATGTCCTTTGTCTGCCAAATAATCTCACACATCATCTCTGTCCACTGAATCTCCCAAATTTGGTGATTCTTAATAAATACAATAAACTGGGATTAAGTGTGCCCTTATGGGGTTGAGAATTTTAAGACCCTGCGGCGCAGTGCTTTCCTCAACCCAGCGAAGAAAAACAACACTACAAGCACTGAAGATGAATCCTTCCTTCCACCTTCCAGCTCTGTCTCATCCGGGTTGCCCTCAGCTCTGGATGCAGCAGCGACAAAGCCTGCGGGGTCACGGTGCTTCTGTTCCTTGAGAACAAGCTAAAGGGCCTTTCCTATGTCGCCCTTCCTCGTCTGTTCCCCGTCTCTTATTATTTCCGGCCTGGCTCCGATGGAGTCAGGGCTGGATATCCTGAGAGGTGGAGGCAGAGGGGGAGGAGAAGAGAAGAGGAGGAGGAGTGGGGGGGGGGGGTACAGAAAAGCGTTTCACCAAGCAGGAAAAACTGAAAAAGCATTTCGGTTATCAAGTCCTCGCAGACCTCGCTTCTACACCCTCTTGTTTGTGCTTGCTTAATTTTCCTATTCTTTTCCCCCTTTTTTTCCTCTTCTGTTTTTTTCTTCTTGCACTTTCTTGGTGGGACAGAGAGGGATGTTTGACCGGAGGTTACACCTTCCCTCTGATGTGTGTTAACATGAGGCGTAGCTCGGAGCCTCATGGACTGTCTAATCTCACTAAACACCGGGGTTGTCGGGTCAAATCCCATAACCGGAATCAGTCCTGCTCCCTGGAATGTCATTCAGAATTTTTGTTGTTTCCATACTTCACTATCTAACTGACCCAAATACTTGACCTGTTGAATGTTGTTGGGCTTTCTGTAGTGCTGAAAAAGTAGTCAATTAGTCTATTTTTATTCAATTCATTGCATCATTTTGACGTAATTTATCAAGAAAATGCTTCTTACTTTGGTAGAAGACCTTGAGCTTTGGGATTGATTCATAAAACATGATTAAGAGTCTACAGCTGCCCAAGCACAGCAGTCCTCTGAGCTAAATGCCAGTGTTAACATGCTCACAGTGCCTCTAGGGGTGGCTAATAATCCACTGATTAATCATCAAACATAATCTTTAATTGCAGCCTTTTGTTTTCATACAAATGATGGAAGTAATAACTGATTATATTATCCAAAGTGTTCAGAAGAGTTCATGCCCTGTTAAAGTTTCCGTATTGATTTGTTTGTCTTTGATCCAGATGATGAGCTGCTGATTGAACGCAGCATCTACAAAGGGATGATCAACCCCGGCGAGGAGAAGCAGACGGTGGAGTACAAAAGCTTGATCGCCAACCTCGAGTACACCATCCGCGTGCGCTGCGACGAACACTACTACGGCAGCAAGTGCAACAAAGTTTGTCGTCCCCGCGATGACTACTTCGGCCACTACGTGTGCGACCAGTTAGGGAACCGAGGCTGCATGGAGGGCTGGACAGGAGCGGACTGCAAAACAGGTGAACTAGTCTACAATACATGGGGAGAGGTTTTACTGATTTTAGCTGAAAAATACCTAAAACTAAACCACAAAGACTGACAAAAAGCAGTAGAAGGTTATCAGAAGAGTCAAAAATATAACTGAAAACATCAATAAATATAATCTTTACTCAAACAATTAAGAGATAAGCTCTTCTTTTCTTTTCTTGTACCTCAAATTGCTTGATGCAATCAATAAAACTTTAGTAGATTTTACTCTTCTGTTCATCTTTTACGTTTATCACTTTATTCTTTAACTAAAAGTACTATTTATTAAGGTGTTCAGTCATAAAAATATAGAGAAAGTGCAAATGAGCTGCTTCTTAAACAGAAGTCTACTATTTAAGTAGTAGTAGTTTTCTATTACTTACATGATGTATCTCATTTTTACTCGTCTAAAAGTCAAAATAAATGTTTATGGACATTTATTTTGACTTTATACACAGAGGTTTAAAAAACTCAGCCAGCCATAAAAGAGCACTACACATCAACAATGTTAGTGATCACATGGACGCAGCTTTCTCAGTTTGCCTTCGCTTTGCTGCCCTTTTCCCGAGAAGAGGTTCATGGAAGTTCATGTCAAGTAAGCAAGAATTTAAAGAATGTTTGGAAACTATCGTCACTGCTGGAGATATAGAGCCCTTCGACTTTCCATCAGTGACCACGGCAGAGATGCTCTGCCTTCATGAACAAAGAAACACAGGAAATGAGATTTTAATGATTTGATGGTTTTCAAAACAAAGTGCCTGAAACGAATCCAGAAATTGATTGATTTTACAGTTTTAAGTCTGCAGGTGAATCCATGTTTCTCTCGCAGGGGTTAACGAGTTCAATTTCACTTTCTCTTTCCCAAAAGCCATCTGCAAACAAGGATGCAGCCTCCTGCATGGGACGTGCAACGTGCCGGGGGAATGCAAGTGAGTTGCCTCCGCTTTGTTTTTTGTTTGTTTGTTCCACTTTGTTCACCTTTACATCACAGCTGTCAATTGATATAAAATATGATCTTGTTTGGATGGAAACCCTGCATAAGAGCTTGATGAGGATAACAGTAGTGACACAACAGAGTGATGAGGGGTGGAGGTAGGGGGTGGTTGTTGATAACATACCAAGCAGCCTAACCCCCCTACTTCCCCCCCATCAGTTCTGTGAAGTCCCCCCTCCCATCCCTCCACCTCCATCCCTCAGCTCCACTCTGATCCAGAAGCCATTGTTCTGCTTCCTGTTCTAAAGCTGGCCTGCTCCTGCCCGCACACAGAGAGAGAGAGAGAGGCCTGTTTTTTATGCTGTATGTTTCCTCGCTCGTCCTCCTCCAGTAGCAGAGAGGCACTGTGCCCCCCACTCCCTCGCTCCCCTCCCCTCCACCCTCACCCCCCCCTTTCCAATGTCTGTAGCCCACATCACCTCTTCCTATCCTGGGCCTTGTTATGGCTGGCACTCGCCTGGTAGGAAATGTGGATTCCACCCAATGAGTTGGAGACAACAGGCGGGGATGTGGGGGGGTGGTGGTGGGGGGGGGGGACGACGACCTAAAAACACATAATATAGCATTCAAGAACAGAAATATACATCTGTAAATAAATGATATATTCATTGCAATAAGGAAAGTGAAGCTTTTTTATGTCATTCACTTAATGCACAAATGCTTATCAAAGGAATAGTTTGCTATTTTTGGGTAAAAAAATGAGAAAATTGATTGATTTTGCATAATCACGACTCGGCCGCCACTTTATGCAAACGAGGTCCGTCCAGCGCAACGCAGCCGGCTCACGAACCTCAGATCAAACTATCAAACTAAGCAGTGCTGAAACATACTTTATGTACTGTTTAGCTGTAAAATGAGAAGGTCAGTGACATGGCCGCCATGTTGAAACCACCAGCCAGATCGCTCAGTGGTCTGATGCGTCCAGATATGTCATTGCTGGATTCAGTGTGTCTGCACCGTTACACCCTCGATTCGGATAAAGAAAAGCTCCCCCAAAAAAACCTTTAATGCAGAAAACCTAAGGGATCAGAAATGCAATGATGATGATGTACAGAATAGACCAGATAACAAAATTATACACAGTTTAATATATATAAAAGGAATCTGATCAGGCTAATAGCATTAGCTTAGCTTGAAGACTGGACGCAGGGGGGAAAATCTTGCCTGGTTCAGTCCAAGGTTCAGAAATACGTCTAAAGTTCACTGATTGAGCTAAATCTTGTTCCATACACCAACACAGAGGAAACAACGTGTAAAAGTTGTATTTTTATTGGAGAAATCTAGCAGGGAAAACCAGGTTTCCCTAATCCCTTACCCCCCGGATTACAGAAACCAGGTTTCTTGTTACTGCAGAAAGCTGAACGTAACCAGGTTACTGAAGTACGTGTGAACGGCCTGAATGATGAAGAGGTAGAAACAGGATGAAAACAGTGTTTACAACCCTCCATAACATGATGGTGGAGGTAGTTAGTGCTGAAATACAGACTTTTCTATTTCATTCTGATCAATTTTACCAAATCACCCCAAATAATTACATAGATTGTTTAAGAGAGGACTTCTTTCCCGTTCACGATCAGCTGATGGATTTAGTTGTTTATATTATGAATGAATGATAAAATGACATATCCTTATCTAAGTGGACCCACGTTTTCAAGAGCTTTTTTTTGCCCACATCAGAGTTTGATTGACAGTTTTAACAGCAGCCTAAACGAACCAAACAAGCAGATGTACCAAACAGGTTAAATGTGAAAGCACCATAAAACACAAATTCAAACCGTATATAAAAGGAAATTAAAAAAGATGAATGAATAGAAGGGCGTTTGTGACAGTAAAGGGGAAGTGGAAACTGACGAGTGCTAAAGCTTTAGTCAGAGGAAGTGGAGGACATAATTCTGTGGTATATAAATGCTGCTTCTGGGTTTGATAATGAACATTTTCAGGATTATAACTTTGAGAACATTTGGACTGGAAAATGACTGTATTTATAAAGACACACAGTTTTTTTTTTTTTTAATGTTTTCAGTTTTACTCTTTATTCATGAAACACAGAGCTCGGTAGCTGTGTTGAATCGGATGCTCCCTAAACACACAGCAGTGTACAGTAATATGACTGCAGAGGACTATAAGCTTTTTAAAAAAAGGCTGACCAGCAGCAACTATGCGCACAGGAGAGTAAGCAGCAAGGGAAGAGTAGAGAAATTTAGATTTGATTACATGTGGAACCGAACTGTACATTTAGACAAAGTGGAGCACGAGTGCTTTAAAAAGCCAAACTGCTCACACACACACACACACACACACACAGTGCCAAGTGTTTGGAAATGGTAGGAGAGGAGAGGAGCAGGGTTGGCAGAGGGGAGGGGAGGGTGAGGGTTTTTATACTCAGGCAGGTTTGATTTTGTTAAGATCTTGTAAAAAAAAAAAAAAAAATGAAGCTGACATTTCTCATTGGAAGATTGGAAGAAAGAGGAACACCCTGGAATGTGCCTCAACATGTGATTTGGAGCTTCATCACAATCAGGAACACACAACCTAAGAGAGAGAAAGAGGAAGACGGATACAAAGAGAGAAAGAGGGCTTTGTTGTTGTTTACTTGATTATCGATGAGACATAGATCACATTAACCAGTATTGACATTTTAATAACTACAGTGTAAATGTACGGGGATTAGCTCTACTGCTGGTTTGCACTCAAAACTGATAAAAAAATATACAACTAAAAATAACAGAAAAAATACAACACCTACACGATTAAGTAATAATTAGGGGAAAATATCAGGAAGTGTATGACTCAGGTTGGGTTATTTCCAATGTAACATTTCAGGAAGTGTATATTGATGTTTATTTGTTCTCTGGTTGTGATGGTAATCCTCTGCATCCACTGATAGAAACATCCAAGAAACTTGTTTGTAACAAATAAAAGGAAGCAGAAATGTACCTTCCATCCAGGTTCAGGTCTCAGATGTAGCAGTACCAGTAGTGTTCAGTCAGGTCGGGTCTGAAACACTGGAACCAGGTGTTGGCCTCGTTCACACCTCTAAAGGAAACAGTCAGAGGATTAGACAGGTTGTAAACAAACACCCAGATTAGCCAAATCTATTAAGAAGAAACAAAATCTAAAGGTAAAATTATTACCAGAGCTGTCAGTTGTAATCATCCGTCAACTTTAACCTTCTATACTTACCGTAAGAGATTATTACCAACATTTCAGGTGTTCTCGTTTATGCTTTCACCTCCAAATAAGTGGTTTAGATCATCTGGATAAACAGAAACTGCATCCGTGTTTTTATACAACTTAAATTTTTAAAAAGATGAAACAACAGAAGAAAACAAGTGTGTTACAATCAGGTAATATTTCGAGAATACTGTATTTGATGTTGCCATGTTTCCAGATCTCAACAATCATTTTGACGAGCGTGATCATATTAGATAGAAAACTACAAAAGTAAGACCCGAGACCCCGGTTTGGGTCTTGGTTTGGGTCTTCTTTATGAATAAATTAAGGTAAATTTTATATCAGACAAAGTAAAAGAGAGATATGAAGTAGGAAAAAGAGAAGAGGAGAAACAGAGACTGAAGGGTTAAAGACAGAAAAGCACTGAAGAGAAAGAAGGAGAGAGAAACAGGAAAAAAAGTCTCAGCTTGGCAGAGGAAAACTAAAAATGTGTGTTTGGTATCTTGTTTCTTACACACAGCGCATTCACAACCTACGCTCCCTCATGTGACACTACTAAACATGTAGCTAGGCAACAGCAGGCTAAGTCCGTCCGCTGGATTTGGGCGCGAGGCTCGCCTGTAAATAATTCAGCACACACACACACACACACACACACACACACACACACACACAGCCCCCTCTACCTCTGCCCCTGCCCACTGTCCCGTCCTCTGGGTGTGGTTTGTCTGAGGGGGCAGCAGCGGGGCGGGGGTTGTGGGCAGGCGGGATATTTTCGGCTACGGCTGGCCCCCGCGGCCCCTTCCATTGATGGGGACGGCAGCAGCAACCCGCCGACAGGGCTTGTGGGTAATGCCACCCTTGGCCTGCGGCTGCCCGAACCATTTCCCTGCTCTCCCACACTGCAGCCAGACAGACTGTCCACACTGCCACCGCTGCTGCAGGGCAGCGCCGCTGACCGCAGCGCCGGACAACACCACATACTGTAGTAAACAATACACAGCACTGTCACTCTCTCACACACACTCATACACTCAAACACACACACACACACACACACACACACAAACACACATAACTGAGTTTCACTTACCATGCGAGATCAGATTAAAATTGTTGGGGTCGTGCGTGCAGATGAAGGCGCTTCAGCTCAGAAATTGTGCATGAAGCAAAACTTGTCGTGCATGTTTTTGCATAACCATAACTCGGTTCTGCATTTTTATGATGTGAATCTTTGATGATCACTATCTTATAAATTCCAAGCTCACAATATGTGTTTTAAAGGTGCTGAATTCTTCTGCCTCTTATATGTATAAAACCTCTCTTTAAAGGGGAGATTATCCACACTGTCTCTGGGAAGAGATGTTGCTGTAGAAATGTAGGTTTTCAATGATTTAATATTTGACTTATATCGCGTTTGGAGGCAGAAATCTCAGAGACAGATATCTCAAAACCTGGACAAATAAAATCACAACTGACTGTATGACTAGATTTATTTATTTATGAAGTAGAGAACACATAAATTCACATCAATATGCTGTAAATGTAACAGATAAAGCAAATTTTCAATGCTTTGTCAGGTCGATGTTCCATATTAAAAGTAACAAACACTGCTATTTACACTACTACTACTGTACTTTTTATAATCTGGGTGAAGTGACCCTTTAAAAAAATTCAGTTAAACTTATAGCAGTTCCTCATATTCTTCAAAAACATCAAAATTTGTCCAGTGTGTAAGATTTGGTCTTGTTTGAAATGTTTTGATAGTTTTCATATAAAAACCAAAAGTTTTCAATACCTTAATGTAAGAAATAAGGACATATTTCTCCATAAAAAACCTTTTTTCATCTTAGTAAAGAGGTCAAAGTTCACTTTTGCCTAAATAAACTACAGTCTTAGATTAGCAAAACCAGATCTGACTAGACATTGGATGCCAACTTTAGGTTCATGACCATTTTTGATACTCAGAACCAAAAAAGGGGTCAAGGTTTTAACTCCCTGCCGTGCCAGCAAGGTGTCTGTCACTGTCCTCAGCTACTCAGCGTACTACAGCACATTACAGAGCAGTATATCACTGCTAGTAGAAGTGTTTGGTCGGCATCCATTTTGAAGTGTTTGTGAGCCTGAGTGGGGGGGGGGGGGGGTGGCGGTGGTGTTGGTGGTGGTGGCGGTGGAGGGAGGGGGGTGTAGTTGGTTCCTAAAATAGCCCCCCCGACGGAGAAATGACAGGACAGGTGGGGCAAGGTTACCGCTGGCCTTGGAATAACAGAGTGCTGCCATAAACCAACAGATTAGCTAACCCTCCGCTGGCCTCCCCTTCGAGACGACGACTAAACCTGGTTCCACAAACTCCGCTCGCTCATTCCAAGTTTGACCTCGACAGAGCTCACGACACAGGAAGAGAGGGCTGAGAGAAGACATGCAACACACACATATGACACATGTAGAGAAATGCAACAGCACGCAAGAAAACACCTCCTCCTCGAGTCTGTGATTGAGTCCTGAGAGCTCTGAAACATTTAGTTGAGCTACACGGAAGCACAACTGGTATAATTGATTAATCATTTACTCATTGAAGCTTATCAAATGTGAGAATTTGAATTGTAAATTGACTGTCGGTTGGACAAAACAAGCAATTTAAAGATGTCATTTTGAGCTCTGGGAACCTTAATCTCTTACTAAAGGATGTTTCAGCTTAATTTTAATACAAATAAAGTTTTTTCAGGTAAAATCATGTTTAAATTTCATTGATTCAAGCGCAGCATCCTTACAAATTCTCTCTCGTTTCAAGATACAGACGCTCATTTCTAGTAAACTCTTGCACAAGTTGATTTCTATTGAGATATTCATACTACACAGCCAGATTTTTTTCCCCATCTATCTTAAGAAAAAGGTTTTTAGGACAGATACATAAACATAAATGCATGAGTGTGCTGTATAATAGGACACATGAACACACACACACACACACACACAGCTGTGGAATGTCTCCTGGCACTGTGTGTCCGAAGATTATTAGCCGCAACGAATGTGTCATTCACCTTGATAAAGACGTTCTGTCCGGCAAATTTCTGCTGTGACACTGAGCTGCGACTCCGCTGTGTTTTCTAAACCTTTAAACTCAACATGTTGTCCTGGTTGTAGAAAATTCTTCCCTTTCAGATGATTCAGATGAAACAGTTAAAAGTGTTTTCCCTTTTTTTTTTTTTTTTTTTTTTTTTTGGCACCTGCAGCATCCTTCGTTCTTAAGAGAGTGGGGGGGGTGGGGACATATAACTGGCACGTTGCCCGACATCAAGCGCTCCTCAGTGTGTTCACACATTGTAAAAAAGTATTAAAGTACTTGTTTGTTATCACTACGTTAACTATCGCTGTTCTTCATGGCCAACTCCCTCTGCGTTATGAAGTGCATCTGTGTGCCTGATATTCCCTCAGGCTGGAGCTGTAAATAAGAACACATTCTCAGTGTGCTTGTGAAATAAGAGGCATTTATTTTACCGAAAAATCTACTCAGCCACTGTTGCACCCGCTGAACTCTGTTCCGTGTATGCTGTTATTTGATTAGCAGCGCTGGCACGAGCGCTCCGATCTTTTACTGAAGATAAATTAACAATAAAATACTTAAAAAGAAAGTTTATCGAATTAAAAGAAAACAAGTCAAATTCACAGAAAGAGAAGACTACGGTTTACAGTTTTGAGGGTTTAATGTTCTCTGATCATTCTAAGAAAGGAAAGAAAGTTGGAAGAGAAGAAAGGAAGGAAGGAAATAAGAAAAACAGAACACAGAAGGACAAGGCGTACAGTTTGTATTACTGTTACATAACTATAAAAAGTAATAATCTTCCGTGTCGTGTGTTTTGCAGGTGTAACTACGGCTGGCAGGGTCCCTTCTGTGACGAGTGTTTGCCGTATCCCGGCTGTGTCCACGGTACCTGCGACGAGCCCTGGCAGTGCACCTGTGAGAAGAACTGGGGAGGCCTGCTTTGTGACAAAGGTCAGACGCCCGAAATATGTTTTTATCGTTTATTCTGCTGCACTTTATTTTTCCAGAAAACACAACTAAGCACTAAATCAAAAGGCAGCTAGACTTAAAGACATTTCACCTCATCCAAAAGGCTTCTTCAGTTCATTTGAATGATTATAGACGTTAATTTGTGTATATTCAAGTCACCATGCCTGTGTATCGGTAAGTTTAGCTGACTTAACCATTGGTTTCCATTCTTTTCCACGCCGTCTTAATATCCAACGATCTTGCTTGAGTTGTTGTGATTTTAAAAAAACCTGCAAGATGTTATCCTTAAACAATAACCGAGTGAATGTCTGAATGCGGACTCGATGCTCGGTGTGGATTTCACAACTCGAGCGAGTTTTAAAGGGGTCTGCTTTTTGATTTTCATGCTTCATGGAAATTAATGGAAACCAATGGCTGACTGGAAGAAAAGTGCATTAAAAAATGTGAAACACTACAGCAATGATTTACAAAAACCGTCAACAGTTATTGTGAAGTATGTGTGGTTTTTCAGTGAATGGGCTAAAACATGCAAAATCACTGGTATGCCCCTTTGAAGCTCGCCACATAAGTCACATGAGGACACTGTGTGATCGGTCAAGATGCAGCGAACAGAAGAAAGAAATTAGAAATTACATCTGCTGTGAAAATGTTCTTTGATTGTCTTAATATGCTCTTTGTTAACCATTATTAAATACTTTTTGATGTAAAAAAAAAAAAAAAGACAAAATGAAATGAATATGAGCTGCAGAAGCATTTTGTAAATAAAGTTTTTACATAGCAATCGTGCCATCACTTAACCCAGCTGTATCATCTAACCTTAAATGTAACTGTAAGAAGTTCTGTGTCGTTTGTTAAATGTGTGAGTTAATTGACACTCACAGACCAGGTTAAAATCAGTGTCTGTTGCTATGCAGATCTGAACTACTGTGGGACCAACCGGCCCTGTAAGAACGGAGGGACGTGCATGAACACAGAGCCAGACGAATACAACTGCGCCTGTCCAGACGGCTACTCTGGCAAGAATTGCGAAATCGGTGAGTCTGTAAATCAAATGCACCTTAATCCAAAAGTTCAAAATGCAGGTTTTTTGTGCCACGGCACGTTTCAAGTATTGGATAAATGTGATTGATGGTTTATGGAAATTCCTAATTTTTTCTGTCTCACCGTGGCCCACTCTCTCTTCTATCTGCTTTAAATCTAATCTAAATCTAAATTTTTTTTTTGTTTCTGTCTCTAGCTGAACACGCCTGTGTGTCCAACCCCTGTGCCAATGGAGGGACGTGCCATGAAGTCCCGTCAGGTTTCGAGTGTCACTGTCCGGCGGGCTGGTCAGGGCCGACCTGTGCTAAAGGTGTGTGGCTTTTAGTTTGAAGTCCAGATAACTTTTGACACACTTCACAGATGAGACAAAGTGACTAGATCAGCCAAGGTCAGAGACATATGACTGAAAATGTCTATTTTTCTTCTCTCCAGTCACTGGTTGATCAGGTTCTAAATGGCCACTGATGTTATGTATCAGTTCTTGGTCCTGTATTTCAGAAGGTTTTGCTTTGTGTTACAAGTAAACTAGATCTAGGGTTTATGTATATGGTGTAATATGACCAGGCATACAGGGTGATATGTGAAACTTGATAACAATAAGAGGTTTTGCCATATTGTTTCTACCCAGGTATCTGTTCCCTTAATATGTGTTGGAAATCAGTCAACACTCTTGGGCTTTATTTTGAAATCCTGTAAATCACATTGTAATTCCCTTGAAGCACAGCCAAACACAAGTGGCTTTCTTGCAACTGGTTTATTTGTAGCTTTCTCTCCAAATCCACCGTGAAAACTACAGGCACAAACACACACACACACAGTATAAAGACAAAGTTAGTGAAAATAAATAAAAGCCTCTACAGCATGTGGAAAACAGCTCATCAAAGTAAAATAAAGACAAAAACATGAATTACCTCGTTGGCTGCGTTCTGCAAATAAGGGAATTATCCTTGGTCCTTGAAGGGTCCTTAAACATTTCACAACCACTTAAATAGGTTGATATTTAGCATGTATCTTAGCTGGAGCACATGTGCATCTTTACCTGCTCATTTCTCCCTTCTCACGTACGTCAGAACAGCGCAACTGGCTTTCTAAATAAAAGTGGCTGTTTCAAAATAAAAGCTATCTTAAAATAATACAAAACAACAAAGATAACTGAAATATATTCTAAATGACTCAAGTGTAGACAATGCTGACATTACAAATTACAAACAACAGTTACACACATAATTTTTGCATTAATGTGATGAAGTATCTCAATTTTTCAGATATTTACTGGATTAGCCAAAAAGTCATTCC
The DNA here is from genome assembly GCF_963924715.1 of Thunnus thynnus. Taxonomy (NCBI): domain Eukaryota; kingdom Metazoa; phylum Chordata; class Actinopteri; order Scombriformes; family Scombridae; genus Thunnus; species Thunnus thynnus. Next base: position 3,737,366 of record NC_089532.1, on the reverse strand, counting down.
TATCTGTTTTTTTCATAGTATTGAAGAATTTATTTACATCTACCCACTGTTACATTTGAGTTTTGAGCACTATAGGTGACGTAAAGTTGGAAAATTGAACATACTGAAAGGTTAAACATAAGAAGACCTTCAAATAAACGCTGGCTAACTTAACCAAAGAAGCTGTGGAAGTGGATGAACTTAACCCAGTGTTACCAGTTTTCACTGGTAGCACTGGAGCATACAGTGGACTTCACAGAGAGAGTGACTGTGTTAAAGACGTTAACATCAGTCTTGTTTGTGTTTCAGACACAGATGAATGTGCCTCCAGCCCCTGTGGTCAGGGTGGGACCTGCATCGACATGGAGAACGGCTTCGAATGCCTCTGTCCTCCGCAGTGGACGGGCAAAACCTGCCAGATAGGTACATCTCTCAAGTCTAATTAATCCCTGAATAATTTATTCATATTTTGCAAAGAAAGACAATAATATGAGCCTTTTTTAAATTTTGAATAGGCTTACTTGTGTATGTGTAATTTCTCTTTTTTCAAATAAGATTTTGAGCATTTTGCAGGGAAACAAATACAAATTTATTGTTAAAATGTTTGTTGCATGTTGGATGATATTTTGCTGTGATGAAGCTGGTGTGTTGAACCTACAATGAATGCCATGCGTCCAAATTCACTCCGGGAATCCCATTTGCTTGCAGAGTTACAGCATATCTGTCTGTTTGTTTATGTTGCCGTGTCATTTAACCAGCAGTATTACTGTAGGAGGGCCACTAATTTCAAATGTGTGAGTGTGTGTTTGTGTATACGCACGCCCAACAGAGACACTCGTCGAGTATCATCTGCAACTCGAGCCAGGTGACTTGAGTAAAGCTAAAAATAACCTCCCGCCTGGCAACTGCTAGCCTTGGGACCAAATATACTCTACCGGGGGGTTATCTTTGGCTCCAGACTGGGTGTAACAGGGGAGTATGTACGCTACAGTGAGAAGACGCCTCGGCATAGCAGTTTCCTGGCGACTTCAGCCAGGAAACACTGGTTTTGGAAGAACCAAAAGGCTGTGACTTGTGTTACGGATTCTGATAATTCTCAGAGCGCTTCCCCTTTCATGGAGCAGGGTGGTACCTGGGAGAGAGTGGGATGAGGAGGAGGTCGTGGCAGTGTGGAGGGGGGGAGGGGGAGTTTTGGGAAGGGTTTGGGGGTGTTTAGTTTCAGCAGGCTAACAGGTGCCCCTTACCTCCTGGGAGTAGTATTAATGCACTGTGTCGGTTTATAGTGAGCGAGGCGGCACGACGACCGCGGCGACCGCTGCCTCTGAAACTGACTACTTGGTATGCCGCAGGTTGGCCTTCAGGGAATGCAATAGAGAGACATTAACCCTGAAGGGAAGGGGGTGTGTGGGGGGGGTGAGGATAGAGCAGGGGCGGGGGGCGATGGAAAGCAGGGGAAGAAATAAAATCCTTTCAGACATGAACTTCACCCTGTAAATGTTCTGGCAATTTTACATGTTTGAAAAAAAGAGTTGCATGGCGTCGAATATAGGAATTGAATGAAAGCCAAAAATGAACATCTTGTTAATTTTAACAGTGTTTGAGCGCTGTTAATGTGTGTAAAATAAACAGCAGAAATTTACTTCTCATATCTACTACTGAGATTGTTTTTGGAGGATCTACAACAAGAGCGAAACAGGAACAAGCATCCCCCCAGTACAACTGTTCCCCACAGAGGGAAACAGTTTCAAAGTTGTAAATTTCAGTGTGTTGTACAACAACAAGAAGCAACGCTTGGTGACGGGGCTTCTGAGCAGGTTTCTTCGCTCTCTCACACTGTCTCTCTCTCTCGTCTCCATTTTTACAGACGTTAATGAGTGTGCGATGAAGCCTTGCCTCAATGCTTACTCTTGCAAAAACTTGATTGGTGGATATCACTGTGCCTGCTTTCATGGATGGGTGGGCCAGAACTGTGACAGCAGTTAGTATCAAATCAGCAAATTATTAGTCCCCAAACCTCTTTCTGCTTACTTGAAGCACTATCAGAAGCCCTACCCTCTTTCTTAGCTAACTGTTGTTCCATTGGCATCTGTAGTTCAATGCATTTTCTCAAAAAAGATTGAACTTTCTGAAAAGCTGTTTCATGGGGTTGTCTCTGCTACTGTACTGGACAGTACTAAAGAACAATGGCATTTGTTGTTGCTGAATGCTAGCAAAATAATCTTAGGTGTTTCTTGCTTAACAATGGCAATGGTAGTTAAACTTTTACTATCTAGTACAGTAATCAATATTTATTTGGCTTCAAATATGAATAAATTATGATTTACTAAAGTTACCATTAGGCTGTTATAGCATGCTAATGGCTAAAACCCATGGGATATGTTGTTGCTGAATGCTAGCAAAATAATCTTAGGTGTTTCTTGCTTAACAATGGCAAGTAGTTAAACTTTTACTGTCTAGTACAGTAATAAATATTTATGTGGCTTCAAATATGGAAAAATTAAGATTTACTAAAGTTACCATTAGGCTGTTATAGCATGCTAATGGCTAAGACCCATGCGCTATGTTGTTGCTGAATGTTAGCAAAATAAGCTTTTTCTTGCTTAAAATGGCAAGTTGTTTAAATGTTAGCATCCAGCAGAGTAGTAGATACTTATTTATCATTTCAGAAATAGTGTTGAATGAAACCCTCTGTGAGAAAATCCCCTTACACTAAGTTAGAGATGCTAGTGGAACAAAGGCTAGCAAGCAAAGGGAGCGGGACTGTAGCCTTTCATTTACTCTTCTTTCTTGCCTCCCTGATGGCTGTTCCTACCTGCCACACCCTGGCTAACTCTTCAAGGGTCTAAGACTAAAACTAAAAGCTTTTGCTCGACTGTTGAACTTCTGTTTAAAATCTTTCGGAGAAAATCTTGACTAGTAGTTTGTCTTCTGCAGTTTTGGTTCTGTTCTGCATGTTTCCCCACTTCTGAATCTGCATCTGACATTTCCATCTGCATGAATCACTAATTCCTGATAGAAGCTGCATGTTCCAGCACCAGTGCATGTTCCATTTCCCAGTTTATACCCACCCAAACTAAAAACCTGACATTTTCTCTGTGATTCTGTGATTTCTCACCAGATATGAACAGCTGCCATGGACAGTGTCAGAATGGAGGGACCTGCAAGGTGAGATTCAGAAATGTCAAAGATGTAGATCATATTTATAGCTTTCAAAAACACTGAGGTCTTTGTTGAGTTGAGTTTTTTTAAACGTCTTTGATGTAACATGACACAGTAATAGAGTTGGAACAACATTACTGCTGATGATCTAAGTACCTGTCAAGAATATGCTCAAGGGCGTTATAGCTTTGATACATAGGTTACCACCATGAATTTCCTGAAACGTTTTTTTTTTTTTCCTTTCCCAATAATGGTGAACAAACACAAAATGAAATACAGGATACATTTAAAAAAGACTGGTTCCTAGATAAGACAAGCTCTAAAAAGATTTTTGACAAAAATATTACAATTGCTTATCAAGTTGTTAGCCAGTTAGTTTTCTGTTAATTGACTTATCATTTCACTAATAGTTTTGAAACACTACATAGTCCATAAAATGCCTTAAAAACAAAGTGTGTGAGTGAGCAGTTGGAAAATTTAATTTATTGAGTGATTTTTTCCTGTGTTGCTTGAACAAAAACAAAAAAACTGACTTTTTCTTTTCTTATAAAGAATATTCCTAATAACTATAAAGTGGAACCTCTGATCGTTGTATCATCTGCAGTGGAGTAATGATCCTTGTCTTTGTGTTAGGAGGTGGCCAGAGGCTACCAGTGTGTTTGCCAGCCGGGTTTCGTGGGTCGACACTGCGAGATTCAGAGGAACCGCTGTGCTAGCAGCCCGTGCAGGAACGGCGGTCGCTGCCATGCTCTGCTGGATGGATTCATGTGTGAATGCCCGCAGGGCTTCGCTGGCACAACCTGCGAGGTGAGGGCTGTAAAAAACATTTCAGTGCTTTTACTGCAGTCATATTTCACTGTTGGTGAGAACATGTCTTTACCTCATTGTTTCCATGTGTAGGTGCAGAACGACCCATGCAGCCCAAACCCGTGTCACAACAAGGCCCAGTGCCACAGCCTGATGGGAGATTTCTACTGCAGCTGCCCAGACGACTACGAAGGCAAGACCTGTTCAGAGCTTAAGGACCACTGCAAGACCAACCAGTGTCAAGGTAACACAGCACCTGGAGAATCCTTGGATTTAAGATTTCAGGATATTCTTTAAATGAAGCAGCCAGAAGATGGAAACATATACTTTGCACTCCAAATTTCTCACCTGCTGATTGTCTGTTTCTGCCCCTTTTGTGTCCCAAAGTGATAGACAGCTGCACGGTTGCTGTGGCAACGAACGACACCCAAAAAAGGGTGTGGCACATCTCATCCAATGTGTGCGGGCCCCACGGCCACTGCATTAGCTTGCCTGCCGGGAACTTCAGCTGCTCCTGTGAACCAGGATTCACTGGCACCTACTGCCACGAGAGTGAGTCATTATAAGCTACACACACACACACACACACACACACACACACACACACACAGACTATATTTATCATCAGTTACCATCACTGAGAACCACATGATTCTTACAGTAATTCAGAGTCCAGTTACACTAATCATCACTCTCTTAGTTTTGTTTACAGCAGAGGTAAAAACATGAGAAGGAAATCCAAAGGAAAACATGAGCAGGGAAATGTAGCTTAATGTCTGTGCTGATGTTTACATCCGATTACTTCGGGGGGTTTTGTACTTTTCACAGGATGCTTTCCAAATTCTTGCTCTCCAACTCAAACATACATGCTCAGTTTCTCTAATTCTCAAAGGCTGATAAGATCAATACGTCTCGGTAAATGGTAATTTGACATTTTAGCCACAAAGCTAATGCTCCTACAGCAGGTGAGTAGAGTGGAGTATCAAAAACTGAAGAAAAAGTAGCAACATTGGTGAATATATTTGATTATTTGGGTTTTATAGCTTCTGAAAATCAGAAATCTGAGTCCAAAATAAGTAATAAGTGAATAACTTGACATCTGTATACATTTCTTCTTCTTCTCTCTGCCTGCAGACATCAATGACTGTGCATCATCCCCATGTAAGAACGGAGGCACCTGCATCGATGGGATCAACTCCTTCCAGTGTTTCTGTCCAGACGGTTGGGAGGGCAGCCTGTGTGATGTTGGTGAGTGTGTGTGTGTAGGTGTATGCATCTGAGAGAAGCAGCTTTTTTGTGGTCGGTGTGAGCAACAAAGCAGGTATACAGCACGAGTTTTAGGGAAGAGCTTTGCTATGTCATGCGGCCTATGAATCACATATCCTGGGAGAATCCATCACTCGCCTACAGCAGCACCACAGGAATGATCAGCAGCCTGAGAAACTTAGAGAGGACAAAAAACAAAGGATGATTTGTTAGGGAGGCGAAAACAGGAGAAAATGCTGTAAATTCATCAGCTGACCGTCTCTGTAACGTAAGCAGCATGTGCCTAAAGTTACATTCGCCGGTGTGCATGTTTGCAGATGACTACTATTTATATCTATGTTTCTCGGAGGGAGAGCTGCTCCGAAAACAGACATTTCTGAGATAACTGTCAGTGGATAGAGCCAAAAAGCCACCGTTTTTTTTAATAGAAATAACAACAAATGCAAAATCTGATTATTACTGCGACTCCTTTTAATTATTAATTTATGATAAAAGCAAGAACATCAGCAAGAAATCGATATAGAACCAATAAACAAACCCCTTTCATTGTGCTGACCTTTTGTTTGATTTTTGTCCCAGATGTGAACGAGTGCAGCAGGAATCCCTGTCAGAACGGAGGCCAGTGTGTCGATCGGCTCAACGACTTCTACTGCAACTGTGTAGACAACTGGAAAGGAAAGACTTGCCACTCACGTGAGTTCATATCTGGGACGTCTGTGTGAAAAAACGTGATGTAAAAGCAGAGGAAATATGCATACGTGTGCATTTCAGACACATCTCTTTATATGTATTTCTATATTTGTCTCAATACTGGTGTGTTCTGTAAAATGGCAGGTCTTATATATTTAACTGACCTCAGCCTCTTAATCTTCTTTCTGACTCATGATGCCTCCACCGGCTGCTGCACAGGCTTGTTTTCCCCTCCGATGGCGTCTCTAAACTCTTTGCTTCGGAGCTGAATAATTGCTAGTTAACTACTGGCACAGAGTCAAATGTTTAAAATCTTTTTTCCCATGCTGCCTCGGTCCAGGTGAGAGCCAGTGCGACTCCACTACCTGCAGTAATGGAGGGACGTGTTACGACCACGGAGACTCCTTCCTGTGTAGCTGCCCCTCAGGCTGGGGTGGCAGTACCTGCAACACAGGTCAGGCTCTCTCTCTCTCTGCACTCTAATTACATCGCTATGGATCTGGTAATAACGGTGTAATAATACAATGTAATATTACACCATTACAACCTGTCAGAGTCTGTGATCACAGGCCAATAAGCAGCTCTCCCACTGTGGGATGGACAAAAGTTTTAAAAAAAGGGATTATTTTTGGTTTTTTTTAGCCAAGAACAGCACATGTGACTCTGGTCCGTGTGAGAACGGAGGGACGTGTGTCGGAGGAGGAGACGCCTTCACCTGCATCTGTAAGGACGGCTGGGAAGGACCCACCTGTGCACAGAGTACGTCATCGACAACTCAAGATACAGTTATTAGTTATTGGATAATTAGAGTTGATTATAAATACTGTGCATTGACAGTTTAACACTATATCCATTAAGTTGTGGTTTAATCGCCTTCAACAATGGACTTTGGTTGGTGTGAAGCATCTGTATTTGTTTGAATTTTCAGGCACTTGCATATTATAATTGTGGCATTAAATAAAGATAATAATCATTTATTTGACAATTATAAAAGGTAAAGCAGGACAATCAGTCATTCATTTAATCCTGACAGAGTTTAAATCAGCAAGAGTGATAAATTAAAGCTTAATATTTCCCTACATTGTGGTCCTACCTGGGAAAAGGAGTGATTTTATAGTCAGTTTGATGTGTATCAATAAATGCATCTTTATTTGTGGAACTCCTAAATCTAACAGGAGTAACTTTAACCATGAACTGCATTCATCAGTTGATTAAAAGTCATTATTTCTCACCAGCTTCATTTAAATGCTTTTTTAAACTTTTATTTTACTTTTTCTCTCACTTGCAGATGTTGATGACTGCAATCCACATCCCTGGTAAGACCAAGTCAATTCTTTATTATCATATGAAAACATTTTTTTGAATATTTTGTTTTTTTTTACATGACCATGTAGAAAGCCCAGTGCTGGCTTAGTCCAATTCATTTATTTAAGGTTGTATGAACATGTGTTCTGGTGTCAAATGTCTGTGTGTGGATCAGTTGGATGTTAAGAAGAGGTTCAGTAGAGACAACTTGCTGACAGATGTTCATCTCTACAACCATATTTCATTACATTTGGAAAGAAATCAACAAAGTTAATTGCCTGGTTAAGTCTTTAATATGATTTGATTTCCCCTGGTGTTGAACTTTACCAACTACTGATCGCTGCTGGGTGCGGCAGCTTTGATCCTCCTTTAATCCAGAAACATGATAGTTTTAATTTGAGAATATAAAACAGCGTTGGAGCAGCTGAACCTGTTGGCTGGATCTTTGCACCGATCCATCCAAGTTTCCCAGCGACTCTCACACTCCGCTCTTATCCTGCAAATCTGATTTTATGCTCCAGGATTTTCCAGTTAAAGACTGTAGGTGTGTGTGTGTGTATGTGAGTGTGTGATTGTTTGTACATTTCTACTGGAATGTGTATATGTTTGGGATGGTATGTGTGTTTTTTATACCTGTATGTAGGGCTGCAACTAACGGTTATTCCCATTATTGATTGAACAATTAGTCATTTGGTTTATAAAATGGCAGAAAATGGTGAAAAATGTCCATCACTGTTTCCCAAAACCCAAGATGACATCCTCACATGTCTTTTTTGTTTCAACTAATAGTCCACAACCCAAAAATATTCAGTTTACTAGCAAAGAAGACTCAACAAACCAGAAAATATTCACATTTGGGAAGCTGGAAACAGAAAATTTTGACATTTTTTGTTAAAAAATTACTTAAAACAAGTATTTGATTTTCAAAACAGTTTTATTTTCTGTCAAACGTCTAATTGATTAATCAACTAATCATTGCAGCTCTGCTTGTGTGTATGTTGGTGCGTGTGGAAACTTTTGTGTGTACATGTGTGTTACATGTGTGTTTGAGTTTGTGTGTGTAAAAATACCAAGAATTCTCTGGTTTCAGTATGTGTTTCTGATTTATATCATTGTAAACTAAATATCTTCGGGTTTTGAACTGTTGGTCAGACAAAACAAGACATTTAAAGACATCAATATGAGATCTTTTCTTTTTTATTATTATTATTTTATTGACAAAATGAGTACAAAAACACAGAATTGTAGAAAAAAAAACAGGGAGATGTGTCTCCTGACAGCCTCTTTAGATCAGAGAAGCCACCCAGGACAAAAGCCTCCCCCCCCTTCCTCGCTTCCTCCCCCCTTTACCCTCACCCTCACCCTCCTCTACAATGACTGACAGGTGGATTAGTGGTGGTTTTGGTTTTGGGATGAGGGGGCGGCGGGAGAGTGCGAAGAGACGCCCCTTTCACCATTCACCGGCCTCGACCTGGGGGTAGTTGTGAGAAGTGGAGGTGTTGGGGAGGAGGGGGTGGCTCAGTATGTGGTCAGCAGGGATTTACATATGAAGTCTGGACATTGATCAAGGATCAGCTTCAGCTTGCTGCCACTCAGAGTCTCTGGAAACTCTGCGGGAAAAAAAAAAGTGTGTTTGTAGCTCTGCCAGTTACCTGAATGCAACATTACATCTACCTTTGTTTTTGTTGCTTATGTGCACTTATTTATTTACAACATGCTAAAGAATAAGATGAAGCCACAACCCGCAGCAGTCACCACACCCAGCAAGTTTCTGACTCCTTCAGTTTTGCAATGATTTCCTACAAAAGTGTTCATCCAACCGGTCATTTCTCAGGAAGTACAAAAAAAAGTGGGCGCAGTTGATAATAATAACCGTGCCCTATGACATCATGAGACCAGTTACACAGAAAAGTGAAGTTATCTGTGGTTTTGTGACATATTTTTTTTTATAGAAAATTTTGAAGGAACCACTAAGAAATAAGGGAAGCTGGAAACCACAGAATTTACGATACGCGGCTCAGTGAGCAGATCGACATGCAGTCACCTCTCTAATTAGAGGTTTCATTGTCTGCTGGACTGACTCACGTTTTTGGAGGAAAATTATCAATTCTTTCTATCTAATTTGACAGGTGTCATCCACTCATACTGCATGTTGCCCAGACATGAAATTAGACTCCTTTTAGACACAACAAAACAGAAATATTCCTCTAACAAGACTGCACAATCCTCTGCATTTTTTCATCTTGTTTTTTTGTTCTGCACCAACATGCATCGTCCATATGAATCCATGTAGAAAAATAGGGAAAATGGCCAAAAAAATGTCAATGTCATAATGTCTTGTGGTCTTACTTTCTGCCAAATATAACAGCATTCTCACAGGTGTTTTGAAGCGTCTTGCTAAATAACAAAAAGACAAACAAAAAAAGGGGCAGGAAATGTAATCACCTTGATGCAGAAACTGTTAGAACAGGGATTTTGGTTACAACAGAGAGAACATATTAATATATTTCTGCTTTAATCTTCAGCCATCCGTCATGGATTCTTTTGGAAGATGGTGAAAGAGATGTTTTTTTGGGAAATAACTCTTTGACACTTTCCTCGGTGAAGTCAGAGGATTTCAAGGAATTTTACAAATGTGTTACTTGGCAGAGATACAGCTCACCCGAAGTTATTTTCCAACTTGTTTCACGTTTATCACATCACATGGTGGTTTTCAAAAGTCCAATCTGCAGGGAGAATCAAAGATTTATACATCTTCAGTGAAATTTTTGGAATAGACCAGCAAAGAAATCCAGTTTTGCACCAGTATTTTCACCCGTGTGTGTCTCTTTTTCTCTCCAGCTACAACGGCGGCATCTGTGTGGACGGCGTGAACTGGTTTCGCTGCGAATGCGCCCCAGGATTCGCCGGACCGGACTGCCGCATCAGTGAGTCCCTGGGAACCCGGAGGGGGCGTGTGTAGGGGTCGTCGGGTGGGGGCGGGGTCAGAGGTGAAAGGCCGTGGCGGGGGAGCGTGAGCCGATTGTTGCGGGAGCGAAAGATTAGGAAGCCTTTTAGGAAGACGGTCTTAACCTCTCACCCCTCCGCGCTGATCCGAGGTCAGAGCTGAGGTTCGTCAGACGGGTCAGTGCGCTCTCCCGTGGCCTTCTGGGAGAAATCTCTTCAGAAAAAAAAGCCTTTTCAGAACCAGAGTGTTATCCAATTGAAGCATTTCAAACCAAACTGCTATAACCCCATTGTGTAAAAAGTGATTATCTGAATTCCATCACTCATTGAAGATATTTAAATATAACATTCAAATCTCTCAAAAGTTTTTTTCTCAAGTAAAGTTAATCTTCAGCAAGAGACAGACCTGAAGAAGAATTCAATAATGCCAGTAAGACTTGTAGAAATATAGAGGTTAAAAAAACTGAAAAGGCACTCCAGCTGATCCAGATGCCTCTTCTTTTAATATATAGGTTTTAGAGACGATGCAAGAAGTTACCTGCGTTTTCAAAGGTTCTACTTATTACTCTGATATATTTTAAAGGGTTAAACGTATCTTGTATTTACTCCATTCCATCATTACTCCATCAATCAATGTGTATTTAATTACCAAAATCAATAAGAGGTCATAAGGTTAGCCTTGAATTACTTATCCTGTCCTGTGAGTAAATTGGGCCTCATAACCTTTAAAAATTTCCCTGATACGTTTATTTTTTAAATCAAAGCTTTGTGGTTTTCTTCTCCAGACATAGATGAGTGTCAGTCGTCTCCCTGCGCCGAAGGTTCGACCTGCATGGACGAAATCAACGGCTACCGCTGCGTTTGTCCTCCTGGACACGCTGGACCTCGCTGTCAAGAGTGTGAGTACGACAACTCTGGACTGTCAACATGTAGATTTGGATCCTTTATTTGAATGTGTGAGATCGTCTTTGTAACACTTGACGTGGAGTTCATGATAATCTTGGTGTTCAGGGTTTTTTTTTTTTTAAAGTGCATTTTTAAATACTTCAGTGCATGTCATGAACCTGTGATTAGAATTCAGCATTAATATTTTGTCACATGATGGTTTAAATTGCTGTATTTTAGCTCAGTCTTCATGTAAATTGTGTTAAAGGAGATTTGGAAGAACACCAGAAGTTAAATATTTACATTTGACAACTGTTCACCTCTTTTATTCTCTCCAGTCATCGGACTTGGGAAGTCGTGTCGTCACTCCGGCCTGCAGTTTCCTCACGGCAGCCGGTGGGAGGAAGAGTGTAACGCCTGTCAGTGTGTCAACGGATACGTGCGCTGCTCCAAGGTCAGCCTCGCATTGCTCGATTTTAACCAAACATCAGCGCCGTCTGCTGATAACGTCTTATTTGTTTGCACTTCATCTCTAACCTGAAGAGAACAGTAAATCACCGAAGCTGTGTTCTTCTTCCAGGTGAGGTGCGGTCGCCGGCCCTGCCTCCTCCCGAAGGCTCTTCCTCCTGCCGACACGAACCCTCCTTCGTGCCCCGGAGGTCACGAGTGTGTGGAGCACCAGTTCCTCACCTGTTTCTCGCCGCCCTGCCACCAGTGGGGCGTGTGTTCAACGCCGGACCCCCCGACGCCCCTGCACACCCAGTGTGAGCCCAACAGCGGTTACCTAGACAACAGCTGTGCCCGCATCACGCTCATCTTCAAAAAAGACAAAGTGCCAGAGGTACGAGACCTGCTAGTTTTATCATTTACGGTGTTTAGTGCAGAAATTATTAGTTAATTAATTGATTAATCTATAAAAAAGAAAATTAATCCACATTTTTTTTCATTTAAAACATTTATCAAGCAAAAATGACACTTCATTTTTCACAGTTTTTTGATATTTTATAGAGAAAATAATTGATCATTTTATTCAAAAAACAACCAATAGGTTTAATCAATAATGGTTGGTTTTGCCTTTTAGATTATTGAAGTGGGTTTGACCAGCAAAAAGAGGATTAACTACATTTTTCCAAGCTTCAAAAACTACTTCAAACTAAAATGTTAACCTGTTGTTTTACATAGTATTTACATGACAGGCATTAAACCTTTTTAATAACTAATATTTGCTCTCTTTGAGTTAAAAAAGTATATTTAAAAACATAAAATCTGGCTCCAGAAATAAAAAAAAAAAGACGAGTGCCTCACTGTCAGAGTCATAACTAGACAATATTCACCATCTGACATTCAATACATGAAGTTCTCTGGTTTCAATATTTCCCCGTCAAAGCGAGAGTTTTAGCGGAGATGGGTGTAGCGCTGTTGTAAATTAAACGGCAGATGTTTTATCAGCCTCGATAGCATGGCAGCGACTAGAATTTGCGAGCCTTCGGCCGGGAGAAAAGTTTGAAACAAAGCCGAAGAGACAGCGAGCTTCGTTCGCCCAATCATCGAGCCGTCTTTCATCCTTGTTGATGTGTCATGTCATAACAAAACATTTGCAATCGTTTTCCACCCACCCTGCATTGTTAGCATTTGATAATTCCTTTAATTATCAAATGTTAACAATACAGGGTGGGAAGCAAATGATTTCAAATGTATTGTGTCTGAATCTGAAACCACAAACACACACATGGTTCTCAGATGAGGGCCGGGGTTTTTTTTTTTTTTGACTCTGGCAGTTTGACGCTTGACAAATTGTCTCGTGGTTTATGTGTATATCCCCGAATCATCTAACCCCTGCTATGCATCATGTAACTTCACCATGAAGACGTAAACATATAGAGGCTGATCTTGTCTTTGCTCACACAGTAAAACTGAAGCACAAAGAAAAACTTTGTGTGAAGTAGAAAAAAGCTGACAGATGCTGTGACCTTTAACTACGGCAAGAGTTAAAAGTCCATACATGTCTTTACTGACCACATTACTGCTCCTAAACCTATAAAACAGATCCAGTCTTAATCTCCACTCTGTGTGTGTTTCTCTCGTTAGTCCAGATGGTATTTTTGTTGTTTACTACTGTATCATGAAACCTTAACTGGCCCCCCTGCAGCAGCTTTGAATGAAGTTTTATGAATGGAAATGAATCTGTTCCTCTGACAAGATACTGATCTGCGATCTGAGCCACTGTCTCCCCCCCCCCCGCTGGGCTGCACATTCTGATTGGCTGCATGTGAAACAGACTTAGGGGGAATTAGAACCTGATTGTTCCTCGCCAGCAGTGCAGATACTAATCTGTCTTATCTATGTGTGTGTGTGTGTGTGTGTGTGTGTGTGTGTGTGTGTGTGTGTGTGTGTGTGTGATCACAGGGCACCACAGTGGAGAACATCTGCTCTGAGCTGAGGTACCTCCCTGTGACTCAGACGCTGGCGGAAGAGCGAGGGCTGCTCATCCTCTGTGACCTGTCCTACTCCAACAGTGACGCCGTGGAGGTCGCAATGGTGATTATGACACACAAACACGCCTGTCTACACACACACACACACATTGATATATGGTATTGGTCCACATATATTACTGGTTTTCATAGTGGTCCAACAGACAATCTGATACAAAAATGATACCGATATTGTTATTGACATGTTGCCAAATGTGTATTTTTTACTACGGTTCCTGGTAGCTTTGTCTCAGACCTCTGAATTGAAACCCCCGTCTCACAGTTGTTTAGCGAATCAAGTGTTTCTGTCCATTAAAGGATAAGGCTGACCATTTTCTATATCTTTGTTATTGTCAACAAATCTCATGTGCAGAGTCAAACCAACAATGAACTCATCTTACTTACAAGTATTGTGTGTATTCCAAGTATTATGTGTGTATCTTTTTCCTCTGTTGCCCAAAAACTGTTTAGAAAAGGCTCCAAAGACCGATAACAGTGATCACATTTTCAGTCTCAGGAGAGCAGTTCCTTGTACGTCAGACGCCACTGAGCATGTGCAGGAACGTGGTTAGCTTCGCTAGCTTGTTGTGCTACATATCACAACTTGTTGACTTTGTACTACATTGTAAATTTCTCAAAGAACTTCAGTGACGTTATCTCCATTCGTAGCCACCTAGCTACCTAGCTACGTTTATGAAAGAGATGGATGCAGCTGTGCAGATTGTTGTCGTATAAAAATTCTTACTTCTGCACATTTCTTTGATGTTTGTGAAAAGTGTTAAGTGAAAGGAATAGTGTGATATAATAGTTTTTTGAGAAATGCGTGCTAGAGTTACAGTAGGTGTCTGTACTCTAGATGTGAAGCTAGAGCTAACAGGTGATTAGCTTAGCTTAGCATAAAGACTGTAGGCAGGGGGAAACAGCTAGCTTTGTTTACTCTGCACATAAATAGAGAAGTAAAAGCGACAGGTTGAGGTTTTACAGACAGTGGCATCCATCTCAATTTAGTATTTGTAACAACACTGTCTGGGTGCATCTCCTTATAAACAAAACAGTTTTAATAGTAATAGATTACAACCAGGAGTTAGGTACTGTGCTTTGGAAGTAGCAATAACTGCTAACAGCAGCAGAGCGACGGCTCCTCCTCATATTTTAACTTTCATGCAACTCATGTTGTATTGTTAAAGAATAATTCAGATTTATTACAATTATATAATTATTTTCATAGGTTTGGCCATCATTTCTGTTGGTTATAATAACACTGCAGTCACCAGAGTAACTGCTGAGAGCTGGAAACTCGACAATAACGACAACAAAGTCAGACGGGGCAAAAAAAAAACATGAGCAGTGAGACGATCCAACAGGTCGTAAATAAGACAACAGTCTATCCAGACACCTGAATCTTGAATTATGTGTATCTATGATTTTGATGTATAAAATCCTTTTGTTTAACATATATTTGACAAGTAATAGCAGAACAATTAGCGCAGGATAACATGTTCCTGCTGTATATTGTCAGTCATAGCAACACAAACGCACACCTACAGATTTAGAAACTGCCTTCTCACCTTCTCTCCTCCACACTTCTCCTCTGTTATTCTCCCACTTTATTGAATCGCACTTAATCCGTCACTGCAAATCATTTCCAGAGGAGTACAGTAAAAAAAAAATGAACCTTTCTTCTATTTTTTGCTGTTTCGTCCCTCTTTGTTAAAAAAAAAAAAGAAACAAGAAAGAGAAAGGGAAAAGAAAAAAGAGGGAGAGGCGTTTGAAGCTTTTAACAACATCTGGATGAGATTTAGCTTTTCTGCTGGAACACCTTGCTGCCCCGTCTCCTCTTCCTCCCTCCTCTTCTTCTTATTCTTCTGTCCATCTCATCCTTTTTGTCTGTTACCTCTCTTGTTTTTCTTTGCTTTCTTTTCTGTTATCTCTTTCTCTTTTTTCTGATTTTCTATCTTTCTCTCCTCTTTCTTCTCTTCTTCTTTCTCTCCCGGCCACCCAGACTCGAGGGAAATCAGTCACTTCAGGGCTCTAAGCTCTTAATGGAAGGGATTAGTTCTTGTTCCTCTGATGTTTGCAAGCCTGTTTTGAGCGACATACAGGAAAAGGAGCGGCGAGCCCGACATCCACCCAAACCATCCACAACAGGGCTTTGATTAAAAAACTTCACTCCCACTCGCTGCCGACTCGTGTTGCAGCGAAATGTCAGCGCTCATTTCCAAGTGTGGGTGAAATCTTTATAATGTCAGCGAGCTTACGAGTGCAGCCGCTTCTCAGCCCGCCAGAGTTGTGTGTCGATTTATTCATCGTCCAAAGAAGGCTCTGGGTGTGTTTGTAAACCCCTGAACTGATCAGCGGGCCACTCTGCTGCGAAGCCTCTCCAACCTGAGCGAGAAACAAGTGGTTCAATATGTCTCAGTGTGTGTGTGTGTGTGTGTGTGTGGGAAAGAATGAGGAGTGCTCAGGTTTGTCTGCTTTAACTTGACGTGTTGTCGCCGCATCAAGCGTGTTGGAAGGCAAATATTTGGAAGAAGTCTTCAGACAGGCTTAATGGTCGTCAGTGAAGCCAAGTTAGTTTTTTCGGCAAACAGAAAGGCTTTAAAAAGTACAAGAAACTAGTGCAGAAGCTTATAAAATGACCAAATATTTACTGCTTGCTTAATCGCTATTTTGAGATGCAAAAGCATATAAATCTGATATATCTTATTCTATATAAACTATTAAAAACACATCAATGAGCCACATCATTGCTGGGTGACACTTTCCTTCATTAACACTAGTTTATTTTGAAACAATCCCACACGCACACTGTCTTGCTGCCAGAAATACTCACTAGAGTATTATATTATATTATATATAGAGTATTTCTTGTGAATGTGGATTCATCCGCCGCTGAAAGTAGTCCCCGACAAATGCAGTAATTCCTCCTGTTTGAGTAAAGTTTGCTAAAAACTACAGTGCCCAGATGTTTGTGCTTTGCCCAGGTGTAAAGACGACGCACTGTAACAGGGTGTGACATGGTCATGTATTTTTCGCTAGGAGTGGCAATAGGATACAGCAGTTACAGTGCTTTTAAGGTTAGGGTCAGCTTGAGACAAATAGTTTGTGTGTAAGTGTTGTTCAGCCAAATTTAAAGGTGAAAACAAGACATTCATTGATCAGTTGTAACTCAAAAAGTGACGGAAGTAAGCGTGTCAAGAATGAAACACATCTGCACACCGAGCCAGTGGCAGCATAAAGTGGCTGCGATTGTTGGATTGTCAATTCCAGAAAGTTAAAATTCGTCACTCATCCGGTGTTGAAGAGGTTTGGGGTGAGACGGTTTCAGATACTGTTCAACAACTATCAAATAAACACAAGAAATGCCAACAAATAATCTTAAAAAAACAAACAAACAGAAGAAACAAGATGAAGAAGGTTGTCTGGAGGTTGTATCAGCAGCCCTGTGTGGCTGTGATGCGTGCTGTCAATCATCCTGGTGGGCGGGGTTAGAGGTGTGTGTGTGTGTGAATGAGCTGCTGATTTCCTCAAGAGAAGAAAAAAGGAGTGTTTGTCCCCGGCCGAGCAGGGAGAACAGCTGGCCTGTTCTCTATTGCTTGTCCTAATTGAACTGCACAGCACACAGTTAATCCCCCTCTGTCCCCCCCCCACCACCACCACCACCACCACCACCACCTCCCTGCTCTCACCCTCATCACCTTATTAGGCAATTAACTCCACCCTCTGTGGTCTCAGCAGGGGGGAGGTGGAGGGGGAGGGAGGGGGGGAAGGCACAGCCTGCCAGATGTTAGGATGAGAATCTCTTTTATTCTGACGGATGAATGTGTGTGTTTTTTTTTTTCCTCTTTTTTTGTTGTCCTGCGTAGCCTCAAGCTAAACTCTGACCATTTGGCAAATGGGGCCTCATTTTCTTACTCTACTGTACTGATCTGGTGGTTTTACATCTTTTACCCACTGAATACAAATCAGCTTTTCTTCACAGACTTATTTTTTTAAATTTTACCACAAAGTTTTGCTGAGCAGTCGGGTTCCTTGTAATGAAAATGAACTTTCAGATGCTTAAAACAAATAACGCAGTTGAAAACAAAGACTGACACTGACTGAAAGCACCAAACTCAAGTCATTTTTTTCACGTTAGATGTGTTTTTGATCCTGAAAATCAAGTCTTTTCTGCATCAGAATCTTTAGTGTTGTAGCTTCAGAGAGGACGGTTTTCAAGATGGTCATCTGTGGTCATCTCTGGCAGCACGCAGTACCAGACAGTGATTATGTAACTTTAACCAAAAATAGAGCCAATGAAAAGTTTCCTGTGATGAATTATAACTCAATAAATCAACCGGCTTTAAAGTCTACACAAGTCGATGCAGTTTCATGCCATAAATGAAAGGAACTACAAGGAATGTCTGCCGGGAAAGAATGAAATAAAGCTTGAAAAATGGTTGTCAGTTATATAACGGGCAAAATATTGCAAAATCACAAGTCTTGTCTTTTTAAATATGACAAAACAGACTGATTGTTGTCAAATTTCTTCCATAACCTTTCTGTCTTTCTCTCTCCATCTCTGCAGTCCTTCGAGCAGGACGGGCGGTCGAAGGACAGCAACCGCGGACAGATTCAGAAGGCGGCCAACGGCATCATCGGTGCGTTATCCAAACGACAGAACAGCACCATCATGCTGGCTGTAGTGGAGGTCAAAGTGGAGACCGGAGTGGAGCCTCAGTCTGATGGTGAGTCACATGGTCTCGAGTGTTTTTTTCAAATGGTAAACGACAACGTGGAGAATGGGCTAACAAGATAGGCGACTATAAGTTCAGTTCCTCTCTCTCCGAAAGCATTTATAGCAAGATTTTACAGATGACAAGATCATCACTTTAATGCATTTATCATATTTAGTACAGTTAGCTCTGATGTGTTAGCGTAGCTAAACTCAAAGACCAGAAGAAAAGGGAAAACTGTTAGCCTAGCCGAGCAGTTAGCTTATGCTTTGGAGTTATCGACAAGCCAACAACAGCCAGACTCAGTGATGCATGAAGTCATATCTTTGATAAATCTGAATGTGTTTGTAACTAGCTTGCTATCTGACAAAATACAACAAAATAAAATGTGTCCTGCTGCTAACAGTCTTTGTGCGAAGCTAAGCTAGGAGATGAAAGTGGTCAGCTCTTGAAAAGACAGCGAATAAGCAGATACTCTGTTAACATAAAGAGTAACTTAACACTAAATGCACTTTTCTTAGTAACAGCCACTATATAATACTATCATTTTATCCAGGATCATGTCTACAGTGTTCATTGTAGCTGCAGTAATAATAATTCCAGAGAAAGTTGAGTACTTTCTCTGGGAAAAAGGCCTCAAGTACCTCTGACCTATAGACAAAAAAATAAAGGAGTGTCTCTGGATGTGAATGTGTTTTTGGAATGTGTTAGAGGCGTGTTCAACCTAAGAGCATGTTCTCCTCTCTCTTCCTCTCTCAGGTTACCTGGTCCCCGTGCTGTGCGTCGTCTTCAGCGTCCTCTGGATCTTCTGCATCGTCGTTTGCGTCTGGTGGACCCGCAAGAGGAAGAAAGAGCGCGAGAGAGCCACCAGATCCGAGGACACGACGGTCAACAACCAGCTGGAGCCGCTGCGGAGCAACGCCCCCAAAGACAACCGAGACAAATACATTCAGTACG
Source organism: Thunnus thynnus (assembly GCF_963924715.1). Taxonomy (NCBI): domain Eukaryota; kingdom Metazoa; phylum Chordata; class Actinopteri; order Scombriformes; family Scombridae; genus Thunnus; species Thunnus thynnus. Next base: position 3,718,183 of record NC_089532.1, on the reverse strand, counting down.
AATGCAAGAAACTGATGGGCCCGTCCGACAGGATGTGCGACGGGGCCGAGGGCGAGGAGGAAGGGGAGCAGGAGGTGGAGCAGGAGGATGATGAGGAGAGGGCGCTGGGCATGGGGGAGAAGTGTCCAACCCAAAAATGCTCCATAGTGGGGGCGCAGGACAGGGGGATGATGGGTAAGGGAGGGGTCATCTGCACGGCGCGCAGCGGTCCGGCCAAGGCGCCGCACCGGACAGCGTACAGCCCCAAAGACAACCGGTGTAAAAACCTGAACGCCGCCAAGCTCAGCGAGGACATTAAAGACCATTATGTATGAACCCATGAGAGGAGGAGGGACCTGCCTGAATCAAAGAAAAAACTGCGATGTCTTCAATGTCTCAGACATTTCAACTTTTAAAAGCACCAAAAGTGAAGATTACAGATGCTTTAATTTTCTATTTTTGTTTGTCACACCTTATTTAACTTCTTCGTCTGCAGCACGGAGGCTTATTTTACCAAAAAAACAACCAAAAAAAATACAGAAAAACTAAAACAAACACACAAAAAAAAAAAAAAGACACGGAAAATAAACATCACAGCTTCTGCATCGCTGGATTTTTCTCATTTTAATCGTCACATTGTTGGAATCAAGAAGAATTTTCTTTTCAGTGCTCCTGATTTTTTTTTTTTTTTTTTCCTGTTTACAAACTGCCTCGTCAGAACTAACACTCACCTTTCTTTTTGACCTTTGAGATCTAACTGAACGTCATTGGCTGGCAGCTGTCGTTTCTACTGTTTGGTGCATTCGGTTCCTGTTTGCCTTAGCCCAAACCCTGCGGGCCTTTTCTACACTGTCTTGATATCCTGTTTTTTTTTTTTTTTAATGTAAAATACTAAAAAAAAAAAAGAGGTTTTATATACATTTAAGTCCTTTGAAAGTTGGCACAGAGAATCCACTGTATGATACCTTTTACTGTATGAGCATTTTTTTTGTTTACATTCATAAGCATCTTTTCCATATTGTGTTAAAGCTTAAAGGTTCTTACGTACAGTATATCCTTTCAAAATAATTGTGTCACTGCTTCCTGCGAGTCTATGTGATGATTTTTCAGTATTTGCTTTGGTAGAAAAGTGCCTTCAGCTCTTTATTTTTTTTTTCTCCTTTTCTCTCCTCCTGTAGAGTTTATGCAGAATTTAAATACATATAAAGGGAAAGATGTCCTAGTAACAACTCTTCATACAACAGTAAAGGTTATTTTCTTTGCAATGTACATATGTAAATATGAAAAAATGGCTGTGTATATTTGAATTTAGTAACTTAAGTGATGCTTTGTATCATAGTTATTCTAAAGAATAAGATTGTTTTGTGGTTGTTGTTTTTTTTTTTTTTTTATGATGTCATTCCGTTTATTAGTGTCTATTGACACTATGACAGGTTTTATACAGAGTTTCGGACTGTGTCCAGGGTCCCACTGAATCATGAGCGTCGGTTTCACACGAAAAACAGTTCATGATCGTCTGTCTTGATGTGTTAATGATTATTTGTTACAGCTGTTTAAGAACACAAATACAGAGTTTGGAGAGCTGTTTTGTTACGCCTGCCAATCATTGTGAGAGGTTGTTAGGATCTGAGCAGCTACGGTTTCATTCAGTAATCAATGCAGGCTGCGCTAATTATACAAACCTCCCTCCCAACGAAAAAATATTCTGTGCAATTTAATGAAGACTTCCCACAGTGTCCCAGAGTGAAATTTGAAATGTCAAGAGATTCTTCTGATCCCCAAAGAAACTCATTTTGTTGAACAGTTTAATTCTTTATAGTGAGTCGAAGTATCTGAGAGTTTAAATTATTTTTTAAAAAGCTCCTCTACACTCACAAGTCACATGGGCTACCCAACTTTATTAATTTCAATTGCTAGCTCCAGTATCTGAGTGTGCAAATATTGTTTCAAGAGCCCCTTCTACACCCACAAGTCCTAAATCATGTGTGGCACCCTTCCAAAAAGCAAATCGAAACATCATTGATTTCAATGTTTTTTTGTTTTTTTTTCAAGTAACCCAGGCTCTAAATCATGTTTTTTCGCTCAGTCCAACTGCAATTCTTGGAGAAATACTGTAGGTCTTAGAGCTTTTTTTCCACATTTCATGCTGGTGTATGTATGTATGTAAATATTTAAACACCCTGCTGTCATCCTGCATAGTGATGGGAATTCTGGCTCTTTTTAGCGAGCCAGGTCATTTGGCTCAGCTCAGCAAATAAGAGTCGACTCTTTCAGCTCCCAAACGGCTCTTCATTTAAATACCATTTCTGGCTTTTATAATTCAGCCAAATTTTAGCAATGTTTTGACCTATGATTGGTATGTGTGCACATATATCTCTTTAAATTATTCAATGTAATTATGCTAAACCTTATCATTTCCAGAATACCATCATTTTACATTATGTTTGGTATAAAAACCTTAAATAATGTAAAAAAACAAACATCAAAACACACGTTTTATTTATATTGAACTATCCAAAACAGTGTCAGGCCAGTGTTAAAAATACTAAATGAAATGTGTAAATCAAAGACAAGACAGGGCAGCTACAGTCCCTCAGAACTGTAGACCGTCAGCCCCCCAAACCCCCCCCCCAACCCCATGCCTGCTTTTAACCTGGTGGTACGATCTCTGTCTGTCATCACACGCATCAACACAACATTCAGTCAGTGCGTGGAGTGCGCGTGGCCGAGCAGCGTGGCCAAAAGATCATCCTATTATTCTGTCTTGTATTAATTTACAAAAAAATAAAAGAAAGAAAGAAATTGGCTCTGAGACGGGAGCCCATCGTTGACTTAGAGTCAGCTCATAGAGCCGACTGATGCATCACTAATCCTGCAGAGTAACACTGGACGACCTGGTAGCCGTCAGCTTGACCTCCTTCAGATGAAAAATTTCGATTTTGCTCAGTAGTATCGTGGAAAATTGCTTAAGCTGTGTCCAAAAATCACTCCCTCATTGACGTATTTAATAGTCCTTACATTTAAAACAGTTACTTAACAGTGAGCTAAATATTGAGATTTATAACACTTGAGTATCATAATTTTTGTGTCACATCAGACAAGTGAAAATTAGAAATCTGTCGTGAAATTAGAGGTCTGTTATATCAGAAGCAAAGGTGAGGTATTGTGCAATTTCTTGGAGAAAAGTTACATAATGTACATGCTTTGGCCACTAAATTTTATTTATTCCATTTTGGGAATTTTTGTATGTCTTTGAGTGTACATTATACTAAAAAACACACTCAAGGATAGAGTTAGGGTTAGGATTATGGTTAGGGTTAGGGCTAGGGTTAGGGGTTAGGGTTAGGGTTAGGGGTTAGGGTTATGGTTAGGGGTTAGGGCTAGGGTTAGGGTTAAAAAAACTTTTAATTTACCATTACTTGCTCTAAATTAGGGACTCCAAATGGAGAGTCGCGTCGTAAACCAGTACTGATGCATCTGATCGCTATTTTCAGTACACATTTACGGGTCACAGGGTCCAAACAAAGCACTGCTGCCGGTCTCTCTTCAGCCATGCTCGTACTTCAAAGTTATAAATTCACCATTTTACAATCTGGTGACAGCAGAGATTCCACACAGGGCAGCGGGGTGTTTAGTGAGTATGAAAACCCTTTCATCATCCACCCTGCTGAGGTGCCCTTTAGCAAGACACTGAATCACCATCACAGACAAATCAAAGAGTGTGTGGTTTGATTGGGAATCTCACGGTGGATGAGTGTGTATCCTAAATTATTTTCCCTGTTTTTAGCCCTGCCTCTCCTCCTCGTGTATCTATTCTGGTCTAATGAAGGGAACAAGTTGTATTGTTGTTCATGTTGTTGACTGTTGTGGTTGTTGTCCAGTGTTTGTAAAGAGTCTGTTTCTGCACTAAGAACACACAGGAAGAGATAAACATTTAGCATTACCTCCACAGCGGTAGTGAGAAAAAAAAAAGAGTCAAATATTGTCACTATTTGTGGATGAACATTATGTTTTCAATATTTTATGTTTTTGTTAATAATGCTGATGCAAATCATGGAAAACTCTAATTCATATTCTGTCAGTAAATTTTACATTGTGTTAGCCCCAGAGGACGGGCTGAATGTGCAGAACATTGTAATTATTTTGTACAAAATTTGGTAAAAGTCTTGGTTTGTTAGTGGAATTTTTTTGTTTGTTCTTAGAACAATCCTATTATTTATTAAAGTATTTTATACCAAAGTTTGTATGTTCTGTCTTTTTTGATATTTTAAGATATTTGAAGAGATGAAGGTTAATTTGTGCTTTAGCCTTAGCGAACGGTCAATTATATTCCCCTTAGTTACTGTTGCTACGCCTGGCAAACTTTCTGTTCCAGCGTCGCAAATATCAGTTTAAAATGAGAACAGTGGCAGATTTACCACTAACAATGAGTTCATAATATTAGACAAAGGGAGCCAGAAGCAGCTTCTTATTTTTAACTGGCAACTGTCAGATTTGTCAGTTGAAATGACAACTATCACTCACAGATTTAATCAGCTGTAGCTAGCTAGCTAATTAGCACTATATGGGTAGATTGAAAACTCTTGCTGAAATTTTAATGTCTCAAGCTGATTTGGATAAAAACTTGAGTCCAAAAAAGTGTCATATATCTTTGTTTTATGATACAATGCTAAGTCAGTACAGTATGATGTAAAATAAGCTTGTGTCCAAGGCAAAACTCAGCAATTGATGATTCAAAGACAGAAATAAAGGAGCAGCATATTCTTGTATTGAGCTAGCTAGCCCTAGTTTTCTAGTAGTGCTATAAGCAAAAATTTAATATCAGAGTATTATTTCCTTAAAACATAACACAGAGGTTTGATTTATGTTTTATTGTAACTATTTTCCAGAGGAAAGGATTTGAGAATGAGAACCGATGAATGAGCAGGACAGTCACTGCTTGAGCCTAAGCTCTGTTAGCTTAGTAGCATCCTGCGTCAATATTACACCACCCACTCAGTGGATGTGTCAGTCCTGAGCGGGGCTTTTTAACGTAAACTATAAAACCACAAAATAATATAGCTAGCTAACTCTGATGTGCTAACTCCTTGGCAGTAATGCTAATGTTATGTTAAGTACTGTAAGTACTTAGCCAAAGCTCTGTTAGCCTAGTAGCATCCTGTACTAATATTACACCACCCACACAGTGGATGTGTCAGTCCTGAACGGGGCTTTTTAGCGTAAACTGTAAAACCACAAAATAATATAGCTAGCTAACTCTGATGTGCTAACTCTTGGCCTTGGCAGTAATGCTAACGTTATGTTAAGTACTGTAAGTAATAAACTGGATGGACAGGTGTGTTATATTAGATGTTAGCCTAAACTCTGATATTGTAGTATCTAATCTTAGCAGAATCAGAACCAGGTTTATTGCCAAGTAGATTTGCACATAACAGGAATTTGCAATTTGTGGAATTTGCCTTCTACACAGTGAATGTGCCAGTTATGAGGTGGGTCTTTTCTAACCATAACCCCACAAATTATTATAATTAGCCAGTGATACGTTAACGCTCTCTTGGCCAGCTATGCCAATGTTACTATGTTAGAGCAAACAAACACTATTTAATACATTAATACACTTAATTGCTCTTGTTTTTTTGTTTTTTTTTAAAGGTGATTAAAAGAAGACATGACCCTCTAAACTCTTCAGATACTGAGTATGAATCCTGACATGCCAAGTTACGGTTGCTAAGCTATGATTAAACAATCTGTTATTGCAAAGGATTGAACATTACAGTTTTTCTTGTAGCATTTCTATTACATTTTAGACATTTCTGAAATCTTACACATTGTTTCATTATGTTATTCATACATGTTGTTCGTATTTTGTAAGACAGATAGTTGACAATTTGAAAACTGTGTCTTTAATATCTTATAGATACACTCTTCATGTAGCCAATCCGCCGACTCTCAGCCTCCCGCTTCATTTAGCGCCAGGCCAATGAGGTGAGTCCTTCGCGTGCCTCTATCTGCCCCTTAATGACATAGTGGGAAATGATTAACATTATCCCGCTCTGCATGAAAGCCTTCCAGCAGCTGTGCTGGATATCCATAATACTTGGCGGGACGTTATGTGCTGTGCTGTGTGTTCATTAACCCGGCAGTTGTTTTGGGAAGAATGGAAAACGTGTCTGGAATCCTGGATGGCGCGGCACTCGGGTCACATGCATGGACAGCGCACGATAGCTGTCGACCTACTTGGAGGGAAGAACAATAAAGGAGAGCGAGAGATGATTGTGTTGTAGAAGGAGGAGGAATGAGTAGCGGCATTAGGATCATGTGTCGTCCGACAATGTAGCATGTAAGCTAATACCAGATTCCAACAGGAGCTGGCTATGGTGAAGGCTATTGATCCACAACACACACATTCATGTTTCCATGCTGCATGTTAGGCATCAACATTGTTCCAGTGCCAGAGAGTGTGTGGAGCTTTAGATCTGAGTAGCACAATGAAAGAGGCCTGCATCAAATAGGCGCAAGTCATTTCAGCAATCGTGGTAAATGTTCATTGTTTACTTTAGAAACAGCAGTTAATAATCTCACTACATGGTCCATTTAGTAGCTGTTCTGGAGCTTTCGATTGGATCACGTGAACTGAGTTTGCTCAGTTGCCATGGAAACGTAGATGTTCCAATTTCCATTTATTCTCTAAGCACTTTGAGGACTTCTTGTCCATGTTGGGGCAACAGCTACAATTCCATCATAACTGGCCATGATAGCTATGATCACAAGCTCCAGAACAGCTACTAAATGGACCTTGTGATGAGCTTATTTTATTAAATGTTGTTTCCACAGTCAAGAATGAATTTTCAAGCTCAACTTTCAAGCCGACAGGAGTTCAGTGACACCGAGTTAATCTCTACTTTTGTCAGAACTCACTGCTACTCAACATGTTTCCAGAACATATGTTGTGCTTTGCTTTTCTGTAATATTTTATTCTCCATATTATATATTTAGTATGTGCTGCAAACGTCACAGTTTTGTCTTTACGTTTTCTTCTTGATGTGATCAGTTCTCTGGTCTTTGTTTCAATGTCATGAAACATAGTTTAATCCTGGTTCACTTTGTTAGGCTCATTTCAAGGCAGGCTTTTTCACAAAAAGTGTTGCTTTATGAAACATAATAGTAAAACCAAGTCCTCCAATTCATTGCTGCGACAGGCTTCCATCTTTGGAACTAGACATCCTTCAGTATGCAATTTAACATTGAACCACAGGGTCTGCTAGAAGTCCAAAAGAGAAGAGAAGATTCTAGGAAGCAATATTTCAGCAAAGAATACCTAAAGGACGGACCTGAGATTTGGAAAAAGCAGAATAACTTCTATGGATTAATTTTTATGAAAATTATTTAGAGTGGTAATTTTCTTGTTGTTAAATGGTTGCCATATTTGCAGGCGACAGTTTTTCATCCAGCACACTTGGCTACGGAGGAGGAGTAGCTACTTGATACAACCTTTTAATGTTTTGAGTAACATATTCCAATCAGCCTTTCTGCCTTTTTCTGCAAAATATCAGCTGAATATTTTCATTCTTGTTTATCACATTTCCAATGACAACCATGCCGGTCCACCAAACCACAACACCTGGAAAACAGCCATATAATGAACAGTAATTTAGTGAAGCTGTTACATATTTAAATATGTTTTAATGGACATTTACATTATTGTGTCCAAACCTTTTGTCTTGTACTGTAATTGTTAAAAGCAGCCGTCTGGGATCATCCTTCTCTGAGAATATGTGGATTTAGTTCCAAAGAAATTCTAAACAGCAACAAGCCTAACAAGTTGCCATGCTTGGACAACACTAACTGAACATCATGGTTTTCGCGCTCCATTTGATGCTTGGATCGTCTTGGATCATTTAAATGATCAACACAAAGCGGTCTCCACAGCAACGCGATGAAGGCTTCGCTTGATGTTTAACCGAAAGTCTCACATTTTCTGCATCCAAAGGGACAACTCATTGTGGCAGATAATCTACTGGCAAGATGAACGGCTGTCATACCACGATCACCAAGCATGCAGTGATGCTAGATCCACCTCGTTTCAGGTGAGTCAGCTAGCTCACTGGAGCAAAGACGCCATAATGGATGAACGGATGGACAGATACAAGCATAGTGGTTGCACTCCACATAACCCTGGTTTAAGATCAACAAAGAAGAGGTAACTATTTTATTTATTGTAATTTTACATTGACTTCTCTCCCAAAACAAGGCAAAAAGAACAGAAGCTCTTACTGGAAAGTGAGCTTGTCACTACGAGGTTTCTGGTTCAAATCATCTCATATTTAAATACTTTTAAGCATAATAAAAAATCTTTACAGAAAAATGTATTTATGCTGTACTTGTTCCCAACCCCATGTCAGCAAAAACTCCAGCAAAGTTAGTATTTTAAAAAAAAGAGAGAAGACTTACACCTGTAGTTCTTTTTTTTAGCCTTGTCCAGCAAATTCCTCCAAAATAGCTTGTGCACTTTAATATTTACATTCTTCAACTTGAACTTGAGACACTGTTGAAATAAAACATGTAAATTGAAAAAAGTTTACTGCTCTCCAAGGCAAATATTTTCTTGTCATGGACCCCCGAACAACATAAAACCTCAGATGGACAAGACTTTGTACGAAAACATACATTTTGACTTTTTGAACTGATTGCAGGGTATGTATGTAAGGAGTCGCACTTACAGTGAAATCTACACGTTTTCTTGTCAAATGAAAGTGAAATTCACCTTTTCACCAGTTTTGCTGTACAATGCACTGAATGCTGACTCTTCTTTGACAATCATTGCTCTAAAGGGACGGAGTTAAAATGAGCAGGGTTGGGGTTCCTTTTTACACTAAGGTCACACACAAAGCCAGATTCGCAAACTACAGGGACAATATGTGGGACACACTGATACGACAGTTGGTTGACAAATGAAGCATGGAAAGATAAAGCCATATCCTGGCAGGACTATTCTGTTTGACTACCTTTAGGGCAACAACAAACAAATGACTTAACTATTTTCCTATTTCTCCACCAGAATCTTGCACGTAACAGTACTGAGAAAGCTTTGCAACAGCAGTTAAATCCTTCATTTTGGGGAAAAAATACAGAAAATATAATCAAACAGTTAACTGCATGAATAAAATATAAAACATCCAAACACTTGATGATCTCAATATTTATAATTTCCTGGTCACGGCTGTGTAGTCTGGTTGAATAAAGGTATTTTTTTTGCTGTGAGTTCAGAAAATTAATGGTCCTTGCAGCTTTCTAGTCAAGTCAAGTCAGTTTTTATTTATATAGCTCAATATCACACATCACAAATTTGCCTGAGGGGTCTTTACAATCTGTAGAGCATATAGCATTCTCAATACTTTGACCCCAGAATCGAATAAGGAAAAACTCCCCCCAAAAACTCTTGCCCCACCATTCTTCCACCATTTTTACATTAGACTGGGGCATTTTCAGCAGCAGTGTGAACATTATAACCTATAATCATAATTGGACCTCAAAATTCATGTTGAAATGGCTCAAGTGGTTGAGGTTTTGGGAATGTTAGTCGGGTATCCCAGCAGTGCCAGCCTGGCCGGGGTATCACGGTACAATCTGAGGTATTCCCTGACCTGCTGCTCTGGCGCCGCTCAGCTTTTAAACACAATGACCCAGATATAATGAAGCCGGAGAGGCTCAATGACTTTCCCCAGCCTCCTCCTGCTTCACACACACACACACTCTGTCTCCACACACACACACACACACACACACATACACTCAGACTTCAGTCTACACACACCTGTTTTCACCAGCGGCGTGCTTTAGTCTCGCACATTCAAGTGATGATGAAATACGGCCACAAACACTTGTGCTGCGCCGCGTCCCTGTGAGTCTCTGTGACAGTATCCAGCTCACGTCCAAAAGCTGCTCAGACCGCATCACCTAATAATAAACACACACACACACACACAGGCTGGTGGTGTTACAGGACGTCTTTGGTTCCCTGTTCAAAAAAACACTTTCTTCCTGCCTTTACTTACATTTGCATCAAAAAGCTGCACAAGTTTTAAGCACATTTCTGAGATTTTGGCAAAATAAAATATGAATTAGTGCTGGATTATATGAATAAAGTCAAGATGAAGATGATAATATTTCATAACATCAAACATCAGTGACTGTAATATATCATTTTACTTTATTATTATGATATGCCTCCCACCGCAGATGCATTTCTGTTATTTTAGCGGATGAATGATACTTTTGATCCACTTTTGGTTTGTTTGTTTGTTTTTTTGGTGGTGGATCTGGAAACCTGAACTGAGGATGTTGCAGGTACAACAACGCTTATTATATTCGTCATTGCACTGAATGGTGAGCTGCAGAAAGACGTGAATGTTTTGTCAACATTAGCAGAAGCAGAAGCAGTTACCACAACAGGGAGGTGCATTTGAAATATGTGTTTTTGCCTGTTTTGTATCTTCTCTTCATTATGTCAACTTTTACATCCTCCGCCTGGCATTAAAACTGTTTCTGCAACATTTATTTGTTTTTTTTTATGGTTCCATATGGATTTTATGCACAAATGAAAACTGGTGGATGGAAAAATATTTGTTTACCAAGCACTTTTTTTATACATTCTAATATGATTTACAGCACATGAACACATTGTTAGCCTCTGCACAAAAGTGCTATCTGTGCAATAATTACAGTCTGTGTCATTGTGTTTTCATAATGGCCCTGCATCATTATCACCGAAACACACCCACTGTCCCAAGACAGAAGTATTCCCTATTCAATGACGCCTAGCACTGGAATAAAACCTTTGATAATTCATGCACATTAAATAGTACATTTGAACCTTGAATTTGTAGATTTCATCCCATAAATTGATGAATTTGCTCCCCTGTGTTAGCTTCAGGGTTTTGTGACAGTTGGAGCTGAAGTTACAGGTTGTTGTAGCTCGTACAGTCAGTTATAGCTGGTTATAGTTTAGTGTAACCCACAAATGTTATCACTTCCATTCACCTTATTCCCTCGGGGAATAGGGTTTTAAGGGCACAAATAGTTTATTACTTATTTGCGTACATTATCATACTATTTACACCCGATACCTGCAAGGCTCCATATTATTCATATCACATCCACTAATTCTTCATCCAAAGTGTCAACTCTGCCTCGATGTAACCTTAAAAAAATCTTAGCAGTTAAGGTTTTGGCGCAGCTTAAGAGTTGGAAGATGATTTCTACACTATGAGCTTCTATGCTGGCAATTAAACATCACAATCAGTCTTCTGAAACCTACTATCTGGATGCTTTTGAAGGCAGAGGCTTTGACAGTATGTTAGGAAGAGGTGAGGGAAGCTTGTACATGGGTAGGGAGAAAGGGAGGGAAGGAGGAATGCTCGGTGGAGCTCCTGAGGACAGCAGGAGAGCCGGATTCCTCCTCAGAGCGACCACGCCTTGGCCTCTGCTGGCAGCGAGCCCTCCGACTCCTCCCAGGGTTAGGGCCGAGTCCACATGTTCAAACGGAGATGAAAGGCCCCCGGTAGGAAGGTTGTCGGTGCCAATACCAACCGCCTGCCAAGTAAGCCCTGCTTAGCGCGCTCTCCCAGATGTTCCCAACACTGAATATTCTGCTCTTCGCCTCTCCCCGGGGACGAGGAGGGAGCCTCCGCTTGACCCCTTCACATCAAAGTGTGGAGGAGGACTCAAAACAATGAGCACTTCCAGAGAGAGAAGGAGATTTTTTGTGTGTGTGTTTGCAGAGAGGGAATCAATGATTTAGGAGGGTAAGAAGTGGGTTGGGCCCCTCATCAGAATAGCTGACGTTGATGCCTATGTCCTGTGGGTATATATTCATACAACAGAGAATAGGCCAACACATACTTTGAGCCCACGCCCTTTTACTGATAATTTCATCCATACAGTACGTGCAGGGGGGAGTTTCGTTCCCTATGGCAACATCTGCTTCACCGCAAGAACTAGTCATAACCTTAAAGAGGCTATAATCAATACTTTGATAATAACAATGCATGAGCTGACAGTGTGTAATGTGTTGGTCGTGGCCCCTAGTGATGAACTTTCAGAGAATTATCAGTGACTCTGCAGCTCCTCTCAGCTTTACGGAGCTTTATAGCGAGTTTCAGCTCGTTGTTTATCTGTCTGGCTGCAACTTTACTGTTTTGGTTCACTCTCAGTTGTCTCATAGCATCGTTTTTGGCTGCAGCAGGCAGCTCTTTTCAGAGAAAAAGCTCTAAAAAGCCACTGTACACTACCTGCTCAGCACCAAACAGCAAACAGACACAGTTAGCTGTAGACTAGCTGGTGAACATAGTGGAGCATTTAGCAGCTAAAGAGCCAGATATTTCCCTCAGGAGTTGATAGAGAGCAAAAACAGAGATAAAAGAGTGAATATTGGACTTATATTCACCAGGTGGACAGAAACACGACTCCAAATGAATGATAATGTTGCTCTGTAACTGCTGGATGTGGAAATAAGCAAATGTTTGCTAACAAGTTTAACATATCAACTTAAAAAGCTAACGATATGTTAATGTTGTGTTCACTACTTGTTTCTGCTGATCACAAGTGGTAATGCTACTTCAGTATGTGAAAACACATGATTACAAGTTGTCAAAGTATTAAATATAAAAAACTCATTATGCAGAATGTTACTTTGTCTTTTATGTATTTTATAAATGAAGCAGAATATGTGGACAGTTTCAATTCATGGTCCACTTACTAACTTTTCCTAATCATATCGCATGGTCTTTATCTCCAGATAGATTTTGCTTGCTTAGTCACAATAAAATCGAAGTTAGAGCATCTCAAGCTTCAGTAATGTGGTGCTTTTCCAAATGAAACAGAATATGTGGGCGTGTAAAGTTATGAGAGTGGTTTAAATCAAATCCTTCAGATTGGATAGGATCGCTCAGAGATGGGTGTTGGTAAGCAAATATGGAGCTGTTAGAGAAATATGGAGCTGTGCTGACTGTTGGCCACCATCCACACCTACCCCCTCTATGTTGAGGAAGATAAGAAAGAAATGTAACAAATTAGACCTCAACCACATTTGTTGGAAATGTAAACAGTTTCTGCCAACTGAGATCCAAAAGCACGCCTCTAAACTATGCTGTGGCTAAGATCCACAAACTAACAGTGAAGAAATGTTTTATATAACGAGGATGGTTGTCTGGTCTCCCAAAATCCCATTTGATCAGTTAAATGAATGTCATCAGAATGATTTTAATGTTTTATAGAAAGATAAAAGAGAGATATTTTGCATATCTTTAATATTTACCAAGAGATAACTGAACAATTAACCTTACACAGACACAGGAACAACTTTTCTGTTGCATTTAACTAAGCCAACATGGACGAGGAGTCCTAAAAGTGCTATGGATGAGATTATAACAGCGACTGAGCTTGCATGTCAACAGATCCATCTCCATGACAACCGAGCAAACTCCATTCGCTGATGAAGATCCTGTTACATGATTAAAAGCTCTGGAATAAAACCAGTAAGTCGACCGTCACTCAGCTTAAACATATTAGTTGTCAGAACAACCAACTTTCATGGTTGACTTTACATATTGTTTGGACTAATTAATCTATAGCAATGCATGATATTTTATTAAAACTGATCATACATTTTGCATAAAAAATCCAAATCTGCAAAGTACCTATTAACTATAGCTGTCAAATAAATATAGTATGAGTAATGAGAACATTTACCTCTGAAATATATTTACGTGGAAGTATAAATCACTGTAACATAAAATGGAAAACTCAAGTAAGGAGGTAATTAAGTTAATTTAGTGCATCACCACATGCTTCCAAAGGGACAATAGAAAAAGGGAAGTATACATACTTAATCAAAATTATGGCCAACAGGAACCATTTTGCAGGATATTACCTTGATAACAATCAAGTGCATTTCATCAAAACATTGAAACAGCAGGCTCGCAACATTTGTCAAAGCACTTAAGAAAATGTGAACTATGATGTTTGCAGATGACACTGTGATCTTTAGTGAGAGCAGGAAGCAGGTTGAGGAGAGCCTGGAGAGGTGGAGGTCCGCACTGGAGAGAAGAGGAATGAAAGTCCGCAGGAGCAAGAGGGAATATATTTGCATGACTCGGAAGGAGGACAGCAGAATGGTGAGGATGCAAAGAGTAGAGGTGGCGAAGGTGGATGAGTTTAAATACTTGGGGTCAACTGTTCAAAGTAACGGGGAGTGCAGAAGAGGGTGCATTCAGGGTGGAGTGGGGGTAGAAGAGTGTCAGGAGTGATCTGCGACAGAAGGGTACCAGCAAGAGTAAAAGGGAAGCTTTACAAGAGGGCAGTGAGACCAGCTATGTTGTATGGTTTAAAGGCGGTGGCACTGATAGAAAGAGAGGAGGTGGAGCTGGAAGTGGCAAAGCTGAAGATGCTAAGATTTCCGTTGGGAGTGACGAGTATGGACAGGAGTAGGAATGAGGATATTAGAGGGACAGCTCAGGTTGGATGGTTATATTGGGAGAAGGATGCTGAAGATGGAACTGCCGGGCAAGAGGAGACAGGAAGGCCAAAGAGGAAGTTTATAGATATGTTGAGTGAAGACATGCAGGTGGTTTGCACGACAGGGGAAGATGCAGAGGACAGGAAGAGATGGAAACGGATGATTCGCTGTGGTGACCGCTAACGGAAGCAGCTGAAAAGAAAGCAGAGGAAGAAGAAGAAGGAGTGTTCAGTTAGAAGACAGTACAATACTTTGAGTTATTTCATTGCTTTTGAAATCTGAGTTTAATGCAGCCTGCCTGGCTTACATGCACACCACCCAAGGCTACACATTTTATAGACAAGCCTCAACTCAGAGAAGAATGCTGCAACTCCCAATATCATCCACCCATTCATCACAACAAATGGACTGATTCTCTTTCATGTTGGGAGTTTTGCTGCACACACATAATGAAAGCCAAGGAGACGCTTTCACAGGAAAGGGAAAGTGGATCTTATCGTGTTACCGTCAAACGCGATATCTTGATATGCTTACATAATTGTGCGTGCTGCACACTGTTAATTTGGGCCGGTATGTTTTATAATGCAACAAAAACAGCCTTAAGGTGAAAGGAAAAGTTCAACTGCGGTTGATGGTTGTAAGTGTGGTTTCTGCATTCGCACGTACAGACAACAATATTTACAGCATGTCTTTCAAATAAAGACTATTATTTAAATAAAGTTATTTAAAACAAATTACATCTATGATTTTACTAAATATGTGTATCTATAACACAATAAAATGTAAAAAACACAAATACAGACATTAATATGAGAAGTATTTTGAGTAACTCCTCAATTATCATTATTATTGTTATTTAAATGGAAGTATTTTAAACAAATGAAATAACCAGTATATGTATGTACCAGTATATTTATAATATAAAATTATACATAATTAATATAAATTAAAGAAGTATTAATGTTAATAATCAACATTGTCGTAGTATAATCAGAATATTAACATTTACAGATTTACACCGAAATGCAGACTTAAATAATATTCAACAGGCACACTTTTAAATAAATGTTTTCAAATATTTTTACAGCTGAGATTTTATAAAATACATGTTTTATACACCAGTATATTAAGAATGCAAAAAGATACAAAAATAATAAAAATATGAAAAATACTGGCAACTACTGATAAATACAATAATTGAAATTACACATGTGTATGATTAATTCTGTATTCAGAATATAAAAATATACAACTCTACTCTACAAATCTACACGCACATACAGACAAATAATGATTGAAATGAAAAATGTGATACTTTCACAGCTTAAATTTATATATTCTACATGCATACTTTATATACCACTGTATTTAAAGCATAAAACTACACTAAACAATTACAAATGAAAGATTATAAATACATTAAAATACATACAAGTACTAATAATGATAATGATAGTATATTTAGAGCATAAAAATATACAAATTTAATTGACAAATGTACATGTACATACAGACATTAATTATTTTTGTGTTTGAATTTAGAGTAAATAATTTTAAAACATATTAAAATTATATAAAATTACATTGTTTAATGAATTACATTGGGTTTTTTATAAAATATATGTATGTATACCCTTTATATTTGAAATACAAAACATTTAAATAATGTAAATTACAGAAAATAAACAGAAGTATTTATAAGGATATTAATGGGGGGAAAAAATCTGTAATTTTGTGTGTATCTGAATCTGACTTTCTTCTAAATACTGCAATGTAAACCAGATCTGGAAACCGATTGGTTGTACAAACTGACTTTCTGACCTTTCACTCCTGTCTCTGTTAGTCTGTCCAATTCACACACACACACACACGCACACACACACACACAGACATGACACGGGGCGAGTCGGACCTTACGTCATGCCATTTGCACGCTGTGAGGTCGAGCCCCAGGGCGGTTGGGTTGAGACAGCGCGATAGACTGTCCACTGTGTCATCAGTTGGCCGGAGGTGCAACAATAAGGCTTAATGCGTGATTAAGTCCCAAATCAGCTCTCATTACGAGTGAGCACGTCAACTGTGAGTGCAGCGTGGCTCCCTTTCAGAAAACTGAACCCTGCATCCAAATCTACCCTAACACCCCCCCCCTGCCCCCCACCCCTCTGCACTGGCACTGTGGCTCCACGAGTTTCTGCTGCTTTTGTCGCTTTGCATCTTTTACTTTGTCATCATTAGCCGGCGTCTGTCTTCTGATACTGTTTTTTTTTTTTTTTAAAGCTGCAAACTTTCGTCATGAGTCAGCACATATGGTTGGTGCCACCCTGTATGTTCTCGCTCCAGCGCTTGTCATTCAACTTGATAAACGGTCTAAAACATTTAGCCCGAGGCCTAAAATCCTTCACAGATACTGAAGATACAGATGATGAATGTGCCAATCTAAAAATGAAAACATCAACCCTGTCGTTGGCTGAGTTTTTTTGGACTGCTTTTCTTAATTTAGCTTCTGTATTTTTCAGCTTTCTGTATTTTTATTGCTTCCCTCAATACGCTAAGTTCATAATCTGTATTTCTGTAAGTCATTTCATCCACATGAAATCAGAATTTTTGTGGTTAATATGTTCTTTGATTTTAGTTTTTCTGTTGCTATTTTTTTTAGAGATGTAGCGAAGTAGCAACCTAGCTATGCCTCCATTCTTAACTACAAAGTTTTGATTGGCCTATTGTTCCCTTAAAGGGGAACGCCACTGATTTTACACATCAAAGTGTGTTTCCAGGTGTTGTGGAGTACTACTGCTTATGCTATGTGAAATCTGATGAATTGCCTCCAGTGATGTCATTTGAGTCAGCATCAGTTGGGGGTGAAAACTACAAGTTTGAAAACGAAAAAAAATCTGAGGGTGTGGAGACCTCTGTGGTGTTCTGCCATATTTGCAGCTTTAAGTGTTGAGGTGAGAGCATTTACCTCAGCCCACAGGTCAGCAGGTACATTTTGTTCCCGTTTGGGGTTTGTGCTAATATATATTTCTCCCTCTGCTCTCTCTGTCTCCTCCTTTCTCCCATCACTTTCACTGGCCTTTGGCAATGAAAGTGCAGTAAATTATCGTGATGACATTGGTGCGAAAAGCATTTTTATAGCTTAGAGAATGTGTTATTTCAGTTTATACAGAGATACACAGTAAAAGAAATATGAGATCAGTCATACAGTGAAAGGAACATTATTGTTGATAGAATATACCAACACTGATACTTAAGATGTAGCTAGTTTATCCTGTTATGCTGTAAAATTTTGATATTTTTTAAGCCCCAAAACTGCTATAAATTTCAAGGAATGTAGTATTTTTTTCTATTGTTGTTTCGTCTATTCTCAGCACTTTAAATGCCTACATTTACAAATAACAACTGGATAGAAAAAAAGGAAATACTACTTAACACATTATGACCTGAGGCGCCCAATAAAAAACGCTCTAAAGCAAAAGGCATTGTTTGTAAAACCTGAGGCTAAGACAGGCTAAGAGTGCTGAAGAAAACAAACAAACAATGTATGACATATATATATCAGACTGTATTCCTGTAAGCCTTTATGATATACCGGGTGATACTGTAAACTGAATCTCTGAGATGAATTACTTGAGTTGTTTGACAAAGACACACATAATAACCTTTAACACAACTTCTCTGCTTGTCTCCTCCTCTTTTCCCCCCATCAAAGCTCTTTCTTCATCTCTGACATTCATCAGATCCAAACTCCCCTGAAGTGAAACCTCACACTGATCTGTGTATTCCTGCACACTCAGCTTCAGGGCACGTTTCCCCCGATTCGTCTAACGTGTTCTGTCCCTCCTCTCCACGTTCTCTCGTCCTGCCTTCCTCGCATTTCAATCAGACTCCAACCTTTTACCTCCCTCCTAAAAAAAAACTGCTAGATTCGGTTTGTGCCAGCATTACATCGGTCTCCTTCTTTCTTTTGTTAAATCCCTTCCTCAGTGAAGGAAAGCATTGTTTTGGACTGTATATCTCTGCACTCGCCTCCCAGGGCACATTTCACTCATACCGCTTTATGCTACCTGTCAATCAACACACCACAGGCACTAGTTGAGGTGCCACAGTACAATATGATCAAAGAATAATGGACCATGGCCGTAGCTAATCGTTAGAAACCTCTTCTGCTACCCTGAGGATTTTGTGCTGAAGAGCTGAATTGACATTTTAAATCAAACATGTTGAGGTTTGCCTGTTTCACTGAAGTGAAAGAGAAAGACCAAAGAGTTTGCATGTCATTGCCGCTGTCAGAAGACACACTGTTAACTGCAATTTTGATTGTTTTTAATGTGCTCTTGCTTGAAGTGAAGTTTTTTGCGACCCTTTGGCTGATGAAATCCTTTGAACGTTGTGTGCTGAATTTCACAGATTCATGCCTATCAATCCCAAAATTTCTGCAGTTCTTACAAAATTCTGATTCTGCAGAGACAGCGGGGGCTTCACTTCACCTTTTTAAACTGCAAGACATGAGATAGCAGATATAGACAAACACCACCAGCAGGATAAAGTTACTCAACAGACGTGGGGTGATTTTTGCCCAGGCCTTGCCTCACCAGCACATGTCTATATGTATATCTATATCTAGGTTTGTTGGACTCCAGCCTTGAGACGGAGTAATGAGAGCCAAATCCATATTCATGCATGTTTGAGACTTTTCTACACACATTCAACACACACACACAAACACTGAGGGTTATGATCAACATGAGGTTTCTGATGATTAACATGTGAGACGCCCGTCTGTATTCCTCTGGTGTCCATCTGTCACAAACACACATAGCAATCTGCCCATGTACAAGTACAACTGTACTTACAGTGTAGTACTACAAAATGTACTATACAGTGCAGTACAGGGTCAGGAAGTTAAAAAGTATGCAGCATAACAACTTTAAAAGTTTATAAAATGCTCATAAAATTAAATTTGAGGAGGTTAAAAATGCAAAGTAAGAGTGCCCTCTATTTGAAATCCACCATATTTATAGTTTTGATATTGTGACAGATTCAGATGTGAATAAAGCAAAAACAATTTCTGCTTTAGTTAGACGTCTCTGTATCTTTTGATCAGGTACAGAGACATTTGAAGCGGGAGAGGAACGTGCAGATGTAAACTAGCAGACCGGAGGCAAGCTAGCATGTGTATCTATGCTGAACTAACATGAAGCCAAGACACATAGGAAAACAAACTGGACCACTGCTGCAATGATTCTTCATGGTCGTGGCACACTTTGACTGTTACATGTTAGCTTGTTCCTGGGTAAAATTTGTCGGCGGCTAATGTAGCATGGAGTTGCTAGCTGCTAGCAGAGATGAGGAGCAGGCTACAGAGGTTTGGTGACCTCGCTTCTTTCTATCTCCACACCTCCTGATTTTTTTCATTTTCAAACTTGTGCTGCTCTTTAGCAGGTAGCTATAATGTTTACCACATTTACCATGGTAGTTTAGCATGTTAGCATGCATTTTCTAATTACCAGTGAACACTGGAACACTACAGCTGAGACTGATGGGAATGTCAGTAGTTTTGCAGGTATTTGGTCACAAACGTCAGCCTCATGGTGGCGCTGGAGGGATTACAAATGTAGGATTCATCTTCTGGGAAGCATAGCAAAATTTCATGAGATATTCAATCTGGACTACTAGAGTCACACCACCAGCATGGCTAAAAAAAAATAATTTTGCATAATGTCCATGTGCACGAAGCAGACTCATGTTTACAGCTGGCTCAGGTTGATTAATACCACAGTTATTAATCATTGATTTAGACTAATCTACAGGATATAAAAATGTGAGGATGATCACTATTGCTGCACCACTTTGTGATTAACCATAAGCCATGGCGAAGTTGTTACGAATCATTACTAGTGATGAAATCTTTAGTGATTTGTTCTTGATGATTCACAGACGCTCTGGTATGAATGTGGTGTCATCTGTGATCAGCCATGAATGCTCTGTGATTTACTCAACTTTGGTATGAACACATCATTTCTGTGGTTGAGTTTGCCAGACTGGCTGTACAATCTTCACCCGAGGAAAGGTACAAGCATTGAGTTTGTTTAATCAAGAGTCGTGTGTAATTGCTGATTCACTGGATTTTTGGTACCAACATGGCATTATTAACAACGAGGTGGGGTTCAGCTATTTGTTGAATTTTACTCTTGGATTGGCTGTGCCATGCTTTCTTCTACAGTGGGTTTGCCAAGCTATTGTATAATCTATAACTCTGACCACAGCAGCTGTCAAAGTAGAGAAAAAGCCGTGTATAAACATGGATCAACCTGACAGGGGAACACGACCAGCATATAAATCTTCTCCTTCCAGGACCTTGGCTTTGATGTCCGACAACAAGAGCGGACCTGTGTTTTTCCTGCGAGTGAAACCAAAGACCTCAGCGGACTTTGAGGAGGTGGTCGAGGACCTTTTCTGCTGACGTCTCCACTTAGAAGAAGCCTTTGAACTGAACACCTCGCAGGGAGGTTTGTTGTCCTCTGCTCGCCGGTCCCGGATGGATGACTGACTTGTCTTGAAAGGGAGGTTAGCTGCCCTTCAGAGACAACAGCAGCAATGCTAAGTGGCTCTTGTTATGAGGCCTACAGACATCCAGACAGAGGTTAATGGGCCACTTCACCTCTGAGTTTCCAGGTCAGATCTCAAGATAGACTTCAGCTCCGTGACACAGACAAACCACAAACCACGTGACCACCCTCAGCTCAGACTGGACAGGGGGGAGAAATGACTGTCTTCTAATGATGATGTGTTAATGTAATAACTTCCTATTAAAGGGGAACTCCGCTGTTTTTGACACATCAAAGGGTACATACTGTAACAATCCCCTTAACTGCATCCACATTTCCCTCACAAGGAGAGATGCAAGGAGAAGAAGAAAGATGAGAGGGAAAGAAGATACATGATTTTAGAGAACAGAGACGTCCTTTCCTCTGAACTGTTGCTGCACATTAATAAAAACCTGCATTCTGTACGTGTACGGATGATGATGATTCCTGCTCAGATGCTGAACGCACATGATGATTTCTACTGGCAGGATCTGGTCATTCTATTTATTTGCGTCTGCATATATTGATATTCTGACTGTAAATGAATTATCTAATAATCTAATAATATGATTAGCATGTCTTGCCAAAAGTTGTAGTGAAAGTGGAAGGGTAGTTTCTAACCAACGCACAGGAGTTTTCGAGTGAAATCATGCTAAATAACGTAAAGCGAACATCCTGCTGCTGCTTCTTCTCCCTAAAAGTGTTAAAATAGCAAAATATGGGGTGTTTTTCATTATGAGACAGCCACAGGAAACGCAATGTGTTTGTCACTACAGTTAGCGCTGAACATGATTAACGCAAAACAAGGCAGAGTTTATCGTCTGCGTTTTATTATCAGCTGACTTTTTTTGTCAAAACAAAGCGGGTATGTTTGGCTGCACTGTAAACAGCTGCTCTTCACTACATGAGTGTTTGCTGGAAGTATTAAGCAGCACTTGCTGTTACCACGGTAACCAGGGGTGTCACCAAAATCAACCATAATTGAAAACTGAAAAGTCAAACTGAAATCACATCCATCCCTCTTTGCAGCCAAAAATATCCCCAAAAGCCCTGGTTTATATCATTTGGATCAACATAATTTGACTAATTTATTAGAAATTTGCAGCACTGAAGTACAGAACTATGACAAGTCCTCCATCATTCATCTTGTGGTTCTGGACTTGAAGAGGGACTCGTGTGTCGAAATCTAGCTTTAATACTTTAATTGTTTCAGTTAATATTAAGCTCATGTGTTGTAAAGTTGTGTTTTATCAAATTACACACATAAAACTGAGGGACAAATAGTATTATTCCATCATAGGGTTAATGTAAGGCTGCAACCAACTGTTATTTTCATTATCAATAGGTCTGACAATGATTTACTGTAATAATCAATTGATTGAAGCCCAAGCTAGCATATTCAAATTACTTGTTTTGTCTGACCAATGGTCAAAAACCCAAAGATGTTGGTAAATGAGGCAAATATTCTCATTTGAGAGGCTGCTACAAGTGATTTTTTCTGGCATTTTTGCATTAAAAATGACACACACGATTAATTATCTGTTAATCAGCTAATTGATTCTGGAGTATTACCATGTATTGTAGGAGTCAACAGGGATCCAATGACAAACTTTTGCCCTGGAGCCTCATAGGAGGTTAATGCAGCCATGTACACGGTATCAAAGATTTCTTTTGATGAACTGTCTGTGTGTGTGTGTGTGTGAAGGCGGGTGGAACATTCAGATTCAGATCTTTCTGTGTATTTACATCTGTGTTTCAACGCGCTTCAGTGCCGCTTCTGCACATAAATAACTCCGATGCATCTTCTAACTGCAGTGGAATTTTAATGCCTCCAGTAAATGGATCCATGTGACATATATCATCAGCTCACTGCTTCAACATGGAAACATGTGGAACCTGAACATCCCAGTTTTCACAGTGCTGAAGAGTTTTAAGTCTGTGTTACAGTACGAGGGCAAAAAGAGAGAGAGAGAGAAAAAAAAAAATGTAAGTGTATGTAAATCAGGAAATATTTTTGTACTTCCTCTGTGATCCCCCACCCCCCCTGCAGCCACCCTACACCTCACCCTGGCCAGTGCAGGCAGGTCGGTACGTTGGCCCGCGCTTCAAAGCTTCGAGTTTGCTTTTAACCAAAGAGAGAGAGAGAGAGAGAGAGGAGAGAGTTTGAGACCCAGATGCTTCTTGAGGGATTCCAGCAGAGTGCCAGGAGATGGATCTGAATAACTGACATGCTGGAAAACAGACAGACAGACAGACAGACAGACAGACAGACAGTGCGTCTCTCACTCCACAGATCCCAGTTATTACTCCGGTGTCTCCAAGCTGCTTCAAACTCTTCTCACCTCAGTGAAACATAACTCTCATTTTAACACCATGATCGACATGTAGAGCTCGTAACATGAGAAGGAAACGCTCACTGCAGAAGTATGCAGATGGGAAATTTGGCCTGAACGTTGCATCTTTTTGTCACCGACTGTTTTCAAAAGCTGAATGTGTTATTTAGTATAACTTTGTTAAGTAACATTAACATTCATTTGTTGCATTAAAAAAATTAAAGCCCCCCCTCCTCCACTTGAAAATGTGTTTTCCTTCTTGTTCGTTCTGTTGGATGTTTGAGCTTCACTCTGCAGAATGATGTAAGTTTGTTTTCACATTCATCTGCTGATGGAGGAAAGTGTCTCTGCACTCACCTTAAATTTCAGCTTAACACGTGATTTGTGACATCACAACTAGTTTAGAGCCAATCGTGGTCCAGTATGCAACTTATACACATGTGATGTGGAAACTTGAAGCCTCCAGTACACAAAAACACTGAAGAAAGCAGAATGGACTTCACAGTGAAGTTGGAGACATCTTGTAATGCAGCAGTTCAACTTATGAAATTAAGAGCCTGGATTTGTCAATAAAGGGGGAGAAAGTAAGATAAGATGAGATGAGATAAGATATATTTGTCTTGGGGTGAAGTGTTGTATACAGCTACATGTAAAACAAGACTAGGTCAAAACATAGTGTATGGCTGGACCATGTATGAAACGCTAAAGGGCTTTTAATTTGAAACGACAGATACAGGAAGTGGCAACATGTTGGCTGAGGTGAGTGATGTATAACTTCATCACTCAGTCAGTCAGTCTGTCATGTTTTACATAATAACGTGGAACATATATGGTACAGGTTCCTGTTAACAGGATACAAAGGATAACAAACAAAGCTTCCTTTTACAGTGCAGTTTCAGCTCACTTACCGAGTAAACTGTAAAAAACGTGTACCCTGACACTAGAGGAAAACTTCCTGCAGAGGTTGTTAACAGGTAAGTATCAGGTAAATCTAAGAAACTCTTTATAAATGGGAGCAATAACTATATAAGAAAGTATTATCTTAATTTCTACCAACATAAACCAACATAAACCAACATAAACCTTGGATAACTACAATTGTAACTTGAACTGATACGTAACAGATGAAATGTTTCTACGAATCGGTTGCCTACTTTCCTGGAATTACATTATTATATCTGAGTTTTTACCAACCTAAACTGGTCACAACTACACTTAGTTGAGTTAATGCGTAACAGTGGAGGTTTTTCATAGTATTTCAGCTGCAGTTTCTCTGTATTTACTTACTTATCACCAGTGGTAATTACCCAATAATACACTATAATTCACCATATATTTACTGGGTAAATAGTAATTAGGGGACCATTAAAGGAAGGGTTACCAAATAATTTCCATTATGTACAGGACAACACAACATTTTTGTGGAAAACCCATCAGACACAAATTATTACTCAAAGCAGAGTATTTTTATATATCTTAAAACACGTCTGGAGGGGATCTTTAAGTTTAGACCAAACAGTCTTGATTTTGTACTGAAGTTCTTTAAAAATTCACAATGTCGTACAAGGTCAAGAGGTGATATGTAGCACAACAAGCTAGCAAAGCTCTGTAAATAGAGCCACGTTCCCGTGCATGCTCAGTGGCATCCACCGCACTAATCTCTCTCCTGAGGGGTTACTATCTAATCACTCTTATTAGTCTTTGGAGCCATTTCAAAACAAACTACGGTAACCACTGTCTTCAGGGATGAAGGAACATTGTCACCCAGTGCAGCGGTGTGACTCATTGATGTGTTTTTAATAGTTTGTGGACAACAATGGAGGTCTACGACACAGAGGAATAAGATATATCAGGCTTTGGACACACACACAATACTTGTTAGTAGATCAGTTCATTGTTGGCTTGGCTCTACACATGAGATTTGCTGATAAAAGGAAAATTATATAAAATAGCAGCCTTAACCTTTAACAGTATAGCTATAATATAAGCTAGCCAGGCCTCTCTGTGCCTTAGTTAGAGTCATGTGCTCAAATTTGCAGTTACTGGAGACACATCCTAATTTTTAACTTTAATAGACCCTCACCAGTTCACCTCCTCTGCAATTCAATTCATATTAAGAGGAATGCCAAAACATAATGTTAAAAAATGAGAACTGAGTGGGTGACAACATGCTTTAAATGCACATATGTTCAAACTTTTGACACACTCTGAAAGGTGCCAGACATGATCACGTTAGGGGTGTGCCCGAATACAAATACATTATTCGGCAAAGCACAAATAGTGGGGTTTTATACGAATATTTGTTTCATACAAATATTTAAAAAATTATTTGTTGGGGGTATTTGCCAGAGGTAAAGCTGAGCTACTGATACAAGCAAAGTGCTCTCATAACCTGTTGTTCACCTTCTCCTTTCCACAAAGTTAGGTTGTAAAAAATAGGCAATAAATGAAAAGTGCAAAGCAATAATTGCCTTTGAAGTTCCTCCCTACACATTACTTGGTGTACTGTCTCTGTGTTATAGGTGTATAAATAGGTTGAGGTCTGTCTGCAATGAGCACAGTCGTCTATGATCTGGGAGACTCCAGTTCGAGACCCGATGTGGGGACCTCCTTTGTAAGGTAGTTTACTCATGAACACTTATTGTAACACTTTAATTTTCTAAAATTAAAAGTGTCATAAAAACAAAAACAGGATTTTTAAGCCTCTTCCACCTTTATTCAAATACAAATACAGATACAAATAATTTTGCTGCCTCAACAAATACAGATACAAATACAAATACTGGGATCTCTGCACATCCCTAGATCACGTCAGTATTGAGGAGGTGTTGCTGAATTTAGTCTTTAACTTGTCTTATTTCACTAAACAAACACAAAGGCAACACTACAGGGCTTTGAAATCAGAGCACGTAACACAGTAAACGCTGTTTAATAAACCAATGTAAGCAGCTGTCTCCACTTGGTCCAAAAGATTGTCGTCAATATTGTGGGTGATTAGCAACTTAATAATGCCCTACATTCAGTGACATCTATGGCAACCAAGAAAACCTGTTGTGCACAATCTGATATGAGCACATTGTTCAGGTACAGCTCAGGTTTCCAGACTGTCACTTTCCAGATTCAGCCGGACAGGAAGTCGTCTGCAGCACCTCTACCAGGTTGCAGACACACGGCAAAAAAAAACCTGCCAACGCACACCTGCTTCTCATTCACGCACACATGCTGTATCAGCAGTGATCACTGGCGGGTCGGCTTGCTCATCCTCTCTGAGAAAAGTCTACAACAGAGAAAGGCTGGATCCACTCACGAGGAGGAAAAATGAAGGCTTTTATTTCAAAGCCTCATCCATTTTCAGGAATTCATCAGTCAAATACTTCAAAGATGCGGATGACCGAATCCTCCAAAAATGTTAGTATTTGGATGGCAAATGGCAAACTCATGACTGTAATGTTTTAAAAGCGGTGTGGTTGTCATGTTGGTGGTGGTGTGCGAGGCTGTAGTGCATACTTGAAACTGCACATTACAGATGAGAATTATCAAACTCTCTTACTAGATAATCACATTATCAGTTCGTTATAATGAGGAGCATTCTGCGTGGGTCATTGGTAACACACCTACTTTTACAGTTTATGCTTCCGGATTCTTCTATAATCTCACATGTATCCAAATGTGTGCCAGAAAATCATAAAAGGGCTCAAAGCTAAAAATGAACAAACCTTAGCATTGCTGTTGGTGTCCTATTACTCGAGTCAGGACAATAATCTATAATAAAAGTCATTACACCCTACAATATTAACGAAACTTCTAAAATATTAACTTCTAAAACCTCATAAATACTCAAAATTTCTCTTATTGTCAACAAGTCCCACGAAAAGACCAAAACCAACAATGTGTTAGTCTGTTTCGTAATACTTTCTGACTTCCATGCCCTGTGTATTGATCTTGACCCCAAGCCCACTGGTTTCTACTGAAATGTAAATCTTTAAAAACAGATAACAAATACTGTACATAATTTCATATTTTTAAGAGTCTGTAACGTCCACATCAGCTGGTCACTGTAGTTTCTAGTAAATGTTACTTAAACAGGAGGAAATATTGCTATTTGTTGGGGACTATTTTCAGTGGCGGATTAATCCACATTTAATGCTCTAGTGAGTATTTCTGGCAGCAGGATGGTGTGTGTGGAACTGAGTCAAAATAAACTACAGTGTGTGTGTTGATAGTGATTTAGGAACGCAGAGGTGTGGCTCATTGACATGTTTTTAAGTAGTTTTTTAGGCAACAACAGTGCTCTTTGGCATCAGATTCATGGATTTCGTGAAAATAAGAAAAATATATAATATTTACATCCTTATCCTTTGTTATGCAACGTTTGTCCTCAGATTGGTGCTGGTGGAAAGGTCACGGAGGTCAGTAAAATCAAAAGGGCTCATCTGCTGGGGAGCATGAATATTCCCTGTAAATTTCTTGGCCTTTTTGTCCATTAAATGTTTATATTTTTATTAGAAAGAAGCACCAAAAATGCCTAAAAGCAGTGTTAGGAGAAAGGTAACAGTCACAAAAAATAATGATTCATCCTCTGGGAATCATGAATTTCTTCACCAAATGTAGAATTTGTCTGGTTAGTAGATTTCATGATAATCTGCTCTGTATTAAATTGTTGGATTAATTGGCAGATGGGCCAATGAGACGTCCTTTAAACCTTATACTGTACATGTGTCAATTTTTTGTCATTTCAAAATGAAAAACCAGGGGCCTGATTTGTGAACAATGTGTTTCACTTAAACATCCATAACAACAGTTATAGACGCTAAAATGTGATAAGATCAACACTCATTCCTGATAAATGTCGGTTTTATCTTGGGTTTGGTTGTAAGTACAAACCTTGTGAGTCCAGCCTGAGCAAGAGAGACAGCTCTGATCTCACTCACACACAGACTCAAACTCATTATTTTATTGTCCCATGTGTGAATCCTGTCAGACAGGAAATAGCTACCAGATCCATGCGGTGAGGAGTGAAAACATTACAAGCCGCGATGGCCGCATACCTCCTCTGATGTCGAGTGCCGTAACAGCTGGACGCGGAGCGTTTACCGTCGAGACTCATCATCTGCCTTTCTCTTTTTACGTCATTTAATGCGTTGCACTTTGACCCCTGAGCTTTCTGGGATGATTTTTCAGCTCCACTTACATCCCCCCCCTACGTTCTTACAGTGGTGAACCTCGGATGCACGGCATTTGTCAGTCGGTTCATGTGTCTGTCAAGTTCTGGTTAAAAAAGGCACATAAATACAAGGTGGGGAGGAGATCAGTTCTCTGATGTTGCTGCAGTTTCTTTTATGTAATGCTTGTTTTACTTAGTGAAGTTAAAGTAGTGTTACCACAACGTAACAGTACCCCATTACAATTAACAGTCCAAAATTGTACTTGAGTAAGAATAATGGTAAGTATCAAACATCCTTATTATGCAGAACAGTGTCATACTTAATTATTGCATAGATATTACAGCAGCAATGTCACATAAATCACAAAAGATAAAGAAATGCAATAAAAAACTAAAAACTCTACTCTCATTATAAACAACAACATAAAATACAAGAACCTCAAAATTGTACTTAAGTAGCAATATTTGAAGTACAGCTACAGTACAAGAGATGGTCAGTTTATCTTGTGTATAGACACTTTTAACATAATATGTGCTTGTCCTGGCTTTCTACGATGCTTTCAAATAAAGCCAGTCAGATGCCAATAGACTTCCAACACACACATTTTCCTCTTCTTCTTCTTCTTCTTCTTCTTCTTCTTACCGTAAGATGATTTTGCTTGTAGGCCTCTCGTTCAGATGAGGTGAATGGATGTTTTAATATGTTACATAAATGTGTATTTATGGCTTGGCCTTACGTCAAGTTCAAATCAAAGTGATAAATGTACGTTAAAGAAAATTATTCATATGAACTCAAAGTATCAAAACAACAAAACGGTAATAAAGATAATCAACAAACTTTCCTTTGTTGCACTTGGTTCAATTAACCTCTCGCTGCACCGCACGTACACTATGTCTTGGCTGATACCACTCTCAGCCAATCTACTACGGCCAAACTATGCTCAAAAAAAAATAAATAAATAAATAAAAACGGCTCCAACAGTGCTTTGTGGTGTTGGATATTGTTGGTTATATTTGTACTTTTAGATTGTCTTTTATGTATGTGGATGATTTCTGTTTGCAAACTTGCTTGCATCAAATTGCCTCCTTGAAGAACAAATAAAGTATTTTGAATTGAATTGAACTGATTCTGCAACACCCTCAATTACTTTTAGTGGTTTTGTTTTTCTTTCACATTCAGTACCGACATTTATCAAAAGTCTCGCTTTCTATAGTACACCTGCACATGGTAGCTGTAGTACAGTATGGCGAAGGTTCCGTCATAAATTGTGTATATTGACACAACCAATGATATGAGTATAGATGAGAAAGATGTAGTGTTGATTCTATCCCTGTTTACCAAGAAAGTGATATTAAAATATTGGACAGAGGAACGTGTCCCCAGCATGAAAGATTGGATCATTAAAGTGGTTTCAACAAGAAAAAGTTGTGTTTAACATAAAGTGGGGTGATGTTGAATATACTTGATATGCTGGCAAACAGCTAACCAAGACATCACCAGAGAGGATATGTTTCTACTTTAATATCATTTTGGAAGAACATTAAATGAATTACACGTAATCAATAGTCTGTGAATTTACCATCTGAAGACCTATGCTGACTTTACTTATTGTCTGTTTGGAAAGTAGCAGATACGGTAGATTCATGATGACTGTTAAGCAATTATCAGTTGTTGGTTGCTCAGAAAGAGATGAATAATAAAAAGGAAAACTTTTGTTTTAAAAGGTTGAGGAAAGATGGTGGTTATGGCAAATAATCTCTGGTAAAGATATGGCTTAGGCGACTAAAACACTTGTTTAGGTTTAGGGAAAGAAGAAGATGCACATTAATTGCACGTCTGTTACTCGCTACACATAGGGACACTCAACTTCCTGCACTGATACTGAACATTGGATGTAGGATGTAGGTTGTGAGGTGTGAAACTGTTCAAAATGAATGTAATTCAAAGTGATTCTGAGCTGAAAATGTTACTTTTCATCAGTGTTTTAGGTGAAACTTTCTTGGCACTTTGTGTGTATGAGAATCTCAAAAATGCAAAGCAGAGAGACCACAACGCTGTGTGTGTCTGTGTGTATTGAAGACATACCATGCCTGATTATTCATGCTGTTAAAGACAGTGGCTGGACATGAGGTCTGCAGCAGCTGTTCTTTGCGTGTGTGTGTGTGTGTGTCTGTCGTAGGCTACTTTTAGAGACAAATTTCAGACTAAAGACTAGTTAATTGGGGACGGCTTTTCCAATTGGGGGACAAAAGCTGTGCCCCTAATTGGGAAAAAGCTGATTTTTGGGTCAGTGTTTAAGGTTAGGGTTAGGCAAGTAGTGATTATGGTTAGGGTTAGGGTTAGGGTTAGGGTAATGTCCCCAAAAGTGACCTAGGAACACGTGTGTGTGGTTAGGCTTAGGGTTAGGGGTGTAGCGTGTGTGTGTGTCTGTCTGTCTGTCATAGGCTACTTTTAGGGACAAATTTCAGACTAAAGACCAGTTAATTGGGGACGGCTTTTCCAATTGGGGGACAAAAGCTGTGTCCCCAATTGGGAAAAGGAAAATTTTGGGTCAGTGTTTAAGGTTAAGGTTAGGGTTAGGGTTAGGGTAATGTCCCCAAAAGTGACCTAGGAAAACATGTGTGTGGTTAGGCTTAGGGTTAGGGGTGTAGTGAGTGTGTGTGTGTGTGTCACTTGGAGAAAAGTAATCATGAACTCACCTTATTTGCTGGACGCCGAACCTGACTCACAAACACCGACTAGACAGAACTCATCAGATCATCACACATGTCTTCCGGAAGGTGAACATAGACTGACACGCAAGCAAAGAAACACAGGATGATATTTAAGAGGAATCTGCTTTAACTTGCCTGCAAAAGTAAATACTTTCTTTTTTTTTTTTTTTTTTTAATCAAAGATAGTCATCACGCAGTTGTCTTGAGAACTCCACATTAGTTCATTCAAGCGTTCTCCAACATCGGTGATCTAAGAGTCAAATGCCAAAAAGCAAAATCAAAACCCAGAAGACAAACAAGCGTTTGTAATGAAAAAGGATGATGTCAGTTTGGTTGTTTCTTGTATGTAAAAGGCTTCTGTCCATTTACTTTACACTTATCAGGAAATGTAAGTTTATCTTTCTTCACAAAAGTGGTCATCGATATGTCAACATGAGTGTAAATCAGCTGTAAAGTGTACTTTAGCCTATGATGTTACCTTGGTGTTGTGACTTCTGTACAACAAACAGTAAACCTCATGTTCAAGACGCCGCATCATTTCTAATCACGTCTCATATCACAGACTTCCCAGAGAGGGGATTAGTCTTAGTTTTGTTTGGATCTGTAACCTTGGAAACATGACAGAGCTGATTTCCACTGACCCTCCAAATCTGTCAATCATCTTTAGAAAGCTGCTAAACTGAGACGTCAACAAATGAATCATCACAGTCACGCTTCCCTTTACCTGTATTATTGCTACTATAAACAGTGTTACTACAGTACTGTAAAAATAATGATTAAAATGTCTGTTTACACAGCACTTTTCAAAGCAGTCCTGAAGTGATTTACAAGCAATCATAGATGAAAAAAAGAAAAATGAATTCAAACAGAGGTTAAATAAGAATAAAATTATTATGTAGAAAGGAAATAATAGGATTTAAAGTGAGTATGTCAAAGCATGTACAAGTGTAAACACCTTTTACCTTTAAAATCACTTATATATTATAAATACATGGTTTTAAAGTTAAACAGAAATTAAAATACATTTTTGGTAAGAAATAATCGTCCTCTTTGTGTGTTTGACTTGTGTACATAGTTAAAATCTGTACATCTGCATAAAGTCTATATTGAATTCTGCCTTAAAGTCTGATATTTATTATTCATTTAATCAGCTTTTATTCATTATTGATTTGATTCATGTCTTTAGATAAATAACTTTATGAATGATACCATTTTATAACCATTTAATAACCAAAATGTTTATTGATTTATTTCTGATTTTATTCTACTTTTACTGTAAAATATGGTGTAAGTATAGTAGAAATGTAATAGTACCTTTTTCAGGCCTCTAACAATTAGTCAAATGAAACGATGCAACAATAGAATGAAAACTAACTCACAAGCCAAAAAAGTTTTAAAAAAGCATTACATATTACTATTTGTATTGCAAAGGTATTACTTATCGTGAGAAATATGTCTTCTTTGTAGGTAATCCAGTCATTGTTCTGACAAGTCCTCATATATTTATCTACTAATTACTCGCCTTTCTTGTCTTAACAAATCTGCATCATAATATATCAAACATCAATGACATAAACCCCGTTTTGCAATCTGCTGCGTGGGAACCAGCTTTCTTTCTCTTTAGATATTCAGACAACAATAATTTGATGTTTGCTGATGTGAAACCATGACAAACTTTCTCAAGGAGTTTACCAAAACAGCATAATCACATTTCTTGATTGTTCAAGCAATTAAAACCCAATTGATGAAGTTTAAACCTTCAGACAAGAGAACAGGAGTTTGATGTCTCCGACTGGCTTTTTACATCCACCAATTATTCTTTCTTCACTAGTGGCCTCAGACCGGAACATCAACAACCTAAATGCACAGAGATGATCCACTGCGTGGGAGATGCATTTTTGTATTTTATTATGGATTCTATCTTGATCTAATGATTATCCTTTCACAGGCTGGTGGACTGCCAACTCAAACCTGAGAGTTTGGTATTTGTCATTGCTGATCCTCTGGAGCAACAAGTAAAAAAAACACCCATTTGTACGACTTTGCCCGCAAGAGGTGGCGCTGCGCTCTGGTCTTTGACTGCTGATCCAAGTTTCCGTCGATCCTCGTCTGGACTTCAGCCTGGACTGAGCTGTCAGCAGCTAATACCCCAATTGGAGGACATTTTTTTGTAGATACTCAACTCTGACAGTGGCCTGGCTTCAGGCCTTCTAACTCATTACACCATGGTTGTCAAGCAGACTATTCCCATTTCTTCAAGGGGTTGTTCAAACTCTTTTGTTCTCTTACAAAATCAGGTTGCACTCAAGTGGCAAGTATTACAGTTTGAGGCTGAAGCCAATGTGGAAGTACTTTGAAATGTAGCGCCACCGATAACTTAACGAACTTCTCTGTAGAAATACAATCAATCTTTTTTTTTTTCAATGAGTCATTATGTTCTCAAGCGCTAAATTCGGGCCTGTACTAAGTGTGCCGGTGGTCATTGTGGAAATTATTGCTCCCCTAATAAGATTTGAAGAGACTTATAGTAGCTTTGTCTGCCGTGTGGGCGTTGATTGACAGCCGTGATTGACAGCTGGCTCAACTGCTGCTCTCCTAGGCTCCGGGACACTGAGTCAGACTACTGTCACCATATTTCATTAAGTTTAATGTTCGTTGATTACAACGCCTGCCCTGTTGGCACAGTTTAGCTAAAGTAGCAAACATCAGCCCAAGCCCAAGTCATTATGTTCTTAATCGCTAAATTCGGGCCTCTACTAAGTGTGCTGGTGGTCATTGTGGAAATTATTGCTCCGTTAATAAGATTTGAGGACTTATAGTAATTTTGATGTCTGCCATGTGGATGATGATTGACAGCTGTGATTGACAGTTTGCTCACCTGCTGCTCTTGTTGAGGTGTGACGTCACCCGTCCGTTTGCACTGGAGCCAATTTGAATCCCGGAGTTGCTGCTTATGGTCGCTGCCATCTTTTCCAATTGGAGCCAGGAAATTCCAAGTCAGGAGCGCAGGGTGCTACCTTTCACGCTCTGGATACACGGCCCGCTACCTTGGACCCAAGCTAACGCTAGCTTACTGGGAACACCGAGCGCTTCACACTTGGGCTAACGTTAGCTACTTTAGCTAAACTGTGCTAACAGGGCAGGTGTTGTAATCAAGGAACATTTAACTTGAGCAGCAGTTGAGCCAACTGTCAATCACAGCTGTCAATCAACCCCCATGCCGTGGACAAAGCTACTATAAGTCTTCAAATCTTATTAAAGGAGCAGTAATCTCTAAAATAACTTAGAGCACCCTTATTACAGCCCTAAACTTAGCGACTGAGAATATAATGACTCATGAAAGAAAATGACTTGAGGAAGAAGTTGAGGCTTTTTGAATGAGAGTCAATTGGAGCACTTAGCGGCTGTCAGTGGCACTTTAAGGGACTTATACATTGGGTTCAGCCTCAAGCTACGGTAGTTGCCACATGTTAAAAACTCCAGAGTCAATGTGAATGTAAAAGTAAGTGGGAGTCAAAGAGAAAGTCTAAGAGAAGAAACAGGGCCATAAAGAAATTTCGAAATCTATCAGTCACATATTTTCTGCCTACATCCATAAACCAGAATGTCAACAACTGACACACGCGTGGGTGATGCAGCATATTTTGATATTTCTATGGAGTCTGTATTCATCTGGTGATTACCCTCATGAAAACTTGCCAACACAAACCTTTGCATCCAATGGACTCCATCCCCGTCTCAAATCGAAAACCACTTTTTTTTTCTCTTGGTCACTGATCCTCAATAAAAGAGAAGGATGACTACGTGTGACAGAGACTTATGAGTGATTAATACTCTGAGGTGTGCTTCTTTGTTCCCCTTTTGAGCATTACTGTCAGCGAGCTAAACCCTCTTCCTTGCCTAAACACGCCACCTTCGCCGAGCCTACCTGAGCTTGTCTGGGCAAACAGCAAGCGAGCACGTTGAGACTGAGAGTGTTTTAGTGATGGGTGAAATACTTTGGCACAGAATAAACATCTTTTACACATAGCCGCAGGGGCCCATGCGCTCCACAAGTGACTCAACAAGAGAACCTGCATGAGTGGGCGATTTGGCTTTTTCTCTATGCCTTTGATGGAAAGGAGAGGCTACCGGTGACACGCCCCTAGGTTTCACTGGCAGCTTCCTGTAAAAGGATCCTGCAAGAATAGAAACACAGCAGAGGAGAAGGAAAGAATACTGCTTTTAAATGCTTTGACCTTTCATTTGCCTTGACATAAGTTTTAGCGGTATAAAAGACATTTGAGGTCACATAATCCGGCAATTCATTCTGAAGATGTTCATCTTTCAAAATGATGAATGGTGTAAAATAATTTTACAAATGTCTGCAGAATTTGAGGATGTTCATATGAAACCAGTGACATTTTTTTCTTTCAACATGTTATTACTGTATTAAAAGAAGATTAAATGATAGTCCTCGTGAGGCACAGAGGATTAGCAGGTCATGTTGAGATCTGCACAAAGGCGACACAAAAGAGAAAGAAGATCTTCTATTGACCGATACTAAGCACCAACCCCCCCTACCCCCCCATAGTTGTGATATTAATATAATAATAATCTTTATTTATACAGCACTTTTCAAAATCCACATTACAAACTGCTTCCAAAAGGCAGCAAAATAAAACAGACAAGTCATAAAATCATCAGGTTTCAAAATGAAAACATATAACACAATTTAGTTCATCTAAACCAGTTCAGTGTAGGAAAAAGCAAGCATTTTTTTAAAAAGAAATGAAAGACAGTCAAAGAAAATTAAAACTCAAGTAAAACCAGGAAAGGCTCTCTGATAAAAGTATGTTTTAAGAAGAACAGATTACTGACTCAGCCTCGAGGTCCTTCGGGTCCCTGACTGTAAATGTCCCCTTTAGTTTTCAGCCAGGCCTCTGGAACAGATGAGAGATCTCTGCCCAAGGGTCTCAAAGTAGAGGTCAGAGGTCACAGATATAGCAGAGAGAGAGAGAGGCCATGAAGAGTAAGATCAGTAAGATCTTAAAATTAATTTCTAAAACATACTGGGAGTCAGTGTAAAGAGGCTAAAACAGGAGTGTGAATGCGATCACGTCTCTTGGTTCTGGTTAAAATCCTGGCAGCTGAGGTCTGGAGTCGATCAATAGATTTTTCTTTCAGGCAAGTAAAAAGCCTGTTGCAATAATCCAGGCATGATGAAATG
Organism: Thunnus thynnus; assembly: GCF_963924715.1. Taxonomy (NCBI): domain Eukaryota; kingdom Metazoa; phylum Chordata; class Actinopteri; order Scombriformes; family Scombridae; genus Thunnus; species Thunnus thynnus. The sequence goes on along the minus strand of NC_089532.1, from coordinate 3,681,681 downwards.
AAGGCCTGTGAAATGGTTTCTGTGTCTTTAAAAGTTCAAATAGATGGTATTTTTGAAATATCTCTAAGATGATAAAAACATGATTACACAAGCTTTGTGGTGTGAAGCTCAAAACTTTAATTACTACCAAACCAGACGCCAAGATTCCTTGCAACAGGCTTGATATGATCCAATAAGGAAGCAGCAGATGGTAGAATTTGTTTTGCCATGTGCTGAGACCCAATGATAAGGATTTCTGATTTGTTTGAGTTTAGCTGAAGAAACTTTTTTGACATCAAGTTTTTGACATCACACAAAGGCAGTCGTTATGTGAACTCAGCATTCCAGGGTCTGTGGATCTAACGGGTTGTACATCCGCATATCATCACCAACAATGAAAAGAGTCATGTCATGCCCAAGAGGAAGCATGTATAAGGAAATTAAAATTGGTGCTGACATAGTTACTGTTGCTATGTCAGCAAACTTTCATTGAATAACACCGCATCGTCTACACAACGGCAGTGGGAGGGAGGGGCTAGTGGGGGCTTAAGCTCCCCCTTTTATGTAAGTGATGATGACCATTGACCTTTGCTGCTTGTTGTGTGATTTGATTGGTTAGTTGGTTTGTATTATTGCCATAGACTGTATAAAAATATGGACGTAGTTACCGTGACGTCACCCGTTGGTTTCTGAAGAGCGGTTTTGAAGCTCAAAGTGAGCCGCTCCGGCCGTCGCCATCTTGGCAGTGCATGATGCTGCCTAACTCCCAGCCAATCAAAAATGGGCAAAGAGGCGGGCCGAATGGCTGAAACAAGCCACCTAGCGGCTGGCGGACCTGTCACTCAAAGCAGCGATGTCCTTCATTATGCATAACTTTACGGTTTAATAAGATTTAAACGGGTGAGTTATAAAAAAATTCACCCCCCGTACAGTTGTCATAAAAGAGGAAATTAGCTACAGAGACCAAAACCATTTTTTGTACCAGGCTGTAAACATGTGTATTTCTGCTGTAAAGTTGGGGACTTTAACATGGGGGCCTATGGGGATTGACTCGCTTTTGGAGCCTTAAGTGGCCCCAGAGGTTGTCGCTTGATTATTCCACATGTGCATGATAACGTTAAGGTTAGTCTAGCAGTTTCTAGTAGTGTGTTAAAGCTAATTAGTTGATATGGACCACTTTGTTATTGCAAAAAAAAAAAAACGAGGGAGAGTGGATGAGAAGATAACGTGGTGATTGGTGGATGGGAAAGTAGGGAGGTCAGATAAAGGTCAGAAACTGACAGGTTTAATAACAGAATGTAAATTGCTCAAATATTCTGTTTAAACAATGTTTCCATTTTGCAAAATGATACTATAACTTTAATGATAAGACAGTTTATGGCAGGTTGCCTCCAATCTTTGGTAGCTAACTGTTACATTAAGCTAGCTAGCAAGCTCTAGTTCGAGTTAAACTGTCAAGCATGCAAGCGTACGACTTTGTGTAACTCCTAAAGAAAGACTTTTCATTTCGGCTGATATTTAACTTCAACAGCTCTTCTGTGAACTAAGTTAAATATACTAAAGTAAGATGTGTAACTGCTTTTCTGCTTTGTTAATGCAGATGTAAGAGTATGAAATAGAGATGGTTCAACTGATAAAAGTTAAATTCTTTCAACTTTTTCCCACAATTTTCAGTTCTTCACATTACAGGTGACTTTTATTGAAAGCCAGTGAAATAATCTCACCTCTATGGAAATATTTTATGAAAAGCATGATGTCACACATGTAATTATCTCTCTTCATTGGCAGGTTAATTTAAAAAATAACATGTTTTGCAGAGACACTTTAAGGGTTTGAGATGTCAATAAATAAAATTAATAAATTTAAATACCTTTGTATAATTATCACAAACAAATGACACCACAGTTGAGATGATGATGTCCCTCAAAGTTAAGAATTCCTTTTTTTAAACTCTGTTGTTCAAATACAATATTTGCTTCCTTGTCATTTTTTTTTCTCTCAACGGTTTTACAGAGGGAAGAAGGAAAAGAGGTTTTGGAACTGGTTTGTCTATCTGGCATAAGCTTGCACCAGTACTCCCAATGACAGAAACTAAACAAAAGTCTTTTTTAGGTCTGTTCACACTGGCAGAACAGCCCCATCTTGCTGTTTGATGTAGTAAAGCAATTAAGCAGACAGTACAAGATCCAACCAAATGCCACAGAGTAGAAGCCAGACATATTTTTGTTAGTTTAATTACACTTACACAGTACATTTAGTGGTGATATATTGCTGCTGAAATGCTAAACATCACACTTCTACTGTCACTATTGTCCTCCGTCTCCTTGCCATTCAGCACAGAGCAGAAGTTCCCAGAGATTGTTTCCGAGGATAAAGTCGGTCTCGGTCGTGTGGTTCTGTGGAAAAAAAAGTTCCCACCTTTGTGCTGTCGGGATTCACAGGCCTCGCTGCTCTGTAATGGCCTCTTCCATTCTTGTTCTCACATGCTCGCTTTGGTTTGGCTCAGAAAATGAATGGGCACTTCCTTTCGACATAAAGTGGAGAGCAGTGTGTTCTTCTTCCGGTGGTTTGGTCGGTAATCATCACCTATCAGTTTCTGATGATTTGCTAAGCAGCATGTTTGAAAACCACTTACTGCATCATTTGTTCAAACTCTCTGTCAGTTTTAAATCTAGTAAAGATGCGGAACGGGCGCAGAGCCAGAGGGAGTGGAAGCAAGAAGTGGAGTGAATGTGTGTGTGTGTGTGTTTGTGGGTCTGTGTGTGTGTGTGTCACAACATGTCAGCAGTGCCTGTGTGCTCTGTTATCCATATGAAAATTATGTTTCAGCGACTCTGAGTCTACACAATAGTGTGTGTGTGTGGGTGGGGGCGTGTGTGTGTGTAGGCGTATATGTATGTGTGTGTGTGTGTGTGTAAGGAGTGTGTGGAAGCGTAACTGTAGAGCAGGGCTCGGCAAAACTTTTGGATGTCCCGTGCCACTTAAAAAAAGAATCACAGTCCCGAGTGCCAGTTCATTTTCAGTTCATTATAATTTATTTATTTACTGCATGCCACAGGATCTGCGCTTCACACACACACACACACACACTTTTTTTTATATGTGCAAATGTTTAAAAATGACTAGGGCACAAAAGAAAATGGATTCAATCTTAGCGATTTAGTGCGACCCTTGTCCTTTGCTTTTCTTTTCTTTGCTGAGCTGTGTGATTTCTGGTCCGTATTTGGAGACTTTCAGTCGGACACATGCATGTCTGCAGTCATTCAACTGTGCGTGTTTAGCAATGCGCTGCAAGGATCAAGCACTTTATAGCTGCCCTTTGTAGCTTTGGTTTTTTGGTGGCACATAGGATTGAAAACACACTGCTTTTCCTTCCCGTACTGGAGCCGTTCTTGATTGATTTAGCTTTATCAGCCTTATCGTTGAAGTTTTTCTTATGCCATGTTTCAAAAGGATGTACTACACTTGAAATTTGACACACAACTTGAACTCAGCTCGGTCCTTTTGTTTGTCCAAGACGGCTGAAAAAAAACGCAAATATAAGACAACCTACTTTTTTTGCTTCTGCTATTGTCAGTTGTTCTTAAAATAAAGCAAACAGAAAGCTAGCTAGCTATCCGACATTTATTTCAGTGTTATTTTTAATCAAATTGTTCTTTTATTTCACCATTAAGCTATATTTTACATTAAAAAGCTCCCAGCGCCTGTGTTAATGGCCTTGTGTGCTACAGGTTACTGCTGTAGAGGTTGTTCTTATGTCATCCAGCTTATTATACAGTAGCGCTGCTTGGAAAGGCCCTAAATGACTCATGTGTTCCTGTAGTTCTATCTTTACGAGGACCGAAATGAGTCTTACACCTTGAGAGTCAGGAAACCTTAAGGGCAGTTTTGGAAAGTTTTGGGACAGTTTTACAAGGTGAGGACTTTTTTTTGGAAAGTGGGGACATTTATATAAAGTGAGGAAGTTTTTTTTGGGAAAATCAGGAAACTTTTGGGAAATGAGGATATGTTTTTGAAACAAGAACATGCTTATAAAGTGAGGACATGTTTGGTATGTGCAGACCTTTTGGAGATTGAGGACACAGTGACAGTGAGGACATTCAAGGAAAGTCAGAACACTTTCGTGAAATGAGGATATTTGTGAATGTGAAGATATTTTCTTTAACATGAGAACATTTTTAGGACTTTTTCTGGAAAGTGAGGACTTTTGGAAAGAACTGCTGTTTAAATGGTTAGACTCAGAGTGAGTTAGGTTTAGATAAGTATAAGGTTAAGGGGTTGGGGAATTCTTTATACAGTAAATACAGTGCTGTATGTGTGTGAGCAGAGAAATCTCAAGGTGAACTGGACAAATTCAGACAAACACACTCATGATAACTGTGTGTGTTTAGTGGTTCGTAAACAGTCAATGTACTTAAAGTCTGTTTTACTTAAGCATCGGCAGCCCTTTAAAGAATAACATAACATCTGTTGCAAATCATCATTAGCCAGTCTGTACTGTGACCTCTTATTGAAATATTAGCTGAAAACATTTGCCATAAACATGTAGTAATGGCTCTGTCCTTTGAGGTGTATGATACAGAGATATATAAATATATTAACAGAGTGAAAAGTGTTGCATGTCTTGCCGTTTCATACATATAAGATCATTAAAAATACAATTTAAAGGAAGTCAGCACACTTTGTTGAATATATTATACTGTAAATAATAAAAAATGATGGTAGAAAGTGTCTAATTTCTATTTCAGTTACAAAGAACACAGCCAGAAGAAACTGGAGGCTGAACTTGCTCTTCTTTTCCAAACGAGACGGCCTACAGAGGATTCCTGTCAGTATTATTACGGGTTCAGACGTTAACTTCACAGAAACCAAAAGTAATGGTGCATTCGGACGGTCCTCCTCGACTATTAAAGTCATAAATGTGCAACTTTACAACCAGAAAGTTATACTTGAACATCCACTAAAGGTGTAAATACCAGTGGTAAAAAAAGTTACAAGTTGTGACATGTTCAACACAAAACGGGAAAACTGGCCGACAGCCTACCGGCGGCCTGTCTCACAAAAGTGATTTGCAAGCATGGCTTTCACACAGATCGCAAACGGTGCCGCTGTTTATTTCACAAAGTACTTTTCACGTTCAAATTGCAGATAAATTTGCAAGACCTACAGTCTACTTGGACGCTCATCCATGAGTTACAAATATGGAGAAGTATTAAAAAGAAATTGTGGAAAGAAATTATTTTGATTTATATATCCTTCTAACTTCCATTTCTCTGTTATAATGTTGTAAATGACTGTCACAACTTATATCTAGTGAATAATATGATGTCTAGGCTGCTAACAAGAACCAAATGTAGACTTTTGCTCCTGTTATTTACCCCTAATTGACCAATACCTGGATTTTAGGATACTAATTCCAGTTGTTGGGCAAAACAAGGCAGAAATTTCTCAGCCGCACTTTAAGGAGTCTTTGAAATTGAACAAAACCTGGTTGAACAATTTATAAAAACATACAAGTTCTGGCACACCTGTCTAACTAATTAGAGAAGAGACATCAGATATGGCTACTGAGAAGTTAATTTATCAGCATGTCATGCTCTAGAACAGAGAGGGAATGTATTGTGACGCAGGTTGCTCGGTGGTAAACCAAACTCCGTCACGTTGAGGTAGATGTGGAGCTTTGGTGTGGTGTGGAAATAATATGGAGTTAGATGTTATTCCAAAACAAAGTCATTAGTAGTTATACCCTGCAGATAAACTGTAGGGCACTAAAAAACCCCCTTTGAAAGATGTTTTATTCACAACTTACCAAGAACACTGCTCCAGTGTTTGTCTGTCTGTACACACGCTGAATGTATACACAGGTGTACACGTGAACCCTAACACATGTATCAACCCCACTGCACCACTGCTTCCAGTGCAGACACAAACACACATGTATACACACCTCACTAGTCATTAGTGCATCCACACTCACACACACACACACACACACACACACACACACCCTTTCCTCCCTCTCATTATCAATGCTCTCTGGCACCAAAACCTCAGGTAAGAGAAGACCAAAGCAAAGCCCCTTCATTACTATCTGAGGCTAATACAATAACTACCATGTATGTCCGCTTTGTCTCTGTCCTCACCTCAGCAATTCAACCTCGTACTGACTCCACCCTGCCACACTTAATTACCTTTTGTCACAGTATGTGCACTTCTATAAGAAAATTACCTTTTTGTCACAGTTTGGCCGTCATTTCTGTTGATTCTGCTAATGTTTTAATCGCAAGCTTAAAGGACGGGTTCACGATGTTTCAAGTCAGGAGCCCAAATGAACATTGACTCATGTTTTTCTTGCTGTAATCATTCCCCCTGTTCATACTGACCAATTATTACCATTAGTGGTCCTCCGTCTGTGCAAAAATGTATTTAAAAGTGTATTTTAAGTAAATATGAAGCTTTAGCCGTCCATATTATTCAAATCAAGTCAATATCTTTCAAACTTTCTGTCTTTTTAGTGCCAAAGTCCCTCTTTTTATTACTATACTTCCATCACAGCTAAACAGGGAAACACTGTCCGAGGAAACACACAGAGGGAATTTGATGCTAAAAAGACTGTAAATGTGTCAGATATCCACTTGATATGACTAACTCAGACTGCTGAAGCCTCATATAAGCTTCACATCAACTTTTAAATGACTGTGTGGACACACTGTGGATTTTGGCCTCCATCACTTACACTATAAGCACATTTGAAGGATCTTTTAATATCCAGTATGAACAGGAGGAATGATTACAGCGAGGAAAACCTCTTTCACTGCTCATATGGACACCTGACTGTTGTTTTAAGACACATTTGAAAAGTTGTGGACCTGTCCTTTAATTGCTGAACTCAAAAACGAACAGTCAGATCCCTGAAAAACAAAACAAAGTGGAACAATCTAACAAAATAATCAAAATCAAATGATTTGGAAGAGAAATTGCTGGAAAGGAGAGTCTCCAAATCCACAGAACAGTCAGACCATATTATTGTCTCCACATTGGCAGGAAAATCATTTTGATCTAAGTAGAGGACTTACAGTAAGTAATGTTTAAGGCTCATGTACTTGAGTTTCAGTTTAGGCAATTAACTCCCCATTTCCTTTCTTAGGCAGGGAAATTACACCCAAAGTAATGTTTTGCAATTCAGTATTTTGGTTGTTACTTTCCAGCGTCGCCCGGCACATTTGCACCTGAAGATTATGACACGATATTGTCAGGAGAGGCGATCTGATCACACTGAAAGGTTATTCAATCATTTTAGTTTCTTTCAAATTAAATATCTTGTTTGTTTGGAGGATGAATTTGCCAATTCTTACATATTTGCACCTTTAAAGGTTGTGAAATTACAGGTTTTATATATTTGGATGAGTGGTGATGATGTTTCAAAAATCTACTAAGCACCCTCTAACATCTCAAAAATTGTGACATTTTTCAGCACAACTAATGGAACTGTAATCTAAAAATTACACATTTTCAGCATATCTAATTAGTTTTGTGGTGATTTTATGCACTAAGATGAAAATAACACTCAACACTCATAATTCCTAGAAGTCATAGATTGTGTGAAAATGTCAGGGTTTGATTTCTGGGAACACTGTCCTCATTGTTGTAGAGCCAAAGCACTGTTGTTCACATAATTTGATTTAGGGTGTGTTTTAATAACCAATTATTAAACATCATTACTGCTCCGTCTTTTTTGTGGGGAGACACAGAGAACTAAATCACCCGATTCAAAAAAAAAAAACCCACCCCGAGGGCTCATTTTCTGGCTATAGAAGCGTATTGTGTTCAGACACATATAGTGAAACTACTAATTTTGGGTCCTCAGCATGAAGGAATGGATGTAAGAGCTGATGTGGAGCACAGATGAGCTAAATGCACATTGACAGTGTTATTCTTTCATTAACATTCAACTGAGAATCATCACATTTTTAAGTTTTTAATCCAGTTATAGTTGTCTGTGCATCCATGAGTACAGTGACTGACTGTCCTCCAAGGAAAATGGCATAATAGGTTGTAATGTATAATACTGTATACTTACCATTGAGTGACAGCTACCGTCTATCTAATTATGACCCAGAACAGTGGCACAGTTGAGATGAAGTATATATACAGTACATACGTTAGCAAATGTCCTTATTTGGAGGAGGAGGAGGAGGAGGAGGAAGGGTGGATGGAAGCATTGACCCAACAGTGGAGACCGCTGCTCGTTTCTCTCCTGTCTCTAACCGTTAGTGTCACATTTCCAACTACTAGTCGGGACAGTTTTTTTTAAAAAGTGTAACTATGATCGTCCCCTAACCTTAACCCTGTGGTTATCATTGTAGCCATGACGACAAAGGTCGCCTAACTTTAAGGAAGTAGTAACTTTAAACCACACCACGTTTTTCTAAATTTAACTTTAACCCTAACCATAACCCTAACCATAACCCTAACCCTAACCATAACCCTTAACCCTAACCATGATCTTTCCCTAAACCTAACCAGTCACATCATTAAAACATCTTTTTTTTTTTTTTAAAACAGTGATGTGTATCGGTTTTGAAAAGCACAGATAGATGCTGTCGATAGGGACGCCAGATTACAAAACACTCCTATGTTTCGTTCTGGAGTCACATGGTCAAACCGCGTATCTGGTTCTTTAATTTGCAGGACTTGCTGGTACACTGCAAACAGAAACTTCTAATAGCTAATTCTGCATAGTTTTAATGGCATCAATTTGCTAAAATGCAAACAAATATTCCCTAAAAACGGGGCTCAAATGAGACCGCCAGTCCCTACCTGTGGTTGACATTGAAACAGCTTTAATGAGGCCTCGCTCTCCTGGTGGTTTTATTTTTTTCTTTCATCATATTGGTTGCCAAATAGGCCAATATGTTGGTGTCAATGTGTTTCCATCTATCAGATTAGCAAAAACAACACAAGGAATTTTTCCCAGGAAACTCCGGATGGGATTTGAATTGCAGGAGAACTAGTGAGTAGGTCATTTCTGCTGTAATTATTACAGGAGTAGAGGTGGAAAAAAATACCCACATACAGACTGGATTAAAATCGCTGACCACCAGGTAATATTAATATCAGCCCACCTCTCCTATAGAGAAACAAATCCAGTCTGAATAGAGCTTTTTATCAACCTCTGAGATAATATCTATGTCTCATGCAGCTGTACAAGTAATATAACTAAATCTCTGACCTGCAATGACTCAAGAGACCATATCTCTGTCGGAGAGGTCAAACCGTCCTGACAGATGTCTAATGTTCTGCGTTTGTGACTTGCAGCGTGAGAACATGGCTGGTTATCTTTTTCCAAAACTGCTGCTTTGTAGTTTCTTGCATCGCTGCTCTCTCTATATTCTGACATTTGCGAACAGCACAGCACAGTGGAGGTCAAACAGTGTAAACGCCAACATTGATATACTGTTGTGTGTGTGTATCTGATTTACTGTGTGTGAGAACGTGGAGCCTGTCATTTCACAAAACCACATGACTGGCGCTAAAAAGACAAGGAGGAGGAGGTGTGTGTGTGCTGAGGAGGAGGGGGAGGGGGGTGGGGGGGTTAAGACCACATTTGGATATGTTAAGAAGTCCTTGAAGGGTGGTTATAATTGTCAGATATACCAGTCTGACTCATTGTTTACGGCTCGCGACAAAGGCCTGTGTGTACCGTAGCCTTCCATTCATCAAGCTACCATTACTGATTAGGCCTGTGCTGAGTTATGGTGGGAACCAGTAACATTTCCTCCCTCATGTAGACCCAGGTTCCTGCTGATAACAAACAACCGCACAAAGCCCTCGTGTGTGTACGTGCACCACAGGCTGTGTTGTGCTGCATTGTGGGGAGAACGGTGCATTTGAAGGCCCCATTACGTTCAGATTGGTGGAAAGGTATTAATAGATTTATGAGACATGGAGGACCCTTATATAAACCAGGAAATAAACATCAGAAGAAGGTTCCTCCCTGTGCCACTTATTCTATTTTCTGTTCAATTACAGCTTCACGTCAGCACGTGGGCAACTCTGAGTATGTACTTGTTGTGGGTTTAATACATATAGTATCATTAAACACAGTATTTCATCCTGTACATGATTTTAATTAATATCTTATTAACTCCCAGCTTCCTACTCGTTTCAGACATTTTCAACAACAAAAAAGTGAAAGTTTATATGAAATAAGACTTCAAATATCCAGATGTGGCGTTATCAATTAGTCTACCAATTACTTATCTGATTAATCGTTGGAAAAAACTACTTATTATACTTTACACAGTGCAGTCTGTGTTTCTGTGCTAGTAATATCAAGTGTGTGTTTATACAACCACTACATTAATTCCTATTTTATCTTTGTGGTTTTATGGCTTATGATATTTTTATTTTTGTGTGTTTTTATTACATTTTATCGCTGCTTTATTGCTGCTAGCTCACCAAACTCATTTCTTTTCTTGCTGCTGTATTGACCTATTTTCCTCCACGGGGATCAATTAAGTTTCATGTCCTGCTTCCTCTACAGTCACTCCTCCGCCCCATTTCTGTAAGTGAGAATATGTTCTTTCTCTCAACCTGCCAAGTTAAATAACCCCTTAAATTGTACAATGCATTAATGAAGACAAATGGATCTGTGTACGTAAGCTCTTCTCTCCTTCTGTTCCTCTCTGAATCTGCTGTGTTTAGTTTGGTTTCCAAGCACTGAGATCATGTTTGACAGCAGCTTAGAAGAAAACAAAAAAAAAAATATCTTAGCACTTAGTGTGCTTTTGGAAAGGGTTGAATCCTGTTTGTTCACCTGTGTTATGTGGTGCCTCTTTCGGTACAACAATCAGTGCAGTGTGTGCCTGGACTAGGCTAATTACCATGTAGGACCTCCACCGGAGGAGCTGATCACATGCTCAGCTGCACAATATCTGTGTGTATGTGCAGCTTTTGGCAAACCTTTATGAGTCAAGTCAGTTTCAGAGAGTTTGAACACCTCCAAACTATTTCTATTTCTATTAGAACTTGCGCAAACATGTCTAGTAAATATTGATAACATTGATATTTATCATGGCAATGAAGCAGTTGATGGGCCAGATGCATAAAAGTCTTTGTGTCACAAATACAGAAATATAATATATGATTTAGAAAAAGCCGTGCATACACATTGCTCTGTTTTATAAATTACATTCACTTTCAACCTGGTGCATGTGCACTAGCTTGATTTTCACTTCCACTGTTCTAACCAGATGTAGATCTTAAACACCTGTTCAGATATCAATAACTGCGGCACGCTTTTGAACAGCAAACTCAAATTCACAGTTTGTCCTCCAGCATTACCAAAGCAGCCGTTGGAATGGCGTCATGTCATATTGTAATACCGAGTACCGAGCCACTACACCACAGTCGCCATCACCTCATCATCAGTAGAAAAATATGTCACAGCACAGATCACACTGTCAGATGATCTCTGGGAAATGCAGTGCACAAACTCCACTGCAAGCTGAGCAAAAGAGACAGAAAACAGAACAAAAAAAGTAGAAATTGACAGTAGATAAGAAGCCAACAGCAAGAGCTGGGATGTTAAATCTACATTCTCGGGCAAAAGATTTAAGCAAATTCTTCTTTACGCTTTCAAAAGTTGCCGTTTCTTTTTCTAACCTACAGTTATGTGAGAGAAAAGGAGTGATTGTGGCTGGTAGCGGCTAACAACAGGACAGGCCTGATTAGCGAGACACAGAGGAGCGCTGGCTCTGCATTCCCAGCTGCCTCTGTCCCGAACTCACTGTCAACAGCACATCAGCAAACCCCCCAAACCCCACCCTGCCCAAATCACCCTCCAGAGAGGTGACACACATCCACCGTCCTCTAGACCCACAGGGTGGTGGAGACAACATGTTCCCAATCTGCTGAAGTGTCTTTGAGCAAGACTTTGCGGCTGTTGAAGGGTGCAGTAAAAAACTTTATTAGCTGGATGCTTCCTGTGCTTTTGTTTGATGATTTTAATCCCTTATAAATCTGTCATGAAGACACAAGGTCCCTCATAAAACTAATTTCAGACGAGTCAAACTCTTGTTAGCTAAAAGCTGTTAGCAAATTATGTTTTTGTGCATGCAATTAACCTCTCTTCCTTCAGTCAAGATTAAACGAGGGCAGCGGTGGAATGTAGCGGAAGGGTTGATGCAGTTTTGGCATGAACATAAAAATACTGGCTTTGCTAAATCAGGATGTGTTTCTTCATCCATTCCTTACGGTAAGCAGCAAAGTCCTAATAACACAGTATCTGCCAGATAAGTTGGAAGATATATTTTTTATGAGAGATTTCTCTACTTGTGTTTTATTGGCATTGAAACATGATTATATAGAGATGGGTTACAAGTTGGTAGATCACAAATAAAGTAGTAATCACAAACATCCATGCATTAATCAGCACGAACTTGACAAGCAACCAAAAACAAAATAAAATAGAAGAAAAAAGCGCATTGGTCTTGCAAACCCCAACACCCCCCAAACCTCCTCCTATATCCCTCCCTTTGGCTCCCTCCTACCCCACCCATCCTGAACCTTATGGACACGGAGAACATTTATATTAAGGATTTTATTATAGTAATCCCTTGTTTCCAATGTGAAATATTTTCTTTTTTTTTTGCCTGATGTGTGCTGGCAGCCCAGTGTTCCATGCCTGCTATGTCCATGAAGTTAAGAAGCCATCTTTGTATATTGACAGCATGAGGAGCTTTCCATCTACAAGCTATTAGTCACTTTGCAGCTGTAAGGCCAGCTAGCCAGACGTCTCTGCTTAACACAGAGTTCCAAGTTGGAGCTGTCATTAAGTAACATTGCTTCTGGCAAGTCAGGGATTGTTCTGGACAATATGTTTGATAGCATGTCTGAAACCCTCTTCCAGAACTCTGCAACCCTTGAGCACTCCCATATGAAAAATGTACCCAATGCATTTTGATAGCATAGGGTGCAGTTTGGTGACGGTAAAGCTTTCATTTTATGCAATGTGCAGGGAGTGAAGTATGTTCTGGTTGGGGTTCCTGGAAGGTAGTCGCATGTTCTGCCAGATTTGTTTCCAATTTTGGGGTTGGAGCTATTTGAGGAGAGGTCTGCCTTCCACAGGAGGCTTTATGCAAGACGGAATATATTGTTGAGACCAGTCCGCTGGGGCTGGTCAGAGCTGTATGAAATGGATGTGTGGAGAGAGGTATATTCCAAGGCAAACCAGTACACATCGCTGGAGATTGAAAAAGAAAGATGTGCCAGGTAGACTGAAATGTTTCTGGATGTCTTGAAATGCTCGGAGGCCCCCACAGGACCATAAATGTCACAGAGAGTGTGCACCCCTTACTGCTGTATTGAGGGAATGAAATTGGTTGGCTTCCCAGTTGGAGGTTATTGTTATGAAAAATGGGAGAGTGAAGATAACAGTTAGACAGAATTTCACAGTGCTTTTCTGCAAGACACCAGGTGGAGATTACTTCAGTGATAATTGAGCCAAATTTCTTTCTTGATTGTTTGAATAAAATGTTGTTGGAGTAGATCTGTGAGTGTGCACCATGTTCTCTTCCATTGGCCTCCAAGACATACAAGAAGCAGGATTAACCATTTGGAGACAAGGTACGCCAAATCCCCCTTCGCCTTTGACAGTTTCAGTCTGGGTTTTTTTTATTCCCTCATGCAGAGCTAGATGTTAGAGAATGGGTATTTTCCAGTGGTTTTTAGGTGGTGGTAAAGGTATCATTGAGCAAAGAAAGTTGATTCTTGTGAGGACATTAATTTTAATAACAGAAGTGAGAGGGTGAAATGATACTTCTACCTCAGTCATAAGTTCCTTGTAGTTGTTTTTGACAGTGTTTACAACTGAAAGGTGGATTGACACTCCCAAGTATTTGATTGAACCACAGGGATATTGAATATGGAGGTCAGCTGTCTATTTGTGTTTTTCTGTGCTCTTCTTACTGGTTTGAAGTAGGCAAGGCTGTGTTGGGAAGAGGTGATGTCTGGTATTTCCATGTGTGTATGTAGAATTTAAGAACCAAAATCACAAAACAACACAATCTGATGGCAACAGTTAGACTATAGTCACTTTTAATGATTTGACATTTTGGGAAATGCACTTTTTGAATTGAATTTCTTTCCAAGAGTTGAGATTAGAAGATCAATACCATATCTGGTCATTAAGAACTGAGTTGGAACCAGGAGGCGGTTAACCTAGCTTAGCATAGGTAGCATGTTGTATCTTGTTTGTTTAATTTGTACACAAACAGAAATCTAAAAAATGACAATGTTTTAGGGAGAGTTATATACTGGATGAACAACAGTTTATCCATCCGCCCAGTACTTCTGTGCATTGTCTCTGCTGGTTGCCAGGCAACCACACAGTCACAACAAGAAGTCACTTAAGCCATAAACCATAATACCACAAACTGTTGTTTTTACATTTTTGCTTGTGTGCAGATTAAACAAACGAGATACGGCATGTTAATTAGGCAGATTTTTGACAGAGTAGCTGTTCCCCTCTGCCTCCAGTCTTTATGCTAAGCTAGGTTAATCACCTCCTGACTCCAGCTCTGTGTGTAACCGACACACATAAGAGTGGTATCAATCCTTGCATCTAAAACTGGAATTATGCTTCGCTGAAGATACACGTAAGCATCTCTGCGAACCCACGCAGAGAAGGATGTTATGATTTGATAACATCCTTTATGATGATCAGAGGTTTGCAGAAGAACCAACGTACAAACTTTCCAAATCTCAACAACGCATAGTGAAAACCTGCACTGGAATCAGTTGCCAGTACAAAAACAAATGTAAACTTGCTGCATATAAGTATAAAGGAAACGCTACACAAACATCTGTGTTCAGTCCAAAGAACAAGAATCCCACCTTAACTGCGTTTTTCCTTAAAGAGGTACTGCACACTAAAATGTGTTTTTTGAGCTGTAAACTGAATTATATGACTGTACTTTGATGAAACAGATCAATGCTGGTGTTAATATTGACATTGAGACTGAATTTATAAAAAATCAGCATTTCACGGGTTGGAAAAGTCAGCCCTGAAAAGGCGGCGCCAATGCTGACATAGAGCCAACTGTTTGGGAGTTCTCTATGTCATGAAAGTTATATAAATGATACAATGATATGATAACGGCCACCTTCCCCAGCCTTGCACTCATTTTCAAATATATGCTGATCCAGACAGACAGTTTTAGCTTCAGGAGCTAACAGCAGCTAACAGCGGCGCTGGCCTGCAGGATGTGGTCTCTCTGTCTACAACTGTCCAATGTAGCAAAAGCTGCTGGATGCCACAAAAACAACAGAAATCCTCCTTGCATCTCGCTCTGTAACTCTTCCACTCTCTGGCTGTCTGTTCATGCAGTCATCAGCTTTTAAAATCTTGTTTTAAAACGTTAAATCGTGGTGTAACTGGAGCTCCGCCAAAACTGTCTGTCCTAATTGTCAGTCGAACCTGTCCACTGCAGAATAGTATTGCCAAAACTGAACCTGCTCTGCCAAAACTGGTGTTAAGGTGGAGCTGTTTTGTAGGGACAGGTCCAGCTGGCATGTCCGCTGCTGGAGCAGAGCCAAGGTTGGACAGGTTCAGTCCGAGC
Source organism: Thunnus thynnus (assembly GCF_963924715.1). Classification (NCBI taxonomy): domain Eukaryota; kingdom Metazoa; phylum Chordata; class Actinopteri; order Scombriformes; family Scombridae; genus Thunnus; species Thunnus thynnus. Next base: position 3,666,079 of record NC_089532.1, on the reverse strand, counting down.
GACAGGATGAAATGCAAAATGACTTCTGGCTTGTTTAAACGGTGTTGCACTGTTTGTCTTCCTCTCATTATTATTATATGTTGTTGAGCAACCACTGCCCTCCTGCCCTCTCCTCCCCTCAGCCCCTCCCGTCCCCCTTTCAGCCCACTTTTTAAGCATTTTTCAAAATTATGCGGTAAGTGGAGTTACGCTCAGACTTGTGGGTGCAGTTACACTTTAAATGCCAAACTATACCTTTGAACACTGTGAGGTTGGGCATTTCGAAACATTTTTACTATTTCCTCACTAACTCATTAACCCCAGTGAAATGGTTTCTGTATTAGCAGTGCAGCAAATTTCGAAGGGTGTGCTGCATTGGTGAAGGTACGAGCTGAGCTAATCACATGGGGTTCCATTAAAAGGTCATGATGGATGGTGGTTTTGCGATGGCTGTTGTGTAACAAAGCTACCAGTGTGCTGCCTGAGATTTAAATGTCAAATCTTGTGAAAATAAGACGTCAGATCAGCAGTATATGCTATTATTCACCCACTGCATGTGAAGTAGCAACGTAGGTGGTCAAAGAAACCGAAAGCGGTGATGTCAGAGACAAATTCTGCCAAGTAACTGTAACTGATTTTGAAACGGATGTTTTATAGCTAACTGTCTTCATCAATCACCACACAACAAAACCGCAGCGTGTTACTTTGCTACCTTTGCACCGTGTTTGCTCATTGAGCAACAGGACGCCGGCTGCAGCTCACTTAACGGCCACCGGTGTCACTAATGAGAAGGAATTTCTGAAACTTACATATAGAACCTTAAACCATCAGACATGTGCACAGTCATCCTGAAGTAGTTGTCCCTTGACCACATCTCCTTACCCATCACTCATCCATCCTCTCCAGCGTTCACTCATTCATCCTGCAAATCTGACAACTTTATTGTCCATTACGCACTGAGAGCATATGGACATCTGTCTCCTGCACAACAGTATGGAGGTTTAAAAATAGATTTAAAAGCAGGGACTGACAGATTTACAGTACATGACATAAATAACATTAGTTCCTTACAAGCCACCAGAAACCATATGAACAAACAGGTGTCCTCCTCAGTATTGTTCAGCTTGTTCGACCACACTCTGTTCACTGCTTACATATCTGTTTTTAGGGGACTGGGTGTCCACAACTGAGTAGAAATTGATTTAAAAGAATATTGGAAATATTTTCCACAAGAATAAAATGGGAGTACAAGCTTCAGAAAATGTAATTCATGACTTTTTAAAATATTGTTTCAGTGCCAGTCAGGATACACGTCCAATGACTTTCACTACTAAAAACAAGTCTGAGACATTATTGAACTTTGGGGTTTCCCAGACTCCCTGGCATCAATAGAAGCTAAAACATAAATAACCTTTAGTGACTCCTGCTCTGTGTGTTTTGTTGATGAGTTAACATCCTGATATGCAGGATGATTTTATCTGAACAATCACTCCGTGTTATTCTTTGGAAGTCAGTTGTATCGGATGTGATACTTGTCTTCATGCTTTACTTGCACCCATCACTCCGGCAATCTGAGAGTGTAGAGAGAAACAAGTCAAACGTGGACTCAGATCATCACTTCCTGCCCTTTTGAACTGCCTGGGGTTTAGTTTGGTTTGTGTTTATTGTCTTAGGTGCTAGATTTGTGGGGTTTATGACAAAGGATAATGCATGAATAGCGTGTGAAACGTCGACTGTAGAATGACATGTGGTCTCTTTGATGTCACAGACTGGTTTCTGAAGTGCCTTTTTGAAGCCTAGAGTTTTTGGTTGTCATTCACCGCTATTTTTGTTCAATTTTGATGCCAAAAGAATCCTAATTTGGCTGATAATGGGTGTGGACATGAAGCTAATGCAACCAGTGCAAAGTAGGAGAAGCTGTTGGTTACGTAAGCATTTTTGTCAATTCCCATGTCAAAATTTCCCAATCTAGTCTTCCACATAATAGATTTGTTATAGCAACTAGTTGTTTATTTCTTCAAATTCATTTCTATTTTTTCCATCAGTTTGGTATTGTGTGGTGTGGCTCAAAATAACACAATACCTATTATCCTAAGCTGCTGTTGCCATGGGGAACAAGCCAGTCAGAGGTGTGAATTAGAGCACTAGCAAATTTGGCACCATAGCTTCCAAACTCATGTAAAATTGAACCATAATCCGAAATGGAACTTATTTAAACTGAAGATTGCATTGCACATTGGGAGTTGTGGTGGACCTCTGCTTACATTTTAATGTACACAAGCTTTAACCATTTGACACATTTTCTTATCTTTTGTACTTTTGTACAAGACCTTCCAAGTAAGGAGCAGACCCAAGCTAGCTTACTGGGAACACCCAAGCCCCCAGGAACAGTGCTGGGCTGTGAGGCCAATCTGACATAGCGGCCAAACCGTGTAATTATGTCACGTGACGCTATTGGGCCCAAAAAGACTTTTTTCCATAGACATTGTGAAATAGACGTCCGTAAATCAGCGGATACATTTTTTTGAGCATCACAACCCCCACGAAATGAGTCGTCTCACTATCAGAATTTGATTCATTTGGTCTGATCACATTTCAAAAGCCTGAAAGAGCCGAATGATTGAATTGTTTTATCTCCATTCAAGTTAGCCGGAGGGCTAAACCAGAAGTAGCTGGCTCGGCTGGCGAAAGTCACTAGTACGCTTGCTCTATGGGCCCAATGATCCAGGAAGATCCGGGTAATTTTACATGCGAAGTCGAACTTTTCTGGCTTCATGCGCCACTGAGCAACTTTCATAGGAATGAACGGGGCCCTGCCTCCGACACTGTATCCACTTCTCTTTTTACATCCATGGGGAACACCGACCACTGCACACTTGGGCTAACGTTAGCAAATTTAGCTAAATTGTGCTAACAGGGCAGGTATCGTAATCATGTAACATTAAACTTAATGATATATTGAGACAATAGTCTGACTCAGAGCAAGTCCCGGAGCCGGGGAGAGCTTTAGAGAGGTGTGGTTTAACTTCATGGTCATTTTTTGTGGTGCTGTTGAATTGTGAGACATTATCTTGGTGCTTCTACTCTTCCGTCCATTAATATGAATGAGGGTCCATTGTATCCCTTTAACCATTCAAGGAAGTTTCTAGAAGCAGTTGCTGTAGTAGACGGACTAATCAGGCGACGAGGCCATGCCAGGCAAAGTCAGGAGCCTTGAAGGAGTGTAATCTAATCTGCAGCGGGGTGGAAAGGATGTTCTGCCAGTCAGCTACTCTCTTATTAGGACATGTGGGACCAGCTGTTTGTGTATGTTTGTTCCTTGAACGCATGAAGGGAGGCATTCAAGCTTGTTTGGCTGCAGACAGTGCACAGCCAAACACAAACAAAATGCACATATGCATGCACGCAATTCCTGGCACACAGGGAAACATTTTAACAACACCTGAACACGACCACGTACACCAGTGGAAACACAATCACACAAGCACCCACGGAGGCAGATCCTCACGTAAACACACCCTCATAGCGGTGGCGTCATAGTAACCATCTCTGTTTCTCTTGGTCGAGGTTCATCCCTCCTGTTGTCTTCCTGCTGGTTGTCAGGCTGCTGTTGATGATAGCAGGGCAGGTCAGGGGAGGTTCTCGGCTGGTCTTTCTGCTGAGTAGCTGGTTAGCTGCTACGGTGAGCGTGTTAGCACTTGCTGACCTGTCTTCACATGTCAGCTATTCATCCCGCCTGTTCAGACTCTGTATCGCAGGCTGAAACTTCACATTTCAATTTTTTTTTCTCCTTCCTTCCTGAAAAAGTTTTTCCCGGGAACCACAGATTCATAAAAATCTCTTAAGATATAAATAATCACACAAACCTTTAAAATTACTGTTATTTTGTGACAGCAGAGATATGGATGAAACAATGGAGCAGGAGTAAGTCACAAGAATCTAACAAAGCATAAAATGGCAGCAGTACAAGAGTAAAAGTTCATTCTTGACCTTGGAAACAGTAGTTTGGGGAAAAAAAATTAACTCAAGGTTCACTTACTGGCTTTTTCTGGAGCTTTTAATTACATCTGATAGTCTTTTTTCAGTGGATTGAGTTTGCTCAACTGTCATGGAGGGAAGATGCAAGATGTAAGAAAAATAAATAGATAAAACAATCAATTCAATAACAAAGATTAAAATAAACTTACAACCTCAGGACCGACACCGTCATAGGACATGATCAAACTATAGAGACATTACTGCAAACACATGAAATTAGTTTTAAGATAAAATAAGAGAACAGTGCAGGAATATCATGATTTACTAGCATCTCATTTGCAATTTCTTAAAGTATCAAGTACAAGTAAATCAGTGGTGTCACAGGCAAAAAAGAGTAAAATATTAGCTGAATACCTGCTGTAACATTTCAACTGGTTTGGGACCAAACATCCAGAAAACCAAAGGAAGGTTTGGTTACAGTAGTGGGACTAATTAGAGCTGTAAGGATCCCTTTAGACATACTTAAATACTTAAAAAGTAGAACATGTAAAGCTTGTAAAAAGGTTCTTGCAGAGTAAATGTGGTGATCCAACAACATTTTCATATTTTACTGCTGATTTTGAGCATTTCCACTTAAACACTTGTACTGCTGGTCATTCTGCAGGTTGTTTGATTTGATGGTGTCCTTCCCAGTCAGCCGTTGTTTGCCATTTATTTCAATTCAATATTAAAATCATCTTTCAAAGACTTGAAATGGTTAATCCATCACACTGAACCTTTTGTTGCTGTTATTTTACCATTTTTTTTTGTAAAAGTTTTTGCTGCAGTTGCGAGCTGGGACTTCTTTCAAATCTGTCCTTGGCGGTGCATTCAATGACCCACCGTCATCAAAGAATTGATTGTCAGCTGCCTAGAACCATTGTATTGAGAGGCTTTGTTCTTGGAAAGAAAAAAATCCAGAACACAAACAAGTCAGGGACAGGAGAATTCAGGTTTTCCCCTGTTAATAACTGTATTGACCAGTTATACTAATGCAACTGTGATTAAAGGTGAAATGAAATTAAATTAAACAATAGCTGTATAAATCTTAAAGTTCATTGTCTGCTTTGGAAATATAAGTCTGTAAAAACCATTTGTATAGTGCATTAAAGTCTTGTTTGTTGCACTAAAAAGGGGTCACATGGAGAATCATTGATCATAATTTAATAAACAATAAACAATTTTTCTAAATGGGTTCTTAACAGCAACAAAAAGGGTTTACTGCACCAATCAAAAGAAGTTTTTTTCTGTTGCTGTACAGAAGTGGGGTTTTTATGGTGTTTGTTTAAACCTGCACACACATAATCACATCAATGCAAGCATGTAGACACACTTGCATGCATACAGCATGGAAACACATACACACACACACACACACACACACAAACACACACTGCAGACAACACTCCCTCCCTGACACACACACACACACACACACATACACATCTTAACGCACTCTACACATTTTCCAGAGAGCTCTCCTCTGACGCCGGCTGAAAATAGCTCCATCCCGTCGGTGTGTGAAGTGTCCGGGCTCTCGCAGCTGATTGTGTGGCCCACAGAGAGAGAGAGAGAGAGAGAGAGAGAGAGAGAGAGAGAGAGAGAGAGAGAGAGAGAAACAGTGTGAGGCTGTGGGATGTGACAAGAGCGCCGCCGTGGGTGGAAACTTCTCTTAAAGGAAAATTCCACGCACTAATCCTCTTACAGTAGATATCATCAGGTGTTGTAACTCACTCTCTTCAGCTGTGGGTTGTACGTGGGTAAAGTTAAGTTGGTGCTGACTTTTGGCTCCTCTGGAGACATATTTATCTTTAAACATTGAAAGCAATGCTTGTAGCTTGAAATAAAAATATTCTTGCTTTAAAAGTTATTAGAAACAGAATATAGGTTCAGCAAATGTTGCAAAACTGCAGCTCGTTCTATGATTTTGTTCATGGATTTTAAAGGGGACATAACATGCTTTTTGGGATTTTCTGTTATTCTTATATCGTTATAATGTTGAATGTCTGCAAACACGGTTAAAGTTCTTAAAAATGAGGTGAATATATGTAAAAAAAAAAAAAAAAATCCCAGGTTTCAGCTTGCCCTGAATTCTTCGTTTCCAACGTTTTTCCTACTTTCATGATGAGCTGACATCAGCTCGTTGCACATGTCCATGAATGGCTGTCTGTTCATTGCTGAGTTTGTTGTCGCTCTCGTATTTCAAATGGGATCTTAGCTTAAAGATGTACAGAAGTTGACATTTCAGTAAAGAACAAGCTGGTGGAAGCTTCAGGGAGCTGACCAATCAGAACAGAGTGGACTCATCGGGAGGCGGGCGTTAAGGAGACATGAGTTTCAGACAGAGGTTGAACAGAAAGGGCCAGTAGAAGATAAATAAGGAGTTTTGTTTACTATAAATCATGCAAAAATATTCCAGTAGAGCATCCAGAATATAAATAGAGACCTGGAAGTGTGCTTGATACGTCCCCTTTAAAGCAACTAAGCACCAAAACCCGAAGTTCACATTTGATATTTTAGTCTATTTCAACATTTTCTGCTATCAGACTTAATTACAGCTGTTGGACATATGGTGTGATTGGCCAGTTTGTCCAGTGCAAAACACACCAAACTCAAAATAAACCCAGAAAAATGTGAGCAGAGAGCATCTGCACTCACCGCTTGTAACCAGTTGATTGATTTAAGGTGGACTTTTCCTTTAAGAGGGAACACCTACACACACACTGTTAAATGCACACACGCCAGACACACGCATGATATCCCGAGTCACAGTGTGAAGCCTTTAACTATCCTTTTTTTTTTGTACGCATGTGCATGCGTGCGTGAAAGAATATGTTTGTGCATGTGAGGGAAGTGTGTGTGTGTATGAGCTTGTGATTGTGAGAATGTTTTTATTTTCAGCATGTGAACAACGGCAGGGCTGCGTGCATCTATTATGAAACCTCGTAGACGTTGCAAAGCGTCTTTACACAACACAGAACAGCATCATCACTCAGTTTCACAGCTACACTTAGCAGCAGTATGATTAGCATCGCTGCTAAAGCGTGAGAACATCCCGCCAGCGTGTGTGTGTGTCTGTGTCATCCTCCATGATCCAAACTATCCCCCCCCCCTCCCCTTCAGCCTTTCATCCTCCTGTTCTCACGCCTGTCATGACTTCCTGTTCACGCCCAGCTGGCCCCGCCCCTCTGCGTGTCTGACAGCCCACCCGCTCGCTGCTGTCACTGCTGCACACATCCTTCCCTTTAATCGCCCCAGCCCCTTTAATTGGCCTGTGGCTTTAAGATGTTGTTGCACGTAATACACTCCTGAAGCATGTTTTGTGTTCGCTGTGTGGTGGCGTTTATCGTAAAAGGAGGCGCATGTGTGTTTTGATACAGTGTGGTGAGTAAAACAGAGGAGAGTTTGACATCTGCAGGTAACGGAGACTCTGTTGTAGTTACAATTAAATACAAACATGTTTGTGAGTGCAGACGGTGATTTACAGCACAATAAATGTCAGTTATAAAGTTTGATAAATGTCTGGTTGATGATGCATGACATCCTGCATCAAGACTTGAAACTGCTTTGATTGGACCACTAAAACACACAAAATGTTTATAAAACACAATCATATATGTAAAGAATGATACACACCATGCTTAGTCCATGCAAGTATTGTTTATTAATGTATTTATGTAGGGAAGATGATTTTTCCACATTTATTCTCCATTCTGTGGAGCAGTTAAACACTAACAAGTAGTGTTCACAACACTAATAATCGTAATAATAGTTGATTTCCAATGAGGTCATTGTTAAAGACCGCATGCATCCTTTAAAGGTCCATGTGTTTTTAATGTTTAAGCCCTTTGCTGCAAAAAAAACTTAAATAAATCTTTTTAGTTTAGACATGAACCACTAACTGGAGTTTGGTTGTCTTGGTGGTTTCCGTTACCCCCGGCAACCTTCTTCACATGTAAGTAAAGTTTATTTCTAAAGCACATTTCACAGATACGAAGTACTTGACATGAATAAAAAATACAATATATTAAAAATAGCAGCGACAACAAACAGCGCAGGGTTGAGAGGTTAAAAATCACAGCAACAACAAACAAATTAGGACAGACACAAATAAATAGAAAAATTCCAAAACACAGAGGAGGAAATAAGCCAAAAAAACAAAACAAAAAAAAAAGCAATAAATAAAGTGGAGCCACTTTTCAGACAAGCTAACCAAAAGACTGTCTGAATAAAAATGTTTTCAGCTGCTGCAGGAGTCCAGAGATTGCTGCGATACGAGGAAAACATCCCATAACTAACAACTAACCAACAGCCTGAAAAGCTCAATCACCTCTGGGTTTTATAGCAGGTTTGTCATCTCCTCCCTCTCTCTCTCTCACTGTTTCCTCTCTCTCCATGCTATCAAATAAGACAGCAAAACCACTGAACAATAAACAAACTTAGTTATGTACATGTAGATAAATAAATGAATATAAACATAGAAAACACATACTCACTCTGCAAAGACGATATATGGTACGATTTGAAGATTTAAACATGCAAAAACACAGGAATAGTCCTTTAAATCCTTTTTTTTTTTTTTAAAGCAGCAATACAATATAAAATACCGCCTTACAAGTAAAAGTCCCACATTATAAAAACTTATTGCTCATGCATTATTGTGTAAGCGACACTTTAAATGCTGCAGCTAGTCGAGGTGGAGCCGAATTAACGGCTTTATTCGCCGTCGAGTAGTTTATTCAAGAGCATCGCATCATAATCTGTCGTCTGATTATCTGTCTTACAAGTGAAATCTGAACGACGATGGATAGCTGTCAAATAAATGTAATAAGTTAGTTTTCATCCCTGCCTACTTAAATACCTTCCAGTATAATAAATGAGCGTTATAATCTTGTAAAGCGCTGTGCCATACTCACAGGTGATGTCATCGGACATTTATGATCGTGTTTTTAGCTTGGCGTAAGCCTGCACTCTGGCTGCTCTCATCATTTTTTTTTTTTTATCACCTTTTTCTCTCTTTTCTTTCCTGTGAGAAAACGACTCCGTGACTCATCGCTGTGTGAAGGTGAGCAAGCGAGTGAGAGATGAGTGTGAGTTCACAGTGACTGCATGATTTTCTGACACTAATGTCTTCATGCAGACTCCGGCTCTGCTTTATTGCCCCTCTGTTTGACCCCCAGTGTAGTTTTGGAGGGGGCCGGGGCTATCATTAGCAGGACCTTTGGCCCTCCCCTTCACTCTGCAGCCTGGCAGCCAGCTGGTCTCGCACTCCCTCATTAGCTCCAGTCCATCTCGACTCCACTTTACCTGCTGGTCATGTTACTACCCTCCTCTTATCGCAAACACCACGTACGCTGCTCTCTTTAACCTTGCCCCCCCTCCCCACTCCCCTCTCCCGCCTCCTCTCCCCCCGCCTCCACCTTTCTTAATCTGTCTAATGTGTGTGTAAATAATGCTTGCGTGGTCCAGATAGCTTTTGTTTTACCATCAAACAAGCCCCGACCATGGGAACCTGGTCATTAATTACCATGTGATTCATGGTTATGGCTCTGTGTCTCGTCTCGCCACTAGTCTGTCATTAAGACTTTCCCAGACTTCCCATCCTGGCCTCTCCCAGCTAACAGCTCACCCACACCAGCACTCAGCTCTGCTAAATAATCACCACCACTTACACACAACAGCACCTTTTTCTTCCACCAGGAAACACACAGTTGTTTCCGTGCTGCCGTGCATATTATAAAAACCACATCTTCTTAGACAAAAGTGGGAAATTGGGTCATTACAGCTACAATAGTAGGATTCTGCACAACGGATGCAGACAAGATGAACTTACAAATACAATAAAATGTCATTTAACAAAATATTTAATCATTGAAATTATTTCTTGGCTGGGAAAGCTAACTTCCTGGAGTCTGTGAAGAATAGTCTGACTAATAACCCCCATCAAATGTCAAATTGTTGTTTTTACATGGATCAAACAAGATAAAACTTATTAATTATTGAGCTTTAAAAATGCTGATAGGTTGATATTATTATCATTGGAAAGAGCCAGACAGATCTACACAACTACAACTACACTATAAATGCACATTTTTATTCACATTTGTAATTTGCAAATAAAAGTGCGTGTATAAAAGAGTGGAAACAGCGGAAATGAAAAAAGAATTCAAAATATCATAAAAAAAAAAAAGTTTTTAGGTTTACAGGTGTAAAAAAATTCTTGGAGAAATTTACAGTGTAGTACAATAAGATATCTGCCTTACACAGAACTACTCTCTGGGGACTGAAAATGTGATCGCTGTTATTAGTCTCTGGAGCCGTTTCTAAACAAACTAACATGACCAAACTCCTCATGATGAAGGAACATCATGCAGTGCAGTTGTTGTCCAAAAACTATTAAAAAGACTGACATGTTTTTAATAGTTTTTGGACAACAACTGAGATCTACGGCACAGAGGAATAAAATAAATCAAGCTTTGGATACGCTCACAATACTTGGTAATAATATAAGTGGACTGTTGTTTTGCTCTGCACATGAGATTTGTTGACATGAAAAATACAGAAAACCACCAGTCTTGTCCTTTAAATTGATAGAAACGTGGTGAAAACCCAATAATAAATTCATTAAAAAAACAAAAAAACGTCTGGCAAGCCATTTCTTCCACTCAATTATGATGTAAAGTTGGTTTTATATATTTAAATAAATTAAAAGAACCATTTCCAAGCAATTTATACACTTGATTGTAATTATATATAGCAGTGTTTTCTCCTTTCTTCAATATGTAGTTTGGCTTTCTAGTTTCTAGAGACTTTGTGGCCAAACCAGTGTCAAAATATCCACATTTGTTGGATTAGTTTTGGGGGGGGGGGGCTCCTTTGCTCTGAGCACATGTATGTTCACGTGTGATTTTGACTGTTTTTTAGTTGTTTTTCTCTGTCGAATTGAGGGCTGAAGCACTCGAGAGGAACAGAGGGGCTGCTGTCAGTCTGACTTATGGCTGCAGTTGCTACCTCAGCTTGAGTTTTGGTAACAGCTACAAACTGGATGGGGATAAAGCCAAGAGGCTGGGAGGAGTAATCTTACTGAACCCCCACCCAAACACTCACTCTGCTCACGGTGTATGTGCTTCTGCATGTGAGTGTTTTATGGAAGCTCAATAACGACAAGAAAACATTGCCGGGAAAAGGACATAAAAGTACATTTACTGAAGTTTTTAAGTGCAGTTTTGAGGTAGTTTGACTTAAAATTTCTTCTTCACCTGTAAGAATTCAGAACACTAAATGAATATGCAAATATTTTTAATTTCAAAAGTTTAACTACTGGATGCAAGATGTCTCCTACTTCACTGTAAAGTCTCAGCGTTTGTGTTTCCACATCACACTTGTGTAAGTTGCATACCGGACCACTATTGGCTCCAAACTGGTTGTGATGTCACAAATCATGCTCATAGATACGCACCTTTAACTCAGATTTTCTGTGAGCTCAGAGAATCTTTTTCTCTTTCAGCAGATTCATTTGAAAACAGCCTTCTGGTGTCAAACTCTGCAGAGTGAAGTTCAAACATCACATTCAGATAATATAGAAAAAACGCTTTTTTTGAGTGAAGGGAGGCTTTAAAGAAACTGTATTAGGTTACTATCCAGCATCCTCTGTATTTTTCTGACACAATTTGAATGCAATGACTTTTACTGTGCTTGTCATGGAGTATTTCTACATTGTGGGTATTATTAATCCTTATACCATTGAGCACAAAAGAAATTTAAAGATAAATCTGCAAGTCAAGATCTGAGAGCATGCAGAGAAACACGTGTAAAGTGTAGAAGAGGTTTCGAAAGTGAGGAAAGAGGAGTTAAATCTCTAGAGCTGCACGCTCCACTGCTTAAAGTTTGTGTCCTTTAGCAAATTCCTTTGGATTCAATCTGGATGTGCAACATCACCCTGTCGGGATGTGCCTTCTCATTAAGTAGAGGCTAATTCTGCGGTGTGCTCAATCAGCTTTTTCTTTTGTCTAAAAAAGATATGAGCCCAATTTGGGTATGTCTTGTTGCAGCATGTTAGCTAAAAAATTGTGAGTAAGCACCCTCTTACATTCCCGTGTAAGTCTGTACAAAACTCTCACTTGGGAGTTCACGTGTTCTGTGTCTAAAAATTTTTTACTTGCAGGCTAATTAAAGTTTGAATTTGTTTTTTTTGCTCAGTCGTTAGTTTTGGCATTAATAAACCTCCATAGCTTTCTTGCGCGCATGTGTGTGTGTGTTTGTATACTGTATGACTGTGAGTGCTTGGTGTTTTTGTGTGTGTGTGTGTGTGTTGCTCCAGCTGCCCCAGACTGTAACCTACTCTACCCACTATGTGCCCACACACACACACACACACATACACACACCCTACTTGACCCCCTCAGCCCAAACAGTTGCTCGCGTCACTTCACCGGAGGCGAGAGCAGCCAGCAGACTCGGACTGTAAACGCTCTGCTCACTGATCAAATGATATTAGCTAATAAATCCTGGTATCGAGTGTCTCGACGTCTCGTTTTGCAGTTTGTGAGGTCCTGCTGTCCTTGTACAGTGTTGTGTCAGCATGGATTCTTCAGATGTCTATGTTAGCAGTGCCACCAACGAGACGTTTAACCTCTAAACTTCTCAGATGGTTGAAAACTATTCGAGGCCCAAGCAGGCAAAATTATCCGATATTTCACAAAATACAGTAAAAATGAGAGAAAAATCAAAACATGATTATGAGGTTGAGTTGTTTTTTTGTTCTTTCCCTCCAATTTATCATTTCACAACCCCTCAAATTTATCTTGTGACCGTTTGGAGGTGACACATCGCTTGGTTATAAAATATAAAAACAAACCAGTTTGTTTCAAGCATATCCTTTCGTCTTCTGTCCTCCTGTAGCACCTAACCCCCACTCATTGGATGTTAAAAGTGGTTAAAACAAACACAAGCCTTCATTTAGCATGTCTATCTGTCAGATGTGTCCTTTAGAGCTAAAAAGGGCTTCAATGTACAGCTGGTTTATGAAAGCTTTTCAATATAAAGCAGTTCTTTCCTGTAGAAACCCCAGTATCTTTTGGGAGGTGCAATGTAAATATAGAACTGCAAAGAGCATGTAGAAGCAGCAGAACTCTAAAGGGGACATAACTTGATTTTTTCAGTTATGTTTATACTGTTACGATATCAGATGTTAAACATGATCAAAGTTCCAAAAACTTGAGGTGAATGTATGTAAAATGCTACCTGCAAGTCAAAAATCAGGGCTTCAACCCGCTCTGAATGCTCTGTTTGCAAAGTTACCTCTACTTCCTCCTCGTGATGACATCAGATTGTTCGCACACGCCCACAATCACCCGTCCATTGCTAGCCTTTGTTGCTAAGGTTGTTCCACAGGTTGTTTGCGTTGTCCGTTCACATATTTTGGATCTGATTCGAGCTTGAACATGTAGGGATGTACTGGAGAAGTTGACATTGTGAGTAAGGAACAAGAAGTGAAATCCAACTACTATTGTTTGTTTACGTAGCCTCCCGAGCCACTGGACGCAGCTTACTGAAGCCGACCAATCACAACAGAGTGGGCTCGTGAGGGGGGCCTTAAAGAGACAGGAGCTAAAACAACCTGTTTCAGACAGAGGCTGAAGTATAAAGACTTATAGAAGAGAGATAAATAAAGAGTTTTTTAACTGTAAATCATACAAAGGTATTCCAGTAGAGCCTCAGTATAGACCTGGAAATATGCATGAAATGTCCCCTTTAAGTTTTTAACAAAAATACACAAAAAAAAGAAACAATAAAACAAGAAAAGAAACAGGTTTAAGTAGTTTCAGCTATAAAATTACAAAGAGTGTGTTTATGAAGGAAGCAATGATAGTAAAAAACAAATATCATCAGCAGTGCTGAAACAATTAGTCAATTAAGCTGTTGATAAAAAAATGCATCTAAATGTTTTGATAATTGATTAATTGTTCGTTCTCTGCTTCTCTCTGTCTTATATCAAAACAAGACATTTAAAATGATCACATTGGGCTGTGGAAACTTGTGTTTGTCATTTTTTTCAATTCTAAATTACTGTATTTTTACATTCACTTGGATTTAATTTAATTTCTGTGATATATTTGAGTTGAAGATTTGTGTCAAACAAAGAAATGTTGTTGTTTTTTAAAGAGAAGATGCTTTGAATATATAAAAAGAAGGTACCAGGAAAATAAAACAGGACAGAACGCCTTTATAAATGTACATTTTCTATTATTTATTCTAAGTCAGTGGTTATTTTGCGTGGACTGGAGGTCTTACTCCTCTCTGTGTGTGAGTCTGCTACCACCAATCCCCTTACCTAACCTAGAAAACTGAATGAACCTGTAAGATCTTGAGTCTAAGATACTGTAGAAAACCCCGAATTTAGATACTGTACAGGGGGAAGGTTACACACAGGTTACAATGACAGTGATCATGTACTGTAGCTACGAGCTAAAGATGATCTACAAGCACCTTAGGTTCATTCAGCGTAGTCTCAACACTAATAGTGACACACATACACACTCAGGAAACTGTCACACCAACAGGGTGAGGACACATATGATCAAAAAACTGAACAACACACATACACACACCTGTACAAACACACACATGCTCACTCAGGAATGCATATAGACACAATAAACGAATGCGCAGCCACACATGAGCGGTGACGTGAATTAATGCTCACACACACTCGCGGTGTTGAAGTTCTGGTTACGACAGGCTCCTCTGATCCTTTATGTGCTCCCTCTATTTTTAGCCACCTCATTAAACCGGTGCTAATGATTCTTAGCCGTGTAAATGGTCTGATAAGCTAATTATTGGAGGAGAGAAACCTATTTCCATCCCGCCCACATGAAGGCCTCTCTGCGTCGTTGCTCCGTTAAAGCCTGTGTGATTAATAGCGTGAGGTTTTGGCGTGAGCTGTGTTTTTATTGTTACTGGAGGGAAATTCCCTGCATGCACTGAAAACAGAAACATTTACTTAGTGAACATCACAGACGGGCTTCAGCTGATGTGATATTTGAGTGTTGAAAGGTCTGAGTCAATCGCTGATATCGTTTGTTACAGGGGATTACACTGAAATGTTCACGCTGACTGATGCTTTCCTCCTCCTCTCTCTTTCTTCATTTGTGTTGCTCTCTAATCTTTTCTGCAGTTTTTCTGCAGTTTGTCTCAATCATCATTTCTTTTGGTTTTCCTTTCTCAGCCCGGACTGAGAAGTAACTACATTTACTCAAATCCTGTACTTCTCTAAAAGTTTTGACCTTTTGATACTTTACCTCCTGTTTCCATTTTAAGAAAATGAAATAGGAAAGGAAGAAAAGAGAGAGTTTAAGTAAATAAGGAAGGAAAATTCCTTTTGAGCAAAAAGATCAGATTTAGTTCGAACCACGTGGCAACTGCTGCAGCTTGAGGCTGAAGCTGATGTGGAAGTTCTTTAAAATACCACTGACAGCCCGACTCAGTCGCCAGAAGAAAACGTTGGCATTGAACGTTTCTGCAAACCACAGAAACGTTGAATATATACGTTTCAACACGTAAATTACATATCATAACAACATTTCTACAAACGTAGCATATTAACATTTTTACCTGTTGAATAATGATGTTTTATGGTGTGACAACGCTGTGGTTAAGGTCTGGTTAGGTTTAGGCACAAAGACCAAAAAATAAAATAAAAACGGCCGATGTCTCACTTCAAAAAGCTGGTTTTCTCGCCAGAAAAACGGCTGCAAATGTCCTGACGTCTCGTTAAAAACACCTGCTTTTGTCGGTTGAAACAGGAAGCGGACTTTGGTTTCGGTTTCGAGGTGGTCGAGAACCGTGTTCTCTGCTGATTTCCAACTTGCTGCCAAGTTGGAAGAAGCCAAGAAACTTACTGACCATCCACCTGCTCCTCCTCCTCCTATATAGGAAAGATCAACTCATATAGATCACATGTGAACTACGTCACTTTAGAAATGTTGAGATGATACGTATTGTTGAAATGTCAATATGCTACGTATTTCACATGTTGAAACAGAGATATTCAACGTTTCTGTGGTTTGAGGAAACGTACAGTGCCAGCGTTTTATTCTGGCGAACTTCTCTCTGGAAATACTGAAATTCTAAATTCAGGCTCTATAATGAGTGTGCAGGTGGTCATTTTAAAAATTATTGCTCCATTAATAAGATTCTATGACTTATGGTAGCTTTGATGTCTGCTGTGTGGGGGCGTTGATTGACAGCTGTGATTGACAGTTGCTGCTGAGTCAGCTTATTGTTGCAATATTTCAGTAAGTTTAATGTTACTCGATTATGATACCTGCTCTGTTAGCACAATTTAGCTAAAGTAGCTAACATTACACTGCCCAATGTTTTCCGGTAAGCTAGCTAGCAGGGTGTGTTTCCAGAGCATGACAGGCGACACCCTGCACTCCTTATTTGGAGGCTCCAAATGGAAAAGATGGCAGCAACTCTGGGCTTCAAACCACTGACGTCACACCTCGCTACGTCCATATTTATACACAGTTCATGGTTCACACTACGGGTGTGCTCAAATACAAATACGTTATTCGGCAAAGCACAAATAGTGTTTTTTTTTTTTTTTTTTTTACGAATATTTGTTTCATACAAATATTTTAAAAATCATTTGTTTTTGGAAAGAAAAAAAACCAAACATGTCAAATACCAGCGAGCAGGTCAGTTGTAGTCGCTATCTCAGTGTCTCTCCTCCGTCTGTCAGCAGGTCTCAATAAGGGGAGTCACATCCACCTGCTACATGACGCATATTTCTTAATTTGGACATCACTTTAATGTTCATCTTTAAAAGCGTAAAAAAAAACAAAAACAGGATTTTTAAGCCTCTTTCCACTTGTATTCGAATACAAATACAAATAATTTTGCTGTCTCAACAAATACAGATACAAATACAAATACTGGGCCCTCTGCACATCCCTAGTTCACACATGTATCTGGATGAAAACTGGAAGATAACGCAGGTCTGTGCAGCTGTCATTTCATATTACTTGACCGGCAGCCTTTAAATTAAAAATTCATAATAAACTTTGTAAAATATGAAAAACGTAGTCAAAAAAAATGGAGAAAAAAAATGCAAAACCCAGGAATCCTAGAGGCTGGAGAGAAATCTGAAATGGATGAGTAACTTTTCATTTAATAACAAAAGATCAGATCTGTGTGACAGTGAAGATCGTCATAGTAACAGCAAGTCTGTGCTCAGTGGACCATGTTGCAGTCACCACAGGACATGCCCAGACATGTGAGCTGACCCTGCTGCAGATCTAAGGATCCAGAAGGAATGTGAGATGTATGCATGTGTTGAGGAATGGGGTGACAGCGACGGCGGCTGGAGGACGGTGGCGGTGGTGGGTGGTGGTGGCGGTAGACGGTGCAGAGGTTCATCTATATAACTGTCGGTAGGTCGTCAAGTAGGTTTACGGAGGGACGGCTGGAGGGACGAGGAGGCGGGGCGGGGTTAAGTTACACCGCTTTAAATTATGTTAGCATGTTTGGTGTTTACAGGGATGCTTCGGTGACATCAAGTCTTCATTTTTTCATCAGTCCTCAAACACACACACACACACACAACACATAGAGGAGTAAATGTAGACACTGAGGTCTTCAGGGACATTTGGGAATGACATTTGTAATGAGTCCTATAAAAAGGGCTTTTAAATCTTTTACTTCAACACTTTAAAATCAAATTCTATTTGCAGTAAAAATGTACTGAGTTATTCAAAGCTAAAGCAGAAGTGTTTAGCTTCACTCTCAGGTGGAAACTGTTTCAAGCTCCAGTTTTTTATGTTTCCATATAGTCTCATTTGAAGAAAGAAAAGAAGAATATAAGAAAGGAAGCAAATGGCAGAAGGAAGGATACGAGATAAGAAATAAGGAGAAAAGAAAGGATACAGGAAGGAAGGAAAGGATGAAAAGAAAGTAGGACGTAGAATCTAAATAAGGAAAAAGAAAAAGAAGTTCATTAGAAAGGGAAGAAAGGGAAGAGGGAAAGAAACGGTTAAATCTGCACGGAGCTGCATTTTTCAAAATCTGATCATCTGCGTACATCTTCACGCAAAAAAGGGAATTTCTCTCCCATGTAGCCGAGCTTGTGTCGGCTCAATCGGTCGTGTTCTGGCACCAAACAGACCAAATAGGAGCCGACTCCTATCAGACTTAACTAGAATGTGGAGCTGTGGACATGACATGTTGAAAAAGTGAGAAGTCTGCACATGAAACTCAGACCAGTTTCATTCATTCATTCATGGTACGCTGTTGTTAGGCTAAAGAGTTTAGTATGCTTGAAAGGCAGAAGTGTGTAATACCTGGCCTTACACACTCAAACACAGGAAAAAAAAAAAAAAAAAAAAGTCATGTTCTCCTCTTGGCTGCATCCCAGCTCTGTGCCTTTCGCACGTCTTCATAGTCTCAAAGTGATGAATGGGGATCAGCACACTTTCTCCTCGAAGGCATTTGAAGGTGTTGAACTCAAAACGTGCCGGAAGTAGTCCAAGTAGTCCAAAGAATGAAAGGAAAGAGAGCTCGAGAAAGAAGTTCAAACCTGCCTCGCAGTACTTTCACATCTGGCTGTCAGACAAGGTCTTTTGTTATAAGCATACTTACTATAGGCCTTAAGACATTCTGGCTACCTGGGCTGCATTTTAATATTGTTGATTTTGTTTTGATGCCACACAAACTGAGGCTGTGTTACGATGGAGGACAACAAGACACGATGATAAAGAAGCTGGACCCATGAGCAGCAAAAGGAACTTGTTCAGGTTTGATCACATAATAATAACAAAAGGTCGTATATGTTTCTGTTCAAAGACGGTCTCTGACATCGGATGTGAGCCACATTGACACACTTTCCCACTCTCATCCACTGACTTCTGGTTTTGGTCTAATGTTCACAGACTTCTGATGCTGATGGAGCTCAGGCTCAAAACATGGGTATGTTATAAACTCCTGACATGCTGACCTTTCAGAAACGTTCAAATGAAATTTAAAGCCCTAAACTTAGAAAAAAACAGGACATGAAATAAGTTGGATCAATACATTATAGGTCAAAAAGAGGCGAAAAGAGAACAGCATACTGTTTGGTAAATCCCAGGCTTCATAAACTCCGGGCTGCAGAGGTGTGTCACACAGCTGAAGTGGCCCCCCGGGGCAGTTTGGGCTTACCGACCGGCACTGCCTGTGCCTGCCTGCCTGCCCGACGTGCATTCAGCTCTGCGTTACAGCCTCCTGTCAGCCAGCTTTCGCTCTCAGGTTACAAAATGCTCGATTAACAGACGATTACCAAAATGCTTAATTTATAGTAATCCCCTCTCAAGAAAAAATGTCACGTCAGAAACAAACTAACCCCCGAAGCTGCAAGTTCTGCAAGACTGATTTCAAGGTGAAGTGTACACTGTTAATACCAATAACAGTCATTTGAAGATGTATCCATCAATTTTAAAGCGCCTCTGCTATATGATTAAACGGTTTAATAAGCTGCTTCTCCTTCGAGATGCAGCCTCGTCCGTCCCGCCGCAGTTGCAGAGCAATTTGTTTGAACGGGGGCAGTGAAATAAAAATCCACGATTATGGTTATCAGCAGCTGGAGAGCTTAACTTTTATGACAGAGCTGGACATTTGGATGTATTTACACCTCCCAGACTTGTGTTTTTGGTCAGCCTCTCTCCGTCTGCACCTGCTGACTGTGTTTCCCTCCGTGACGCCGCTGTCGCCAGTAATCATAACCTCTTGTGAACAAGCATAAACAGACATTAAACCCGCTGCCACTCCAGCCTGCACTTATGAGATCGAGCTTGGACGCAGATTTGCCCCCGTATAGATCCCCCCCCCCCCCCTCCTGAGTGTACAGTAATTAGAGAGATCAGCTCACCACAGTGGAAGTTCACCAGACTTTTACGCTTGCTTTAAGTTGCTGTCTATAGCTCCCCCAGGTGGAAAAGCATGTTAATGAAATCATTAAAAAAAAAAAAAAGCCCTGATTAAAAGTAAAGTCGGCAAAGCATGATGAAAGACGACTGTTGGCTTTTATTTGTGAAATAATTTTAGATTATTTTTATGTTGCAGTGATTGAAGCTGCGCGTTCTGTGTGAGCGGCACTCGGCTTTACGTGTGGCCTCACGTAGAGGTCAGGAGGTCATCGGCCTTTGACTGAGACGTCGAGCGGCAGACAGCCAGTCTCACCCCCTCAGTTCACCTCTTGTTGCTTCCAGCTGATTTACAAAGTGTGAAACGAGGAGGAAAAAAAAGTGGAGTCTGTAGAGCTGAAGGAGACAAAGAGGAGAAACCCAGAAAAGACCAATAACATATTCATCATCATGTTATAATGTCTTGTTTGTCACCTGTGTTGGTGGATGTGTTCTGGCCAGTTGATTGGACGCTGAAGCTTCATATTAGCTTCAGATAAACTTTTAAATACAT
The DNA here is from genome assembly GCF_963924715.1 of Thunnus thynnus. Lineage (NCBI taxonomy): Eukaryota > Metazoa > Chordata > Actinopteri > Scombriformes > Scombridae > Thunnus > Thunnus thynnus. Next base: position 3,645,631 of record NC_089532.1, on the reverse strand, counting down.
TTCTGCACAGAAGGAGGACTGTGGATTTTGTCCTCCATCACTTCCATTGTAAGGTCATTATGAAGGGATCTTCTAATGGTCAGTATGAACAGGAGGAATGATTACAGCAAGAAAAACAGGTTTCACTGCTCATTTGGGCTCCTGACTGTTGTTTTAGGACAGACTTGAAAAAAGTCTGGCTGAGGATACAAGATGGAAATTTGCCTTTCAAGGCTTTTAGACAATTATTTATATCTGGAAACATCTGTTTACACAATAGCTTAGAAACTGTCATCGATGTCTGTGGTGTTTTGTTTTTCAGTTATATTGAAATGATAGAAGCTTTAACACTAGATGTTTAATCTCAGGGACCCTTTACAGAACAGGGCATTGGGTGTCATCTTACTTTTACCCAAAAAACAAACAAAACAAACAAAGAAAAAAAACAGCAATTGATCAAATCACCAAAAATGAACTGCCACACAGTGAACCTGGTTGCAGTCTTGCATTGGAGTGAATAAGTTTTGACTGCATAACATGTGTTTCAGATGACAGAAATTCTTTAAAAATTGCACATAAAAAATTTAGTGTGCAATCTTTGCTTAAGTTTGGTCTATTTACCTATAAAAAAAAGCTTAATTGATAAATAATGATGTAATAAATTAATAAAAACAAATAAATGTACATTTATTATATTTATAATAATATAAATAATGTAATAATATGGTATTATATGCAGCTTCACTGTGGTGTAATATCTCCTGCCAGTATTACACAATAACTGCTGCTCCACTGCTTCATTAGAAGTGTTGTAAATAACGTCATGTCTCTCAGACTTTCCAACTTTTTAAGATTTAATTTAATTTGCACATTTGTTTCTTTTTTCCTGACTGAGTGAACTGCACACAAATATTCACACACATGTAATCAATAAAGAAAATTCACACAAAAACACAAAAGTTGACACAAATTCTGGATTATTCAATTATCACCTGGTGAGTCACCAGCCTGTTTGATCTATCTACTCCCACTTCACCTCACCTCGCCCCTCCCTGCTGTGTCGCCTGTGATTGAAGATGTGTGTGTGTATGTGTGTGTGCGCGTCTCCTTTGAACTTCGCCCTAATAGGTGGCCGGGCTGCACGTCGGCCGAGCTTCAAACCCGGTTGTGTGTGGCCCCCGAGTGGCCGACCTGAGGGCTCGAGTTTGTTTAGCTGCTGTTCAAGTGCTCTTAAATGGAGATGTCTGCTGCAGTGTGTGTGTGTGTGTGTGTGTGTGTGTGTGTGTGTGTGTGTGTGTGTGTGTGTGTGTGTGTGGTGGGGGGGGAGATGGTTGGTGGCAGACCACGGGGTGATGAATGGCTTGTCTCTCCCCTCCTCCCCTCCCCTCCCACCTCCCTCACTTTGCCCATTTGCAGCTGATCACCTGTTCTTTGGTCACAGGGAGGGGGGCCTGTGGGTTCAGAGGTGTGTGTGTGTGTGTGTGTGTGTGTGTGTGTGTGTGTGAGTGTCGGGGCACAGTAGATGTTATTGATTTTCTCCTGTTGTGTTAGTGGAAGCTGGTGTGTGTCTGTGTGTTCTTTTTAGCTTGTGTGCGGGAACACATTAAGTTTGACACCTCTGAACGTCGTTTCTTTGACGGTTAAAATGAAGTTTTAATGGACAGGAAATGTTTTATATCAACTGGGATCCTCACAGTTATAAAACCCTGGATGTGAGTGAGTGAGAGAGAGCAGAAATAGAGATGTGAATATGTGTGTCAGAGTGACAACGAGTGTGTGAAAGACTGAGAGAAGCGAAGAGACAGTGTGTGTGTGTGTGTGTGTGTGTGTGTGTGTGTGTGTGTTACAGTGACTTGTGTTTTCTTTGCCGTCTTGCATGTTTGGCATTTTTTCTGGCTTCAGGCATGACAACTGTGTTAGCTGGAAATAATTAGCCTGTAAAACAACCACTGAAATGTCAAAACAGATGCTGATGTACATTTAATAACCTACTTAAAAGCTGCACCGATCAATTTTTTTTTTTTTTTTAAACATAATATATAATAGTGGAAAAACATGATGGTGTAACGTGATGCAGTGATGAATCCATCGAGGATTATCACCTGACTGCGGTTCCCTTCGGCTCTACGGAGCGTTTTAGCTGCTTTCCGTTTTGATTTTAGGGTCAAGAGTTAACGCTCATCTAGGGGCAGCGCTTGCATAATGTTGTTTGCAGCGGGACCATCTGATTAATCCACTGTACGCTTGAGTTCTGCATGAGCCTCAAACTCAACCTCGGCTGAACCCGCCTGATGCTGCAACTACTGATAGTTGAGGTTTCTCTCAGCATATTATCTGTGTATTTAAGATACATAAAATAGCTTTACATCATATATTGGGGTTACTGGACTGGAGATTGTACCGTACAGAAGTGTGTGAGATTACTCCGGTTACAGTCAGTGTGTTTGTTTTCAGTGGAGCAGCTGCAGGATTTGTCTCTGAATGACATCACCAGACGCAGTCCTGGTTCTGTCTGCAGATATTTCAAAATTCCCAGATCATAGGCCATCATCATTATTAAAAGATTGGTTGTAGATCACAGGAGTTGTAGGTGACTTGTGTTTTAAGTTGGATTTTCCCTTTAATCCTCTTAAGGCGTGCACTTTAGAAACAGCTGTAACACTTATGATCCTGAGCGCTTTGTTTGTATTCATCCTTTCCGACTTCCAGCAAAAAAAAAAAGGGGGAGAATTTCAGCTTCTTTGTTGTTTGGGGGGGGGGAGGGGGGGGGCTTCACAAGAAATTAAATCTTGTGTGTGATGGTAGAGAACCTCTTCACAGAGACCTAAAAAAAAAAAAAAAGCATAGCACAGCCACATATAATGCTGACACACAATACCGTATCATCTCAACCCTCCATTGTCCCGGCCAGAGTAAGGCGATTCTGCTTGTCATCTTTGGCAACAAAAGCTACCAGCTGCCTTTGTGGAGCCAACAAGCGTCGTTATTCAGCCCCACAAATGCATCAGTCAACTTTAGACGGCAGCGGGTTGAAAAATCTCTATAGGTTGAGTGAAATGATGTTCTCCTGTGGTAGCTGAAGAGGCCCGCGAGGCAGGTTTCCTGGCAGTTAGACGTGGGTGTTGTTGTACATGTCTGTATCAGAAGAATGATTCACATTCACATTCACATTCCTGTCTGCTGGTTGCTTTTTATTATTGGCAACCGAGACATTTAATCAAATTAGACTGTTGTAATCGTTTCAAGTCTCTCGGTGGCTGCTGAGAGGGGTAAAATAGGGAAAAGGTTTCTGTTAGACTATGAAACTATTATGTGAAACTATTTTCTCAATAATGTACGTTACATCAGTACAACTCCATGTGGGAAAACTGGCACCACTACACTGTCATCTTGGGACCTGCTATGTTCTGTAATTTCCAAGCAATACTATTGTCTTGTCAAGTTCTTGATGGAAACACCCCCCCACAAAGACCTGGGCTTGAATTCCCAGTAGCGATAACTTTAGCTTGATTACGTGTTTGTTCCAGTGTAGGAGGGTTTTTACCCTGTTGCCACAATAGTGACTGGTTGGTCGGGGTACTTGCATGTTGTTACTTGAGCGAGAGAAATGAAAGACTATGCATTGCACTCAAATGGCAACTACCATGAGGAAGTAATTTACAGTGCAACGCCACTGACGGCTGCTAGATGCCGGCTCCAAAAAATTCAACTAAATCAATCATTTTTTTTGACAAGTCATCGTTGGTCTCAATCTCTAAATTCAGGCCCTCTAATAAATGTGCTGGTGGTCATTTTGGAAAAGATTTGATGACTTATGGTGGCTTTGATGTCTGTCCTGTGGGTGTTCATTGACAGTTGGCTCACCTGCTGCTCTCCCCGGCTCCGGGACTCGCATACTCAGACTTTCAGAGCTTCTGTTTTAATAATAAACTGATATTTCTCCAGACATGCAAGTCTACTTTTGAAGCCAGGACCTTCCAAATAAAGAATGTGGGGCGTTGCCTTTCACGCCCTGGAAACACACCCCTGCTACTTCAGACCCAAGCTAACGCTAGCTTACTGGGAGCGCTGCGCACTTGGGGCTAACGTTAGCTACTTTAGTTAAATTGTGCTAACAGCGCAGGTATCGTAATCAAAGTAACATTAAACTTTGTGAAATATTGCGACAAAAATCTTATTAACCAAAGTTAAAATGCACATTTATTAGAGGGCCTGAATTTAGAGATTGAGACCAGAATGACTCGTTGAAAAAAAAGATTAACTTAGTATCTCTAGAGAGAAGTTGAGGCCTTTTTGAATGGGAGTCAGTTGGAGCTGCTGTCAGCGGCTGTCAGTGGCTTCAGCCTCAAACCGTGATAGTTGTCACAACTATCACAAGACAAGAAATGTGCACTTTTCAATATTTAACCAAAAACCACATTCTTAATCTTGTTAATCCTAACCAAGTGTTTTTGTTGCCGAAACCCTAACCACACGCAGATGCAAACTCAGATATCCAGTGTCAGACTTGTGCTATTTGTATGCTCACCATCCACCCAGATACAGAAACACAAAACCAACTGGACTGGAAAAAATATTGGCTGTTCCATCAATAATAATAATATAATCCAGGCAGTAAACATATTTGGCGGAACAGTTCTGGTAGAGCACTCACCAACAATAAAACTTGTGGTTTTTATTATGAGCTTTGATTTAAAGTAGTGAACATCGTGATTTTGACGTGTTGAAAGCGGCATCAGGTGTGACACCCAGCGTCACTCAGGTCTCGTGTTTCTGGGTCTCTGTTAAACACACAGCATGCATGTTGGGATTATCTTGTGATCTGCAGAGCAACGCCGGGCAGCTTTGTGCTGTACAGGAAGTGTGTAAAGATATCCAGACGCTTCCCCGTATCCTGGGGGCTGTAAACCACATAAAGGAGAGAAAAGAATACCGCCAGCGCCGGAAATCCTGCAATCACAGACAGGTGGGGTGACAATGACTGTCCTCCCTCCCTCCCTCCCTCCCTCGCTCTCTCCCTCCTTCCCTCTGTCTCTCCCTCATCCATCACTTCTTACCCCCCTCCTTATCTCCAATCACACTCTCTCCTGCTTCATTTAGTCTCTTTCTGTTCCTCTTCTTACCTTTCTTTCATCTTCTTTCCTTTTCCTCTAAGTCTCTTACCTCCTTTAATTTTTCTCTCTTCTTTACTTTCTCTCACCTGCTTATCTTTTCCTCTCATATTTACATTTTCACCTCCATATTTGTTCCCCTCTTCCTATTCTCTTCTATTCCAAGCAAACATCAATGTAAGCAATGCACAATATCTAGTATTTTTTTTTAAAATGGCTTTGCAGATGGAAGGAAATACATTCAACATGTTTATTAGACCTTAAAGCAGCTATAGTCAATATTTTTTATAACAATGCATGAAATGTCAGTGTGTAATGTGTTGGTCGCAGCTCCCCTTGGCTTTACGGAGCTTTAAAGCGAGTTTCATTCTTCATTCTCATTGTTTAGCTGTCTGGCTGCAACTTTACTGTTGTGGTTCACTCTCAGTGCTCTCATAGTGTCATTTTGGGCCGCAGCAGGCAGCTGTTTTCAGAGGAAAACCTCTAAAAACCCACTGCTCAACACCAAATAGCAAACAGACACAGTTAGCTGTAGACTAGCTGGTGAACATAGTGGAGCATTTAGCAGCTAAAGAGCCAGATATTTCCCTCAGGAGTTGGTAGAGAGCAAAAACAGAGCTAAAAGAGAGTGAATATGTCAATGTTGTTTAGACACTACTTGTCTCTGCTGCCCCCAAGTGGCCAAAAAATGGGTAATGCAGGTTTGAGGATGCACAGAAAGCCGTTTATTGAGAGACATTGACTGTAAACATGAATTTTTTTGTTATGTTTGTGTGTAAGGTCTTTACTACTTGCTTCCTCTTTCATCTACCTGCCCTCATTTTTATCTTTTTCACCCTCCCTCTCTCTCTCTCCTCTCGCCTCCTTACTCACATGTCACCTCCTCGTTTCCAATCTCCTTATCTCTCCTCCTATCTGTGTCGCATCCCTCCTTCCTCTCGGCCTCCTTCTCTCCGTCTCTCCCCGCGTATCTGTTACAGCATCTCTCTGTTATTTTGGTTTTGTTTCCCGTCGTTGCGTAATCGCTGTCACCCCGGGGCCAGCTCCGCCACCAGCCGCTCGCTCGCTCGGGCTCAGTTGATTGACGGTGGGAAGCGAAGAGAGAGCGTTTATTTTGATTCCTTGCCTTGTCTTATCTGGCGGGACGTGTAATTATCTCCTCAGAATAAGAAGTTTTGTGGAAGGAAATGGCTTTTGTAGAGGTTGAAGTGACAGCAGAGATGATAGACAGCAGAGATGGATTGTGTGTTTCTGTTTCTGTTGCAGATATAATGTGTAATCATGTTTTTGTGTGTGTGTGTAAGGACAATTCTGTTCTAACAAATTTCTCACACTGGCAGTTTTAATATCCTGCTGCCACAACAAGGTTGTTTCAAGTAGATATAAAGACGAGTGTGAGGTGATGAAAACACACTATTGTAAACATGCAGGTCTGTGGCTTCTGATTGCTTTTTTTAGGAGCTTCTGTTGTCATAAAACTGGTTCATGTAACAATTTTCTGATCATAGAAGAGATTTTTAGCCTTCACATAGTAACTGTACCACTAGCCATGTCTAGACATTCAGAACTTCTTTTGTATATGCAGTTGTAAATTGCTTGATTCAATTAGATGAATGCCTCCTGCTTCTGAGATCTGATTATAAACTTTGCCCTGATGCCACCTGTAACCAGCACTGTAGTGAAGGTCTGGTTAGGTTTAGAAGTACTCATGCCCATAGAGTACACATACCAATTCAGTGAACAAAACATTAATTTTACATTAAGTTTAGTTGGGCAGGTTGGGACCTTGCATGGTAGCCCCTGTGCCCATTCAGTGTATGAATGAGTGTGAATGGGTGAATGTGATTTATAGTGTAAAAAGCGATTTGAGTGGTTGGAAGACTAGAAAGGTGCAATACAAGTACAGTCCATTTACCGTTTAATATATTGAATCTCTTTTTTTTTTCAGATTAATGCAGGATAATTCTTGTGTTTTTTCGAACAAGGAGACTATCTGTACCATCTGCTTGGATCACTCTTGAATTTTGTTTGTGCATATAGAAAATTATACAAAAATTGGTGAGTGCTCGTAAATTGTCTTAAATTACTAGTATGTGCCACAAATAAATCTGTTTATATGAGTGGTTGAGGCCCCGTTTATTCTCTTACAGGTTGTTTCTTTCATTCAACATACTCCATAAAAACAGCAGCACTGGCCCTTCGGTTCTTGTCGTTCAGATGATGCCTGTTGTCTTTGACAAGCAAAGCCGAAAGTTGAGTGACATTGTGATAACTTTGTAAAATCTCTTATGCAGGAGGTCTGGATGGACGGTTGGACGTTCAAAGTGTCTCAAGTTGTCCTCGACTGACAGTCAGCAACCGTTTCTTTTACCCGTGAAGGTGATCTTTTCCTAACCTTGATAAAGTCATTTTAACCGATCAAACTTCACCAAACTTTAACCAGAGAGCTGGCAGATCATAAACAGTCATGTGAGTTGTTTTCGATCATGTCGAGCGCTGACAGTCGACCCATTTTGTCATGTAAGCGTAGCAACTCGCTGCGGCAGCAATGTTTAGAGCTAGTTTAGTCATTTTTAAGCGTCCTGTTGCATCAGACGGCAGCCTCTGGGCTCTTGGTGGCATTTTGACCCGACAAGCAGTCTTGTGGTTGTCTGGCTGTGTCTGAGAAGTGTGTGTGTGTGTGTGTGTGTGTGTGTGTGTGTGTGTGAGGGAGTTCAACAGGTGACGCTGAAGCACCAGAGCAGACTGGGAAGCAGAAGGGGGGCTGTGACAGTGTATGTTATGTGTCCTTCTGTGATTACAAGTTGATGAAACCATGTTATGTCTTTGATTGTAGAGTGTTAAATCGGGCGTTCTTTCACTGTCTGAGTGTCACGTCTGCGTGTATTTGTGGTAATGTTTGCACTGCCTGCTCACTGGGTGCATGTATATTTTTCAAAAAGTGACTGCATGTGTGTTTGTTCCAGGAAACACATTTCTCTCGTTGGCGAGTGTGTGTCAGTGTGAGTCAGGGGGGTCAGCCTGAATGATGACTCGACAGCCATGTGACTGACAGCAGCACAAACTCCCGGGAGTGTGCCGAGGGGCGACGGATACCTCTGAAAGTCGATCCCATTGTCTCATCTTCAGTGTCCTTTACTGCATTTTCAGTTGTTGTATAAGAAGGGGAGGGCAGAGGATCGGTGGGGGGGGGGGGGGTTGTACAATTTAATAAGACTGTTTTCACAGTTGTTTCTCTTCTCCTGGAGACAGTCTGCCACCGTCAACCTCACCGTCATCCCGGGGCTGAAGGTCATGGCATCCTGGTCGCAGGATTCCTGTTCCGCATTAGTAATCCTCAAAGTAGCATCCAGAAAAATCTTTATGTCCATACCTGTCCTCCTAGAAATTACATTTATATGGATTGTTCATAGAAAATGTTTTATCGAATGAAGCGCTACATTTATGTACCGCGATGAAGTCAGGAGGTGGTCGGGGTGGATGGCGGTGAACAAAATGCACATGACATCTTCACATCTTTGGTTTAAGTCAGTGATAGATGCTGATGTCTCGTGCTTCAAGTCTGTAAACCAAGACCATGATCTTTCCCTAAAGTGCTGCCAGTACCTAAACATAGCTATAAAAAAGTTTAATAAACCGTAGGCGATTCAGTATGAAAGGATATTGGGAAAAAACTAAAATTGTATTAATTTGGACTATTTCCTTCATATGTTCAGTGTGAACATTTTTGCAACTTGCCAAATATGTTAATTAACAGAATGAGTTTTTCTGAAAAAAAAAAACACATTTGCTGTTGAAATGTATTAGATGAGTATGTATATGTCATATCTAAGAGACAGGGTTGAAATGTGACATTAAATGCTTGGTGTCAGTGGATCTTTTCTGATACCAGTACTTGACTTTAACATTCAAATTTAGAAAAAAAACTTGTGGTTAAGATTATACAGTCCAAAAAACTCAGCAGAGCATGTTCTTTTCCTTCATGAATGAAACTTACTTTACCTTCTCTGTGAGCGTAATGCTGTGGTCATGTGAATGTTAAAGGACGTCTCGGTTAAAACTGGATCAGAATCAGGTTGAGAAACAGACGTCTAGGAGACATAAGCACAGTTTCAACAGCATCACAATGACTATATTTCAATGTGAAGCAGGTCCAAAATACACATTGAATTGAACAGTCATTGCTGGTGTAACAGTTATTTACAACCTAAACATTTACAGTTTGTGACCTTATATAACCGAGTTTTAATCTGGATGATCGGCAAATCAGCGAATAATTGTTTTCCTGTTTGGCGGAGAGATAATCTAAGCGCAAAAGGTCGACTCACTAATATCGAAGCTTTCAACCGTATCTCATGGTTATTCAGCGAGTAGAGCTGGCTCAGGCATGTGTGTATTTGACGTGATGTGGTTGGAAATGGGAGGCCCATGTGAAGGGCTGACATTGATGAATATGAGGGGGGATTTTGGAGTATGATTTGTGCTTAAGGTTGATGATAAGTTTGTGAGTTTTGGATGTCTTGAGCTGCAGATTATTGTCAGGTAACTGCTTGATTAACGTCTGGGGATAAGCTTAGAAAAACTACTGTTAGAACTTCTTAAATTCAGGCAGAAACTGATGACTTTTCCTGGTTACATAGTTGTGACTGATGCAAAGTAAACTGAATATATTTTGAGGTCTAGTTGTTACAGCTGTCTATTCTTTCTTTTTTTTTGGGAAAAGCTTTAGAGTCAACACTGATAAACATAAAGTCTGATACCAACGCGAGGCGGACGGGTATCACAATCGACGGAGTGACTGAATGTGTTTGAAATGTAGCGCACCACACGCTCCGCAGGCGCTCAGTTTTACTGCGCTAAAGTGCCTTTTAAGCGCATTTTCACAAATAACTTCACCACATCTAGTGTCTTTAAGAGCCGACACTCATTCCAGCTTGATTTATTGATCGAGGCAGTCTTTTTTAGAAACAGCTGTAATTTTTTTCTAATGCAGTAATTACTCTCATGTGGTTATCCTTCCATGTCCAAAAAAACCTCCCGAGGGTTTTTTTTTTTTTTTAATCTGCGTGCCAAGATATGATGTAGTCGTTCGCAGAGAGTCAGGCAGGGACGACAGGCGAGAGACGAGACACAAGACAATGTGGAGACACTCTGGCTTTCACAGCGGCACCAGGCCTGTCAAATCTGCTTTTTCCATCCACCACTACTGTTAATAAAACTCAAATGTTGGGGGATTTTTATTGACTTTGGTGTAAATCAGACCTCTCCTGCATCAGTCAGCTTTCACTACTTGGCAGCCCGAGTAGGTTTTTAGAGCTCTAAGAGAGTGATGCTTTTGAAATTCCAGGACCAGTGGGTGTTTTTACAGCCATGTATGTATTGACATATACGGTCTCTCTCAAAATAGAAATACTATGAGTCTGTTTCCTGCTAAGAGTCGTAAATAAATGAGTCTCCTACACTTCCTTGTAAACATTCAATTAGATGACATTATCCCAAAAAAGTTATTGGTTTCAGTGATTGCTCTGACATGATTGCTGTTCTAAATGAAAATTTTGGTCTCCCACACTGGCCGCATTAGTTGACAAATGAATTTCTAACACTTGTGAGGAAAATCATTACCCTGACATCATGACATTTGTAGCGTAAGATCAAGAACGTTGATATTGGACGAATCTGAAGCTTTCTACCACAGTATGATTGAGGTTATGGAAAGATTATTGTTATGGTTATAAAAAAACTGGCAAACATTCATTTCAGGTATGTGACACAATGTGAGTTCCAGTCTCCCGTATGTCACTGCAATCTATCACTAAACTTAAGCAAAGTGCTTTTGTTGCCTAACTACACACTGGATGTGTCATTCAAAAATAAGTTGCAAAACAAACAAACATTACAAAATGAACAGTCATGATTTGTGAGTTCAACTTTCTGCAGACTTTTGCAGTGTGTGTGTGTGTGTGTGTGTGTGTGTGTGTGATTCCCCCCTCCCCCCCAAAAAAAGGTCACCAGATGTGTATCCACTATGACGTGAGGATGATTGTATCGTCCAGGTCAGATCTGCAAAAATTTTGTGAGAGAATTCGATGGTGTGAGATTAACGCCAGAAAAATGAATCAACACAGTTTGTCAAAAGTGAGGATTTGCTGCTTTCAGGTTTTAGACTTGTCACTGGAAAAGCAATTTCAACACATTGCCACGGGCAGCGGATACACTATTTTTCACTGTTTTCTAACATTTTTATAAGCCACGTTATTCAATTGGAGAAAAAAAACAGATTAATCGATAATGACATATATTATCAGTTGCAGCCCTGATCTAGATGTAAACATATCTGAACACTGTCTGGTACTTTTTTTTTTTTTTTTGCATGTCTCAAGAGTTTTGGCTGCTTTAAAGATTACATGCAAGATCTGAAAAGTTGCAGTGTGTGTTTTTTTTAGAAGACGTAGGCGTAGCTGCAGCTCTGCCCCTGATGAAGACGTCATCTACGATGAATGTGATATTGTAGGCAGATTGAAGGGTGTGTGTGATCCTCGCTCTCAGGCCTCAAGGGCTCGAGAGAGAGACGAGAGAAGAGAGAGAGAGAAGACTCGGCCGCGGATAAAACCGCCACCAGCAAATTAGACGGCAGAGAGAAGCGCGATTATTTCTCAAAAGTGTGAAAAGAGTCGATAGTTTATCTTTCCATCGCCGCCTCGACTGGATGCTCGTTAAGGCGTCACTCAGCTCACCTTTAGAGTTTGACTTCAGGCTTGTGAGGCGCAGGTTGTAGCCTGTAAGGTTGAGATTTCTGGATTAAAATATATAAAAAACCGACAAGAAAATCTCACCTCAAGGTCATTTTGGTAGGTGTTTTGCAGCTTTTGATTGCATGATCCTCATCAGCAGACAGAGTGAAGTTGACTTCTCATCCTCGATACTTGGGCATTCGCTGATGAAGGTCATGTGATACTGTATGACCGAAGCTACTAAATGGACCTCGCAGTGAGATCTCGAATCAAAAAAGATACTTTGGTTTCATCAAAATATCAGGTTGTATTTCTCTTCTTCAGATGTTACGACACGCCTTTTGAAAAAAAACAGCCCCTTTTTATGTAATTAAACTTTGAAATTATATATAATATGCATATAAAAATAGGTTTAAAACCACTTAAAGATGCCTACATTTTTCATTTCAGATCAGATCTTATGTATTTTGGGATTTCGAGTAAATACTAAATGAGGAAAGAGTAAATATAGAGCGACTTGAGACTCTTTTAGCAACTGCTGGTTTTAAATGCCTGCTGTTTTATTTTCATTTTTCTTATGTAAATGTAGTTGTACTCCCATTTGCTTCCAGTTAAACCATAGAATTGTCGAGTGAGTTTGTGAGTTTGTTTTAGGAAATCCAATGAGGCCGACGACACGAGCCAAATCTGACCCACAGCCTCAAGCTTTTCTGTTTCACAATTTTATGGACACGCAATTGAAGCCATCACTCCACACACTCACACACACACACACACACACACACACACACACACATAGAGCCAAGAAAGCACACACACACACCAACTGTCCCTCATTCTGTGTTTCCATTGGTCGGTGAAGCCAAAATGACCACAGATTAGATAGCTGCCTATAAACAACTTCTCCTCTCACGACGTCTGAGGAAAACTTGATGTGGGGAGACAAAAAAGCGAAATGTCATTATTGGACACATGCACACACACTCTCCCCTGTGTGGTGTGACTTTAACAGCATTGACACAACACTCCAGTGACACAGCTCCGTTTGACCTGCTGTGACCTCCCCACTGTTGAACTCACGGACCTTTCTGGCCTCTTGTCAGCAGCGACAGAGCCGGAGCCGAAAACCCCGCCCAGCTGACTGTCAGCCGTACGGGACAGCGACCATAACGACGCCTGCGGCTCACCCACTCGGCACAGCGAGGTCACGGAGGCATGTGTGTAGCTTGGCACCGCCGGACCGCATAATAGGCTAATCACTGTAAAACAAACACACCGACTTACCCCCGACCCCCCCACATACACACACACACACACACACACACACACACCCAGCCCCCTCCCTGACATGATTTAGGAGATTGTGGTGTACGATGGAGGCAAACTGGCATTAAATTTGAAGAGGAAAACAGTATTTATACTTGATTCTCTGCACACACGTTTCCTGTAGTTAACTCAGCTCTTCACCACTACTACTGGATGTGAGCAGAAACTGAAGAGATGGTTTAGTATCAGTGAATTAACAGGTTTCAGCTTTTAAAATATCACTCTATGACTTTCTGGCACCATTTCCTGTGTAAAATTGCTTTGTTAAATTATTAAAAAATAACATTTCTTTCCAATTTTTACAAATGCATAATAAAAAAAAAAGCATGTATTTGCTTTCAAAGTAAGTCTGCCCTTCATGACAAAATAGATCATTTGTCAGCGCCGTTCAGAACAGAACGTGCTGTTTCAAAAATAATTCATATGAACGTTGATCTCCCACCTCTTTGGTTAGAGTCTGTTTTGATTTGGGGAAACTTAAACTACTCGGTTAAGGTTAGGAAAATATGGCGGTCGTCGTTAAAAGAAACCAACCAGACTCTCCGACCGCAAGAGGTTGCTTGTCAGGAAAATATAGTCATAGGTCATTTTAAAGGTGTCCTATGGAGTGTTCATGTAAACAAACAAAGTTTCTGTTTATATTCAGTGTTTCTCTCCAAAAAATATATATTGTGCGTATCCTTGATATCTAACAAATGTTATGAATGTGTGTCCTTTCTCATAAAAACATTTGCAAAGCTGATATTTTTTTGTTTATTAGCTAGCTAGTCTTCTTCCGTGCATTTTTTTTTTGGGTATCTTAACGCATTATTTCCTCATATGATCAGTGGAATAATGTGAATGCATCAGTAGGAATATGTATCGCATCACCCGCATGCACATGAACGCACCACAAAAAAAGTCAAAATCTCCACATGGTACCTTTAAATGTAAAAGTAAAAAGCACAGACTTCTATATCTACATGTGTTAATTAAGTATGTAGTATATATTACTGCAGTTTTCTTACTGCCTGTGAATACTGTGAATGTGAGCAGCTGCATGAAATGTGTCTGACTGTGTGATGTTGCAGATGAAGTGTGAACTGAGTTAATGAATGACCCCATTTACACTTACGGCTATCTGATCTCCAAAAAAAAAAAAATGCATCTGAGAGGCTAGAAGACTAATTGTGTTGAAATTAAATTAAAGTCAGATGTTGAAAAGATGTAAATTCATCTGTTTCTCGCATACGTAATCTCAGCTTTGTGATCCGGGCCAACGGAGAGACACATATATGTGGTTAAATGTAGACCAAAATGTAATCTGTGTTTTATCCAGATATGAGACGTGAAATGACAAATATAAATGCGGTCTAACATGGTGTGCTGAAAACAAATTTATCTGAGTAACCCTGGTTTTGTGGTTTATTAAAGTGACAGCGAAATGATGAGTCTTTGACTTTCTCCAAAAGTCGTGTCATGCTCCGCGAGAAAATGATGACACACACTCAAAAATGATGAAATCGAGTCAAAGAGCCTCCGCAAAGAGAAACCAGATTTGCTATCAAAGTTAGTTTTCATGGCGGGGATGTGAAGAGCTGCTGCTGTTAAAAGCCCCAAATCAAAACTTAAGACTGCACTAAAATCACAAGACCAGTAATAAAAGCGACTTTACAGCAGCAGTTTATATAATTAACCTGAATTGCGCCACTTGAACGAGTATATTTGTGCATCCAGCACTCTGAAAATATTGGCCAAGGTTTCACCATGTGAAGTAGTTTCCTAATCCTTGACCATCCAACTAGTTTCCAAACAGTTGCAACTGAAAACACAGTGTGTGTGTGTGTGTGAGTGTATGTGTGTGTGTGCTCATTTTCTATTCAGGTCTGTTGTAGAAGTGTACACTGGCACACAGGATGGTAGTTCTGTAATATGTTATTATGGCTGTTTGGAAGCATTTGGACGGGGCCATGACACCAACAAATAACATAGCAGAGGAGAGGGACTGTTTTTCCTGCCTTTGGCTACATTTGGTCCCCCTACACCCCCCCCCCCCCCCCCCCCACCCTCTCTCCTGCCTGCCCCCACCCCCCGTTGTGTAATCCTACCACTGTCACATGCATGTCTCTCTCTCTGTAATTGAAGTGGTTGAAAAGAGAGGAGAGAGGGGAGGGCTGATTCCAAGCAATAAGAATAAGAAGCGTGGTTACATTTCAGCCCGGCTGGTGCCAAGTTCCTATTGAAAATATACGGGCCCCGGGCCGAGCCCCCTACGTTTCCATGCCTCCCCCTTGCCATGGCAACAAAACATGAAAATGTGAAAACAATGTGAGAGCGTGAGCGGTTTCAGCCGTGCCCACCGCCACAATGAGCCGCGCAATTAGCCGTTTCGACCGAGGAGGGTGGGGGGGGGCCCACTTATTGGATTTGAGAGGGCTGGATTGTCGACGGGGGCCACTTGAGGGACGGCGGTTGGTAACGCTGGTGCGGGATCTGGCCCAGGATCTGGTGTTCGGTGCGGGTAGAGTGCCACTACCTCCCAGTTGCAAAGGCAATTACCCTAATGGAGCTCTCAGCTGGCTGCACATTACTGGTTTGGACGAGGAGCGGGTATCACTTCTCCACATAATGAACAGTGTTTGCTTTATTTTTTCTCCTCTCTTGTCCTGCTGTGTTCTATTCTGAAATATCTGATGGGTCTATTGACCTAGAATTGTGGCCGACAAATGAAAACAAAAGGCAGTTTACATTTAGGTATTTAAAAAACAATCTCAGCTTCAGTTTATTATTTTATAATACCATATGTCACATACTTTTTATAAGCAAAACCTGCAAGCTGGCTTATAAATTAGGCTCATTCTTTCATTTTTTACCAATTTTTGCCAACAAAAATACCCAGAAAGACCAGCTTCAACCAATTTTTCACCTTGATTTCATGTTCTAACACATTTAAAAGTTGTTTTTCCTACTGTGAGTAGACACTCATTACCACAGGTTACATTTATTTAGGTCCTGTTGCAATACATTTTTGATAACTGTATTAATTCACTGAGGAGGAACTACTTCGGTCACTCATGCACAATGACCGATAAGAAAAGAGACGCAGGTTGGTCAGCAAACAACATATGAAAGACTGATTAGTATCACTAATGCACAAACATATTGCAAGAGGACTTTAGTGACGCAGGACCAATGAAACAGGCAATAAATATCAAATGAAACCTTAAAGATAATATCAGAAAACAAGCAAGTATCACGTGTGACTCAAAAGATTTAGAGCTGTTGGTACAAAAGACATTTCAGACAACTAAAAACACTAAATGGGTTAAAAACCTTTTCTAAAGAACCAGGAGTCAAATCAATTACAGAAAAGATTCACAAAGTGAAGAGAGAACGTGGAAGAATGTGGAAGAAAGCACAAATAAGCAGAATAAAAGGTTAAACTACAGACTGGTTGTGCTACAAATCCTTTAACATATGGCATTTTGCATAATTGTTTTTCTTTTAAATCTGTTTTACACCCTTTCCCTGCATGCTTTCGTTTTTGGAAAATAAGAACTATTACATAATTATCCCTTCTTATACAGTAGTCTATTGTTAACAGAAGTAATTTCATTCATATCCCATCATAGAAAAGCTTTTTACTGTTGACCACATGGACATAAATGCAACTCAAGGTGCTTAACAAGACATCAAGAGACATAAGAAACATAAAGCAGGGACTAAAAATCACAAGTACTGATGATCAAGGAAGGAATAAAAACAAATAAGACACCATCACATGCATGTGCACACACACACACCCTTTAATAAAACAGGCCAAGTCGATACAGCTCTAAAGCTCTTGTGTAAGGGATTCAAAGTGCCTCAGATTCCAATCTCCCCCCCGCTCTCCTCCGCTTTACCGCCAGAGGAGGATTCAGTCGTGGCATGATGGACAGCATGATGTCAGAGAACAGCATTGTGAAAGTGTAAATGTGTCACATCAGCATGTTGCATGTCTACGACACCTCCAGTCCCCCCCCCCACCCGCGCCCCCCCGGTGCTTTGTAGCAAACGCTCAGTGTAATGTTGTAATAGCTTCACTGTGGCGAAGTTCCTTATCGAGCTTGTTGAATCTTGTACTCTACGGTGCGTTAGTGTTGCTTCATCTGCAGTCATAGTCGCTTCATCAGATGGTCCGGTGGCTCCAGGCTCCAGCTAGCTGGTTGCTAACAGGTGACGTGTACATACAGTACCTGTCTGCTGATGGGAGAAACTGTGGCAATACTATGAACACCTTCAAGCTTTAAGAGTCTCTTAGTATCCGACAAGTTCTCATACTTACTCGGTTCCTTCCAAAATCACCTCCATGAGTGTTGAACTTTCACCTCTATGATTAAGGTTTGGTTAAGTTCAGGAACCTCCAGCAAATGCAAAGAGTTTCAGACCCGAATCTATCAGACTCTATCAGAAACAGACCACTTTTATTCTGTTTTTTCAGTTTCTATGTTGATCATAGTAAAATGCATTTTGGCAACTAAATCTACTTGGTTCAGGCTAATGAAAGTTTGTCTTCAAGTCAGTCTTAAAACAATAGTCAGATGCCAATATCAACACTGAGACAGGTTTTGTTCGCTGTAATCATTTCTCCTGATCAAACGGACCATAAAAAGATGCCTTTCTGGTGCTCTATCAATGTAAGTTTGTAGTGGGGGACAAAATCCACAGGCTTTGTTTTGTGCAAAAATGTATTCAAAGGTTTATCTGAAGCTAATATGAGGCTCCAGCAGTCTGAGTTAGTCGTATCAAGTGAATATCTCCCAAAGTTAAAGTCTTTTTAGTGCAAAATTTCCTCTTTGTTTTTCCCTAAACAGTGTTTTCCCTTGTTAAAACTCCTCCCAGTGTGGAGACAGTTACAAAAAAGGGCATAAAAAGACTGTTTATGCAACACTGGAGGTCTGCATATGCAGATGTGTTGACACATGTGCAATCCAGGCTTAGGACAACACATACAGTTAAGGACCCTTGCTAATATGAGCAGCTGACAAGATTTACATCATGTGGAGCCTCGCAGCTGTGCAGACACAGAGTCAGTAATCGCAGTGGAACATTTAAACATAAGTAGATTTAACAATTTCAAAGGCAAATCAAATGTTGCTCCTTCTGAGGTTCCTTCAATATTTTCCCTGTTGAAGTTTTTTTGCTGGGAGGAGTTTTCTCTTATTCAAATCAACAGTCTAAGGGTAGAAGATGTGCAGATTATAAAGCCCCTTGAGGCAAAATTTGTGATTTGTCATAATAGGCTATAAATAAATATTGACTTGATGTGTTGCTGCTTCTCTGTTCAAACCAGAGCTGCATGGATGTTTAAAAGGACACAACTCACTTTCTCTGCGTGCTGCTCCTTTAGGATCCTTTACATTCAACACCTCGGTACGACATCACCAAACATAGAGTAAAGAAAGAACAACAATATTCACTACAACTTCTGTTACATCAGGCACAGTAACCAAACCCATCAGTCTGTTGAGCTTGTGGGTTGAAAACACGGTTGAAGGATAATCAGACCTGCAGTCACTGAGCTGAGATATACTGATTATGTTGGTCAGCATTGCAACAACATGTCTGGTTGGAATTTTCTGGTTATTATGAATTGTTTGTTTTTAAAGATGTTGAGATTATTGCCTGATATCTGATTACCCTCTAGTTGGGGAATAGTATCCAGAATCATTAAATTCAATCTAATTCAAATTTATTTATCCCTAGCAGGGTGCACACACACAAACATACATCTCAATAGAACAGACAGAATAAATACAAGACACAGTTCATGAATAATACATAAAGTAATATGTAAAAGTACAACAATAGTAAACATCTACAGTGCTACAGAATGAAGTGAATGTCTGTATTAGGAGCCCGGGACTCTGCTGACAGACTTGTTTCACCACCAGAGAGATCATTGACAGGTTCAGCAGTTGTCTGTCTGTGTTTATGGTCACTGATCCACAGAGAATCATGAAGGCATCCAAAGGTCTCACAGCACTGTGTGCAACATGTTCCCGCTGTCATTTCAGCTGATATATGTGAGGAAACGCTGCCCTCTAGTGTTGTGTTCAGGTTACACATGTTCTGCTTTCATGAGCTCCTCTTCAGCTCCTACTTCAGGGATCAGAAGTGGGTTGATTTCATACTAGAACAGTATCAAAAAGGACTACATGATATTCTTTAAAGCTATAGAAACAATTAAAAACCTTAATGGAGTTTGCTTTGTGGGAATGGAGATGGTCTCTGTCCCCAGGTGATGTCATGTGATAGACGTCCTGTCTTTGGGGTGTACAAGCACAAATCTGAAGTTACTGAATTGTGTTGAATGGACTCCATGTGACTTTAAAACCTCTACTAGATGTTGTAACAGACCAGCCACGTTTACAGTAGTCTGACTGGGATGCTTCTGGTGGTTCTTGTTGATTTTGCAGTGTCTGTTTGGGTCTTAAATTAGTGTCATTTTTTGCATTTTATGTCTGCTACAGCACACATACTGTATCTATAAATCTCTTGTCTCCTTTGAGGAAAAAATCAGAAACCAAAAGGGAGAAATGTATATTTTATATTTTTTGACGCCCCCTAGTCAACGCACATGGAGACCTTATTTCCATACAGCCAATTAAATCTTTTCATAAAGCGATGACGTGTCGTTCTATCATAGGCAGCACAGACGGTCACACTGAGCCTGATTGCATCCTGCTACACAACACAAGAGCCACGGACTCTGAACAACAACTCGCATTAGCTTTCCTGCTAAAGTCTCCATCTTATCTAACTAACAAACATGAACATACGTCATGTCCTGCAGCTTAGCTTGTTGAACGAGCCACCGAACAAACATTCAACAGGGGAAAGTGCACCGCTAATGTCAGCTAGCAGGCTAGGTAGCTAATTAGCTGCTCAGCTGAAGCACATTAAACAGCATTTAAACATGTCTGAAAATGTGACTTCAGACCTGTTAGGTGCTGGTTTGGTTCTTACTCTTTAAAATCCCTGTTAGCCACGCACTGCCTGTCCATGACTTGTAGTTACAGCTGTTTGTTTACTTTGTCTCTTGTTCTTTACCAGCACAAACACCCTAACCCTAACCCCTGCTGGCTGAAACTTAATGGAACATGTCGATATTTCCCCAAATATGCTTTTTCTTCTTCTTTATAATAAAAAATTATTATTAATACATTTAAATAACATGTTGTCATTACTTCTGACTGCAAAAAGAGATGAATATATGTGATGTCAGTTGGACTTTAATTCACTTAAGACCTTCTGAAAAGAGACAGTGACCCAGAATCTCCCCCACTGATTACAGGTATCTCCATCTAGGCTATCTCCATGACAACAATATCTAACATACAGCAATATTAGCTACGTAATATGGGTTGCCTAACATTATAAACTGCATCAGTGTTTGCTTCCATCCACTCAATGTTCCACCCTCATGAGTTCACCACTCATAATTTAGATTATTATTATTATTATCCATTATTATTGCCATTGATGAATATCACATATTTTATAAACAAATACTGTATATGTTAACATAAATCACATGTCTTGCTTTCAAATTAAAAAGCTGCCTCACACAAGTGATTGCATTTAGCAGGTAGAAAGATAAACACACACACACATTAATTTTCTATCTTTGATTTAAAGCAGAACTGACAGTTATGGAAACAGCAGCTTGATGAAAGTCTAATGAGTTTTTCTACTGAAAACCTGGCGGCTTAAATAAAGTTTTGATTCATCTGCAACATTATTAAGTTTATAAAAAGACAAAGTTCAAATGAAAGAGATGATCCTGTTTGGTTTGATTAGATTTCTCTCAGAATAATTAAAAGCTACAGTTTGCAGAAATTCCAGCTCTGATATGATCAAATGTTGTAAAATGAAATTAAGTTGCAAAAATAAGATGTGGTCAGAAATCATTTTCTTTGGCTTTTTCCACAGAAAATGGATGTGTTTGTAAAAAAAAAAGAAAAACACAGGCAACATTTTTTATCAATTAACACTTATGGACAAGTTAATTACAAACATAATTCATACGTTCATCACATGAAGCAATATTAAGAGTCTATACAGCCATAGTAGTTAGCTAGTCAGCTAGTAGCTATGTGGGGCTGATGTGACTGTCATTATTTTTGCAGGTATTTGTTCATAAAGTGTTGGACAAATGATGATGATGGTGCTAGATGAAAAGTAAAGGGGTCACCAAAAATATTACACTTCATCCAAAGGGGGACATGAATATCTGTAAATTTAATTTCACAACATCCAGTGGATATTTCACTGAAAGCCTAAAATGTCAAAATCCTTGTGGTGCTGGAAGGAAGACAGAGGAAGTTGATCCACAGTCCAATGACCAAAGTCGTTGGGATTCATCCTCATGGGACCATGAATGTCTGTACAAAATTTCATTGCAATGCATCCAAAAGTTATTGAGATATTTTAGTCTGGACCAAAGTGGTGGGCTGACCAACAGTCATTGCCGTTCCTATAAAAAGTGTCACAGGCAGGTCTGTTGTGGAGATACTCTGTCTTATTCTCAGTGTGCCGAAATTGTTTCAAGACAAACTCAAAGCTAAACGTTTGTAGTAGACCCCAACCTTCATTTGTTGGGGATTATTTTCAGTGGTGGATGAATCCACATTTGGTGCTCTAATGAGTATTTCTGGCAGCAGGACAAAAGAAAAAAACTACTAATGGTTTACAGTTTGGTCAAACTTAAGTTTCGTTTGAAAAATCATCCATAGGACTCATTGTCAGGAAATCCATAAATGGTGCCCACATCTTTTCAAAGTCCTTGGATTTTCCCTTCAACACAAATGTAATTTTTTCATTACATAACGAGCTTGAAAGTTCTTTCAGCCATTGAAGGCTTTAGTGCCATTTTCTTGCACACAGCACTTGCATATTTAGCATGAAGATAATAAAAATATACCATCTTTTTCTTTTCACAACTTAGGTTACTTACAGTAGAAAATATACCAAGTAAACATAACCTGGGGCACAAAGGAAGATCATAATTAACAATGTGGGAAACATTTCACATCACTTTCTTCCAAAAATCTTTGATAACAGGATATTCATGAACCATGAACAACAGTATAGTGTCCCTTCATCTTTGTTACATTTAATGCACTAATCTGGAATATTAGGATTGAATTTATGTAGTTTACACGGTGTAATACAGATTCTCATTAACCACTTACATTGTAAAGGTTTAAACCTGGTATTGATATATTGATAATAAAATCAATAAATAAAAAAATATAGAACATCGTCAGACTAAACCTTTCAGAAACATCAGCTCAAAAACACCTGACATCACTCAAACATGTTTCTGATTGGAGGAACAGATGTTTAACTTGCCAATTAAGAGAACTTCATATTCTATTCTATGGATTTCATTCTGTTCTTGATGTTCATGTCAAGCTCAGAGTGTTTATGACAGACAATCTGTTCTTCTGCCTGTGTCTGTAAATAATTCAGAGGAAAGGAGCTGGGATCATCCAGGTGAATATTTATAGGAACCAATAAAGCTCTGTTGAGATTCTGGGAAACTCACAGAGCAGATTCCTAGAAAGCAACCTGTAGCGGCGTACAGCCGGTACATCCAGTCCTCTGCATTCACTGATGGTGGAGGGAAAGAAAGTGTATCAGGTTTAGAGAGGATGCTGCAGGTACGTGCAGGGATTGTGTTTTTCTACCAGCTAGAAGCTCAAAATAAAAAATAAAAAAATAAAAAATGCTACATGTCATTTTAGTCAGGAAAAAAATTATACTATCTTAGGTCCGTCATTTACTGTCTCTGAAAAACTGAGGATTCAGTCTAGACGTTATCATTATGTCAAGCTTTGAGTTAAGTTACCCTCCATCTTTCCAGATTTAACACAATTTATTTCAATTTATTGTAATTTAAGTCATTTTATTTCACTGAGGTTCCCACTTAAAAATGGAGTGGACTTTCATATTGCAACATTTTCATGTGCAAAATAGAAAAAAAAGAGGAAAAACAACATAAGATTCAAAAAGGCCATTTATGACTGCTATACATATGATTCAGACAGGAAACATTTGAACATTTCCTACAGGCAGACAGGTGACTGCAGGAGCAGAGTTTCAAAAAAACAATTAAGTTAGCCCTCATATCACGATGTCAGAGTAAGAAATTAAAAAGTCCTGCATTCTAAACTACTAATAACACATCACATTCATGCATAAAATGTGATACAGAGTATTTCACATAGAAGCAACGAATCACATTTCCAATACATTTAAAATAGATACATGTAGTGAAGTAAAAAGTACAATACGTTCTTCCTGTTATACATGTTTATACTCAGAACACAGAGCAGAGCCTTTAAATCCAATCATCAGTATGTTTTCCTTAAATGAACATTGAGAATAAAAGCTGTTGTGTTTTCTTTCAACAGATGGCGCCATTGAGCCTTTTCTCATCCACCTCTCTGTCCTCCAAAACATGAACCAAGCTGAGACTTTTGAGTGCAACGAGGATGAGCTTCAGTCTGATCATCACTTTTTCCAAATTGGGGTTGACATGTGCTGGCAGACACACACACACACACACACACTCTTCTGCTCTCACTAGGCATGTAGACTAAGCAGTGAGCTAAACACACTTCCAATAAAGGTTGAAGAAAGCAGGTTTTTACTGGAAGCAAATTGTGAAACTGTAAAAACTGTATTCAAATTAAAATTCAATGATTGCAATTAATAATTAGAAAAGAAACAGGCAAAAACAGTTGGATGGAAGTGTGCCTGATGTAACCAGTAAAGATCAACATTAAGTCCCCATAGAAAGTACAGCGCTGTAATTAGTCTAGTAAGCATACACTTATAATCAACAAGAGTACAAGCAAAAAGAGTAAAAGACTGAACAGTTAGCCCAACAGTAATTCAACAAGTACAGAAAACGATATTTGGAGAAAAAGATAAACAATGTCTGTCAGTATTTGTTTGGTCACAGATCTGACAAAAGGCCGGATGTAGCTAGGAGATGGATATAGTTAGTTTAGCAGGAAGTGCGGAGTTGCTAGTAGCAACAGAACACCCAGTTGAAACCAGTTGCTGGTGGCTGAATGGACACAGTGCAACATTTAACAGACTGTTCTTGTAAATGCAAGTACAACAATGGAACTCAAAACAATAAATGGGAACAAGAGAGAAAAGATCCTCGAGAAAAGCTTAACGGGGACTCATTATTCACATTTCCATGTTTTGAATCTGGGGCTTTATTTCAATATCTTGGCATAATTCACAGTCCAAGAAACTAATTTTTTAATCTATACTGGCTCTTTATGCAGCCCCTCAGTTCAGCCTCTGTCTGAAACAGGCCGTTTTAGCTCCTGTCTCTTTAAGGCCCCCCTTCCAGTGAGCCCACTCTGTTCTGATTGGTCAGCTCTTGGAAGCTGCCCCTCAGCTGACATCTGGCCACTCCAGAGATTACGCAAACAAACCATGAAACGAACTACAATAGAAGGAATTTGCTACTTTTTCTCAGTTTCTTAAATACATCCGTACACGTTCAGTCTTACCGACAAAGGTGACGGAACAGACGGCTGTTTATGGGTACACAACGTCAGCTCGTCAGCAAGGTAGAACAAAAACTGTCATAAACGAAGTGTTCAGAGCAAGTTGAAGCCCTGGATTTTGACTGTCAGGGAGCATTTCTTCATATGTTAAACTCAACTTTTCAAACATGTTTAACATAGATATTCAACATCATAAAACCATATAAATACCAGAAAATCTCCTTTAATTTAGCTCAGATTCAGGAAACATCATAGACATAGTTAAACTAAAAAAGCAAATCTTTGCTGTGAACTGAATGTTGTTTAAAGCTGTTTGAAACAACAACCATTTCAGGTATTTTTCTGAGAAATACCATCTCCAAGTCTGATAGTAATATCACAGCAAGTTTCCAACAAAAGGTCAGTGAAAATGGATTCCAAACCACCAGAATGAACTTTAACTACATCTGCACTGCAGTCTGCGGCACACCGCCGCTGTAAAATTGTGAGCACCGCTGCTAAAATTTCACACAGTCATTAATATCAATGGGCTACTAATGATTTTCACTTGCACAATAACACCCTACATTAGTGTGGAGCTGTTTTGAGTCATTCTCCCACTCTTCATTCTTTAAACGACATCTACGTGAAAGGTAATGTAAGAGTAGCATAGCTCCATTAAGGAATAGGTCAGTGCATAATGTGTGTGGACGTGTAGTGAGTGTGTGTAGTTGAGTGGGCGGCAGAAAAGTGACGGTGAATGTGAGCAGTGGTTCAGGAAAAGGTTAGCAGTAAATGTACAGCACAGGCTACAGTGCGTCGGTTAATAAATGCTGCAGCTCCTCAGCACCAAAAAAACCCTTGTCTATTGAAGGGGGTTAGCCCTGAAGTTAGCAACTACGCGTTAGCCTAACCTGACCAGGCTGACTTAAGGTGGACTGACCTTTAAGGTGGACCAGCGATTCTCATTTTAGTGTCAGTCTCAGCTGCTCTTTAACAGAGAACAGAGAAATGTGTGGCTGATTAGTGTCTTGAGTTTTTGATAAGTGGACATTCGTAACACAAGAAATAATAGCTGGAGAGCAAAATTAGCTGTGTGAGTTTGGTCTGCTACACCCAGTGGCCCAAACGGAGACCACGGCCTTGCCTGGAGATAGAGAAAGAGAGGAAATGTCGAAAGCAGAGCGATAGTACGCGGAACTGTGGCAAGCGAGGAAGAGTGGCTAGGCTAAGCTAGGCTAACTGCTAATCCATACAAACCAGCAGTTCCAACAATCATGCTGGCTAATGATGATAAAATGGATGATAAAACCCCCCATCAGCTCTGGCCACTCGTTGACACTCACCAGCTGTCAACATCAAACTGAGTCACACACTTTCTCTCTAAGTGCGCTTTAAAGCACTGTGCTGCTAACTATTTGTTCCTATTTCTCTTGGGATTTATATGTTGTTATTGTGTTTTAAGAGAATTTTTAGATATATATCTTTATCCTATCTGTTGTTGCACTTCTATGGGCTAGGAGGAACAACATTTTGTTCTTTGATGGATGCCAGTACACAACAAAATGACAATAAACTGTTGCAGAGCAACAGCAGCAGCTATAGCTGCAAGTTCTTTGTTTCAAATGAAAAACCGACTCTTCAAATTAAGAGAGCATAAATGAAAACCAAACGTAATCTGAATTAGATTTACAATTTCAAATAACTACCTTAGCAGTAGTGTTAATTTTGTCAGCAACTTTTTGTTTAGTCTTATTCTTAGTTCTGTGTCAGATGTCCTTGTTAGTTTTTATCATATTTAGTTTAGTTTTCTTTTAGTTGACTTAAAGTCTTCCCTTAGTTAACTGTTGACATTTTGGTCTTTTTTAGCCATCAGATTATATTGAACATTGCAGTCAATCTAGTCTAGCTAAAACCAGTATTTATTTTTTTTTAATTTTTTGTCATTTTAGACAAACTTATTTCACATAAGATTATATCTTATCATTATCAGATGAAAAACAAGTTGAATAATTAAGAATGCAGCTTTGCAGAAAGTGTGTGGTCTGATGGTATCAGTTTAAGGAATACATCTAGACGTGGAACAGATTTGCATATCTATTTTGAACCAACATGATTGAATAACTGGGGCCCAATACTCTTTAAAACAATGAGGGCTGTACAGACAATAAAACATTTTAAAACCATTTTAAGGTTGCCCAAAGTACAAACTTACCTTTCTGTTCTGAATAATAGAAATAAAAGTAGTTAGCCTAATAAAATTGAAAAGAATACTGTACACACACCAATTAGATTTTGGAAAAGTATTTTTTTAACTACATTTTAGTCTCGCGCACGCTGATATAGTGCTTGGTGACTATGTTTCCAAGAAGTGAAGCAGCCCTGGTGTTCCTCAGGGCTCGATCCTTGGTCCGTTGTTGTTTTCCCTATACATGATCCCGCTTGAAAAAATTATCCGTGACCAAGGGATTCATTTTCACTGTTATGTGCTGTCTTAGTCATGGAAAAAGGTCATTGGCAAACATTTTTAGTCATAGTTTTCATTAACAGAATTAACATTACTTAGCAGTTCAGTAAATTAACAGAACTAAAACCACCAGACAATGACAGGGGTTCATACAACATATAATATTAGTCAAGATAACTTTTGGTGGTGTTAGAAAAACTATTTGTATTTGTTGACTTAACCTAAAATTTTAATGCAGCCCTTTCACTCATATTTTTTAAATTGAAACAAGTTACATTTTACAGTAGTATGCACACATGTACATTATATTATAACACAAGATGCTGAGGTACAGGTGTCCATACTTATCACAAGCTGTGCTGCAGATCATCATGCCTGGTGTTGTCTCATCCCTGTTTTGAGCAGAAAGAGAGACTTTTCCCTGATTGAATGGCCTCCTCCTTTGTGATACATACTATTCCCTGATTTTACTCTGGATTTCAATTTCCATCACATCTGGATGCTGAAAGGCCCTTTTGTGCACCAAGAGAACAATGAAAAGACAGAAAAAGATAGCGAGGGAAAAAGAGGAGAGTTCGAACCTTTTCCGAATATACTTTTCCCAGCGCCGTAACTTATATTAACCTCCTCCTGTTCCATTGTCAGGCCAAACAGTGCCAACAGAGAAAAAAAGGTCAGAGCTGAATAGTGTCATCGGTTTCGAGAGGCAGGGAGAAGGCTGCTTGGTACATTAAAGTGTCTGTCAGTTCAGGTTGAAGACAGTTATTTGGGAAGGAAAAAGAAAGAGAAAAAAGAGATGTCTAATAAAAAAAAAAAGGCTGATAGAAAAAAGGAAATTCGACCCTTTTGATAGTAGGTTCACCAATAAAGCCACAGTCAAATGAAGGGTATTAGGTCTCCTCGGAGGAGATGTCAGATTTGCTTGCATGAATATTCAACCGTCACCTCTCCCTGTTTCTTCTATAAAGCCCTCAGGATTTTAAGAGAGCATTTATTAAAAGTGAGCAAACATTCCTCTCCGGTTACAGATCTGTGCTGTAATAAAACTGTGTTTACCGTATCAGTCTCAGAATTAATAAGACTAAATGCTTGGCTGAGTTCATCTGCAGAGATGAAGCAGATAAGCTGCACTGAAAATCTTCAAAGTTTTGTGACTCAACTACTGTAGATCACAGATATAAAGTTACGCGTCAGGATAAACTGACATTTAGATGTTTTTAAGTGTTCGTCTGTGTGATGTGAGATGTTTGTCCACGAGAAAGACCGAAACACTCTAGAAAAAGCCCACTTGTGCTTAGAATTGCATGTGTAAGTAGTGTGAACGGATTAAAATTTTAAGTGTTTGTATGTGAGATGTTGTATGATGGTTGCAGTTGAAATTGGAGCATTTGAAGAAGTTGAAGTTGAAGCACTGAGGGGTTTGAAGTGTCTGAAATCACAAACTAAGGCCACCCCCTTGGAAAAATGAGCAAACAGGCCTCCTAAAGAGGGAATGCCGTCAAGCAGAGCGTGTATGAAGGAAAAACAAACTAACAGTCCACCGCGAGATTCTCTTAAAATCTATTTATGTTTACAACGATGCCTTGCAGTGTGAAAGGCGGGCATATTTTTCTGAAATTCTTAGCACTATTGGGAATAATCCCAAAAAAAGGACTAGCATTATGAATACTACTAATCAAAAATATGGCGGCACTGCTTGAGGAAATTTTAGGAAAAGGTCATAGATAGTTTTATTCTTGATGTACTAGATATTGTAAACTGTTCCTTAAAACTTACTTAAAACTACTCTAGTTAGGCCTCTACTCAAAAAACACACACTGGATTCCTCTGTTCTGAGTAACTACAGGCCCATGGCCAACGTGCCCTTTCTTGGTAAAATCCTGGAAAGGGCAGTGCTGATACAGCTTTTTACATGACAATGATATTGAAAAATTTCAGTCTGGTTTCAGAAGTAGACATAACACGAGACTGCACTCACTAAAGTCCTAAATTATCTTGGAATGAGTGCAGATAGAAAGAAAGTTTCTGTCCTTGTTCTTCTCGATTTGAGTGCTGCGTTCGATACCATTGATCATGAGATACTTCTGAACAGACTTGAAGGCTGGACTGGTCTTTCAGGAACCACACTGAGCTGGTTTAATACCTACCTCACAGACAGAAATTACTTTGTGAGTCTTGGTGACTATGTTTCTGAGAAGCGAAGCATTCTCTATGGTGTTCCTCAGGGCTCGATCCTTGGTCCGTTGTTGTTTTCCCTATACATGATCCCGCTTGGAAAAATGATCTGTGACCAAGGGATTCATTTTCACTGTTATGCTGATGACACCCAGCTGTATCTATCTGTAGTACCTGAGAATAAGGATGCCCTAAGTCCTTTGCTAAACTGCTTCTCCAGTATTGTGCAGTGGATGAATGGCAATTTTCTCAAACTTAAAAGAGTTTCAAAAACTCAAAAGATTTTACTTTTTTACTATGTCTTAATTGATATTTATACATATATATATATTTTTTCTTTTAATATTTCTTTGGAAAAGCACTTTGAGCTGCATTTTATGTCATGAAAGGTGCTCTATAAATAAATTTCATTATTATTATTATTAAATGTCAATCCATGCCTAAGCAATGAAAGCAGTTAAAATGTAAAGTAAAGAGTAACATGTCACCGCACATGTGCGGGAATGTGGTCCCACCTACACAGTTTCGCTAGCTTGTTGTGCCACATACCACAACCGATTGACTTTGTACTGGAGTTCTCTGAGAAATGCGTAATGTAGTACAAAATCAAGAGGTTGTGTTATGTAGCTCAACAAGACAGCGAAGCTGTAAACAGAACGGTGTTCTCGTACATGCTCAGTGGCATCTGCCTTACTAGGAACATCTCTCCTGAGGATTAGTATCTTATCGCTGATTTTACTCTTTAGGGCTGTTTCTTAACAAGCTGCCATAGCCACTGTCCTCAGGACTGGAGGAACATTGTCACGCAGTGCAGCGGTGTGGCTCATTAACTTGTTTTTAACAGTTTTTGGACAATAACAGAGGTCTATGGCACAGAGGAATAAGATATATCAGACTTTGGATACGTGCACAATACTTGTAAGTAGGATGAGGTCAGATGAGGTGTCAGTTAGTATGTAGGCAGTTGAAATGTCAGTTCAAGAGTTGGAACTAGATGCTAAATAGGCTACATGTGAAATGTCGGTTGAGTCTAAGTGCCTTTAATGTGTTGGAGGGTTAGCAAAAGGAGATCTTGTTTGTGTGTTCTGTCAGACGAGATAGCTCTGCTGTTAATTCCACTTAGTCTTTGTACTGTATCCTCAGTAAATCATTATCCTTTTACAAGGCCAGCACCTGTTACTGATCATCAAAGAAAAAAAAGAACACGACTCAGCTGCAGAGCAAGCTTTTATACTCAAAACTTATTCACATAAAACTCCAGATAAAGTGGCAGACTTTCCTCTTGAGCACCTCTGCAAAGCTGCATGTCATGTCAGATAACTAAAAAGAAGATCAGACAGGTTTCGAATAAAACTCCACGTTAGCCAAATTAATTTGAAAGAGAAAACTAAGACGAACATTAAGATTATTACCCAAACAGTTTACAAACCGTTTTAGTTCAATCACTTACTGTACTTATTGTATTTATGTGCACACTCTTTGAAATGAGGAATCATTACCAACATTTAAGGTGCACTCTCTTTCTGTTTTATCTCCAAATAAAGTGGTTTATATAATCTGTACAAACTGTTGGGTTTTTTACAGTCTGTCTGATTGTCTTACTGCTTGTTTTTCATGACCCGTCTGATTTCTTTTTAGGGACATCACCATGTTCCCTGATGTTAGCAACTAACTTGCCAACAACCATAGACTGTATATAAATATGGATGACGGGTCTTCGCTTCCTTCTGCTGTGCAAAAGTGACGCCAGAATGTCTCCTTTCCGGGAGCTGCCGTCTTGCTTGTGTGACATCATTTGGAGCCAGAGTCCACGCAGCAGAGTCAGGAGGCGGGATGACGGCCAACAGAACACGCCCCCTCAGCCGTCCCACTGCCTGATGGAGGTTTGAGAGTGGCTGTCACAGCTGTCAATCATGATGTCAGACCCCCTTCTATATCATCAAATGACTAATTAAAAACAAACTTATCAGAAACATGAGCACTTGGACAAACATCAGCATGATAAGAACTACCTAATATGACAGAAACCATCTTTGGGAAATATTTATTTGACGTGTACTTTGATTTTTTAGTTCGGCTCATGTCCCATCCATTAACATGGAGGGGGCGGGGCTTATGACCTGTACTGCAGCCAGCCACCAGGGGGTGATCGAGATGTTTTGGCTTCACTTTTGGGGAGCTGTCATGATGTCCACCTTTAAATGCAGTGGATGATGACAACTATATTATCACAATTGATGAAATGAATGGCCTAACCTACAAAAATCAGACTCAAATTGTAATAAACTGCAATTATCCTTTAAACCTCACTTTTCCTAAGGTTTACTATTGTATTTTTTTTGTTTTCTGGGATCTTTCTGGAGTAGTGTCACCACCATCCAGTGTCCATCAACATCACACTCAAAAATGTAATTTAGTTCAATCTGCATATTCAAAACCTGCCGACAAGTAGTATGTACTGCAGTCTGGAATTGGGACACAGCTCTCGTCTTGTCATTCTGAAGTATTTGGTTCAAATATCGGTGCTGGGTGGAAGATCTGATTGGAGAGTGTAAGTGATCGACATTATCAGATTGAAGCATTTCTTTGAGGCACAGCTCTGCCAGAAGCTCAAAATAATCACATTGGTTAGATGAACACTAGTGGTTTAGAGCCAAGCAGCTGCGTTTTGAGTTCTTAGACTGAAAAAAAGGCAAAAAAAGTAGAAGAAGAGAAGGCTACAATAAAGGTTAAATCTAAAAGTCCTGAAAGGGCTGAGAAAAGGTTGGGAAATTTGAACAGCTACAATTCCATGACAACTGATTAAATTTCCATCTGTTAATGAAGATCGTGTGATGCGATCGAAAGCTCCAGAGTAGCTACCAAATGAACGTCGTGTGGGATTATTTTTTCAACTGGTGTTTCCAAGGTGAAGAATTACCAAAAAGTAAAGACAAAACTGAGATCCAGTGTCTTCATAGGCTTTTAAATACAATTAATTATTAACAAATTCTGAAAAAACATATAGAAATAGAATAAAATGCATTACTTTTGCTTTGCCAAAGACTGCATTCATGTCTGTTATTTCTTCAGCTCCCTCATGATTCAGTGTCATTTAGATATAAATCCTTTCATTGGAGGTGGGCATGACTTTAAAAGCCTACTCCGAGGTTTTAATGATAAATATTAATATGTCATGTATTTCATATATTTCATATACTGGCCCTGTGGCAGAAAATTACTGTACCGTGTGTTACTCTGTGTTCCTGGATGCTGACAACACTCCACCCTTAATAATCAGAAGAGGCCCACAGAGCTGAGCGGTCACATGCAACAAACACATGGAGCTTCTTGGTGACTCAGCAGGTCAAAGAATACATGTGCTCTCAGTGTTATTAGCTTGAACTCAGACTATTAGTCAGTGGTAGGGCAACTATCTATCCCATTTTGTTTCCTTTGACTGTCTATTATGTTGATAAAGCCTTTGTCCTCATTAAATAAAACTTAATAAACCTGTACTTCTGAACTCAAGTGTGTAATAAAGCAGTTAATACAAAAAAAAGTAGCAGTGGCAGTGCTGTCTGTTTGGTTGTGTCTTGGGAAGCCAGTGAGGGATCATATCCTGTTGCTGCACTAACAAATCCCACAGTTTGATTGGGTTGTCGGCACAAGGGGAAGGGGATCTTTGGGATAAGATGTCTGTGAAGGTTCACCTCAATCATCCAATGATAGGATGTCTGAAGAAAGTTGTTTTGCTCAACAAAGATTCATCATATTCTCTAGGTCCAAGCTATTGTGTTGAAAAACACCTTCTGCAATGTGACCACATCCACCAGTAGGGAAGTAGGGCTAGATTTCTCCTGGAGAAAGTCCGTTTCCACCATCTTTTCTGTTTGGAGCCAGGACATCGAGTGCGGAGTGTTGCCTTTCACACTCTGGAAACACGCCCCACTACCTTGGACTGGAGCTAACGCTAGTTTATCTGAGATGGAGCATGTACGAAAGTGGTCCTTTAAACTGGTACTGTTAAGTTGAGTTTTTGCACAACATGCACTTTGTTCTCTCTGGTGGGACGTCATGTTCTCTCGTCCTCTATTTCGGAATGAGCTTCTCATCATTTTCTTCAGCAAATCACTGCCTTGCTCTTGTTTGTTAAATTTGATATCATTATCTTCTTTGTTACCATGTATTAGGTAGCCAGTGCTAATTTTTGTCTGTCACACCATTTTCAAAATTTGTGTTGCATAGCAACCAGGTTGACGATAATGCTTGTTGACTTCTCTCTGTTCTGGTGACTCCTGGAGCAGAGCTTTGGGTCTGATTGAGTGAGAAAAATGTTCCCCATCGAAATAAAGCTTTTTATTTCAAACAGTGAAAACAACCTAAAATTTATGCCACAGCTGAAAATTATATCCTTTATGCCTATTCATCTGCAAACTTTGATCAAGTGGAGTCATACGGTGATATGCTGCAGCTGTTGCAAATATCAAAGGTGACTCTGCTGGTATTCATCAGACCCAGTACCTTTATCTGCTTGGAATAAATTCCTATCTCCACTCGCCGTTTTCGCTCTTTTTACCTATTTTTGCCTTTAATTTCCCTTTAATTTCCTTTCTTCTAATGTATTATAATCATTATGTAATCACAGAAATAATGCGGGTGTAGTTTGATGTGGTGAGTGTAGTCAGATGTATGCTTTGTTGCAGCTGTAACCACATCCAACAGTGATGTCATGGGGTCCTGGAGTGCATCTGTATGTCACTTCGGGGGGGGGGGCTAGCTAGCTAATTAACATTAGCTAAAGCTATATGTCTCAGGTAAAGCTGGCATCCCAGTCCCAGTTGATGATCCAAGTAAAACCCATGGAAATAAAGGATTGTTCTTATATTGTAAAGCTAGATAACCTAGTCCTAGTATTATTCTACAATATTATTAGAAAAATTTTTATATCAGACTGATATTTCTCGAAGACCAATGAGATGGAGATAGCCTACATAAGGAGTTACTTGGACAAGCAACACAAATGTTAAATTTATGTTTTACTGTGAGTATTTTCAAACAATGTTTTACTTTTACTTGAGAAAAGGATTTTGGGATGAGGATCTAGAACTAATGAGTTTGGTAAACGTTACCAAAAGCAGAACACAGATGCTAATGTTACCCTAAACTCTGATATAGTAGCGTCTGTGTCAGGCCGGCTTCCACACAGCTGACGTGTCAATCTTGAACGGATGTTCTGCTAATGTCACCCCCCAAAATAATAGTTAGCGAATAATATGGTAACTCTTGGCCTTGGAAGTATCACTAGGTTACTACTGTATGTAATAAGATTAAAGTTAGTTAGTCAGGTATGCTAATGTTTACAGCTTACACTGATACACACACTGTTTAATACATTACTTAACATTCTTACTCTTGTACTTTTCATTTCAGAAAGGGGATAAAGACAGGAAATGGGGAGGGAGATATGGGAATACAGGTGATGATTCAGGTGGGAAAAGCAGATCATGTCAGGTTTAGTTCACAGTGAAAGTTAGGATGTGACTGGTGAGAAGGTCACTGCATCACTTGGTAGAAGAAGAAAAAGAAAAGAGGTTTGCTCAAATGGAACCTAAAAAACACATTGCATGTTTAGACACAGCAGCATTTTCATGCAGTGGAAAAACACATGAATTAAATTGGTTCACTTGCTTCCCAGTTTGGGTAAACAACCTCCATGTCACCATGGCAGCAGAGTGCTGCAAGCAGGGCAGCATTGATGCAAAAACACCTCCAGCTCTAAATGTTTACATCTGTATGAACAGGTATATCTAGAGAACACACATGTTTGACCTGTGAGATAGGACAGATCTGATAATCATGAATTAATCAGATTTTGGTTATGTAGGACAGCAGCTGGCCGATACGGGGGACTGTGATAATCACGTTGTCTGATCGTCAGAGGAATTCAAACCCAAAGGCGGCTCCTTGTGTCAGATGATACAAGTAGATTGCAGAGTCTTAAAAGTCCTATTTATTCAGTTTTAACATTGTTTATTTTGGCCTTGTTTATCTGTTTATTTTTTATAATAGCTGCCAGGACATCACATAAAGTTGTGAACACATTTCTGTGACATTTATTGGAAAGTTACACCCATGAGCCAACCCACTTTGATTTTGCTCAGTTATCAAGGAGATGGCTCAGTCGTCATCACATGATCTAAGTATGTAACTACTTTGGGATGTACCAGCAGAGAGACTGTGTTGAATCCTTGTGACGTGAAGACTCTGGCGAGATGTTCCAACAGCCGAACCATGTAAGGGAGTCCCACTGGGATGCTCCTAATGGGGCATCTGTTGCTGGACTAGCGCCCATCCTGGAACCGCTCTGCTTCCCTGGCTGTCGGTGCCATTTCCTGAGGTTTTGAATCTGGTTCCCCATCCTGCAGTAGTTCAGCCTCACCTGATGTCTCTCTCTCTGAATGATGTCTTTTCTTGTCTCTTTTCCTCTGTGTATGTCTGAATGGTGTGATTTGAGTCTCCCCTGTGTGCATGTCCTCCTGCCAGGGCTCCATGTTGATGGAGGTTGTGTGGCTCAGGTCCTGTTCTGTTCTGGTGGCACCTGGAAGCTGCTTGGTGTCCTCTTCATCACATTCATTCCTGAGGTTTCTTCCATTTTTCCCCCCCATTAAAGTGAGTTTTTCCTTACTCGAATCGAGGGTCTAAGGATGGGTGATGTATTGCTGTACAGACTGTAAAGCCCTCTGAAGCAAATTTGTGTTTTGTGATATTGGGCTATACAAATAAAATTGACTTGACATTGATTCATTGTCCATTCTGTTCTTAAAAGAGCACTCCACAGATTTAGCATTGCACAAAAAAACGATGGAAATCAATACAGCAGAACCAGTGATTTTATTCACTGCATCCTTCTCTCTGTGTTCTGTGTTGAAGGTCTTCACGACTGATCTTTTGTGTTGTAAGTGGTATTTGCTGATATTGTTCTGTACTGTATTAGTGGAAAGTTCCAAAAAAAGCTAGTAAATGGACCTTGAGTTAAGATTATACGTAGGTTCTGTAGGCTAAGAAAGAACATTTACACTCTTCTCTCTCTTTCTTCCTAATTATATTTTTATGCCAATCCTTTTTTTTCCTGTTCTCCAGCCAGTCTTCACTAAATTTGGTACATATCTTTTTTTTGGCATATACCATAGATTGCCATATACATCATGAGACAAACTCTTGTGTAGAAGACTCATTGTGTAACTGCAATCAAATAAATTCAAACTTTGAGTGATCCTACAAAATTTGATTGTATTAGAGCAACACGAAAACATTTTTATGGCCATAAGCATGGACAGTTTGTGCTCATAACTTGTGGTCATGCGTAATTTAAAATTTGATATATTAATTTTTCTTCCAAGCCCTGATTTTCCTGATCAGGATTGATATTCTCAGCTAATCAGCATGATTGTCACTATGTGTATTTGATGCAGATTTAATTTAGTAGTATGCACTTGTTTTGAAATAAACTGGGCTCAAGATAAGAGCACAGCTACTGAAAATCTTTTCGTGCTTTGCCATTTCACTATTTTTATTTTGATCTATTCTGTACAAACATCTATTGCATGTCTGTCTGTTCTGTTGCTGTTCTGACGTTTCTTCGTTTTTCTTTTCCTCTGCAAGAAGGATTTTCTCAGGTGAAGTGTCTCCTTATCTGAAACAAAGGAGGTTGCAAAGCTATTTGAGGAGGGAGGGAGATTTATGAATAGAAGTTAATTGACATGGTTTGAAACAGATGATAGTTTTGTTAAAAGGGCATTAACTCAAGGTGCAAACTACAGGGGAGCTTGGCTCCTCTTAATAAGACATGAGCTTCCCTGAAAACATGATTTATGACATTTTTGGGGGGGGGGGGGGGGGGGGGGGGTCTCTAAAATATTGAATATGCTATTTTGCCATGCATTTTTGTTTTTCTGTATCTTCATCATCATGAATCATGCATAAAATTGGGCTATTCTTGATGTATGATTCATGAATAAGGATGATTCATCACTTATTGGCTTTAGTAATGTTACATGCATGCTATTCTCACCATCATCATCGAGGCATGGCGACACAATATCATAAACTTGACTCACTTTTACTCAAATTCTTGGCCCCACTCAGTCTATTACTCAGCTTTTCTCCAAATCGACATTACTCACAAATTTACCCTGAACTCCCCTCTCCCACCCCCCGTATTAACTGATTAGATATGAAGACTTGTCGCAATACTGGACACTGACCAACAAAACCAGCTCCTCTAATTTAAAGAAGGTAAAGAGATTTTTATCTAAATGCTCCAAAATTAGCTAAATTTCAATCCAGTTATGATGTTTTTACTAAAGTGTGTCATAACTGAGTGAATACTTAAACACTTATCTTTTACCAGTGTCTTCATTTAACATATAAAAAGAAAGAAATTCTCCTGACAGCGTCTCTTTAAACTCCAAAGTTTCTATCTTAGAAACTTTTTAAGTTAAAATAAACAGTATCACTGCTTCATAAAAAGCAGAGCACTCCACTGAATGTGTACCCAGATAACTTAGTTAATTAAAAGCAGATTAAAAATATGATTGACTCATTTTCCACTTTCTGCCAGCAACCCTTACCCTTACCTCACAAAAATAAACACAGTTTTGTGAGAATCCAGGCCTGTGATACCAATCCTTCTCCCTTAATGTCCTTTATGTGTATGTTTGTTTGTTCTCTAGAGGACCAGCGTGAGTGAGAGAAGGCCGAGTGCTAAAAATCCCATAGCAACAGGCAGATGATACCAGTAAACAACGTTGATGGAAGGTGAAGTTTCTGTTTGTCCCTGAGTCCATATGTGTTTGGATGAAGGTAGAGTACATGGGCCAAATACATCTCACATCCTTTGTACCTGAATTAAAAAACATTATTTTTTATTTTCATAAACTCTTGTATTTCAGGAAATTCTGTTTTTGTTTTTTTATTTCCGTATTTTGAGACTAATCCCAAGAAAAACGTCAGAAGGTCATTTCAGGAAGTGCCCTAAAACGACATGTTTACATTCAAGTGACAGTGACCTCTAGTGGCCATAGTTTATAATGACAGTGATGTTTTTTATGACAACAACTCAACCCTAAACTTAATGAAGTATTAACCCAAATTAATATTCTTATCCTAACCTTAACAACGTACTTATACCTACCCAAGATTTTAAAGTAACCAAACCTTAAATTGGCAATAATTGATATTTTTTATAATTCATGAAATGTCAGTGTGTAATGTGTTGTTGGTGGCTCATAGTGGTGAACCTACTGCAGCTCCCCTCCCCTTGTTAGCAAACAGTTGCTTATTTCCATATCCAGCAGTTACGGAGCAACATTATTATTCATTTAGAGTCGTGTTTCTGTCCACCTGGTGAATTTAAGTCCAATATTCACTCTCTTATAGCTCTGTTTTTACTCTCTACCAACTCCTGAGGGAAATATCTGGCTCTTTAGCTGCTAAATGTTCCACTATGTTCACCAGCTACACTACAGCTAACTTGTGTCTGTTTGCTGTTTGGCGCTGAGCAGGTAGTGTACAGTGAGTTTTTAGAGCTTTTTCTCTGAAAATGGCGCTATGAGAGCGCTGAGAGTGAACCAAAACAGTAAAGTTGCAGCCGGACAACTAAACAATGAGCTGAAACTCACTATAAAGCTCCATAAAGCTGAGAAGAGCTGCAGAGACACTGATAATTCTCTGTAGATTCATCACTACGAGCCAAACACATTACACACTAACATTTAATACATTGTTATTATGAAAAATATCAATTATAGCCACTTTAAACCCCAAAACTTACCATTTACTCACCTCTGGGCCTGTTTGATCAAATACATAGTTGTAGAAATGAAGGAGCTCCAGGATCTAAACTCAGAAACTAAACACTGATGTTTATCTATATCTATACCTGGTGATTCTGAGGCCATGAAATGTGATAAGTCAGCACTCTGTGGCTCTGACTCTTGCATCTCTTTCATGTAATGTTAGAAACAGAATCATAAAAGCTCCTAAAAGGACCATCAGCTAATTACTTAAAGTGTAAATGTGATTTCTGTCGTGGAGCCCATATCCTTGATGAACAAGGAGTTTGCCGTCAGGGTTTGTGTCTTCTGGTCAAGGACCGAAAGCAGTCTTGCCAGTAAATTTCGTAAAGTCCTAAATTGCCCAGACAAGGGAAGGATTTCCACCAGACTGAAGGTACAAGAGTTCAAGGTAACCTGTCCTGCCGCTCCTCCTCACTCCCACACTGCTCTTTGTTTGGATCCAAGTCACAATTAAAAGCTGGGAAGAGCTCAAAAAATACTTTGATAGGATACAGTTGTGTGGGAAGGACATGATGTAATTCAGGATTTTTTTTTTTTAGTTTTAAAATAACAGTATATTTCAGGAATTAAAGGTTTGGCTTTAATTGGCAGGAAAATCTATTGGTTTTTACCTCTACATGTCTTGTAAATGGACAGTACAGCGAAAGCTTAAATTAATTAGATACTATTTGCACTTAATTTAACTCAAAATTCAATTATATTTCCACTTTATATCACAATGAAACTAAAATATAGACTTGAATTGGATTTGAGCACAACTCTGAGTTCCTCCCCTCCAACTCCTCTGAGAGGATATGTTTGGTTTTTTTCTCAAAACCTGCGCTCTGTTCAGCTCCTTTCATTCAGAAGATAGATCTGTATTGATGCTAATAATCCATCAGTCCCCTCCCGACCTAACCAGTGCTTCACGTCGGAGCCCGTGCAGCTCAATCTTCCCTCTATTACTGGAGTAATAGGAAGCAGGCAGATGGAATCCAACCTCTTCTCCCCCGTTTGTCATTACTGCCAAAGCGGCCGGAGCACAGAGGGCCAATAAAAGTAATTCAGACATGATGAAGGAAAAAATTTGGGCAAAAGATGAATCAGCTTGAATTTGCAAAGAATTTTTGGAAACGCAAGAAGCAGAGCGAGTCTACATCAGTGCAGAAAACCCTGTACAAAAAAGCACATGACACACTCATTCAAACACACACACACACACACACACACACACATTTCCCAGTCTGAGTGGGAGGGCATCTATCTTTCTCTTACTGGTCTCTGTGCTACTGGAGCAAAGGCAAACGGAGGAGAGAGGACACACAAGAGGGAACACGCAGTTCCTCCCTTCACTCAGGATTTTTTTTTTTTTGGAAGGGAAGTAGTCCACTGGTGCTGCCTCGTATCATATAACATCATGCTGCAGTTGACTAATATGGCAAATAGAAATATCAGAAGATAATTGAAGAAGGCGGAGAAGAATCTATGAATCAGAGCGAGCATGCTGTATTTCTAAAGAACTAAAAAAAACTGAATGAATGAATCATCTGAGGTAAACAAACAGAGGGGAGAAAACAAAGTTTCTATCAAAACTCCATTTCTTCCTTCTTTGTTGTGTTTCTGGCTCCGGATTGTATGTTCAGCACATCACGTCTAAAGAATTCAAACACTCCTCAAACCAAACCTGCAGCAATATTTGATTTTCCTCCTGTTGGGTTTTTTATTTTGTATTTCAATCAGATCCCTCCCTTTACCCTGTCCATTTTCACAAAGGAAAAAAATGATGGTGAAATTGGTTTTAAAAGCAGATATTTTGGGGTTGAAGCTGCTAATTGTTCATATCGGCCAAAAACTGATCATCGTTATAGCTGAAAATTGGCTCCCAAAAGTTTTTGTTGCTCCAGACTAACCGTTTAGGTCAAGAGCAGATCTTACAACATCTCTTGTTTTGATGGAAAAACTGACCCAATTCTATCACATTGATTTACAGTGGACATTAAGACACTGACATGAGGTTTGTTAAGTTTTATGCATGTTATGACCCCTCCCACCATGGACATAAACTTTTTCGAACACTCTCCTCCGACAAGAGGCTGCAGTCCGTCTTGACCAAAAACTTCTCGCCACAAGAATAGTCTCTTCCTGACTGCAGCCGGCCTCATCAACAAGGTCCTCGACCCCCCACTCTATCCCACTCATAGTCACCACAAATTATATGAATGTGAAATCTATAATCTTATAATGCACATACGTGAACTCATCACATCTAACATGGTGTAAACTCTACAGCTCTCTTCACATAGAACATTTTTTACTTATTCTTTATTGTAAAATTAGATTTATATATTCATAGCACCTGTCTCTTGTGGTAATTCTTCTCACTTTGTATAGATACTTGTTTTCTCTCCACTACTTTACTTGTTATGCAGCAGTACACCAAGACAAATTCCTTGTATGTGAAAACGTATTTGGCAATTAATCTGATTCTGATTCTGGGTTATTTCCTCTTTAACTGAGTTTGAGGCAGGAACAGTGTCTGGTTGTACATAGCATGAAGCAGACTGAGTAAATATTCAGCATCTCTATCATATTGTAAGCTGATAGCATCGACTGACTGATATCTGCTATTAAATACTGTAAAAGGCTAAAATCAGACTCATAAAAAAACAGCAAAATTTCATCAATTAATTTCAATGAAATCTCCATTATGACTGCATTTGCTAGTAAATTCATGCAGATCTTTCATATACAGTTTGACACATAAATTCATGCTGTTGACCAACTGCAAAGTATCTTTACAGTGCTGACCTTGGAGCGAGTTGGAGAGTCCAAAATGGAAGAAGCCATCATTTTTGTGTTGCACTATCCAATTTTCTCAACCATTCAACCACTCAACCTCAGCGTTGATGTTGGACGTTTCTGCAAAACCCTGAATCACCTTCAATGATGATGGTTTTTTAACGTTCAGCGCCAGATTTTTTTAAATTCTAACTGTCTACAACATTTGTAAGGCTGAGAAACGACTGTGGTTATGGCTTATACACTTTGGTTAATGTAAATTTAGGGTTTGGCAACTAAAACATTTGGTTATGGTTATGCAAAGATCGTGGTTACGGTTGATAAAAAGGAGAACATTAATCGCTGGTTCATGACGAGACTCCAAAAGGACTCAATACTTCTTGTGTTGGAACTGAATGTTGACATTGGACGTAAATCAAGATGAAGAATTGTCCAATACATAAGTAATACTGGACTAAAATAACTCAACAGAAGAGATATTGTCTTGAGACACTTGTGGACAGTACAAATACGTTGGCGATGGGGTGATTTTCCAGTGGAATAAATTTTGCTGTGCAACTTTCTGGTCTACCCAAACACAAAGGGGTTAGAAGCTAGTTTTACCAACATTGTTCTGCTCTTTTATATTATCAGCAGGCATCATTGACAGCAGTAAAAGGTCAGTAAAAGGTCAAAATCAGTCTGATCTACTCTTTCGGCCCTTTAAATTGGCCTTGGAAACTATTTTAAAAATGTCAAACAAGCTTTGCAAATCCACTCAGATTTCATTTCAGTTGTAAAAGACAGAACTGAACAACCCTGAACCTGCTGACCACCACAGCTGCACGATAGATTGGTGGACATTGGTGGATCAGATTTTTTTTTGTGCAAAGCCTTGAGATCTGAATATGGAAATGAGGTCACCGCCGCACCATAGGCAGCTGCAATAAAGCAGGATGACCTTAAGCACGTCTCATGTCTCTTGAAACAAATTTCCTCGTTTCCTCTCTCCTCGCTTGGTTTCCTCATGTCTCTCCATGCATCCATGATGGGAGGGACTAAGACGCAAGGAAAAGACGCAAGTGAGGGAAACGTGGATGCAATTTAAGAGACTTCGGATGCACCCTTTCTAGTGCTGAGATCGGGTTAGGGTTAGGGTTGTCCTAACCCTAACCCTCAATCAAAGATGGAAGTCAAATCAAAAAGATTGTCTAGGAGCCCTAAATCCTGCTCAGACTTAACTAGTTAGAGCCAACATACTGAAAAATCATCAACTTAAAACTGAAAAGGTTTATTTTAATCATATGTTCACTGTTTGAAAAAACACCTACATACACAAAAAGGCCAATAGCCTAAAAAATGAAAATAATGATGCTACTTTTAAGTGGCTAGTTGGTAAATCCAGCACTAGATTGGCAAATTATAACTCAAAAGAAATGTAAAGGTTTTGAAAATGAAGTCTTCCTACAGT
This sequence comes from Thunnus thynnus, assembly GCF_963924715.1. Taxonomy (NCBI): domain Eukaryota; kingdom Metazoa; phylum Chordata; class Actinopteri; order Scombriformes; family Scombridae; genus Thunnus; species Thunnus thynnus. Next base: position 3,602,235 of record NC_089532.1, on the reverse strand, counting down.
CAGCTTGAAAGTGTGTAAATTTTGACACACCATTATTTATTAGATAGATCGATAGATAGTCATGCAGTCCTGACATACAGTTAAATTATTGAAGATAAAAACACAATAAAGCTAAAATCTTATTTCCATTGTGGTCCTCTGAGGGGAAAAAGGGGGGTAGGATGGCAGATACTCAAGTCAGGCAACACATGCAATAACAAAATATAATCAAACTAACCAACAATGACCAAAACAGAATAATCATACAACATGCAAAACAAACTTATCCAAACACGAACCATTTCTTTATTAAAAGTTTAAAACCCCTCTCAGTCTGCTGTTGCTTCAGAGAACTGCAGCAGTGTATAAAAATGTGTTTTTCATGCAGAACTCTTGAATTTGAAAGGAATGATGTTTGTTAAGTTACATCTTGTTGCATAGTTATAATGATCTCTGATGTAGAAGTAACTGGGAGCTGTATCCTTCATTATTCTGTAAGTGATACCTAATTTAGTTTGTATCATCCTTCTTTCCACGCTGACATAATTAAGGTTTTGGAAGTGTGCCGGCTCCAAATGTGTTCAGAGAGGAAATTTGAGTACAACTATAATAAGCTTTTATTGAGCAGTCTGCAGCTTGTTTTTTAATGAGTTGTGGAGAACTGCTGCACCAGAAGGTGGCAGCATAATCAAAGTGACACTGAATCAGAGCCCCAGCCAGAATTTTCTAATGTTGCACTATCTAGCAGAACTGCTTTTCTGGCTAAGTATTTAGTCTATCGACACATTTTCCTGAGTGCTTTTAATGCCATGGCCTCCCCCTGTAAACTGATTATCGAGAATACAGCCTAAATAATTTACAGCAGTTTTTGCTGCTATTGCTTTCTGCCCTACCTTAAAGGTAGGGTCAGTAATTCTAATCCAATACACTTTTTTTTTGGCAAATTCAGCGAATATCTCATCACGGTCCGCTAGCTGTCCGTTCTGTGGGTGTGCTGAAAAAAAGTACAGTGTCCATACACGGCATTGGCTCTGTAAACAAGTCACGCAACACTAATCTGGCCAATCAGCAGGGGGCGTTCACGTTAGTGCACAGGACAGCATCATCTGCGTAAAGAAAGAGATCACTTGAACAGTCATTAATATACAATGAAAAAAGTAGTTGTCCCAGGACATTCCCCTTAGGGACCCCACAAGTTATGGGCTCAGGTCTAGAAAGTGTCCCATTAACATCCACCTTTTGAAGTCTACCTGAAATATAAGACTTAATACATTTGGCGGCTGCTTCACTGAACCAACAGCTATTAGTTTGTACAACAAGATCTCATGATCTACAGTATTTTTTGGAGATCAAGCAGGACCGTACAACAGAGGTTGCCAGCATCTTCCTCCTTCCTGATGTGGTCAGGTAAGGACAGAATACAGGTTTCAGTCGAGTCGAATGGGCTCTTCTAAATCCTGACTGTAACTCATACAATATATTTAGCCCTGAAAAGAACTGAGACTGGTCTGTAGTTTCCTTTGTCTAATTTGTTAACTTTTATATAGAGAGGAATAACTCAAGCACTCTTAGACTCAGTTGGAACTTTTCTTTGCTTGATAGACAGATTTATTATATGGAGCAATTATTTTGTTCATTAAGTCTTTTGAACAAAGAGCTTTCATATATTCTGTTAAAAAGAAAAAGAGCTGGTCTTAATTCCATATAGGGAATAATAACTCTGCACCTCGTCTTCATTATAAAAACCAGAATAACAGAGAAGTTGCTAAATAAGATTACTTGCAACTGTTAGTCATTAAAAATTTCTGTGACATAGCACTTGATGTTCTGTAATTCCCTGGTTAAACTGAATATAGCATGGCATGTGAAGCCTAAAACATCAGACAAACTGAAAAGTCTGCATCACACCATGACTTATGCTGAAAATATTTCAAGCTGAGCCTTCTTGTTAGACATCAGACCACACATACAGTATGTGGTGGTAATAAATACTGTAGACATTAGACTGATTCATCAGGAAAATCCCATAAAATTCACATTAACAGCACAAATAAATAAGCAATCAATGCAAAGTTTCCCTGTGTGTCTTTACAAAAAAACATGGAAAAATTTAAACCATAAGCTTCTCTCTGCCGCACCAGTCTGTCTCTATGTAAATTCTATTTATGTTTCTATTCTAATAGAGTTAAAGCCGCTCTGTAAGCTCTGTTGTAAATTGGCATTTTCTAAGTGGCAACAGGAGGTAACAGCATGTTCATCTTTACTGCAACTGACCAGTCTGAGATGGTTTATAGCAAAGTCATCTCAAGAGCAACAACTTCTAATTTGGATGAGAAATGCAAAGAGGACAAGTAGCTTCGGTGGCACTGATGTAGTTTCCTCCTGTGAAATGTATGATTGATTATTCTGTTTGTAAAACACACAGGTAAATTCATCAGCAACACTGACATAAACCGCTACGCACATTTAACCGTAACTTGATTTTAAAGCATCATCTGAATCAGTTTGATACCCTGCATTCTTAATTGATACTCTATATTATAGGTATATAATGACATAATTGGGAATCACCTTATGTGGTAATGTAATCCATAAACAAATGTGTTTCTTTATGAAAACTCATGAAGCAACAACGATTTACATCAATGCTTGGTGGTCTGAAGTTAATACTCACAAATACCTTAAAAACTAAAAATGGAAAAAAAGGAAAATTCTAATTTTTTAAACCAATTGTATTACTTTCCAGCCCTCTGATAGCTTTTCATTAGCAAATATCTGAGATCTTGGTCTGTTTTTGTCAGTCACACGACCCTCGTCGTAATAAATAATACATTTCTGATGATGAAGTTCTGCTCTGCATGTTCAAACATCCACCGCTGCTGCTGTTTATTATCAACATCTCTGGCTGCTCGTCTTGTCTTCACCACTTTGCCACCTCCGGATCTGTCGATACCTGTAGAAGCAAGAAGTGGACACAATAAGGTGAACTTGATAATATTATGCAATACGGTACAGCTTCAGACATGACCGCAGAGAATTTGTCTCTGACACATCATGGACAATATTTACACATACAACAAAGTCATGCAACGAAGGCAACAAGTACGTCAAACTGCAACACTCAAAGCAGATATGATAGATGGAAACATTCATAATCCTGTTGGGAAATTATGTCAAAACTGGAATATAAGAAGGATATACAGAAGAAAATATAGCCTCAAATGTAAAAATAAAGAGAATAAACAGTCAGTTAAGGAAAAAAAACTGAATCTAAACAATAAAAAAGACATTTTTAATTTCTATCAACACATGCAACTAATATATTTCTAGTGAAGAGTTAGGATTATTGTGATCTTATTGATTATAATGCACAAAATAACAGTAGGCTACAGCCATTAAATATACAGTATGTGACTGGTGAATGGAGAAACAGCAATAAACAGTAAAACAGCATGACTCCAGATAATACTGATGTTTTATTGCCTTCATCATAACATCAGTTACAGCTTATTGTGAATTTACATAATCAAAATGTATCACATGGACTCAGAAAGGTGATTAAAGTTGAATCAAATCCAAACCAAACATGCAGCAGCTTCAATCTGGAGGTTTTTGTTCAAATTTCAGTTCAGTGTTAATTACAGTTTATAGGATCAGATATTTTCTTGGTGGATATAAATTGTGCTGGTGGCTCCATTTGGTCTCATGGTGTTTTTTTTTATTGTGTTCTATCTCTTTTAATGATTAACTCTGAGCAGATGACCGCTCAGAAATGACAGATGTTCAGTTTGTGGTCACTTAACTTCTACTTATATATGGCATATGTCTTATAAAGACTACAGAAAAAAAATAATGCCAAAAAAGCATTTTATTCGTCAGCTGTGTAAAGTTACTGACCCTCCTCCTCCTGTGCGCAGCGCTGCCGGGCAGCTCTCCAAAAAGGCGTGACCAGTGACGTCTCCGGATCGGCCAGACCCATAAACCTGGTACTTTGAGAATCCAGTGGAAAGAGAGGGATAAAGGAAATACTGAAACGCGAGGAGTGAAGTTCTTGGAGGAATAACGCGGAGGGAATAAGCGTCTGTTCATGTGATGCGTGTTTATAGTTTCACTTTTACGCGTCACGGCTGTTTTTTTTTCTGCCTTCAGCAGCGGCGGCAACAACGGAGGCGCTGAAAACCGACAAAAACTCCAACAACAACAACAACAACAGCAGCAGCAGCAGATCACCGGCTGAAACCACTGACAGGTTCGTGACATGAAATAATATTTTTTAATCTCCAACTTTACTACCATAGAAGAAGAGAAAAGACTTTGACTGCGGTGCGTTTCGGGGGAAAAGTGACCTGTGGTTCGGATTCAGGTTGAACAGGTGCAGCTTCTGCTCTGATCCTGAAAGTAAATTCTTTCTCTTTATAAGAATTATCTGGATTTAAGAAGCTGAGCTCCAGCAACAACTTAAACGATGCTTTGCAGCCTCAATATGTTAAAAGGCAATTCATTGTGATTGTTTTATTGATTATTTGTCAGGGTGGCAACTTGTTAGAATCAGCTGAATCACTGCAAAAGGAGCAAAAAGGTTTAAATTGAAGAAGTGGTTTTGTTTCAGGCTGTAGGATTCTTTAATTTTTAAGGGAATCCTAAAATATTTCTTTAACTCCTGGAAATATGACAAGAGTTTATTACAGTGTGATCAAAGGTGATGGTGAAAGATATCAACAAATATGATAATGTTGCTCTGTGTTCAGTATCTACTGATAAAACCAAACTATAGTCCTGTGCGGAGAGACCGCAGAAGACAACTAATATGTCACAGAGTTACACAGAATTTGTCAAAAACAAGATTATTTCACAGAGGTCAGTGTTGAGTCACACAGTCTAAAGCTTTGGCTGCAGGGCACATAATTAGCAGCTAAATGCTGGTAAAATATGTGAGTGGTTGGTAGATTTGCTTCACTCAGCAGCCATAAAAACAGTGGTGATCCATTGAGTGGCTGATAAAATCAGAACATTCATGAACCATTTGGCTGGTGGATAAAAAAGTTAATTTGCACTCTACCTCGGGCTGGATGTAAGCACCTGTACTACGGCAGTAAAAAACACACTTTTTGTTGTTGAATTGAGAAGTTTGAATGAGCTTTTTCTGTGAGGCGTTTATGGACAAAAGTAATGTTCAGTGTCTCAGTCAAGAGCTGAGTTTGGCTTCACTTGTGCTGGTCTGACAGAGACAATAGAGACATCAGACGGACCGCTCCTCCTTCCTTTTTTATAAGGCTGAATCTTAATAAGGAAAAGTCCAGACCTGTAAGCCCCTAAAGTGGAATCCAGTGGATCCAGATCCCACCGGAAGTTCACCAGCCAAATGGAACACACATTTTCAGTGGTATTTATATAACCAAATATCACAATTTGCAATTATTCCTCATGGAGCTTCAGTCAAGTCAAAGCATTTATTGTCATATTCACAGTTACAAGTTTCCCTGTACAATGAAATCCTTCCTTTGCCTTTCACTCTGAATACCGTTTATCAAAGAAACATGAGGTATAGAAATGATAAAAATAAAGAAAATTAATAAAATGTCAGGAGAGATAAAAAAAAAAGTAATAATACAATATACAGAGCAGTATCAGACGATGAAATATATGTGCACAATTCTATATACAGACAGCGGGTGAATGTCTGAGTGTGTGTGTGTGTGTGTGTTTGTGTGTGTGTGTGTGTGTGTGTGTGTGTGTGTGTGTGTGTGTGTGTGTGTGTGTGTGTGTGTGGAGGGAGGGAGTGGGAGACGGGGCAGAGTGAAGCTTCCTGTATGGTGAGGTGGGTCAGAGTGGGGGCAGAGGCTGTGGGTTGGATCTGTTGATCAGTCTGATCGCCTGAGGATAAAAGCTGTCAGTCCAGACTTCCTTTACGATCTGTACATCATACAACACGCTCTGTCTTTACACCCTCGCCTCGATTTTCAGTTTTTATTTTCACACTCAGCTCTGTGACAGTCTACTAGGGGACAGATTTGACCCTTTCAAGGCTGTGAAGGCTCAATTTTGATATATTTAAAGTTCAGAATTTCCATTTGATGAATAATTTCTGCCAGAATTTTACTTTGAAAGGCTTGAGAAGCCTCTGCACCCAAAAAAGAGAATATATACTGTATATTAATGCAAACATGAGTGGAACCTGATGAAAATGTTTCCATAAATAATTTGCAAAATGTAGCTTATACTATCTGTCATATCTAACATCTGGTCTGTAGTGAAAGGACCATCGCTTCATCCCAAATTTTGCAAATCCTTCACCGCTGCACTGCACAATGATATCTGTCTCTGGAGTTGATGAACAGCCTTGATATGAAAAAGTTTGCATATCACACAACAGCAGGTGTAAATGAAACCGATCAGATCAGTCAGTTCAGTTTTACTCTCAAAAAAAATGAAGTTGATATTCCTACAGAGACTTAGAGCCTTTTCACACCTGAAAGCCCAAACCGAGGTTCATGTTTTTGTTACATTGTGAACATTTGATCTGGATAGTTTTGGTCTCACGTTGCAATTATGCAGAGCACTAAAACTTTACATGACATACCTTCATCCTGTCATCATCACCTAGCTGGGCTGCGCCCCCTTATACTTGACATTGATTGGTTTGAAGATGGGAACACGTCTGACGTAGACGTGTTGTCAATTCAGCGGGTAGCTTTCTATCGGCGTTTGAATTAATGGAGAAAAATGAATGAACAGATTCATTTTGTTGCCACTATATTTTTATATATATATACACACACTACAGTTTCTTCATCTTCAGGTGGCTTTGCTCTCCCGTCCTCTCTTATCCTTTCTTTCTCATCCTCTCCAATACCTGGGAGTTGTTGGCATTTTTATGAGTTTTTTCCAGTCGACTCTTTTATAACGTCGTCATACCATATTTTAATTAAAAACTTGGTCTCCTCCTCTCCCCGTGTGCTGCTGCGGCTCATTTCTTTTTCTTTTTTTTCTCCCCATGACGATAGCTTACTGGAACTTCCTGTAATCGGTCTGAAAAGTCCAGAAAAAGTTTTGACGCCAGAAACGAACTGAACCACGGTTTTCGTCGTTTGGTCCGGATCGTGGTCCAGGAGAGGTTTCACACTTGTAATTTTGGTTCGGATCAAACTGAAAAGTCCTAAAGTCTGGACCAAACGAGGTAGGTGTGAAAAGGATAAACTTCTTTAAGGGACTTGCATTTCAGTTTATTACAACATTACTATAGTTTTCTTGAAAAGGGACATTTGGTTTGCACTCTAATCTTTCGACGCCGCTGGTGATTATTTTATCACATCAACAAAACCGACCCTATCTGCTCCTGTTCTGCCGGCTCTGCGGTGGAAATCAGTGAGGATGTAAGCTTGGCAACCTCCTCTCCACAGCCTTGAGACTGCTCACCGTGTAATAATAATCTGGCTGTTGCTGTAAATACCAGATTCCTTTTCCACATGCAAATAACCGAGTTGTGGGGGAGTTGAAAGTATGCGTGTGTGTGTGCGTAAAGGGGAGGATGTAGGGAAGTCCTGCCATTACCAGAAATAAGACGTTAGACTTTAAGCACATTCCCTTCCGTTCTCCGGATTTCGCCCACATTGAAAAGCATTCCACCGGCCGGCGCCGAAAAACTCTTCAAGGTCACGCTGCTCAACAATCCCTGATACCCTCCCACTCTAACCCACAGGTCGTCCATCACCCGAGATACACGAGAACAGAGTGTAACTAAAACATGGCAGGATTGAGCTGAAAAGCAGCGTTGCACGTTTGTTTCCCTGCCGCAGTCATCCGGTTATTGGGTGTTTCCAAGCAGGTGGGAGGTGGGTGTTGTAGTGCAGTCACTGTGTCTAGCATCGGGCTGTTACCACACTAAACATGTTTAAGGCAGTTTGATTCATGCTTGGAGCGTTCAGGGTTTTTTGGCAGCAGTGTCATCCACTGCAGGCTTGAAAGATTCCTGAAAATCCTGATAAGGTCTTCTGAGAAGAAGACTGATGTCATTTGAACCACTTAAGGTTTCATAGACGTTGATATCTGATAACCAGCATTTGTACAGAAATCTGTGGAGGACAAATTAAATTTAGTATAAACCACAGCACAGACTCATACTCACTGATATCAGTGCTTTTGTATGTAAGCTTGAATCCTTGATGATTAATGTACTCCAGAAAAACCCAACTGTCCCTCATACAGCAACAGGAACAGCAGTGACAGCCTGTGAAATTATCTTACACATCTATGATTTCAATATAAGTGATGGTGGGCGAAATCCACATGTCTGTACTGTGCATCGATGCACTGTAAAGATCAGTTGAATCTACAGTAATATGAGGCTTTAGCAGTCCAAGTTAGACAAACTTATTGTCTTTTGAATGTGAAATTCATTCTCTGTGTCTCCTCGCTGAGCTGTGGCGGAGGGATACTAACACAAAGAGGTGATTTCTGATTAAAAAAACAAACTTTGGAAGATATCCTCTTGATTTGTCCAACTCAGACTGCACCTAGACTTTGAATGCACTGAAGGAAGGTGGTGGATTTTGTCTCCTGTCTCTAACATCGGAGTCGTGTTAGGAAGGGATTTCTTCTTTACGGCAAGTATGGACAAGAGGAATGATTACAGTCATCAGTTTAAATGGGTATGTGTTCATTTGAGTATTGTTTTAAGAAAAGGGGTGAAAAAAGTGAACCTTTCCAACGCTAATATCTACCCATAAGAGTCGAAACTTATCCTGAGTGGAGGAGTTTTTGACCACTCAGTAGAGCTGTTCTGACAAGACTGAAGAGTGTTTGATAATGAGGATGCACATGCACGCTACAAGCACGGGGTGACATTTCTGCTGACTGCAGAGGTCGTTGATGGCGGTGGGAGTAATGTGCTTCTTAATGTAGCAATTGTCTATAAAGGAGCAGAATATTAAGTATCAGAATATTACAAAAAAAATTATTTGCAAATGTTTTACTGTATTGTTTGGTTGATTGAATGCTTACATTTTCTTATTCTAAAACTGGCTTTTTCTGTGAGGTTTGGGGTAGGGTTAACCCTAACCCCTAACCCCTAACCCTAACCCCTATCCCCTAACCCCTAACCCTACCCTTAATCCTAACCCTAACCCTAACCCTAACCCTAATCCTAACCCTAACCCTAACCCCTAACCCTAACCCTAACCCCTAACCCCAACTCCTAACCCCAACTCCTAATCCTAACCCCTAACCCTAATCCTAACCCTAACCCCTAACCCTAACCCTAACCCTAACCCTAACCCTAACCCTAACCCGTACAAGTGTTCCAAGTCAGATTCAAAAAACTCTCTTAACTGCCCGAACGTGTCGTAAATCGCTTGTTTCAGCCTGACGAACGTCACCTGTTCATTCGGAGGTGCGCGTTTGTGAGACAGAAGTAAAGAGGGAATGCTTTGACTAGAAGTTAGATACTAAAAGACGTCTTTCAGAAGCTAAGTGGTCTGTGATGGGAGGCGGTCGAGGGATGTGACAGTCATAGAGGTATTAGAGGAGAGAATATTACACTGTCAGCTGCAACACAAAATGATACTGAACAGAGACCTGCAGAAAGACCCTGAAGCAGCTGCAATTTGCAGTGAATTTGTAAAAGTATAAGTAAAAATCATAAAATCTAAGAAAAGTTTGTTTTAGTTATATCATTTTAGGTGATTTCTGTATCATATTTAAACTCCAAATTCATTCAGATTGAGACATTATAACTCTAAATGTTTCTCCTCTTGTGAAGAAAGTTAGAGACCATCTGAACATGACTCGTAAATTTTATTTCTACCTAAGAGAAAATTCTGATCACGAGAAAATTGATGAATGCCACTGGGTGCCATGTTCAAATATTATATTTGAGGCAACATAAAAAACAAACATGAAATTGTAAAGAGAACATGCATAAAACAAGTATTAACAACAGAAATACATCCAATTTGAAGACATAAAGTATGCATCTCTGCACTGAGTCCTACAATTGAAGTCAGCATGTTGAATTGAATTGAATTTTTTAGATACAATCAATGTTTCTCTGCTCTGAACTGGTATGATAAACACATCGCTGTGCAGCTGATGGTGTCATAGTCAGCTGCCCTGCTGCTGATTGTTCATGGGGTGTTGGAGGTCACTTGATGTAGGCTGTTTTTTTTTTTTGTTTTTTTTTTTAACATGATGCAAGGATCTGGGTTTTTTTGGTCATCACAAGACTGACAGTTTCAGTCTAAATGAAGAGAGAGATTGTTTTTTGGTCATTGTGCATTATATTATTATTAGAGCTGTATGGTGAGTGCTTGAGGACGAGCTTTTGAAGTTTATTTTTTAATTAGGTGACAATGTATGTGGTTGTTTTTGTGTGTACGATCTGTATTTGTGTGCTGTTGGTCATTTAACTTTAGTTTATACATAAACCATTTTGTCATAACATTAGAAATACACTTTGTGCAGAAACCTTCACCTACAGTTGCATGATGAAGATCATTGATATAAGCAAAAAAACAAATTTAGCCTCCGTCATGTCACGTTGACATGACATGTCCTGGCATCAAGCTTGATGTGTCTGAGCAAAAAAATGTTTAATACCGGTGTGTCTTTGCTTCCTAGTTTATCATTTGTAGAGGTCAAAAGTCGTTGTCAGCTACTGATCATCTAATCTGCAGTGTCCTAAATCCAGACTACACATAAATTCTAAGCAGGTGTTGAGTGTAGCCCGACTGATTCGGGATTTATGAGGCCAGTAACAATTTTGAGAGTTCAAAAAATATTAAAAAATGAGTTTCGAGTTATTTTTTTAAGAAAAATTGCCAAAATTATCTGGTTCCAGCTCCTTTGCCAGACATATCCTTTTAAATATGGTGTCATATATCAGAACATCACAAAAACAGTTCTAGTCAATAGTTTCATCACCTTTTTTTGTAAATCAGCAACAGTCCAGTACATGCCACTGGTGAAATTAACCTGAACTGACCATAAACAGTCTGAAGTGTCAGTGGACGGGACAGACCTGTTTGCCAGGTAGCCCGTGTAGCCTGCTGAAGCCTCTCGCTGTTCAGCTCCTCCGTTAGCCAGAAGTGCCTCGATCCAGCTCCTCCCACTCCCATGTAACCTGTCCATCTCCTCAATTCAACGCAGCTCTCCTCCAGCAGCTCCTTGTTGGCTTTGTAAGGGAGAGAGAATGGCGGAATAAAGGCTGGCTAATGGTTTTGCTGGGGGGTCTTTGTGTTTCGGTATGTGCTGCTGGCTGGGAGCCTTGTTCTGAGGGCTCCATGCTCCTTTATACACAAGAAATAGACTTGTTTTTTTTATTTTATTTACTGGCCTGCAGACTATGCTGTCTTGAGAAAGATATCGTATTTTCAATCATATTTGTGTCTTGTTTCATGCAGCACGCTCATGTTATGACCCAGTGTTCTGGGTTTTGTTGCTGATGCATGCTTTGTCGAAGCGTAACAGCCATGTGTGCTGCTTGGAGCTGCTCATAGAAGGATGTTTTTTTTTAAAGTGCAGCTCTGTGATATTCTGTTTTCGAAGAACATGCTTTCATCTCATCTTCTATCTTCAAAAGGTGGCAGAAACAGCATCAACGAGATCTTATTGTTATCAGAAGAAACACTTTTTTTTTTTTTTTTCTCCAGTGTGAACAAGGTCTTGGATGGACTTTTTCTCTCTGGCTGAGTGTTCCAGATATAGTTTGTTCCTTCATGAGTGATGACCTGGGGTCTCATTTATAACCATTGTGAGTCTGAAAGAGGCAGACGCCACTTCTGGTGCAAAAGTTGTGATCTTTAAAACAAACTTTGTCAGAGAGCGTGTGCACCTGGACGCAAAATCTGACCCGTGCATACCAACATTTTGGAGACGGGGTGAAAATTGGTGACGCAGGTTTCACATGTTAATTATTGATCCACTTTATCATAAACATTCAAACCAGTAATGTTATTTGTGCTTGTGCCAGTGAGTCATAACTATTCCATAAGCACCTTTCAATTTTGAAAAGATATAATCCAACTCGGATCTCAAATCAAAGTCCACTCAGCATTTCATCAGCTGCTGTCTCACGCTGAGATGATGTCAGGATGCGGCAGCTGGAAACTAACTGATAAAAATCCAAGATGACATCAAATAAATGTATAGAATTGCAGAACAGAGCTCTGATTGATTTTTAGTAATATCTTCTAATACTGTGTTTATATCACCAGGGATGATATAAACACATGTGTGTAATGTGATGTGTGTAAAATCACTGCATTGAACACAGGACTGTCAGTAGAGAGACTGCTGCCACACACTACTCTGTAAATTAGAGAAACACCTGTATGCTGTAAATGAATACACTGTTTCTTGCGTTTTTAGGTATTGAGTGTGTGGTGTAAAAATTACTTAAAACTGGTTAACTAGGATCTGGCCCGCTGCAGGGTGTCTGGTAAGAAGCTTAGCCAGAGATGTCTGACTTTATGATCCACAACCAGAAGTTGTATATGGTTGTTTTGGATTACACACACATAACTTCAGGAAGTCAGAAAATAGGGAAATACAACAGTGAAAGTCTGTTCACGGTGGTGATTGGCATGGTCCTTTCTCTGCAGCTGCCCGAGTGCAAATGATGAACGAGAGTTCCTGATGTGCTGACTCTTGACACTGATTCGTCAGGCTGATCGGTCCAGCGAAAGGAACATATGTACATCATTATTTTATAGATTTTGTGCACATGTACACTTTTAGTATGGATCCTATGTACTGTTTTATAAACAGTACAGTACCTAAATGTTATAAATAACTGAATGACATAACAACGAGCCACATCCAGTGTTTATATTTGCTGCTCACACATTCAGATGATGCTCTTGTCCAGAAGTGTAGGAATATTGTAAATATTACTAAGGTAGTGAGTAACAAGCAACTAGAAAGGTGAAGAGTCAAAGCGGCAATGTTTTGATAGTAATTCTGTGACCACAGAATGATCATGTAGTAAAAGAAAAATAATTAAAAAAGCAGAAAGCCTTTATGAGGGTTTACATGACTGAAAAATAACTGATCCTAAACACCTTTTCAAAAATTCAAATTCAGCTTCATCTGTCAAAAAAGGTCTGATGAAGCTGTGTATGTTTTTTTTGCGATGACAAATATAAAACTAGTTTGAGCATATTAAATCCTTTTAATAAGACCAATATCATTTCCTGAAACCTTTTAAATTTGGAAATGACCTTTTTAAGATCTCAGTTCTTGAACTTCTGCCTGAGTATCCAAGGACGGTTGAATCGCGGGCAACTTGATTTGGCTGACGATACTTGAAGATATTTCGCCTCTTATCCAAAGGTCTTCACTTCTAACTGGCTGGAGGGGAGTCCCAGATATTTAACCTCTGCCAGGTCGTTATCAATGTCACTGATACCACTTGGTTCGTTAGTGCTCCTGGGTGTTGTAATGACAGGTGTTAGAGTTGTTGGAGTTACCTGAGGCAGAGTGTAAATGACAGTTGTTGGAGTCGTCACATGAATGGTTGTTAAGTCTCCTGGGAGCGTTGTAGGTGGGGGATAAGTGGTGTAGATGGTTTCTCTGACTTGATGTAGATCCTTCACTCTTCTTTCTAACCATGACTCCCTGCCAGTTAGTTAGAACTGAAGTGGCCCATTGGATGAGAAAGTGTTTACAGTGACGTCCAGTTGCCCTCAGTTCAACCCTCCATGGATAACTTATGACCTGGATGACTGAGAATCTTCAGATATCTCTGCCTAAGGATCTGATTTAATCTGTAGCACACTATGTTATTTCCAACATGTCTAATCTGTTTTATTACTACTGTTGTTTTTATCGTTTTATCATCTTTTATTGTGATTTTACTGCCTCATTCCCTAAACATTTCAGTCCCTGCAAAGCACTTTGCTGCTCTGTTTTGAAAAGTGCTGTATAAATAAAGATCATTATTATTATTGTATTTCATATCTCTCTGTCAAATAGTTACAGTACTGTATGTGGGATGACATTTACATACTGGATGACACTGAAATTCAAACATCTTCAAATAACATAACATAATAAAATGTCTGCACATCTGGATGTGAGGCAGGCTTGTCGGAAGACGATGCATCTCGGGTAAAAGTGAAAAAAGTTGTCTTGATTGTTGCCGGATTATTTATTTACAACTTCTACACAAGCTTCATCAGCATCAAAAGTTTGAGAAAACGCATAGATTGCATAGAAAACTCTTAGATAAGAAAAACACAAAATGAAAATAAGTGGAAAGATAATCAGAATCTTGTACACGGGTGTAGATTCAGAATCACTTTCAAACCAAATAATAGAATTACTTTTTCCCTTTTATTCACTAAAACAGTAACTGACTAAAACATCTTCTTTTTTCTTGTAATCTCATGAGTGCTTCTTTCGATCTGTTCTAGCTTCTGCTGAATTAGCTACATTGCAAGTCAAATGTCAGCGAGACATTTAATGTAGTCTGTGAAATCAGATCATTACTTAAATATCTGTCGCTATCATCAGTAATATCCCCATAATTCCTCTATTTCAGAGAAATTAACACTTGAAACTAGATTTTAAGACTCAATACAAGATGAGTTGACTTTTCTAAGATGGATATTATTTGCACATTATTTTATATCCTCCCTCAGTGGGAAAACAACCTTTCCAGGTGACACACAGACCTTTGACCTGTCATGCTGTGTGTTGCTGCTCGATAACTTAAAAGGCACAGCTAGTCAAGTTAACCTTGACTCAGGTTTGCTTTCACCAAACAGGTGATAACAGCAGAAAATGACTTTTAGAGCAGTTAGTGATGATCTTTGTCTTTGTAAGTAGGCTAGTTTGAGATGCTCGTTAAACAAACTATCTTTCTTTTCTGTTATTGTTTAATTTTACAGGGACAGTGTGTAATTACAAGTAATTGCACAACAGTTGGCTGGTAGCTGACATCTGTTGTGTCCTTGGGCACAGAACAACAATTACACCACATAAAAACAACACATAACACATAAGAAGCCATCAGTGTGAGATAATAAATACAATCTGTATGATAAATACAAGGCAATCATTGGTGGGGACATTGTGGTTCATGGCTACCAAGTTAAACCTACTACTAATAACTGCTTTTTGGTGTGATTTGAACAAACTATATAAAAGTTGAAAGCAGTACAGTATTTGATGAAACCACAATGATGGATTGGTTGCTGTGGATGAGAGGTTGTTATACATTTTAGTGAAACTTTCAAAACTGTCCCAATATTTCAGTATATATCTTGTTGTATTGGACTGCTGCGTTAAAAGTGTGTCAGTATTTGTTCCTCAGCTGACAGTTTAATTTGCGTTAGTTGAATTGAGACAGTGTCCTTTGACCCTTTGTGGCCTGCCCCGGTGATGTACCATGGAAAGCTGCCATGAAAACCAGTCTGTCCAAAGCTCAAACTTCAGCACAGACATTCTTTCAAAACAACTTTCTGCATAGTCGATGGGCGAGAGCCAAAGAGTTCAGCCACACGGGCCTGAAGAAGTAAGTGAGCCGTCTGATCTTTTTGATGTCTTTCGATACGTTGTGCAATGTTTTCTAAGCTTGTGCTTGGCCCTGTGGTTTGGGGGAAATGTTTAACTTCAGGCTTTTTTCCAAATACCATTGAAAGACTGTGATTAATGAATTATATCTCGACTGTTTAATTCTGGCAAGTTTGAGAAGATATTCAAAGTTTATGACTATGATTCTTATTTTTTTTTTTTATGTGTACCTCAAAAGTGTTTTATTGAAATGGTGTCATTTTTTATGACCACTCCTGTTGTTGTGTAGTTGTTTGTTTTTATAAACCTTGATCTGGTTATATTCAGCCCATTTTTATGGACATTTATGAACATTTACATTTTCCATATCAAGGATTTCACTGACATGGTGTTGTGCTGTTACTAAGTTTGGTGTCCAATTTTTGTTTTTGAGTCAAAATTCAGTAGAGCATGTGGTCAACTGAATTATATGTCAACCACCAACAACCAATGACATTAAAAACCACAGTTTAAAATCCAGTTTAGCTGAAAAAATTTAACTTTTATCTACAGCAGATATGCAGTTATAGTACTGTGTAAAGTGTGTTTATTTACCGATTTATCAATCAATCAATCAATCAATTTTTATTTATATAGCGCCATATCACAACAGAAGTCATCTCAAGGCACTTTTCACATAGAGCAGGTCAAGACTGTACTCTTTAATTAGTTTATGGAAACAAAGTTAATTGATCTTGTTTGCCAACGATTTGACCTATTTGGAAGTGGAACAGTTATAATCAGGGATGGAAATTAGCACCGGCCACTGGCCAAATGCTGGTGAATTTGCTTTTTACCTGCCAGCAACAGCCGACGTGCTGTAACGTTACCAAATGATGGCAAGTCTCTGCTGCAGTGCGTATCATTTAGTTTTAGCATGTGTGTGACTGTGATGTTACTGTCTGTGCCACTGCGTGTGTGCAGTGTGAACCATCATATGTGCGACATATGTGTGTAAATTTGACCAGAAAAAAGCCGGATATATGAGACTGATCAGAGCCGGTCACTGGTCACGGCCGATCATTGTTTTGGATCGGTACATCTCTAGAAACAGCTTTATTGTGGGCATCAAAAATTTAAAATTGGTGTTAATCATGGGGCGGCTGTGGCTCATGAGGTAGAGTGGGTCGTCCACTAATCGGAAGATCGGCGGTTCGATTCCCGGCTCCTCCAGTCCACATGCCGATGTGTCCTTGGGCAAGATACTTAACCCCAAATTGCTCCTGATGGCTGTGCCATCAGCATATGAATGTGTGTGAATGGTTAGTTTCCTCTGATGGGCAGGTTGGGACCTTGCATGGTAGCCCCTATACCCATTCAGCATATGAATGTGTGTGAATGGGTCCATTTACCATTTACCATTTACAAAGGAGATGACCTGCATCGTACAAGGAAAATTGGCTCCGGCTGCAATGAGTGTGTGTGTAATGTGTGGTAGATTGTTCTGATGTTCTGACTTAAAATGAATCTACACTGCACTGCTGTTTGGGTGTCCGTATTTTGTTGTTGGTGGAAGAAGAAGTTAATTTCCAACACTGATAATAATTATTGGAGTCCTGATTCGTCCATACTGATTAGACCATTGCTGTTGACATTTGGGAGATAAAGTCAAACAGGGTGTGGTGTTTCAAGCTGCATCTGTTGATATTTTTGTGGCCACAAAGGGGCAGAAGAGAGAGAGACTCCCAGTCCTAACATTATATCGCCTCATAAAGTTGTTACTACTAACGTGTCATCCCACTAGAGTCGTTTTTGTGTTCACCTGATGAACATTAAGTCCAATATTCACTCTTGTTTTAGCTCTGGTTTGGTCTTACCAACTTATGAGAAAAATATCGGGCTTTTTAGGAGGTAGAAGTTCCACTCTCTCTACCAGCTAGTCTCTAACTTTGTTTTTTTGGCTGTTTGGTGCTGGGCAGCTACTGTACAGTGGGTTAATCAGTTTGTTTGCTGAAAACGGCTGCCTCTTGCTGCTGGAAACAAGGCTGATAAGAGCACAATAAAGGTGCCAAAAAACCAAAACCATGAGTTAAAAGAAGCTAAAATGTTGGTAGAGCTAGAAAGCTGGTGATAACATTTGACTTCAATGGGATCCTCATGTTGCTCTGTTTCCGCCATAGACTATAAAAATAATGAACGTAGCCACCATGATGTCACCCATTGGTTTGTGGAGCCTTGAGTTTGGCATTTTGACTGTCGCCATCTTGGTTTTTTGGAGCCAGAAGTGATGAGAAGTGACCATGTTTGGATGAGAGCATGGAGCTGGGGAGGAGCTCCCCAGGGTCCAACTACAGCACCTCACACACCACGGTCGTCGCAACTTGTCAATCACAAGGTAGCCACACCCTAAAGCACACCCTGCTTTATCGTCTGATTTACTCTAAATGGGGCCATAATTTGCAAAATGAAAATCATGCTGTATTGAAGAAGACTTGAAACTAGCGATTGAGACCATAAACTCATTGGGAAAGTGTTTTACTGAGGTAAAAAATCAAGTGAGAGGCAGTGTCATTTTCCCAAAGACTTCAAGTGGAGTCGCCCCCTGCTGGCCATTAGAGAGGATGCAGATTTAAGGCACTTACACATTGGATTTGCTTTTCAGACCTGGAGCTACCTGCTTGGTTTCTACTGCATGTGTAGGATAGTAGTTGTTGCTATTACCTTAATGTTTTGAGTTTTTCTGCCTCCCAGTGGTCAAAATGGTGTACTGCAGCTATAAATATTTGTTTGCATGGTTCTGGAGTTATGAAAAGTCATATTATCTATATATTTACCATAGCTCTAGGTCCTGTTGTGGTAAAATTCGTATGTGGTTGGTTCTCAGAGAATCTTTTCCAGACTTTCATCTCAAAGCAAACACAACTTATTTGATCTTATATTTGCTACATCCCAATTTAGCAGCTGGATCGTGCAGCCAACAAAGGCGTGTCCTTTTAAATGACTTCAGGCTTGGCTTTGCCTGCTTATGCTTTTTCATGGAAGAGATTTCGATGTCATAGCAGAAAAAAACACAGGTGGAACTAATCTGAAATCAGTTCTTAGTAATGTTATTGATTTACACTTTCCTGCTGTGACATGTCACAATGTCTGGTGTGAAAAGGGGAGACCTTGAGAGTCCACAGCTATCAGTGCAATCAGTTGCTTCTTGTTAATAGTTTCCAATCTTGTCACCAGGAAGTTTCCCTCAAAACTGGGACATGTTCCATGATCCCTAAGTTTACAGTACAGGCTGTGATGTTCAACATCAGCACATGATGGACAACTGATAAATATTCTACCAGGTTGAAAGCAAATATACTCTTATCTATGTCACCTAAATGGATCTTTAATGCCTTGTGATTTATAGCACGTTGAGGCTGAGGCTGTATGTGATGATGTGACATAATATAACGTAACAAGTTGATAATGATCGACTCATCCTGTCCACTGGTGCAATGAAACAACTGGCTGGTGTACAATGAAACCTTCCAAATTTAGTTAAAAGAAGGCTGCATTTGAATTGTTTGAAATGTACGGTTGGTACAAATGACAACTTCAAAGGATGCAGCGGCTGAATTAGGACACAGATAGTCAGAGTGGACAGGTAACGGTGTATTGTTTTGCCTAAGACCACTTTGACCTGACCTGTTTGACACGCATATTGACTGTGACCGACCTTGCGGCTGTTCGGCGTGTAGCATCTGGTCCACTCTGCAGTCGCTATGCAGTGGTTGTGAACTTTAAAGAATGATCATATCGCAGCTTTCATAGTCTGTCCATGAGTCCAGTTTTTCCACAGCACAACATTGGTAGAAGTGGTGGTTATCAGCATCAACAGTCACTCCCTCACCAAACCTGAAAATCTGCCGGAGTCACTACTTGAGTTTGACTTTTGGTTCTTTTGGTTATGCAACACAGATTTATCTACCACATTTCGGAGCCGATTGAATTGATTGTCACACCTGCTTAATGTGGGATGTTTTCGTTCAAGTATCTTTTCTGGTTTCCTGTGTGTTTTCATTTCTAACCCTTGTTTTCTCTGAGATTCACTTCCTGGTTGATATGTGGACACTCTCGAGAGAACATGCTCTCATGAATGCCCCATACTTTACCATTTGTTGGGAATGTGGTCTTTATAGAGGAAGGAAGAAATAATTTCTGTTTCTTTAAAGCCAAGATCCTGTTTGCTTCATGAAATTAATTCCAGCATTAATGTCAGATACTGTAAGCATAAATGTAGACCTTCATGTAGAACATGTAGAACTTTGAATGTAATTCGATATGATTATATTTGTTTGAAGAGGCATAATTGTTTGGTTAGGTGACTGAATGGCAACCGTATACTCACCTAGTTATCGCTGCTGGTGAGTCAGTCTTGGTTGGTTGAGGCTTTCGTTCATTGCCAGTTTTGACCACTTTATAGCTATTCAGTGTAACTTTTAGTTTTTTTTCCAATATGTTTTGAGTTTAATAGGGATTATGGAACCGTTTTTGTCAACGTTTGTAACCCTTTTTTTGTACAATATATTATTCAAAGTTTCAACAAATTGTGTTTGAAGTGCATCTTGAAAAACACCACAGACTCAGACCGCTGTTTGTTCAAGACGTCGCTACATGCGGATGTCCTGACAATAACCTTTACTCAAGAATTCCTGCTGTCTTAGTATCAAAGGCAAAAATCTCCAAAAAGACATTTAAAAACAGTAGAGCTGCAATAATTAGTCGTCTAATTGATTAACAGAAAATTAACCAGGGACTATTTGATTATCGCTGTAGTCATTTCTTAACTTATGTGCTGTCATCAAAAAAATTGAAATGGTTTTAAAACAGTATCCTGACTAAACTTTTACATATACCAGTCTGCAATAATCCATCAACATATTTTACTCTGATCTCAACTATAGTTAAAATAATTCATAATTTCTTAGTCAAGATACTGTTTTGAAACCATTTCAATTTTTTTGATGACAGCACATTATGACACCTGTCGTCCTCCCGGGTCAATTGTGACCTGAGGACAACATGAGGGTTAAGAAAACGTGAAACATTTGCTGGTTGCAACTCCTCAAATATGAGGATTTTATGTTCTTTGGACAAAACAAGACAGTGAAAGACGTCAACTCAGACTGTGGAAAATCATAACGGGCATTTTTCAGTATTTTCAGACATTTTATAGACCAAACCACTTAACAGATTAATCGATAATGAAAATAATGGTCAGTTGCAGCCTAAAAAAAGCTACCAAACCTCCCAGACATCTCAGCTGTATGTCTCTACTTGTCATTCATGGCGTCTGATGTTGACTCAGGAGAGCTACCGGCTGTTATGTTGTTGATTCTGGTACTGATTAACCAGCTGATGGCTCCTCTGGCACAGTTTGGTTACAGTATTTTGCAAACTAAATGAGGTAATTTTGTTCTTTTTTACGTTCTGTCTTGGAACAAATGTTGATAGATTAAATACACTGTTAGTGAATACAGGTTTGTTTTTTATTCATTTACCTTTGGCACAATAAATAAACCGTTGCACCATAGTTAAAATGAATCAGTGTGTGTGGGAGAGTAGGTGCTAATGATCAATAAAATACCTGCGTCTCTGTTGGAATATTCGGACTTCCAGATCTAGATCACATAAATGACCTGTCAGTTATTTATGTGACCTAGCATTTAGGTCAATAATTTATAATCTAATATACTGCAGGAACTTGCTCATTTTCTGAATTATTATGACTTGTAATGCCACATACATTGCTTTCACACAAATAGCCCATATGCGACATGCTTTTCAGATTTTCCCCCATTTTCAGTAAGTTTAACTTTGACCCAAATGCGTCGACCTCCAGAACACAACAGATGGGACTCTGACAAGTTATGGCGAGAATTTTACTGTGTTGAAGAGTATTGGATATATGGATTAAAATTTCAGAGGACGAGGAATTATCAAGTTTGAAAATTATTATTGATTGTTTATGTTCCAGTGTAGTCCATGATCCCAAAGTCTCTGGTCCGTAGCTTCCCAGCTAGCTGCTCTGTAGAACTATATGTTGCTTTTTATTCTACACACTACCTCATGCAAAATGCCTCTCATGAGAAAATGTTGCTACTGTATATTGATGCTTTTTGACCTAATAGACACTTTGCAACTAAATCCAGAACATATAACATATTGTAACATATTCTTTAGCAATGTGATTGTGTCATGTTTTTACTCAGTTTACTGCTACTAGACTTTGATGTTTGAAGGTGGGAAAGTCAGAGGTGGAACAGAGGACTGAAAATGCAGAAAGGCGAGACATCTGTCTGTAGAAAGTACCTTGACTTGTTGTTAGGTTACTTTTCTGCTTTAATATGTGTCTCATTGTGGAAGAGAAGGTAACAGACAGTTAATACGAGGACCCAGTTGAGGGGCAGAGTCTATAAAAAGGCTACTGAGACACACCTGAGAGAGCAGCTGAGGTAAGCGTGTTTGATTTGGTACGCTTGCTTTTTAAATATGTTTAAAAGCATGAGTTTAATAGTAAAACTGAAATATTTCTTTTAGCTCATAGTATTAAATTAAAGATTTTAAAGAAGGTTTGGTGAGGGACTAAAACTTGGAGCGATTGCTTGGTCGCATCAGCCTAGAAACAAGGTCTGCTCAAGCAGAACGGAGATATTTTTAAAAACAGGTTTTTAGCCCTTTTAATACAATATTAACATGATTCTTAAGTCTAGATTCCAGTCACCTGCATGTCTGGGGGGAAGGGGACTGTGTTCCAGTCTAGCCAGGTGTATTATTTACTTTTTTAAGTTGCATATGTTTTGTAAAATGTTTCTTGTAAACTTTCCTTTTGTATATTAATGTGCTTAATGTGCAGAGCCGACCACTGTTTTTACCAAACTTATTAGATTTTAATGTGTCTTTAACTAATCAATCCGTTTTCTGTTTTATTTTTCATGTGGGGCTTTCTGCTGTGTTAAAGGGGGGTCTGAGTGGTAGAGTCGCCATCTTTCATGTGTGCTTTATTGTGTATTTTGAGTCACTTTAGCTTGCTGTTAGCAGGTAAATTTGAGTATTGTAGAACCGTTTTGATTTGGTTCTAATTGGTTTGTGTGTAGCGGTGCTTTATTCATAATTTACTTACATGTTTTGTGACAATTTTCTCTTTTTACGCATAACTCTACACTAACCCTGATTTATTTTCTTTGCTTGTTCATTTATCGTTGACTTGATTGATCTATTAACTGTATAATTTACTCCATCCCTCCGTTATGATTGTCTGCATTTAAGCTTTCTTTTAAAACCACCTTGCTGCCACCTAGTTGAATGGAAACAAGTCTTATATTTCATGCATTGTCAATAAAATCTATATTTTTGGTAGGAGGAGTGTCTGGCTCCAGTTTATTCTGGGTCTTCTTGTGTATTGAGTATCACCAGGTCACATCACAGCAATAGGTGGTAAATTGAAAAGTAGTCAACTAAAAAATGTAACAGTTTTAAATAGTTTAAATGTCCAACATCAGAAGAAATCCCAACCCACAGTCCTAATCCTAGTTGGCCGTTGTAATGAGGGAGCAGTTCCCGAGCTTCTAGAGAGGTTCCTGTGGTGGAAAAGACCTTTTTAAACGTGTTACTTCAAACTGTTTTGTCAGATCTGGTCCACATGTGCAGCAGCAGGATCTCACTTTGCCCTCTGACTGCGATTCACTCAGTAAAGAAAAACATCCCATTATCTTGTGTTTTTCATGCGGTTTCTTGTGTGTCCTTGAATAATAGCAACACGGCTGGCGGTAGGACGGTCGCTGTTAACTCCCAGTGAACTGAACTGAGTCACAATAGCTCAAATATTAGTAGAGAGAGCCTGATGTTGTCTAGATGAAATAAAAGAAAAGCAATAAAAAAGGACTTATTAGGTCTCTCTGGTCCTGAAACGTTCTTTCCGTAGAAAGGATGCATTTTGGAAATGACCTTGGAAATAACAGGTCATGACACCTTTGTTTCTGTTCCCATAAACTGATTGTGAGAGAAAAAAATGTTCATTTGTGAAGGAGAGATGTTCAATGTTCGATTTATGGAAATGAGCTAAGTCTACAGGGCCTGACTCTGGCGCCGTGAACCTAAAACATCTTTTATATCGAGACCTTGGAGGCCAGAGTAGACGTCACTTTTTGTGTCGTTCGTTAGTTGATTAGCTAGTGGAGCATTTTCCTGTCAGTTTTCCATTGAAGGGTCAAAGGTCAGAGACAGCTGCAGAGAAAGACTCTGGTGTTGATAGGATCTGTCCTAGAGCTGCAAAGATTAATATAAAAAATATCTGGTTCCAGCTTCTCAAATGCGAATATTTTCTGGTTTCTTCAGTCGTCTATGACAGTAAAGTGAACATCTTTATGCTGTGGACTGTTGGTCGGAACAAAAGAAGACATTTGAGGACGTCATCATGGGCTTTAGGAAACCGTGAACGTCATGTTTCACCATTTTCTGACATTTTATAGAACAAACAACTAATCGCTTAATCAAAATAATTCTGTTTTAGGACAGACTTGAAAATTTGTGAATCTGTCCTTAAAGACTGTAAGAGTGTGAAGATTTATCAGAGCTCACTAGGACACGCTTGATTAATATGGACATCCAGTCTCTTGCACAAATAGAAATACTGTACGTGGTACAACTGAGCTCAAATGATTTGTCGGAACACATGTTGGATCAATCAAACAGTATTACAGTAATCTTGACAGTGTCAGATATGCAAAGAGCTATTAGTCTTATCAGTCACATCCAGAAGAACAGATATAATATTATGATGTAATTATCTGTGGAGGTTCTCCCATAACTTTGTAGTGTGACAGTTTTTTGGCTTTTACCGTACATCATATTTCAGCTGTGGTTCCTACTTGAAAGAAGGAAAAAAGTGTTGCACACTCTGGCTCCGTACACATTTATTTATTGATTGTAATACTGGAAAAAGGCCTGAGGGCCGAAATGTCATCTGATCAGCACCTCACTACAACCCTCAGTGCGCGTTATTCTTCCATTATACACACTTGCCTACTTCCTGGCTGTGCATGAATGCACACTTAAGTGCACAAGACTGTGGAGACAAAATACGGGTCATACTGGGACCTTCCCAGTAAGCAGTGATTTGGTTATCTGCACATCAAGGACATCTTAAACTGGGCAGAATTTTCTTGAAAAGTGAGATACTGAAAGTGAAACTGAGAAGTTTTGAGATGTCTAGACTACATACTTTTTTTCCCAACATTTAATGGCTGTACTAGGTAAACCCTGCTTTAGAATAAAATTTAATTTTTGAAATGAATGTTGAAACAGTGATTATATTCAATCTAGGGATGTAAAAACCTTTGCATTTCACAAATTTAAGACTTTCTAACCTAAGCAACTAGATGTTTTTTTGACCTTCATGATTTGACCATTTGTGTGTTTGTTGTTCTCTTTATTATTTAATTTGGTTTATATTAAATATCTTAACTATAACATTGTATGTCTCTCCTCTTCTGCCACAGGACTTGTTTCCAGTAGATTATGCAATAGAGGGACCAGCTGGATCATCACATTCATCATCAGTGTCACCATCGTATGGTAGATTGCCTCATGATGGCCTCCTCTCCCGGGCTGGATGCCGACCCGCTACCCCTGCTTCAGCTCCAGGAGGTGGACTCCAGCAAAGCCTCAGAGAGGCTGAACTCCCCGGGACTCCTGCCCGGCATGTACAGCCCTCCTATGAGCATGGACAACCACGCCGTCTGCATTCCCTCTCCGTACACCGACAATAGCCACGAGTACAACCACGGACACGGACCTCTGACCTTCTACAGCCCGTCAGTGCTGAGCTACGCCCGGCCGCCCATCACTGACAGTCCATCATCTCTGTGCCAATCCCTCAGCCCCTTGTGGCCATCCCAAAACCACCCCAACGTGCCCTCGCTCACCCTCCGCTGTCCTCAGCCTCTCGTCTACAACGAACCCAACACGCACGCAGCCTGGCTGGAGCCCAAAACCCCCAGCATCAACACCAGCAGGTAGGTTTACTGACACTGAACTATGGATGGAGCAGAACTAAAGATTGGGGTTTCATGCATCTAGGGATGCACGATATTGGACTTTTTGCTGATATCCGATATGCTGATATTTCCAACTCATTGTGGTCGATTGCCGATACTGATATATGCACATATTTTTTTCCAGCTGGCTGAGGAGACTATTATGCAAGCATAGATTGTACTAAGTATGATCAAGAAAGACAATATATGAAGGAAGATCTTAGGAAGACTGGAGTTCAGGAGCTAAACATTAAAACTTTAATGAACCTGCCAAGTGGGTGGAGCAGTAGAGTTTTCTTTGAGTTTATTAGACAGACAGGATTAATGTGTAGGATTTAATCTCTGGTTCACACTGCGGAGCAGAAGGTGGCAGTAATGCACCTAATACGCTGGTTGCCAACCGCCGTTATAAACCAAAAAGAAGAAGATTTTTTTTTACATCCTGTCAGCCGAGGTGTTTCCTATCTGTGCAGCCGATCATAGCAGCTCCTCCGCGGACTGTCTCACCCCGACGGTCCCGGTGTTTCCTCCGCAGGCTGCACTTCACTCAGCTGCCAGTCAGACCCGAATAACAAACCGGGGCTCGGTGCTCCGGTTGGATCCTCATGGAGAGCCGGGGCTAATGTTAGCTGAGAGGCTAGCTGGCTAGCCTCCGGTGATGCTGCTGCTAACGCTCCGCAGGTTAAAGTGGGAAGAAGCAGCTGGTCTGACGGGCAGCTTGAGTGAAGTGGAGCCTGCGGAGGAAACACCGGGACCGTCAGGGTGAAACAGTTCATGGAGGGAAGCACAGTCAGGTGGCGGAGGAGAAGGCAACAAATCGGCCTCTCATAATCGGCAGAAAATGTTCATTGCGGGCCGATGCCAATATTTCATTTTAGAGCTGATATCGGCCAATGACGTGCCCATAATATCATGCATCCCTACATGCATCACAGAAACCCCAATTTGGAAGAAAACTTAATCAAACATTTGCTACTAGTGTATTGATCCGCTCTCACAGCACACTTGATTTAATGTATATCTGGTTCTGTATATTTAGTGATTATCTGTGCTACGAGATGTCCAGTTGATAGTCATAACAGCATCTGCAATTGAAGACATCCTATATAGCACTGTCAGTTTTCTAACGCAATTCTCCATTTGACTGAAATGCGGTTGTGGAGACATTTTCAGCAGCAGAGTACCTGCTTGCAAGACTGATGACAGGTGAATGACGGGCTAAAATTCCAAATGTCAAGTTGTCCCTTTCACAGAGTTTGCTTTGCTTCTTGCATTTCCATCGTCAGCTGTAACAAGCTGATGGGGAAGAGATCAGAGGAAGGAATGGAAGTCGTGAACTCCTCGTGTTCATCCGTGGTAGGGAAAGCCGACATGCACTTCTGCGCCGTGTGCCACGACTACGCCTCCGGGTACCACTACGGCGTGTGGTCCTGCGAGGGATGCAAGGCTTTTTTCAAGAGGAGTATCCAAGGTGTGAACTTTTTAGACTATATATATATTCACCATTTCTTCCTTGACTTCATCTGTCAAAAATAATCCCGCTGTATGTCTTCCCTTTCTTTTTTTTAGGACACAATGACTACATCTGCCCCGCCACGAACCAGTGCACTATCGACAAGAACCGGCGTAAAAGCTGCCAGGCCTGTCGCCTACGCAAATGCTACGAAGTGGGAATGATGAAGTGTGGTAGGTACTCAAGAGACCTAATAATTAGGGTCTTTGACATTTTGTCATGTTACAGTGTTGTGGAAATTTTCTTCAGAAAGATTCATATAAAGACATAAAAAAAGCATTAAACATTGTTACATGTTGAAGCAGTTGTAGACACTGTACAATCCATCACACCATCAGTAACAATTATAGGAATGTCCAAACACAAACAAAAATACAATCATCTTGTATTTTTGGAGAGAAAGCATGTTATTCAGCTGGTTCTTTCTCTAAAGATTGTGAACCCAAACTAGAGCTAGCTTTATACCTCTCCAGAAGCAAAGCTAAAAACAGTCTGGTCCCTAAATGGACACTTCCACAAACCGTTACACCTTCTTACAAACAAGTATGGTCTCTAACAGTAGGCTTAAGACAAAGATATCTCTAGCTAACCCCAGAAGTCAGCGAGCAATCCTCAGATAGAAACAAGTTCAAGAGTTCAACTAGCCTAGGAGTAGGATTTCCTCACCAACATGTATCCCCATGATGACAACGACATTACATCACGTTCAGTTGATAACAAACATTGACTCTTTAGTTGGAAACATTTGTAACATATATATATGCATAAAGATTTATAAAATGATAACCTTCTATTCAATCAGCACAAAAGTGTTACCTCTGAGCTCATTATGGAATTTTAACTTTGAGAAAACGACACAGGATCAGAATCATTTTTTGTGATTATAGCATCTTTCAAGTTACTTTGATGGAATATGTATTTTTTTGCAGAAAAATCAGAAAATCTGACAATCCAGTGGCCTAGTGTTGTATATTTTATATTAATATAAGAGTCATATGTTTGGCCTCTCTCTCTGTGGGATAATGCATTTCTACATTAGAAGAGTAATGACATAAAAACACTGCAGGACCTCTTAATAGACTGATTTTTTTGCCTCGTTTCAACCATTGTGTACTAAACTCTGCATGCACACTTGTTTCAATACCTGCAGGTGCATGATGTTGTCTGGAAACAGTACCCTCAATTTCCAGGACTTTCCCCAAACTCTGATATTGACTTCCTATTAGCACCAGGTTGATCATTTAAAGACCTGGGTGAGGACATGACAGATAAAACTTGTGATGCTAAAATGAGTCCGCACCTCCTCCATCTGTGCAGGACACGTGTTACTACAGTGTAAAATATTACATCAGGCACATTGGACAGAGATCCAGCGTGTAACTGTAGCAAAATGATCCCATCTTCATATCTACGTACATGTTGGAACTGCTCTAAGCTAGCAATTTACTGTCCCTCTGTGTTTAAGACACTTTTATAGCTTTATAGCTCTTTTTTGAAGTTTCCTCTGTTGTCTTCTCTTTGAACAAGTTCCAGTGTGACTTCTCAGCGTTCTGCTTGCTTGTTGTCTAATCCCACTCAAATGGAAAGACGCAAATTCCCTCCATCTCATACGCGGCGGATCAGGAATGTCTTATATTATATGAGGTTAGAAAAAAATTAAGCACACACTGCGAGGTTCATCCGGCAAATCCTGTAAGATCTGGCGACCTTTTCTGAGAGATGTAGAAGAGGAGCTAAAGCTACATGAACCTTTTAGTGCAAATGTGATTATGGGATGACGGTATCGGTTAAATATCCTGCGAATTAGGATAGTCTCTCCTGAGACTAATTTCCTCTTTTTTCTGTCTCTATTTCACATTGTGAACTTCAATGCTACTATTTCAGTGTTATTGATCACACTGAAGTTATTATCAGTACAGTCCTTCCTTGCTATATTTTTTATTTTATTTTACCTATTTTATCTATTTATTTACTTATTTTGAGGGGGGAATGTGTTTTGTATGTTTCTCAAAGTTTCTCCCATCTGGATTTTAGCTGCTGGACAGTGACAGGACACTGTTTAGAGGTATTTTAGTACATAAATCTAAGACATGTTGTACTGCAGAGATTTCACTTCTGAGATATAATTTCTTCAACTGGAAGCCAGACTCTCCTCCAGCAATGTTAATACTTGAGAGTCACCCAGTTACACACATTTCTACCTGAGAACCTCCCAAAAACTAATGTCAACCAGGCAGCTGGATGACGACTGCTGACAAATAGAAGACAGAAGAGTTTAACTTGTTTGCTCCTTTTAGGAATAAACTCTACACTTGAAATTAATATTATGCACTTGTAAAATCATAGGGGCACCACCTCCACTGATTCATTAATAAATTAGGAGGAAAAATAATTAAATCAAATTAATCAGTCTTATATCTGAAAGTCATGAACCTCCATCTCTGATATAAAGGAACAAAATACAAATACAACGACTTGGCTATAAATCAAGATATTTAACTACCAAGGAAAAGAGATGAATGGGAAACACTAATCATATGTGATATATGTGATACAGTGCATTCAGAAAGTTTTCAGACCCCTTCACTTTTTCGCAATTTATTATGTTGCAATCTTATGCTAAAATTGTTTAAATTAATTTTTCCCCTCATCATTCTGTCTACACTACATACCTCATAATGACAAAGTGAAAACAGAATTTTAGAAATTTTTGCACATTTATTAAAAATGACAAACTGAAATATCACATTGACGACAGTATTCAGACCCTTTACTCAGCAGCGATAGCAGCCTCGAGTCTTCTTGGGGTTTGACGCGACAAGCTTTGCACATCTGGATTTGGGGATTTTCTGCCATTCGTCTCTGCAGATCCTCTCAAGCTCTGTCAGGTTGGACGAGGACTGTCGGTGGAACGTTTACAGGTCTCTCCAGAGATGTTTGATTGGGTTCAAGTCAGGAATCTGGGTGGACCACTCAAGGACATTCACAGACTTGTCCCTCAGCCTCTCCTGCGTTGTCTTGGCTGTGTGAAGGTGAACCTTTGGCCCAGTCTGAGGCTCTGGACCAGGTTTTCATTAAAGATATCTCTGTACTTTGCTCCGTTCAGCTTTCCCTCAACCCTGACCAGTCCCCGAGTCCCTGGGGTCCCACATGTGCACCTGAGCTAAATTTCTAGTGTCATAGCAAAGGGTCTGAATATGTACGATATTTCAGTTTTCCCGTTTTAATAAATAATAAACATAAGGCTGCAGCATAACCAAATGTGAAATGGTGGGTTTTTAGTCCTGTCCAATGTTTCCTTGACATCATTATGCCTTTAGGTCAGAGGTTATTGGGTCCGTGTACACGTGTGTGTGTGTGTTCCCGCACTTACAGAGACTTTGAAAGAATTAAACTTTTCCTCTTATATTCCTGGGTTCATTATCCTACATCATCACAGTCTCCACTCATCAAGGGTTCTGGGTTTGTATATTAAAAAAAAAAACAATTCAAGAGACAACTAATAAAACAATTTAAAGCATTAAAAGTAAAGTGTGCTGATGTGTAGACTTTGAGAGTGCAATCCAGAAAACCTGCAAGTTACTTTGTTCCTTGTATTTTGATTCCACTTGTTGTAATCATCAGCTGTTGACCTTAAGATCTCCGTATTGACACGTTTCAATACAAGCCATTCACTGTATGTATCGGTCTTTATATGCTCTTTGAAAGTCTGTTTAAAATGGATTACTGTGTGAATGTGGCCTGACCTTGGTTTGTAGCACTGCAGCGATGCTGAGAATCAGGCTGTTCCACTTGAGAATAAGAAAAACAGTGTTAGACATAGTGATGACGAGCTTTGTGTCTACTTTGCTCTACTTAACGCAGCCAAACAGCTTCCAGAAAACCTGCTCAGGTGTATGTAGATCCTGTTGCTAATAGTCAGGACGTCTCCACTGCATCTAAGTTTTTAGGAAAGCTGAAAGTCTGGATTTAGGTTTATATTCTTGTTTTAAAACTGCTAGCAGCTAATATTTGTGCTCTTCGTCTTGCTGTCTTCGTTCACCAGGTGTGAGGCGTGAACGCTGCAGCTACCGAGGAACCCGGCACCGCCGC
The DNA here is from genome assembly GCF_963924715.1 of Thunnus thynnus. NCBI lineage: Eukaryota > Metazoa > Chordata > Actinopteri > Scombriformes > Scombridae > Thunnus > Thunnus thynnus. The sequence continues at coordinate 3,571,086 of NC_089532.1, read as the reverse complement.
GGTGGATTTCACTCCCGGGATCCCACAGGCAAGGGTTTGGTCAGGATGGGGCTCGGTGCTCGGGCCCAGCGGCATCTCCACCTGGAGGTTCCCCTCGCTCCGCTCCTTCGGGGGAACCAAATGCGCAACTCGGCCATGAGCCCCGAGGAGTTCATCTCCCGCATCATGGACGCCGAGCCTCCGGAGATTTACCTCATGGAGGATCTGAAGAAGCCCTTCACCGAAGCCACCATGATGATGTCCCTCACCAGCCTGGCTGACAAGGAGCTGGTCTTCATGATCAGCTGGGCCAAAAAGATTCCAGGTAAAATACATCTGCAGGGCCGTATGATCCGTCTTCTCATCTTTAGCTTCTGATGTCGAGTCTTTCTCTGCAGAATTTTAAAAAGTGATGTTTTTCTTCTCTTGAACGCAGCGTACACTTTGAGGTTTGCGATGCTCATTAAGGAAACAGATCAGTGCCAAAATGTATTATTAATTTTTATATGGAGTTAAATAATAAATGGTTGCTTGAAACATTTTTAAGTGAGGTTAACATTAAAGTTTGAACTTTGAAAAATAATAAATGTACAAGTATTAAAAAATCTAAAGTTTTACACTTTTATGATATTTTAAATCTTCTTATTTTGTGTTCTAATACTTTTTCTCCTTGTTACAAAGTTTGTCTTTGTTCAGCTGACTTTTGAATCTCAAGAATTATAAAACTCAGTTTGGAAATGTTTTTGTACTTTCTTTTTTAAATGTTCTGAAGGTTCAACACGAACCTTCTTTTCTCAAACTTGACAAAGCGTGCGGCGCTGCTTTGTGTCCAAACTCAAACCTCTATTCATGAACAAAAATCAGTTTTTCCAGCAGTTTGGGAGACATTTCTGTGTAATATAGAATACTTTGTTGAGCAAAAATGATGGTTTTCACATCAAAATACTTATGTTTAATGCTTAGTAACAGTAGGCTAATATTACTACAATAAATTAGTATCTAATTCAGTACATTCTGTTTTCATATTGTGTCGGTATGTTGCTACTGAGATGATTTTAAAAAAATACAAGACAGAGACTAAATACATTTTAAACAATTAAAAGTGTCAGATGTCAATGTGCGTGTCAACATGCTTCACATGCTTTGTCACCGTCAACAGCGTGTAGAAGTCCGGCTCACTGAACACCTGGAAACAAGACTGAGAGTTACAGTAACAACAAACCTGAGGCTGCAGTAAACACATCATCCACCCGTCAGTCATGTCAGTGTTTGAGATGTAGCGTAAACAAACCAGACAGATTTAAACTGATCCATAGAGTATAATCACTAATTATATATGTCTAAAATTTCTAGGCTGCAGTGAATTTCTTTTTTTTCTTCCGTATTCATCCTTCCTCTCTTTCTCCTCTTCCTCTCCTCAGCCAGTGTTCAGCTCAGCAGGTAACTTCCCAGGAGAGAGATGATAATGTGAAGGGATCACAAAGACTCAGTTTTTTTGAATAAAGACCCTTTTTTTTTTTTTTTTTACTTAGACAAGTGAAAATGAGTATTGCATTGTCTGCTAAGACAGCGGGTGACAGGTGAGGAAGGTGCTGTTCAATGATGTCATTGGACTTGATGAACCTTTAAGGATACAGAGGTAGCAGAGGGAGCACCGCATGGTTGTAGATCATTAACCCAGCGCAGTTTCATGACATCCTCTGACATCTTACAAGAGTTAGAAGAGAAGATTTATATCAGTTTCATATCTTTGTGTTCTACAGTATGTATTACTTATTACTCTGACATTTTGTGAAGTGATCTTGTGTGCTTTTTTTCAGGTAGTCAGATGAGAATTAAACCATATATGAATTTCCATTTTGAGACATTGAAACGTAGCCATGAGAAGACTTTCAATTTAAAGGATTTTTCATTAGACTTACAGTGGTTTCCACATGACCGAGTTTAATTGCTGATGTTATCTACAGATGCACTTTTTGTGTTAAATCATCCCTGTGCAAGGACTCATACAGTTTGTAGGCAAGACACGAGCCGTTATGAGCTTGTTCGTTAATGTTTTTCCTCTTTATGTTGACTCGTATGCTGAAGTTGCATCGCCTCCCTGTATTCTTGGTGTGTTCAGAAGGTTGTATTGATAGCTTTGATGCAAACATTGGTGGAGAAAAGAGGTTAACAGCCACTTTCAGAGAGTGAATTTTGTACGGGGACTCTAGTTTCAGAAGGGGGATGTAACTTGACCACCTTTTGAAACACCTATTAAGCGAGAATCGGTTCTCCAGATGAAGTTCACCTCTCCAGTACTGTTTCTGTTTCTTCATTAAGTTTCACTACAAAGAGAAGATATTGGAAATGCAGCGCACTGACAGAGGCTCTACTGCAGCATCCTGCCTGTTTTGCATGCACTGTACATGAGAATTAATTACCACCTATATGATCAATCTTCACTGCTCATTGTCTGGATTCCTGGATTTCACAGTGTGTAAACAGTAAACATGTTCCAGCTACTAACTAAATGTCGCTGCGTCTTGGCGGTGTAAGGATGGAAGAGGCATGTTCATTCCAGACAGATCTAAAGCTTAATTATCCCCCCCCCTCCCCTCCCCTCCGTGTGTTGTTGCGTCCTCAGGCTTTGTAGAGCTGAATCTAGCAGACCAGATCCACCTGCTGAAGTGCTGCTGGCTGGAGGTCCTGATGCTGGGTCTGATCTGGAGGTCAGTGGATCATCCTGGAAAACTCATCTTCTCTCCAGACTTCAAACTCAACAGGTGAGGAAGCAACAGACAGAAACGGCGTTATTCATCCTTGGCGAGCATGTCGTATCCAACTCACCACGAATTTTATGTCTTTATAAGACTATTAATAATCTGATGTATTGCTGTGTTGTGAGGAGCTGAAACAGAAGACTCAGTAATAAAATCCACCACTGTCTTCAATATATATTACACATGGATAGTTCAGATATTTAATTTACTTCCAAATATGACGGATCGTTCTTGGATCTGATCTTAAGAAGCCTTGAAAACGGGCCAGTGTGCAGGTTTAATATCATGATTCATCATTAATATGTTTTTTACAGACGTGCCCTTGGCAAAGTCTTTTTCTTGTCTGGAACTCCCACATGTTAAAGCTTGTTCGCTTTTGTTGGCTGAAACCTTTTTGTTCAGTGTGTTTGTGTCCATTCAAGTGTTTTTAAAAAAAATATTTTTAATCTGCAGTCCAAACATGATGTGTTGCATGTTAACCTATCTGGTGTAATTTTGTATTTAACATGACAATTTCTATTTTATGCTACTTAATGCTGCATGTCAGGGAGAAATAATGTACTTGTTACTCCACTACAGTTGGCTATTGTTACTAACAACTCTTATCGCTCTTATTCTTATTACTATAATCCAAAACACGTGATCAGCTTGTAAGATATGATACATTGTTAAGGATCAACCACATGTAAAAGTAAAGGCAATAAAATGAACTATTAAAAATATATATGCAGTAATATACTAATATAATGATAATAAAGTATTAAAAAACAAGGTAATAAAGTATATAGATGCATATGTTCTAATGCTAAATCACACATATGCACATTTACGTGCACACACACACTTAAGTAAAAGATCTTACTACTTATTAAACCACTGAAGAAGAAGATGAATAACAATCCGTCCCACATAAAAGCCTAGTTCTCATGTTAAATAAAGGCTGCAGCTGCTCTGAAGTATTTATGGTCCTTGATTCTTCTAAAACAATGAATAAAGGTGAACCGCTCACGTTCTGAAAGTGAGTCTCGTGTGCAGCTGCCGCATGGTTACGGCGTAATCTTCCCCACGTCGTTACACTGCCACAACGAGTTGACATCCCACAATAAACGGGGGAGTTCACTCAGACCTTGAAACCGTAAAGATATCAGCAGCAGTTTGCTGCAGATATATCACTGATTCTTCTGGACCGCCGACTCGTTTTCTTGCCAAAAATCTTTTTATCACTCAGTGTTCCCTTCTGCGTTGACCTTCAACTTTGTCCAGGCGACAGTTCCAGGCTGTTTTCTGGCACTGCGTTCACCTTTTTTTTAATTCACGGTAAACACGCTGTAATTAGGCTGCGGCTCTACCAGCCTGATGAACCGGATTAAAGCTACGCCTGTAATCTTAATAAAGCATTTGAAGGTAATGAATAGATTATCAGGTGTTTGTGGTGCAAATTATTGTCTCTAATGTGCAGCAGCAGCAGCATAAATGACCAAATCCAACATCTATAAACCCAATTACATGTCTCAAAGCTTTGGGAAACTCTTTAAAGTATTTATATATATATATTTAATGTGGTTGCATTTTCTCTGTCGGCCAGTAATTAACCAGAAAAGGGTTGCACACGCATGTCTTGAGACTTCTTTATTCCAAAATGAGCTGCCAGGGAGGCGTGTCGACATATTTCCACTCCATTAACATACATGAGGGCGGACAAAATAATAGGAACACTTTTCAATAATAAACATAAAGTAGAATTATCACCTTTCTGACAATGTCAACAAAAGCTGAACATGTATAAGCTTCGTAAAAGTAGATTGCATGGCAGAGCTGTTGCATTAGATTGTGTATATAATATACACAGTTTAATTTAAAATAGATGGTGACTGTAGTTTCCAGCAAACTTTAATCAAAGAGGAGGAAATGGTGCGTTTGTTGGGACTATTTTCAATGGTGGATTAAAACACATGGTGTAAAAATGGAGAGATAATACTAATAAATGCAGGAATATAGAAACAGAAAAGAGAAAATCTTCCACTAAATCCACTGGACTGGTGGATTGAGTTTAGTGTTTGACCTTTCTTTCCTCCACTACCACGGAAACTATCACTATAGGCTTTAAGTTAACCTTGACGTGTTCTCATAACACAGCCTTACTTTTCTCTGTTGAGTGGTCTCTGTTAGCCTGAGGTAACCTTTTTTCTCCTTGGGGACAGCTGAGGAAAACATCCTGGATGCAAATCCATCTACTTACTCAACAAGAGGCCCGAACAAAGCCAGAAAACAAAGAGTCACTTTCTAATTTTCTCTGTCTAATCGACTCTTTTTAATCTCTCTTCTTTCTCAGTCACACACACTGTCACCCGCTTCTTTCACCGTCACATTTTCACGTTATTACCCCTGTGGTTCTTTACTCGCTCCTTTCTTTTAAAGCCAGTTCAGACAGATAAAGCGGATTTTCAAGTGTTTTATTAAAAAAGTCACGGCGGTGTGAATTACCCAGTCGGGAGCCGTTTCGGTAACTTGAATAACGAAATTTTGTCAAGTTGAAGGTGCAAAGTTTTTAGAACATAACAGGCTCATAGTTCATGTTTTTGTAAGTAACCAATCAACACTTAATATATTGTTGTGGGAACAAATGTGAAGAATTTGATAAATCCCCCCCCCCTCCCGTCTCCGGTTCACCGCATAAATTTACATCACATTGGCTCCACATCCTCAGAGTTTATTTTACATTTTCTGCAGTTATAATCGAAATAACAGCAGCAGCAAGTTGCTTCTGCTCTTTGTGTGATCTACTGAGCTGCAATGTTTAAAAAAAAATATGTAAAATACTCAAGCTGCCGGCCAAGAAGTTGTAGAAAGTAGAGCTGAGTATTGTTAAAACAGCTGTACATGAACTTAAAGTGATTAAAATAAGTATAAAAAAACAGAATGTTATTTATTCACTGATGTTTCATTAAGGAAAAAAACAAAGATTATGTAGAAGAAGCATTCACTGCAAACATTTGATTGGTTGGTTGGTTGAGGTTCAATACTGGCGTCGGGTGACATCACCTAAGATCAATATCACAATTAAATGTCACGTTTACCTCGGTAACAATTGATCAAAAGATATTAAATACACTTGTAAACGAGATTCTCCGTCCTCACAGTGGAGCTCTTATTAGTTATTTGTACTAAAAAATAACTTTTTGCCAAAACCAGAAATATCAGTAAAATATGGCTCCGTTTAACGTATACTATATATTTGAATAACACTTTTATGACTTCTGTTATCTCATTATTAGCCGGATCTTTGACATTATTTTAATAAATGCTTGTGTGACAGACTGCTGCTCTGGCCTCCAGACTGAGGTCAGGGAGCACAGAGAGACGCCTTTATAGATTCAGAGTTAATCCCTTCAATATATTCAGCTGCTCAACAAAACTAGCAAACTTCGCTTGGATATTTTAAAAGCTGTAGCATTTATTTTCTGACAAACTGTAGCTTATAGTGAACATTATCCAGTGGTGGAAAGTACATTTACTCAAGTACAATTTTGAGGTACTTGTACTTTACTTGAGTATTTCCATGTGATGCTACTTTATACTTCCACTTCACTACATTTCAGAGGGAAATATTGTACTTTCTACTCCACTACATTTATTTGACAGCTTTAGTTACTTTTCAGATGAAGATTTGACACAATGGATAATATAACAAGCTTTTAAAATACAACACATAGTTAAAGATGAAACCAGTGGTTTCCAACCTTTTTGGCTTTTGACGTCTTATAAAAAGCAGTGTGTAGTCGGGGTCACATTTTACATGTCTATGAGTTGTTAACAGCTCCACCAAATAGTGATTTTTCCCTCTAAACTTCTCACATGCTTTCATTTAAATAAATGTTCAAATGATCCAATATTTCAACAAAAATCAAAGATTAGAGAAAAAGTCCCAAAAACTGAAAACAGATTTGTGTATCAGAACTTTGTTTTTTCTTCTTTCCTCTCCCATTAATCATCTCACGACCCCTCAGATTTATCTGCTGACCCTTTGGAGGGGCCCGACCCCTAGGTTGGGAACCACTGGACTAAACTAGCTAACTGTATATAAAGTAGTGTAAACTAGCTCCACCTCCAGCAGCTACAACAGTAACATGCTGCTCTAACACTGATGCTTCACTATTAATAATCTAATGATGTCATATATAATAATATATCAGTCAGAGGGACCAAACCACTACTTTTACTGCAATACTTTAACTACATCAAGCTCATGATACTTATGTACTTTTACTGCAATACTTTAACTACATCAAGCTCATAATACTTATGTACTTTTACTGCAATACTTTAACTACATCAAGCTCATAATACTTATGTACTTTTACTGCAATACTTCTTCTGCTAATACTTTTGTACTACAGATAAATATTTTGTGATGATGAGGAGGATATTATGCATTTATTTTGGTATTGTCCGGTTGTTGCATCCCCTTCAGTATTATTTGGGGTCGTCAAGATGATCATAATATATTATTGAAGACGTTGATGGATTATGGCAGGCAGGTAAATGTAAAAGTTTAGTCAGGGTCAAAATTGACCCGAGGACAACAGGAGGGTTAAGTAGGGTATTTTTGCATTTCTGTATTGGTACTAAAGTAAAGGATCTCAATACTTCTTCCACCTCTGACATTATCTGATACATTTACAGCCTCACCACGTCTCTTTCTCTCCCAAAGAAGCTGCTAGTTTCATTTTTCCAGTATCTTGTTCAATGAAGCCAAATTGTGCCCATATGAACGACAAAATATATTTTTTCTGTGCCGGCTTGTTCTCATTTCTCCAACACTTTTCATCATCACTGGACATGTTTGCTTAACGCAGTTGGACGTTCTGTATGAAGGAACGAATTTATCAAACATATCAATATGACTAAAATTAGGTCGATTCTAGAGTCATAATGTCAGTTTCCTTTTTGAATAATCGCCCTGCCCTATTCAATACCTTTACCTTTTTATCTCTCTCTCATTCCTTACCTGTCTCTTTCCACCTGTCTGTCCTTTTTCACTTTTTATCCATGTTTTTCTTTATTCTGTTGCCCTCTGCCCCTTCTGTCCATCTTTGTCCCACTTGTTTTTTTCTTTATTATTCTTACCCTTTGTCTTCCCTTGTTCTTCTCTTTCTACTTCTCTGTCTTTCCACCTTTCTCTTACCTCTCTTGTGTTCTTTTTTTAATTCCACTTTCCTCTTCCCTATTCTATTTGAACCTTTTTCTACGTTTCTGTCTCTCTGCAGGGACGAGGGACAGTGCGTGGAGGGCATCGTGGAGATTTTCGACATGCTGCTGGCAGCCACTTCTCGGTTTCGCGAGCTGAAGCTGCAGAGGGAGGAGTACGTCTGTCTCAAGGCCATGATCCTCCTCAACTCCAGTGAGTTTTACTGATGCAGACAAACCGCAGTCTTCACTTCATTTCCTCTCGAGACGGATGAGTTGGTTTGCAGCGAGCAATAAATCCTGTCCTGTCAGTACAGCACGGCGTGTTTTTGGTTCTTGAACAACCGGGATCAGTTTGTCCCTCGGCTTTGTTGTGGTTACTGAAACAATAATCTGGAACTAAATGGGTCAATGACAGCTGACACGTATCTGACACACATAATAAAACAGATCTGACCACAGCAAAAAACAAACTTATTATTTCAGAATAATGCTCTTTGACCTGATAGCCATAACATTTACTCAAAAATCAAAATCATTGCAATATATTTATTTTCACTTTTATGTTTTTTGGTCCAATTTGTCTGTTAGTGAATCTGTTAGTTTGCAGGATATCTGGAAAATTCTACTCAACAAATTTCACTAATATTTGTTCAGCCTTAAGTTTAGTCAGGTGTTGCGGTGCACTGCCTCAGAGTTGTACGGAGGTGCGGTTGCGTTTATTTGTGCTCTAGAACTGATCTGATTCACCGGCTTTCTCTCTGCCGCCGCTTTCTTCTCTTCATTCAGTCTCTAGCTTGCTTGGCTTATGCATAACTGATTTTTGTAGAAAGCCTGAATATTCCAAAGATTTAGATATTCTCAATAAAGCAGCATGAATGTTTTTCACCAGGTGTATTTTCACACAAATATTACTAGAAACTCTTGAATATTTGGGATTAAAATAAACACTTTAGAGATTTGACAACCTTGGCAGAGATGTATGCTGAGTGCTTTCAGGGTTTTTTTGGTAATTCACTCATGTGAAGTTTATGAAATTGCAAATGTTGAACTTTCCAATAAAAGGCTTTTAAAGTATTGTACACCAGGGTTACACTACATGAGCCTGTTTATGTGTTTTTTATCCTCAACATCTTTAAAAGTGTTGCTAATCCCCCTACAAACATTTGCCCTGGCAGAACTTTCAGTTAGTTTGAAGGAAGCTGGAGATGAAATGACCTGTGAAGATGGACTTTATTGCCGTGCGGCTTTTGTTTTTTTAACCTTTTCATGTGTATCCAGCGGTCAAAACGTCCTCACCCACCACCACCACCAGCAGCACCAGCAGCCACTGTACAGGTTTCATGGAGGTTACTGACCTCTCTGCATGTCCTGACAGAGATTAACAAAGTTCCTCCCTAACAAATAGACAGACACACACACACACAGAGTCATCTGCCAGACCTCTGTTCTCTCTGTTGACTCTGCTCCTCTGCGACGAGGGTGGAAAAAAAAAAAAAAAGTACAAGTTGTGCAAGAAGTGAAATAGAGTCTGAAAAGTCAAGAGAACAGGGAGGAAATGTAGGATTTATCAATGTGGACAGATGGAACGTTGTGGCTCAACTACTCAGTCTGTCCTTTGTCCCGGTGGAGGGTGGACGGTTTCTCCTCTCTGCTGTCCTCTAGTGTTTCATCTGGACTCACACGTTCATTATGAAGCCGTTTGGGGTCTTTTGAGGAGCAGGAACTCAACCTTTAACATGCAAATGGTTTTAAATTGACTTGTGTAAATGTCACAACTTCAGCTTCTACTTGAGATATGTGAAACCTGGGTGAAGTTTTGGTGTTTATACAAAAATCTTTTGGTTTTCATAAGGTTCTTTTAGGTGCTTTATAAAGACAAGCAAGTATGTGGTTACTATTGGAGTTGTCATGTGAATCTCATGTATTTAGAATATTTAGTCAAAAGAGGAAGTTTGTCTCTGGGACTCTTCTACCTACAGTAACTGTTTAATTCAAAGACGCACACACACACAGTTGCTAATTTCAGTATTTTTTAAGATGAATGAAAACAGTCAAATACAAATACGACTTTAAATGGACCATAGCTCTTTGTATGCAAAGTGGATTTTCAACTGAAATGGGTTTTTGACAACCAGTGGGACCAAAAGATTAGCAATTCAGGTGGACTGCTCAGTCTGTCAGCAAGATATTTCAACAGATATTTCTCACATTGCCATAAAATGTTGTTGGAATATCAATAGACCCTTTTCACAGAAGACATTTTACTTGTAAAAGCAGGAAGGTGTAATTAATAACATTTTCCAGTAAACCATATCAGTGAGGATCAAAACGTTGGAACTGGCTCATCTAAATGGAATATAGTCATCATTAATATTATTATTATTATTTCCACCTGAGCTTTTCATGCTTTGACATGTCAAAATGTCTGCTGTGGAAAAAAAAGATCTATGAACCCCAGAGGATGCTGGGTAATCCTTTTGGTGACCCCTGACCTTCATTTCCCTCTGATCCTTCCCTTGGTCCATGACCTGGTATCTCAATAACGTATGGCTGGATTTTGTTGACATTTTCAGTAGATATTATCTACTTGCTACAAATACTTTTTAAATCCTTTATTAAACATAGTTTCTAGTATATTTAGAGTATATAGAGTAATAATGGTGTAATTGACGACACCAGGAAGACTAGTATAGTGAACTAAGAATTTCATTGCATTGATAACTTGTTTATTTCTGCACAAAATGCTTAAAAAAATGTTGCACATAATAGTTTTACATGATGTTTAGTGCATTTTAGAAGAACTTCAGGTGTATCGTTAGTGGACGTCATAACTGGTGATGTACAATAATTGATTGGCAGATTAGTAATCAACCCATAATGTAATAAACGGTAAATGTGTGATGTGTTGAAACGTCGCTGTGCTGTTTCTTTCAGATTTGTGTACGAACTCCCCGCAGACAGCCGAGGAGCTGGAGAGCAGGAACAAAATGCTGCGTCTGCTGGACTCGGTGATTGATGCTCTTGTGTGGGTGATTTCCAAAATGGGCCTGACGACCCAGCAGCAGACTCTGCGCCTTGGACACCTCACCATGCTGCTCTCCCACATCCGCCATGTCAGGTAACAACCAGAGAGTTGACAGGAAACTGTGAAACGGCAGTAGAATACAGAGAAATCCACTGAAAAACATCACATGCTCGTAGACATTTACGTAAAAACTAGTGGAAATTTCTGTGCTCTTTTTTTGACAAACTCGTGCACATTTACCTACTGTATGTGTACACTCATATGCAGGAACAACAGAAGTCATCTCAGGGCACTTTTCACATAGAGCAGGTCTAGACTGAACTCTTTAATTTACAGAGACTCAATGTTTCCTCCATGAGCAGCACTTGGCGACAGCAGTGAGAAAGAACTCCCCTTTAATGGGAAGAAACCTCAAGCAGAACTGGGCTCTAGGTGGGCGGCCATCTGCCTTGACCCGGTTGGGTTGAGAGAGAAAGGAGGAGTGATTTAAATTTAATTTATTTATCATTAAAATGGTAGGATGTCAAAATCTGTTTATAGTCCCAAAAACATTTGGACTGGCTCTCTGCAAACCTGACATTTAGACTCATATTCAGTTTCATTCCAAGTACACAGCTGGTTTCACACTCAACTTAAATGAGTGGAGGTTGAAACGGTCCCTGAGCTTGTCGATGGGTATCTTAATGAGAAACAAAATAGGAAAAAGATCATTCGAATCCACAATACAGTGTACACAACAATACAGAGATAATGGGCTAAATCAAATATTGGGACACTGCACTGTTCTCTTAGTTTAAAAGCTTGTAAAGAACTCATGTCCAACTCATGTTCACGTTCTACGCGTGTGATACATTAGCCTCACTTATATAATCAGTTAGCACACTTGGTAAACTGTATATTGTGCTGCATTCGCATCATATCAGCGTTATCACATTTACAAGTTTCCCTCTAATAAATAGCTTTCATGTCAACAACCGAGTCATAATTCTCACAGTGGAAACTGATACGACCTGGCACTTAATAATACAGAAGTGCCTGAAAACTGAGCGAGCATGAACACATCACGTCGGCCAAAGTCTGTCGTTCGATGTAATTAAGCCCCAAATTTATTGGACATGTATTTTTTTTCAATGCACAGTATTTTAAATTCTGACCAACTCAGTTATCATACAACCTTCTTTTCCCATCTCTACTATCAAACCCATATTACATAAACACAGCATTACACTACAAAAAGTCTGTATTATTGACTCCAAAAGTCTTGTTTTCTTAAAAAAAAGGGGTAAAATCTGACAATGTACAAAGCTTATTCAACCGTCTTTTAAGAATTTTCTAGAAAACAGTTTTAAGGTATTGAAATGACACGTTAAAATTGGTGTTTAAATCAAGAATAATACACTTAAATTAAAAAAAATTTAAATTTAGTATTAAATAACAGACAAAAATGCTCTGCTCTCTCCGCAGTAACAAAGGCATGGACCATCTGTCCACCATGAAGAGGAAGAACGTGGTGCTGGTGTACGACCTCCTCCTGGAGATGCTGGAGGCCAACACGTCCAGCAGCAGCAGTCACACGTCTGCGTCCTCGCTGAGCTCTGACACCGTCTCCGAGCAGCACCAGTACCCCCAACCCCCTCCCCACCCGCAGCCCGGCGCAAACCAGACCACCGCCGACCACGCCGCCGTGCTTCCGCACGGACCAGCTGATCCAGCTCTGATCATGGACAGACAGCTGCAGGCCTCGGCCCTCCAGTCCACACCTCCACCGAGTTTCGTGGTGGCTCACATGGCTTTGGAGAGCAATGAGTAAGTTTAAGAAGTTATTTGAGTAAAATGGATTAACTGTAATAAAAGTAATTAGAATGAAGAAGAGAAGAGTTTAGTTTTATTGTGAGGTGAAAACCTAATTTCTGCAGTTGTGGACATTTTCATGCTTTCAGATCAGGTGAAGAAAGCGAGAGAGGAAAGAAGTAAAAACAAGAAAGTGGAAGAAGAAAAGGAGGAAGGAAGTAGGTATGATGGAAGAATTGCACAGAAAGAATGAAAAATCAAGGACAGATGGAAGGAGAGAAAAGACAGAGAAAAAGAAAGGATGGAAAAGGAAGGAAAGGAGACGCAGGTATGAAGGAAGAATTGCAAGGAAAGAAGGAAAAAAGGAAGGAAATAAAGAAGGAAAAGTAAAGAAAAAGGACACCAAACAAGAAAAGGGGGAAAAAGGAAGGTAGGAAGGAAGAAAGAAGGAAAGAAATAAGGACAGATGTTGGGAAGGAAGTAGGAACAGAGGACAGAATAGTAAAGATTAATGGAAAGACAGAAGGAGAGGGAACAGTGTAAGGAAAAAGTAAAGAAATAAGGAAAAGAGGGAACAAAAGTAAAAAAAAAAATTAAGGACAAATTTATAGGAAGGAAGGAAGGGAGTGCAGTACTTTTACTTATTTACTTTCCAGTTGGAGTATGTTGTGACTGAGTTGGTTTCAATCCAGTCACGAGATTCAGTCGTAGAGAAAAAAGCACCAGCTGATTAAATATCGTCCATCCTGTCCAAGTCTTGTACACCAAAAATATCTGTTTAGTGATCGTTTCACACTTTTCCTCACAGTTACATCCATCCTGAGCCGTGGTCACTGGATTCAGGAGATGCGGGTCTTGCAGAGGAAGCGAGGGATTACGTCATCGCTGAAGGAGTTGTTATGGAAACCACCTTAGAGGGGTGACTGGACTGTAAAGAGACAAACTGAGACTGAACAACTTTCCACCACGAAAGATGGAGAAAAGGAAACAAACAAACAAAAAAAAGGATAAAAAAAAACAAAAAACAGAAAGTGCTGTTGTGAGGTAAAAGTTTTTTTCTCTTGTTGAGATGTTTTTAGTCTTTGGGTTTAAAAAAAAAAAAACAAAACAGTTTTTGATTGAATGTATATTTTGTGTGCGTAAATATTTCTTGTGAATGTGCACTACAGTAGGTGTTCATGAGAACATCGCTGAACTCTGCCAGTCGGTTTGTGCTCTTTTTTGATATACAGTATTTGTATCTTTTTTTTCACCTTGGTGTTATATCCAAAACAAGCCATCTACAAACCACCTGCAGTGACTTACAGAAACATGCATGTGGTCAACAGTTAACATCCATTTCCATTAATACGGCTGTAAAAGGGCAGTGTTTTCTATCACACTGGTGGGTTTTTTTTTTTCTTCTTCTTCACTACTACTGTGTACTTTGGTGTTTTAATCGGTGCCTGTTCATCCAGGATTTTTCTACTCTCCTTTGTACAAAGTCAGTCAAGTCAAGAAGCAGAAGTAGAAGTGGCCTTTTCACAAAATGACTGTTAAAATAGCTTTCTTCTCTGTTCATCTGGCTACACTAATTCTGGATTTACACTTGATGATATGTGGCACAGATCTGTTCTTTTTACTGGAACGCAAGTAAACCACATTTCATTGAATTAAACACTTAAGCACCAGCAAATAACAAATCCAAATAACAACATTTTTAACATTTATGTAAACTAAACAGCACAAAAAGTCAGGAAATTTGTTTTTGGTAGATTATTTCTCTGTTGTAACAATGCTTCTTGGCAATAAATCTTATACTGTTGGAAAGCCTGTTTATTTCCCTTTTAAATGGTGCCACATTTGTAAGGAACATGCATTCGTGGCCTGCTTGGTCACACACTGCTGTGGGATGGCATCCCATTCTTCAACCAGCATTTGTCGCGAGTTAGCCAACGTGGTTGTGTTGGTCACTCTGGCACGAACAGCACGTCCAAGCTGATCCCACAAGTGTTTAATGGGGTTGAGGTCAGGACTGCTGGCAGACCGTTCCATCCTCTTATTTCTCTTGTCTTGTTTCTTCAAACTTCAATCATCCAATCCACCAAACACCAAACAAGAGTCAATGGCAGAATAAGCTGTTTGGCATTGGCAGAGAAGATTTTGGCATATTTTTCATGGGCGCAACCCACATACTCTGCTCTGCTGCTCATCCCACAAATGCATGTTCCTTACAAATGTGGCACCATCTAAAAGGGAAATAAACAGGCTTTCCAACGGTATAAGATTTGCCAAACAGCATTGTTACAACAAAGAAATAATCTACCAAACACAAATTTCCTTACTTTTTGTGCTATGTTTACATAGTGTATTCTGACAGGATGCCTATCAAGTCCTGTAGCCGTAGTTACTTTATATTAAATTATACTGATTGTCAGCAACTGTGATGTTAGCAAGGCAATATGCTAACATTTCACGTGTTAACTCTATATGCATATTATACCCCAACATACTAAACATTACTTTCTAATTGCATACAGTACATTTTAACTGACATGCATACTTACGCTGTTAATAATACCAAACTAAGACAAACCACAAATGTTTGCAGTTTGGCTAAATCAAATTACTCAGTCCAATTAACTTAATGTACATGTATGCATATGTGATCTATACACATGCATTTATGACGCCTGTTAGCTGTTGACAGTAATAATAACATGCTAAGGCTGGCACATTGACACGCTTAATCTCAGCAATGCAACAAACTAAAATGTTTCAAAGTTCATTCTTGACCTCTTGCAATAGTATGAGCTTGGAAAAGCTAGTAAGTGGACCTGGAGTTAAGATTATTACACATTGACTACACAGACGTTCACAATAAATGAATTACTGTTCATCCCAGTTGTACTTTAAAGCTAATGTTACTTACTAAATGTTAGAATTACCACGTTTACTGTTTGCATTTTAAGATTTTAACATGATAAATATTAATGTTAACATGCTCTATATGCCAAACATTATTCTAGATTTTAGAATATTTGCCTGAAATTAATTATGTGTCACTGTAAAAAGAGAAAAACACAGTCCAATTTAACTTAGTGCACATTTATGTATACCTGATGTATACAATTTGGATCATGATAGCAAACTGCAATAACTAGCAGCTAAATTCCTGACAGCCATAGCGATTACTGCTAACATGCTAAATGCTAGAAAATGATTATATCACATATCACTGACCATGTTAGCAATTAAATGAAGACTATCTTGTCTCACATTAGACATTTAGTTGAGGACATGAAACTTCAAAAACAAATGACTTTATTTGAACCTTAACTTCAGGATTAAAGCTAATATGCTATATGTTAGCATATTACTATGCTAACTGTGCACATGTTGGTATCCTAACATGCTTAACTTTAACAACAACACAACTCTACTTTAATTAACAGCTAACTTCATTAATGTTTACATGCTATGTTACCATTTAAAACAAGCTAGCCTGCCAAATCTATACAAAAAGTTTGCATGTTTTACTGAATTAAACAGTGTTTGTTTCACTGCCATAAAAGTAAAACATAAAAATACAGTCCAGTTTAATTTCATGCACATTTATATTTAACACTATCTTATTTTAAATTTAAGGATGTGTATAAAAATCACTTAGAACAAATTTTTTATCATTTACAACTAAACATGAATGGAATCTTGTAATTTATGCATCTTCGTTGTAATATATATGCATCTCTGTTATAATATATGCATCTTCTCTAGTGAATAACACCAGAAGAAAAAGCTAAATATGAACATCAGTGCAGAACTCACTTTTGTTCTGTCATAGCCTTGTTTTGGAGGCTTGTTTATCGTGGTTGCAGTCAATTAGTCGTTTACCCATATCACAACTCTCCTGGAAAATTTCATACCATCCATCCGAGTCCAAATGGCAAAACAAAACAAAGGAGTAAATGCTCCAGAGTTTTGGATGAAGTGTCCTGAATGCACCACTGATTGTTTTTTTTGGACATCCAGTCATGAGTCTGTGCCACTTGTCTGCCAGTGTAAATGCAGCCTTAACGCCAGATTATCCTATCACTGCTAATAGACAGATACATGTTCACTATTCTTTCTTTCCTGATGTCTGTGGCTTGTAGATGCATGCTTACATACATACACACACACACACATACACACACTTCCATAACACAGATCTTGTGAGAAGTTTTTTGCCTGTCGAACCTGTCAGCTCTTAGCCTGGATCTTTCTCTAACACAGCGATTACAGTTAACGCAAAGCAGCAAATCATGGTAAACACGGTTTATTGTCAGTCAAAAATGACAATCTCTACATCCCATAAATACAAGTTCACAAAATAAATCAAACTTTACACACCTTCTTGTTGTTCGTTTATGTTCTGTTAGACCTCTGAGCAAAGTGCGAAGCTGGGATTATGTACAAATTAGGAGGATCAGGATTTCAAACAGGAAGCCAGAATTCAGTCATACACAGAATCCTCTGTAACATTTAGTATCAATACTATTAGCATTGTAAATAACCTACATTTGTTGATCTTTGATTGTGCATGTAGACAGCTACATTCGATGCCCAAAAGGTTTCAGTTACATTCATGTTCTACTCCGAGTCTGGCACGTTATAGATTTTCCAACTGCATGGGAGAAGTGTTTTTTTTAAAAGCAGTGTTCAGGTAAATTCCACACGCACATTACAAACAATAACAACAAATTGCATTTTAAAAATTCTTTGTTTTAACCTGTTTGATGTTTTGATGCCTGCAGGGCTTTACTCCATGGGTCAACTCGGGTTGTGTATGGTAAGTTGTGAACCTTTTTATAAAATTAGTCTTAAAGGGTGTAGTTTTTTTGATATAAGATGATGCCGTGTGTTCTTTGTCAAACAGCAAAAAGGCAGGATGTGTAGTGGTATTAATCTCTTGACACAGGACTCCCAGATAAAGCTAATACCCCCCTGCATGAATATTAACCATTTCTCAAAAAAAAAAAAAAAAAAAATGGAACTCCCTTTAAAGCTTCATTAAGCAATATTTTTGATATTACATTGAATCAAATGACTGTGTAGTGTGTAAAAAAAGGTGGCTCATAGTGCCAATCCCACTGAGAATGAACTCCCAACTTTGTAGCTGTACAGAGATTTTAGCCTCTTTCAGCTAACAGTTTTGGTTTTACAGCTGTAGATGGACAATATGGTTGAATCTCAGTGGCACTTAACAACCCTCCATAAAAAAAAAAGATCATAGCTAGCTGTTTTCAGCTAACAAACAGAGTGTAGCTATACGTGTCCAGGACCAAATAGCAGATGGACAAAGTTAGCTACTAGCCGTTTAATAAAGTGGAACATGTAGCACCTGTAGACTGAACAGTTGACCATGAACACCAGTGGAAGGATGATAATGTTCTTTGTTTTCTTTCTGTTTTGCTAATATGTTAGCTTTACACACTAGACTAGCTATTGGTGTATAAAGGGTTGTGTTTCAGTGTGTTTAAAATCTTTCTGCCCCTCAGTGGTCAAAAATTGCTTAATGCAGCTTTAATTTGAGGATCTTTGCAAAATCTTCAGGTTCAGTTACCTGCTAAAATCTTCAAAAATGACCTCCAAAACACTGGCCATGAAATTTACATAATCATAGGAAAATATTTGTCTCAAAGTACTGGCAGCCACTTTTTTATGTTTGTGGCAGTTATTGTCCCAATGGTAACTCTGTATAAACGTATAGAAAGAAGTATTTCAAAGTTATCATTTGACCAGGTGTGACAGTTTTCAGTGCCACACTCAAACACACATTCGTACACAGAAACAATAATTTATCTATTTCTTTCTCAGTAGTTGCCATTATATACAAAATTCATTAATAACAGCATTAAAAGTACATTGTTATTTGATAAAAGTATGATAATTCAAAAACCATTTGGCTACAGAAAGGCATGTCTGCAGATGAGTCACTGCCAGGATTTTAAAAAATGGTCATATCTTACAGATCTTCATATCTTAAATACCTCTAAATCAAACAACAAAAACAAAACAACACACCATATTTCCTTAATGTACAAAATGTGCTAACAAGTGGCTGCCTTCTATGAAAAAAAAAAAGGTAAAAATAGCTGCTGTGGTAGAAAATGGCCAGCGTAGTCCTCAATTTCTGGATGCTTTGGTGATAATTGTCCTTTATCCTCCAAACTGGATCCCACGGACTATTCTCAGAGTACAAAAATGAAAATATACTGTAGATATCAAAATAAATCTTGAGACATTTCTTTTCTTTGCACCATATGTTGAAGATGGTCGGTGGGGGGGACGTCAACTACATTTAAAAAATCAAACTTTTAAAACAAACCAGTGATATGGCTTTTCATATGTGTGGCGCTGCTCCACAGAGAATAAATAAATAAATTTTTAAATACACCAATAAAATTTAGTCAAAAAAAAAAAAAAAACACAAGATGAGGCCTTCATATAGGAAGGGCGGTGCTTCTTTTGTGGAGGGGAGAAGGTGTCTTTTATGTGGTGGTGAACTTGCATCTTAACACTGTTAAGGAGTCCATTTTGGATTTCAGCCTTCATCACGGCTTCAGTCTTCCTCCTCCTCGTCAGGAGAAGTTAAGAGACGAACTTCACCGCTGAGTGTTGTGGCAGTTTTCATGTGGGAGGAGGGCCGTTAGTGTAACGCAGCATCGGATAGAAGGAACGGGCGAAGTTGTTGGACAGTGTACAGCTGTAGTCTTCCTCAGTCAGAGGCACCAGGCAGGCCAGAACCAGAAGCATGAAGAAGAGCAGGTGCAGGGGGAAGGCCGCTCGTAGAACCCGCAAGAAGAAGGGTCTGTGTGGGGAGGAATCCCTCCTCTCCTCCCTGGACACGAACAAAGTAGGCTTATTAGTTAAAGCTGGAAAACATGGGTGAAGAAGGTTCACTTTAAAGGAATAATTTGACATTTTAGCTTATGTACTCTCTTGCCGAGTGTTAGATGAGAAGATTGACACCACTATCGCCTGTGCGTTAAGTGTCAATGGCGATTAGCTTAGCATAAATAGCAGGGGGAAATGGCTAGCCTGGCTCTGTCTGAATTTCAGAAATACACCCTAGCACTAACTTTAAAGCTCACTAATGCTGTGTCTCAAATCGCATACTTCTGTACTTACACTTAACATTTTGAGTGCATAAGTGCGTTCACACTGAGAAGTGGAAGTATGGACACTTCTCACCCTCAATGGTCGCCATCTTGGCTACGTAGCGGAAGGGGAGGAACCACTTTTCAAACTGGTACGTTGTAACTACGGTGAACATCGCCACTTTATGCAAATGTAAGTTATACATGTGTTTTTTGGGTTAATTTAGCAGTCTGTAATGATTTGGTGGCGTGAACGATAACGCGAATGCTAAAGCTAGCTAATGCTAATTTGCGATTGTCATTTCCAGTAAGCGCTCAACGGCTGTGTTTGATTTGAGACAACACTACCCTGTCAAAATTTGCGGACTACGCCAGTAATATATAGTGTAAAGAGCGTACCACATGAAAGTGTACAAACAGAAGTATATGATTTGAGACACAGCTTAATTAACACATGTTGTTAGTTTAATCGATACACAAACAGAAATGTAAATATGACATTGAAGTTTTAGAGATAGACATCTAAAAACCAAGTAAAACCACTTTTTTTTTAAACATTTCTATTTGTGTGCGGAGTTAAAAAGCACATATGTGTTAATTAGTGAGCTTCAGACGTGTACGTAGCTGTAATTTTGATTTTTGAACGGAGCCAGGCTAGCTGTCTCCAGTCTTTATGCTAAGCTTTAGCTTCATACTTAACACACAGACATGAGACTGATACACTGTAAATCTTCTCATCTAACACTTGTCAAGAAGGCAGATAACCATATTTTCCAAAATGTTCAACTGTTCCTGAAGAACCAGTGGTTTTGTTTGTTTGAAGGATCAGTTCACTCAATATTTCAGCATTATCTCGCCATGCAGATGCAGTTTTGGTTTTATTTAACCACGTTTTGAAATGCCCGTTTATGTCCCAGTACAATGGAGGTAAATGGAATTTTGTTTGTGGTGTTCAAATCATTGAAAAATTGCACAGACTTCACTATTAACAATTTTCATTGGAACTATTTATTTGGTAGAAAGTAGTTCCAATGAGAACAGTTTAATTTTTTAAGTCTAATGTTTCATTTTGTGAGCAACACAAACTAATTTCCATTTACCTCCATTGTATTGTGATGAAGGCAAAAAAACTGAAAACCTGGGAACATAAAATAAAACAAACCGGCCAGAAAGTGAGATTTCTTTTTGTAATTTGGGTGAACTGAACCTTTTAATTAGTTTACTAAGAATCAAGTAATATAACCGTTAGCTTGTTAAACGTACCTTCTAGTCGCTGGTTGTCTGACTGTAGCTGCCTGTAGACCAGCCTCCTCCTAAAGCAAAGTTAAAAAGGCGTTAATCACTTCTCTACTTTCAAAATATGACTGAACAACTGAAGAATTGCAATTTAGTGATGTAAAGTAAATAAAATGTCAGTGTAGCTTCACAAAAAAATGAAATGATCAAAACAGGTTAACAGGTTTTCCACTTGTCCAACATTACAGTTAATAATGTCACACCTCTAAAACTTGTGACTTATAATCACTCACCTTTAATTTAAGATTTAATGTCAACATGCTAATTGTGAGATTGTTAACATGATAACATTAGCATGGTAGTATTTGGTAGCATGAAGCTACTCCAGACGAGATATGTGTCTTATGTCCCAAAATGGCCACCGTAGAGAAGATAACCTCTTTTTGATTTAGGTAACATGACATTTCCTTTGGTGACTCAGGCTAAATGTTTTGGGGTTTTTTTAGGGTAATATAACTAGAATTTTTCTTAAGTGTGATTTCATTGATTTTGCATTTTAGTTCTCTTTTAGAAATGTTACCATGAAGACTTAAACTACATTCATTTTAGAGGTAAAATTCACAATTTTCCTAGTGAAGATTATAACAAAGTCTGAAAAATATATAAAAATAAATACTTTTTTTTTACTTTCCTATCCTGTTAATCATCCCGCAACCCCATGTGGGGAACATCTGCTGTATGTGTATGTCAGTATTCACCAGGTGTACCTTGTGCTGCAGCAGCAGAGGAGAGCTGAGCGTTCCCAGACCGATGCTGTCCATTTCAGAGCTGGTTGAGCAGGTTTCCTGAGACACAGACAGGAAACAAACAGAACATCAGATAACACTGAACAAACAATGGTCAAAGTCAACAGGATCAGAGGTCATAAAGCACTGACGGTCCTCCCTCCTCCTGATGACTGTAGATTGCATCTCACTTATTTTATCCTTTTAGTTTTGAGGAATGTTGATTTGAACCATGATGTCAGATGGGTCGGAGTGTAATGATAATGAAACTGTTTGCAGTACTGCGACTACTCAAACCAGTTTTGTTTATGGTGTATATAATATCCCAAAATAACAACTTTGTCTCAGATAAGCTAACTTAAAGTTTCGTTATATAACTTTTATACTTTTTTTAAGAACTTAATATAACTCAACAATTTTACTTCAGATTACTAATTGATGCAGGAAAGGATGGTTATAAGATTTTTTTTAAATTAGACCAAACAAATTGTTTATGTGGCAACGAATACTTAAAATAAAAACTACTGACAGTCTGGTTTTAATTATCATTTGATCAGATATTGATTTAAAGGTACAATCACTGGTTTCATTAGTGTCCCCAAAACCCTACAATTACAATTACAATTACAATTTACAATTCAAAATAAAATCCTAATAAATCTTTGGAAAGAACAAAGTGATTTGGAGCTTTAAATGACAGTTTTGTTCATTTGATGCTGTGTTTTTAAGTTGTCCTGTGGCTCTACATTAAATATTAAATACTTACACGTTTTTAAAAATAGTTTGAAAAAGGACCCAGCCAAGTAAAATGCTGAAAAGGTACTGTTTTAGTATCATTACAAACAATAATATTATAACAATAATAATATTGGTACTAGTATTTAAAAAAAAAAAAGACATTAAAGTTTCGTCACTTGCTGTTCCAATCACTTTATGGCAGGAAAAACTGCAATGAATGGAATGTCTATCTAATAAGGTGAGATGTTACGAGCCCTCATGCGCAGCTAAACCTGGAAAACAACGAGGTAGAAATGAAACTCGTCCTACCAGTCTTCCCCGCAGCGCGTGCAGGTCGGCGGCCACCTGTCGCAGCAGGAGATGCAGTTTGTTGCCGATGACGTGGACCTTCTCCTTGGCCTCCACGCTGTCCTCTCTGGTGACCTCCAGGAGGAGCTGGGAGGAGATCTCCTGCAGCGAGGAGACGTCTCGCTGGCGGCTACGTAGCTCCTCCTGCAGAGCCTGCAGCAAGGGGGCAACAGAGAGCACAAGCCTTTATTCCTCTAAATCCCCCAAATTTTCTCCCATCTCAGTGAATGTTTAGAGCATTTTCCAAGCTTGTTGAGTGTCAGAGAGTGAATATTAAGCATTAAATGATCATGGCGGTCGTCTCCTCACCGTCAGCGTGTCTCTGTGCTCCAGCAGGGTGGAGCGTGAGGTCGACAGGTCGCTGATGTTTATGGCTCTGAGTTTATTCTCTGTCTGAGCGAGCCACAACAGCAGAGAGTGCAGCGTCTCATGAAACTCCTAAGGAAGAAAAAAAATCACAGAGGTCAAAGGTCATACTACATTTAAAGGTTAGGTTCAAGTATCTTAATTGTCTTAATTGTCTTAATTGTCTTAATTGTCGTCAGCCCTCACCTGACACTGCATGAGCGCGGAGTGTAGCCTCCTCTCCCAGCTCTCCAGCCCGCCGCAGGCCTGCGTCCAGCTGTGGTTGGCTGAGCTCAGAGCGTCCTGCAGCTCCCGCAGCTCGGCGCTGTCGCCCCGCAGGAAGTGACGGCTGCTCAGGTTGACGGAGATCATCAGACACTTGTAGCTGTTGAAAGTCTTCTGCATCTCCTGAAGGAAAGAAAGGGGGAGAGATTAATGTTTGTGGAGACAGAATGAAGTGTTTATCCTCCTAAATTAGCTGTCTTGTGTGATTAGAAAGTATCACTTCCTGTAAGATCAATGAATTTCCTCATTTCTGTCCCAGTGTTCACGGTTTAAAATATAAGTCATGAAAAAAATGACTGTGCAGTCTTTTTGTTGTTACCTTGAGCTTCCTGATGTTGACCTCTGTGTCTCGGATGCTGGTGGACGGTGCGATTCTCTGCAGCCTCTCCAGCTCCGGCAGCACCCTGCCCAGCCAGGAAGTGACGTCGCAGAGGTCAGAGTTCAGCTTCTGCCACTGCTCCAGGTCCTGCTTGATGTCCGTCTCGTTGTCGAACTTCTGCACTTGTAGCAGCTCCCAGCGCTCGATCACACCTGACCAGACACAAAGAGAGTCGCTGTGAGGAAACATCTAGATAGTCTAGGATTGAGAGCACAAGTGTGACTTACATGTGCATTTGGGTGATAAATGGTCTTTTTAAGCTTTTGTTCTACAGCTAATGATGCTATTGGAAGTATTAATAAAGGTATTTAATTCAGGGTTTTAACATCAATAAATCATTACCACTTTATTTCTGCGACATTCAGACATTAATGTGACAAATATGATGATCACACAGAAGTCTTTCAGCCTCTACATGATCTTTAACATCAGTGCTGAAACATAAATGACAACAACTGCAGAAGGTGGCAACTATTTGGTGGTTCCAGCTTCTCAAATGTAAATGTTTTCTTCTTCTCTGTTTTTTTTTTTTTATCATTGTGAACTGAGTACATTTGGGTTTTGGCCTGTTGGTTTGATAAAACAAGCAATTTAAAGACACTATGAGCTCTGGGGACTTGTAATTGACATTTTTCACCATTTTCTGACATTCCATAGACTAATGATTAATCAATTAATCCAAAAAAAAATTATGAGCACATTAAATAAATAAATAAATAAATCATGAAAACTACTATAATTTTGATAATTTAATTTTTAGATAATAAGTAATTTTTTTAGACAAAGATGCTCTTCTTGGTTTTAAATTATAGTTAATCAAATTTTGTGGGGTTTTGGACTTCATGTCTGACAAAATATGACAATTGATGGTGTCAAATTGTGCTTTGGGATATTGTGAAAACAATTAAACAAGAAGATAATTAAGTAGATTAATCGATTATGAAAACAATCATTAGTTGCAGCTCTTTTTTTTTTATAATTGTCAGCCAGTTTGGTTTACAACACAAAAATCTCATCCAGCTTTAGTAAAACCAGAAAAAACACTATAAAACTATGCAGCCATCAGTACATCAGCCTACAACAAGTCACAGTTCTATCACTATTTGTATTTTCTGAATCTAAACCAAGACTTTGAATTTGTCTGTTGTTTCATTTTCCACAAAGTCAAACAGAGTTAATCTCTCTCCGTCACTGCTCTACCTGTGCTGGTCTGTTTGTCGGCCGTGCTGCTGGTCAGACCCGTTTCCTCCAGCTCCTCTTCATCGTTCAGGATCAGCTTGACTCTCTTCACACTGTTGATGCTGCCGCTGCACTCCGACATCAGCTTAGCCTGAATGCACACAATACAACGTTCATCTCAAACATCTACAGTGAAGGAATGCTGTATCAGATAATAAATGTGTGTGTGCTTACATATCCCTGCTGGCGGAAAGGAGTGCTGGTGGTGTGTGTGGGAGACGAGCTCAGGCCTCTGATCATTTCTCGGGGAACTCGTTTCCTCTCCGGGGAGCCGGGCTGGTGCCAGCTGGGTGGGTCGGTCACTGACTTAACTGAGGAGAAAGAAGAAATGCTTAACAAAAGTAATGAAAAATTAAGAAAGGAAAAAGAGAGACATGCATAACCAGAATGACAACAAGGTAAAAAAATAAACCACAGAGAAGATAGTCTTGTGGTTTGACACATGCACAAAACTAAAAACATCTGTGAATAACATGCAAAAACAGCATGAAAACAACACAAATGGATCACAGTATCATGCAAGTTTCATGTGTCACTTGATCTTGGCAAACAAAAGACTGTTGTAGTGGTTCAGAGCCACATCTGTGACTTAAAATACATATTGGGTGAAGCAAAGACAAAAAAAATTAGATGGATAACTGCTGAGGGATGGGGAAGGAGGGGATGTGGTTGCTAGGAGACGGGATGTGGGTCCTTAAGCACACAGTGAGGCAGTCGCATGCAGCAGGCAGAGCGCCTACCCGAAGCTGCTTTCACTGCCCTGACAGTCGCTTTAACAAACGACTCTGAGCTCTCTGTGACCTTCACATCTGTAAGAGAGAGCGGAGGTCAACGGCGTCCGACAGCTAAAAGGGATGGAGCTTATGAAGCTGTTTCATGAGCATCAAAGAATCAAAGTTAACAGAGCGGGTCCCCGTTTTGTCGTCTCTCTTTTGTCAAGTACAAATATCAAATTTTTCATTACTGCTGACCATTTCCCAAGTTTATGATTCATTTTCCATCATTTTAAGCTCTTTTGGCAACAAGAACATATATAAAAAGCAATTTTCCCACAGAAAATTGTTTTGCTTATTTCCTAGAGAATCAATATTAATCTGGTTTTTTCTCCAGGGACTGGTTGTGTTTTATTACTTAGAGAGACAGTACACTGTCACTGTGTTGTCCTGCAAGTGTGCATTTTATTGAACCACCAGATGGAACATCTTGGTGGATAATAAAGTTGGACTTTATTCTAAAAAACTGTCTTTATTGATCATTTCATTTCACTACAGTCTGGAAACTAACTCGCAAAGACCTGAAATTTGTTTGAGACAAAGGAGATGTCAGTCATGGCGAACATTTTTTTGACAAATGGTGTTCCTCAGCCTTGGTATCGATTCTACAAGTCTCTGAACTCTTCTGGAGGGATGAACACCATTCTTCAAAAAGATATTCCCTCATTTGGTGTTTTGATGATGGTGGTGGAGAGTGCCGTCAATCCAAAATCTCCCATAGGTGTTCGATTAGGTTGAAGGTCATAGCATATGATTCACATCATTTTCATACTCATCAAACCATTCAGTGACCCCTCGTGCCCTGTGAATTGGGGTCATCCTAGTAGAGACCACTCCCATCAGGATAGAAATGTTTCATCATAGGTTAAAGTGTGACTCTTCCCTCTAAGGGGACAAGTGGACCCAAACCATGCCAGCAAAATGACCCCCAAAGCATAACAGAGCCACCAGATCCCCTTACTGTAGGGGTCAAACATTCAGACCTGGACCAGTTTGTCCTTTAATTTGTCAGCCGTCTGTAAATTCTGAGGAAAAATAAAGCTGATAAACTGTTCATATATATCATATGTACAGTCTTAAAAGAAAGAAGTGAAAAATCTAAAAACTTTCTCAATAAAATGTGAAATTGCACAATTTGTAGTTAAAACGCTACAACATATAATCACCAAATGATGGAAGTTAACCTCTTCTGACCGACTGAGAGAAGTGAACACCTGCAGTTCTGCAGATAAGCGGCCGTCTTACCTGACAGGGCGCTGAAGAAGGTAGCGTCCTCGTCATCCTCATGTGATGACGATCCTCCCACGTCGACGGTGTGGTCCCACTCCAGCGGGATAGAGTCCACGCTGACGGGGGTCTCTCTTCCCGACCGCTCCAGAGGGGGCGCCAGGAGGTGGCACATGGCCTGCCGTCCGGCCGAGACGCCGCCTACCGCTGGAACCTCTTCCTCCTCCTCTTTCTTACTCGTCTTCCTCCAGGAGGTCCCGTTGGTGAGATCGGGTGAGTCGTCCAGGTCGGTGTCTCGGTCTGACAGCTCCCTCTCCTCTTCCAGAACCTGCAGGAAGAAGAAGAAGATCAAGAAATTGTAAATCGTTTAATTTAAAGAATTTAATTAAAACAACCCATTTTCTTTTCATTATGCATAACTTTACGGCTTAATAAAATTTAAACGGGTGAGTTATAAAAAAATCACCCCCCGTACAGTTGACATGAAAGGGGTAATTAGCTATAGAGACCAAAACAGTTTTTTGTACCATTTTAACATGGGGGTCTATGGGGATTGACTCGCTTTTGGAGCCTCAAGTGGCCATTCAAGGAACTGCAGTTTTTGGCACTTCCACATTGGCTTCATTTTACAGCCCCGGAGGTTGCTGCTTGAGTTGAACACATATGAGGGAGTTTCACTAAGAATAATATACCTGTATGTGCACAAGAAGATGCTTGAAAAATACCTTCCTGAGCTTGTTCTATATGACATCCCATTTATTGTTGGTGAACCAAACAAACAGCAAAATCTGGGTCCTACAGTTCTGGCTCGTGCAAGTTTTCTTCAAATAAAACCTGACCTGACAAAACATAAAACCTGTTGTAACAGTATAGGACCGTCGTGGTCTGACTGACCGGGCGTCTGTTGACGAGGCGGTGGTGGAAACGAGCCACCCTGCCGAACACCTCCTGGCAGTAGGAGTGGAGCTCCTCCAGCTCGTCCTCGATCAGCACGGCGTCCAGAGGAGCGCTCTTCTGGATCAGGTTCTCCCCGAACACGATCAGGGCGTCGATCTTGTTGGTGTTCAACGTGATCTCCTGCTGGAAACCCTGCGGAGGGTGACACCAGGGAGGAAAACAGACATTTTTAGAAATGTAGGGGTCCAGAGTAACTGGAAATATGTAGACAGTTCGGGATTCAGTTTATTAAAAGGAGAACTGCGGGATGATTTATGGCATATTGCAGATAAACATGTATAATAAGCAGAGTGTAATGATGAGTGGGAGCAGACTTACATTCAGCTGCCTCATCTTGTCTTCGATGTCGCTCTCAGAGAAGTGCTCCACATTGGTGAGTTGGAGGTCCATCTCAGTCAGCCAGACCAGGATCCCCTCACGAGTCCCCTCAAAGTCTTCTCTCTGAGAGGTAAAGTGCTGCGAGGGCACAGAGCAGAAGATGATGAGATTGTTATTTGAATTCTCTTTGGCTTCATTTCAGAGAGTATAATGATCCCTTATTGATTCCCTCTGTTTTGCTTAGAAAGATGAGACGGACCAAGGTCAGACCGAAGAAAGGAGATTTCTTACAACACACAGGACTGAGTTAACATATAAAATAAATCTTAGCTTTCTGGAGCTGCATGGACAATGATAGAGAAGTTCTATGATTGTGCAATTTGTGAGGCAAATATTATCCTTGCTCATCGGGGGGGATGGAGGTAATTTAAAACACCAACTACAGACAGACATCTGCACCAGTCTAGATTACTTAGATTGTGGGTGCTATGAAAACCAAGAATGCATCAACAACAGTGTATAATTGGGTGGATCAGGAAAGGAAATGATTATCAGAAGAATGGCTACTTCAAATTTGAAATTATATTCATGAAAACATTACGTAGCCTAAAATGTTAGAAGGTTGCAGGCTTCTAGGCCATCATCAAGATCAAACAAGGAAAAACAGTTTATATAAATGAAACAGCCTTACAACACATCACAATATGATTCAGATAATTAAACCTGGTTATATAAAGTTAAACCTGAGGGCTGCTATTCTCAATACTCAGCTGGCCATCTTCAAAGCCTAACAATTGCAAACAATTTGGATGAATGAAATGGCCTCACAAATAACCAAAAAACCTATTATTGGAAATTGCGAGAAAGTTTCAGAGTGACAAAGACACAGAGCGTCCCCGTAGTAACCATGGTAACTCACTTCCACCTGTGTGCATGGCACAAGAAGAGATGGAAAGATGCTGTGCTGCTGCCAGAAGAGCCGCTGACAGATTACTCTGAGCAGCATGCATGGGAATACATTACAATATAATGGATTTGTGTATATTTCTGGCTTTCCCCCCTGATGGTCTGAATGTGCTGCTCTGTCTTGTCTGTCTGTGCGCCATCAGTGTCTTCTTTTCGTGCCGCAACATTATCAGTTATGAATTGGTTTTTCACTGTGTGAGAAAATGGATGTGTGGCGTGAGAATGTGTGAAAATGCAAATTTTTTTACAGATATCCAAGGTCTGCTTGGATTTCTAACAGCTGAACTTTTTACGTCTCAATAGATCAAAATGCAGTCTGGTAATAAAAGCTCAGCTCCATTTTTGAGTCTTTCTCTCCTTCATCACTAGTCTATGAATTAACTCCTGTGATTGGATGTTTCTACACATACTATTAAGCTCTGGTGACCTCGGTCTTCCTCGTATTACCGTGATGTGAATATAGCTTACAGGGGCCGAGCATGCAAAGGTCAACCGCCGGCTGACTCCTTTGATTACACGCAATCTTTCTAAAGCAACATAAACATCCCCCATCTGCTCAGCGCCACATGCCACGATGAAACCAGCCTCCTGCCAACGTGACGCCTCGTGCCTCGTCACCGTCTGAGAGGTGACCTAAATCCTGACGGCTTAGGGCGGAGCCCAGAGCCGGGAGAGATACCGCAGAGATCAAGGGGAAAGGTTTGATACGTGCTGATGTTTGGTTTCTGATTTTTGTCTCAGAGTCAATCAATTTCGCCTCTGATACTGGATTTCTAGGTATTGAAGTTCAAATTTCTCAGTATTTTGCTTCTATTTTGGGGAAGTTTCCTAACACAGCTTTAAATATTAATCATGATTATCTCCCATCTGCAATTAAAAGTCTTTGTTACACTTTAAGTCCCCCTATTTAGCATTTATAAGCAGTATACACACATTTAATAAATGGTTTATAGCACATTATAATGTAGTTATAACTAGACATAAGGACATTTTTAAGTTTGTTAATACTGTCTGCAATTATAACTTCTCCTATGAAGCCATATTTTATATTATTACAACTGTGTTTTACTATGTATATACTATGTATATCTACTTACAACTACATTACAGCCATAACCCATTATTAAATGTTTATAAATGTAAATAAAATGTATACTAAGGTCTTAAACATTATTTTTGAGGAGCAATCATATAAAATCACACTCCTGACCTCTGACCTCCCGTCTCACCTTGAGTCTGCGGAGTACAGCGGCCACCCTCCTCTGCAGGCTGTCCCACCGCTGGTTCCCCTCGTGGACCATGACTTTGAGCTTGCTGGCGGCGTCTGTGCGGTTCTCCCGGGCCAGGCGGCGGTACTGTTTGTTGACGAGCTCCAGCTGAGTCAGGCGCTCGTGAACCTGCCGCTGGAACGCCTGAGAGGAGAACATGAGAGTATGAAGACAAATTTCAAACTTCATACATGCAGACATGAACATGAATCCTGAAACTGACTCTTTTTGTGGTTTTACACTCCATTAAAAGTACAAAAAGTTATATTTTCTAAACTTGATATTGAACTCCATGTAAGTCAGAGACAACAGATGTCAGGAACCAGGTGGGAACCATGATCAGTGTGAAGCACTAAAGAAAAGAGTTTAGTTGTCAGAGCCGGCATCATAAGAAACATTTTATTCTGTTATCGTCACAATTTATACTATTTATTAACATTTTTATTTATTTTAGCATACATTTTTACTTAACTTTGTGTCCACTGACTTCCATTATGTCACTGCTCTCACCTTTTATTCTTATTTTAGTATGGAGTATGGTCGGGTTTTGATATTTGATTATTACATTATTACATTAAATGCAACGCTAATTAATCTCTTTTCAAACTTTTCTATCTGTCTTGTTCAATCCAACCTGAACTAAATCAAGTTCCTTTTTCAAACACATTCGCATTTACTAGTAAAACCCTATTTTAAGCTATACCACCCTATATGAAAGGTACTTGATTGCAGTGTGAGCTTGTTTGACTGATTTACAAAAAATTCATTATAATCAATACCATGGCAGATTATGTACACAAATGGCAAATGCTCAAGAGGAGGCTTTGATCAAAGGCCTGGAAAATGAATATGAGTATTTGTGTTTTTGTTCAATCTCACTAACTGGATAGATAGTTGGATAAACTATACTAATTTGATATAAAACATGCTCTATCTATGCTCTTTTTCTGCCTAACATTTCTACAGTAAAGTCAATATACAGTTTGACACTTTGACACTGAACAAAGCACACAGCAGGCCCCCGCTATCAGCCGCTCAGAGGATTAACAACCTTTTCCAGTCCGTTTGTGGATTTGAACTTCTCTAACGATTACACTCCCACAGCTTCCATTACATGTGACAGTCAGTATATCCAGTAGGTCACTGGTTCTCCTCAGGATGAAGTGTGTTTAGTAAGCATCACCGTCTACACTGAATACATGTCGCCATAGAGATGGGGGCACCTCAGCGGAGTCGGAGATTAACAGACGCTAATCTGTGTTTCTAATCCAGAATGACACATCAAAGGTTACCTTAGCAACAGCTGAACACCTGAACCTGAAACTGCATTCAGACTGAAACATATCATAAATAAAAAGTTTCCAAAGCTGCAGGCATTATTTTTTATGGCTGTAACTATCTGACAAAATAAACCAATGCACTGTTTTTTTTGCAGCTGGTCCCAGATGTTGGATACTTCAAAAAGCTAAGAGAATCGGGAAACATATGTGACTCTGAATTCTAAAACTGTGTAAAAATGGAAAAGGTGCTGTACGTGCAAGCATACGCGATAGCACGACTGACTGCAGTTCACTTAACAGCCACCGGTGTCACTAATGAGACGGAATTTCTGATTCTTACATATTGTACCTTTAATCTCTTGGACATATTTTGATAGGAAACGAAACAAAAAGACTGAGATTTACAACAACTAATTAATTCTCTGAAACTGGAAAGACTGGAGTCATTGCTAATGTCTGTTGGTTAAAACGCCGCCTTGCCGGTTTGTACGACACTTTGGTTCACAGCCAGATGTTTTAACAACTACTGACCAGATTTTAGTGAGATTTGCGGTGAATATTCACACTCGCCAGAGGATGAACCCTTATATGTTTTAGGTCATCCTGTAACCTTTCTCCTGGTGCCATCATCTGATCAAAACCATAGACTGTATAAAAATATGAACGTAGTTACCGTGACGTCACCCGTTGGTTTCTGAGGAGCGGTTTTGAAGCTCAAAGCGAGCCGCTCCGGCCGTCGCCATCTTGGCAGTGCATGACACTGCCTAACTCCCAGCCAATCAAAAATGAGCAAAGAGGCGGGCTGAATGGCTGAAACAAGCCACCTAGAGGCCGGCGGACCTGTCACTCAAAGCAGCCTCCGTACAGTTGTAATGAAAGGGGAAATTAGCTACAGAGACCTAAACTGTTTTTTGTACCAGGCTGTAAACATGTTTATTTCTGCTGTAAAGTTGGGCATTTTAACATGGGGGTCTATGGGGATTGACTCGCTTTTGGAGCCTCAAGTGGCCATTCAAGGAACTACAGTTTTTAGCACTTCCGCATTGGCTTCATTTTTCAGCCCAGGAGCTTGTCGCTTGGTCAAAACCTCATCTTGTACACAAAAGAATTATAAATCTAATGGACAGTTTCATTCATTCAATTTGACCTAACCCCTTGCTCCCCAAAGGATGAACCATCAGGCCTAAAGTTTGCTTTATAGCAACTTTAATTGAATTTACTGAATCGTGTTTCCAACCAGACAAACTCTCTTGATTTTAATGAACCTATGGCCTTTCCTACATTACCAGGACAGACTTGCCCCCATTCTTAGGTCTAGCAGGGCCTCTTTCATGCCACAGCTTTGTCTGTCCAGCCTTCTGCTTACCTCAAACTTCTTGAGCTCCTCCTTGGCGCTGGTGTAGAGGACGTCGGCGGAGTCAGGCTGGGCTGCAGTGAGCTCAGCTGTCTTTAGCCAGTCTTCAAAGCGAGAATAGTCGTCCATGAACTTACACCAGAGACGCCAGGTCTCCTCAATCCTGAAAACAACATGAGGAAATTCAACTAAGCAGCCTGGCAGCAGGAAACGGGATAAATTATGAATTCAGATTTATTACTGCTTATTTCATTGAATCATCATCTCCTAAAAACAAATATAAATCAATGAGTCATTTGTCATGTGAGTCAGGTTCACTACATAAATTTAAGTGAGTGCATTTTCTGTCAAAATACTTTATTGAAGAGAAAAAACACACAGTTGAGAGTTTTACACCAGAAACAAACAGCACCAGTAAACTATTGAGGGCAGTTTATTGCAGGAGGAGTCACTGAAACCTGGTATAACCGCTCACCTCATCCTCCTTTCCATGGACATGGCACAGATGTTCCTCCAGCGTCGGTCCAGGCTGCGGGTCGTCTGCTGGATCGAGTCGTTTTCCGAGTCGCCACCGCAGGCGTCGGCATCGTGGAGCAGGACGTCACACAGCGTCAGCACCGACGCCACGCTCTCCGTGTGCTGCTCGATGTCCCGCTGCAGATCCTGTAGTTCAAAACAGCACAGACGCACTTAGATCACATCTACAGTTTGTTTCCTCTGGTCTGGACCACAAAAGACTAGTTTAAACTTGGTGCAATTTTGTGTTTCAGCTTGTTTAGAGTTCATTTATTGATCAAAGGTTTGATACAACAATCTACTTGGAGGCAGATTGAGGCTCACTATGGTCAAGTTGAGTTCAAATTGTTCGTAGCTGCCAAAATAAACCACATTAACACTCCAGAGTTGGACCATAATTTACAGAAGTAGTTGATCCTGACTGCAACACATGATGGCTCGGTGCAAAAAAAGGAGTTTCCAAAGAAATCAGTTTTTTTCCCCAGGAGAACATCTGCCAAATGGATTTGTTTTAAGCTATTTGTGTTTGTTGGAATGTTCAATCATTTCCAATGTTTTCAGCAGATGGAGAGAGCTCAGTTGTCATTGAATGACATATTGAACTTCGGCCACACAAAGACATGAAGTTTGTTCACTATGAGTCAGAGTCGGTCAGTAAACGGTGGGATTAGTACTTTTATTCCAGCACTTCAACATCAGATTTTTTTTTTTTGCGGTGTGTGCGTCTGTCGCTCCCCCACCGAGGCCTGACAGCACTTTTTGTTGGCTCTTGTTTGTTCAAAGTTACCACTCTCTGGGTTGCCATGGTAACCGGTGAAAGCTTAAAGAGCCCATCCACACAGGAGTCATATCAGCCGTCCTTCATCCACTAATGGAGAGACCTGCAGCCTTTTCTGAAGAACAGGATAAGTCCCCGTCTCTTTCAGCCGGCGCGGCTCTCCGTCTCTTCCTCTTCCTCTCACCAATTTGCTCGTGTTTTCTTCCTCGTTCTCTCTGCCTGTCTGCCAACTTTCTCTATCTCTCCCCTTTGTGAATAGAGCTATTTCTCTCCTCAGACAGGCGAATCAAGTCCAATTTGTTTTGAGGATTTCTAGAGTTTTTTTTTTTTTTATTTCTTCTCTTGTTGTTTCAAAAGATCTCACAAGTATTTTGAGGGGAGAGAAAAGTAATTAGCAAGAGATTATCAGCGCGTCAACAAATTAGCGTAGGTCAGCCTTCTTCACATCTTGTGAAATCAATGCATTTGCACTCTGTCCACAAAATCCATCATAAAACTAGAACTAGAAAGAAATATCCAATCAACCCTGTTAAGAGCACATTATAGCTTTTATTTCAAAATGCTAGTCCTTTTTAAAAAATACAAACAGATAAAGACTGACAGCAAAAAGCACTCTGACTGTTGGTTTTTTTTTGACAGTTCAGAGAACTTGTAAGTTTAAAAAATGTTCAATTTCCCAGAAAAGCAAGAAAAGTCAACCAATCTCAATGAAGAAGAGGCTGCGTTTTCATGTTCCCCACAGTGTGTTGCAGTGTTGACGGAGAGCTGAATTACTGTATAATGTGAATATTCTGACATAATTCAGTACCTGCAGTTTAAAAGGTGGTGGGATCAGATATAACAGAAGCAACAGGTGAGATTAAATGAGCTGCTAATGTGGGGTTTCTCCTCACAAAAAAAACAGTCTAGGCAGTGCAGAGTGAGAGCTGAGTTTACAATAATTACCCATTCAAGTTGTAAATCTTAACATATAAAATCTGATGTTTAACAGGATGTGTGTACAACAGCTCTGCCATAAATTCTACTTTTATGAAGCTTATACATTTTTAATTTTTGTTGACATCGTCAGAAAGGTGATAAATCTACTTTATGTTTATTATAGAGGTTGTAGTGTGTGATGGTGGTGAACTGGAGTACATTATATTGAAAAGTGTTCCTTATATTTTGTCCACCCCATTAACATACATGAGTGCTTTGAGCTAAATGCTAACGTCAGCATACATGCTCACAATGGCAATGCAAACAGGCTAAAGTTTAACAGGTATGTTTACCATTTTAGCTTAGCACATTAGCATGATGGGGATGTCATTAGTTTTGCATGTATTTGGTCATAAACCAAAGTATTGGGCAAATTAAAATTGAACATGATGATGGAGCGAGATCATCAAAAATCAATTCACAATTCATCATCAGGGGAAAATGAATGTGTGAACCTAATTTCATAGCGATCCATCCAATAGTTGGTGAGACATTTCACTTAAAAACTCAATGGTGGCACCAGAAGAAATGTTATTGGATATCTAACGTCAGTATCATTAACCATCTGAGAACAATGAATGTCTGTACAAAACTTTGTCCTAATCTGTCGGGTAGATGTTGAGATATTTCACTCGATGTTCAGAACTTTGACCTGCTGTGACCACTAAATGAAGCCAGGAGGATTCAAACTCTGAGATACTTCAGTCTGGATCAAAGCAGTAGACCGGCTGACTGTCTGACATTGCAATATATTAAT
Source organism: Thunnus thynnus (assembly GCF_963924715.1). Classification (NCBI taxonomy): domain Eukaryota; kingdom Metazoa; phylum Chordata; class Actinopteri; order Scombriformes; family Scombridae; genus Thunnus; species Thunnus thynnus. Next base: position 3,534,691 of record NC_089532.1, on the reverse strand, counting down.
AATTGTGATATATCAACTTAGCAGCAATCTGAAAGCTTTTTTTATTGTCTTCGGCTGATGTTTTTGAGTAAAAAACCTCCAGAGCACTCAGAGGAAGCACACATTTTGTTTGTCTTATCGTCAAACCCCAGCAGGAAGTGCTTGATCATACACAAGAGGTGGAGCAGCTGCAGCCTAAAGGTTAGAGAAGTGAACTTGTGACCGGCATCAATCCGGTCACAAGGGTTCAATCCCCGGACCGGCAGGATAAATCCCGGTGTGAGAGGTGAAAAAGCATCTTACAAGTGTGACTGTGAGTAACTATGTGAATGTGATCAGGGTGTTCCTGCAAAAGATGAGAGGTTTCCTCTCAGTGAAACTTCCCTGAATAAATAAATGTAAAAAAAACAAAAAACAAAAACACAAATGCAAGACATTGGTAGAGAGCGTACTGTATCTAAAAGCAAATCCCATTCATCCTCTGTTGGAATAATCCTTCCTCTGAATCTTTTCACCTCTCCATAAACCCAGAATCTTTCCTGCATTTAGTAAAGTGGTAGTCCAGCAGTCTACAAATGGGCTGAAGTCCATTTCGTGAGCACGCCGGACCGCCCCCCCCGCCCCCCGAGGCCCGGCTCTCAGTGCATTTGCCGTCTCTCAGCCCAGCATGGCAGCTTCCTCCTTCACAAATACACCGCTTCCTGCAGCTTGCTGAGATTATACTTTGTAGCTCACATTACTCTATTCTTGTGTTATTATGCTGCGGACCGCTGCTGGGGTAGGCTATAACATAAAGGGTTTAAAAGCAGGTGAGCGTCACCAGTGTGTAAGTAAGGTACTTCCTGCCCTAACATTCCCTAAAAGTACCCTGTGGTGTCTCGCCTCATAGTGGAGTAAGTAAAACACCCTTTTTTTTTTCCAAAGCTCAGCAGTTAGATAGAGCTGTATTTTTCCCTCACTATAAATTCTCATTTGAAAGTTTTCTCTCTTTGTTCCCCGACAGAGAAACACTCTCCTGGAGTTTCCTCTTGTGTTTTAAATCATTTCACTTTTGTTCCTGAAATCTCCCTTTTTCCTGTCTGTTTATTATGTTGAATGGCTTTAAATACTACAAAATCCATGAGGCTCAGATGTTGTTGCTATGGAAAAGACGATATTGAGATGTAGCAAAAGCAAAATGCTTCGTCATTGTTATTTGGAACAAAATGTTACGCTGTTGTTGCCGGATTAATTTATTGACCCAGAATCTGAGTGAACTAATTTAAACTGTGTTTCTACAAGATCTTTAGTGCTTGCATACTTCTCCCTGTGCTTTTCCTAATTCCCTAGTGACCAAAATCCTACTAGAAATCGGATTGGGGGGGCGGGAAACAAAAGCTAATTGGATTGTGTCAATAAAATTGTGGCATACTGTAACACTCTGTCAGGTTGATTGTGCACAGAGCAGAAAAACAATGTGACCGAGTGTTTAGACCGACTTCAGTCCTACAAGACAAAACACAGTCTGTCGACACAGCGGGGGTCTCAACGTTTGCTGGACCTCAGTATGACTTCCTCCGGCAAGGCGCTACTTTAAAGAGCATATAAAAGAACACTATGTTTCTACAGTTTATCTCATGATCATTACAACAAAACATAAAACGATTGCTGCTGTACTAACTCTTGAGAGTTGTAAAAACTTGTCTGACGGTATTATAAACGGCTGTGCAGTGTTTGCGGTGTTAAACTTATTTAGCACATAATTGCTTAGATTAAATTATTCTATGCAAGACAATAATGTCTCCACAAAATATAATTTATGTGCTTGCAAACATCTTTTCCTGTATTTCCTCAAAATGTCACCACCAAGAGCTCAGTAATGAGATGTACCTGCAGTATAACGCCGTAAGTAACCGGATACTTCCTGGATGTTTCTTACTGAAATGCTTCTTGGGAGTTGTAGTTTGCTGCTCTCTCTAGATTTGTACGTACACAACCACATACCTCTGATATTTTCTAACACAACTGATCATTTACTGATGCACCGATCATTCAATAAGGAGAGTTTTATATTCATTCAAGCCTTCAACTGCTCCAACTGTCAGTCACGTAACAGTGAACTCCTAAAAATAACTCTGCTAGACCTGACTTATTCAAGATCACAACCAATTTGACTGGTGGTCTTGATTTTAATCTTTTAAATGCTTAACTGAATAAAGCTGTACGTTAACTAGGTGTTTGACTCATTTCAAATTTCATAAATGCTCAAACATCTCATTAGAATTAAAAATCATTCTGTCTCCGCTCACCTGCTGCTCGGCCAGTTTCCTCTGGATCTCGTCGCTGTGGCAGACGTTGTAGACCACCGGCTTGGCCAGCTCCGCCTCGATCCGAGACAGCCATGTCCGCAGGTTGCTCATGTTCTTATCCAGCTGCTGCACCGTCACCAGCGTCTCCTTCAGCTTCCTCACCCTGCAGACGGAAAAAGAGAGTACTGCTGTAGTTAAACTGGTCAAAGATCATTTATACTGAAGACCAAAACCTGTCAGCAGTCTTGTTACGTTAATTCTTCTGGTCTTTCTCTCTTCTACATCACCAGTTTGAAGGAATTACACATTGGGTGCAGAAGATGAAAAACAGTTTAAAGAGTTTAAGGAGCAGTAGGCAGCTGGATGTTTTCTCTAACATAAACTAAGAAAGGGTTCCATGTTTTATAAAATTTATTCATGGAACCTCTCAAAGAATATTTTATTTTCTCTAATTTAATGAAACAGTAGGTCATGAACCCATTGTGTAAAACTGGGGGGAATCTAGTGAGTATTTCTGGCTGCAGAACAGTGTGTGTGAGATTGAGACAAAATAATGGTGATGAAGGAACATGTCAACCAGTGCAGCTGGTCTACGGCACAGAGGAATAAGATATATACAGATAAAACTTGTTAGCGGATAGATTCCTTTTCATGGATTTGTAACAATATAGAACATTGCCAGACTTCTCCAGTAATGTACAGAGATTGAACTCTTAGTTACAGGACGGTTTCTTAACTCAACAGGTACATATAAACACTCAAATTACCAATCCACCAAAAAGCAGCCCTGTTTGACAGATACATCGTCTTATTTTGTTAAAGTTTGTTTGCTAAATTCAGATTTCAGTATTCAAATAAACAATTTCTAAGGTGGTCACCTGCCTTGGAATGAAAGTTTGTACAATGCAGCATCTCTCTGTTCAAACACATTAAATCTGCTGAATGTCTCATATGAGAAGAAAAAAAATCTGAATCGGGACACTTTGAGATGCGGTGTGAACACAACCTCTCTTCACAGCGTAGAAACGTTGAGCGTGGCCATCCACGGTGAGAATCACACCCATAACCCTGCTTTTGTCAGCACCGCGTTCAGCTCTACACCACAGATTAGCGCTGTGGCGGGTTGTCACGGTGTCTGGGAAGTGCTGCTGTCATTCTCACGTATGACACAACAACAGGAGCCATTATAGCCGAGCTGCAGGCTGACCTACATCTGACTGAGAGAGCTGGGTGCAGTCTGGGAGAGAGACCGCATTCCAGTTCAGCTCTCAGGTCAGTGACCTACATCGGTTCATTCTCCTGCGCAAACCGACACAATGCAGAGAAGGGGTGACACTGCACCGCCGTGTGACCGCAGCCGGTGAGAGCCTTCCACCAAAATCCACCTCTGAGTGTCTAAGTGTGTGTGTGTGTGGTTGGACGAGTTAAACAAATACACAGCAGGTTACATCAATCTGCATGTGACACCAGCATTCAGCGCTTTGCTTGAGTGTTCTGGACACCTGCAGCCCAAACAGAACTGGATTTTTAAGTCTGATATTGATATTGAAATTTGAGTTACAAAATATGGTTGATATTCATTACATATGCAAAAACTTCGGATCCCCTAAACTATTTTTCTGTTATGACTCAAATATGTACTATGTGGGACATTTTACAGTTAGAGTTAGGGTTAGGGTTGGGGGGTTAGGGGGTTAGGGTCAACCCGAAAAACCAGAAAAATACATTTGCTCTGTTGTGGACAAACTATGTAACACTGACACTGTTTCTAAATGATCTCAAACATATCTTTATAATTTCTGGACTACAATTTCTTTTACTTTTCGACAAGATAATAATATGATTTATTAGTCCATCTCTACTCCGAGCCTCTTGAGTTGGAAAAAAGTTCAACTCTGACAAAGTAAATGCTCCAGTCACTGCTGGTTTTTTCTGCTATTCAATCAACAGATCTGTGCAATAACAAAAATGGAGGAAATTTTAGTGGTTCTTGTTGTTGATCACCGGCTGCTGTGTGATTTCTCACCACTTAGAGGAACTAGGGGATGATTGGAGATTTGTTTGTCTGTCATTATTGTGCTTTTGATTGCCTGAACATACCTGTGTGTGTAGCTTGCCTTTTCTTCCAGGTTGGTTCATAGCCAAAAAAAGGTTTTATAATTGGGATAAGAGGTTGCTCGCTCATTTGCTGTGTCTGTGATCACCGTCTGCTGCAGCAACGTTGGTGTTGTTGCCACATTTGGAACCACAACCCCACAATCCTCAGCTGTATTTTGACTTAAATGCTAAAATTGGAATGCTAACATGTTAACATGCCCACAGTTGCAGTTATGCATGTTTACAATGGCTGTTGTCAGTTTATTAGGCACACATAGCTAAAACTAATGCAGTCTAATAGAGCAGCCCTGGTATAATATAATGTTGAGCTTGTTGAAATTGTTTTATAAACGTGTTAAACTCCACAGTGATTTTAGAGGCAGTAATTTGTGGTGCTGCTTCCTTTATACTGACAGATGTTTCTATATTTCATCTACATCAATGAGAGGAAAAACATCACTCAGTATATAACCGAATAAAACCTCCAAAATAACCATTAAGTTGAATCAACGCCTCTGTAAAACAGGTTTAACAAATATTGAACATTATAACCTTAATGAAGGTTGGATTTATTACAGTTGCAGCTGTTGTATTATTTAGTTTTAGTAAGATGTACTTAATAAACTGGCAAGTGAGAGTACTGCATAGCGTGTTAGCATAATAGCATGCTTGGTGACAACGCATGCTTGAAATAATGAACCAAGATTTTAACTGTTTTTTGAGTCTCAAGTAAGAGAGCTTTAGTTTATCTGACTACATGAAAACATCTGTATAGTGACGGGATGCTCCGTGCATTCAGCTGCACATCACGAGCACAGCAGTATGGATGAGAGGGATGATATATATTCTCTCTATGGTGTGTGTTATCTTACTCTGTCTGTCCCCTGAATCCAAAAAAGGTATTAAATCCATCCTCATCCATTATTTATTTACTGTTGCTGTAGCAGACAGACAGCTGAATGATGCAACACTGACACCAACGCAGCAACGAGCAGCTGTCATTCCACCATAAACGAGGCTGCTTTGCTTTACCTTCCAGCCAACATGTCACATCAAAAACAAATTTTTTATGCTTTGCATAATCGGAACATCACAACATTTGATGCTGATGCTGCAATAACAGAGACTGTTGAGGGTTGTTCCTGTGCTATTTCTGGCTCCTGATGCATCTGCATGCATGTGTTTGTGTTTATGTGCGTGCATACAGGTGTGAGCTCAAGGTTGCATGCGTCTATGTGAGGACGTGGCAGTAGATGGAGGCGGGCGGAAAGCAACATCAGTGACATCATTCATGCCATGCTGCAGCGATCACACACGGATATTTAAAGGTTCATGCATCCACACAAAAAAAAAACCACACACACACCTGCTGTCCAAGCTGCCAGCTTGCAGAAATACCAACACACACAAGACGGCTGGAGCTGGCGAGCTGAATTGAATTTGCTCTGAATCACTTGGCGCGCGTCTGCCTGCCTACATGCCTGCACCGACAAAAACCTGGCCCATCCCCCTTCACTCCTGCTCTCCGTCTCTCCTCCTCCTCCTCCTCCTCCTCCTCCTTCTGCTTCTCTTTATCACAACAAAACACCCGATCTGTTGCCCTTTCACCCGTTTGCCTCCTCAGCCCCACATCGGCCGGGTGTGCTGGGGATGTGATGAGGTGCTCGGGATCAGGGCGAGAGGTACTTACGGGCCGGTGAGGAGGCTACTCCATGGCGATGGCTCATCTGCTAGCAAGCGCTGCCCCCCTCCCTCCCTCCCTTCCTCTTTTGCGGTGCACGTGTCCCCATCCTCCTCCTCCTCCTCCTCCTCCTCCGCTCTCTCCATCCTCCCTCCTCCTCTTCCAGCTCATCCAAACAGCTGGATTCAGTAACAGGTTCACTCAAGGATACACAACATCAGAAGCTCTTTTGAAAAACTGCAAATAGTTAAACTAACAGTTATTACCATTACTGATTAATGTGTCAGTTATTATAATTATTATTTGATTAACACTGTAGTCTATAACATGTTAGAAAACAGAGGTGATTGACTTTAAATTGCTTGTTTTGTCTGACAAACAGTCCAAACCGTACAACATTTACAATTTACAAAAATATAGAGCAGAAAGGTGGAGAATCCTAAAATTTGAGAAGCTTAGAACAGCACATATTTGACATTTTGCTTAGTAAAGATTTAGGATTGAGTCTGTCAGAGTGATATGATTCCTGCCCGTCTCTTTAAAAGTTTGGTTTCAGGGGAGTTTTAAAGAGTACGTACTTGTATCAGAACAGGACTGTATGAGTGGATGAAGGTCGTGTCCAGTGTATTGGATTTGATTTTTTTTATATCTGATTTGTCACAATGTGCACAATGTTTCAAATTTTGCGAATAAATGCAATTCATTCAGAATGGATGCTCACAGCATTAAAAACGTTATCCCTTTGAGTGAATTGATCCGTTAAGACTAATCTAGAGGCACTTTATCTACAGCATTTATTAGCATCAAACCAAAAATGTTACATTACTTTTGTCCTGCCGAGTGATCTTTTGTCCTTACTTTCCTAAATCATTACTCATTACTCACATATTTAGACTATATAAGGCTTAGACTATAGAGAAAGTTAGATGAATAGATGAAACAGTTTACCAAAGTGATTTCAAGTCATCCAGAGGGGAACATGAATCTGGACTAAATTCTGTGGCAAAACTTTCAATAGTGGTTGAGATATTTCAGTCTGGACCAAAGTGGTGAACTGAACAACAAACAGAGATTTGCTATGCCTGGAACCAGGGCTAAAAACAGAACTATTGAAGCCTTGAGCTGAATTAAATAATAATTATTAAATGATGTAATCTCGTCTACAACACAATTCGATGACAACCCGTCATTCTGTAATTTACTAAATCCACCTGAATTTCAAATTTGATAAAAGAATATTTTAAGATATGATTAGTGCTACAAAATGTTCATAAAAAATATAAAATGATCTAAAATGATGCACAAATCACATATTTTAGATATAGAGCTCCAGCGTGTCGTACTGTGTGTGTTGGTGTTTAGATATCAGAGCTTCAGGAAAACTCAACAAGACCAAAGACACATAATAAAAGAAAAATGAAATATTTACACTGAAAAAAAAATTCTGAACAATCTATAAAAGTGGAGCATTATTTTACGACCCGTAATATCCTGAAGCAACAGCGAAAACAAGCAGGAACACAGTAACAGAAGCCCATTAAAGTTAGTCCAGGTCTTTAACAGGTGCAGCTGTCGATTGCTGTTACCGTTACCGGATCTCAGACATTATCGCCAGCAGCACCGAAGCTGCTGACACAGACAGACCCAGCGGGGAACCTCATCCTGGAAAACCTCCATCTGCCTACTTCTTCCATTTTAAGCGAACCACCCCCGCGGTTCAGAGCACTAAAAAGCAATATATTACAGGTCTGAATAATGAAGTCTGATAAAAGTGGAGGAGAGGAATGAATGACGAGAACATACAAATAAATGGCAAAAAAAAAAGGCTTGAAGAAAGAAAACAGAAATGTAAAGCTTAACAGGGCTAGGGTTAGGGTTAGGGTAAGGGTTGGGTTTAAGTTTAGGTTTAAGGTTAGGGTCAGGGTTAGGGTTAGGGCTAGGGCTGGGATTAAGGTTAGGGTTAGGGTTAGGGGTTAGGGTTAGGGTTAGGGTTGGGTTTAGGGTTAGGGCCAGGGTTAGGGTTGGGTTTAGGTTTAGGGTTAGGGCCAGGGTTAGGGTTGGGTTTAGGTTTAGGGTTAGGGTTAGGGTCAGGGTCAGGGCCAGGGTTAGGGTTAAGGCTAGGGCTGGGATTAAGTTTAGGGTTAGGGTTAGGGTTGGGTTTAGGTTTAGGGCCAGGGTTAGGGTTGGGTTTAGGTTTAGGGTTAGGGTTAGGGTCAGGGCCAGGGCCAGGGCCAGGGCCAGGGTTAGGGTTGTGTTTAGGGTTAGGGTCAGGGCCAGGGTTAGGGTTAGGGTTGGGTTTAGGGTTAGGGTTAGGGTTAGGGTTAGGGTTAGGGTTAACAGACACGGAATACAAAACATTGACGGCTTCATCGATCTGTTTAAGTAATGGCTTTCTGTCATTCAGAGATAGGTGTCTTTTAAATGTTCGTTATGGTTTTATTCACAATGCTCACGTAATATTTGGCACCTGATGCACAAGACTGAGCGTTTAATTTCTGGTGACCTTCAGATGTGCGGTGGAAATTTACTGACTGTGATGGAAGTTTTCTGAGCTGCTGAAGTTGTGCACTGAGAAGCTTAGTCTCTGTTGGGTCAAGGTCGTTCATGATGTTCATAACTATATGTTTTTTATGTCATACATCCACAGACCCAGTCGATGTGTCATCTTGTATTGGTGTGTACTGTCAGGACTGTCTCCAAGTGGGAGATTCTGAGGTTGGAAGTCTGTATAAAGTGTGAAGATTCACTGTGAAAGCCAAGCATGTTCTATTCAAGTGTACACTTTACTTCCTGGATCCAGAATAAAAGCTTTCATGTAAGACAACAGAGACCAGAGAGTTGTATTACTTCAGTCTACTCCAGTTTACTATCATATATCCTCACATATGATTACAAATGTTGGTAATGTTGCTTAAAAATGGCTAAAATGATTACTCGATTATGATAATAGTTGCCATTTAGTTTTCTGTCGATTGATTTATGGATTAACTGATCATTAATTGATCTTGTGGTGTGTGAAGCCTTTTTTTTCAGTGATTTTTGTACAGCACATTTCAAGGGCAATTCATAGTGCTTTAATGCATTAATTATACAATATTAAAAAGTCTAACACAGTCTTGAAAGTAGGATTTAGGCTTTTTGAAAACGAAAGATTGCACACACACACACACACACACAACAGATTGAAACCAACAGTAAACCATAACTCAACTCCGCTGCCACATACACACTCAATCTCTCCACCTCACAACCTCCTTGTTCAAACCTCACACATCGCTGTGGCAACCGAGTCAGCCGGCACCACAAAAAGCACGGCATCATCATCACCATGACAACCAAGTCTACGACCACTTCAGAACAGAGCTTAATGGACTCGAGTGCATACTTCATTTATATGTCAGCTATTTCAACCACCGGACAACAGGACACTAAATAACGAGTCAAAGCTAAACAAACTGCAATTTAGAGACAAAACCCCCTCGATGTGACAATAAAGGAAGTAAATTTGTACCAGGTGTGGGGACACGGAGGAGGAGAAGGAGGCGAGAGGAAAGCAGGGAGACTGTTTTTTAAAAAAGACAAACATCTGCGTCGCATGCATCTTATTCAGACAATGAGGAGAGAGGATGGTGGCCCTCCCCAGTGGTCCCCCCCCCCCCGAGGCCGAGGGCCCGTCAGCACAAAGGCTCGTGTCAGCAGACGGCAGCTGCTGGGCCCGGTGACGGAGCACCCGGTTTGTTTTGGGGGACAAAGGCGAGCAGCGCACCAGTGTCAACGCATCTAATCCCTCGGCAAGTCAAACCTCAGCAGTCATCTGCCGTAACCTAGTGAGGCGAGACGCGGACAAAAGGCAGAGGGATGCCACAGTCATCACTGACTCTGAATCAGCTCTTCTTGAACTCGATCGGCGCTTATCAAAACATGTGACACAGTACCGCAGGACTCTGGAAAAGGGCCAACACGTATGAGCACTGACTCACTTCAGTTCTGTGGACTTCTTCTCTTCATATGATGGAAAGAACCGGAAGCTAAGTTAAAATTCAAGACTTTTTAAGACCTTTTTAATACAATATAGAATGCCAATTTAATAACTTTTAAGTAGTAATACCAACCAAAGTGTGAAATTATTCTCGTATTACTAAATTAATGCAATCTTCACCTGAATAAGCAGCAGAAAATGGATGGAACGGTTAAATAATGACATTTTTGACACTTTGCCCATTATGAGTTGATAAGCCTCCAGGCTACTGTAGCTAGCAGTAGTCACAGTGTTTGCTACAAGTTTGATGGTGCTGACTGAAACTCCACATAAACAGGACTAAACAGCCTCCTGCAGCACAATCCACCGTCGAAATAATCATACTTTTAATAGGTTAATATCGTCTTTTGACAGGCCACGATCAGATACAAAAGAAAAAAACTAATGTTACAGTCTACAGCAGGTAAACAAATAAAAGTTGTGTAAATCGCTCAGATTATCACCTGACTCTGCCCCTCAGCACTACGGAGTATTTTTTTTTGCATCTTTCAGCTCGTTGTTTTGGTTGTACGGCTACAACTTTATTGTTAGAGAGATAGATATTTCCCTCAGGAGTTAGTAGAGACTAAAACAGATAAAAGTAGAGTGAATATTGGTCTTACATTCATCAAGTGGATTAAATATGACTCCAAATGAATGCTAATGTGTAAATATGCAACTGTTTGTTAACACGTTTGCCATATTAAATTTATAAGCTGGTAATATGTGAAGGTTAGGGTTAGGGTTAGGGTTAAAGTGGCCAAAAATCAGACCAGTTAATGAAAGTTTAAGCTATAACATCTGCTTTCTTCCACCTGGACACATCCTAGAAAAAGCAAAATTAGTTTTTTGGACCTTAAACACATAATATGTAATGGAGTGTGATGACGGTGTGAAGTAGCGTGGGATCATGGGAGTTGTTTTCTTCATTGTTAAACAACCAGCTTCTCCGGGATAGGATTACTCCAGTGTTCATCGTTCAGGATGTTTTTACCGGGAGCTGAATTACCCACAGAGGTCTCCTGCTCTCCAAAACAAACAGACCTGGTGATTACAGGTAAAAACACTGAATAAAGCAGTTTAACCTAAAAAAATCAGTGTTTCTCTGATGATGTTCAGCGAGCACTGGACTTCCTGGAGGGGTTGTTAGCTGAGCTGCTGTTAATGCTGCCAACATTTGCCCAGTTAATTTCTCTGATAACTTAAGATCCAGATGTCCGGCAACTAAAATCCTTCATCCGGCTAACAGACATAGTTAAAAACAACCAAAATTCATCATGAAAATGTGACTTAAAACTGAATAAAAGTCAATTTATAACAGTTTGTGTGGAACAACCACAACGCAGATGTATTATCTTGTATGTGTGTAAGTTACTCTTTGGTAGACGCCATTGTAGCGGACAAACACAGCGCCGCCGTATGCATCTTGTGCGCTATACTCTTTGGTAGAGGAGGTATGACGCCATTGACAGGCAACCAAATGAAATTGACTGTTACTTTGATTAAAATTACAGATTTCTCTGGGATAATGTCAGTACACAACTCAACAAAATATATATCATAGGTCTAGTTGTTTTTAGACATTTTAATGCGGAATAATTACATATTACATCAACTTCCAGCCAATGGTGGTGATCAATCTACTTTTTTTTTGGTGTAATTGTGCAGAGACAAACCAATAACAAAGGTTTATATATATTTAACAGGAATCAAACCAGAGAAAAAACAAAGTGCAGCACCTTAATTGTCATCAGCTTCTTGCAGTGTGTGTGTTATCACTGGCTCACAGAGCTGGGGGAGTGTCCTCTAGTAGCGTGCGTGCCTGACTGGATTAGACTGCTGGGAGGTTAAGTGAGGCCCGGAGCACTGATCTACAAAGCTACTTTTAGCTCTGTCTCTACTTTTTACCCAACCAACACACACACACACTAGCTGTGATTAGTCTCAGTGCTGGAAAACATAGCTGAATCTGTCTCTGAGAAGTGAGTATATGTGCTCAAACTGACCATGATTACTAATATTTGTCATTGTGACCCTGAGCCAATATAATACAAGTAAATACACCCGATGGCATCCTTTATCTGGACCCTGACTTGCTCTGATGGTTTTGAGATGTGAACAGTACAGACATGATAAGAGTGAAATGCTTCCCTGATCATGTTAAGCAGATTTGTAAAGACCAGTATGGCCAGACTCCCCGCGTTTATCTACTTAGTGGGTTTTCACCCCCTCACTACAGTCTGACACAGAAGATCCTGAGCCTCAAATCCCACAGTGGGTTTTCACTCTTGTTCATCTTAATTGCTCTTAGGGTATCATAATGAATGTGACACATATTCAGGTGAAGATAATTAGTTTTCTTTATCTGAATCAAGGGGTTTAAGGATAGATGCTGTACAGATTGTAAAGCTCACTGAGGCAAATGTGGTGATTTTGGGTTATATGAATAAAAATGACTGTGAGCCAGGTTTTTATCACCCCACATCAGTGTCGGACCTCACTAATGCTCTTGTAGCTGAATGACAGCAAATCCCTGCAGCCAGTTTCTAATATCTGGCAGAAAACCATAGCAGAAGAGAGCAGATTAAAGCTCATGGTTTCACATATCAGTGTAATGTTCGGCTTTCCACATAAAGTCCATTATCTTCTATAAAGACATCTTGTTTACACTGGGAGAAATACACGAGGCAGAAATGTTGCTATGATACACAGTATGTTACCTGTAGTTTGTGCACTGAAGATGTTCTGTTTTCATTGATACAACTCTATAAGAAAGTGAACATTATTACAGTTTTTTTTAGATGCATTTTACCAAAAGGCGGTCGGCCCTATCGTCTATAACAAATACACTGTGTTTCCTGTCAGCGCTTCATAATAAAAGCCACCCTGTTTCTCCAGTTGAGCGCTTTATTGTGAAGCACTGGCAGTAGGAAATGGTTGCATTGCATCAGCAGTAACTCCGCCACTAACAATAAAAACTACAATATAGAGAGACAATTACCATTCATCATTGAATGACTATTGCGGAGAAAATGCTGACTACAAATAGTATTAAAAAAGGGTTTGATTTCATGTTCAACTTCAAACTGTCATTAAAAATGTTTTAAGTGTCCTGATATACAAATTTTAAGGCCAATCAGAAATAAGTATCTTCTGTGGTTGCTGTATAATAAAAACACTAAATCAGAGTGCGACAAGTGCACATTCCATCACAGCCACGAGGCTCGTGCCTCTGCAGCGACTCATTAACAGGCTTAGCCTTGTTATGCTGGTCAGTCCCTGAGGGGACGAGGGGGGGGGGGCAGCTGAGGGGAGGGGCGGATCCACTATTGTGTGTCACACTCCCTCTCTGCTGCTGCCCCCCTTCTATTACAGACTGAGGGCATGTCTCTGTAACAACCTGTCAGTCATAATATAGACACTCATCCGCTTGAATTTTCTACTCAGTCCACAATAATGGAAAACATTTAGACTGTAATATAAGGAGATGAAAATCACAGACAATATAATTGAACTAATAATAATAATAAAATGTAATACTCTGATTTTTAAAAATGCTCACAAAATTGTACAGTTTGTTTGTCAAACACTGTTCAGACTGGGGTAATATTGTGATTTTTTTTAAAATACCATAAAAATTGTACAGAGTTTGGTTGGTAATTTGGATTATAAAATGATTGGGCGCTATGTGTTAAAAGGACTATATGTCCTGCACAGCTCTTTCTATACTCATGTAAATCTACTCAAATTTAAGCTGAAACATGGCACTTTAATGAAGCATCCATTATTTTATTTCAAATTAAAAGTGCTGAAGCGCAGAGCCTCAAGAAAATAAAAGTGTAACTGTTCAAATACTTCCTGTCTGGACTTACTAACTAACTCAGATATCTTAAAATGATTTATTTAGCTAAAGTTAATGCTAAAATATCTCCTTTGAGTTAAAATATGACAGAGGAGAGCCTGAGGAGACACTGAGCAGCCGTGGTCACTAAACAGCTACCATATGGCAGATTTAAGCCAGTCATTCTCATGGAGGATAAGTCACCTCCATCCCCCACACACGGACCAGTTTAACCCATCTGGCTCCGAGAAAAAAAACATTCCACTGCAGTTCAGATCGACTCCGTTTTCTCTGATTTGTTGTGTCGACTTTTATGAACCTGCCATCTGTTAAACACAGAGTGATTTCAAAAAAGTCAACAAACAGGAAATTACGAGGAGCAGAAATTCAATCATCAGCTTAAAAAAAAACGCCGTCCGATTGTTCGCCAGAGATGCACCAGTAATTGTTGGTGCACTCCACCTCCCTGCATCCACTCTGCTGCACAGCGAGGACATAATTACTGTTCTGTTTGACTATGAGAAAGCAAAGTTACTAACAGACAGTAAGAAGGTCAAAACCCTCCACTAATACTTGTTTCTGAGATCAGCCTTTGCTAGCGGTAAAAGAACACATAATTATCCAGATAATCTGATCAAAACACTCAAACTGAAGCAAACTGCTGGCAGAAGATTCATATTATTGCATCAGTGAAATGATGAAGCCAAAAGTCACATGTGTAGCACTGAACTCTGATTGACACCGATGTCAAAATCTGCAACGTTTTATTGTAGGGTCATGCTTGTTTTTCTTGTGTCATTGATAAAATACAGCCAGTTAATGTCTTTGTTTCCCCATAAAAACCCTCAAATCACATGAAAAATGTACTTCTGGTTTCTTTATATTGAAAAGAGGAAGAACTAGCAAGAGCTTTGATGGCCGTCGATGGCAAAACAGACAAAGAATCAACAGAGAAATCCACAGAAGAAGAAATCAAACACTGCTTAGCACCAAGCATAGAGGCAAAATGCAAAAAACCCAACTTAATTATCAAGAAATAAAGGTTGCAGAGTGAAAAATATAGACTAAACATCAGAGACCACTGTCTAAGTATTCTTGACCATGGCGCTGACCCTGGAGGATTAGCCAATGAAGACGAAGAAGCCAGCGGGAATCCAGATGAACTAAAGCCTCTAAATAACCTTTTATCAAGTGATTACCAACCTTTCTGACTTGTGACCCCTCAAAATGAAACCTGTCTACTTGCAACCCCTCGTCATATACCAAGAAGTATATATTTCCTTGTTATACCTTTATAATTCTATCCAGAGAGCAACTGGACTAGTTGTAGATTCTTGAAAACATTTCAACTCCTCCAAAAAGGCTTCTTCAGCACTGACTGACTGACCTGAGGAGTCCCAGGTATTTGACCCTCGTTGGGTTCTTTACACCATCAGAGTTGTCGAGGTCACGTGTGGTTCTTTAGTCCTCTTGTCTGTCATGTGACGCAGCAACAAAGCAGTTGCTCTTGACTCAACACTTTTGGATAAACAATGACCTGCATGACTGAGAATTTTCAGAGTTTTATAATTATATAACTTTAAGAGGTCTGAAGAGATGCAATTATCCTGCAAGGCTAGAAAGAATAAATATATATCGTAGCAGAAATATTTTATCTCTGCTTTCCCGCCCTGTCAATCATCTTGCGACCCCGTGTTGAAAAGCAGTGCTCTACTGTGCATAAGACTGTGTTCTTGGTCAGTTAAATTAGCTAAAAAAACTTTTCTAACAGCACCTTAAACCCCCTTTCTGAAGACAGAATCAAGGGCAGCTTTGTCTGAATCTTTCTAACTTTTGAAACCAGCAATCTGACAATCGTGCCCATATTATGCAGCATTTGACCCGGCGTGTCTAGGTGTGACATTAAGCGACACTTTTGCCTTCAGAAGTGGTTGAAAAAACGAGTCTCATACGATTCACCACCTCCGTTTCGCTTAATATTCACAGCCATTCACAGCCGGCTCATTCTCAGCATTTATCTCGACCTTGTTCTCAAACCTATCAGTCAAACACTGCATAATGCTGCTCCATGTAGATCAGCAGTAAAGTGGCACTAAGCTGCTGGATAGAAATTTCAGCAGCTCCTCTGCATACAGCCACCACTCCTCTCTGTCCTCTGTGTGTTGGAATGAGATTTGCATTTATGGATTAATAAATAATATCACTCTATCCTCTGTTTGCTCTGAGCTTTTCATACTTTAATCTGCAGCCACAGTAGAAAAAACAGCTGTGCTCTGCCTGCTCTTGTTCTCAGAGAGAAAACCGACAACTTGCAGATAAAGCTGCGCAGGTTTTTATAGGTTTTATGGGAAATGTGGTCTTATTTTTAAGAAGCATTTGTGGCAAAGTGGAGGCAAGAAATCATTTTCAGAGTCAAAACATTGCTATACATTCCACCTTAAAAGATCTATACTTACCTGAACTTAGAGTGTCTCAAAGATCATGCAATAAAAACAGTTATTTCATAAAAAATCTCATTCTTAAAAAGAGGTTTTCCATCTTACCCCTCATGCTGCAGCGACTACAGGATGATTTTAATCCAGAACTGTTCAATGTCATTGCAAGAACAACAATGAATAACAACAGTACTCTTTATAAGAGAAAGCAGCAGTTAAAAGGTACAGAGTTGCTGTTAGTATCCCAGCAGGGAAATACTTAGAGTCGCTTTACAAGAGGAACTGACCTTGTGGTTATTGATCAACAGAGTCATGTGAACTACAGTAAAAAAAAAAAAGAGACAAAATTCCCCAGTAGAAGCCAGTTAATGGAACACTTTAAACTTTCATTAGTCTAAGCTGGATTCAGTCAGACTCAGCGTCCCGCACTGGACACGAACTCACAACCTCAGAAGGTTGAAGGAGAGGAGGCTAAAACTCACAGATGCTAACACCTGTTAGCGTGAGGTTTACTCACTGAACAGCACTGTACCTGCTGGCTACTGTTACATTACGCTTTGAACTAAATGCTAATGTTTCCAACATCCTCCAAGACATTTGTGTGCAGCCAAAATTTTATGAATAGTAGACCATCATGTCCCTGAATAGCATACATCATGCAAACTACACATGTGTGAACAACATCCACTTACACAGACACTCAATGTAGTATAAACAGAACTGTGTGTGTGTGTCCTCTGTTCACCCGTCTGTCACGTCTGGAGTATATCAGGTCCTTAACTGTAAGCTTGTTAATATGTAAACTTTTAGCATGTACCTTTAAGCATGCTAGTGTCTTATCATTGAGCATGTATGCTAATGTTAGCATTCAATAATTAGTGAAAATAATCTACTAAACCCAAGTGTTGGATCAACAGGCGAACCAACTGACTCTACTGTCCCCTCAAATCTAATAGCTCACACAGCTGGGAAACTCTTTTTGAAAACCTTCAAAAAAAAACTTGAAAGCTTGTGACTTTATTTAGCTGAATTCTCAAACTTCAGCTCAAGCTTTGGTTTCCTACCTGGCCTCTATGTGGTCAAACAGATGCTGCCAGCGGTCGTTGATGTCCTTCAGCTTGTCGTTGATCTCCGTCTCCTTGGTCTTGTTGCTGGCGGTGATGAGTTGTTCTCCGAGCTGCTTCAGGTGGGTTTTATTCTCACTGAAGAGGTTGATCTCCTCCATACAATCCTAACAGAGAGAGAAAGAACAAGAGTTTAGATTTCCAAACTCACACATATGAGACCTTTTATCATTTCTCTAACAGTTCTAGTAAAGTGGTATTATTATCAATGCTAACATAAAGGACAGTATTAGCTTTAAAGCAGCATAAACTATTTGACAAACACAACCATGAATCAAACCAAGAACATCTATTAATTCATTTGTTCCCTAACAATACCAACTTTTCATGTAACATGTATAAAACTGAAACTACTTACTACAGATATGAAGCCCATTAACATTCTGTTTACACACATTTCTGCCTAAAAAAATGTATAAACTCAAACAAACAAACAATAAAATGAGTAAATGCATTTAAGTTCATTTAGCTTTCAATACATCCCTATTTAAAACAACTTTTTAGGCAAAAAAAAAAAATCAGGACAATGTCTGACTTTGGAAGTTTGCCAGAAAGTAACACAGCTCCTGCGTCCTGGGGGCAAATCAATTTAAAGCTCCAAAGCTTGAAAAAGGTTTAAAGCCCTCCTGCCAGGGCAATAACTGTGAGCTTCAGTAACACCAATAGATTTGACTTCGCTCCACCTCCCCTCCCCCCTCCTCCTCCTCCTCTTCACCGCCCCCCACACATGCGGAAAACAAATGAAACGGGCCGCGAGTTTGACACAAAACAAACCCGCGTGGCCCTGCTGGGGCTGAAACAGCTGTCGGCTCTTTAACAATCAGGAGGGAATTCGCAGCTTTTTGAAAAGCTCAGACCGTCACGTCCCGACACAGAGTGACTGAATGACACAGCAAAATGAACCCGGTGGGGTTCAAACAGTCACATGGGATAAAGAAACTCTAAATCATAAAAAGCAAAATGTATCTTCCACTTCAAAACTTTTTTGAGTTCATGTTTTGCTTATTAAAGATTTTCTATAGTGACAGAGACTGCAACAAATATCACAAAATAACTAGAAAAGCTAGAATGCTATTGATGACATACCTCAATCTGATCAATGGATCAACCAGGTGTACAATATTTTTTAAAAAAAGTTATTTTTTAAGCTATTTATTGTCCAGAGCTGCACCTTACGATTATTTCTAGATAAATTATTAAGTCGTTCGGTCTATAACATGTCAGAAACTTCTTTTGTCCCGACCAACAGTCCACAAACCCAAAGATATTCAGTTTACAATCATAAAGGACTAAAGAAACTAGAAGCTATTCATATTTGAGAGGCTGGAATCAGAGAAATGTCCTTAAAAAAATGACTCAAAACAATGAATAAATTATCAAAACAGTTGGTGATTAATTTTCTGTTGATTGATTAATGGACTAATGGTTGCAGCTCTAACTATATCTCATAAACACAGCTTCCAGTTTACCTTTTATCATACTACTGTAAGTCTAGTTTATTTTACTTACATATAATATATATAAAAACTCTTGAGTTCATGGTGTTGATTTAGTCTTTTACTTTATGTTCATGCTCTCTTTACAAGATCATTGCAATAAAAATATATATATAACCAGAAACTCACAGACATAACACAATCTTCTAAATAAGTTATTCTAATATTTTAGAAAGCTGATTACTCTGCATTTGGATATTAACACGTAGTTTTATGCAGTCATGGGATGTTTTCATTCAAGTAGGAGCGCTAGTTCGTGAGAAAAAAAAGTACATAAATAACAACATTCCTTTCTCACAATATTTACTGATACTTTTTTTGAAAAATCAGACACCAAAAATCCACACTGAAAGCAGTTTTTGAGATATTTTGCAACAAAATTGGACCAAAAACAACTGTTTTCCTTGAATTGACGCTCTTGCAGCCTTATTGAAAGTGCAGCTTTTCCACTTTGGTTCATTGTATGAACACACTTTGATCATTTTAGAGGATGTGATGGAAAAGCGTGAAATGATGTTAATCCAATCATCAGGCCGATCTAACGAGCTGCTGAGTATCGATGTGTGTGTGTGTGTGTGTCTTTGCCGCAGCCTCCCCCCCCACCTTCTTGAGTTTCTCCACCATCTCCTCGATGTTGAGGTCGGAGTTGTGCGCCACCTTGTTCTCCATCTGCGTCAGCCACTCGCACAGCTCCTTGTTCTTCTCGTTGAAGATGATCCAAGCGTTCAGACGGTCTGCGATCTCCTGTTTACGCAGAGACACCTGACACAAAGAGGATTGGAGGAGAGAAATGAAATAAGCTTTGTTACTTTAAGATGCTTATATGCCTAATCTATCTCCTGTTATTACTGATACACATGCAGCTGGGGGCACCGGATGTTTTTTTAAATTTTTATATCAGTTTAATTTAATTTGTGCGCATGCTGTCATGTTACCATCATGATACACATAAGCCCAACAGTACTAGAAACACACTCGGATGTTTCTTATTTTGAAAAGTTTAAAGAAGCTCTTTATTGGAGGGAAAGTTAACTGGTTAAATGGTTTCACTTTCAGAGTATTTCACTGATTTGTTCAGTCTTGCAGGTCATTCCTACATCCCATCTGCTGACTAATGCATTGGCCTTTAAGGTTGATCAGACCTTTGCAGCTGGAGCCTCCAGACATTTTATGTTTTTATCTACATCAAATATCATTTTATCTTCCTTGTGTTTTATGATTTCATTACTTTTTTCCCCTCTTGCATTTGCTTTTCTTTAAAAAAAAAAAAAATTCTTGTAAAGCTCTTTGTAACTTCACTAAGTTATATGCAGTTATGGTTATCACTTACATAATATGTGAGATATAGATAAAGTGTATTATTATACATTGTACATTAAACTTATTTCTGATATAACAATACTTATGACACAAAGCTAAGTTGCAAGAAGACCCAAAAATCAAATATGGCTGAAAGAAGCAATGCACAGTTTGGTTCAATGCACATTTTTAATGATAAAGCCAAACTTTTGGTCACTATAACCTTGATTAGGAGAATAATTAGGGCAACAATGTTTGCCTGTTCAGAGTCTTGTTTTGTACAGAAATTAAACAAATTGTCCACATATTTTTGGCCTCCTGACTGCCTCTTGTGCCCGGTGACGACTGAACTGAAGACCAAGTTAAAGTTGGTGTTTTCCCCTCGTCAAACATTCCAGGACAAACCGCAGAAAGGTAAGATTTATCCTTTATCAGGAGTATTTAAAAAAAAAATGTTTCAACACTTAAAAGGATGAAGACTTAAATGTATCTCGGGTTAAATTTGCAGCTCCAGTATCAAGCAGCACTCAGTAACTTTCCTAAACTCTCAGTAGGAGGCTTGATGTGGATTAGACAGTCTCACACAGGGCTGCGTGTGCAAATACACAAACAAAGAAGCAAATACTGAGTCAAAAACAAACAGAGAGACAGTAAAAAGTGAAAGTGAGTACGATCACTATTACTCCCCCCCTCCCCCCAAAACTCATTTAAATACAAAAGCTCTTCATCCTGATGCTCATTTCAACATTTCTCTCCTGTCACCATCTGTTCCTACAACACCCCCCCCCCCACCCCCCCTCAACCATCATTACCCCCCTATTCAGACCTGTTGGTCGTTCAGACGCCCTCTAAAGACTCACTAAGATTTACTAACTTCACTGCTCATTAATGGCTCAGACTTTTAACACGAATGACTGGAAAACAGACAAAGAAACTCTGTGGAAAAGCAGGTTGTAAA
This sequence comes from Thunnus thynnus, assembly GCF_963924715.1. Lineage (NCBI taxonomy): Eukaryota > Metazoa > Chordata > Actinopteri > Scombriformes > Scombridae > Thunnus > Thunnus thynnus. The sequence goes on along the minus strand of NC_089532.1, from coordinate 3,513,475 downwards.
TTGTGAGACGTGAGAACGGTCACAAACGAGTCAGATGACTCCTTTTTTTTTTTTTTCTAAAACAGCCTTTGATTTTAAAAAAGAAAATTAAGCTTCTGCATTTAGCCTTTAAGCCTCTAAAAAAAAAACAACTTTCCCCTCCCTCCCTCCCTCCCTCGCTTCATCCTGGAGCAGTTTGAGGAGCTAAATCGTCTCTTGTCTGCTGTCCCAAAACGCGCACACACACACACACTCTCTAACAAAACAAAGCTGCTGGTTACACGTGTTAGCTCTTCAATGATTAACCATCTAAACGCCTGGTTTTCAAAAAAAAGGTTTAAAGGAACACAGAAAAAGTCATTCTTAATATCTCCTTATTAAGTCTCCTTGCCAATGGCCGTTGTTTTTGGTCTTACACTCTCCCTGCATGCTTTATATCAATCTTTGCACCACGGCTACTTTAAAATGACTTCTACATTTGATTCAAATGTATTCATGCTGTGCAAAACACTGTTTGAACCCACAGAACTTTATTTTAAATTATAGTGGAGATCCCAACGTTTCCACAGACACCACATATGACTGAGTGTATAAAATGATGCATAAACAACTGAAAGGACTGGATTTCAACTGGATTGACCACAAAAACACATTTTCTTGTGTTTGAATATGTTTATAAGATATTATTTCATTGAAGAGAAGGAACAAGTTGACATTTTTCTAACTTTAAAGCTACTTTAGAGGAGATACTAAAGGAAACCACATGTTAAAGGGGCTAAAAATGTGTCTCCGAAGAAAAAGAAAGTTTGATGATCTTTCACTTACTATAAATCTCTACATCAGCGATGCCTTGATATGTCTTTCCTTAATTATTTAACTGTATTTGTTTCAAGCTGGATCACAGATGTGACTAAAAACATTTTAAAACATTTTTTTAGCAAAGATGGTGAACGAACTTGGTGAACACTGGATCATTCACTCACATGTTTCCAGTCAAGTACTTTTACATTTTAGACATTCAGTTGATGTCACTCCAAATAAATCAATCAAAACCACAAGCAGCAAATATCAGTGAGGAATACAAGCGTCAGGAGCTCAGTGAAATAAAGATTTTACTATATAAAAGCAGATAAACAGGGAAAGAAGCTTTTTCAGAGCAAGCAAGGTAAAAAGGAGGTGATTAGATGAGCAGAGGGCATTCTAAAGTACTTCAGAGGATGAGCCTGTTTTCAGTTTTAAGCATGAGTCTAGTTTGAGTCTAGAGTTGAGACTAACCTTGAGGCAGAGTTCCTCCCACTGGCAGTGCAGGTGCTCCACCTGCTCCTGCAGCAGCAGGACGTCGTCCGCGATGATGTACTGGGACAGATCGGTCTTCATGGTGCTCAGCTCCGTCAGGCTCTCAGCCCAGTCCTCCAGGGAGTCCTCGTTCTCCTGCATACCATAACACACCGAACCACCACAACAAACCCAGTCAGAGACCCCCTCCACAGCTCCGCTCTCTCACACACACACACACTCGCTACTCCCTAATGTCTCTCTCTGACCGGCCCCTTTGTTTCTCCCCGCCCAGAGAGAGGATTAAGGGCCACAGGCGGCAGCAGGCTGCAGGCCGGGCTGGGCCGGGCCGGGGGAGGGGTGATGTCAAAGGGGGGAGGGGTTTGAGGGAAGGGTGGAGGATAAAAAAGGCTCTCTGATGGGTCGGAGGAGATGAGTTTTGAGTCAAACCTGTTTCAAACTTGGCTTTTTTTCCTCAAGGGGATGGAAGTGAATGTTTCACAAACAAACTGTCTGCAGGCTGAATGTGTGTTTGTATTTCCTCCACAGTTTAATGTTACAACACTTCTGTTTGTTTTGTTATTTAGGCAGAAGATGGCCCCAACAGGAATAGGTTATAAGAGTTAAAAACTGTGTGAAAATCAGATTTAACTCCACTTGCAATGAAACCGCTCTGTATTTTTCTGTCTAATTATCTTTCTTTTTTTGTTTTACTTGGAAAGAATGAAGATGATGAGCATTCATCATCAGATAAGCACACTGTTTGTTGTAAACCAGTCACTAAAGTGTCTTCATGCAGCAGCGAAGACATTCACTTTTGGATGTGAGGAGACAAATTGACATCCATGATCTGTTCCTTTAAACAGTTTAATCCCCTCCAGACACGTTTTAAGATATAAAAAAATAATTCTACACCTACTCTTCCAGATGAATGTGTAAACAAACTCTGCACAAATATTGTTTTGCACAGTGAAGCTGAACTTTTAAAAAAATCCATGTATTTTGTGAAATTGTGGAAACGTCCCTCTTTCAGTGACACTCAGGAAATTCCTTCAAATTACTTCATACTACAAAAAAACCAAAAAATTCTGACAATACAGAACACAAACACTTCAACACCTCATCTGAGTAAATAAAACTCATGTACATTAAAAGTCTTTTTCAGGTGTTTTGCAGACGTTTTTCTGTACCTTGTTGAATTTCTCAGCGTTCTGCAGCTCGTCGTCACACTCTGGCATCGACTGGTTCAGTCTGGTCTTCACGTCCTTCAGCTGCAGCACGCTGTCTGCCAGTCCGGCCTCGCAGCGCTCCCAGTTCTGAGACACGATAAATAATAAAAAATAAAAACCCATCACACAGATCACATCAGTGCTGTGGATTCTTGGCTTTGAGACTGACAGGAAAACAATCACCCTTCTATTGTCTTCACTTTCTAAACATGTCCTCTGTCATTAATTACAGCAGATTGGATTAACTTGGCACAGAGAAACCATCAGAGGCTACAGGGGGACAGATCCAGATCCAGAACAGGCAGAGAGGACAGGTGTCGGTCCGTATTGTTGTTTACTATTCCTCCATGTCTCCTGCTTAAAGGAAGCCTGTTTCTGACCTCTAGTAGCACTGTGGAGCTGTTTTGTTTGTGTCGTGCATCCGCTGATCTACAGGTGGTTGTAATGCACCAAGAAATGCAGCAATGTGCAAACATTTGCTTGCAGAGAAGAAGAAGCAGCCTGCAGGCTAGTTAACGTGATGTAAATACAGGATTTAAAATACTTTAGCAAATGTTTTATGAGGAAGGAAATGCATTCAGCACATACATACTGTGTTTAGTTTCACTAAGTGTCTACCAGAGGATATTTGGATGATGTCAGCTATAGTGGACCTAGAACTAATTTAATATTTTTGTTTTGTGTTTTAATCTGTCAAAATTTGCTGTGATTCTAAATAAAATAAACAGACAAGTGTCTTTGAATAAAGCGCTTAACATTAACTGTACAAGTGAATGTATCAGTAACAAACAGTACATGCTTGTAGTGTTACTGGGTGTGGGAGTAGTTTCTAATCTGCTAATCAAAGCAAACTGTGATGACCACAAACTGAACGACCAAATGACTAAAAACACAGCTGCGAGGATCGATCATCTTTATCAGCTTCTGTATACTGTTATTTCCAAAAAAAACAACAAAAAGAAAGTAGAAATGCGGCGGCTAACTGGACACTGAGTTTGTATTGAGAGGAACAATAATCAAGCGCCTGGTGGTGTTCTGCTTGTAAAGGGGCTTCTGTACTTTAATTGATGAGTCGTTGTGTATCATTGACAAAGACCATAATTACACAGTAAGATGAAGAAGTGTCTGTATGGATCAGTCAGATTCATGAACTTCATCCAGAACATTTGATCTTACCGTCTTCCAAAGATATGAGACACCAGAATACCATTTTATTACAATCTATTAAAATAAGTAGTTAGAAATTAGTCTTAAATCGTCACATTTTATCTTCAGTCATGGAATTAGAAATAAAATATAATACATTGCGTACTTTGACCAAATGATCTTTTAGATTTTAATAATATTCTGGTAAAAGAGAGAGATCAGGATCCATAGCAGGTGATGTAAGTGTGTCGAGGGACCAGCAGTGCTGCCGTCTCTCTGACTGAACAGATCACCTTTCTTAAATTTCATTGATTTTGTATTTCCAGTGAAATCTGACCTTCCATTCTTCCTTTTATTGACTGGAGGCTGCTGGTTGGGTTTCACACAGCTGAACTTCCACCACAAACCACTGATAACTTCACAGCTGACAGGTAATAAATAACCTGATGTAGGATGATCTGCTCTGAGATTCAGTTTCTGATTTGTCAAAAATATGATACGTTCTCAGAAAGAGAAGAAAAGGCAGAAAACTGAATTACAGACAAGATTTTCTTTAGTATTCTGCTCATATTCTTTATGTTTATGTTGCCATCAGACAGTTTTCAGCACTATATGTGCTCAGCTGAATTTTATGGTAATGTATCAAACTGAAACACATTCAAAAAAAACACGCATATAAATGTTAAAATAGTGCAGCTGTTTTTAAATGACTGAGGACTGTGATGAAGTCAAAAGAAGCATCGTAGGGACACTCTCAGAAAACTTAAGATAAATTCGCTAAACCAATTCATCTATTGAAATAATATATTGACAAAATAAGACAAAATGGACCAAAACAGATAATCACAAATAGAGTCTTTGGAGTTTTATACTGACCAAGAGCAGAACAACTCCAAGACAAACATTTCAGAAAAGCAGCTGAAACAAGTAACGATCATTTTCTTATTTAATCAATGAATCATTTGGTCTATAAAATCTATAAAATTAGTGATATTTGCCTCTCAAGATGACCTTCAAATGTCTTGTTTTTGTATGACAAACAGTCAGAAACCCAAATATATTCGCTTTACTCTCATGTACGACAAAAGAAAATCAAATCCTCGCTTTTCTGAGAAGCCGGACTCAGCTAATGTTTGGTAATTTTGCTTAAAAAAAGACTAAAACGGTTTTTAAATTATGAAATTAGTTGCTGATTAATTTTCTTCAGATTGATTAATCAACTAATAGTTGAAAGTAAACATCTCAAGAGTCTCGCAGTGAGGAACACCTACAAAACGCTCCTGGAAGTATCATTTAATCTGGATTGAGTTATAAGAACTTGGCAGGAAGTGACTGAGTACCTTGACGATAGCCTCGGTGAGGTCCATCCTCCTGCCCAGCAGGCTGTGGAGGTTGTCCCACTCCTCCTGCAAGGTCCCCAGATCCGCCTGGAGCTGAGTCTGGGTCTCCTCGTCCCCCATGGAGAAGAGCTGCCGGCCGACCTCCAGAGTGTGGATGAAGCTGCACTGATATCTCTGGAACAACAGCTCTGTGTGCTGAAGATCGATAGAGGCAGGAAGAAAAAAAAAGGGGTTAACCAGTGAGCCAACCAGTGAGCCAACCAGTGAGCCAACCAGTGAGCCAACCAGTGAGCCAACCAGTGAGCCAACCAGTGAGCCAACCAGTGAGCCAACCAGTGAGCTGTTCTGTTTGTGGTTTAATGAGTGAAGAGCAAACTGGTCCCTTTTATTAGAGCAGCTATCAACACGCTGCAGGACAATAAAGTGATCTGTTTCCTCTATTATCACTCACACTCAGTTCAAATCTCCTCACTCACCTTTCATGCTAATCAAAGACTCATTTGCTTCATTTCATTTGTCTTTGTTCTCATGTAAATGCAATCAGCAGCAGTCGTTTTTCACTTTCTTAAATCTCAAATCAGCCTGCTGGCTGAGCTTTAAGCAGCTGGTTGTTTCTGTCAGTAGTTCAGACTGATCTTATTCTGAATAAAACAACCACCTGCAGCATTCAGAGACCATTAGAAGACTGTACAGAATAACATGTTGATCATTTCTGGGTTTGTAAAGGTCTGAAAATGGCAAAAAGTGGTTTTGAAAATCAGTTACTGAGCTGGAAATTAATGATGTTCAGCACTTACTGTAAATGCAGTTTTCAGGTATTTGTACTGCATGTTTGTTGAGTCTTTCCAATCCATTAATATAACTTTATATTATAGTATTTTAACTACAAAACATCTGATTTGTGTCATTTTATCAGAGAGAATTTCAGTTGTCTGTCTGTCAGTTGGTGTTTGAAACAAGTTATTAAACACATTTTGATGTTCTCCTGCTTCATAAATTCCCTGATGTTTCCATCTTCTTCCTGTCGATTGCCTGTTTTTCACCCGGAGTCTCACCTGGAGGTCCTGCAGGGAGCGTCGGAGCTGCTGCAGGCTGCAGCGGGGCGGCCCCGCGGGGGGCAGGAGGGTCTGAGTGTCCGACAGGAACTTCTGCAGCTTCCTCAGGCTGCGGCTGTACAGGTGCCAGTGTTTTACCAACCCTTCCACTAAAGAGCGCCGCTGGTCCGCCCGCTGCACCGCACCCTGCCAGTGCTCCCTGAGCTGGGCCAGCTTCAGGATGAAGTCACTCCTAGAGGCAATCACACATTTAAAATGTCATGAAAACAACAGTCAGGAGCCTGAATGAACAATGAAACATCCCTTCATAATGCACTTACAATGGAAGTGATGGAGGACAAAATCCACAGTCCTCATTCTGTGCAAAAATGGATTTAAAAGTTTATCTGAAGCTAATATGAAGCTTCAGCGTCCAAATGAGTCAAATCAAGTAGATATCTTTCAACATTACAGTTTTTTTAGTGCCAAAGTCCCTCTTTTTGTTACTATACTTCCACCGCAGGTCAACAGGGAAACACAAAGAGGGAATTTGATGCTATTATATTATCTTTTAAGTAATTTTTTTCTCAAAACGAGGACTGTGGATTTTGTGCCCCATCATTTACATTGTAAGTGCATTATGAAGGGATCTTCTGATGATCAGTATGAACAGGAGGGATGATAACACCACTAATTACACCACTAACACTTTGCAACTTCTTCTGTTGAAGTTCTCATAACATATTTAAATCCAGGATTTAAGCAGGCAGGTAGTACGTATTAGAGGAAATGTCAGATTGTTATTTCAACATGCAGGAATGACTAAATGTCAAAGGTCAGATGTGTGTAACCAGGGAAGAACTGAGACTCTAGTCAGGAATACAGTTTGGTTTTCCAATTTAAATAAGAATAATGAAGTGAAAACAGTGAGCTCAGTTTTCCCAAATCCATCCCTCAACACTCATTGGTTGCTTGTGTTTGCTGCGTTTCCTCTACAGAAGAACTCATTTCAACTTGTTTGACCCTGAACATGCATTCTTCAACTGATACACGCGGAGATCAAAAGCATTTCTCTTGAGTGACTCAGACGTCTCTGTGTATCATACTGATGTATGTCAAAGAGCTCATAGTACCCTATTTCCCCACTAGAGCACTGCGCTCCCAGAATGCAGCTTACTGGTGGATCCTACAGTCGCCAACAGTAGAATGGGAGGCAGAGTCTTCAGCTATCAGGCTCCTCTCTTGTGGAACCATCTCCCAGATTCGGTCCGGGGGGGCAGACACCCTCTCTACGTTTAAGAGTAGGCTTAAAACTTCCCTTTTTGATAAAGCTTATAGTTAGGGCTTAGTTATGCTGCTATAGGCCTAGACTGCCGGGGGACTTCCAGTGATGCACTGAGCTCCTCTCTCCTCCTCTTCTCCATCTGTATGCATTCTTTTACCATTAATGCATGTTACTAAGTTGACTTCTTGACCTGCTCCATGTGAAAAGAGCCCTGAGATGACTTTTGTTGTGATTTGGCACTATATAAATGAAAATTGAAATTGAAAGTACAGCTGAGGTTTACAGGAATTTGGTGATTTGTTTTGTGTCTGTTAGCGTCACTAGATGAAAAGTTATGGTGCCTTCAAAGTCATTATGATCCACACTAAGAAAATCTGTCCACACTTCATGGAAATCCATCCAATACTTGTCAAAATATCTCACGCTGAACTCTGAAGTACTGAACTGACAGACCACACACAGCCTCGATACTAGGTTGACTAAAAACACAAAAGGTCTAAAAACTGTGGCAAAGTTTTAGCTTTTCTCCCATCAAAATCAAACAAAAGCTACTGACAACCTCTTTATTTGACTTCCAGTGGTTCTTCCTCCTACCTGTCCTCCACTTCTCCTTTCTGCAGCAGATGAAGAGCTTCAGTGATGACTGAATGAAGGATCTGGTGACCGGTAGACAGCTCTGCATGGAAACGCTGAAACACCAGAACAGATCAGGATTACATCTCAGTGTTTTTGTTGAGTCTGTCAGTGAGTCTGTTAATAATCGTGCAGGATACCTTGTGTGTGCAGAGCTGCTGTCTGAGGCCGACGTAAGAGCCGGCCACGTCTACGGCCAGACTGTCCTCCATCCTCTGCAGGAAACACATCCAGCTCTCGCACTTCTGCTCAAAGCTCTGCTGCCTCAGAGCCTCCATCTGCAGCTCACTGCACGCACAAAAAACAACACTTCATCTGCATGTTGCACTAGGTCTGGTGATGCATTTTATATATATATATACATATCTAATAAAATCAATCTCTTAAATCATGGATTTCTATTTAAATCCCTACTTTAGTGTCTTTAAAAATGTAAAAAAGTTTCATTTTACACAAATTTCACAGCCATATACTGAATCAAACCTTGAATTTTGGGAATTTTTAAACTGTTACTGCGCTTTGCATTTGTCTTTTTAGCTTGACAACATGGTTTTTAGCTTTTAAACATGATATTTATTGAGACTGGGAATGTCTTTAGTGGGTTTTTTGCTACAAAACAAATTGCAGAAAGTGAGTTTTCAATCTTTGCATCAGGAAAAATCCATAAATATAAATAAATAAATATATTATCTTGAACTGTGTAACAGGAACAGATAGTACTTTGTCTCATTAATTTTGGTGTCTGATTGGATGAAAATTCTCCAAACAGCTGATTGTTACAAAAATACAACTTAAACATGTGGGGAGAAGCTGAATTTATGTCGTATTTCTGGCCAAACAAAGACGTGTTTTTCTAAGAAATTTGAGCAACTAGAACTGAAACAATCTGACAGAAAAAGTTTGACAGAAAATTGATCAGCAACAATTTTGATAATTGATTAACTGTTTGAGTCAATTATCAAGAAAAGATGCTGAATCTCTGGCTTGATCTTTTCTAAGATGAGGATTCACTGCTTTTCTCTCTTAAATCAGTTTAAATTAAACTTTGCTTTGTTTACTGCTAAACTTTGAGCTCTGGACAATGGTGACGAGCATTTTTCTCTATTTTCTGATGTTTAGATTTACTGACTGTATAGACTAAATGATTAATCAGCTCATTTAAAAAATAACTGATAGATCCATCAATATTGAAAATAATCATACTTGCAGCCCTAATATCATTTTTATTGTCATGCAGTATATGTTTATGTATATGTATATGGAACATTTTCCCACAGCCGACATTAGTTCCCTGGTTCATGCATGCATTATTGTACACATCTCCTTGCTCGCTCTCTGACCTGCAGGCCTCCTCGGCTCTGGCGGAGGCGTCGGCCCAGCGGTGGTTGAGACGTTGCAGGCGTCGTGCTGCAGCGTCGCCCAGCGTCAGGCTGCAGCTCAGCTCATTCAGCACATCCAGGTCAGCAGACAGACCGCTCAGCTCCAGGAGGCCAGTCTGGTGGAAACATATGGTGAGACTCAGAGACTCAGACTATATGTATGACATCATCAAGGTGCATACTACACACATGATCTTCTGCCCTCATTTACTCTTCTCTTATTTCTCTACTTCTTCCTGTTTCTTTCAATCGTTGCTCTGCAGTTTTTCCTTTGATTGGTTCCCGGTCCCTTACAGTTTTATTTTCAATAATATCAAAATTAATTCTGCAAAAATCTACATCTTTACAAGTAATTTGGTTTATTAGTGAGTCCTAAAAATATTATTTTCTTAAAATAAAAGTAAGTAGTCTGTCACCTGGGTGTGATTATTTAAACCTGTGTTGACACTGAGTTTTAATGAAAATATTTAAATATCCATAATTCCATTACAGCTGAGCAAACTGAAGATGATCATGTGATACGATCAAAAGCTCCAGAACAGCAACAAAAGGAACCTTGTAGTGAGATTGTTTTGACAAATTTTAAAAGACATTCTTTTCTGTATCTTGATACAAAACAAATATAAAAATATAAAAAGACACTTGATACTGGAAAAAAAATCTTGAAATAAATTGAATTGTAAAAAAAAAAAACATCAATCTTGAAAGAAAATACAGTTTTAAAGACTCAATAATGGACTAAATGTCTTGTTATCTAACTATAAAATAAACTAAACCTGCACAAAGAACACAAAACATCATTTTAACCCACATAAACAGTCTCAAAAACACCTCTCTTGTCCAGTTCGTTACTGGGAACCAGAGCACAGATTACGCAGCGCTACTCCAGTCATTCATAAACTCACCTGATCTGCTGCTGTAGAAGCCACATCGTCCAGACGCTGCTGCCAAAGCTCCAGGTTTCTCTCCAGTGACTCCAGAACGTCTCCGACCTCCTGCAGCCTCGTAAGCTCCTCCTGCACGCAAACATGACACATGGCACGCGGCCATATGGCTCTTAATTGATAGGTCACTGTGACGCTTAGAGCATCTACTGTAGGTGACAGGTTAGGAAACAAATGCAGCGGCGTAAACTTCACATCAGAGAATGTGCTAAAACATAAAAAAAATGATAGAAAATGTAGCTTGTATGTGACTTTACAGGGTCTAAACTATGAAACTGATAATAAAAAAAGGAAATAAAATCAGTTATGACTTGTAAACAGTTAGAAAAGCAGCAGGTTATGTATTTCAAACACTCTCCACATGTCAAATACTTCATTGGTTCACTGTTTTGTGTCTTACTTTGCTAAATCCCACAAACACATTCATTCATTCATGAATTTGTACCTGCAGCTGACCCAGCTTCCCTGTCAGAGTCTGGCTGAGCTGCAGGACACCACGTGACAACAAGCGGCTCTCTGATTGGATCAGACCGGCAGCTGAAGGTTCCAGGTGGTCAATCAAGTCCTTGGAGGCCTCCAGCACCCCCTCCAGGTCAGACTGCAGAGTGTCGGTCCTCTCACGGAGACTCTGGAGAAACAGAAATACTTTTAAGAAGAAGAGTGCAGATTTTGTAAACACAGCTGGTCTTCAGCTGGAAGGTCTGGATTTGTTCCTGGAATAGATAAGAAAATATGGAACGTCCAAAACTCAGGATATGTAGTGTGAAAAATGCTCATGAGAAAAAGAAAATATTCTGATACTGAGAGGAGAAAATAGCACAATAAACCAGCAAACCGGGCATCTGAACAAGGTTTTTTATATGTTTTAGAATAAGTTTGCAACATCATAAAACAATATCTGTTAAATACTGTTTCCTTCTTTGGTGAAGTGCAAACTAGAGCCTCAATGATTAGTCGATTAATTGATTAGTCAATCAACAGAAAATTAATCGGCCACTATTTTGATAATCAAAATGTTGGAAAATGCCAAAAAATGATCTGGTTTCTGTTTTTCAGATGTGAGGAGTCGAAGTTTTTATGTTTCATACATCACAGTAAACTGAAAACATTTGAAGACGTCACTTTGAATTATCGCAGGAATTTTTCATTATTTTCTGACATTTTGTAGACAAAACCATTAATCGATTAATCAAAAAAATAATCATCAGATTAATTGATAATGAACAAACATAAAAATGGTACAAAAACGTGAGATCAGCATCTTAAGTTATGATAAAAAAAGGAGCAGACAACGTTTTCGGGAGGCTTCACTGATCCTGAAACGACTGGAAGCTGAATATGATGATTCAAGAAGAAGATCAGGATGTTTTACTTTCCATAAAACTGAGTATTAGTGAGATTAAGAGTTTGTATATTAAGTCTTGAGTTTCCAAACCATAGAAAATATTTTTTGAAAGTCAACAAATCCAGCCGGTGAAGTGACAAACTAACTTTAAGAACATTTTGTTGATGATCTCACTTTTCACTTTACTTATAAGAATTGCAAATGTAAAAACCCAACAACAACATGCGTCAGTCATTTTGATGAGAAGATTCATGTCTTTATGACTGTGAGTTTCATGTTCTGTGTTCACTTTGAAGAGCAAGTTTAAGAAGGAGGAACATTTAACTTCCCAAAACATGGAAATGTGTCATAAGTTTCTCTGACATCAGACTCTTGAGACGGTTTTAAAACAAGTTCAGTAAATGATTGTTTAAAGTCTGAAATCTCAGCTTGTGGAGAAGGAACGAGAAGAAAATAAGACTTTATAGACACATGTTTGGCTTTTTGACACTGAAGATCTTTGAATTTCAGTTTCATCACTTGTGTCACAGCCTCCTTCTGGAGTGCAAATATAAAAATGGATCCATGCTGTCACGTACTTGGATAGATAATTGATAAAGGAGGATTAAGGTGCTTATTCTAACAGTAAGTTTCAGATGAATTAAGAGTTTGTGAAGACAGAAATAGGATCGATTCACTCACTGGAGAAGGAAAGCTGAGTTACTGGGAGTGAAAAACGTTGAAAATTTTGTTGAGTTTTAGTGAGTCTTTGAACTCCAGTTTGATCACTTCCTGTGTGCTAGTTTCCCTTTGAATCCTCTTTTTCTTGTTCCACGTCCTCACCTGAACGTCGTGTATCTTGACAGCGACCTGCTCCGCCGTATTGTCGTGTTCGGGTGCTCGGCTCAGCGCAGACGTGACGTCGCTCTGCAGCGTCTGCAGCCGCTGGGAGAAGGACGCAGCCAGCTGAGCATAAACCTCCCAGACCTGCAGGACGGCCCGACTCCTCTGGAGCTGCTGGTCCAATGCTCCGGACACCATGGTCCAACTGGAAGACAGATATATGACATTCAAAACATTTAACCTCTGCAGAAAATGCAGCCTTTATTGTGCCAAGATACCCGTAGCTCTCTAAAACTTCTACTATCTGTCCTTTAACAGTAGTCTGGGAAGGATGAAGTGATGTTTTCCTGACATCAGTGATCATATCTTTGGTTTTGGAGATGTTTGCATGTTTGGACGGCTCTGTCTCACCTGTCTCTCTGTCTGTCCAGCTGCTGGGTGAGAAGAGCAGCAGCAGCAGGACTGATCATGTCTCTGAGAGAGGAGACGGTCCGACTCAGTTCATCCCACTCTGCCTCCGAAGCTTCCGTCTCCTCATGAAGAAGCTGCTCACAAACAGGGGAGGATAATTGACCTGAATATTATTATACTTACATCTAAATGACAACGTTTGCCTTCCGTGATGACCCATATGAGTGTTTTTTTAATTCACAATTTAGCACATATCACACACATACTCCTATACACAGCCACACGATATCACACAGAACAACAGGGACAATACAGACTAGATGTGCTCACGGGACAAAACAACAAAAACGACAAAAAAAACCTTCCTGCGCAACCAGTCTGTGGATTGTCCATTATAATACCAAAATAAATGCATAAACATTTCTGATTCAATTCCACATTTTCTACACATGGGTGAGTTTGTATCATCAAACCTATTAAGCTTCACTGGAGTTATATAGTGTTTATAATTAGTTTCTTTAACTCTAATGTTTGTAGCTATTAAAATGACTTGGTTATGTTTTGAGAACATCATGATCAGAAACCAACGTTGACTTTGGTCGGAGAGTTCATGCATCTATAAACTATTTCCACCTTCTCACCTGACAGACAAGAGTCATTATTCAGACGGCCACCAGAGGGCGCTAGTCAGAGAAACATTATAAGCATTTGATTTTTCCTACTGAGGAAAGTCTGGACTAGAAAGTATTTACATCTTCTTTTTTGAAACTTTTTCACAATGATATGCAGACAGTTTGTTTTTAATTCTCCTATATTTGATTTCTTTTTATCATAATCTAATCTGTCAATTAAAATCTCATCTAAAATAATAATATGGGTAAATTATATATTCAGAGTCTTCGTAACTTTAGTGATAATCACTGAAAATATTATTATAGAACAAAATGATTGTTTACCTCTTCATGCACACAAATACAGCTGAGAAATGTAAGAAATAAAACAATAATACAGACTATTCACATGTAAAGTGGCTTCATCCCTACTTGTTTTTGAGCTTTTGTCACTGGAAGCACTGTATATGTACGTCTGTAAATCACTCAAACTGTTTTATGATCTACAGACATGAATGAGACTCTGTGTGAAAGCCCCGCATCAGCACTTTCAACTGGTTTTATAACGTTGTCTCTACATGTTTAAATAAAGTTATGTTGCTATAAATAAAATACTCCAGAAGTTTACAAAAAAAAACTTGAAAATGAACTTGAGAAAGGTGAAAACTCTCCTTGTTGGTGCATTTAAAGGCTCCAACATTAGTAGTGCTGGTTTACACAAACTACCACCAAACCTGAACATACTGCTCTTTAATTTTGGAAAAAGTCCTGAGAGCATGCAGGTGTCCCGTTACCTACCTGCAGCCTTTCATGGAGATGTCTGTGTGCCTGCAGGGAGAACGGAGGGTCGCTGTGATAATCCAGAGTCTGAGACGTTCTCACTGTTTTCAGCATCATTTGATTCAGTCTGTTCTCCGCACAGTCCCACAGCTGCTGCGCCTGAATCAGCCTCCGATTAACAGATTCGTTCTGTAAAAGAACAGACAGGACATGTCTGAGTCAGGTCTACATACAAACTAAAGCACCACAGTTTGAAAAAATTTGCGTACGAACAAAAAAATTGATCCATATTTGATGCTACGTCTGTTTTTTGAGAGAACGTTGCTGCCGAGCATCACAACAGTTCTACAGACCGCAAAACTAAATCATCACCTGTTTCCTTTATGCACATAAAACATTTAACTTCCACATTTTCCTGGCGTCTCTTACCTGCTGCATGAGAGCTGCGCACGTCTGAGTGGAATTATCTTTCTGACAGATAAAATCCTGGCTGCTGTTTCCTCCTCCGCCGTGTTTGTCTCTTAACTCCTGAAGAGCCGCAGATTTCAGCTTGATCTTCTCCTCCAGGTCCTGATACACAGACGCAACATAAACATATATGAGTTTTATAATAGGTTTAATTATAGGGAGCTGTTTATAAATCCTTGCAAAAGCCTCCGAGGATGTCGACTCCTGACCTGGCAGGTGCTGATGCTCCTCTGCAGCTCCGTCAGGCTGCTGGGTGTCTGAGCCGACTCCATCCAGAGGTTCTGATCTGTCATCCAGCTGTTGATCCGCTGCAGCCGGGCCTCCCGCTCCGCTCTGCTCCTCAGCTCCTGCTCCGCCTCCTGAATCTGGAGTTCAACACACCGTCAGGATATTATAAAAGATCTGAATTTTAACACAAGTTATTTCTGAGCATAATTTAGTAATCAAACTAACTGCTGTTACATTCAGATGATCCCTCTTTTGCTCAAAACTCTGATGTTGATGCTCTCATCCTTTTTAGTTGAGGTTTGATGGTTTATTTCAGAAATGGACATTTATACTACATGAATTATGGGACATAATGGGATTAAAACCAATTACAAGGTGATATAGAGCCTTAAATAATCAGAAATAAAAATAAGAAAAAGAAAAAAAATAGTTTAGTGAGGCTGAATCTCTAAAAACAATCTGATATTCCATGAAGTCGAGCAGATGAAGACAGTGTGAAATGGCTGAAAGCTCCAGAAAAAGCTTCAGTTTGTGTTGGGATGTTTTGTCAAAGGCTGTCGTGTGTTTTCTGACCTCAGAGTTGAGGGTTTCCTGCAAACTGAGCCACTGATGGTTGAGACGACGCTGCTCCTCTGCGAACTGGTTTTGTTCGTAGCGCCCCCTCTGGTCGTCATCGGTACCGCAGGTCTGTAACGGCTGGTTAACGTAGTCCAGCGTGGCCTGATGGGAGGACATCTCCACCTGACACTCCTGAGTGACAGTTGGAGAGAGAGAGAGAGAGAGAGAGAGAGAGAGAGAGAGTAGGTCAAACAGTGATGCAGGTAGACAAGTTCAACTCGCAACAGCCATTATTTATCAGCACAGCTGTCATAATGAAAATACTGGCAATGTGGGTGGAAAAAGCAACACTTACATAAAATGTTTGTGTCTTAATTAATGATGATGGTGTGGATAAAAGTATAAATTCTCACAAGAATATAAAACAGTCAGCGTGTCCATTTCTACTTTATAATAATAATAATAATAGTTTTAATAATAATAGTGATACCTTGCAGTATCTGAGGAGCTGAGTGAGATCAGCGCTGGTGCAGGAGGAGGTTCGGTTGCTGCGTTGCTTTAACTGAGACTCTGCAGCTTCCAGCCAGACCTGAAGCTCCAGCAGCACTTCCTGCTGGGTCAACGTCTCCATCCACCGCTGAGGAGATGAAGAAGGTAGATCAAAAACTTACTGCCACAAACGTTTGTTTACTCTGCTTTACTGTAGCATCAGCTGCATCTAATGCACGGTCAGGCGCTATTTCCTGTTCACTTGTTCTTATTCTTTGACTGATTTTTACTCATTCTATACTGCATTTTATTTAGGCAAAGTTCTTCTATGGCTGCTTTGTGTTAAAAGGCATCGTAACACACAAGTTGGTTTTTGTTGGCAAAAAAGGTTTTATAGATTTTTTATTTTATGAGGTATTGAAAATTAATCTTTTCAGCATCAGTGCCAAAATTCATACTGACGTCAGTATTCAAACATTTCAAAAGATCCAGTCCCAGTATTACTCCAAATACTCCAAATACTACAAACTATATCAAGAAATAAACAGTAGTAACAAAATTTCGCTTGGTAATCCAGCAGACGTCTCAGGTCATTTTGGTTTCCTTAAATCATTCTTTACTCAAG
Organism: Thunnus thynnus; assembly: GCF_963924715.1. Taxonomy (NCBI): domain Eukaryota; kingdom Metazoa; phylum Chordata; class Actinopteri; order Scombriformes; family Scombridae; genus Thunnus; species Thunnus thynnus. The sequence continues at coordinate 3,496,894 of NC_089532.1, read as the reverse complement.
TTGAAAATGTAGCTTTTAGTGTTTAAGTGTTAAAATATGCAACCTGAAAAGTTTTGCACTCTTGGTTTTAGTAGCAAAAAAAAAAAAAGTAGCAAAAAAAGTGCATGAAGCCGAGAAGAAACAGCACCATAAGATATGAAAGAAATTCTGCACATTGACCCAAAATTTAAAAAACAAACAAAAAAAAAAATTCAATTTAATATGCAAATACTCAATAATTAAAGTGATTTCTGACTGGTGTTTGTTTCAAATTTGAGATGCACGTGTATGAAACGAGCTTTTAAAATAAATTCTTTTCAATTTATAGTGTGCAAGAAAGAGTCATAAAAGGTCTAAAGAGGAGAGGAATGAAAAAAATAGAAATACAAGAAGAGAAAGAGGTGAATGAGAGGGCAAAGAACCAGAAGAGGTGAAGAGAAAATTACAGATAAGGCAAAAAAAAAAAAGGTGGAAAGGAGAAAGAGAGATGAGAGGAACAGATAATAACAAGGAGAACAGCGGAAAGAGCAGAGCTGAGAGGATGTTAGGAAAAATGGGACAGACAGGCAGAAGAAAACAAGAGCGTAGAAGAAAAATACTGGAAGCAAAGGAGATGTGAGTGAAGAAAGAAAGAAAGAAAGAAAGACAGACAGACAGATAGATAGACGGATGGAGGGAGAAGGCTTTCACACCAATAAGAGCGAGGAGAGTCCTCAGGAGGGCATTGTGCTGCTCAGTGGGGATGTATAAACTAATTGGTGACAAGAAGACTGCAGCGTGCTTTTTTTGAAATATCAAACTGCTCCGTACTGTACATGTGGGCAGAGAGCTGTAGGGCTAATCTCAGGTAAAACCTCTGACATTTACAAAAACACATGAAGTCAAGAAACCTGGAGGATTCTCACCGCTTGATTTGTAAGTAAAAACATTAAAGTCAAGAAACTACATCATAAAATAATGCTAAAATTCAATAATAAAGAAGATGTAATTAATAAGTTAATAAATATTCATAAAAAAAACATGAATCTCCTCACCTTATGCAGAGCTTGTTGGATGACGGGAACGTCGGCCAGCAGACTGGACCAGTTCAGCTCCACCTGTCTGAGCTGAGCGTTGAGGTCCAGGTCTGAGGTCTGGTGCGGTGGTGGAGTCACTTCGTCCTCCGGATCTTTATCGGAGTCTTCTTCTGATTCGCTGAGCTTGGTGCCAGCGCAGATCACCGACACTTTTAGTCCAGATTTGGTTTCCAACTCTTTGGTCAACGCCTGACAAAGAAGCATTTTTTTTTAGATTTTGTCCACAACAGAAGTTAAAATGCGTCTAAAATACAGTTTTTCTGTGAGGTTTGACAGAGTCATGAATCAACACCTATCATATATACTCTCTTTTTATTAAAAAGATAAATCTTTGCCATTTTCAATTATACAAAAGAACCTGGAAGCATCGTCAAATTTGGTTAAAAAGTTTGTTTAAACATCCTTTCAGTTACAATATTTCAGTGTGTTGTTACAACCTGCTACACACTGAAATATGATCATTAAAATGATGCTACTTTTCAACCAAATTGAGCCTGGTTTTAACATTCCCTCACTGCAATCACTGAACCACTTAAAACTAAACAAAATTAAGCAAATACACATGTCAAAGGTCTATACTGACATCAAAACTTGCTGCTCAAATTCTAATCTCACATTGACAGACTTTAAGACAATGTGAAGGAAAAATTGAGGCAGTAATTAATTTTTATGGCACGTTCTAGTCAATTAATGGCAAAATGACCCATTGATGATGTTATTTCTTGCAACAAATGTAATAATTATGTTGGTTCGCTGGGTTTAGTGATTGTTTTCATCTCCTTTTATCTCATCTGTAAACTCACCATAAACTGATGGTAGTGCTCTCGCCTCTGCTCGAGATCTGTGTCCTCATAGGCTGAGGTGATTTGACTCCATTTGTCAATCAGCACTCTGGCGCCGCCCATCCAGTCAGTCAGAACAGCAGAACCACAAACAAACCTGTTATTGGGAGGAAAACATCAAATTTTGATTTAAAAATCTGATTACAGTCGCATCTAAATAATGACTTTTATTGTATGTCTATAGATTCTTATCTCATGCTATTTTATTTAAAACTGAAAACATGTTGTTAAGCTCACTTGTTCTTCAACTTCCTGTTCCTCTCTGTATTAACGCTTTCTTGCTTCACCCTCCTGTGCAGAGCTCTCCAGCGTGCTTCCAGCTCGCTGCTGGCCACGCCCACTCCCCTACAGCCCACCTTCTGCAGTCTTAGCCCCGCCTCCAGCATCCGACCAAACCTCGCCTTGTTCCCCTCCAGAACGCCGTCCAGCTCCTGCCAGAGAATAACACAACTTTGTAACACACACCGATAAAGTCATTCCTCGGTGCGATAGACTGTAGCGATCACATTTTTAGTCTCTGGAGAGTAGTTCTTTGTAAGGCAAACGCCACTGTACATGTGCCAGTCAAGTCAAGAGGCTGTGATATGTAGCACAACAAGCTAGTGAAGCTAGCATTCCTGCACATGCTCAGTGGTGTCTGTCTTACAAGGAACTTCTCTCCTGAGAGTGAAAATATGATTGCTGGTATTATAACTACATAACCACTGTCTTCAGGGCGAAGCAACTCACTTGTTATTGACTGTTTTTTTGTTTGTTTGTTTGTTTGAATTTGGACAACAACAGACATCTACGGCAGAGGAATAAGATATATCAGGCACACAGCTCTTGTTAGTAGATCAGTTCATTGTTGGTTTGGATCCAAACATGAGATTTGTTGACAGTAAGAAAAATATAGAAAATCGCCAGACTTTTCCTTTAATTAGCATGCTAGCATGAACATTAGCATTAAAGGACAGATTCACAATTTTTCCAGTGTGTCTCAAAATAGCAATCAGGTGTCCATATGAGCAGTGAAAGAGGTTTTCCTCGCTGTAATCATTCCTCCTGTTCATACTGGTTATTAAAAGATCCTTCAAATGTGCTTTCAAAGGAAGTGATGGAGGCCAAAATCCACAGTGTGTCCACACAGTCATTTAAAAGTCTGTGTGAAGCTTATATGAGGCTTCATCAGTCTGAGTTAGTCATATCAAGTGGATATCTGACACATTTACAGTCTTTTTAGCATCAAATTCCCTCTTTGTGTTTCCTTGGACAGTGTTTCCCTGTTGAGCTGCAGGTGGAAGAACAGTAACAAAAAGAGGGACTTTGGCCCTAAAAAGACTGTAACGTTGAAAGATATCTACTTGATTTGACTCATTTGGATGCTGAAGCTTCATATTAGCTTCAGATAAACTTTTATGAAGGGATCTTCTACTGGTCAGTATGAACAGGAGGAATGATTACAGCAAGAAAAACAGGTTTCAATGTTCACGCCGGACAAGGTAAAACTCAGTTTGACAAGCTGAAAGTGAAATGTCTTAAACTGTCAGCTGTGAGAGCTACACCTCCTTGCGCTTCCTTCATCTCTTCTACTACACACACACACTTCGTTGACCATCGGACGAGCTCCAACACCTCGTCCATCTCAGATAAATAAGAGACACATTTCCAATCTCGCAGCAGAGGAACAGGGAATATGAACCGAAATGAATTCTAGTTGGATGTACCCACTTAGCTGATAACTAACATCAAAGCCAAGGAACATCATGTACCCCTACAAAAAACAACCCATTTGCTTGTATTTAAAGGCCACACGTATACGGATATTTTTCTAAAAGGATATTTTCCACCTCCATTGTAAATCCACACAACCTTCATTTTACAAAAAATCTCTGTATACATGAGAACGCAAAAACGACTACAAACGATCAAACAAGCGTGCCGGACCAGTAGGTGGCGATAAAGTCAACGATACGTCAAATACCAGAAAACATTCTGAGCATGTGTAGTGAGCTGATTTTCCTTTAGCGGTAGTGACTTAAATACAAAAACAATAGTGGCTAATTATTTATTTATGTATAGTTATTTATTATTTAACATCTGTTTCTTCACTTTTACTTATTTAACACCTTTCTGGCACACAGCTCAAGGTAAAAAAAAAAAAAAACAGTATATAGCCGCCATTGTTGTTGTTGTTTCAGGTGCATGCTCACTACACAAAGCAACAATGAGGTGTGCTGTTGTTTCCCAAATGCTCTATTTTAAATGTCTACACGGATAAACAGAAACCAGAGTTTTTAAAAATTTGCACTTTAGAAGCTTTTTAAAAAATCTCTGTTTTATTGACCTAAAACGCTGTTTGCGAATGGATGAGAGGCCAAAATGTGGAGGAAAAATGTCCATTTGCAAAATATCTGTACTAGTGTGGACAAGGCTAAAGAGTAACTACACACTCAAATTCTGCTCCCTCTCTCGGGGCGTGGCCTTGTGGCCTATGTAGTGTGTGACACAGGAAGTATTTCATGACGTAGATAAGCTCCAAACAGTCGACTCTATGTCAGCATCGGCTCTGTACAGTTCAGGGCTGATTTAAAACAAAAAGAAAATGTGTTGAGCCATTTTCAATCCATGAAATGGTGATTTTTCTATAAATTTGGTGTCACGAAACCAGTGTTTCATCACAGTACAGTCATATAATTTAGTTTACCGCTCAAAAAACACGTTTAAGTATGCAGTCCCTCTTTAATTGGGCCAATTAGGTTTTGGAGTCTCCAAATGAGAACATTACAACAAGCGCTCCGTCCTCTGGTCTGCTGCCTAAGTCAGGATCATCCCCCGACAGTAATAAGATCTAATAAAAATTACCCGGTAAACAGAGAGCCTCGCTGATATCTGTTCCTCAGGATCCCTCCCGCCATGCCTCTTGGGAAATGAAGTCTCTGTGTCTCTCAGCAGGGAGTCGGACCAGGCGCTGTCCTCCTCCCACCGAGACCACATCTGAGACAGAAGATATGATGCTGTTAGTAAAATTAAATTTGTTTTTTAATGATTCTTCTAATTTGATGATAGCTCTGATTAACTCCACTTATTCATGAATGAAAAAAAACCTTGTCATATTTTACTACTTAGTCCATAACACAAGCTGTAGTTGCATATCATAACACTTATTATACAGAATTATGGCCCCAAATTGAATTGTACTTTACTTTTTTGGATGGTGTAAATATGATGGGAGAAAATACTGTTTGTGGACGTTCATGGTGGACTACAGAAATAAATCATATTTCAACATTTTTAAGTAGTTTCTTGTCTTGTTGGCTCTCAGGTTGCTTGTTTGTATCTTTTCTGGGGGGATTTAACACTTTTTCTATTACTGTATTAATCTTTTATAACTTTACTTCACACTCATAAATGAACTGCATTACTACCTGTAAGGTTTCCTGCATACTGGTTCCTCTCTCGAGTCCACGCTGCTGCAGTCGGGCCACCTCATCCTGCAGACCCGTCACTACACCCTCCCAACTCTGGGGGGCGCTCTCTGGAACTCTCTGGGTCAAGTACTGCAGGATGTGAAAATGGTGGCCCAGGAACTGGAAGAACTTCTGAAAATAAAAAGGATGTGTGGTGTTTAAGATGATTTTTAAGCATTTTAGTGATCTTAGTAGTGAGATCATCTGTTTCACACACTGACCGTATGACTGTTGAGCTGCTGCTGGAGTTGAGCTCTGCTCTGGAGCTCCGCGTCAGGCTGTTGTGTGAGACGTTCAGAGCCCACATCGAGCAACTCCTTCAGGCTGTGGACCAGCCGCTCGTACTGCTGCTGCAGCTCCACGCTGCTCCTCAGCTCCTCACAGCGGGAGCGAACACCGCCGAGTGTACTGTCCAGCTCACCCTGCACATGGAAAAACACAATTTGAAGATGCATATGGCAACTTAATCATCTCATATTTCCTTTATGTTTAGGGTAGTAAGCTTCCCTTTAAACACCTGACTCATGTATGACATACAGCAGCTAACGTACCTGCAGCCGTGTGGCCTGGTGAATGAGAGAGGCGGGCAGGTTTTGTCCGTCAGCCTCCTCCAGCAGAGACTTCACCTGCTCAGCCTGCAGCTGCAGAGATTCCTGCATTTGAACCACAGCCTGCAAAATAAACACACAAAGCCAGCAGGTTAACTGACAAACAGGCAAAACTAACTCTTCCCGAATGCAGACACAGTTATCTTTGACATTATTGAACATTTTAGATCTCCAGATGAAGAACAGGCTGTTGGCTGATGTTATATACAAATAAAATGGTTTACTGTATCATATGTACAATGCATTGTATTGAACTGATAAATACCAGTAAATAAAACATGATACTCCCTGATATAACCAGATAGATTCTCTATGTTTGATTGCAGCTTATCTTCCTTAAAATATTGTTTATGTTTTTCCTTGTAACGTTATTTTCTGACAGCTTTTAACATTTGTTCATTTCATTCTGGTTGTATAAAATGCAACCTACTGTATAGATTTACAGTAACAAGGTCGACATGCATGACCTTTGACCTTTCAAACAATTAGTTTTGTTTATCATGACATCAGGCTCATGAGCTAAAGGGTTGATGATGTAATTATCTGGTAAAATATTAATAAGACAGACCTGCATTTTAATTAACAACAAACAGTGTTTACACGTTCTGACATGTTTATAATACGAGCATTTTGCGACAGTCAGACAACTCTATGGAGACGGTACCTGCAGTTGTTCGTTAAGTCCCGGCGTTCCGTTGGATTCATTAATTATGTGCTGAACAGTTGACTGGTTAGAAGTGAAGGCTGCATGCAACTCTTTAAGGAGTCTCTGTTGGGTTAGACAGACAACACTGTTGCATGCTTCCATTCACTGAACAAAGTGAACAAACAGGAAAAATATTTCATGTTTCTGATAAAACGTCACAAGAAAAGAGTTACAGCTGTGCTTGTTATAGGTAAGTTTTGGACTCAGGTAGAATATCGAGGAGGTGAGTTACAGGAAAATGATCCAGAAGATAGTAGAAGAATCACACAGATCATTAAATAATAAAAAAAAAAACCATACTGATTAAAATATCACTGCACAGTAAAAAAAAAGGTTACACAGGAAGACAAAAACAAACACTTTGCTGTCAGGTGAAATCCTTGTATCTACATTTTTATGGATTTTCATGCTTTAACCTCTTAACATCCACTGGCACCGACCCACTTAAGCCAGTTGTAAGCGGCAGCATCACAGTAATGAGTCAAAGCAGTTGGCACAATTTGGCCAATTTGAGATAACTGGAGAGGTTCAGGGACACCAGTGACACCACAAACTAAAAACTCCCCTAGCTCCCATAAGGTTAGACCTAGAGGTCTGGAATTTTATACAGAATGACAAGATGTAGAAGGTTTATGGTGTTCTGTATAGTTCTGGCATAAAGAATGTCCTAATTATTGTTATTCAAATATGACTCATGATAGATGAGGGCCAAAAACACTTTTTTGAGCTTTATTTGAACTGATGTAGTTTTGTTTGTGTTTTAGCCACATGCTAAAAAAACACATTTCCAGAAACTAGAAGATGTCACTTGTCAAATGAAGTCTAATACATGCACCATGGCCTTACAGCTCTTCTGTAATAAGCTTTTACATTTGGGTGTGTCAAACAGGTGAAAATTCTATAAAAAGGGTGGATGTTAAAGGGTTAAAATCAGTTGAAAGGTTACATGTTCCCATGGGTTGAGATCATTTTTTAACACTTGGCTGTTAAAGACCTTGTTTAAGACTCTTTGCCAAAAAAGTAGCATCATCCAGCTAAAACAAGGCTGACAACCATCACTGTCTGTTCCAAATGAGAGTAAATATTCAGCTGAACTACAGCTGTTGTCAGCCTGATCCAGTGTATAGTGGTTGTAGTGGTTGTAGATCCAGTGTTGTATAGTGGTATGTTTGTTTCTGGGTGGTTGATTGTATTCATCTTCAAGCTGTGTAGTAAAATAAAAGTAAGTGAAGTCTGACCTGTTGCTTCGCCGTCTCCTCCAGCAGGTCTCTGAGCTGCTTCTCTCTGCTGGTCAGAGCAGCCTGGACCACAGGAAGGAATCTGCAGAGGTCGTCTGCACACTGCTGACCAGACCCCAACCCCAGAACACCGCTGACCTTTGAACCCTGAGAGGCCAACTCGCTGCCGAGGGTGGACAGCTCTGCTGACAGACTCTGAAAAGGAACAACATCATTGTCATAACAAGGGAAGTCTTAATTATGGTCCTAATTAATGATGAACTGAACATAACTGAGTGTTTTTCCCACCTGCAGCTGTAGCAGCCTCTGCTGTGCGTCTTCTTCGTGTGTCGTCCTGGCGGGCGAATGCAGCAGGTTGTTGATGGAGGACAGAGACAGGGACAACCCGGACAAAACATCAAACAAACCCTCGTCCAGCGTCTGACGGGAGCCGTCGTCCACAGGGGAGGCCTGGAGAGCAGATAGTAAGATCTCAAACTAGAACACCAACTTGTCATCAAGTTGAACATCAAGTTTTTCCTGAAGTTGAGACAGGATGTGAATTTAAATAGTTTTCAAAAGAAAACAAGAACATGAGATGCAACAAATGAGTCAGTTAGATTAAAATTTTGCTTTTTCTGACTGTTGTCATGAAACATTTTATAGTCAGAACTTATTCAGGGAGGAAGAGGAAGAGGAAGATGAGGCTGCTATGTGTCGTGTTATTGAAGAAGCACCTTTACAACAACGTGTGTCCAGCCAGCCGTCTTTCATGTTTGTTGTTCCTCTTGTTGTAAAGTGTGATGTCAAAATACATCTCGTGTGGTGGGCAGAGATTCCAGACAGACACAATTTTATTTTGAGCTCAGTTTCATTTCATCAAACCACAAAGAAATCTGATCGAAATCTGATCTACAAAGACTAGACAAGAAACTAGTGTTGTTGGGTTTTTGCACTTTAATAAAAGTTGCACAACTCTTCTCCATTATGCTTTGTTCCCTGAACTTTTTGTGCTATCTTGCTCTTATCAAGGTGGTAAATCTGAGGCTGTTTCCAGTTTATTTTTCTCTTTCCATGAAACAGGAAGTCAGCCTTATCCTTTAAAAGCTACACATAAAAGGGGAAAACAGGATTTTAAGGGTTTAATCATCTTGTGACCCCTTAGAAGGACCTTAAACCCCAAGTTAGGAAAATCTGGGTGGAGCGAATGAAACCAGGAGTCTGACGTCACATCCTGTCCGATAAACCTCCATCATAACGGCTCCTCACCGGACTGAGAAGCTCTGCGGCCGCGCGTCCCAGCTCTCTCAAATGTCCGATGTGAGTTTGGAGCTCTTTCACGGTTTGTGTGCCAATCATACGTCCCGCTGTTCCATCACCGAGCCTCCCAGATGAGTTTGTCACCTTCAGACAGACAGAAAGAGTCACATATAAAGAGAAGAAGACGGAAAAAAACATCAGGAAAAAAAAAACAAAAAAAACTCAGGAGCCACACACATGACTCTTATCAAACCCTGCAGGAGTCCCCCATAACACCAAAAGAGACAACAAAGTGCCTTCTGCTCAAAGAAGGTGATAATCAAGCATGGCAGGAACACCGATTTCTCTTTTCTTTTTTTCTTTTTTTTGTATTTGAAAAGTGATAATCAAGCACTTCAGCTCTCATGATGAAGACTTTACTTCAGAGGGAGGAAGCAGCCAGCTCTCCTCCAAAGCCAGCAGCCGACTGTGAAGACGATCCCACTTCTTCTGAGCAGAGTCCTCCTCCACATCAGCCTCAGCGGGAGGCGACCTGCGGGGAGAGAAAAAGCCGAAAATTAACACTTCGTTTCATTTTTCACTCCATTTTTCTGTCTTTCTTTTTTTTTTACTAGTTTCTGTCATTTTGTTTCTTTTGTTAATCTTTCTTTGATCTCTACCTTTATATCTATATCTTTATACCTTTGTCCAAATTAGGAAATGGATATGAAAATCAAACTGCATTGAATCAAAGAATAAATAAAAAACTGCAATAAACTGAACAAAAATCCTGTTTTTTCCGTTTTTTTTATGCATTCATATGTTTAATTTGATTATTATTGTATTTATATTCATGTTATTTATTATTTTATTTATATGTTATTTTCTATTTGCCTTTAATTGATAGTTGAAAGTGCAGGGATAGAATGAGACATGCAACACGGGTCACTGTCCAGAATCAAACCATGAACACTGCAGTTATTTCACATAATCACACTTCATTATATAAACAGGAATATATATTTTATATAAAATGTAATTTTCCTTGATTCTAGTGCTGCTGTGTGCATTATTCTGTCTTGTGTCTTATTTCTAGAAATTTCTTGAAATAAATTGATTTGTACTGGACAAAAGTTAAAGTAACCAGCTCATTGGCAGATTTTTTTTCTTTAAGGACTCATAAAGGATAAAATGACTTAGTTAATTGGTCAAATTAACTAAGATAAAGAAAAACAGCACAGAATCACATACACACTGTAATGCATTTAACATAAACAGGAGCCTACATATGATCATATAACAGAGTGAAGATGTAACGCGTTACCGTGGCGACGGCAGGCTGTGGTCCTCTGACTCCAGGCTGTGGAGTCGAGCTCTGCTGCCCTGCCGCGCGATGGCCTGAGTCAAACCTCTCTGCTCGGTCAGCTGCTGCTCCAACTCCTGCACAACAAACACAAACAAACAAACAACAACATGTAGCGGCTTTATTTACCATATTTAACATATAAAGTTTATGACATATAACATATAAGGGACTCAAAATGACCATTGAGTGTATCAAGACAACAGACTGGATTTTGGATTTATCTTGGGCTTCGCTACATTACTAAAGGCCTTCCTGATGTTGCATTTGCTCAAAAACAGCAGAAGTGTTGCTGGTTTGAACCAGAACAAGAACAACTTGGAAAGGTTGAGAAGAGATAAATATGTAATGAATATAATGCTGGTGGCTAAAAAGACTCTTACTAGGAAATGCTTATCATAGGAGAGCTCAGCTTTAAATGCATGGATGGAAATTACAATGGAAATTTAAAAAATGGAGAAGAGGAGAACAGCATTTGTTAATCATAAATTGGAACAATTTGCTTCACACTGGGAAAACTGGATTAGCTATTTAACGCCCCATTAAAACGCCTGATTTTATTTTCATAAATCAATGATCATGTTGTAAAAAGTTCGCTCACTAATTCTCTTTTCTCTGTGTGTGTGTTCTTCTGAAAAGTACTATTTTGAGATTTGTGAATATATGATGTATATATACAGCATCTGAAATACATCTTATGGAAATGTTTGTTTGATGCTGAATAAATTACAAATAAAAGAACAACCTGGAAAAGTGAAAAAGACACACCGACCACCACAGCCTCAAAATCAATAAAACCAATTTGCTAGTTTGCTTTACAGCGAGGTCGATGTTTGCTTATTAATTATGTAATATTGTCCAGTCAGTCATGTCATCCACCTCTGATATGACAGACTTGTTTCCTCAAAGCTACAGAAAACTATCAGTAAAAACAGTTTTATTTATTAGTTTTGCTTTTCAGTGGAGACGTTTAGTGTCCCGTGATGGTCTAACAGCTCAAAAAAAGGTCAAAATTTGATGATTCATTCATTTGAAACACTGGCATCCCTTCAAAATCCCACATCAGTCAAACTGTAAATCTCAACAAACAGTAGAGTCCGACTACCTTCTGCTGCTGCAGGCTGCTCTGTCTGAGCAGTTTGTTTCTCGGTGAGGAGAAAAACTCCTGAACGCTGCTGCTGCGCTTCAACCTCGGCTCAAGGTGGCGCTCTGCCTGAGGTACCGACGTCTGAGGAGGAAAGATAAAAGAAAGACAGAAGTTTATCAGCGTTTTAAGCATCATTGTTATGGTAACAGTTCTCGTCAACATTGCTTTCTAAGAAGAGTTTGTCACAGTTATTGTCTAATGATCATTTGTTAGTTTGTGAACATGTACATTTATTTATTATCAGATTACAAATATGTCTAAGAAGAGTTAGTCTTTATACATTAGACTTGGACTCAAGTCAGACTTAAAAATCAGGACTTGACACTTTTGAAATGTGACTAACTTGAGATCTGATTTTCAACAGACTTGACTCCACTTGAGACAGAAATATTCACGTCTCTGGTTTTGACTTTAACACAGCTTTGAAAGGAAAATGCTTGTAAAGGTCAGAACTCAGACCTGTAAGACTTGTATCTTGACTGGCAGTTTGCTTATGAAGACTTGTGATTTAACTGGGACCTGCTTAGAACCTGCAGGTATGAAACTGAAAAGATTTGCTTCCAGACTGAGGAGGAACCACTAACAAGGTGAGTCTGTAATGGTTTATTTGCAAACTTGTTAATAATTATCAAGGAGCGACTTTGCCACATGTGCAGTGTCTGCTGTCAGCAGCAGAAACCTCTAAACCTGTAAAGTACATTAACATTTTTTGAGAAGAAAAGTTTGTCAGTTTCTTCTGTAACATCATGAAAGTTTTGATGATAAATATCAAAATTGTATCTTCATGCTGACACATTAAAATAATAAATTATCTGAATAATAGTGGGGCAGAAACTCTGGTAACACTGGAGTTTATTTATAATGAAACTGATTGACCTGATATACAGGAATATCTGCATTTCTCTCATATTCTGACATTGTTTTTGCAATATTTTTATTGGATCAGTATGACAAAACCAGAGAGGTCACACATCTAAAATTGGCAAAGATTTGAGACATGACACCAGACATGATTGGCTGATATCTAGTAATACAGACCGGACGTATGGTACCTGTTCTTGTGGCTCTTTATGGATGATCGTCTTCTCCTCTACCTGTTTGTCCATTAGCAGCTGCTGGAAGACGACCAGGTTTGACTTCAGGAGTTCCAGTTTGGAGGAGAGCAGTTCAGCCGCCTCCTGCTGGGATCCCACAGCTCCCAGTTCATCCTGCTGCTGCTGATCAGTGGCCTGACCGAGCGCAGAGAGGCTGGCTACCTTCTGCTCGATCTCCAGGAACATCTCCTACACATGAAAAACACACACACACACACGTCAAATCATTTCTCTGAATAAGATATTCAGCAAAGTGATGAGGAGAGTAGAAACATTGCAAAAACTGGCTTATATTTTTGTTTAATTTATTAAATTGTTAACATTGTTTTAGCAAATGAATTGGTGTGGTCTTCCTCATCCTGCATGCTATCATTACACCCCTCTCAGTGCTTACGCTGCAACTCCTTTTAATGTTTACACTTCACTTCAACTGACATTTGAATCCCTTTCAGTGCTCACACCTCAGGATTTCACTTCAACTAACTCTTCACCTTCTTTCACTGCTTACTCTTAAACTGTTCGACAGCTTTCAGTGTCTGCAGCTAACTCTTCAGTGCCTTTCAACATATTTTCTTCCTCTGACAACTGAATGTCTTTCAGTAGTTACTCATTAACTTATATTTCATTTCAGTGCTTACACTTCATGCTTACAACTCAATTAACTCTTCAACTCCTTTCTGCACTTACACTGACACTTTCATTCTTTTCTTTTTCAATGTTTATATTTTGTTCTTACACTTTAACTCCTTTTAGTGCTTCAACAAACAAACTCAGTGCTTTCAGTGCTTGCACTGAAAAGTCTCACTGAAAAGCCTCTTCAACTCCTTTTAGCAGTTTTACTTCTACTGATACTTTAACTCCTTTCAGCGCTTGAACTTCAATTAAGTCTTTAACTCTTTTCTGTGCTTACGCTTTAACTGTGCTTCTCCTTTAACTAACAATTCAAGTCCTTTCAGTGCTTACACTTAACCTGACTTACCCGCTCTTCGACTCCTTTCAGTGCTTACACTTAACCTGACTTACCCGCTCTTCAACTCCTTTCAGTGCTTATAACAGCTCTTCAACTCCTTTCAGTGCTTACACTTTGCGCTTACACATCAACTAACTCTTCAACTCCTTCCGCACTTGCACTGAGTCTTCAGCAACTTTCAGCACTTTCATGTCCACTGACACTTCAGTTTCTTTCAGTGCTTCAACTTTATACTGTTACTCAAATACAATACATTTCAAAAGCTCTACACAAATTTCTGATGTTTTATCTGCAATTTTCAGCCGAAACAGGTACATGTAAATTATCTTTACAGAAATCTGCCAGTTCTAATATGTTTAAATAACAATTTTAAATGTTTTTAACCAGCCCAGTAGCTCAGGTAATGTTTTTATTACTTTGCAAGTTCAGTCACAAATACTGTTTTCATATCACATAAAAGCTCCTGTTTGTTTTCCTCTGTGTAGAGCAACATGACTGTGGGAATCTCAGTTTTGAGAGGAATGTTTCTGTCTTGATGGGACCGCCTCTAATGTGGCCATCAGCCAATCATAATTCAGGATGTCAGGATGTGATGGTTTGCCTTGGCCACTCTGGGCCACCTGCTAAACACTCCCTTGTCTGTATTTTGCTTATCCTTTGGTTTTTGAACTCCTCTTTTATATCTTAACAATCTCTTTACCCTCATAACCTGGTTTCATTTTTGCTGACACTATTGTGCCAAAAACAACACTTCAGGTCAGTCATGAACAACACAAAGGTTCACATATGATGCTAAGGTCAGATGTGAGTTATTGAAGAAGGATTCTCTTTAGTACATTTGAATAGGAGACAAGATCTCACAAGTTGTGTTTGTTTGCCCACAAAGCTTCACTCAAATGTGACGTGTGTGAACATGGGCTGTGTTTAACCTCTGAAACTTTAATGGGGGCTCCAGTTACACTCTCAGGGTCAACAGGGAGTGAATACTGGGAGGAAAACTCTTGCCATAGCTTTGAAAAAAAGACATAATGATGAAGCCTGTGAGGACACGACTCCATTGATTTAATTCCACTCCACCATAGTCTGGGTCATACAGGTCATAAAACATAAAATGTCAAGTACAAGTTTAAACCTGTGTACCAGGTATGAGGTAATAAATAATTAAGCATATCTACTGCAGTCCTAAATCTTGAAGTGTGATTATGGGGTATTTTGTACTTTGCATGAGTATTTTCATTCTTTGAGACTTTCTACTTTCCTGCCACTGAAATGTCTTAATTTCTCTGATAGCTGGAGTTAAACATTAAACATTAAACATGAGATGAGCCCATAAAATATGGATGCTGATGGGTAAATATATTGTATGTCCAAAATGTAAACTTGTTAGGAACTTTTAGGAACTTTTAAGGAATAAACAACCTTTAGATCTGGATAACAATGCATGCATTTTAGACACAAATAGTATTTAGAGAATTTACACAAACCTCAATTGGATATAAAAACCACTAAACAAACACTAAACTGCAGCCTGTTAGATGTTTTCATGTGTTTGTTTGGTAGTTAGGGAGTTCTTGGCTGAGTTTCAAACTACAGCACTTGATTCGTTGATTTCTGACCTCCTGATCTTTGTATGTTTGGTCACCACCTCTGCAGCCACACTGCGCCCTCAATGCAAATACCAGCAGCTGGCAGTTAGTGTTTGTTAAACAGTTGCTCTCTATAAGTCCTAGTCTGTATGTCCTCAGTTCAATCAACAACAAAAAAGAGTTCCAGTCACAATCTAAATTAAAGCTGCAAGCAGCGTTGAACGGGCCTTCGCACCCTTGCGCACGTCGGTGGTGGCGGTGCAGTCCAAGGGCTTCTGTCACGGGCATGTAGATGTCTCCAGACCTGGGCTGACAGGTCTGACTTTACAAACATGTGAAGTTTGGTGTGACCGGAAATTTAGTTATGATTTTATTTTTCTGCAGCACTTTATCACTTTACAGTCACCCTCACTCCATTTTTTCCCTTCCCCTCATAGGTCATCCCCACGACTGATTATACAGATAAGACCTACAATTATTGTAAAATAAATGATAATAACCCCAAACTTCATACAAAGTTTGTATATAATGTACTGTAAGTATATAGACCCTATAAAACTGAGCTACATTCAACTGTCACACCCATCCCCCACCTTTCTTCCCTCCTTCTCCCTGTCAGATTGATTTCAAAGCAGTCTTCTAGTGGAAATATCCTCATAAATCCCATGACTTTGGCCAAAGCTTACATTAAAAATCACATTTTCGTAGGAATTTTCGTCGCGAATCCATTGATACAGGTTTGAAAGTGGTCTGACTTATACTTTAGACGTCAGACTCAGTTTGGCACAAAGTCCATGCCCAGAGATCGCCTCCCCATTGGTTTACATTGTAAGGTGCGATGTGGCACTCTCAACTTTCGGGGCTTATTGAATCTAAACTGTTCGAGCTATTACAAAGTTTTTAACAACTTTTGTTCAGCACAGTGTGATAAGTCATGTATTAAAGTTTGAAGCCGATACCGATGTTTAGGGGGTCAAATTTAGGTCTGAAGTGGTGAGATAATAAAGAAAGGAAGAAAGAAAGAAAGAAAGAAAGAAAGAAAGAAAGAGAACAGATACAAGAGGGTCTTTGCCACTTTGGGGCTCAGGCCCTAAATATATTGCCCTAAAATATTATTATATGGAGCATCAATACATTTAAAAAAGAGTCAGACAGCAGTAGTAAAATAGGTAATAAAACTATTTGATGTTTGAAGTAGAGGGCTTTGGGTTAAAGATTGACAGAGTTATGCTTTCATTTTCCCTGATTTTGATTGGACAGTCTTTCATTTACAAGCAGAGGTTATAAAATATGAACTGTTAATGAATTCTGGTCACTGAGACTCATCCGGGGACGCTCTGACCTGAGAACAAGGAAGGAACAATAATATCATCCAACACTTTATGTCCAGGAATGATAATAGTATCTTACATCTAGATATTGTATATTTTAAAACTATTTTAAAGATATTCTGAAAATATTTTTGGGATGCAGTACAATGCTGGGTTCATAACTTGTGTTAAACTTTGTTAATGTTGTTAAATTCTACAATGTGAGTTATTATTCAGACTGTAATTTAAAAAAAAAAGAAGCTAAAAATAGAAAAAGACATGTTTGACTAAAATCATGTAAACTGTGGATAAATCTGAATAATTACAGTTATTTAGCATTTTATATAGATGCATTATTCATTAATTCCACTTCTGCATGTTGCTGTTGTCAGGTGAATATCATCAAATGTCAACTACAAAAAGCAATATTGGTTATAGCTCAGAGTTTATATGATGGGTATTGAATGTGTAGTTTATAGAATACCCCTAGAATGAATAATCATAGACTTTTTCTTTAAATTTGTATTTAAATTATGTGTTAACAATCAAAAAAATTACAAAAAGATGACACAAAGTGCCAATCAACAATTCTATTAATAATTTCCTTCCTTGAAATGATGAATTAATGACAGCATTTTAAAATCAAATTGCAAAATTGCAATTTTTACTGTCGCATTTTTTTTATTCCATTTTTTTGATGTGTGTGTGCCAGACCATCATATTCCATTTACAAATCCACTTCTCTTTAACATTATACATTTCCATTTTATGGTCACTTTAATTTAAAGATGGTTCTCTTTGGCACCAAAAACTTAGTTGAAGTTTAATCCACAAAGCAGCAGCAGTGAAAGTTTAAGGGATTTTGTTCTAAAGGATCTTTTAACCGTGAAGCTGTTGGCACCGAGCCATAAAACACACACACATCAAATTTAATATGACAGTTGTGTTTACAGCAGTAAATGGTGACACTGTCCGCATTATCATGTTATCATCACTGAGATAGTAAAAACAAACAGATCATTAACCTACACTATGAGTCAGAGCCGCGACATTCAGCTGCTGGAGAACACAGACAGACGGTCTGTTTGTGTCACAGTTCACACAAGCACAGCGTTCACAGACATGCAAATATGTCTTTAATATTTCTCCCTGCACCAGAGCCTCATGTGTCATAATTCTTACATCATATGTTAGACTTAAACAAACCAGTGTGGGAGGGAAATTTAAACCTCTGAGGTGACAAATTACTCCTCAGCATGTAGTTTCTTAACTTTGCATCTCTGGAAGAAAAGGCCTGAAATGTGCGGTGAGCTGATGTTGCAAGAATTAGGAAATAATTCATGAATCATATTTTGCTCTTGAAACTAAATTGTGCAACTTGAAATGCTTGTAGCGTCACATGACGTGAGCAGTGACCTATTAATGTTACTATATTTAACTAACTGATGCACACAGATCTGAGAAGCTGGTTTAACTTCTTCTTAGTTCTTAAAACAATTGTCCTGGAATGGGGCGTAAGTGCAGATCCAAAATTTAATTACTGGAGCATGTGTGGGTGAGTCCAATACATTTTTGCATTTTTCCTGATAAGCAGAAGGACACTCTGGGCTCAGCCAGGCGCAATGTGGAGGAGAGACTGAATACAATATTAGTGGGAGGAATATAAAGTCAGCAGGTGGAGTTGGGGAGAGCTTCAGTAATGGCCGATCAAATGAGCTCATCTCATCAGAGAGAGACGGAGTGAGAGAGAGAAAAGAGAAAACAAAACAGAGACAGAAAATATATTCACATTTAGATTCACTGTCTCTACAATATAGTGAGCAGGTGAGCAGAGTTTTACTTTGAAAGTCATGTTGGTGCATAACTAGGACAGCTTTCTATTACCTAAAGAATAAATCCAAAGTCAGAGGGTTCATATCTCAAGCAGATTCTGAAAAACTGGTCCATGCATCATCTCTAGCAGTCTGGACTACTGTAATGCTCTTTATGCTGGAGGCCGCAGCTCATTCAGAATACAGCAGCTAGACTCCTTCCACAAACACGGAAATACAAACATATTACACCAGTTCTTTAATCTCTTCACTGGCTCCCAGTACAGCACAGAATGAACTTCAAAATTCTGCTAAAATAGTCTAAAAATCACTTAAAGGTTTTTGGCTTCCCAGTATATTCCCGACCTGCTTACTGACTACAGTTCAACTAGATCCCTCAGGTCATCTGGTAGTTGTGGTCTAACTGTACCCAGAATAAGATCCAGGTCTTCAGAGGGAGCTGTGAGTTACTTTGGTCCTGCTCTCTGGATCAAACTACCAGATGACCTGAGATCAATCACTGCTGTTTCCACATTAAAAAGAAAACTTAAAACCTTTCTGTTTTCTCAGGCTTATGTCTAGTATTTTCTATTTTTATTGTTATTTTTTGTGTGAATGTGTGACTAGAAAAGATCTGTCTGATACTACAGGTTTACATGAGCAAATATAGAAAATATTAAAACTGATTCATTAATAGTTTATGTTTCAAAGTACACACCTGTTCTTATGAGAATGACATCTCTAATCACGGAAACCTAGAAAACTGGTCTAAATTTGTTCATTTACATTTACATTTACAGTTCTTAAATAGCATTTCAATGAGAATACTTCAACATGTAGTTAGGATCCACTTGTTATTGAAAGGTTGTCATTTAAACACCAGTTACATGTAACCCAGACATGTAAAAACAATCCACCAGTGCAGTTTTTACTGGGAGTGTCCTAGTGGGCGGATCCTACCTGGCAGGTGAGGAGTTGCTGCTCCACGCTGTCCTGCATGGTTGAACCGGCAGCCCCGCCGGCTACCAGGCTCCCCTGGGCTTTCTGCAGCCACAGCTCCAGCTGGCTGACCCTCTCCAGACACACATGGAGGACACCTTCTCCGGGGCGGCGGGGCCCAGGCTGGGACCCGTCCAGCCGAGGCTCCTCCGGGGTCTGGGACACGGACACAAGACACCTGACTGAGCCTCTCTGCTGCTCCAGGATCGCAGGCAAAGAGAGGAAAGGGGAAGGGAGGGTGAGAGCTGAACTGTGTCCTGAGCAAACTGGAGCTTTCAGTTGAGTCTACCTGAGCAGGTTGTAGCTCTAATGTTGATAAAAGAATTAAACAAAGACTTAAAACCTGTAACTTCTCACACTGTCTTTCCACTCCCTGCTCACTTATCTCTCTTTCTCTTTTCCCCTTGCACTCACTCTCTCTCTCTTTGCTCTTTTCTTTCCCTGTCTGCTCCACCCACCTGTGGCAAAAACTACTTCCTGGAGCGGTGGCAAGGCTCCAGTGACAGCGACTCATTATCACAGAGAGCACGAGAGAGAATGACATAGAGACTGAAAAAGAAAGAGGCCTCAGGCTACAGGGGTGGAGCCCAGACGGAGGGCCGGGTGAGCTGAGTAAGCAGTAAACACACCACAGCAAACCCTTTCCTACTTCCTCCTGGAGCTCTTAGTGTAGCTTGTAGCTGTCAATCATCCAAATAGTCAATACTATCAGAACTTCATGTAAAGAGTTTGGTTCTGTTTCCCCTGCTTCCTTTAAAGACTTAATTATGAGCACGTTGCAGGTCCAAAACACAGCTTACAATGCATTAACAGGAGGTGAACACCAAGAGTCAACAAACCCAGTTTGAATGTCAGGATTAATCACTCAACTCGACCATTCAACAGGATTTGGTGTCAGTAAAAATCTAAGAGCCCGGTATTTCACAAAGGAGAATATGTCACATAAAAAGTTCCCTAAAATGATTAATTTGTGCAGTCAGTAAACTTATTGTATGCTCAGTACACTGATTTATGTATCTTATACTTTCAAATTACTCAAATTGTTCCCTCAAATGCATGATTTGTGCGTTTGAAATACTAGATTATGCTCTGAAAATAATTCAACAAGGAACATCAAAGATAACAAAACATGGTGTTTAGTGGCTACATTTGAAGTATATCTGTGGATTTAAATTAAATGTACAGTACATAGTGAGTGTGTGAGGTGACAAAGACAAATGGGATGAGATTAAGAATACAAATTACTAAATTTAGGCAACTAAACAAGTATGTGAAGTGCAATAATCAGTAATTTTAGGCCACAAATTGCTCATTTAGAGACATAACTTTCCCCCCTTGTGACACCTCCCAAGCTCATAATGAATGTAATGTAAAAACATGTTATAAAAATGCACAAAAGGTAAATGCTAATCAAACCAATAAAGGGTTCAGAGTGAGTAAACTCAAAACAACTTGCACTTCAAAAATGCCAAGTGCCAGAAAAATTGGTGTTTTGCTAAAATCAATCAACAAATTAACCATAATTATCATCTGACTGAGAAACAGTTTTGTCAACTTCATCCATCAGAGAGTTATTTGTGTGCATACAGTCCTCCACGGTTAGAGAGTTAGCAGGAGGACGGTGCTCTTGTTTGTGTATCATGCTGGAACCAGAGCAGTGAGTGTCATTTTTTTATTTATCTTTTGCTTACCGGGGCGTCTGCGGGTCGCAGGCCCTCAGTGTCGTCCTGATGCTGGGGTCTGAATGTGGAGGCGGGGGCAGTTATAGGCTCTGAGGCCTCTGCTTGCTCTGCTGATGTTGCGTGTGAAAGTGTGATGGTTGATGCTGTTTCTAGAGGGATCGTAGAGGGTTTTATCTCTACAGATTCAGGAGAACATGGCTGACCCAGGCTCTGAAATGTCTCCACTGACCACATACCACTGTCTACCTCACCACTCTCTGATCTTACAGCTGTGAGATCCTTGATTTCCTCGCTATGTGTACATGAATCCTTCGTGAGTGTGTTTTGGATAGGTGTGAATGAGTCCTCAGCCTGTGTGCAGTGTGTATATGCTGGGTGTGTCTTCAGCCCCTCTGGCTGGCTGTCATCCCCCCTCCATGCAAGCCCTCTCTGTCCCCTCATGAGCTCCTGACACAGAAAAAGAGAGACGGAGGAGTAGATCACTGTTGTGAGTTTATTTGTATTTGTACTCTTGTTTGGATATGTAGACAGAATGGAAAGACAAAAGTGGAACAATGTACATGCCATGTAATGTAAGATGTCTCAATACTACTGCTTTCAGGTGAAATCTCCAAAAAAAAAAAAAAAGGCCAACAGTTCAGGTGTAATTACTTTTATTTCTAAATTGATATCAACATATAGCTGAAATCATAAATGAGCCTTTTAAAGGGCTACAAAGTTTGAGTCACACTATTTGAACCAATCTTTCTATCAAATAATGTGGAAAATTTGGAGTTATGTGGTTTTCACCTGTTAACAGCAATGTGTTAATCAGTAATCATGTCAAACCAGTGCATTTTCATGGCCAACAATCATCTTAAAAAGGTAATTTTCTTGAGTATAAAAGCTGTATTGTAGAGTGAATATGCTGGTTCATAACAAGCAGGAATCTTTCTCCATACTCTCCTGCTGCCAGGCAGCGACTGGGCAATTATCATTCAATCTCTGTAAACAACATACTTCAGTTTATTATCATGTTCAGCTTGTGGAAATACAAATAGCAGATTCATATAAGCAAAGCAAACAATGGTTTATTTTAACATAAGCTCTGCGTTTGTTGGCATAAAACCTCAGGTAGTAAATGAAAAGTCAACAATCAAAAAGATTATCTACTTTTAATCTCCATTCCCTATATGATACATTATAAAACATGGTTCACAAAATCTGTCTATTAGTAGACTTAAAATTGCACAGAATTAAAGACTGCCTTTTATAAAAACATCAGAAGTAAAGGTCCATGCAAAAACATATGTCAGACTGTTAAAAAACCATCCACCACACATGCTAAATACCACCAGTCTGTTTTCAGTTTTTGGTGAAAATAGTAACCGTCACCCTGTCCAACACTCCTCACTTAGTTTCAAATAATGCACTGTATCATCTTTCACAGCCATGAGCCACATCTACACGTAAAACTGACTAGACGGATCCTTCATGTAAACATACAAGTAGAAAAAGTAGATCTTTGGCACACATTAACTTATTTTAATTACTTAATCATATCCTCTATTTTTATTAAAATAACACTGAAACCAATATATGGAATTCTTGCCATGTAAATGCACTGACGGTTGAAAGAGAAACATTTCTAGAAGAACTCTAGAAGAGGTCTAGGCTTGGCGCTTGAATACATCAGTTGTTCTAGACTTGGTTCTAAAAAGGTGAGTGTTCAAGAAGAAGTTTGGTTTTAGAGAAGCATTGGATGTAGTAAAAAGTAAAGAGTGAGTTCCAGGGTTTGTTCTAGAAGACTCTAGAGGAAGCCTTTCAATTTAGGATGCATGCTCTTTGGTAGGATCAAGAAGAAGGTGATGTTATTAGGTCAGTGGCTCTACTGCTACCTGGAGAAGAAATATGGAGCTCTAGATCCGGGTGTAGGCGTAGGGGTTATAGACTAGAGGAATTACAATGTTTTACAAAAAGCATAAATTGTAGAACTCTAGATTGAGTTATGAACTCTACGCTAGAACATACTAGGAATTGTAATCTGGAGGATATTGGGGAAATTCTAGCACAGGTTGTAGAAGATTTGGGTTTGTTCTGGATTTGGTTCTAAAAAATGTCAAGAGCTCTACAGCTGATGAAAACCGAAGTACAGAGCTCTAGACTTGGTTGTTGGCTTTGTGCTAGAAGATGGGGCTAGATGTGCTCCATGGCTTTTTCTTCAAGGAATCCTTGAAATTTAGGCTTTATTGTAAAAGACACTCTCTAGAGCTCTCAGATTGAATCTAAAAGAAAACAGGAACCCTAATATAGGTTTAACAAGAAACTGGCGCTCTAGGTTTGACTCTAGAAGAAACTAAGAGTTCTGAAGTTGGTTGTAGAAAAAAAACATAGAGCTCTACAATCTGCTCAAGGTCTGGATGTAGACGTAGAAGCTCTAGACTTTGGACTAGAGGAATTTGGGAGTTAAGATGCTCTGGAAGAGGTAGGAGTGCCAGGCCCTGTTCTAGAGGCTTCTAGAGCAAGCCTTGAAATCTAGGCTTGAGTCTGGAAGACACTGGGAGTCCTGCCTTTTGATCTAGAAGATATTGGGAGATCTAGAATACACTGTAGAAGAAAATCTTCTAGGGTTGGTTACAGGAGGAGTTAGGAGTTCTGAAGTTTTGCTGAAACCTTAAAACATAATTCTTGAAAAAGTAAAAATAAGAATGAAGCTTTAGATCTGGTCTACAAGACTTTGGGAGTTCCAACGCTTTGGTGGAGGAGGTAGGATTTCAAACCTTGCTCTGGAAGATCTTGAAATCTAAGTTTGATTCTAGAAAACACACTCCATTTATGATTAGATCTAGAAGATGTCGGGAGATCTAGAAAAAGTTGGGGAGGACATTGGTGTTTTGGTTCTAGAAGAAACAGTGGAATCTAGGCTTGCTTCTAGGAGGGTTTTCTGCACATGGCTCTAGAAGAAGCTGAAGTCTCAGGCTTAGATTCATAAGAGGTGAGAAGTTCTACTCATACAGGTTCTAGATCTAGGAGACTACACATTTCTGCTGGGACGCAGGGTCGTATTTGGTGACGTATACGGTCGAGGAAGTGTTTACCATGCTCTGAGGCAGGGTCTGAGTTCTGACTGTGCCCGGGGTTTTTGAATTAGCTTCAGATGAACTTGCTTCTGTGGTGTCAGAGACATCAACATCCTGAAACATGAGCAGGGTTAGAAGATCAGTCAAGTCAGTCAGTTAAATACATTAATCAAAGCTAAGGGGTCACACAGTTACTGACACACTCTGTTAAGGAATTATATTACATCATGTTACGGACATCTTTTGGTTATGTCATCTTATACAACCTACAAATCCAGTGGTTCTTATTAACAGTTTTCAATACTTAGTAAAGGATTCGCCAAGAATATGGAAGCTGACATCAATAATGTAAATGTAAATATAAAGTAATTTTACACTTACACACTACACAGCGAGTACAACATAGGCATGTGACACAATCTCAAATACTGAAAAGTAACTGATAAGAAACAAATATCCACCGAAAAACTATACTGGAGATTAATGAAAAGATAAGGCTGGCGATATTCTATATTGTTGTTATTGTCAACTAATCCCATGAAAAGACAAAAACCAACCATTTATGATATTGATATATGATATATTTGTTGATATATTATGATGTTGATGAATATATACCTTCATTTCTAAGAAAGACTAAACAATTTCACAAAAGAGCTGTGTAGTTGTTGTTTTTTTTGCAAACTTTACTGAAATAGTAGTAAATAGTGCATTTGTTGGGGACTATTTTCAGTGGCGGATTAATACACCTTTGGTGCTCTAGTGAGTATTTCTGGCAGCAGGACAGTGTATATGGGAGTCCAAATAAACTACATTGTGTGTGTTCATGGGTCATTGATGTGTTTTTAATAGTTTTTGGACAACGATGGGGCACAGAGGAATAAGATTCATCAGGCTTTGGATACAGACACGATTCGAGTTGCGTCAAATAGTCAATTAATCGATTTGTTGATAGACAGAAAATTAATGTGCAACTATTTTGATAAATGAATAATTGATTTAGTAATTTTTCAAGCAAAAATGCAAAATATTCTCTGTTTTCAGCTTCTTAAATGAGAGGATTTGCAGCTTTTCTTTGTCATATCTAACAGTTAATTAAAAATCGTTAGTCTTTGGACTGTTTCAACATTTTATGCACCGATGGATTAATCAAGAAAATAATCTGCAGATTAATAATAACGTAATAATCGTTAGTTGCAGCCCTACACACCATACTTGTTAGAAGTTCCATGACTTTTGTTGACAATAAGAAAATACAGAATATCACCAGACTTTTTCCAATTAAAAAGGTTGAGAAGTAATGATTTAAATAACTCCAGTAATGCCGATTACAATCTTTGACAGTGTTTGAAAGTTAAGTTACCTTTCTGTCTTCTCCAGACTGGCTTTCAGTCTGTCCAGTGGCAGCTTCAGTCTCTTCTGGGATATTAACCACAGGTTCCTGACACCGACAACAACAAATATTAAAACACTCCATACAAGCAACAAAACCAAAATGTTAACAAGGATAATCAATAGTGAAATAACTGACCAAATGCTGTTGGTAAGCTTTAATGATTTAACTGTCTCTATACTGTCACACAACATGCAAACACTGTTCGATTCTGCCCTCTAAAGGAAGAAAAGTATACAGACAGTTGAGGTTGGAGGTGAATCAGAAAATGCAGAGTGAAGAGATGTATTATAGGATCAGAAAATGGGTTTGAAGAAGCAGCAGAAAGCTGATATGATGAGCATGATGAGGGAGATAATAATAATAATAATAAACTTAATTCGTATAGCACCTTTCTTAACAAAGCTACAGAGTGCTTAATGGAAAGGAAAAAAAACAAGAAAACAGCAATTAAAAGAAAAACAGAGGGGAATAAAATGAAGTTACACACTGTCAAAACAACATATAAAACATTCATAAAAGCTTTCTGATAAAAAAAAGATGGTAGTAGAGGTGAGAGAGGCGAATGAACTCAGTGCCAGCGGTGACGTGGAGAGCAGAGTGACCCAGGTCAAAGAAGGTTTTAGTCATACAGCTGTTAGAAATGATTTAATTGGAACTAGATTGTTGGGATTTAGGATGATGGGATTAGTCATGTTGTCTCAGGTGTATTATCAGTCTAAGAAAAAATTAATTAACTCCTATAATTTGTTCTTTAACTCGTTATAGAATCCCTCTGGCCTGCATTTTAAGAAGCTAACCTTGGGTCACAGGAAACCCCGAGGTGAAAAACAGGTGACCAAAAAAATGTTTAAGGACAGAGAAAGAAAAATGGATGAAAAATGGATGAAAGGTTTTTCCACAGCAGCTCTCCATCTTTTTTTTTTTTACCTCCGGAGAAACACCCAGGAAAGCATCCCAGAGCCACCAGAGAACACCACCCCCACCTTCTTCCTTTTTCTGCTCCTCACTCACGTTTTTCTCACCGGCTTCTTCAGCCTGGAGCTGATACTCCCGCTGCTGCTGACACGAAACACGGTCGGGGTGTAGTAAAAGTACATCTGGCACACCGAGCTGCAAGCCTGGTCATTGCTGCGGCTGCTGCTGCTGCTGCTGCTGCTGCTTGAGTGTCATTATTTACTTTTTGCACTCAAAGCAGCTTTAAAAAAATAATAAAAAAAACATAGTCTCTCTTCGTCCAATGACATTTAGACAAAGATTAGGCCATAGGTCAAGAAACAAGTAAAGTTTTGGGGCAGATTTCTTTTAATGGATTTCTTAAAGGAGACATATTATGCTTCCTCAGATTTTCTCTTGTTTATACACTGTAATGATGTTGGATGTTAAACATTTTCAAAGCTCCAAAACTTGAGGCAAACATATGTAGAAATTATCCCTGCAAGTCAAAATCCGGGGCTTCAATGTGATCTTAAAGCTTCGTTTGCAACGTTTTTTCCTACCTTGACAACAAGCTGACGTAAGCTTGTCGTCAAGGTGTTTGAGAAGTTGAAATTTCGAGCAAAGAATGAGAAAAAGTAGTGAAGTCCTATCTCTATAGTTTGTTCATGGTTTTTTGGGGGGGGTTGCTTAAAGAGACAGGAGCTAAAACAGCCTGTTTCAGACAGAGGCTGAACTGAGGGGCTGCATAAAGGACCAGTAGAAGATAAATAAGGAGTTTTTTGAACTGCAAATCATGAAAAGATATTCCAGTAGAGCCCCAGAATAAAAATATATGCCTGGAAATGTGCATATTATGTCCCCTTTAACATTTTTGCTTTTTTCTCATCAACTCTGACACTTGTATACCATGATAGTTTAATGTTAACACACATAATTTAACCTATGATGTCTCCGCTAAATGTCATATCAAAACTCAGGAAACCATGCTTATGGTTGATGGCCATACCATTATCCTACATATCTTTTATATAATTTTATACAATTTCCCCCTAAATTTAGCCTGATGTACTCTGCAATCTCCACTAGCAAATAAAGTAAAAGTTTAGCAGGTTTACACAAAGCTTTTCTCTTGAATCCAGTTGCAGAGGTTTATATCACTGCTAACGAGTTCACAGCAATAACTCAAACATTAGCTCTTTTAACAGTATGTGCTGAACACATACCCAAAAAAACATTTCTGATAGAAAAATTAGTGGTATTACGCATGCAGAGGGAACAAATATTTTTTTTAATAACACATAAAAGAGCATGCATGTGAGAACTCTGGACTAACAAAAGATCAAACTATACATTTTTCACAGCTACCTTTGGGTGTAAGTTTTTTTTCTATCTAGTGACGCTCGTTTCACACATCACACATCACACATCACACATCACCACTGAAGGTTTCGTTCCACTGTTTGCACGTTAAGATGCAGTTTTTATTGTTGTAGGTTTCCGCATACAAGAGCTTCAGCAAGCAGGGACAGACGGGTTGATCCCCGGCTTCCTTACCTGAACACTGTCAGGTGTCCGTGACAGCCTCTGTTCAGGTGAGCTCTGCTCCACAGTCAGCAGCTGGGCTCCAGATCTTTTCAGTACGTCCTCTTCAACATGGACGATTCTGATTTGGCCCTGCTCTGTGTCTTCCCTCTGACAGATGGAAAAAAAGTTTAGATTATTCCTACTTATCACACATGATCACTTTGTGGCTGTTCATAATCTTGGATTTAAAGTCACTTAACATACTTTTTTGACTACTTCACAGTCATTGCAGAACTTAGGATAAGTCTTGTAATATAAAAGGTTAACATTTGTTCAACTTTTTCATATTAATATGACAAAATATAAGATTTAATATCCATTATCTGTCTGTATTTGTCTTGTATTTTGTTTTGTTTTTATTCTACATTAATTTCTTTGTAGTTGTAAATGGCCAATGTTTGGCAGGAAACAGGAAACGATTTATGGTTTAAAAATAAGACTTGGCATTTGTAACCTTTAATAAAAGTCATGTTATTTTAATACAAATAGACACCTATTGACCGCTGCTTTCATTTACAAGTTAAAGTAAAAACATTTATCCCAAATCAAAAGAAAACTTTTAGATATTTCCTGAAATATTTACTGATTATGTCACTGAAATTCTTCTAAACCACTTTCAGATCAGTAAAAATCACCAGACTCACCTCAGCCTCCACTGAAGTGGATTTTTGGAGTTGAGGCTGAGATTCCTTTTGCTGGACTGACGGAGCTTTGGCTTGGATCGGGGTCGGAGGCTGCTGGATAAACAAAGCCGGGACTTTCTACAAGAGTCAAACAGAAAACAGGTGTTGGCCACTTCTAGTTTAAGTACCTGTCTCACCAATTAATTAATTGATTGGGTTGATCGACTGACTGACCTTCTCCAGTTCCAGCAGCAGATTCTGGAGCTGATCTACTACAGTAAAGACAGTCAGAGTCTCTTCAGCTTTCTCTGGAAGACAAAGTCCTGGTTTACATCTCTGGATCTCAGCGATGGTCGTCCTCATGGACTGGATCCTCTGCTCAACCACCTGTGAACAACAAAATAAAACCATTCTTTTGTATTTTTAGTGACCAAACTAACCAAACTGGAACTGTTGGTCAGTTTAGAAACATGCCTACTTCCTACATCTACAATCACTTGATCAGTTTTCCCATACAGACAATCACAGGATCTTTTGCCATGTCTCACCTTGAGGCTCTCCTCTCTGGGGCTGGGGAAAGTCTCAGGAGAAGATAATAAAGTCTTGATCTGGGCGACGTCATTCTCCATCCTCCTGACTTCACTCTCGATGGCTTCCACCTCCTAGAAAACAAGAAATCAATCAATATATTTGGTTATTTACAAAAAAAACAGAGAGGTATATGAGCAGAGGCATGAGAACAGATGCCAACACCATAAAGAGAGAAAAACTGCACTTGAGAAAGAAAATGTAAAAAGAATAAGACTCACATCAGCAGCGTGCTCTAGTTGAGACAGAGGAGCGATGAAGTTGTCTTGAACAGCGGCTACTTGGTGATCAGCTTCGATCAGCTGTTCCTCGAGAGCCGTGACATCGCAGACTTCTGACATTTCCTTCAGGACTGAACTGAAACCCTGCAGGGTGGTTCGGATCTGTGCCGAGTCATCCAACACCATCTGACAACATAAGACAAATAAGATCCATCAGCAAAAACATGGACGACACGGTAGGTAGCTTCATTTTTGGGAATTTTATTGTGAAAACAATGAGAAAAACTCTTGCACACAGTTTTGCTTACAGCTGGAATATTTATTCTAGCAGGTGTGCAGAGATCTTTAGATAGAAACGTTGTGATTTCATCAATATTCCAGCAGTCAGCGTGCAGGAGTTCTTCTCATTGTTTTCAAGTTGCACCTTCCTCCGACGCACCTGTCGCATATCCAGGTGTGCAGAGATCTTTCTCAATTACTGGTTAGTGTATTGTAATTTTTAGAACAACACCTAATTAAAAGGCCCATCTGATTGATCATGTAAATTACATTGTTGCACATGTAAATGCTGAATACATTGTAAATATATGTTGTCTACTGTTGGGTATAATTTACTTGTAACGTAATGTCTGAAATGCTGTCAAAGCCTAAGTATTGGATTTTTATTATATTATTGCCTCTTCACCTCAAAACAAATCAAGATATTAAGAAGACAATTACATTAATATTACAAAAATCTGATCCATGAAGACGCATTTAAGTCTAAAACATGACATACCTTAACGTTTATCACATTTACTTGGTTGAAAAGGTTGAACAGTATATAATGGTAGAGTAAAATACTGTATAAAGTGCAGTTCAGAGAGTCAGAGTACCGACCTTCAGAGCGTGCACGTGGCTGCTCAGACATTTAGCCGTGGTGTAGGTGCAGGGAGCAGCGAGCCACGACTGAGCTTCACTCATCCAGCTTTTAGAGCTTTTGATCATCTCCTGATGTTCCTGAAGCCAAGTGTGGATCTGACCGGAAACAACAAAACAACATTTAATATAAACCTAAACACAGGTTAAGAAAACCTTACACCAACATGTTGCGTAAAAGCTATTCAAATGTTTTATGGGTAACACCTCCTCTATTTAGCATTTAGACTATTCATCACACAGTGAATTATGAAGAAAAACTGAGCCATGACAACAACAATACTGTGCACTGCGGAAAACTCTGCTAATAAGTTGTTGAGCAGGTAAGAGTGACACACAACATCAGATGTGCAGCAGTGACAATCAAACAAACAGTATAAACATTAATTAAGCTGTGTGATTGCAGAATTACGACAGCAACAAATAAAACTAGTTATTACCAAACAAATCTGGAGTCACAACAGCTCATAACTGCAACTCAGGACTCATGAGGACGGATTTGTGAAGTTAACACTAAACACTGACAGCAATGCAACAGAAGAAGAAGGCGGGTTGATACTGAAGTTTCTCTCACCTTGCTGAGGAAGGTCGTCCTCTGCTCCGCCTGCTTGGCCAGCTGAGAGTGGAGCTGCTGCACCTCCACCAGTCTCTCTGTGAGGATCATCGTGTCCTCTGGCTTCTCCATGTCCTGCATGTCCACCTCCAGTGCCGCCAGACTCGAGTGCCACTTGTCCAGCTGGTCCCACACACGCTGTACACAGATACCAGCGAGCGTGAGGAGCAATTAACATGAATTAAACCTGCATTAACTGATTTTTTTGATTTTAGCTGCTTTAACATATCACTTAGGAGTAAATTTAAGCAGCATTGACCATCAACAGTTCTATTTTCTTTCATGTTTTAAACTTTTACTGCAGTCCACAGACGCCAAACAACAATCACAACCTTACAAATCTCAAACACAGACAAACCACATTAGCAGAAAGCAACAGTGGTATCATGGTAGTATGAATTTTAGTCTGATGAATAGGACCAGGTGTGCTCTGGTGAAGACAATATACCCTATTGATGTTCCTATTTGCTTGTGGTCTTGACAAGACATCAAAGCACCACAAAACAAATTATATTTTCTAAATTGGATTTGTAAAAATACCAGAATGGAGTCAAACGTTTTCCATGGCCTCCCCAGTCCCAATGACTTGATACAAAAATCACTTCATCCGTATAGAAAGTTTAATACTTAAACGTATAATATGCAGGATTTGTCGGTTGGTGTTTGAAAGGAGTGAGCTGAGAGAGAGAGTGGTCGAGCGAGCTAGAGAGTGAATGAAGAGAGCGAGCAGCGCCGGCGAGAACAAAGCCGTGAATCTGATAAATAAAACTTTATTTTCTGATCGTTTCATGGTGGCTACGTTCTAAAGCACAACCCTGCGGGACGGTGCCGCGTTGCTGTATTTCATGTGAATGCAGAGCTCCATCCTGTCCGCTGTGGCCTCTCCGCTCTGCGTGTTTGTATCTCGGTCAAACAGACACACACAGACCTGCTGCTCTTTATACATCCATGACACAGAGACACAGAGCTGAGCGGAGCAGAGGAGAGACACGGAGACAGCCATGTAACCTGGTCACCACCCTGCACGCTGTTAATGGCTGCGAGCTACACACCCGCTGCCCAAAGGTTGACGCCCAGAGGCTTCTTGAACACAGCAGAATAATAAGAAAATAAGAAAATACAGGCAGAGGGCAGAGTTTCTGTAGATACATACACCGCCACACACTTCTAGTGGGTCGTAAGTGATGATTATTTTTGTATGAGTCTATGCATTGTTTTTTAGGAAAATCCTGCATAGTGTACCTTTAATGCTCCACTCCCCAAAGAAACAGAGGCTTTGCAGCTTGGAGAAAAGTTTGCTATCCTGCTAAATGCTTTTAAAGACTTACAAGAAAGACTCAAGCTGTCCTAAAAGCAAAAAGTTTGGCTCTATCCATCATAAGCTACTTGATATTCATATATGATTAGACATTTTTCTGTTAGAAGACAGATTTAAGTTGTTGTCACTACTCACCTTCTGAGTGAACTTTGCTTCAGCCACAGTGGGACTTATCTGGTCCAGTCTATTCTGGACTGACTTCAGGCCGGCCTGGATCTCGGACAGCTTGGCGCCGAGCCTGTGGACGGGACCGCTCCTCTCCACCGCCTCTGTCACCTGATGGACCAACCGTGTACAAAAACATTGATAATTACAGAAGAAGATAGGTTTCCAGGTTTAGGTGTTGAGCATCACGGCCAAAATTGGATAACTAATCTAATCCCCTTTTTAAATCTAAAAATATTCCATCCTCCTGTTCAGACTGACCATTAGAAGATCCCTTCATAATGACCTTACAATGTAAGTGATGGAGGACAAAATCCACAGTCCTCCTCCTGTGCAAAAATATATTGCATATTGCATATCGTTCAATGTTACAGTCTTTTTAGTGCCAAAGTCCCTCTTTTTGTTACTATACTTTCACCTGCAGCTCAACAGGGAAACACTGTCCGAGGAAACACAAAGAGGGAATTTGATGCTAAAAAGACTGTAAATGTGTCAGATATCCACTTGATATGACTAACTCAGACTGCTGAAGCTGAATATAAGCTTCACTGTGGCCTCCATCACTTACATTGAAAGCATATTTGAAGGATCTTTTAATATCCAGTATGAACAGGAGGAATGATCCTTTAACCTAATACTAGCCACGGTAAAACCAAAACACTGTGTACCTTTACTTCTACTTGCTCCAGCGCTTGTGTGACCTCCTGCATTTGGCCTTCGATCTCGACGGGGACCAGCGTGTACATGTCAGAGTATTTCATCCTCAGGTTCTCCATGATGCGCTGCAGCAAAGCCTTCTGGATGCACAGCTGGCTATGAACCTCCTGAAACCAGAAAGAGAGAAGAACTGTGTAAATAGAAGAGACGCAGAGAAGTCAAGTCTGATGAAGGAAAATACCACATATCAGTAATTTCTCAACATAAACTTAAATTTGCTTCTTTCAAAGAAATTCTTGCAAGCAGATTTTTAACTTTTTAACATTTTTGTCAGAAAGGTTGTAATTTTTCAAACAGAAATCTGAAATAAAATGACACAGACATCGATTTCATTTACATCTCTCACTGAACAAACTGCTCGAAGCCGCTTTGTTCGCTCTCTCCTTTGCTTCTTTCATCAAACACAGCCTTCCTCTCCAAGTCCTTCATTCCCACAAGAGTTAAGAGTGAACTTTTTCACCTCAACGAGATTCTACTTTTCAAACACAAAAGTAAAAAAAAAGAACATTTGTAAAAAATGTTAAGAAATGTAAGAGATAACACGGGGGGAGGCTACCTGAGTGTCCCGATGCTCTGCTACAGAGGGAGGTGAATCTTGTTATCACTGAGAAACGGAGCATGTTTGTGTGTGTGTGTGTGTGTGTGATACAAAGGAGGGGAGGAAGAGAGGGGACGGGGGGGAGATGGTTTTCTTTTTTGGAGAGAGGGACATGCTGAGTGCAGAAGTGTGTGAGTGTGTGTGTGTGTTCTTGTATGTCTATCTTAGTGACGACCGATTTGCATTTTTAGACCTTTCTAGTGAAGACACTTTTATAAAACTGAGTTTATTTAAGATGAGAAGACATTTATGGAGAGTGAGGACTTTTTTTAAGTACGTTTTTGGGATATTTTAGGAAGAAAAGGACATTTTTGAAAGGAGAAAATGTACATTTTTCAAAGGACAGGATGTTTTTGGAAAGTCTACATTTACCTTTGCTGCTTTTATACTTTGGTGTACTTGTGTGTATTTATATAATTCCTTTATTTTATGTTTCTGAAATTTACTTAATAAATTTGCTATATTTTTAGCAGCTAAGTTCGTTTAAATTGTTTATTCTGAAAGTTCTTGCTTGGTCTGGGAGAAACAGAATTTCATTTCAATGTATGCGAGTACTGAGAAATAACAATAAAGAAATCTTAGATCTTGATTTTTGGAAAGTGAGGACATTCTGTCCGGCCTTTAACCCTCAAGAGCTATTTGAATGTTCAGACTTAGTTTTAGGTTTTAGGGGCTGAGGAATGCATTA
Source organism: Thunnus thynnus (assembly GCF_963924715.1). NCBI lineage: Eukaryota > Metazoa > Chordata > Actinopteri > Scombriformes > Scombridae > Thunnus > Thunnus thynnus. Next base: position 3,462,392 of record NC_089532.1, on the reverse strand, counting down.
TGTCAATAAGTGTCCTCACAGGTTTACAATGTAGTACAATCGTGTGTGTGTCTATGAAGTGACTTGGCCACAGAGGCCACCTGGAAGATCCACTTACAACAGGGAACAAAAGGTGTCTGGTACAAGAGGAGGGGTGGGGATGATGGAGGAGGGGGCAGTGAGGGGGTTGTTCGGGTCTTTCAGCAATACAGACCCTCTGCAGGGGAAGGGAAATGTGTGTGTGTGTGTTTCTGTGTGTGGATGGGGAGATGTTGGCCTGTGCTCAGGTTTCGGGACAAAGGGCAGAGTGATTCTTCTGTTTGGTGGGATGATAGAAGTGAAGACCAAACAGCCTCTGGGACCGAGGCCAGGCCGACGGTTAGATTCAGACGTTTCATATTTACAGCAAACTGTCTCAGTCAACAGCCAATCTCTATCTCTACATCCATTCAGAACGTTTAAAAAAAGCTTTTAACGGCAGATCTGAGAGGATGTCATTGTTTGACTTTTTAAATCAGATTTTCACCAGTTTTTTAAATTCCTGGGTATCATAATCTTAACATTATTTTCAGTGTGTCTTTGCTCTCTACATTTGAAGACCAGTGAGTTTCCTACAATGTTAAAAATAGCAGTGAGCTACTGTATGATGTTGAGTACAAACGTTCCTTTGTGTTTTCAGTTCAGACAATTCAACTGGTCTCATTAGAAACCAGTTACTTACACTCCAACGGCCGGGAGGGAAAGAGACACTCAAAACTCTAAAAACACTGTGATGTGTTGTTTAGTGGGATCTGAAGACCCCCTGAGGTCCCTCAGAGGGTCCTGACGTAGGGATGTGCAGAGGGCCCAGTATTTGTATTTGTATCTGTATCTGTATTTGTTGAGGCAGCAAAATTATTTGTATTTGTATTTGAATAAAAGTGGAAAAAGGTTTAAAAATCCTGTTTTTGTTTTTATTACGCTTTTAATTTTAGAAAATTAAAGTGCTACAATAAGTGTTCATGAAGTGTGTGTCAGTAGCTCAGCTTTATCTCTGGGGAACACTCCCAACTCGGGGACTGATGTCCAAATTAGGAAATGTGCGTCATGTAGCAGGTGGATGTGACTCCCCTCATTGAGACCTGCTGATAGACGTCACAGCGGAGCAGAGGAGAGACACTGAGATAGCGATGTAACCGACATGCGCTCTGGTATTTGACATGGTTTATTTTTCTTCCTGAAAACAAATAATTTTTGAAATATTTGTATGAAACAAATATTGGTAAAAAAAACCCCCACTATTTGTGCTTTGCTGAATAATGTATTTGTATTTGGGCACGCTCCTATCCTGATGTTTTACTTGCTTAATGATAAATACTTGAAGTCAACCTCCAGTCAAATTTTTCTTCTTATTCTCTTTAGTTGTTCTCTTCTCTGAGCTCAATCTAACATGTCAAGCATGATTTGTGACATCACAACTAGTTTGGGAGTCGATCCAGGTCCAGTATGCAACTCACACAAGTGTGATGTGGAAACTTGAAGTCTCTAATGTACAAACACTGAGAACGGACACAATTCCCAAGCAGTATTTGTTTGTCCTCAAACATGTCTGTAGGTGTATAACGTCTCCCTGCAGTCCGCAATCAGATAGAATTACATCTCATAACTAACTAAAGTCTTTTCTGAGGAAACTAAATCCGATGCTTTTTTAAAACTTGTCAGGACTTGCAGATGTCCTGAGCTTAAAGGAAGAATCGTCCCACCTGTAGCTCCTGCGTGCTGCTGCTCTGCTGCATCTCTGACAGAAGGCTGTCGGCAGCCTCCAGCCAAACTTGGACGCCGTGCAGCTCCTTCCCGAACTTTTCCCTCTCCTCCAGCTCCAGCTTGGCTGTCTCCAAACCCTCCTTGCTCCTCTTCTTCACACTTTGGAAACACACAAACACATAAATCCAGCAATTTATATATGTATAGTTTAATATGTTCAATGTATCTACACTACATCCTTTGTTTCAGTCAGGAGAGCATCACTTGTTACATAAAATCTAACTGTTGTTATGCAATGTCAAAGCGGTCTAGTGTACAAGTCACTTTTTCAATCCCACAGGGTAAAGATAAACTTCACTTTAAACCAGCCTTTAAACAACAACAACATCAACAGACACACAGCTTTGCAGTCTCTTACCCTAAATCCATGACAGTGAAAGTCTTCATTAAGAACAACATCAAAATTAAACTCAAAGACCAGAGTTTAAGAACCATCAGTGTAATCAAATTTAAACACTGCACAACTTCAGAGGTACTGCGGTCTACGTCTGACCCACTTTCCCCTGATTGCTTAGTCAGGCATAGCAGGTGACAGGATTTATGGGTAAATGAGTTTTTGTGCCTAATTTTCTCAATAAAGACTTTACAGGAACAGAGATAGATGACAATATGCAATATGGTTCATACATTTTTATGAATGAGATGTATTTCTATATTCATAAAACTGCAGCACAGTTTGTAGAAAAAGTAACTTAACTTTTTTTTAACTAAAATTTTATAAACTGCTTTTTATCTTGTGTGTTTTAAGTTGGATGTTTCTTTGTGACCAAACGATGAACTTTATCAATACGATGGGATTTTCTAGGGAAACTTAAATTGTACATGTATATTATCCATCATCTATTTTCCAATGCAACTATTCACATAAACTGTTAGTTAATGATGCCATACTAATGTAAGTTAACCAATAAAAGAATATCAAACTTGACTCTCATAGATCTTCTCCAGAAGTCTTCATCAACAGTGATAGATGATGTAAATAAAGTTATGAACTGCAGGTTTAAACAGCATCTCACCTGCTGTACCTGCCCTGCATCGCTTGTAGCTGCTGACAGACTGGAGTGGGAGGGGCCTGCTCCAGGTGGGCGGGGACGCCCAGCAGCCTGGCGATGCGGAGTTCCAGTGCGGACAAAGCGCGATGTTCGCAGTCCAGTCTCTCCTGGTACTGTTCCCAGGAGAGCAGCAGGTCATGAAGCTCCTCAGTGGAGGCCTTCGCCCCCGAGTCGACGGGAAGCTCTGCCTCCACCTGCTGCAGGACGGCAGAGGCCTTCTCCACCTGAGAGCAGGGACCGCAGGATGGTCTTAGCATATTATCACAGAATATTCTTTAACCAGTCGCTGAGATATTTATGCATTTACATGAGAAATCAAGAAACTTGTACTTACACTGTTGGTGATATCGCTCCATTCTGCAATCCTCTGTTTGCTACAAGTTGTCAGCTCCTGTGTGCAGCGACGTAGACTTGATACTCGTTTCCACGCAGCGGCGGCGGCGATCTCCCTGCCTCCACGACAGCTCTGCTGCGGGCACCACTCCATCAGCTCGTCCAGACGCTTCTGCAAAGACTCCACGTCCTCACACAGAGCCTGTACCAGAGAGCCAAGAGGGTCATGACAAATTGAGTGATGAGAGACTTTTCTCAGTTGTTAACCTTGTAGAGAAGCAGTCTGATACGTACTCTGAGCTTTTCGTGTTGGTCGGTGCAGTCAGCAAGACAGGTGACCTTTTGAGAGATTAACTGTGAGAGGCTCTGCTCTGCGCTCTTCACACTCTGGCTGATGTCTTCTTTGCTTTTACTGTATTTTTGGTAATGTTCTGCACACCTGAAAGATGCAAATTTGATCTGTTAATGTACAAGATGATGTATGTACCCACTGACACCTAGAATACTTTCATGTGAGGTTGAGGGATCAGACTTTCATCTTTGAGATTAATACCTGCTGAAAAACTCCAGTTGCACTTGGACCTTTGCCTTGAGCGTGGACATCCTCACCAGGAGCTGGCTCAGAATATTCTCTTTGAGACGCTCTACTTCTTGGGTGGATAAGTAAGGATGAAGGGGAGCCTTGCTCTGGAGAAGGTCCACATGAGTCTGGAAGTGCTGGTCCAGTAAAGCCAAGACCTGCCGGGTCTCCTCCAGCCTTTCAGAGCAGAGTCCGGCTGGGCCCTGCGGCGGCAGCAGAAAGACCTCGGTGTCCCTCAGGAACTGTACTGCTTGTTTAACAGCACAGGTGTAGCTCCTCAAAAACTCCCCGGCCTGAGAGATGTTCTCCTGAAATGTAATTAACAGCACTTGTTAACTTGTTATCATATCAGGGCTGAACCACTTACATCATCTTAGTTTTGCAGTCCATTTTTATCATCATCATTTTATCTAAACTTATCTGGGAATTAAAAGTAAATATTAGCACAAAAATAATTGTTAAATTGTTTTGAAATATTTTGTGAACATACAATTACAGTAATTGTGGCAGGTTCAGGATTTGACAGTTTGGGTAATGGCTTACTGTAGTGATTACTGAGTAAAGTATATAGTCATTGTGTGGTAAAACTTGTTGATGATGTTACCACATGCTCAGATTTCAGCTAATTAAGTCTGAAATTTCATCACTGACGGTAGACGTTGATGGCCAATTAGTGTGAAAATATGACCCTAATTGTAAAAAAAATTTCAACATAACAGTTTGACCTGATGAAGATCTGACTTGGATTGAAATGTTGTCTATTTGAATAAAAATTGTGGTTTAGTGTACAGATGTTACTCTTTTCCTATTGGTGATGTTTTTAATAGCCTTGCACCTACCGACATAAGCTAAAATAAACAAACACAGTGCAGAATTTTCTTTTAGGAAACTCATCACTATTTCTGAATCAGGAGTTTTTCTGCACTAAGTTTTGAAAAGGACTGAGTGTGATCTGGCTTGTTGACTTTGTGTTGAACCACATCCTTACACAAACTTTAGTGGACTTGTCCTTGGAGATGTCTTGGAGTTGAACTTAAAGCAGTCTACATATCATACTCATGTATTATATACTAGGATATAAGTGTTGTTAGACATATAATAATATAGTAAATTAACTTTTAATGGTTCTCTGTGATTGGCCAAACTTCTTAAAGCCTAATTATCAATACCAAAAAACAACAAAAACTTACCATTTGGCAGTCACATTCATGTAACACTGCATTCTTCAAGTCCATCAGATCCTGGGATCCACTTCCTTGTTTGTCTCCTTTCTTTTGCTCTAAAAGCTCCCATGCTCTCATAATTGACTTGACAGTTTTCTTCAAAGACATGATTCTCTTGTATTCCTTATTAATCGCTGTTTCTTTTGGCTCTATCACAGGAAGTGTCTTGAGCTCCTGCTGGGTCGCCCTGAGGGAGGCCTGAGTGACTTTTGTTTCTGTGTTAAGGTCCAGTTCTTTCAGTAGACTCCACTCGATGAAGCTGAGGTTGTTGTAGACCGTCATCTCACAGGTGTTAAGTTTCCCCTCGTTTTGTTTAAGTCTCTGTTGCTCTGTGTTCAGCTGCGAGGGGTAGAGGTCAGCGGAGATCGCCTGGAGTTTGGAGCCAGCCTCCTCACATAGACCTTTGATCAGAGGAAACTGAACAAGGAGCGTCTGACAGATCTTGTACTTCTCCTCCACCTCCCTGCTGTTGTCGTTGCTCTGATGGACCTGCTCCTGAACACTCTCCCTGAGGTCCTCCAGACACTGCCTCGTGTTCAGGTACATCTCGTGATCTCTGGCCTTCATTTGCAAGGTAACCATTTTGCTGTGAATTTCAGAAATGAGTGAGTGCAGTTCCCGTGTCTTTTCCTGAGGAATCCAGGGTTTCAGAAGGTCAACTTGGGCCTTATGTTCCAAAATCGTGTGTTTGAAAGGTTCCAAAGCTTGCAGGGACTCTTTTGTGATTGGGAACCTGTGTTCGCTCAGCTTTACTAACATCTCCATCAGGCTTTTTTCGACTGTGATTAGGTCTTTCTTGCTTGAATCTACAGCCTGGATGAGTTCATCCAGCTCCTTTTTGTTGGCCTCCTCATAGCTGCTAATGGCTCTGATGTTCTTCTGGAGGTTGGTAAGCTTGTCATAAAGCTGGCAGTTCTCTGTGATGCTGAGCTCCGAGGCAATGTCTTTACTCTTGATTAAAAGAGCCTCACAGACAGCGGCCTGCTTCTCAGCCTCAACCAGTGTCTCTTGGATCTGACGAGCTCTGCGATCAAGTTCAGCGGGGCTCCTGAGCTCCCCTTCTGCACTCCTAGAGGCCTCTCTGTGCAGGTGAGCCACAACCCAGGAGTCTAGATCAGCAATCTGCTCTGACAGCTTTTCTCTGGTCTGCAGGCCTGATTCCATCTCTCTCATTGCCGTGGCCAGCTTCTCAGTGGTGGACTTTGAGAGTTCTTCCAGGGATTCCAGAGAGGAGCGCACCATAGGCACCTCCTCAGCCTGATCCAGCTGTGGAAGGAGCTCTGTCACCTCCTCCACCAGTGACTCCAACTGACCCTCTTTGACTATGACCTCAGACTGCAGCTTCTTCAGATCCCTGAGCTGTTGGTGAACCTCCTCAGGTAGAAGAGCCACCCTCTTCCTCCTGCCCTCAATGTCACTCTCTGTCTGCTTAGCCCAGGCAAGGCCATCCTTCGTCACCATGATAATTTTCTCCATGATGGGATTACTGCTGTTGTCAGTTTGGGTGGAAACTAGTTCCTCTGTGTGGCAAAGTTGGTCTTTGACCCTCTGGAGCTCCTGTTGTATCTCGTTTGTTTCCTTCTTCCACTGTGAGCTGAGGAGTAGCGCCTCTGACAGCTGCTGCAAATGGAGATATGTTCGCTGTGCACCTTTAACCTCCGCATTTGCCACCATCAGCTGCTGGGCCTTCTTGCAATTCCACTGAGGAACAGACTTGCCTTCAAAGTCTTTGTCGATTGTTTTCAGGTGTTCCTGCAGATGTGACATTGCCAACAGAAGGCTGCTGGTCTCGTCAGAGTGAACATTTGTGCAATGCAATGACTTCTCCACAGCTCTTTCCAGGCCGTTCCACCCCTCCTGTAGGCGCTTCTGCTCAATCTTTGCAGTTGCTCGCTCAGACCAGCTGAGGTGGGGGCACAACTCGGTATAGGTCACGAGCAACTCCCCGAGCACCGTCCGGTTCTCCTCCATACTTTTCTGTAAGGAACACAGTCGCTCTGCCTCCTTGGAGCTGCTCTCTGCTGGGGACCTGAAAGAAAAACAGTAGAGTCTATAAACCATGTGTTTGGCATTTAGGCTTTGGCAACAGATTATACAAGACATTAGGTATAATGAGGCTGAGTGTGTACCAAGATGCACTTGATTTTTATTTATATTGCCAAGAACACACTGCTAATTTCTTCAATCAGAACATTACAGAGAATGCACAATTTCTAGATTAAAGAGATTAAAGGTTAAAAATTGTATTGTATTTTACATAATCTCTTTAACCACAACCATCAGTTTAGAAAATAAATGGAAACCATTAGACAACAACTCACATTTTCACAGCATCCAGTTCTGCCGTCAGTCTCTCCAGCGTGTCCTTGGCTGCTTGGGTGTGTTTGCAGTAATCGGTCACCAGTTGCAGCTGGGTTTCTTTACTCTGGATGACGGCAAATGCATCCTGGGCAGCAGTGCTCCACCGGTCCTCCATATACTCCAGAGCATCTGTGTTTTCAGCCTCAGCTCCTCTCAGCTGCGAGAGCAACAACACCTGGGCCTGTGCATTCTTCTGACACTCCTGTACTCAGGAAGTACAAGTTAACATAGAAAATTATTAAAAGCTTGTATTTTCATTGCAAATGTTATTTTATGTTGAGATTTTCTGAAACAAGCAGGTACTGATAAGTTTTAGAGGCCCAATTCTGGAGGCATTTTGGCATCACTACCTAGGTTTTGTCAACCTGCTGTCCAACTCCATCAGTATCTACAAATCCAGCAGCTGCAATAACTTATTTTTTATTTGTCTGGTGAGTCATGCAGTCTATCATGTGGAGTCTCACCTGAGCCTCCTCCACCTGCTGGGCCATGGCTGTTGGGTCGAGCTCAGCTGGGCGATTCTTGCAGCTCAGGAGTTTAGAAACCAGCCTGCTAAGTCGATCATCCAGATCATTTGTGGATGTTATCAGAGCCTCTGGAGAATCCTCAAGTGGTTTACCCTTAAGACAGAAAAACAATCTTGCTTTACAACCAATTTAGATAAGAAATAATAAAATAAGAAACTCAATTGAATCTCATTTGTCCTCCTAAATGCATGTAAAATGTGACGATCGATGCACTGAAATATAGCACCCATCAACAGGATTAAAGTTACTACTTTTACCAACTGTGTATTTGTTAATATTGGGGGTATAGCAGTATGTGTATTCATGTTGAACCGTTTGGTACACGATGCTCAGTTACCCTGGCTACCCTGCTCATGTAGTGTCACCTGAATATTGTGTACTATTACACCCCTAGTTAATATACAGCGGAGGCAGGATAACATGACTAGATTCAAACCAGCAACGAGTGACAAAAATGCTCAGTGGTGCAAATCTCATTCAATATTTCTTACACAAGCCCCTACAGATAAGACGTGACCATTTCTAACTTTGTGTTAATATCAGAAAAGACACTATGGCAGACTTAACTCACTAATACCTCAATGAGATGACTGATGGGTCCCGTCCCTGTGAGCTGCTGTATCTCTAAGAAGATGTTCTTCATCGGAGAGTCTGGTATGTCAAGAACTAGTTCTGCAGTCTTCACAACACTTGTTTCTGCAGCAGCTTGGTTTTCCTTTGAGGGAGATTCTTCCACCTGGGTTACCTCACCAGGGGTAATGTCAGCCTGCTGCGATAGTGACACAAAACATCAGTATTAACACTAGAAAATATCTAACATAAGATTGTATACTGTTCAGTTGAACCTTGTGCAACAACTGTATGTACTTTGAATTATATTTTATCTCTTAAGGTGCACCAAGCTATGACTTGTAAGACAATGATATCATATACGAGTTAACTCATATTCCTACAGTACCCTGAAACCTTTAGTAGGACAGGTATAAATGCCTCAGGCTTATATTCTTTGCTTTGTAATGTAAATGTAGAATTGTATGTCACTTGTACAACTGCAATAATAAAGCAAATATTTTCAGAACTCAGCTTTTACAGAAGTTTTAAAGGTAAATGAAGAATGTTATGGAGCAAATGAAAACAAGTAAATGCAGAACCCGAGAGCAATAGAGGATGTAAAACTCTATTTATTCTCTTATTCTTTGGATAATTTTTTGTCTCTCTCCTCAACTTGTCTTTGAATATGTAAAATTATCTTGTATATATATATATTGCACTGTTACTGATACTGCAAACTGGCATGTTTCTTAAGGGAAGAAAAAAAGAAAAAGGGTAGCCTATTAAACACTACAAATATTGATGAGTATCTTCTACTGAAAAATGCAAAATACTGCAATTGTTCTCTGGAATGGTAGTTCACTTGCAGTTCACAGAAGTCAGTCCCCCAAAACAAACAAAACTTACACTTTCTCAAACAATAATTAAAGAAGGCAGATCAGTTCCCCTTGTGTCTTACCTGTGGCAAATCCACGCTTTGAAGCCTCACTTCAGTGGTGGTTGCTGTGGCCATTGGGGGTGGAACATGTTGTGGTTCAAACCTGTCAACTTGTCCCTGTTCCTCTTCCTGAATCATGCTGCTACTGTGCAGTTCTATCTCAGGCTTCTTTGACTTGGCATCAGCAGTAGTCATATATTGGTCTTCAGACACTGTTTGAACTGAGATGTTTGTTTCTTCAGATAAGCTTATTTCTGTAAACGTCTCTGCTTCATGTGGCTGCACTGCTGCAAAACCAGAAGTCTGGGTAACTCCTACGTCGGGCAGGTCTAGGACGAAATATCTCTTCTGAATCTCCGCTGTGTTGCTCCATAAGTGGTCCATGTAATTTGCCCCATACAGAGGGTCAGTAGACTCGAGAGGTGGTTGTGTTTGAGGCACTGTACTTCTCTCTGTAGACTGGGCAGTGGTTTGTTCTGGGGCCTCTTTGGATCTGTCTTTAGGCTCCTGTAACTCAGAATGTGTAGGTTTAGCCACTTTCTTTTCTGGACTCTCCTGAATGGCATCGATGCCTTCAACCGTAGTTTGACTCTCTATGGTTTGCACTTCTTGAGGGACAGCAGGTGAAACTTTCTCCTTGTAGGAAAGTTCTGGGGAAGCCTTTGGACTTTTTGACTTTCTTTTGGTTGGTGAGAGCTTTCCTTCCTCCACAATAGCAGCTTCAGTTACTCCTGTGATTACCTGGGCAGTTGAAGAGGCTTTCTCACTTTCAGGTTCTTTCCTAGCTTCCTTAGACACCAAATCAGTGGCTCCACCAAGGGCAGAGACCGGCTCCGGAGCTGTGGAAACACCAAGACTTTTTGATTTCCTCTTGGTTGGTATGAGCTTTGTTACTTCCGAAACTACTTCTTCAGTTTGCTCTCTAGAATCAGAAACCGTCTGACTGTCAGACTCTTTCACAATCTCTGATGCCTCTTTGGTAGCAAGTTCTGGGGAAACCTTCAGATCCTTTGACTTTCTTTTGGTTGGTGAGATTTTACCTTTTTCCACAACAGTAATTTCAGTAGGTCTTGTGACCACATCTGGAGTTGAAGAAGGCCTCTGACTGTCAGCTTCCTCCTTTGTCTCTGTTGGCTCTTTTTTAGAAAGTTCGGGAGAAGCCTTTACACTCTTTGATCTTCTTTTGGTTGGCAAGAGCTTTCCTTCTTCCACAATAGCAGCCTCAGTTACCTCTGTGACTACCTGTGCAGTTGAATGAGCTTTCCCACTGTCAGGCTCTTTCATGGTCACCTCCTCAGTAGAAAGTTCTGGAGAACTTTTCAGGCCCTTTGACCTCCTTTTGGTTGGTGAGAGTTTACCTTTTTGCACAACAGTAAATTCAGCTGATCCTGTGACCACATCTGGAGTTGAAGACTCCACATCAGTAGTTCTAACATGGGTAACGACTGGCTCTGAATGTGTGGAAAGGTCAGTAGTCTTGGACTTTCTTCTTGTTGGTACAAGCTTTGTTTCTTTGATAACACTTTTATTTTGATCATTGGAACTCAAAGATTTTTGACCTTCATCTTCGTCCTTTGTCTGTGGTGCCTCAGTGTCAGCAAGTTTAAGAGAAAATTCTGTACTCTTTGACCTTCTCTTGGGTGGTAGAAGCTTTCTTTGTTCCACAACAGCAGTTTCAACTTGCTCTCCACCAAACTCTGGGTGGTCACAACTTTGTGCTGTAATAGGTTCTGGACCATATGTTGGACTTGTTTCAATTTTGATTTGCTCCACAGCAGTACTTTTTGTGTCTTCCATTGTCACAGCAGACTTTAATGTTTTAGCCTCAGTTTGCAAGGAGTCAGCTGAAGCTGACAATTCAGTCTCAACTAAAGTAGATTTGTCTGTTACGGGAATGTTTTGTTGTAGTTTAAGTTGGTTTTTCTCAGCTGAGCGCTTGTTTTTCCGTGGTGGTGCCACCACAGATGTCTTCATCTCCTCTAGATTGCTACGAACGACATCAGATGGCTGAACGTCAGGGTGTTTTTGTTTTTCCCTTTCATCCAGTTCCTTTAATGGAAGGATAAAAATGACATTAATTACTACAGAGGTATAACTGCAGTTGCATGAGATATGTTATAGTAAGGATTTTAGATTGTTTTATTGATTAAAAAACTGGTATGACATCCTGTGATGCACTCAAATACATTTAATTTAAATACCTTTAAGCTTTTGCTGAGAGAAGTCTTCTGCGTGTCTGCTTCTCGGAGCGTCTCTGAACCTTCTCTCACCAGTTTCTCAAACAAGTCCGGTGCCAGACAGTCTGTTAGAAACTGCTGGTGAGAAAGCGCCTCCCGCAAGACAGCCTGCAACTTTTCACCTTCGTCTAATGTCACCTAACACCAGGAGGAAAGAGATGTTGAAGTTTTTGTAGTGATGACAAATCTGTGCGTTTGTGCGTGAAATATTATGTGCAAATGGATCACACGTTGCCAAGTGAGCATAAAAAAGCCACTGATTTGTTCCACAGTGTTAAAATGTTACATCACAAATCCCTAAACTCACAAATCTTTTTAAAGCGGAGAACTTTTGTTGGATTCTTTTCTTTCAATTACTGCATATCTCTGTGTGTATTTCCACCAAACTGGCTGCTTAATTAGTGTAAGATAGCATTAAAAATGTGGGCATGGACTGAATGAATGACACTCTTCATATGTCCAACATCTATCAGCAAGATGCCCCTGAGGTAAACACCCAGCTAACAGGAGAAGAAAAGCTATACATATACTGTATATTACAATCAAAAATGTTACCGAAAGCCGACCTGAAATCACGTATGTACATTATACATAAGTAAAAGTAGATTAAAAAACAGGAACCTGCACAGAAGCGACGGACTCTGATGGCTTGCTGTTTTTCCATTGCTGCAGGGCGTGTAGAGAATCTGTCAGACAGCGAACTGTGTTTGTAGAGCAGGTACCCTGACGCTCACACAGCCTGGACTTCAGACTGTAAACATCAAATCACATTTATTGTTTTGTATGGCATTTGCAGGTATACTAAAATATAAATAAAAATTCAAGAAAAGCAAATCTGAGTAAAATAGAACACAAAATGAACTACTGCAAGAACAAATCATAAAAAAAAACTTTTTCTGACACATTAACTAACAAAAGAAAGATGCATGTGTGGAGTCCTATTGCTGAGTTCAAGAGGCTAGACATCAGATTAGATGTATTATTCTTTAGATGTCTTAAATAGGTTTTAATAAAAGAGAACTCTGTGTTTCCATGTCATTGATCAAGAGCAGAATGACCGGCTGAGGCATGTAAAAATAATTGAAAGCTTAATTGAAATAGAGGAATGCCAGCTGAGAATTTGTCATGTTAAATCTGCTTAAGTGCACAATGTACAGTTTAAAAAGCCCCAGTGGTGAAGTGGACAGATGTGGCTGCGTGCCATGTGTGCAGATCAGGTTTGTATTGGACGATATCTAGAATATATTGGGAATCAAACAAATATGAATTAAAAAAAGTGGTAACAATAGTCCACCCATCTTATCTTTTTGCATTCTTCATTATTTATTGGTGACAGCTTTATTACAATATCATCATTCATCATGGTACCTGTCATGTTGCTGGCATAAAGAATCCACCACGGTGATTATTTCTGCCGGCAGCTCGTTGGCGGCAGGTGCAGACTTCACTTCCTGGTGCAGCTCATGAACTTTCACACCCAAACTTTCCAGTGACTTCTCACAGTTCTAACAGAAGGGGGCAAGAACATCACATAATTAAGTACGTGATATTTGCACAGTCTCATCTGGCAGCTACCAACTCTATTATTCACTAACACACCCCTTTTTTCAGCCCAAATACATCATTCAGTGGTGTAGTTACGTCAGATCATGTGCTTGGATGAATAAAGTAGTAATAACCTGAAGGCTGTGCCAGTGCTGTTGCAGCTGAGTGATGTTGTTCTGTGACTCGCTGTAACTGAGCGCCTGGTCCAGAGATCGGAGCTCCCACTGCAGGGCTGCAGCTCTCTCCTTCAGCTCCTCGGTTCTCTTGGCCAGCTGCTTGTCCAGCTCCTCCAGCTGGGCCTCACAGGCCGTCAGGCGCTGCCTCACCTCCTGTTCTGAGGTGGCGCAAAGGTCATGAAGGTGGCTGACCTCCAGGGTCAGGGCATCTTGACCTCCAGGGGTGCAGAGGCTCAGCAAACTGTCTCTGGCAGAGTCCAGCTCCTTCATCTCCCTCTTCTCCCTGTCCAGTGTCTGGAGTAAAGCCTGGCACCGGGAGAGAGACCGGGAGAACCAGATTATTACAATGCAGTGTCAGCAGTTTTCACATCATTAGAACAAGCTGCTGGCTCAAAGTCAAAGACTTGGGGACAATGGTTAGATTCAGATACGTCCATGATAAGAGCACTCAGCAGGTGCATTATGGACTGTTTAGAACAAGGATGAAATGAGAACAAAAAGGAGACCAAATCAATAGCAAAATGTTCATCTGTTTCACACCAGTTGTCTACTGTATATAATTTAATAACATGGTTTTAATTCTTCAGCTTGTTAAAATAGTCTAGATCATGCCTCACTTAGGTACAGTATGACTTTTGCTGCATGTTAGTGAATAACTGGACATATTCCTCAGTTTGATTCAATGCAACAGGAAATTTTCACTGAGATAAAACTACTGGCTTCTCTCAAGACTCCTACTGTGTTTGTGTTTTATTATCTGACCTTCAGAGTGTTGACAGTGCTGTGCAGACCCTGCCTGTCTGCTGGAGGAGCTCCCAGGCCTTTAACCTGCTCTCTCAGCCAGTCCTGTGCTGCTTCATGCTGCTCTACCAGCTGGGTGCACTGCCTCTCCGTCAGGATTCCCTGCTCCAGGTTAGGTATCGCCTCCTGATGACAAAAGAAGATACTTTTACACACACATGGTAAGTGTAAGATATTTTAGTTTTGAAGGGGAAAAGAAGGGAAACAAAGGGATAAAGGAGGTAGCTGTGCTGAATGATACATTGTTAGCTTTTATCCAGAAGACAAGAGACCACACATGATTGTGTAATGTAACATTGCAGTGGGCAGCATTCACAAATAAAAGGGTCCACCAATAAAAGAGTGTAAAAGATGGTAGACACTTCCATTTTCTATGCTGACTGACACATTATGAATTGCTAAATAAGACATTTCATACCTCTGTAACCAGTGATTACCCACTGATTCATAAGAGTTAACTGAGTCATATTTAGACATATTTACATCAACACAACGGGCTCTGTGATTGGCTGAGAAAGTATTTAATAATCACCACACCCGCTGATCTACAGTCACCTTCACCCAGCCCTTTTGCACGTTGCACTGAAGACACCCACACTGTCTGTGCATTTAAGACCTACCATGCTGCACTTATCATTGCATTTGCAACCAGGGCCCAGCGTGTCAGTACAAATATACGTTTATATTGGGGCAATGGGAAAGAGGAGGCGGAATATGGAGGAATTTTTGGCTCTGTTTTCTGACAGATTTACATGAGATAGTGACACATAAAAGATAAATTGTATATTTTTTCTCTAGGATTACTGTGTATCTTGTCAGTAGAGAGTGATGAACTCACAGTTATCTCTTTGAGCAGAGCAGGGATTGACTCCTCCATAGTTCTCCAAGAGGGATCGGACCAGCTGGGGTCCTGTGTGATCTCAAACATCTCTGTAGCCTGAGGGAGAACAGTTGTAATACAGTGTAGATGTTTTACTCTGATTTTGTGAGCATCTCAACCTAATAACATTTTCCTCATACATTTTTATTCACATTACCTTGGCTTTATTCAAATTATACTAAAACAATACAGGAAAAGTAGGAAATTGAACACTCTGTCCAGTTAGGGCCCTACCTGTTTGTGGAGGTCTGACAGGATGGGGGCCAGGGCTGTGCTCTTGTCCAGCAGGGTCCGAGCCTCTTCCACCACCTGCCTCCGCTCTCCCAGGCCCGGCCAGGGGAAGACACGCGGCAGGTTGGACGTCTGCTTCTGGAGCTCAGCCAGACGGGCCTCAGCCTGGTCTCGCTGGCTGCGACAGGACCCCAGACGCTGCACAACACCCTGCAACTGCCTGATAGATACCAGCAGATGAAACGTTGGAAATTAGAATTAATTCAGTTTTAATTCAACTTTCTGGGAGTTCTAAAAACGGGTTCAATGTTGATAAAAATTCCCTGATTTTTAAGCTCAAACCTCTTTTTTATTAGTGAGCAGTTAATAAAACATTCAGGTCTTCTTGTAGCTAACAAATAAAAGTGTTATCTTTCAGGTGTCAGTCTAATTTTACTAATATTATTTACTTTAAATAGATGGTTAACCTAAATACTGTGAATTTATTGTGTTTTTTAAGGACACTTAGAGCAAGCTTCAGGGTGCTGATCTGAAGCTGAGCCTCACAGTAGAATATGTGATATATGTGAAAGAAAGAAGTAGAGGACATATATAAACGGCTTCCTGTACCTGTGTGTGTCGTCAGCAGCCTGCAGGACTGTCCTCCACTGCTCTTCTGTGTCTCTGACCTTCTCCTGAACCTCCAGTTTCTTGTCCTCCTCCAGCTCCTCGTGGTCACACAGACTCTGTGCTCGTCTCTTCAGCTCCATCATTTGAGTCTCACCGTTCGACTTGGAGCTCAAGATGGCCTGAGGACAAAACCAAAAAAACAGTTTTTCAATATTTATATACTGAATCAATATCCACCATTAGAATAATGTATCTACCTGTATTTCAAAATGGTGACTAATTAATCATGTACATGGTATTTTGGAATAAAACACTGTATAATTAAGTAAAAACTCCTATTCTATGTTTTACCTGTGTTACGTTCAGCCTGTCCTCTATCTGAGCCTGGCTGCCCTGAGTACCACTACCATTGGAGTCGGCCCGTTGCTGCAGCTCTTCAACCCAGGTTTTAGTGCTCCTTGCTTGGGTATGGAAGGCTTCCAGCTCTCTGGAGAGTGAGTATTGGATCTCAGCTTTTTTCAGAGCGTTCTCAGCCGTCTGCAGGATCGTCGTCCACTGCTCTTCTGAGTCTTTTACTCTCTGCTGAGCCTCTTGTCTCTTGCTCTCTTCCAGGTCGTCTCGGTCACACAGAGTCCGGCTTTGTCTCCTCAGCTCTGCTAGCTTGGAGTCTCCCACAGGTTTGGAGCTCAGGATGGTCTGAGGATAAAACAAAAATCTTAGTTATGTCTTTGTTTTATTAAACTTTGAGGTTACAAAGCATTTTATTAACAAAAGAAACACCGTAAATGGTTTTGGGCAGTATATATTTTTTTTATCATTGTTTGATCAGCTGATTGTGTTTTTTATTAGCCGTTTGGTTGATAACATGTCTTAATATTGTGCTCATTTCCTAAAGCCCAAATAACTTCTCACATCAACAGCTAAAAACTCCAAAATGATCAATTGACTATCACATAAGACAAAGAGGAACATCAAATCCTCCTAATTCAGGAGCTGCAAATAGAAAATGTTTGATTTTCATTGTTTGTAAAATGACAATTTTTTAGATTATTTGATTATTTAAGCATTTGTAGATTTTCTGTTAATCAATTAACTGATTAATCAACTAATTATTTCAGCTCTAAAAAGACAGAGAAAATATAATATAACTATGGAAGAGTACGTATAAGAGAGAATGTAAGAATTTATACCAAAGCACTTAATCTTGTCTGACAAAATAAACTCAATGCTCAAGTAAATCCTGTCAGTTGAAGTGAAATTGATTCAGTGGGCTGCAAAGTCCAAACCTCTGTTAGTAACATAGTTACAGATAAAACAAAATGATCCAATATGAACTTGATCCAGGATCAGTTTCACCACCAAATATCCTGGAAATATACTCCTGACATTTTGATGACAAGAGAAACCAACAAGGGCAAAAACGTACTTACTTTACAACTAAGAAATTATATTTATTTAGTTTGTGCACAACTAAAGGCAAATAAAAAACAGATACATGCTAAAGGTAGACAAAGCTCCACAACGTCATGCTTGTAAGCCAAAGTTACATTTTAATGTGTATTAGTTTGCACAGGTGTGTTATGTTTGGATGTTTTAACATTCAGTCAAACCCTTTAATGTTGAAACTGACCTGTGCAGTGTTTATTGTCTGTTCAGGATCTGTGTGACTGTCCAGAGAGATGAGGCGCTGCTGCCTCTCTTCCAGCCAGACTCTGGTGTTTTCTCTCAGGGCTTCATAGATCATCAGCTGAGTCTCCATAGCGCACCGCTTCTCAGCCTGATCCAGTGCCTTTTTAGCATCCCGCAGGATTCTCAACCACTTCTCCTCAACGTCTTTCGCTGTCTGCTGAACCTCTTGTCTCTTGTCTTCCTCGAGGTCCTGACTGCATAAACTCTGGCCTTGTCTCTTCAGCTGCTGGAGCTTGGAGTCTCCCTCAGGCTTGCAGCTTGTAATAGCCTGGGGATAAAATGATAGAAGTCATATCAAGAAGGTACAAGTTGTTTTACCTGAGTTCAGCTGTGAACACAGTCTGTCAAATCAACAGCATTATTGTTTGGTTGGGGCACAAACCTACATACTCAGGTCAGTAAAGCATATGACTGACTAAAAAACACTAACCCAACAGTCCACAAATGATATTGTGGTTCACTATTTATATATCGAGCACACACAGAGCAACATTACCATACATTTGGAGTTGTGTTTGTGTCCACCTGATGAATTAAAGCCTAAAATTCACTCTTCTTTTAGCACTGGTTTGGTCTCCACCAACAAATATCTGGATTATTAGCTGCTAAATGCTCCAATATGTTCACCAGTTAGTCTTTAACTTTGTCTGCCTGCTGTTTGGTGCTGGGTAAGTAGTTTACAGTATCTTTATCAGAGCTTGTTTCCTGAAAACAGCTGTCTGCTGCTGCAAATGCTGAGACTGAACTATGCAGTACATACAGTAAATGTGCTGTATAATCGAAACAATGAGCTAAAGGAGGCTAAAAGAGCTCTTACTGGGAGCTGAATTGGTGATCAAATCATTAAAAAAACCCACCTTTCTTATCAATGCATCTTTGTGCCACCAAAGGATGTCATTTCTCGCTGTAACATGATGCACACTCCTCCTGACCTGTCCGCTCACCTGTGCTGCTTGCAGTCTGTCCTCAGCTTTGGTTTGGCTGCTCAGTGACTCCAGTCGTTGTTGGAGGTCTGTGAGCCAGTGGCCGGTGTCCTGATGACAGGTGTTAAATTCTCTCAGCTGAAAAGAAAAATATACCAAATTAAATAATGAGGTGGTTAAAAATGGCTCCATGAAAACCAAGTGTCTTTAGTAATTTATTGCATTAAATCAAAAAAGCATCTGACATTAATATTTATTAATTAAATATATTCAAAGTCGTCTAAACTCACACTTTATTGTTGCAGGTAGTATTATTATTTTTATGTACATTTTCTATCCATTAGCACATCCCTACATGTATGACAACATTTTTCTTCCATTGCACTTACTATTCAATACTACATGCACTTTGATGTCTTTTAATTGTATTTGTGTTTATTGTGTTCTTGGAGCACTGAAGCAGAGCTGCAATTATTTATCGATCGACAGAAAATTGGGCAACTATTCTGATAATCAAATAATCATTTCAGTCATTTTTTAAGCAAAAACGCCAAACATTTGCTGATTCCAGCTTCTAAAATATGAGGATTTTATGTTTTTCTTTGTCTTCTGTGATGGCGAGCTGAATGTCTTTGGGTTTTGAACTATTGTTCGGACAAAAAAAGACATTTAAAGACATGAGCCTCGGCATCAGCCTCGCCTTAGTTGAAATTTTCACTATTTTTGACATTTTATAGACCAAATTCGGCAGATAAGTCAATGAAAATAATCATTAGTTGGAGCCTACAATTTTGTTCCCCTGTATACTGAGTATTGTACATGCAGAAAATGACTTAATTCTACCTTGACCTTGATCAGGTTTCAGGATGTTTCATAGGTTGGTTATGAGCCATTTTATTTGATAAAGGACGAGCCCCCGCAATTCATAAAAACTGTAACAACTGTCAAAAAAGTTAACACTGAGCTCTCTCACCTCCATCTTTCTCCTCTCAGTGTCCTGGGTGATCTCAACTTGTGCAGCTGCCTCCATTTGTTTAGCAGCATGCAGGAGAGCCCTCCACTCCTCCTCTGTGTCTCTGACTGTCTGCTGAACTTGGAGTTTTCTCCTCTCCTCAACATCCTGATGGTCACACAGACTCTGGCCTCGCCTCCTCAGGTTGTTCACCATACAATCACCGTCAGGTTTGGAGCTCAAGATAGTCTGGTGACAAAAAAAACAACAATATTCAATAAATACAATAGTTCATTCATCCAGAACTAAAAAACAACCAAGTGATTGACAAACACACAGGATGGTAAATATGGATTGGGAGACTAATGACCACCAAGATACAAGTAAAATATCAAAATTAAAAGAATGTGACTTGTAATATGAAAATAAAATGAACAAATAAATACTTAATGATAATAATAGATTTGGAAAAAACTGATTTGATAAAACCTACTTTAAAATAATTAATTGAATAAGACGACCTATTATGATGGAGAGGAAATCGAGGCTGCAATGCTCTTAGCTATTCTTAGATTTTTATATCCAGTGAGGCCAGATATGTTATGTTTGTCCTGCAGGCAGCATTTAATATGTTGCTGAGATTCTGGCCTCTGAAACTCTTGTTGTTCTCTGTACTTTCCATTCAAACAATGTTCCCCACTAACTTGTATTTCAGAACACTATCAATCCCCATTAGTTCTACAGTTCCCAGCATTAGGGTCACCTTAAAGTGACTCTTAATATCTCGTATATCTTGTTAAATCCAACTTATCAATCACATTGCTACTATAATATCAGTGAATTCAGACAGACCTCAGCTGTGTCACATCTTTCTTCAGGTGGTGTTTGACTGCCCACAAACTGTAGCTGCTGTTGGTGGTCTCTGATCCAGGACTGAGTGTTTTGACTCTGACTGTCGAAGTCGTCTGAAAGACTTCGGAGTTCTGCCTGTTTGGCGGCTTGCAGGACTGTTTTCCACTGCTGCTCGGTGTCTTTTACCAGCTGCTCAATCTCAGGTTTCCTGCTCTCCTCCAGCTGCTTGCACAGACGTTCTCCTTGTGTCTTCAGGTCAAGCACATTGGATTCTCCCTCAAGTTTGGAAGTCAAAACAGCCTAAAGGTGAAGACAGATAAATGACAGTGAAGGTACTTAAAGTACTTAAAGGTAAGCCAGTTAAATGAACTTAAAGGTAAAAAGTTGCTCTTGACTTTACTCCAACAATTAAGTTGTTACTTGTAAAAACTACAGGGTCATTAATCAATCAAACATGATGTAGGACATTTTGTTTAAAAAGCAATTCAGTGTTCTTCATACAATGAACTGAAAGCCATGTGATATCCAGGTGTAAGATATAAGCATTTATAAATTTTATCATCCAATCCGCTGTTTGAAAATGGTTCCACTAGTATCTCAGTAGGATTGAGGAGGCAATACAATGAAAAAACAGATATCTGGGAAAACTTTAGCTTATAGCCAGCAAAAAAGCTATAAAAGGGGAATGGTGTAAAGCTGATCCTCCATGGAAAGAGCAATGATTTGGAATTGTCTGGGATATTTACTCAGTGGAAAAGTTGACCTACCTGCTGGGAGTTAAAGGGAAATATTTTTGACAATAACTGGAAAAAGTGGATCATTTATATTTCACATTTAGCTTTTGGGATATGGAATAACTGGAAATTTGAGAGTGTATTCATGTCTGAGTTGCCATTGGCAACTACGTGTTTAATGTTATATCATGTGTGTGCTTATGCTGTTGTGTCTAGATCTGAAAAACCAATGAAAATTAAAATATTAGAATTTAGAAAATGGTTCCAATAACACTGGCAAAGTGACAAAAACTTTCACAAAAATACAACACTGAAACCAAATCATAATTTCTGATTACAGACGCTTTACTACTTGAGACTTTCAATCCAATCCTTACTTATAAACTCACCTGTGCGGTCTTTAACCTTTCTTCAAATGGCACATGACTACCGAGGGACAACAGCTTCTGCTTCTGCTCTCTGATCCAGGACTGGATGCTTTCATTGCTGCTCTTGAAGGCAACAAATTCTCTTTCAGTGGTGGCTTCGGTCTCTGCATGGTTGACAACCTCCTTGGCAACATGCAGGACTGTCCTCCACTGCTCCTGAGTGTGTCTCACTGCTTCCTGAACCTCTCGTCTCCGGCACTCATCCAAGTCCTGGTTGTCACATAGACTCTGGCATCGTCCCTTCAGGTCCTCGAGCTTTGATTCTCCGTCAGGCTTGGAGCTCAGGATAGCCTAAAGAGAACAAATATCCCTTTAGGTGACCACTTTGTCTTGATTTTCTAAAACAAGTGTTCACCAGACATTCTCTACAACACACAGCAACCTTCAACAATCATTCTAAACTCACTTGTGCAATCTGTAGCTTTTCTTCAACTTGCATGTGACCACCAAGAGACTGCAGATTCTGATCCAGGTCTCTGATCCAGGACTGGACACTTTCATTCTGGGTTTTGAAAGCATCCAGGTCTTTGTCTAAAAGTCCTTGTGTCTCTGCCTTGTTTAGAGCCTCCTCAGCAACTTGCAGGACTGTCTTCCACTGCTCCTCCGTGTGTCTCACTGCTTCCTGAACCTCTTGTCTCCGGCATTCATCCAAGTCCGGGTTGTCACATAGACTCTGGCATTGTCCCTTCAGGTCCTGGAGCTTTGATTCTCCGTCAGCCTTGGAGCTCAGAGTAGCCTAAAGAGAACAAATATCCCTTTAGGTAAATACTTTGCCTTGATCTTCAAAAACAAGTGTTCACAAGACATTCTCTACGACACACCACAACCTTCAACAATCATTCCTAACTCACTTGTGCAATCTGTCGCTTTTCTTCAACTTGCATGTGACCATCAATAGACTGCAGGTTCTGATCCAGGTCTCTGATCCAGGACTGGACACTTTCATTCTGGGTTTTGAAAGCGTCCAGGTCTTTGTCTAAAAGTCCTTGTGTCTCTGCCTTGTTGAAAGACTCCTCAGCAACCTGCAGGACTGTCCTCCACTGCTCCTCCGTGTGTCTCACTGCTTCTTGAACCTCTTGTCTCCGGCATTCATCCAAGTCCTGGTTGTCACATAGACTCTGGCAGCGTCCCTTGAGGTCCTGGAGCTTTGATTCTCCATCAGCCTTGGAGCTCAGAGTAGCCTAAAGAGAACAAATATCCCTTTAGGTGAATACTTTGCCTTGATCTTCAAAAACAAGTGTTCACAAGACATTCTCTACGACACACCACAACCTTCAACAATCATTCTAAACTCACTCGTGCAATCTGTCGCTTTTCTTCAACTTGCATGTGACCACCAAGAGACTGCAGGTTCTGATCCAGGTCTCTGATCCAGGACTGGACACTTTCATTCTGGGTTTTGAAAGCGTCCAGGTCTTTGTCTAAAAGTCCTTGTGTCTCTGTCTTGTTGACAGCCTCCTCAGCAACTTGCAGGACTGTCTTCCACTGCTCCTCTGTGTGTCTCACTGCTTCCTGAACGTCTTGTCTCCGGCGTTCATCCAAGTCCTGGTTGTCACATAGACTCTGGCATCGTCCCTTCAGGTCCTGGAGCTTTGATTCTCCATCAGGCTTGGAGTTCAGAGTAGCCTAAAGAGAACAAATATCCCTTTAAGTGAATACTTTGGCTTGATCTTCTAAAACAAGTGTTCACAAGACATTCTCTACGACACACCACAACCTTCAACAATCACTCTAAACTCACTTGTGCAATCTGTCGCTTTTCTTCAACTTGCATGTGACCACCAAGAGACTGCAGGTTCTGATCCAGATCTCTGATCCAGGACTGGACACTTTCATTCTGGGTTTTGAAAGCGTCCAGGTCTTTGTCTAAAAGTCCTTGTGTCTCTGCCTTGTTGAGAACCTCCTCAGCAACCTGCAGGACTGTCCTCCACTGCTCCTCTGTGTGTCTCACTGCTTCCTGAACGTCTCGTCTCTGGCATTCATCCAAGTCCTGGTTGTCACATAGACTCTGGCAGCGTCTCTTCAGGTCCTGGAGCTTTGACTCTCCGTCAGCCTTGGAGTTCAGAGTAGCCTAAAGAGAACAAATATCCCTTTAGGTGACCACTTTGCCTTGATCTTCAAAAACAAGTGTTCACAAGACATTCTCTACAACACAACGCAACCTTCAACAATCATTCTAAACTCACTTGTGCAATCTGTAGCTTCTTTTCAATTTGCATGTGACCACCAAGAGACTGGAGGTTCTGATCCTGGTCTCTGATCCAAGACTGGACACTTTCATTCTGGGTTTTGAAAGAGTCCAGGTCTTTGTCTAGAAGTTCTTGTGTCTCTGCCTTGTTGAGAGCCTCCTCAGCAGCCTGCAGGACTCTCCTCCACTGCTCCTCTGTATCCTTGACTGACTGATGGACTTCTTGTTTCTTGCTCTCCTCCAGGTCCTTGTGCTCACACAGAGTCTGGCTTTGTCTTCTCAGGTTGTTCACCATAGAGTCTCCCTCGGGTTTGGAACTCAGGATGGCCTGGTGTCAAAAAAGGGATAATTATGAAAACGTTTGGAAAGAAAAATATTTTTAGATATGTTAGCAGTGTGGCTCTAGGAATTGCAAATTTCTGTCAGTCTGTTGGTCAAACAGTTTTGTCTAAGATTGAAATATTGCAAAAAGTCTTGGATGGATTGACATAAAATTTTGGTCAGACATTTACGGCCCCCAGAGGATGAATTCTAATAACTTTGGTGGTATCCTGATTTTTCATCTCATGCAACCAACAAGTTCAAATTTCTTTTTGTCCAACGATTCAGTTCATGAAGAGATACCTCTAAAACTAACGACTGAATTTTGATCAGAGATTTGAGATTGAATACATGATAGAGAGCTCAATAACATATGAACTCTGTGTGAGACTGGCTAGGTTGAATTTAGTCTCATCAGTGTGTTCCCCTCTTGTTCCTGTCTTGTTTTCTGTCCTGGTACATGCAGATTAGCTTATAAATTTGGACATTTTAATGTCCAAATCTACACTAAAAAGATAGTTTTTTGGTTCTAAGAAATCAGAAAGAGAAAAAAAACAGCACAATTTGTTCAAAGGCTATAGAGGTTATTACTTTTTTAATATCTACATATACTGATGTCAGTCATATTGGATTTAAACTCCTCTCACTGACCTGTGCTTTTTGTTTCATCTCTTCTGTCTGGGAATCTCTGCCAAGAGAGGTGAGGGGTTGCAGGAGGTCTTTGAGCCAGGTCCTGGTGCTCTCAGCCTGGGTATTAAACTTCTCAAACTCTCCCTCCAGGGCGCTCTGGGCCTCTGCCTGCGTCTGCAGCTTGGACTCCAGGTTTTGGTACCGCTGTATCAGGTTGTCTCCTTCCTTCAGGATGCTGTCAGCTCTGACGCCTTGTCTGCGTACTGATACTAACAGCTCGCTGAGGGTGTCGGCTCTTTGACTGTGACATGGAAAAAGAAAAAGTAGAAAGAAAAAAATAGCATATGATCTCTTGGTTTGTTGAATTTTAAGCCTCATTTTCTAGTTTTTGCTAGTTTAGCTTTCTTTAAATATGGAGTCTATGAACACAAGGTTACTGAAGATACTGTAAGTAGGTAATCAAATTCTACAGCCCATTCATTACAATGGTAAGGAGATATATTCAGCCAATTCTGGCTTATTACAGATATGTCAATATGTCAACATGTGGTAACTGCAGTCTGGTAAATGTTTTATAGGCTGAAGTTAAATTTGATCCTTGCATTTCTTGACTGAAGTTTAATATAGCTTTGGTTGTATTTTTTTTTGTTGTATTTGTGTTTGTGTCTTTGATTGTTATATTAATGGTTTCTATTGTTGCTGTTTTAAATGCTGTACTGTAGAGTAAATAACACAGTACTGTACATTTTGTACTAACAGGAAATGATACCGAGTGTTGACAGACATCAAACAAACACTGGAACATTACGTCCAATATCATACTTTGCCACAAAAAGCTACTAAAATGCATTTGCATCTTCAGTTTTTTTAGAATTACACATGAAATGTTCACTTCTGTGTATTAATACCTATGTTTTCTAATGGTATTATTTGTACTGCTTTTAACTGCATTATCTCCAGTCTTGGTTGTGTGAATATTAGAGCTCACCTCTCGTCCTGAAGGTCTTTCAGAAGATGTTTGACTTTGTCTGACTCCACAGACTGTTTTTCTCTGCTCTGCAGCCACTCACAGAAGCTACTGTGATGCTTCTGTAGACTAGAGAATAAATGACACACATCAAGAAACAAGGTTCACTTAGTGGTTACAATCACACTCATCATTTCACTTCAAATTGTGAGATTCCTAAAAAAAAGTCCAAATTTTTATGCTTGCGTTTTTTAACAGAATGGATTTACAGCTAAATTTTTTTTGCATAAATGGAAATTTATTAGCTCTGGTGCTGTTGAGGGAACCAAGGAAGCATTTACCTGTTCAAGTCGCTGAGGAGAGACTCCATTTGTGTCTGCCTGTTGTGGCAGTGGGTTCTGAATGTGGCCACCTCCTCCTGCTGCTCCTTCAGCCAGTCTGTGAGCTCAGAGAGCTGCTGAGGAGGTATCTGCTCGCTGCCTCTCTCCAGCTGACCTCTCAGCTGGTCCAAACGTCTCTCTGCATCCTTAGATTTTAAGAAGCTCTGATGGACAGAAGAGCAACTGTAAGGATCTATTCATCTTATATTTACAGTCTCAGTCATAACTGGACAGCACTGGTGACTGGAGTGATATATATACAGTATCTACCTCTCCAATCATCTGTCCACTTACAGTGAGTCTTTGCAGATATGTTTCCACAAATGTTCTGCTCTCAGGGTTCTCAAAACACTCATTGACGGCCAGTTGCAAGTCCTGGAACCATTCCTCAAATGACTGTCTTTCATCTAGGGAAAAAAATTATAATATTATTATAATCACAATTTACTATAAACAGGAATAAAATATCCAAAATGCAAGATAAATAAAAGATGAGTACAATTTATATGGAAAAACAAGGACAAAAACAACATTTTCTGGTTAAATATCCATCTTTTCTTTCATATTTCATTATGGAAATTATTGTCATTGGAAAAATAAACACAATAAGTAATCAAAAATCACAATAGACAGCACAACTTTATTATATATCATCATTTATCTCCACAATACTTCCTGTCACTTTCCACAACTAAAAGCAACGAAAGCTGACACAACTTCAAACACGAACCTTTGATAACCTTCAGAAGACCCTTGTCCCTCTCCTCTCTCTTCAGATGGATCATGTCCTTGGTGCGGGAGATGGCCTCCTTCAGTCTGCTGCAGTCCACTGAGAGCGCCTCCAGCACCTGAGGACTAGCCACACTGGAAACCAAACCCACCTCCTTCAGCACGGCCTCAGCCTGCTCCTCCTGAGCCTCCAGATCATCACACAGATCCTGGTGAGGACGAGATATACAGTGAAATTCAAGGTATCCGAGTTACAGCAGAATCCAAAGAAAATCAGCCAGTGAGGGTTAAACTCGCCAATGTGGAACATCTTTTACAGATACAGAAGCTAAAATACAACAGTAAGTCTCCAGAATAAAGGATTTAACCAAAGTGAGTGGCAACATCTGACAGCTGTGTACCTGAATCTTAGTTTCCACGTTTGGTTCTGAAGCATCAATCTTACTGAGAGAACACTGGATATTCTCTATAGCTGACTGGCACTCCTCCATCTTCTCAGCCAGGTGTTTCTTCACAGCTATCAACTCCTCAAAGACATCAGTGCAGTCGGTAAACAGCTCCTTCACCTGCTCCATCCTCTTCCTCAGCTGGCTTTCCATCACCTGGAAGATGCAGAGAAGAGAAAAGAGACAAGCAGGGTAGAGTAGAATAAAGCACTGTAATAAGGACACAGACACTGTAAAAGAAGTGAAACCAAGAACACCAAAAGTATTGAATGTTGATCACTCATATCAGTTTATGTTCATAATAATAAAAGCAGAAAGGATACTCACCTGCAGCTCCAGTGGAGCCTCCTGAGTCTGTAGCATTTGCTGGATTTCTACAGACTTCTTGTGGAAATGCTCAATGTTCTCCTCATTGTGCTGGATATCATCCTACAAAATATTACAAAGTTTAGTAAAACTCTTATGTTATAAATATACTGTAGATCACATAAACTGGAGATGTAATCAATATAACTGAAGATTTTGCATTCCTATCACATAAGAATACACTTGTTGGGTGCGGCTGAGGATATCTGTGAGGCTTCTATGGGAATCTTACCCTCATGGCAAGTACTTGCTGCTCGTTATTGAAGGGGTGGCTCTCTGAGAACAGGACCAGTTTGGCTCCTGCCCAGCTGTCTACCTCTCCCCCCATAATCAGCTGCTTCTCCCACACCTCCAGTGCCACCCGGAGGTTATCCATGTATGCGTCTGTCTTCTCAGTCACCTGCAAGAGCACCGAAAAACATCGATCATCAGTTCAGATTAGCTGAAGACAGAAGTGATCTTCCCATCTTCCCATCTTCCCAAAATTAGACTTATGTCCTGTTTTTAGTTTTATCTTTATTAAGAGGCAAAGCTGATCAGTAGGCTGGAGATACCACTATCTCAGTGGGTGCAGCCAAGCATTTTTAGAGCTTTTACAGAGTAATTACGATTAGTCACGTTTATACAATAATACTAATACTGCTGCTGCTGGATCCACTAATTTACTGGATTACAACTGCAAGAAAACCAACTGTAATGCACACTACAGAAATTCATTGTATGTACTTTTTTATTGTATGTACTTTATTAAAGGATATAGCTGATGATTTTCTATATGGTTTCTATTCTATAAGAATAAGAAGTTGTGATATGTAGCACAACAAGCTAATGAAGCTAATGGAACTGACCTTCCTGCACATGCTCAGTGGCATCTTCCTTACACAGAACTATTCTCCAGAGACTGAAAACATGATCACTGTTATTAGTCTTTGGAGTTTCTAAACAAACTTCCTCTCTTTTTCCTACAATGTAAAACTTCAATCACACCATATTACATTATATGACTCTCAAGGCCTGTTTGCTACAATTCATATCCCAGTTGTGTCAAAACTTCAAAATCTCTCCATCTACAGATCTGAATAAATTTTGCTATAACCACAAGTTTAGCAAAACCTCTCTTAATTGTTACGTTCCCATCTCACTTCCCCACACAGGTGCTTACATCCAGCCAGCTGTCCATCATTGTATCAGCCTCTGCCTCGAACGGAGTCTCGCTGCAGTCTGGGAACTTCTTCAGTTGGGACTGGAGCTGCCTGCAAACACCCCTCATCTCTTCCATACGCTCCCCGAGGCCGCTCAGCTCCTCCTTAATATCACTGACCTGCACAAATGTACACATGTGAACTTACAACACACCTGAACACACAGTGATCTTATTCTAGAATATGTCTGCCATCTACTGGTTCATTATAATTACTGTTTATGTGTGTGTGTGTTTGCATTTGTTTAAACTATTGAGACAAAATTTAAAATCTATTTTTTTTATCATGTGTTTGTATATTTGTTGTCTTATATGTATAAATATTTAAATGCTTTTTATTCATGATCTTAAGCTGTTTAAAGCACTTTGCAAAGTTATACTATTATATACAAAACATTTCATAAAAAATGTTTTGTTATTGGGTGGGTCATAGCTTACAGAAGTAAATGTTTAATTTGGAAAGAATTATATTGTAGACGGTGTAAAAATAATTTTGTGGACTCACCTTGGTTATACTTCTCTGCAGGTTGTCCTTGCCCATGTAGGAGGCCTGATCACTGATGGTCTGCTCTGCTCTCTGCATGGTGTTGCTCAGGTGGCTTCGGCAGCTCTGGAACTTCTTCAGCAGCTCCACCAGGACGCTGCACTGCTGCTTCCTGCAGGATGAGGAAGATAACAGAAGGGATTTTAGGGTGATGTACACGTATCCTCTGATGGCCAACAGTGTCTGTCAACCGTCTAAACAAAACTGAATAAAAAACTGACACATAACATCACTGTTTTTAGTAAACACATGATTATGAGGTGGCCAGTGTACTGAACATGCTCCTCCTGTCTAACCTACCTGTCAGTCAAAGTGCTCTGAGTCTCTTCATACTGAGTCTCCAGCTCCTGAAGGGGGTTTTCTTCTCCTTCCTGCCCCTCTTGGAGTTCACGGAGGCTCTGGAGCTCTGAGTTCTGAGCCTGCAGCTGACCCTCCAAATCTGACAGGACACGAAGCCTGAAAAATACAAGATTATTGTTACAAGATCATTTTTGGAATTCAGGCTTTTCTCCTTCACAGAAATGTATTAAGATACTTCTCAGATCAACATTTTAAGAGGTATCTTGTGTGTGCACAACTCTGGTTCACAGTATGACCTTTCACACAACACACTTCAATGTAAAAGATGTAATCAAAAACACAAACAGCAAGGGAAAAGAGTAAACACATTTAAAAAACTTGAAATAAAACCTTAAACCTGAAGAAATCCAATTAAACAATGATATCAAAAGCATAGCAGACACTCAACACACACCTCTGTTGCACAGCAGGCATGGTGGGCTCCTTCAGGCCTCGAGTTTCAATGGTATCCTGCAGCTTCTTCAGCTCCCCCAGCAGCGTCCTCTTCCTCAGGCCCAGGGACTTACTCTGGGTCTCCTTCTTGAGGCTCTTCTGCTGGCCTACCAGCCCACTGTCAGCCTCCTCCAGCTTCCTCAGCAGAGCGCTCACCATGTCCAGGCAGGACGCTGGAACACCATCCCTGGTGACTGTCAGCCTGGCCCCCTGCAGGAGCAGATCCAGCTGAGGCGCCTTGTCTTTCAGACTGTCAATGCTCTGTCTGATCAGACCCAGCTTAGTGCGGCACTCTTGCAGTACCACAGCATCGCTGCATGGGGCACCCTGGACTCCAGAGATGTCTTCATCTACAGTGCGAAGTGACATGAGGAAGCGGTCAAGGGCGCGAGCAGCTGCTTCACTCTTCCGGACCTGCTGTCGGAGCTGATCCAGGCTGGTTTTGTGGGTCCTGACCTCACGGGACAGAGGGAAGCAGTCTCTGGGGTCAAGGTTGCTGGATTCAGGGTCCAGACGGGACAGCTGGTCCAATTCACTCTGGATATTGTCATCAAGTTCCTGAAGCAAAAGGAGTTAAAATACCACATGTGGTAGGGGGGTTTATACATTTTAGTGGCAAAGCTGCTTGAGCTAGAAACAGTGTTAAGATGTGTTCAGACTAAATGCAAAGCAAGTTTTTGCCTGCCTTTAATGGTGCAAATTTAACCACCAGACTGTTTGTGCAGTCTGTTTATTCACTACAGTCAATGAACACTTCAGATTCAGTCTGAACATACCTTTAGTCTTTCTCACAAACTGCAAATAATCAAACACACAAAAAGAACAAGTGCAAATTCATTCTTTAGCTATTAAGGCTGGTAACCTTTATATGAATATCTATAATTGATATTTGCACATGTATTTTTTCACCGGTGCATTTAAAGCATCTCATTTGGTGACCAGAATGGTTTTCCTACTTGTTCACTTTGATAATACAGGCTGCACTCTTCTCAACATTTACTTAATCTGGGCCTCAGGGAGGGGTCCCTAAATATCTATGAATGGATAGATAATTTTTGTGGGACAGATTTGACTAAATTAAACAGAAAAGAAAGGTACTCATGGCTGACAGCAGACCTTGATGTCTTTCAGCATGTTGGTATTGGACAGTGTGAAGGCGGTGATGTCTTTGGGTTGCCTCAAGTAGCGGTCCAGACGATCCGTGAAGTCCACCATGTGGTTCTCAGTGGAGTCGATCTGTCTGAGGGCGGAACCCAGCGAGCTGCCTCTCCTCTGAAGGTTGGACTGTTGGCTGCGCCACTGCTCATTCAGCTCCACCTTCTCCTGCTCCAGACCATTGTTCCCGCTCAATTGGGAACACTGGGAGCAGTGGTTTGCATACTCTGACCACAGAGACTCTGTTTCCTGCCTCAGAAACTGAGAAAGGAGTTCAACTCAAAACTACTAGCATATTATGGGGATTTGTTTGCTTATGAAACAAGAGAGCAAATGTGAACTGTGATATTTAAGTCCCTGATACACGCAAACTTATATTGTACCTGTATTTCCTGGAGCCGTGTGTGCAGGCCTTTAAGAGAGACGGAGTCCGAGGGAACATCTTTGATGCTCTGTTCATTTTTAGCCAGCTGGGCTTGCAGAGTCCTCTTACAATTCTCATATCTGGAGATTTTATAAGTTAAAACAAACAGAGACATTGAATATATTAACCTCCAGACAGGTTTGACAACACTGTGTGTCATGTTAGCTTATCAAGAAGCCTAGACTGCTCTAAATTCAGTTTACCTTTCTAAAACCTCCTTTTTGTTGACTTCTTCCTCTACAGAGGTCTGCTTTTCAACCTCCTTCCTCTCCACAGTGACTGTCTTCACTGTCACTTGAGACACCTAAAGAAGAATAATAGTATGTTATCTGCATGGCGTTGCTCAGTGATCAGCTGGAATCAAGGAAACTGGTAGAAGTTCTAGCATGGTCTGCAAAATTTCCCTGGATGAAAACAGTTTAAACATTTAAATGAATTCTACTTGTTGAGTTTTATCTAGACGGTGCATAGTTTCTAACCTCAGCTGTGACCTGAGGTTTGTCACTTGGTCCTGTAGGCTCCCTTTTGGGGGTCAAATCTTCACCGAAGACAACAGGAATCCTGCAAAAACAGAAATGATAATAATGATTTTAACATTTTATCTGAAGTGCTGCACAAGACAACATCTGTATTTAAAAAGCCATGACAGGAATTGGAACATTTCACAGTTTGAAGGAGTTCATGACCCAGAATTTAACTGAAATGGTTTTCTGTTCTGGTCCATCTTTATCTCCAAACATATATATAAGTGATTTAACCTCAGATTCAGAAAGTACAACTTTTGGGGGGGCTGCTCACTTCTTGCTGTTTTCACTATTTATCATATCTCACCTTGTATCAGGGAGTGGTGCATCTTGGTCTCCGCTGAACTGACGCTGGATGGCAGCCAGTCTCTTCTCGCATTCCCTCAGCTGAGTCTGGGCCAGGCGGTGAGCATCCTCAGGGCTCAGCGTGTCACACAGCTCATTCAAGGCCTCCAGGTGCTGCTCTGCCTGGGCAAGGCTGCCGTCCGCTGAGAAGCAAGCCTGGTGAATGTTGACACAACAAAAACAGTGAGCAAACAGGTACAGTAATAATTACATTTGCAACCAGAGGATTAATAGTATAAATGTCCTACTTTTTTTTTTTCAAAATATTTTACAAAATCTATAGAGACTTACAATATGTTTAACCCATCTGTTTATTTGAATCTAATATTAATAAAATAAATTTAAAAAAATTAAAATAAATTTATTTCTCATTTTTAGTTAAGACAGCTTAACAGGCATACTGCAACATGCAAGCAATCCCCCAGATGGTAGCAGCCAATAGGTGTATAGCACAAATAATAAAAGAATGCTGTTTTTTTCTTTTACTAAAAATGTAATGTCATCTATACTGTGTTGCTTATATTGTATAACTCATGAGAAATTCATTTAAATTAATATATTTGTGTTACTTTGTTGGTTATGACTGGTTGTTTGTCTGTTTTTTCTGTTAAACTACTGTGAAGGCAATAATTTGTCTTTTACGGTACTGTAAAAACACACTCCAATAAAAACAGCAGTCTCTTAGACATGCAACCAGAATGAAGTATCACAATTACCACGTCCCAGTCTCAGAGTCTCCTTTGAGGCATTCAAAGAAGGAGGAAGAAAAAAGTAAGATATGCAAAGCAGATAATTTAGCTGCTTATCTATCCACCAAACCACACCTGCCAAGAGTTCAGCTCTAGTTATTTAGCTACCTGGGCTTGGTTTTGTAATTGGCAGCGTAAATTCATCTCACACTGCAGGGCAACTGTGTTAAAGTGTTTCCTTGTTACTTCAAACCGTAATTGTTGCAAAAAGCCTGAGATCTCAGCTCTCACGGCCTGGGTGATCAAATAAAATGGATTAAGAAAAACCACATGACATGTTAGAACATAGAATTCAATAAAAAATTTAATGACATTAATTCTTTATGTGCATGCTTTATATGCATACAAATAAACAGTTTTCTGGCATTCATATTTCCAAAAAGCTGACAAAGGCAGAAAAATGTTCCAACAGTAGCACATTTGTGGTTTAAAGACATACACAAGCAATTATCTTGCACAGTCAAACCTCAAATAACACAATAAAGCCTCATTAGAATTAACATATGTTACTGCTCCACTCTCAATAGCAATTAAAATACCACGCATTAACACCAACCTCCCATATCAAGTGAGTTTGTGTCCTACCTCCCACTGTGACCTGACAGACTGGGTGAAGAACTCCATGTCACTGAGCTGTGAAGGGGTACAGAAGGCCTCCATGCCCTCGGCTGCTCTCAGGAACTCCTCCAGCAACTCTGGATCCAGGGCCCTTAGAGTCTCCTGAGGGGAAAGGCATATATTTAATGAGCAGATTGGATCCTTGCAAATCGGTTGATTTGTTACAAACAACTGAAATAAGAAAAAAGATAAGTAGTGTGCTCATTTTGGCATATTTTCTGTATTATTTTTGTAAATATTTCCTCTTTAAAAGTTATTACAGCACAGTTTCTCAGTCTATTGCCAGAAATATGCAATGTTCATCTCCTGTGTGTCATATGATTTTTTTTCCAAGAAAGAATAACCAACTATGTGGTTTTAACTGTTACATCATCTGGCAATGGAGAGCATTAAAACAAATATATACTTGAATAAAAATACTACTAGTGGTTAGTAAGACTGATATTACAGAAATTATTATCAGTATTTATGATTACCTCTTTCACTGATGCTTGATCAGCTGATATACGTTTGTCTTTGAAGACATTGATGGCTTCCAGGATGTGCTCCTGCAGGCAGTGCTTGGCCTCCTCAAAGCCGTTCCTGGCCAAAGCTTGGGCCTTGGCGTAAGCCTCTGTGTAGGCCTGGGGAGGTGCCTGGGCCAGGGCCAGAGGTTTGATGCAGAGGTCTGGCGAGTCAGCCTGGGCCTGAGGCAACACATTGACCTGGGAGAGGAGAATGGTTTGCGGCTGTTGAGGTTTGGGTTGCAGAGGAGACTGGGTTTGAGGTGTTGACTGTGGAAGTGGCTGGGTCTGAATGCTGGCTTGTGGGGGTGATTGAGGCTTGGATTGTGGCAGTGACTCAGCATTGGGTTGGGTTGGTGATTGAGCCTCGGGTTGAGCTGGTGATTGAGCCTCGGGTTGTGGTGCTATCTGGGCCTCTGGTTTGGGTTGTGGTGGCGACTCAGCCTCAGGTTTGGTTGGTGACTGATCCTTGGGTTGTGGTGGTAACTGGGACTCAGGTATGGGTTGTGGCAGCTTTTCAGCTTTGGGTTGGGTTGGTGACTGAACCTTAGGTTCAGTTGGTGATTTAACTTCAGGTTGTAGTGCTAATGGGACCAATTGTTTGGGCTGTGGCTGTGATTCAGCTTTAGATTGAGTTGGTGCCTGAATTTCCAGCTGTGGTTGTAGCTGGGCCTGAGGTTTGGTTTGTGGAGGTGCCTGCTGGAACTGAGGCTTGAGCTGAGGCTGCTGAGTCTGGGCCTGAAGATTTGATTGTACAGATGGCTGTGTCTGAATGTATGTTTGGGACTGAGCCTGCAGCTGAGGTTGGAGCTGGAGCTGTGCAGGACGCTGAGGATGGTGTGGTGTTTGTGATTGAGGAGGTATTTGAACTTGGATATGAGGCTGAGGGTGACGCTGAGTTTGGGACTGATGCTCAACCTGTGAATATTGCTGGGCCTGGGGATAAGGCTGGGGCTGGAGATGTGGTGGAGCCTGCATCCAGGTCTGTTGCTGAACTTGGCCTTTTTGTGTCTGGATATGAGCCATATTATAAGCGCTCATCTGAGGCTGTTGTTGCATGGGACTCTGGGGCCTCATTTGGGTTTGTGCTTGAGCCCAAAGTTGGGTTTGTGTTTGTTGCTGCAACTGAGGCTGAGTATATGATGGCCCCATGTGAGAATACCCAGGGGGCCCCATTTGAGGTCCTTGCTGGGGCCTAACTTGGCCCCACTGTGGCACAGCCTGAGCTGTTGGATAACCCTGAGACTGTGGAGCTTGAGATGGAGAGTGAGCCTGGGAGTAACCCGGTGGGTAGAGCTGGGGTTGTGCCGTAGCCTGTGGACGCTGGATAGGCATTGGGGATGAGGTTCTGACTTGAGTCCAAGCCTGCAGTTGGCCCTGGGACACATGGCCTGGGTGCTGGGCTGCGGGCTGAGGATGTGTTTGATACTGAGTCATAGGATGAGAATGATGCTGAGGCTGGACAACAGGTCGAGCTTGGGTTTGATGTTGAGTCAAAGTTTGGGTACGACTTGTTTGGGCCATTGGCTGGGCAAGGGTTTGAGACTGGGCAGTTGGAACTTGGGATTTAGCCATTGGTTGAGTATGCATTAGAGGCTGTGTCATTTGTTGAACATTGGTATGAGGCTGGGGCATACGCTGAACATGGGTTTGAGCCTGGGACATGGACTGAGCATGCATTTGAGGCTGGGTATTTGGCTGAGGATAGGTTTGACCCCGGACCATTGACTGAGGATGAGTCTGAACCTGGGCCATGGACTGAGGTTGGCTTTGAGAATGCAAGATTGACTGAGCATGAGTTTGAGGATCAGCCATCACTTGGACATGGGTTTGAGCCATCGTTATTGACTGAGTGTGAGTTTTGGCCTGAGTTTGTATAGGTGGCTTTGGGGAGGGTGGTCTGACAGGGGCCCATGACTGTGGATGACTACGAAGCTGAATGTGGGATGGCAAAGGAGGCTGAATTTGGCTCTGCATTGGAGATGAAGGTCTGACTTGAGCCCATGCCTGCGCTTGAGCCACAGCTTGGCCAGGGGCAATAGCTTGGAGCTGACCCTGTGGCTGCATAGACAGCTGAGGCCCAGCTGGGATGCGTGTCTGTGACTGAACTGGACCTTGGGGCTGGAACTGTGGCTGTGGCTGTGTCTGGGTCGATAACTGTGTAATCACAGGGCCATGGGCCTGTGGAGGAACTTGTGTCTGTGATTGACCTTGGCTCACTGTGGTTTGTGACATGGTCTTCAGTTGTTGCTGACTGTCTGTAGTGGTGTGGGACACACTTGTGGACTGCACTTGCACTTGACTTTGAGCCTTTGTTTGTGGGTGAGGCTGAACCATAGTTGCAGTCTGGGATTTAGCCTTTGTGTCTGAATCTTGTTGTTCCTGTTTTACAACAGGCGGTGGTTGTTTTTGTTGTTCCTGTACTTGTTGATGCTGCAGCAATTCTTCCTGTTGCTTTTGCTGTTGTTTTGGAAGTTGTTTTTGCTGCTGCTCTAGATTTTTAGGCTTCTGTGTTTGTGTTTGTTGCTTCTTTTGCTGTTTTTGTGGTTGTTTAGGAGCCTTAGCATGTGCCTCAGGCTGTGTAGTCTGGACTGGTTTCTGAGTGGAGTCCTGGTCTGCCTTTGGAGCTGGAGTTTTATGCTCTCCTGAGCCTTGTTTCTGAAGCCAGGGCCGGTTCTTCATGGCCTGAGCCTTTCTGCTTTGAAGCTCTTTGGTGCTCAGAGGTTTCTTTGCTGCTGGTTGTTGGGGTGAAGTCTGCATGTGGGTCTCAGGTGTCTGTTTAACTTGTGTTTCAACCTGTATATGTGTGACCACATGCTCTTGAGCTTGATACTGATGCATTTCTACCTGATGTTGCTCCACCTGTTCTTGTTCTTGCTTCTGCTGCTGTTGTGGTTGTTTAGGCATCAGTTCCTGCACTACTTCTTGTGGTGGCTTCTGTTTGGGTTTTTGGTGTTTTAGCTCGTTTTCCATTTGTGTGTCAAGTTGTTCTTGCTGCTGCAGCTG
This sequence comes from Thunnus thynnus, assembly GCF_963924715.1. Classification (NCBI taxonomy): domain Eukaryota; kingdom Metazoa; phylum Chordata; class Actinopteri; order Scombriformes; family Scombridae; genus Thunnus; species Thunnus thynnus. The sequence goes on along the minus strand of NC_089532.1, from coordinate 3,425,100 downwards.
TTGTTGCTGTATCAATACTTGCTCCTTAGTCTCGGCAGTAGTCACTGTGTAGGCCTCAGCCTGGCCTTCTGGAGGCGACTTTGTCCTAGTCTGCGTCACAGCTTGTGCATAGCTATATGGCAATGGAGGAGAAGTCATTTGTTCTTCTCTGTATTCCTGCACCACTATCTTTGGCACAATAGTTTCCTGATATTGATGAGAAACTACTTGTGTTTCGGGCTCCTGAGTTGGCTCCATGGTGTCCGGCTCTCTCAGATGTTGAGGTTTGTCTTTAGCCTTGATAAAGATTTTTGATGGAGGTCCTTCCGGGGGGCTTCTACTTCTGTCTCTTCTGGCTCCTATGCTGCTCAGCATACCTACTGCTTCCTGAAATTGGAATAATTGACATTACAAAAACTGACCTCGTGATATATTGTATTACATGACAATAAGTGTTGACAGATTGGCATAAATGGAGCGTGACTTGATTCATGGAGGAGCTATGATTGTTTTAAGCCTCTGTTCCTAAAAATGTCTTTGAATGGACCAGATGAAGGAATGAGGATGAAAACAAACCCCCTTAACTTTTCTCGTTTCCTATTGGCTCAAGAACAGAACATGTCAAACTCAGTGGTTAGTCAATAATAAAAAGATAACTGGCCTGTGACTGAGCAACAGCAGCTCGCACTCGGTCCTGCATGGCGGATGCATGGAGGTACTGGATGGGAGAGCTCTTCTGATTTGTCATCACCATCACCTGAAGGTCCTGCTCCTCTGTCACAACTTGACCCTCCAGCTGTAGTCCACGGGAAATCAGGACCTGCAGGAATAAATAGTGTCTAATACCTATTGACAATTCCCCAAATAAGCATTCTGGTTTCTTTATGAAATAAGCTTGTTACTGAAGCTGTAATTCTTTCACAATAACCGCAATTTGGATATACAGTCACATCACAACAGTCTCCCTTTTCTGTGGATCATCTCACCCTGGCTCTTGGGTCCTGGCCCTGCTGCTGTCGCTCTGCCGCCCTCAGCAGCTGGTAGAGCTCCCTGGCTTCTCTCTCCCAGTGCAGAAGTTCAGCCAAGCGACTGTCCAGGCCCGACACACTGTGCTGCAGCTCTGCACACACCTGTTCTGCCTCACACAGGGTCTGCATTACCTGGCAACAACAAGAACATGGATGGTAACAAACAGGCAAACTTACATGCACAATGCAACAATTACATACTGTATGAATTACCATATAAGCCTGAATATAAGAATTTCTGGAAAATTACTTGAGGGTCGTCTTATATTCGAGAACAAGACAATTACATGTTCACATTATTAGATATTTGTTTTGAATGGAGAGAGTACCAGTGTTGCATTGTGGGTTGTAGCCTTCAGTTTGCTTGGCTAACAAGTGTCCTCAGGTCCATTTATAATGAGTCTGTTAGAGTTAACTGGCTCTAGAAATGTTTCGTTAGACCACTGTCACTTGCAGGAGTTCCTGATACCTCGTGTAATGTGCTTTGGAAATACATTTATGAGTGAAAATGAAAAAGTCCAAAGCATCTTCTGACGTCTTTACTTCGGAAACAGACCATGGGCTGAATCCTCTATCAAGCAGCCAAGAATTAGTGCTGTCACAGATGACGAGGAGCTCAAAAAGACAAAAACGCAGTCTGAGGAATAACTACAGATAACTACTGGAGAAAAAGATTTTGACAGTTTCCATGAGACTGACAGGAAAGAATGTGAATATGTAACTGATAGACAAGCCACACAAATGTGGGATTTACATTCTGCTTTAATAGTTTTATTTCACTTTAATGAGGGAAAAGGATTCAAGGACGAGGACTCTTTTCTTCTTGGATTAATAGTACGTCAGGGAAAATTTCCCATTAGGACTAGTGTGAAAATGTTTCGCAACTTCAAAAAGTCTTTTGTAAAAGACATGTGTTGGAAAAGGGAGTTTGTCTTATGTTTGGTAGATATTTTATGAAGAGAATAAAAAAGGAAGGAAATGTCCATACTTCAGGTATAGCTAGCTTCAGTCTCTGTAATTGATCCATTGGGCATTCTGGGGAGGGAGCCAGAGCCTCCATATCCACTTCTTTTATCTTCCTCATTATAAACTGAAGGGCAAAAAGCAAACAGTTAACACAAGAGAAACATATCTGGAGATTTAAAGTAATATGGTTGTAACAGTGTATAAGATGATCACTCAACACTTGACAGGCTAATTGATTAATCTTGTAACTAATCTTCTAATACCATACAAAATTACCATTTGAATCAGTACTTTATGTCATAAGTATCATAAGCATGAAAAGAGACTCCACTATGTGAATACAGGACTGTTTGTTGCTTTTTCCTCTGAAATTCCCTTAAAATTGTACATTTAATGTTTATGTTCTGCTTAGAGCTGAGTCAAAGTCACAAGTTGAGAGAGCTAAAAGTTCAGAACAGTTCAGTCAACGTGTGATTTATTCATCCATTAGTCCTACCTGTATTCTTTTCCTGTAGGTACGTAGAGGACCTGCCATCGTCTCCAGAGGCTCTTTGAGAATAAGAGTGGCTTCTCTGATTATAGCCTGTAGGTCCTCAGGTCTGGCCTGGGCGTCAGCACTGGGCTCAGCCACACTATCCTGGAAAAAGCACAAGCAAAGAGGTTAAATAACAAAAAGATTACAAAACTCCCCCCCAACAATGAGACAAACAACAAAAGCTTGTAAAAAAGTAACAACTTGCTTTTACTAGAAATGTGTTTGGACTGATTTTAAAGATAAAATCATAGTTTGTGTGTTTATCAGATGTACTCCCAGGATTTTAATGGGCCTGTATTTAATACCACAGTGTGCACAATACAGCTGTCCATTATGCAACCTGAGAAAACAATGAAACGGCATGATGAAGGCCATGCACTTATAATTGCCTCCACACAAACTGTAAAGTCAACTCGAAGCCACTCCTTAATATTACAGCTTGGGAATAATTATAACAATGGGACGATCATGGCTTCAATTCCAATCATCTGAGAGATAAAATTACCCAAATCCTGTCACCTGCCCCCTTATAAAAACAGGAGAAACTAGGCCAACACATTAGGACAACAAAGACGCTCGTCCTGATAAAGACAAAGCCCTGCAGAGAGTTAAATATAGGAGAACAGTATAAACTGTAGATAAATACTTCTTCATCTATACTTCATATTTAATTGATTTTGTTTTACCTCTATGATTTTATCCCTTTTCCAGAATTCTCTTTTACTCTTTTACCATGTCTTAACTGATATTTATCCCGTTTTAATGCGTATGTATGTGAATGAATGTACACATACATGTATGTATGTGTGTGTATATCTGTATGTATATATATATATATCTATGTGTATGTGCATTTTATGTCATGAAAGGTGCTCTATAAATAAAGCTTATTATTGTTATTATTATTATCTGCAGAGCATTCATGTCAATGATAAAACACCAAGTCCTTAATGTGCACTATTTACTGGTTCCCAGCTTCTCAAAAGTGCAAATTGGTTGCATTTCTGTTTTTTATTATTGTTTGTATTACTGTTTTTTTTGTTTTGGACAATTGAGGACTGTTGGTTGGACAAAATAAGTAATGTGAAGACCTCGGACTCATGAGGTGCCTTTCTGTTACTATTTTTTTGACATGTTACAGAGTAAACGATTGAAAATGGTAAGTGATAGATGTGACATTTAAATAATCATAATTACAATCATTATTTGCAGCCTTATTTCATGTACATTAATTCTGCATCTCATAATTCTTGTGGCCAATAGCAGTATGTTCAACCTACAGTCAGTCTATTGATCTATCTATGAATCCTCTGATTAACAATGATTACACAATATTTTTACATTTTCATAAATAGAATTAGTGGCTTGTTTAGAAAAATAACTGGGTATTTATGATGATAACAATACTTATCATGGATGAGACATTAACAGTAAAGATGTCAGCAAAAATTATCGGCATTGATCAAAGAACATATGATTCGCTGTTTTTCCTCGTTTGGTAACTTACAAACGTGTGTCTCTTGACGAACTCGGCCCACTGCATGTTAAGTCTGCACAGCTCCTCCGCCAGACTCCTGCTGGTCTGAGGGTCGGTCGACTCCATCAGGAAGTTACCCATCTCGTTCAGATGAGCCTGCCGGGAGCCCCACTCAGCCAGAGACTCAGACGTTACCTTCATTAAAACATGAAAAATAAAAGTCTTAATCAAGAGACAGGGAAAAGTGATTATATGTTATTGATATATAATAATGTATTGATTTTCTGATATATTTTAGCAGAGGTTTTAGCATACATCTACACAAACATTCCTCCAATCACAGAACTGCTCTGGAGGCAGGAATAATCTCATTAGATTAGTTAAGTTTCAGTCAGCGGAGCCTAGCTGATGTCATCTTTTACTTTGACCAGATTTCCTCCTTTTTTCAGTTTCAAAATTGTTTTATTTTCCTTTTTTTGGTTATTCATAACAATTGGGTCAATGACATTATCTCTGCCACAAGATTAAGCTTCCCTGCCCTGGACCCCCACTTTTCCCAGCTTCCAGTCCAAGCTCCAGCCCTAGTTTCCAGGCTACCTCTTCAGCCCCAGGTTCCCGACCTTCCAGTACAAGGCTGAGGCTCAACTCCTGGTTCCCAGCTTTCAGCCTAAGCTCCAGCCCCAGTTTCCTAGGTGTCTGCCCAAGCTTCCCAAGGCCTGCATTCCCTTTCCCCAGCCTTTAAAATAAATACTTTATTCTTATTCTATCCCTGTCTCCTTGCTGCTCCGCCCAACACAACATAAATAAAATAAAAGATCAGCTTTGTGCAGAGCGCCAGTGATGACACGAGTAAAGATAACCACCATTACCACGGCGTTCGTGTCCTCTATGACTGCACTGTTTATAGAGGACATGTTTATAATACCTCTGGTCTGTGGCCGTGGCTGTGTGTTGCAGAGCCCTGCTCCATCCATGCCTGCATGGAGCTGAGGCAGTCGCTGTAGGAGTCCCAGGTGGACAGCACCCGTCCCATAGAGCTCTTGGCTGCAGTTACCTCCTCCAAAACCGTGGCCGTGTCCTCCTGCAGCTGCTTCACCTGCTGACTGACGTGGCGGTAGTCTGCAGCTAAAGAGCACAGAGACAAACAAGTCAGTCAATCTGTAAACTGGGCCTGATCGCTCGAAGTGAAGTGTCAATCCAGCTGCAAGGAGCAAAACAGATGTTGTCTGCTCCGTTCACAGTTAAGGAAAAAGTGCTGAACGGCAACATTCTTTAATCAGTTGGACGAAAAGGAGTCAAACTGAAGGAATTTTATACATCAGTCATGCAGTCCCAGAACACTTACCGAGAGCAGATTTGCTTGAATATTTCTCAGAATCCTGCTTCAACTTATGAAGGGCTGCATCCAACATAGAAGGCAGCTCCTGCGTGTTTACCAGCTCCTGTGAAATGACAAAATTATGAAAAAAATGAGAGATGACTTTGCTTTTCTTGTATCATTCCACTAAAGAATGTAAAATACATCAAAATAGTTTATTTGATGTATGGTGGCTGTTTTCCTCCTCAGCTGTCAGATGGTAAATGCACAACTTCCTAATACTGTTGTAAGCATTAGTATGTTTAGCATTACAATTAGCACCTTGGCTTTATTAATGCTAGCATGGCACATATACTTACCTCAAAGCTAAACATGCTAACTTTAGTGTGTACTGTTACAGTAGTTTTTTTGTCAGTTTTTGAGGCATCCTTACATGAACTGTGGGAAATATTTGACAAGTTGAAATATTGACCTCATAGTTGGCGTTAAAGGTAAAGTCAGGGCATCTCCAAAGTCATTTGGATTCATCCTCTGGGGTTCGTCAATGTCTGTACCAAATCTCCATGATACAATTATACTTTCCCCTCTATCTATTAGTATACTTTTACCCAAAATATATCATATAATGTGTAAAAGGCCAATATATTACTTCCTTTAAACTACTCCCATTATTAAGATGGCAAATCTGTACAAATACTCACATGCCATTCCTGCAGCAGCACCCTGACAGCCTCTGGGGATATATAAGGCCTCTTCCAGACCCGGAGCTTGGTCCTGATCTGCCCCAACAGATCCAAAACGGTGTGGCGTTGCTCTCGGTACTCCAGCTTGATCCCGTGGTACTTAGCGGTCACTCTTACACTGGTGAACCTGGTGAAGAAAGGTTGAGACAGTGAGATAATCTTTGAAGAACTGCAAAAAAAAAAAAAAAAAAGACTGATAAAAAATGGACAGAAATTGGACAGAAGCAGGGAAACTGTGAAAGTGAGATGAAAAAAAAAAGTCCTTAAGGAATTGAAAAAAATAGACTCCACTTAAGAAAGACAACAAACTTCCTGCTGAACAACTTGAAATGTAATCATATGTATAATGACATAAATGTGGCCTGGAAATCTCATCACATTTCCATGATTCATGGCTTAAATATAACAGCATAATCACCAGTGTAAAAGTTAATTTTGCTTTTCTTGGATCATTTTGTTCATGTGTCATTCAACCGAAACACGTTTGTGTCTTGCGCTGTAACTGTTGCAGATGTTTTTATCAGCATTTGAACAACAGCTTTGATTATCTCCAGCTGAAGGTCATGACATTAGATGTATTTCTAGAACATTTAACTTCATGCACAGTAGATACGATTTCACACATGTGCACAAATACTGTACAAGAACACACACAGTCCACCTCCTGGGAAGAAGAAACCCTCACCTCCTCTTCAGCTCATCCATCTTGTCCGTAGGAACCAGCATGTTTCCGTACTCGTCCAGGTTCTGGAAGGCCTGGAAGGTCTTCAGCTGCTGGGGCATCTCCTCCAGGCAAACCTGCAGCACACAGCAGTGAGCACATTCACATGCATATCCAACAAAAGTCTGTATTTTAACACCTTACAAGGAGCATTTTTATTCCAGATACAGCCTCATTCCCCAGTTTAAAAGCATTTTTTGTTCTTTAATGTGAAGAATCCTGCCTGAGGTGGGTTTTCTGAGGAAGAAGAACAGTTTAAACCACTTTAATAGTTTATGGTTGAATGAAGTAAATACTCACTTTGAGTAGTTCCTGTTTCTCTCTGGCTTCGTCAGCAGCCCGGCCGTGGTCCTGAGGGTCACCCTGCTCCTCAGTCAGAACCCCCTCCGCTCTCAACAGCCAGCGAGCCACCGTGTCCAGGGGGGCTGGGAGACTCATATCTAACTCGATTCTGTATTCACGTAGCTACATTAAAAAAAAAAAAAGACAGAAAGAAAGTCAAGTTAATGCATTTTATTACAAGGAAACTCACTGTTTTACATTAAACTGCAAACAGCTACAAGTAATGTGTAAAGAAGCATATAACAGAGAGGTAGATCCATTTTTAAAGCTAGTGTTTGTTTTTTATATTCATTGTTACACTAAAACAAACCAGACTCAACCGTACGAAAGAAGCTGAAATGTAGAGCATACAGCTTCAAAATGTTTACTTTCTGTACATTTTTTTAAGGATGGATAGGATCAGAGATTTGAGTGGAACTGACCTTTTCCGTCAGGGTGTCCCACGCCTCCCTGAGCGCCCGCTGCTCCTCGCTCAGTTTCGAAGTTCGTCTCATCGCCGTCAGCAAAGGCATGATGGGACGTCGCTGCTCGTTGAAGGACACCAGAAACGTCTGAAACACCTGAGAGACAGAAAAAATCATCGAAGTCGCTTAAACAGCAAAAACAAACGAAGGATTCAAATTTATACAACAAAGTTCTGAGAAACCAACCAACATATTGATAACACAACAAGCACAACATTAAACATTAAGTAGAAATAAGCTAACATTAGCATTAGCAATAAAGACTGGAGATACTTAATGTATCTTGATGGGAACCTACACTGTATCTCTCGGAGTAGCTCTCTCCCTCCGTGGAGTCCCATCCCTCCAGCAGCTCATCGTAGGCCTGAACCAGCCAGCATGTCACTTCCTGTGCCTTGCGATCAGGTGTCACCTGGCAACGTAGAGCGATGTTGCATCATTTGTCAGTATTTGTTGTGATAAGATACTGTATATGTAGTTTGATTTAGATAGATAGATAGATCTTGCCTGCACATTAAAGGCCTTATATATATATTATGACAATTACTCTGCTCTAATGCAATCGAAGAACACCTGTAGTCCCTCAACCATGTGATCAAGCAAGCAGAAAGCCTTTATCCGTCTTCTCTGAACCCATGAAAACAGCATAACAGTGGTCCTATATTATCATCTTTGACATCTGAGACAAACTAGATGGCAACCGAATGAACACGCTGTGAAAAAAGGGCTTATTTACATGCATAATATTATATTTAGTGCTAAAAATGATGTTCACAAAGGCGATACAGACTAATCGAAATGTTTTCCCACAAGGCACCGACTCCAGTCATGAGATATTTTACACAAGAGAGTGGTGTGCCAAATTCTTTCTAGTTTTGTGAGTAAGCCTGTGCACAGAGGAAAACCCAGCAATTACTGAGGTTTGTTTTGGCTACAAGGTGTTTTTATCCTTAAGAGGATGGGAACATGTGCACAGCCTCCTTTTATCCTCCTCCCACTGTAAACTGCAACGTTATGTGTTGTTGTATGTGCACACCATATAAAGAATACCATGTGTAGCGGCAAGATCCAGGACTTTTAGATGTATTTTTCAGATTTCTTTCTCAAATTTGAACAAAACTCCTCATTTTGCAGAACTTCTGTGCAACAAATCTATGCACAGACACAGCAGAGCAGGGTTCTTCCCAAGTTATGAAATAACACCGACACGAAATCTCAAATGTCTACAGCAGCCACGTCTAAACTCGCTGATATCTCGTCAGAAACCTGAGCTGACCATGACTGATCCGTCATGAGTTCTGTGACAGGCGACAGCAGCAGGATCTCAGTGGAAGGAATTGCTGCACTGCAGAGTCGCCCCGTGAAGCGTTTTATTCATCTCATGGGAGGCAGAGAAACACACCCTCCCTGTGGCTTTGGATCCGTTCCCAGAAAACAAGGCAAACTAGTCCAATTCTGCGTGATCAGTCTTGCTGTTTTAACCACCATGTGATTTGAAGTTAATCTTGGCTTTTAGCGGCTGGATTTTTGCTTGAAGTAGCTGCAGCGCCATGTCTTTATGAGATATAATCTTCAACAATAAAAATAAATAGTCATTTGTGGGTGCTATAAAGGTTTTGGTGTGGCTGATTTACGCTGTGTGACACGGCAGTAATGATGCTGCCAAATCCAAACTAGCAAGCCAGAGGATTTCCAAACACACGGCATGAGCTGAGAAAAACATCCGTTCGTTTTGAAGGCACCGGCTACGACTACGGAACCAGCACAATAATTTACCGACGATCGACACGGAACGGGATTCCTGCACCAGTAGTCCACAGGCTGCTGGTCTGGACTGGTTTTCAGCGGAGATAGTGGTTTGTTCTATTGGTACGGGACGGCTCTCTGGAATTTATTGCCATACTTGTAGATTGCCGGTCTTGTAGACTAAGAACCAGACATTTTTTCACCATCACATCAGGCATTTTTGTGCCGTTAAATGGGACATATTTACCAGACATTTTGACCATCAGGTTGGGTATTTTAGTGCAATTAAACAGGACATTTTAGGGCATTTTATTGTCTTAACCCTAACCCTAACACCCCAACCATGATCTTTCTCTAACCCTAACCAAGTGTTTTTTGTGCCTAAACTTAACCATTTTAACCTAAAAAATCACCTCCAAGCAAAAATGTTCTTCTGTTTTGAAACTATTTGAATTTGATCATGTGATCTTGCCTTATAATATTGTACCAACAATAAACAGACTATTGACATGGAGGAATCCGTACCAGTAGCCACCTCCTAATTTTAAAGCATTACAGCAGCGGTAGGGCGTTGTGGAACTGATGAACTCACGCAAACATTTTGGGAAATAAAATGCTTATTTGCTTACTGAGACTAGCTGTTTCCCCCTATTTTTAGTCTTTGTGTTAAGCCAACATATCATTAAGAGGTGCTACTAAGACTTCACGGGGAGATTTATGCTGTCATCACTTATTATTGAGTCTAGAGTGTGCTGGAGTAACAGGAAGGTTAGTAGGTGGATGAAAGGTGAGACACAAATCGGAAGTGGATCGTGAGGGTCAGGTCTACCTGTCGCAGAGGTGAAGCGGAAACAGCAGGAGTGTAGTGAACAGGCAAGTTGATAGGAGAAGGAGATTGAGAAGGAGTCAGGTATTGTGTCTGTGAGGAGGAAAAAAGGGGAAGGAAAGAGAGGAGAGGAGAGGAGGCCACAAAGGAGAGAAATCCCAACCCAAAAACAAAATATTTTAGTGGAAAGATACAATACAATTTGGATAAAACACATAAAATACTGAATTTACAAAATATCATCTAAAAGCTGTACCCACCAAACACAATTAACCCTGCGTAATTAATCAGAGGCTAATATCAACCTCTCATAAATAACTGTATCTGCATAAATACTGGCCAGTTTGCAAACTCCATCAAAAAGTGCATCTGGGGTAAGAAACAGTTATCATTATATATACTACATTACAAAGCAGACTCCAGTGTTTACAAGACTGTTTGCACCACATGAGTTATGAAATAATAGTTAAGAATAATACATTTATTGTTCTACTGGAAAATACCCTGCCTCTGGTTTATGTTCTTTACAACAAGCCTTTGATGACTTAGTTTAAAGGATCCCAACTAAACATCTGTACACATAACACACACATATATATATATATATATATATATATATATATATATACATATATATATATATTCATCTTTAAACTCAAAAATTGATCTTGGCAACAGCTTCAAAAGTGTCAATCAGACTGAAGCAAACACACAGATTGGAGAAGTTAAAAGAAAAGAAACAGTTCAGCACTGATTTGGTCATTTGCGGATATAAAACATGAAGGTGTCTATATTAAAACTGGGGAAAATTGTTATTTTAACAGTATTTCAATGACTACATTTCAGTCTAGTTAGGACCTGTTTCACTTTGAAATATAGTCACAAAAATTCATATTTAATATGTAACTCAGGAGTCTAAAAATCTCACTTTTCGAACTATTTTTGTCTAGTTTTTAACCTTCATTCCTCTTGTTGACTCTGCACAGCTGAAGGCTTTATCGCTACCTGCTGGCACGGCGTGTTTCTTTAATTGTTTGTAGTCATTGTTGGGTTCTCGTGTGTGCAGAGATATTTAATAAAGTCACACAAATTCTTTTTAAAAAATGGAGAAGGGAAATATCCGTTTACATGTGGTCAAGTGACATTAAAACTTTCCTGCAAGCGTTGCAGCAATGTGAAATGGTGCAATATATTGCTCAGCGTTTGAATAGAATATGATACTGACCTGCATTTCTTCCTCGAGCACCGGCTGGTCTCTGGAGTACTGCAGGAACTGGGCCACGTACGTCATGATGGACTTCTCATCGGGGTCTCGGACATCCACATCTGCATCGACATCACAATCCTCCATGATCAGTCTCTACACTACTGCCGAAAGCTTTAGACTAACATAATCAGTAATCTTCCTCCTGCTCTCCTCAAGTTTGATATTAAAACCGGAGATATAAAGGTGTTACTTGTCTGTCTTTATGGCATCCGGCTGATAAAAATTAATAAGCTAACAGGCAGAGCGAAGTGAAACAAGCGAGGGTTTTATCTAAGACTGAAGCAAAACAACCAGCGAGCGAGTCAGCAGACTGTCAGATCGTCATCCCACCCGCCCTCAGGCTCGCTGGGCATGGTTCAGTCACAACACTGATCTGCACACATTAACAAAGATTCACATGGCACCACATCAATTACCGATACACAAGCAGGTCATTGAGAAAAGTGGGAATATTTGGAGAAAGATTGTTTTGGGGGGGGGGGTGGGGGGAGGCCCTAGACCTAAGAGAAGCATGTTGAGATCATCTCAGGAATGAGCAAAAGACTTCAACAGAGCTCACGTGGAAATAAGTAGAACTAAGGAAGTTCAAGTGAAGTAAACAGAGTGTGGAAGACAAGACTCATAAATCTAAAATAAAACGTGCAACACATGTACATGCCGTGTGAGTCTGCGTTTTTTAAAACTCAGACGGTTTCTGCATCAGCATCATCTTGACAAATTGCGAGGAGAATGAAAAAACAAGTCGCAATGAGTCGACAATCTAAAGAAGAAGAAACGACCGATGATGATAAAAATGGAAATGTGTTTTACAGATGTTTGATAAAAAAAAGTGCAAATATATAAAAATGTATTTAATCTGCAGAAACAGTACGTAAGCGTTTCATTTTCAGTCTTTCAGCTCTCATATTCATCACTAGAGCTGCAATGATTAGTCGATTTAAATGATATGTTTACTATTTTGATGATCGATTAATCGTTTGGAGTCATTTTTTAAGAAAAAAACAACTAAATTCCAGCTTCTCAAATAACAGAAGAGAATATTTAAAAATATAGAATATTTTCTGGTTTCTTTATTCCTCTATGACAGCAAACTGAATATTGATTAAATGAGAAAATAATCAACAGATTCATCGATACTAAATAATAATTACAATTATTTTGAGGACACTGGCCTCTAGTTTCAAAGCGTTATGGTCGTCCCTGTATCTGATATCATGAACCAAACCATAACTTTGAAAATAAGCCGCCCTCCGATTAACCCCAGTCCTTCCTGCCGTCCCAGTCACCTGACTCTGACCTGTTCCCCGTTCACTCCTTAGCTCCCGTATAGTTTTCCAGCCTGTGTTCCCGTCCGTCCTGACCGTCAAAAACAAGAACGAACTCTCCGGAATAGTCAAACTCGGCACAACAACACTTGCTTAAATGTGAGATTAGCTATTGATCTTTGTATTTCTCTGTCATGAAAGCAATAGGTAATATGTAATAAAAAATGTGTGCACATGGGAAACACTTATGGGGATTTATAACTGGTATGGTTCAGTGACAATGAGCTTAACATGCAAGACAGACAGTATTTTAAACTATTCCTACATCTATGTATCAGTTATGCATTTATGTCTCTTATTAACATACAGTAGCTTCAGCTAAACATTGACTTTAACATATGTTATTCTTTAGTGTAAGAAGAGTATTGAAAACACCCAGCTGTGTGTGTGTGTTACCAGCACGAACATGAGAACACACACACACACACCGCTGCAGCCTTTATCTGCCGTTACCATCAGTTTAGCACAAACAAGAGGCTTTGATTAGTGTTTCTCTACTAAATAACTTCACTGCAGCTGCTCTGAACAAAGAGCTGTGATAAATGTTGCGAATAATCACATGAAAACAGTGAGAATTACATCACTGTACAAACATATTTATCAGATTTAGGACTAAATGAGAAATCTGAATGAAAAAGGTCAGATTATTGTTTTCGTTGTCATGAAATATTGATCTGAATGATAGGAGGAATAGATTTGGGACACAGTTTAATTAAAGTTCAACATTTTCCCACTAAAGCTGCATCAACAACACAAAATCAAAGAACAAAATAAAACATCTCCTGCTGTGATAAACTGGTGTTCGGACTAACTATCCGTAGTAAAGCTCAGTCACTCACCGGCAGGATCCAGCAGTCTGGGGATCTTCAGCTCTTGCTCCGCGATGCGAAAGGCCTCCTCCAGGTTCTGCCTGTTGCTTCTGGTTCTGGCTTTGGACAGATCCACCAGGTCGGATCGCAGAGCGTATAAGATGGCCAGAAAGACGACTCCGCTCCTCCAGCTCGCCTTGAAGTCTTTCACGTTTATCGAACAGCCGGCTCTGAGAGGGAAGAACCGTTTTATTATTATTATTATAATACTAAAAGTTAATATATCAAACGCTGCTGTCTGGAACAAAGTTTTTTTTCTATAGAAATTCAGACGTTCAAATCAAATACACAAGGGCTTTAAGATCAACGACTAAAACAGACAAGCAGAAATAGCAAAATACATAAGAATACAATGAACAATCATAAAGACAATAGAACAATATTAAGGTAAAAACCACATGGATAAAACATAGTGGATGAAATGGGGTATACTGATATGTGCTTGATATATTTTCAGTTTTAAAAATAAAGGTGTTTCCTTAAAGGAGCTCCCTCTGTGCTCTAGAAATAAACAGCGTGCCATATTTAAATTCACATAACCTCGGCGTCATTGGACACGAAGGCAGCTTTAAAAAAGCTATTTTAAAATGAATTATGAGCTTTTATATATATATATATACATATATATATGTATATATATATATATACTGTAAAACACAGCAAATGGCAGTAAATGAACACAACAGCAATTTGATATTTTATAAATAGATGCAGGATTTAAATATGTGACAAAATCACTATTTCTATTGAAATACTATGAAAGCCCATGTGTATAGGAGTCTATTATAGAGCAAAGCATCTTGAACTCCAATATCTAAGTAAAGCCCTGATCAGTTTTTGGATTTAAGTCCAGACATGGGAATATCAGAGAGGTCCCTGTGTGAGGATATATCACTCCTTACATCATGCTTGGCCTCTATTAGAGCTTCCTCTGCTTTAACAAGCTGGTATATATCAACGCGTCCCTACATGAACCCTACGCAACGCATGTAGACGCGTGTTTCGCTCCATCGGGTACTTACTTGTGGCACTGCTCCCGGACCCAGAGCATGAGGGCCTTCTTGGCAGAAACCCTGAAGCGGTTGTGCAGCGGCGAGCCTCTGGGAGGAGTGGGGCTGCTGCTGGCCGAGCGGCTCGACAGGGTGGAGCGAGAGTCCAGACTGGCCAGAGACTCCATGGAAGACTGACGGGAGCTGAACGACAGACTGCTGGCCAACTCCTCGATCTGAAGAAACCATCAACACACAGTTTCTGGTTAGCATTTATGTTTGGAAACTGTGTGAAAAGGTCGAAAGGTGTCAAACGACGAATAATCTCCAAAAGATAAAGGAAGGACGAGTACTTCTAATGCACAAAATAAGAAGCTTAAAATAGCAAAAATTACATCTAAAACCTGCTGGACACCACTGGTTCACACACATTATATTTCTGAGATGTTTTAATAAATGTGCATATTTCCTGCATCATAAGAGATTTCTCTCTTGCTCTAATTTGCTAAACAGCATGAAACTTTTTTTTATTTTTTCATGTACAGAAAATAAGAGAACAACCTCTCTACAATCCTCAGAGACAGGCCTTATCTGACAGGCCTGACAGGAAATGATTTCATGAGATAAATATGCTGTAAATCAGGGAGGATAACAAGAAACGAAAAGAGACAAGACGACGAAAGAAAATCTGTAAGAACAGAACATATTCAACTCACATGATACTGCAGAATGATCGTCCATATGAGGCCGAGGATGATGGACGGTTTACCATCCATGATGTCAGGAATGTTTATGTTGACTAGTTTGATCTGAAGACAAAAAGGGGAAATATTTCAAACTTGCACAAAGTCTTAATTAAGACATTAGGAAGGTTGAAAAATCATCCTTGGAGTCAGAATTTTTAACCTGCAGATATATAGATTAATATAATCTTATGCCTAAATAAATTGTCAACATCATCTGTATACTTCTTGCTATACGGTTGGTGCTTGCATTTGGCATTTGGCAGTTGCAGAACCCTGTTAGTGTATCATTTACCGATTTACTCTTTAAAAAGGAGAGAGCTTTCTCAATGTTGCTCCTGTGCTGAAAAGTCCCTCTGCCTCTCTCCCGGCTCTGTAAAACACAAGCAGAGTTTCAGATGGTCAGTCAGTCAGTCGGTCGGTTGCCATTGAAACTTTGGCCTGTTGGCTGGAAAGTATGTTAAGTGTGTAGCTGAGACGGGGACTCACGATGCGCTGGCCGCTCATCGTCTCCAGCAGGTCCAACAGTTTGGAGCCGTCACAGAAATCCTTGAACAGATCCACGACCATACATGGTGGCCTCCTCTGTCACAACAACACACACCGTTCATATAGATATGAGTAACAACATGAAAAACTGAGTGACTAGTCAAACGTTAATGTTTACTTATTTCACCTTTAATGCCTATTTTCTTGAACTACCTGCTTCACAGGGACTTTTAGTTACAAACCACAGCAGTCAAACGACCTTTATTTAGTTTCCAAAATGACAAAAACTAATATGAAGAAGCAACAAGTTAGTGTCTTGTAAACATGTCCTATATGTCTCATAGTAGTCTATACCTGACATAAACAATGCAGTGTTCATGTTTTTCCTTTACTTAAACTAGTTTGGACTTTCCAAAATAGACGTAGAGCATTATGGGTAAGAAAGCTATTCACGTGTGACACAAGGTTTGCTGCCATGTGAGCTCTAATGTGAACAACCACCAAAGGATTAACAATTATCTCCACCATTCGGTTTATTGGCAGAGTCTCCTGGATGTGAGACCAGTACTGAGCCCAGAGCTGGATGGGAGGGGGGGGGGGGATCATGGGGGTGTGAGCGGTGGGCGGTGGCAGAGGGAAGGGAAGGGAAGGGGAGGGTGGTGTCCGTCTGTTGCTGTCTGTCTGTGTGTGCTGTGAACCTTGCTCCTCAATGCTATATTTATGTACGCAGTCCCCCCCCCCCACCGCCCCCCACCCCACCATCTTCCACTGTCACATTCACAGCTGACCTCCAACATGTAGCAGAGACACCCGACAGCCTGCTGCTGCTCCTGCTGACTCAGTCTTAGGACGGAGTTTGAGAAGAAGCGAGTAATGATTTGTATTCTCTCTCTTTCTGCTCTTTGGTTGAATTTTAGACTGACTGACAAAACCCTCGAATAGGTCGTTAAAATGAGGTTCTAGTCATGTTTTTAGGGTTTGATATCTCTCATAAAGAATTGAATAAGTTTGTTTACCTTTGCTCATTGAGGTCTTCCAGGAAGAATTTAATATGATGATTATTAACCCTTTAACATCCACCCTTTTTATAGAATTTTCGCCTGTTTGACACACCCAAATGTAAAAGCTTATAACAGAAGAACTGTAAGGCCATGATGCATGTATTAGACTTCATTGGACAGGTGACATCTTCTAGTTTATGGAAATGTGTTTGTTTAGCATGTGGCTAAAACACAAACAAAACTACATCAGTTCAAATAAAGCTCAAAAAAGTGTTTTTGGTCCTCGTCTATAATGAGTCACATTTTAATACCAATAATTAGGACATGCTTTATGACAACTATGCAGAACACCAAGACCTCTAGGCCTAACCTTATGGGAGCTCGGGGAGTTTTTAGCTTGTGGTGTCACTGAACCTCTCCAATCATCTCCAATTGGCCAAATTGTGCCAATTGCTTTGACTCATTACTGTGATGCTGCCGCTTACAACTGGCTTAATCGGGTCGCTGGCGACCCGGTGGATGTTAAAGGATTAAACGCTTTACAAATTGACAGGGATTATGTTCTTCATATTTTAGAGGTTACAAAGTCCACTGATGAGGTGAATCAGCTGAATGATTATTCCTAAACTTTTAATCTAAAGGGGACAAAGATTTTCCTATCAGAGCACCAATATTCACTATCGTCTTTTTAATTCTCCTGAAAACTCACTTTTATGAGAAGACTTTCTTATATTTGTTATTTATTGATTTATTCACATTTGTTTTAATGATACATATGTGGAAATGTGTGTGTATTTGATGCTGTCCTTTCTTCCTTTTATGTATGCCTTGTTAAATACTTTGTAATACTGATAAGTGCTACTGTATATAAATAAACTTTATTGTTATTATTATTATTATTACATCAATCCTGAGACATTTAGACCAACCAGAAAAATACAAAGATAATCAGATGAGGAAGCATTTTAAATCTAAACTCTTCAGTTAACCGCATGTCTTGTTGAAATCGTATTAATGATATATTCTCTCTAAAAATATGCATCATCTTATCTCTATCTAGGATATAATTATTATTAGCACAAAACAAACTATGAGTGACTTTAATTCAGTGTTATGAAAACATATTTCAGTGTCTAATCGCTGGTTTCTGATTATCTGGCACCACCTTATTATGAAAGTATTTGGTATATGAAAGAAATATGTGAGTCGTCACATGTTCCTGCATGCAGGTGAACAAGCTGTTATTAAACTGCAGCAACTCAGAGTTTATGTTTCTCTGGTTTAGGGTTAGGTGTCTGCTTATAGCATTCTTAAGCTAACTGTATATGTTAATGATAGTTAGACTCACTGTAAAGCTGCTAAAACTTTAAGACAGAAATAATAAACCTTCGTCTTCTCTGGACTAATTCTTCAACATTACAAGTCATTTCTAGAAGCTTCTTATTTCATGCTGACATCCAGCGCAGCTAACGATGACGAATCATCTTAAATTCTTCAATCCTTACACAGAGGTCAGAGGTCAGAGGTCAGAGACACGGCTCACCTTTGCCAGCTGAGCGTTGACCCAGTTAGTGAAGGTCCTTTTCTGAATCTGTACTTGTTCCACTGTTGAAGAAAGAAAGAAGAAACACAGGATATTAATTTAACTTATACTATCGACAGTAAACCACACAGTAGTAGCGGATGTGTGAATCGTAGACTTTAAGGTCATGATGTAACACAGAACTATTTATATTGTCTGAAACAGAAGAGTTGGCTCAATTTCCTGAACTGCTAATATTATCAGCAACAGCATGTGCGTGCTGTATATCTCTGTACTCCACCGATTTAGCATCGCATTGTTCAAAAAAGGATGAAGAACTTGTCTTTTTTTATATTACACAGTCTTGTCAAAAACCTGGTGCCTACATTTCCCACAATGCAACTCGACCGGCTACAGTTCTGGTGTGTTCTGCTACTAGCAGCTATTAGCGTAGCCTGGAGCTGTTACGCTTAAAGAGAGAGAGAGATGAGAGGAGCAGGCTACAGATGTCCTCATTGCTCTCTAACTCAACACCTCCAGGTTTTTGTCAATTTCAAAGTTCACTTGAGGCAATTTATCAGATTTCACACACATCTCCCTCTGGAGACACAAAAGACTACTTTTTTCCACAAATGCAGAAGTCCTCCCCAACACCTGTAAAATCAGTGGAGTTCCTCTTTAAGTGCAGGCACCATGAGATCAAGACAAACACTTTCCACTCCAGAAAAATGACAGTTTTGTGTGCAAGTGGCTAAAAAACAACTCATATACTAACCTGAACTCTGACTTCAACATTACAAACTGGCATCTGTTCTCTTAAGCATGACCACAAACTGTCTTTAACAAGCTGTTTTAATGGCTAAATTTGACCAGATGTTTACGAGTCACATGCACCTTTATCAAATATAATTTATCATTTAGATACAAGGCACCACTACACCCAGTGTTATGCATCGCAAAAACACATGGCGTGATTCTTCAAACACAACACGCCTTCTTAGATCCCCCGTAGCGATAAAACATGACTTCTCTAGAAGGTGATACACATATAAACAAGTCAACTTGAGCCGCTATGACAGATGTGAAAAGGAATCAAGTGTTTAACACTCAGCTGTGGGCCACAAAACACTCAGAAGGTTCTTGTTTAAATGGTAGGATTTAATAGGAACAAAGTGTTTTGTATGGCTGTGGTGAAATTAGCCGGGGTGTTTATGAAGTAATAACTTTGCCCTTTAAAAAAAAGCTGGTTATGATTAAAGCTGCTGACACTCAAGGGTTTGGCCAATCACTCTGGAATAATAATCACAAACACAAGTATTTAAGTCTGAGTGTTTCCTGATTGAGCAGAGAGCCTCAGAAAGAAGACTTCAAATAAAACACATATCCAAGCATCCCACATATAGATGTTTAAAACCTTGTTATTCATAAATTTTTGGTTTTGACGTACTAAAATACATGTTGTTTCAAGTTTGCCGTACATTTCTGATATACATCTGCAATAAATTTTAAAGCACTTGCAGTAGATTTGAAATATAACTGGTAGACAGTTTAATAGATGAGCTGCAATCTTCTCTGCTAGTACAGGAGAAATGTATCAACTGCATGTTGAAAATACATTTAAATATACTGTTGACACATTAATACATTTAAAATGTGTACTGTCGTCCTCCTGACAGCTGCCACCTGTAGAAATATGTAACTGTATGAATGTAAAGAAGGGAGTAACTGACAAAGAGCAGCTGTAAAATATAATTACATATGCATAATTATGTGAAACAGGCTGCAGGAAGGTCTCAGCGGCGTCATTAATGACAGGCTCGGTCAGAACTCACCATCGTAAACCTCGATGAAGTCATCCAGGTCTGCGACAATATGAAGATTCTCACATATTATCCAGTCCTCATTTTCCATTGTCCTCATAAGGTCAACTTCCTGACTCAGCAAACTACTCGGTGAAAGCTTTTCTCCCTCGAGGTTTCACTGCGGTTGTCAGATTAAAATCTGAATCTCCCAAGAAATGATCTCCTCCTATCTCTCTTTTTTTTTTTTTTTTGCAAACTACCTTACAACAACAGCCAAATAGTTCTTTGGAATATGTTCACAAAGCTTTATTTAGCTCGTTCCGCAGGCCCCGGTTGTTGTAACTGTTGCTCGGTGCAAAAAAAGTAAAAAATCAACAGTATTTATGAGGTAGGATATCTATGAAATGACAAAAACTCCAATTTCTACCTCAAATCTTTTCAGAACTGCCTCATCATTTAAACTAAAGTCCAGTTTAAGTTTGATCTTTTAGTTTCCCAGTTCACAAAAGTCCATTCTCCTCCATGCTGAGCTCCAGCTCTCCTTCCAACAGTCCGCCTGGTCCTCTGGGATGCATGAACTGACAGTTTAGAGACTATTTTCTGCCTTAATATGTTTTACAGCACAGGCAACCTCTGGCTTCAGTTCACTAGCAGTCTAATCTTAATCATAGGGAGCCTGTGATGACTCATCGAGTTATAATTAATCTGATATCAAAAAGATACAGAGGAGGAAGGGATTCATTTTTCTTTGGAAACACGACTCTTTGGACAGACGCACAGCTGATCTTTGATCTGAACCGATAGAAAAGCAAAAAAAGTGCCGATTTGCTGATTTGTATTTTTAAGAATTCCTGACTGGCAGATTAAGAGGATGAAGAAACCAGAGAGCTGCGACACACTTGAGGGTTTGCCAGAAGAATTATTTTAAACAAACCCACAGCACTTTAATGAGGTTCACAGTGCTGCCATATTAGTAACTGTGTATGCTCCTGATAACGTAACCCCTTGAATGACAATTTATAAAAGTATCAACATCCAGCAAATGACAAAATGTAAATTAAAAAGATTAAGAAGAAATTTTCAGTTATATTTCAGAGACCTCACAGAGCTGAAACATCAGGTTCTGAATGTAAAACTACAACTCACCAGGAGCTGCAACAATTAGCGGATTAATTAGTTGCCAACGGTAATTGCCAACTATTTTGATAATAAATTAATCAATTCAAGTCATTTTTCAAGGAGACAATTTCCAAATATTCTGATTGATATGTGAATATTTTCTAGTTTCTTTCGTCTTCTAGGTGTGTAAACTGAATATTTTTGGGTTGTTAGTCGGGACAAAAAACAACAAACCTGTAACCGCACCTCCAGGAAGAGCGCTGGACTTTGAAGCCAATTTGACATGGCGGCCAAACCGTGTAATGACATCACGTGATGCCCAAAAAGACTTTTTCCCATAGACTTACATTGTGAAAGAGACGTCTGTAAATCATCTCAAAAGCCTAAAAGAGCTGAATGATTGAATTATTTTATCCCCATTCAAGTTAGCCGGAGGGCTAAACAGGAAGTAGCTGACTCGGCCGAGGATAGTCACTAGTGCGCATGCTCTATGGGCTGCACAGATGCAGAAGATTCGGGTACTTTCATACCAGGAAGTCAATTCTTTTTTGCTTCATGCACCACTGAGCAACTTTCATAGGAATGACTGAGGCCCCACCTCCGACGCTGTATCCAGTTCTCTTTATACATCCATGCCTGTAACCATGGATATATTATAAGAGCTGGATACTGGACTAAAAATGGCGCCCATTCAGTCCTATAGGAATTGCTCACCTGGTGCATACGGCAAAAAAAGTTTCTAGCTTCCGGGTTTGCTTCCGCGTTGTGCGGCCCACTGAATATGCGCAGTAGCGTTTCCTCCGCTGGCCCCGCCCACGAGCTCCCACTCAGCCCACAGACTTTACATTGTGATGACGTCATGGATTTTTAAAACGCTTTTCTCGGCTCGAGGAAAGTTTTACAAACATAAAACCTCCATGGATCAAAAGTTCATAACAGAAAGAGTCATAATTGACGTTGTTTGCAATTCGAGGCGTCCTGTCAACAGTTTTACAGGCGTCTTTTTTACAATGGTGGTCTATGTGGAAAATCCTTTTTGGGCTGCAGGGGGATTTTTTGCTGCAATACCGCGAGTGGCCACTGGGAAAAATTGGCAGCTCTTATTATACATCCATGCCTGTAACCTAGTATCTGTTTAGTTAACAACCATCATCTTGTTAACATGGCTGATTTACATACTAATAGTGGTCTTATACTAGTAGTAGTAAAATCTAGTAGTCCCATGTAAACATTAACATTGCTAAATAAGCCTGCTAACCTATTTCCAGGCGACCAAACGACACAAAACCTATAAAAGAGCTAGATGCTTTTAGTTCAGGATCCAAAATGATGTCTAAAAGTAGCAAACCAGTAGCAGCCATAAAAGCATTGAACTGGTGGCTGATGGGGATTTTCCACCCTCTTCACCTTGGTGTTAACTTTCACACAGTGATTCCCCAGTTTCCTGCAGAGCAGACATGGATTCTCTTAAATGTCACAGCAGAGATCTGCCTTCAGGGCAAAGCTCCATTCAGTGTTTTACGGACATCAGATGAAGGTAAAGTCTCTGGATAGGAGCCTTTCCCCCCCAATAGTGGGTTAATATACAACATACAGTATTTCAACATATGCTCATATATGTGTGTATATGTTCTAAATTGAGACAAGTTCAAGAAGTTGAAGCTTGTGGCCTACAAAAACGCGGGTAAACTGACAAATCATGACTTGTTCATTGTGTATTTATGTCAACCCCTCATATGAGCTGAATTAAGTTTTAGAGAATTTGCATTTTTTTATAATTAAATCACAGATAAGATTAAACGTCTCCAGTCTAGACCGATATCTTATTCTTCCTTTACTTTTGTTCTGTACCAATAAGTCATTATAACAACAACAAATAAAAAAACTCACCCATGATGGGATTCAGGAGGGAAAGTTACTCAGTTGCTGCACATCACTTTAAACCAAACGTCTTTTTCCTGTAAACACATGGTTTACTCCACTGACTGCCGTAGATCCATGATTGTAGGCGAAGAGACAAAAACTGATATAAGTTTGAGAGTAATTTCTTGTCAAACCAGCTAACAAATCCAGCCTGAAGGGAAGCAGGTGAGTTCAGTCGCGCTCCGCCTCTTTTAAATCTGACTCACAGAGGTTTTCAGACCTGCCCAAACAAGACCTGTAACAAGCTGGTCCTCCAGCAGCATCATGGGTACTTTATGCAACAATAGAAAGTGGGTTAAATTTCTGATCTTAGCAGCTGTGCAACATTTACTCAACATAAGCTCGTCTGAATGATCCACCAATGTGGTGAGGAAGAAGAGACGAATGGGAGATGCTGTTTTTGATATTTTTTGACTGATTTCTGTTACAAACATTAGCACTGCTGTATGTTTCTATTATCAATTATTGTTTCATATTTTCATAATTTGTTTTATACTGTATTGCATTCAAATAAATTGCATGTACATATGCATCATATTTAATAAAAGTATGGCATGCAGATTTTTTTATAGATGATGATTCTCAGTGTAATCTGCAGTATTACTATAATAATATATAAATTAGTACTTTCCTCAGTATTCTATAGAAAACAGAACTGATATTGAATAATGGTCACTAAGTAATAAATGAAGTTTGAGCTCTCATATATAAATCATCATTTGATTGTTTATTCCAATATTTACCAAACTAGAAGGTAGTTTTATTCAAACTTACACGGTTTAGCTTCTGCATATATATCCGAGCTACTGAGCCCGTATACTACCACGGTACGGTCACTTAGGTCTTCCAACCAAAACCTGTTGGCCGTACCACGTGCCAAACTAAAAACCAAAGGCGACTGTGCTTTTGTTGCCATAGCACCCAGACTTCCATCAGATCAGCTGAATCTGTTGACTGTTTCAAAAAAACACCTAAAAACCTACTTTTTAAAAAAAATAGCTTTCTCATAACATTTGATAAATTCAAGTGTGTGCTCTGGGTGATGACTGTATGCTTGCTGTGTTCGTATGTGTGAGATGTCTGTATGTGTTCTTGAATGTGTCTTTCATGGTTTTTGTGTCCTATTTTCTTTGTGTCCCAATGTCACTGTAAAACACTTTGTAACCTGTGTTAAAAAAGGTGCTATATAAATAAAGTTTTACTTACTTACTTAAACTGAAAACAACTAAAGCCTGTACTCAAATTTCAAACTATATATATATATACACATGCACACACACATATATATAGTATATTATTATCTATATATTATATATATCAGTGATAAATGTCCTGTTTCCGATGGCAAAAATTCTAACAAATTCATCCATGTCTTAGGTATTTGTTATTGATTTCTCATTGGCCAAGATCATTAAATAACCTTAACCCTAACCCCTAACCCCTAACCCTAACCCTGGCCCTAACCCTAACCCTAACCCTAACCCTAACCCTAAACCTGGCCCTAACCCTAACCCTAACCCTAACACTAACCTCTTTCTTTCATGTAACGCAGTGTAATGATGGAGGGTTATGACTCGTAGGACACATGATGCTGAAGAACAATTATCAAGGCTGTCACATACAATTAATGCAGCACAGATAAAGCTTCCTTATACTCCTGCAGGTATTTACATGCAGTGTCTCATTTAGACATTTCTTGACCGACGTTGGTTTTGCAACAAGAATTTCATTTTTCAGACTCGTCGGATGTTGAGCAGGGATCTTTTCAGAGACTGACAGCGGTGATGGTGGGATCATCAGAATCTGTACAACCCACAGCTGAGAGCACAACACTTTTTTGTTTGTATTTATTGGAGCATCTAGTGGCTGTTTGTGGAATTTTAAGACGATTCAGCCTCAGTAAGTGGTAGTTGCTGCTTGGATGTCAGGATCTCAGAGAGTCATTATTTGACTTATGCATAATTGTCACAGATATTAACATCACCTAAACACAAAATACAGGTAATACTACATGAGCACAGTTCAATTTTTCCACTTAAAGATAACATTGTGATACAGCTTCTAAACCTGACTTTGTTCCTTTTTAATCCACTTCTTAACACTCACTTAGATTGTTTTCTTATTTCATTTATTCATTACATTATTATTTTCTGTTTGTCGTTTTCAAGTTTGTTACATTTCCACTTCAAATTCTCTGCCTGTAACTCAAGTAACTTAAGTAACCCTGCTTCAGACATCAGATACACCCAACGTTCACACACTGTACGAGCTATTTTCAGTGAAATTCCTTCATCATTACCTCTTCAAATTTACACACAAAAGAGAAAAAAAACAAAAAGTTCCCCAGTCTTTTAACAAGCTGGCTTGTCACGGGGGCGTTAAGCTTACATCATCTGTTCTGCAAATTGTACCAGCTGGAAATGACATATCTGGAATAGAATTTACAAGGCTTCAGTAAAAACACCATGTTCTAAATGCGGGAAGGAAAAGTGGGGAGCGATGTGCTAAAAATAGTTCGATGCAGAAACCTTCCAATGATGACGTCCCAAAAAACAAGAAGACAGAACGGAGGTGAGAACAAGAACAATACAGATCTCATATATGAGATGCAAGAATGGGTGAGGAAAGAGGTGAATGTAGACAGAGAGAGAGAGAGACAATGAAAAGAAATCAAAGAGAGAAAAAAACAATTGATCAATTGTTTTACAGTTTGGGATAATTTGGACCGCACATCTAAAAATCCTACCCATAAACTTATTAATTTTAATTTTTTACATAGACTTTATCTTACTCCTAGAAAATTCCATCTTATGAAACTCTCACCCTCTCCGTTTTGTCATCTATGTACTCCAGGCTGTGTGGGCTCATTTGTACATATGTACTGGGAGTGCCCATTCTGGAAAGTAATAACTTCTGCATTATCAAATCTTCTGGGGGTGCACATTCCTTGTTGTCCCAGATTGTTGATTCTGAACGATACTTCAACACTTAACCTGCCATCTACCAAATTATATATCTTATTTGCAGGTATTGCTGCAGCGAAAAAAATGCTATCTCTTAGATGAAACCCCCTCATTCCCTTACCTATTCTTAATGGATGATGTCTTTTCTGAGTATTTTATACATGGAACAATCCATAGCTAGAATCGGCTGTCCAGTCATGGGCCTCTGCAATAGCAGAGGTTAAACAGATGTTGGTTTGAATATGTTTTCATGTGACATTATAAGATATGCAATTGTAAGTTGATGTAATTGAGGGAACTGAGCGCCACATGGGTGGAGGGAGGCAGGGATAAGTGATAAGTATCTCAAACATCCAGTCCAATAATGGATTTTTCAGCAAACTAATTGAATAAGTATTACCACAGTAAATGTTCAAGCAATCTCCTAACTGTTAAGTTGAATGGTATTGGTATTGTCTAACAGTTTATTATCATGAATTATGAAGATATGTATTCAATCTGCTCATTTGAGAAAATGAATGCAACTTTAGTTTATCTTAATTGCTTGAAGAATCCCTAAAATTGTCTGCGCTGTTGTCAATTGTGTTGTGACAGATCATTATTAGTATCGGACTTTACTGGAATGTTTCAAATCTGTTGCCCCCTTCACGTTACATTGGGATATATTATGTTATTTTACTTTGTGTTGTTATTGCAACAAATTCTGTTATGTTTTTTCTTTGGAAATAAAAACAATTGGTAACAAAAAAAAGAGATAGAACGAGAATGAACCAGTCAGAGTCAGCGCCGTAGTCAGTTACTGGTGCAAATCATCACATGAGTACAAAGAGAAGATGAAGCCGTGTCAGATTTACCGTCTCCCAGGTAAATACCTGCTCAAACTGCCGGCCTCAGAGTTTAACTGTGACCTCGTGCTCGTCACCAGAGAATCAACTTTAACAACGAACCAGGTCTCAATAACAGACAACTTTACCGAAAAGAGCTGCAATAAGATCACACAGAAGATCAAAGCCTTCCTGCAAACGTCATGCACACTGGGAAAACTGAATTTCAGCGCCACATTGATTATTTCATATATCTTTTTTTTAAAAGAAAAAAAAGGTACAATCAAGATACTTAATGTCACACGTTTCTCTGACAACACAGAGATACACACACTCCTCCATGACAATAAGGCTGTGATTTTAGTGATGTACAGTATATTATGTTACTTTGGATAATAAAGTATTTGTAAAATTCTGTCAAACTTAATTCTTTTTAAATAAGTCATGTGAATTTTGTGCTATTGATCATTTATAGGGCTACAACTAATTTTTCTGATTAACTCATCACAATTTCTTTAAGTGCTTGTTCTGCCTGACAAACATTGCAAACAAGAGCTGCAGCGATTAGTCAATTAATCAATTAGTCGATGGACAACTTTTGATTGATTAATCGTTTAAATCATTTTTCAAGCAGAAATGCCTGATTTGATGAAGAATTTCCTTCTTGTCTTACATTATAGCTAATTAAGTATTTGGGGATTTTTGGGAAAAACAGGACATTTGATGACTAACAATTAAATGAGAAAATTATCAGCAGATTAATCTATAATGTTAATAATTATTAGTTGCAGCCCAAATGCAAAGCCAAAGGTATTGATCCTACAATGATACAAAGCTGAGACAATGAGCATTTACTCACATTTATTATTATTATAATTGATAAATGATAAATAATATTTTGCCAATGGACTAAAAAAATGTATTGTTTTGGCTCTAATCAATAAGAATAGATCAGCATAGCGGATGTCTCATGTCTCATTTTGAAATAAAACATTTCATAACACCAGAATAAGCAAAACACACAAACATCCACTGAAAAGTTTTTACATCTTGTAATAGATGGAGTGAGAATACGATCAAATGACAGCCTCAGCGCATCACAGCTTTTCTTCAAATGTTCCAAAATGCCCCGAGAGACACACGAGTGGATGAGCGAGCAGCGTTTATTATCTCCTCCACCCTCCCACTCGCTCCCTCTGGATGGCTCTTATGGCTCTTTGCAATATGACTCATGCTGCCTCTCAGTGAACGGGGGGGGGGGGGGGGGGGGGGGGGGGCAGGGGGGCTGGGTTCGGTTTCAGCAGATTAAACCAAGCATGACCTCAAAGAAAAAAAAAAAGTGACGAAAGTGAAACAGGACATAGCCAGCAGTGGACTGAGACGAGATCATCAAACTGCTCCCCTGAGCGAGACACATAACCGGAGCTTAATAGTTATTATGTTTCCACGGTAACCGAGATAAAACACTGAAATCAAGACATGAGGCATTTCTTTTTTCATGTGCATGACCTCAGACTTCTCTCAGGGTGAGCAAAGAGCAGAAACAACGAGCCTTCACTCTTCTATCAAATAAATCACTGATCTTTTAAGCGCCACAGCTGTTGTAAAAACCCACAACTGAGACCAGAACCAACCGTTTAAAGTATTAAACGTACTACTTGGTCAGCATTTTTGATCATTAAAACCTGTAAAAATAGTGTAGAAACTAAAAAAAACCAAACCACAGTGAAAACTAAAACCACTGTGTTTGCTGGAAGTGAGGAGAAACTGACCCTGCAGCAGCATGTGGACGTTGTCGATGTCCAGGGGGAGGAACCCCCTCTCCACCGCATCATCACTGTATACGTCTGATGACATACTTTCTCATCCACAGCCTCCCGCCAGCATGGCACCGCTCTGGAAGATAAAGAGAAAAAGTGTTAAAAAACTAAAACATAACAGTGTTTCTGCAAGGTTTAAAGGTAATGTATCATGCACATGTCCATGTCTATATTAATAGTTTGGCTCTTTATGCAGCCCCCCTCAGTTCAGCCTCTGTCTGAAACAGGTCGTTTTAGCTCCTGTCTCTTTAATGAGCCCACTCTCTTCTGATTGGTCAGCTTCTACCAGCTCTGGAGGCTACGTAAACAAACTATAGTAGTTGGCTTTCACTTCTTTTTCTCCTTCTTTACTTGAAATGGAAACTTCTCAAATACATCTACATGTTTGAGCCCGAATCTGATCCAAAATATACAAATGGACAATGCAAGGAACGTGTGGAACTACCTTAGCAACCACCTTAGCAACAAAGGCTACCAACAGACGGAGGTTTGTGGGCGATGGCAAACAATCTGACATCATCACAAGGAGGAAGTAGAGGTAACTTTTCATAAGAAGCGTGCAGAGCAGGCTGATGCCCTGGTTTTTGATTTTCAGGGAGCATTTTTACAAATGTTTACCTCAAGTTTTGGAACATTGATTATGTTTAACACAGACATCTGACATTATAGCAATATAAAAATAACAGAAAAAAGGTTTGATTCCCACTGGGGGAGTCTGACCAACCTTTATGTCAATAGAAACCATAGTAATGTATTACTGCAAATGCCACTAATTGCCAATCACAATCAATAAAAGTTATTAATACTTACTTCAAAATGAAAACCACTTTGTTGGTTCATCATTGTGGTTTTGCACACATACAGTACTGTATATACATCTAAAACTGCAACTACATCTGCAGCTGGACTATAGATGCATACAGCAAAAAAAGATTAATCAACCCCACATGAAATAAAGAGTGATGAAAAGACAAGACAAGGCAGATTTAAAGTCTTTTCATCATCTAAACAATGAAGTAAAACCTCCTGGCTTAGTGGCTATAAATCTTCTGAACCTCACTGTCAGAAAAAGGCCAAAAAAATGTTCACTTCTCCTCGAGCACACATGTAACCAAGTGCCAGATATTTGTAAGATGCTTTTGTTAAAAAGTGCTTTAAAAAGCGAGAAAAAGAAGACAGCGAACAAACAGGCACACAGAGAAGAAAAAGCCCAAACAGACTCACAGAGAGACCTCGAGTGCAGCGGTTGCATCATTCAAAGACACTAGAAAGCCATAAACCACCGCTAACACAACAATCCAGCAGAAAACACCTCAACAGTGGGATTTGTTCCATCTTTAATAGAGCAATGAAACACTGTCCTGTCGGTTTACATTGTGCGCTGGATGAAGGATGTGTTTTGTCTTGTTCCACCTCACCCTGGGATATGAATAAGTGAGCTGAGAAAAAATATCTGACATTTTGACATCTCTCCGAACACGCCTGCCTAAACAAACGACACCCTTGAGAAATAAAAAGGCGCCTTTGATTCGACCAGAACGTCTTTCTCTCTGTGTGTGACTGACAGCTATAGCGGACGGACAGGTGAGCCAGGCTAAAATAAAAAGGTGTGAAATAGCGCCAAGCCTCACCGACATGTCAGACAAGGTTGGCTAGCAGCAGTTTGTTTGTTTTAACCTTAATTAAACAACGGAGGAATCAGACGTCCCGTACTGCCTACGTGTCAAACCCCAGATACCTAAGACTCCCGGTAGCACAGGTGCAAAAATGTAAATCCAGGAAGTCTTCGCCTTGTGCTGACAGACATGAAGTCATTAAAGGTCAAAGTCATATTTATTATCAGGCTAAAGGGGTAAAGTTTAGACATCATGAAGTGTTTAGCATGTCAATAATAACTTTTTAAAAGCTAGAAAGGACTCACAGAAAGGTTTTACCTTGATGATTGATGATTTTTATGTCTGTGCTTCTACTTTGCATATTTCAGTCTAACAATGCAGCACAATATGGTCTTATTTAGTCTATATTTTTGTTTGTGTCTGTATTAAAATCTCTCATTTTATTGTTTTGCATGTCTTGTATTATGAGCCTCTGTGTTGCATACTTAGTACTGTAGTATATCACAATGTAGTATAAGATTATTAACATTAATATTCTCTTTTCCTTTTATTATTGCTCTGTATGCTTATAATAAATCTTATATTCTGTTTTTAGTGTGACTCTGTAACATCTGTCCGGGGACTGCAGATGAAAAATAACTGTTTATTAATCTGCTCTAAACCGACAAACGAATGACTTTGCACAATTGTCAAATTTTTTTTAATTTTAAGAATCAAACATGTTTCGTCTGCATCTGGATTCCGATACTGTCGGATAATCACAGGATGTGTCAGATGTTCTTATTCAAGTAACTGCAGGAGTAAACATGTCAGTTTCATTAAAAAAAAAAAAATTCTTTAGAACTGCTGGATCAATATCAAACATTTATTGTTCAGCAATTCCATGGAAACCCTGAAAGCACCTCCAGTAACATACTGACACTAGATACATCTTTATGAAATAAAAAGTTGACCCTCAGGGAAAAGGAGCAGCACATATCAAATTATTAAGACTCTCATTTAATAACTGAACTGATCACAACATGGCTTCACACTTTGTCAGTTGCTATCACAATCACCTCATAAACACAAATAATTTCATATAATCACATTTCAGAAAGACAAGTTTGCAACTGTCAGTACAAACAATTCCATATCAAATTAAAAGCTAAATATTTAATAACACTGACGTTGAGACATCTGGTATTCAAATGAACCAAAATTACAACTATGACGCCGAAATTCGTCTGAGGTTAGACCCACGGAGCCGTTAAACCTCCACACAAGAGTCCCGCAGTAATTAACACGTGCGATTTCTAAAAACACAAGGACAGAAGTGAACCGCTGCCCTCTAACATTAAAGTGGACACGTGGACACACACTGAAATAAAGCTACACTGGGAAGTATGTGTGTGTGTGTGTGTGTGTGTGTGTGTGTGTGTGTGTGTGTGTGTGTGTGTATGAGGAGGGGGGGGCTGGGGGTGGGGGGTGGGGGGGTTAAACCACTATAGCACGGCATTTGAGCTATCCCTAGGCTTCATGTCAGCTGCAGAATGAGTGATGGGGGGGGGGGGGGGGGGGGGTGTCCCATGCCCACAAATTTTGCATTTAATTGCACTTCATTCTTACTTGTTGGTGTTATCGTTATATAAAGAGCACATTGCTACTATTTTTGACTTTTTGTGTGTCTTTTTCTGATGTCACAGGCTGCAATTTCATTTCCAAAAGGACATTAACCCTAACTAACTGAGTCATTGTAAAGGAAAGAGTGTAAACAAGGCATAAGAGAAGAAAATAGCAAGAGAGTAAGAAGTATAAAGACGACGAAGGAGGGAGAAAAAGGAAGAGAATGACAAAGAGAGAAAGACAGACGAACCAAAGCAAGTGAGAGAAAGAGACATGAGGTAAAGAGCAACAGTCTGAGACTGAAGGGAGAAAAGGATAACAGAGGATAAGTGAGAAACAGAAACAGAGAGCGAGCCCGTGACTGACTGTGAGTTTCCCTGAGTCAAAGTCACAAGTCACTCCGGTCAGCTCTAATTGTAGCATCGAGGCAAAGGGCAGCGAAACACATCGCACACCGCTGTGGAAAACACACAGGGAGGGGGAACGTCCGCTTTAGATGCTTTTTAGATGTATTCATCCAGTCAAGGTGCACAGACATTACAACAGCAGCAGCAAGAGCCTGTGTGGAGGATGCATTCAGTCAGGATCACAACTAAAAACTACACACAGATGATCTTACAGCACAGATCAAACTCTGATTAAACTGCAGAAATCTCCAAACCTTTCCTTTTACTGCACCCACTACCGACACAAAGACAGAATACAAGAGAGTCTGAGAAGATGGAGAAAAAAAACAGAAACATAAAAATAAATAAAACTAATTGGATGAAAAAGTTTCTGGATGTGTTCAAGTTCACTCAGCCTCTTATCTCAAATGGATTAAATTTACGTCAGCTATCCTTCACAGCTTTTTGGGCATAAAATAACATCAGAAACCAAAACAATGAAGTGTTAATGCAGAGTTCTCACAGGGAAGTTGCATTTTTATGATGCAACACTGATGTTGGGCTGAACAAAACTTTCCAAGTAATCGCTTAACACCTTCATTTTGATAAATTGGTAGAGTTAGGTTGGAGGTACGACCGAGTCAAATCAATTCTATTTATATAACCCTGATATCAGTTATATACTCTACAGCACAGTGTCCCTCTCCTGCAGATGTGTAACAGATGTTATGCACTCAGAATGACCCAAAATGACAAAATTACAGACAGAAAATCAGGATGTCGATATTATAAATAGACTTTAAACATATATGAGGACGTCACGCAACTTCCAGGTGCCGACAATAAATGAGATCTGGGTCACAAAACCTCCTCTAACTCACAACAGAGCTGGATACACTGAGTATGTGGAGCATTCATACTGGAAAAAATGACAAAGTGACAAAAAACGCCAGCATACAAACTAAAATCAAACCATTTGTCATTAACTATCAGAATATCTTCACTTTAAGTGTTTGAAACAGATGTGACAACCATCATAATGCATTAGAAATACATTCAGAATTATAGCTTCTATCCGGTGTTAGAGACTGTTGCTTTATCTGTAAGAGAACTTTCCTTTCATACTTTCATTCTCACTATGAGAGTGAAAGTGAAGACAATCAGGCACAATCTAAAAATGAACATTAACAGAGAAGTGACATACTTAAAAAATCATTATTTTACCCAATTTACTCTATATGAGACTAATGTGTCCTCTTACAGTACTTCAATCATTGTAATAAGCTTCTCCTGCAACCATAGCAACAAACCTGTTAGTCTGCAGTGTTTGGATTCTGTTTTATTCTGTGCAAAAGACAGAATTCAAAGAACTTTCCTGATGTTTTGTCCAGTATAATATATATATATAAAGATTAAAATGGAAATAGACTGAACTGACAACTTGATTGAACAAAACTAATCTGAATTACTCAGATGTAACCAGAACTGAAGACTTGGACCTGTAGTTGTAAACAAACACCTGTGGAAACCACATCTACCACAATCCTTTGCAGTTTAAGGTTTGACAGTTTCCCTCCTGACACTTCCTTCTCATCATCATCATCATCATCATCAGTGCAGTGAGTCTCTCTGCAACAACAACAACAACAGACTGTCATTAACTCTCTCTAAATGTTTTCCAGCAGGTCTTTTTACGCTCTATGAGCCTGAATAATGAATCTATAGAGTCAGTGCTGCTGAACCTGTTTACGAACACACCCTGGAAGATATGATAATAACACGGGGGAGAGGCCATTTCTGCTTTCATTCAGTATCACCAGTTTTACTGCTGGTCACTACGCTGCAGAAACTGGAACAAAACTGGAGGTTGAAGACACAATAAAACTCTTATTTTCATAACATCTTGCTGTCTTCATTGAACTTATTTCTAGTTAAAGGGGACGTATCATGCTTTTTGTGATTTTCTATTTATCTTTTTGTGATTTAGAAAATCACAAAAAGCATATTCATATACTGTTGTAATGTCGGATGTCTATGTTAAACATGATCAAAGTTCCAAAACTCAAGGTGAACGTATGTAGAAATGATCCCTGAAAGTCAAAAGTCAAGACTTCAACCTGCTCTGAATACTTTGTTTGCAAAGTTTCCTCGACTTCCATCCTCAGATTGTTTGCGCCTACAAACAGCCGTCTGTTCTGCGGTCTTTGTTGTGAAGGTTGTTCTATGTTCAACATATTTTGGATCAGATTGGATGTGTTTGAGAAGCTTCCATTTCAAGTTAAGAAGGAGAAAAAGAAGTGAAATCCTACAACTATTGTTTGTTTACATCACCTCTGGAGCTGGAGGAAGCTTCTGGGAGCTGACCAATCAGAACAGAGTGGGCTCATCAGGAGGCCTTAAAGAGACAGGAGCCAAAACGGCCTGTTTGAGACAGAGGCTGAACTGAGGGGCTGCACAAAGGACCAGTAGAAGATAATTTTTTTGTTTTTTGAACCGTAAATCATGCAAAAATATTCCGGTAGAGCCCCAGAATATAAATATAGACCTGGAAATGTGCAGGATACGTCCTCTTTAACAAAGGGTGCTGGGGTGGAATTCACTGCAGGAATTTAATAATAGAGGGTGTGATGATGATGGCCAACAGTCACTCTGTTGAGTGTTTAAACTAACAAACAACTGTGTGGCATTGTTCTTGTTAATGTCTATTGATACAGAACAATATCAGCAACAGGATTAAAATGTTTTGCAGCAAAGACAGTCGGGATTTTGACAGAAATATACAAGAAGATAATCTGGGGGAGATTATATTCCAGAAATGGCACAAAAAACAGCTCCTTGGTC
This sequence comes from Thunnus thynnus, assembly GCF_963924715.1. Lineage (NCBI taxonomy): Eukaryota > Metazoa > Chordata > Actinopteri > Scombriformes > Scombridae > Thunnus > Thunnus thynnus. Next base: position 3,389,851 of record NC_089532.1, on the reverse strand, counting down.
ACTTCTTTGTTACTTAAAGCAACTTAATAAAAGGCAGTTAACAGATGTTATTAAGGCAGCAAGCAAAAGCACAGGTTGTCCAGCAAAAGGAGCTTGCAATTTCATCCAATAAGCCGATCAAACACATGAACAAAACAAAATGATTTGTGGATATTTTGATGCAACCTCAAGCGTGTGTTTCTGCGGTTAACCTGGTGATTGCTGCAATAAAAGGTAAAATGATCGTCACAGTGACAACTTTCCTACATTTTTCATGTGTTTTGGCATCAGAGAAGCCTTCAGAGTCACGGATCTCATAAATCTTGTAGTCTTGGATCATATTTGGTCTCACTAGTACCTGAACATACCACCACTGACTCACTACTCTCTGAATTTTTTTAACACATGGCTATTTTTGGGTCTGAACGCCCTGACAGTCACAGTCTCCGTAAAGCTTTTCCTGGACGGTTGAGAGATTTGACTCCTATTTAGCAGCTTGCTGCCGTAACCTTTGAGCTGACACTGTTCCCCGGGATGCCCTTTATCAAACCTGCTCACATTATGAAATGCATTTCTAATCCAACGTGCTTAGCGGAACGACTCTCAGTTCACCAATTATCCTGCGCATAGGTGGGTTATATAAATCAGCTTTTTACCGGCCGGGAGGTGTTGACTTGCATGTCATACATGTTTTAATGAGATCTCACTGTTCCAAACAAAGAGCTACAGAAACACCCTCTGACAACATAATACTGTACTTTACACAAGAAAGCAATTAAAGTTAGACAAACCCTGTAACTCAGAAACATCAGAGAAGATTTTGATGCATATACAGCTTCAACAATTTGAATATACTCCAGATGCTGCTCTGTCTAACGTTGTGACAACGCTGAAGTATGTGATGGAGGAGCCAGTGTGGGACAGTACAGCCTGATAATAAACAGTTCTGTAAAGTGCAACAGTACCAATCAGCAGTTTTCTGTCCAAAAAATCACTTGAGAGTGTGATGAGTTTGAACATATTAGAGCCTGAAAATAAACCTGCAAGCAAAACTGTCACAAACAGACTCACACAGGGACACATTAGTGTCATAGAGTCTGTATAAATATCACAGCCAGCAGCTCTGCTCATTATAGGAGAGACACTAGTTAAACAGCATGCTGCCCCCTACCATCACTACCATCACAACCACTGATGTAGTAAATAAACTCCAACGCTCAGCAATGTGCACACATTTATATGATAATAACACCGGGGATAACAACGTGAAATGGTGATTATTCTGCATTTCTCCAAAACTGAAAATGGGTTTAAGGTGACTGTATGAAGTCAACACATCCATCATAACACAGATACGACTGCAACTAACAGTTATTTTTATAATCAATTAATCTGCTGCTTGTTTCCAGATTAATTTAAGCCGATAAAAGTGACTAAAAATGATTAAAGTGACCTAAAGATATTGAGTTTACTGTCACACAAAAACATCAAATCTTCAAAACTGAGAAACAGGAAACTCAGTTACTTATTTTCATTATCGATTTATCAGCCGATTATTTTCTTGATTAATCGATTAGTCACATGCATGTCTGTAAAATGACAGAAAACAGTGAAAACTGCCTGTTATAATTTCTTAAAGACAAAGGCGAAATCTTCAAATGTTTTGTTTTGTCGGACAAACATTCAGTTTTTTATCATGTTTGACACAGAAAAGTTTCATATTCTCACCGCTGCAACCAGCAAATGTTACACATAGTTGCAGATTAATTTTCTATCGATCGACTAATCGATTAATCAACCAATTGTTGCAGCTCTAATCATCTTTCTGTCCATCGACTAAGTCAATTCAGCTCTAAACACAAATATTAAATGACTGTGTATTAAATGAAGTGTGTAATAAAATGTCAATACAGTAATTAGTGCTGATGATGAGACCACATCGCTTTATTTTTATTATGATGATAGAGATGATGATGTTATAATAATCCTAAAACTGCAATGAATAGTTGATTAATCAATTACTTGCCGACTATTAAATTAATTTAAACATTTTTGATTCATCGATTAATCATTTTGAGTCATTTTTTAAAGAAAAAATACAAAAATTATTTCATTTCAGCTTCTTAAATGTCAATATTTTAATGTTTTTTTTTTTAAAAAATTCTTACAGTAAATTGAATATCTTTGTGTTGTGGACAAAACGAGACATTTTTCACCATTTACAGACATTTTATAGACCAAAGGACTAATTGATTAATCGAACAATTACTAGATTAACTGATAATGAAAATAACCATTAAATGCAGCTCTAAATAATGCTGACTAATGTAATGACAGGAGTCGATTAACCACCAACAAACGCTACATCCTTTAGAAATTAAATTACAAATATCACAAATAATCTATTACTACATCATACAATAATTTATAACCGCTACAAAGTGCAGTGCACCGTTGACTGCAGGAATGTGAGATAGTGTCCGTGTTATGAATCTGTCAGGGCCCAAAAATAGCAGCAGTGAACACGTGTGTGTACGGCTGCTTTCAGACCAGCTCATCCGAGCCGTATAATTAGTCCTTGAGGAAGACCAGAGGACTTTTTAATACAGCAGATAAGAAGCGGTTGCCCTGCAGTTATAGCTGTAATTACAAAACACACGCTGCAGAGGAAACCTGATACCTGGGATCAATTACAGCTGGATTATGTCCGTTATTATGACGTTTCTGATTAATAAAAAAACATTTAAAACGTGGATTGTACTCACATGCAGCAGAAGTCGATAGTTTTTGTTGAAGATGCAGGATACAGTGAAGATGCAGGTCCAGATAATAATGATCCTCGGTATGTAAGAACAGATCTTTCTCAGTTGAAGTGAACACTAGTTGGTGGAGATGAAACCTGAAGCGCAGCTTGACAGATCTGGAGTCTGCAGAGCTCCAGGACGGACCGGGTGTCACCGGAGAAGCCAGAGCCATACCGGGGGCCGAGCAGGAAACTCACTGGGACACTAAATATAGAAACCAGTCAGGGTTCAACACACACACGCCCACTCCTCAGTTTGGCACTGGTGGCTGTCACCTGGGTTAAAGGTCCAGCCGCAACATGTTTAGTAATGTCAGCTCAGTCTGGGACAAATCGAGGGCCAGGCAACCCCTCTAATTCATTGAGATGTATGATATAAATGTAACCAGATGGTAAAATCATAATAACTAAAAACAAAAGTCCATGTGGATGAAGTCCCCGGCTGGGGATGCTTACTCTGGACAGCGGGGGTGGAGGGTGGAGGGAGGGGTGGAGGGGGGTTGGAGCGGTTGTGTCTGCTGGTCAGGGAGCGCAGGGAGAATACCGGAAGTCCAACATAACGCGCTACTTTTTACTGGGCGGCCACTGGTTCCAACGGTGAGAGCGTTTAACAAGTAGGCTATCTTATATTAGTTTGAGATCATAATGCTGTAAAATAGAAGTTTAATGTTGTTTGATGCACTTATAAAAAAAAACAGCGATTGTTTTGGTTGGTTGTTCACACGTGCAGAGCAGTTTTCCGTTAAATCGGTTTGAAACATTATTTCTGTTTTGTGTGTATAAAGCAGAACTGAAATAGCTGCTAAATTTGATATTATATATATATATATATATATATATATATATATATATATATATATATATATATTAGCACAGATACTTTAGAACAGTGGTTCTCAAAGTGGGGTCCGGGACCCCCAGGAGTCCTTGAGGGGGTTCTAGGGGGTCTCCAGCAAAAAGGGGGATAATTTATTTTCGCTATAATTCAATCCATAAGAAACACAATGACATAATGTTTTACTATTTTGGTCCTGGGTTTCATAAACTTTCTGTAATAAAACATCTAAAAGCAAAAATCTTATCAGATGGAGACCCTGAGACAACCACTGCAGGCAGTGTGGTCAATATGTTTGTGTTCCTCCTTTTATACAGGTGTAACTGCTTTATTTGCGTCATTTCTGTGCCACACTTGTGCCAATTTGTCACCATTTCTGTGTCGTGTTATCTGTACTGGAATAGTACTGAATTTCTTTTTTTTGCTAATGATTTTTTTGCTGAATGTTTCTTTTGTAAATTTGAAAGCCTTCAGTGGAAGCCAAGATTTCTTCTAAGCTTCTCTCCATAACTGGAGAAGACTAAAGATCCCATAAACTAACAGAAAAGAAAATAAAGTCCCCATAAAATAGCTTTTGAAGTTGTGTGTTCAATTTATCCTTCATAAATATTGATAAAGCCAGGTTATTGTAGGAAAGAGAATTAGTTAAACCAAGTATTTGAGGATCAGACATCTTACTCTCCACCAGCATGAAGGCCTATTAAACATAACATAACTAATAAATCACTCAGCCTCAGTATGATCAAGATTTATTACATAAATTAAATAAATAAAATGATCAAAACATGCTGATCAGTCAGTTTTCTAACTGACCGTTGAAATTACAAAAATTGCATTAATGCATTAATTCTGACAACTTACTGCAGATGCTGAACCGATCTGCAGCAGTTAATGCCACCAACAACGATAAATCATCAAAATGTGTTTAGTCCTGTTTACCTGATGACAATAAACAGTAAACTGTGCCAAGTATCGAACAACTTTACATGGAGATTCAAAATGTTACAACTAACATTATCCCGAGTTATATATTATATTATAACCAAGTTTGTTAAAGGACAACTTTCTCAAAGCGTCCAAATTTTGTAAGTAAGTAAGTAAAACTTTATTTATATGCATATAGCAACACAGGTCACAAAGTATTTTCCATCGACATTGGCACACAAAGAAAAGAAAACCATAAAGGACACATTCAAGAACACGTACAGACATCACGCACATACAAACACAGACAGCGTACAGTCATCGCCCGGAGCACACGCTTGAATTTATCAAATGTTATGGGAAAAAAATCCTTTGTGTAGGTTTTGAAGATGAATCGCACATACTAGTGTCCAGCCAACATAAACTGTCAAAACACCACAATACAGTTTAAGAACAACACGTCTTACATTACATTACAAAGACTTTGTACTAAACTCTACAAACAAAATCAGCTACCAAAAAAAATCATCAGAAATGAAGGTCATTTTACTAAACAGCGTAGCCCTTAAATCATCATATAATTAGCAATAAAATATAAAATGGACTTTATTTTCAGTCTCACAGCAAACAGAGTCTTTTGTCTTCAGTGGAAGCAGTAAACCTGCCTGTTTCCATAGCTGATGGTGATGTACATGAACGTAATCGGCATAAGGAAGAAAAACTTCGGTCGGAAAATTATGAAGAATATTAAGGCTACAGGTCAATGTCAACAGTCGGGGAACGTAATATATTTAAGTACAACTGTGAGGTACATGTACTTTAAATTAATAATTCCCTTCATGCTACTTCCTACTTCTAATCCACTACATTTATTGAAATACAATAGTTACTTTGCTTTAAATTATTAATACAAAATATAATAAACAAATAAATGATGATGTGTTATTATAGATTCAGCTACCCAGCAGTATTTGAAGTAGTTAAAATGGGTCCCGCCTTTAACAGCTGCATCATTAAAGTAACTTTTACTTTTGTTACTTTAATTAATATGATTAATATGTTGTTGTGTTAATATTTTACTTAAGTAAAATCTTTGATACAGAACTTTTACAGTATTTTTACACTGTGGCGTCGCCCATCACTGAATGTCATTCTCTCTATATGGCCACGACTTTACTGTGTGATTAATTATTTTGATTAATGCATTTAAAATGAGCAGGTGTTTGTCACAATGAAAGGTTTGTTTATGCTGGTGCACATCTATGCTGATGTAAAACCACAAAGCAAGTTAAAACACCTGCTATCCTTACAGTACGATTCCCTGCGGATCACATCGGATGACACGGCACAGAGGTCAAAGGTCACTCAGGCTCAGGCTCAGCAGTGGAGAGCAGCTGTTGAGCTCTGTGTGGAGCTCTAGTGTCCTGACAAATTACATCTGTAAAACATTGATTTATTATTGACATCTTAATTTGTCAATAATATCAATTACAGTAAGAAAATGGTGACAAATAAGGCTCCTAAAAGACAGAGGATAAAGGAAGGACAAAAGTAAATGAAAGACCAGTACTCAGTATATTTTGTAGGTTTGAAGTCATCACCAGAGGTAGCTTGTGCATTAAAAAAAATAGTTGTTTTTTATTCCACCACAAGGTTATTCACATTCACTGTTTTATTGGCTTAAACACAGTAAAAACAGACAAGAAAAATGTTCCAGCAAAACTTAAAGCATTCAAGAATTCAAGCAGGGATCTCAGTAAAAAACAATTTATACACAACTAGAATGACATAAAAACAAAAACTAATCTTCAGTAAACTTAGATATCGTGAAATATCATATCTCACAATAAAAGTCAAGGGGTGTGTTCACAGGTTTTTGGAAAGTATCAATACTACAAGTGATCAGCAGAGGTCAGTACAACATCATGTTATACCGGACTGGTGACCAAACCCTACAGAGTTAGAGGTTATGTCTTTATTCATATGAGGATAACTTTAAACTTTCTTTATTAGATGATCAATTTCTACATATTTTGCCTGCAGTAACTCTATTGATCCTCAGATATCTCTCACATGTACACACTAATCTTAGCAGAACTGGCTTCAGGTGCTACTCATTGAGTCTTTCATTCCCCTTGGAGGTTTTAAAGCTTTAGTATCTGATTTAAAAAAAAAAAAAAAAATCTTATAACTGTTTTTATTAACTCTTTATTGATTGTGGTTGTCCGGCCTTGATTATGAAAGTTTGTCCTCAGATCTAAGATGTGGTTCCTGGTCGCTGCAGTGTGGCCTCATCAACTCTTTCATAATAATCAGGACGGGTTAAATGAAGAAGATGAATTTTCCCCATAGACATTAAGCTAAAACCTTTCATTTGCAATTCAAAAAGCCGGATTGTGAAAATCCAGGCTTACTCCCTCTGTACTGGATTACAATTAACCTCTTTGTAATCACTTCTGTTATCCAATTTCATGCATTTTGTTATTCCACACCATGCACATTGTTCAATAATAGCCTCCAGATGGGTAATTCTCTCTGACAGCAAGGAGGACAGAGTGTCTGAGAGGAGTGTTAACCTGTCCCTGACTCATCCTCTTCAATGTTTTCTCTAATCTAACTTTAATTGCTTGGCCTCAACTTTCAACTTTACTTTGAAAAGATTCATTTCCCAAACTACTTGAGAGCGGTTCTGCTCTGCTGGCTCCACACGCTGCCCGCAGGGGCCTCTCATGATGGTAATTTCTTGATGAGGCGTTTACTCACCCAAATCAATTCTTCCTTCTTCTTCACATGTCTCTGTCTCTTTCTCCTCCGTCTGTCATTGTTTCCTGCCAGGGCTGATGCATCCTTCCTGTGTGTGTGTGTGTGTGTGTCCCAGTGAGCGATCCATGTGGTGAGGCTTGAGTAATATCCAGCTTTCTCTCTTTGTGTGTGTGAGGAAATGTCATGTTGAAATGTCAATGGCAACAAAGAAAGACATGAGTAAAAGTGGATGAATAGAGGGCAAACAGCACAGTGTCGGAGCTCGGGGCATGTAAGAACAGGAGCCGGGTCTGTCTCTGGAGCCGGCTAATTGAGCTCGGATGAGTGAGAGTAGACACAGGTAGGTGCTGTGTTTGAGTATGTTGTTCTCCTTCTTCCATGTGGGTGACTATGAACAAAAGGGCAGACTCTTTCCTTAATCAAGCTAATGGAGTGGGAACAAGCTGGCTGGCTTGAACTAGATGGGCAGCAACAGGTGGAAGGGCCCTCCGGGGGGGATTTATGATGTCAGGAAGAAGAGAGACTGAGGTGAGGACTTCAGCCTCTGATTGGCAGGACACAGGATGATAAAAAGCCCCAGCTTGTACTTTCAAATCCATTAGCAGGCGGGTTGGGTCTGAGGAGCGCACCGTGACAAGTACTGCCAGGGAATAACTTCAGAGCAGATACTACAGGTCTGGGTGCTAAAACAGTGAGAGTAACTTCTTGTTAGGTAGCAAAAACCTGCTTAAACTTAAGCGTTTCATTGTATTTAAGTGTGTTTTCAATATTAGCGGCTTTAATTCCTGTGTTTGGCTGCAGGACGACGACGGTGAGTCACAGTTAAGATGACCCTGCAGAGGAGGAAATCACAATGGTAAGTGGATTCAACCTTTATCCTTTATCTGATGACACAAGACATTAAAAAGCCACTTATGTTCTGTTTCTCTGTTTCTCACCTTCAGGAGGCCTGGACCGCTGCTGTGCTGCTTTCTGCTCTGGATCTCTCTACAACCAGACTCCGTCCACCGGGCGTCAGCCGTCAACCTGAGGCGTTTCATCGGTTGTGCCGTCCGGGAGTTCACCTTCCTGGCCAAGAAGCCCGGCTGCAAGGGCCTGCACATCACCACCGACGCCTGCTGGGGGCGCTGTGAGACTTGGGAGGTGAGGAGCTGTCGTACTGTACACACACACACACACACACACATTCAGAGGAGAGGAGTGTAAATGTGATTATACCGGGAGGTGACGTAAGCAAAGCTGACAACTTTACACAAAAGAAATTAGTCTGCTGTTTGCATCAGCTTTTATTTGCAGAAGGAGAGAAGAAGAAGAAGAAGAAGAAGAAGAAGAAGAAGAAGAAGAAGAAGAAGAAGAAGAAGAAGGATTAGATACAGATTCAGTCAGTCGGACGGCCAAATGCAGAGAGAGAGAGAGAGAGAGAGAGAGAGAGAGAGAGAGGGAGACACACACAGTCAGACAGGGAGACAAATACTGTAGATACAAAGATCGGTGATCCCCATGGAGAAAATTTGTTTTCACTTTCCTCCCTCCACAGTGAGGTCAGTGCAAGGTCGGCTGCGAGTACAAGCAGAGAATCAGCTGCAGCACAGACACAATAGATAGACTGACAAATATATAGACAGACAGAGAGACGGATATATATACATGCGGTGTCAAAGAAATATATATTCTGTGTTTATAATACCCCAGTAAGATCTAAGCTTTGTCACCCAGTAATGAGACGCTGACTGAAGTGTAAATCTTGCATGCGGGTGGAGGCTTGCAGAAGGCTTTCAGAGCGGGCATGCACCAAAATTGAGTTAGCGTTCTGCAAGAATGGAAAGCAGCGTGGAATCCAGAGATTGAAGTGACAGCAGCGGTTTCCTTAACAATGCCTCAAGTGCATAAAAGACACAATTGGATTTCATAAATCGCCGGATACTGATTACAAAAAAATGCAGTGAAATCTGAAGTTTCATCTGGTACATTGTATTCAGTGACAGGAGGCATTAGGAAGCTCATGATTCTCTCAGATTCATTATTGCAGTGTAGCTGGTGTGTGTGTGTGTACGCAGGAGGCCTCTGGCTTTGTTTTGCGATACTCTTTGGATCCCCCTCCCCCGCCCCCCCAACTCCCCCCTCGGGGGAGGAGAGTCATCTTTTTGTTTGCTCTACCCCAAAGGGAGGTCAGAACGCAGCAGAGGGAGTCAATGTCAATGCTTTAGGGACAGTCTGTAGGACAGACAGTTAAAGGGTGAAGGGGTCAAATCTGAGACCTTAAGGTCACAGGACACATTCTCTAATTGCAACTACTCAGCTTTAGGATTTACTTTTTTTTTTTTTTTCCTTCTGTGCATTCAGCTGAAGTTCTGATCCGGAGAAACTTTTAATTACCGCAACAGCAGAATAAGATTAAATTCCTGGAACAGCAGCACTACAAGCAATTAACAGAGGCTTTGCAGATGTGTCATAAATCTCCAGTCAAACACGGCTCGATCACAAAAAAAACGGAGGTTCGCCGGGAAAAATTAGTTATGTGGAAATAGTGACGAGCTGAGAAAAAGAATTTATTAAAAATGAGAACTCTAATAAGGTGGATTTGTTTCCACGTTAGGTTACTGTGACAGGTAGATTTGTTGCTTGAAAAAAAGTAATTTAAGGTAGCACATTGTGACCACTGCTGGTGCTATGAGTGATGTTTTGAGGAGCAGTTCCATGTTAACTTGTATGTACATGCACACAAACACAAGGGTACGTTTTTGCCAACTGCAAAGGGCTGAAATGTGTTTCAGTGTTTGCTGTAAATGGTGTGAAATGTGGCGCTTAAAAGAGAAGAAGAAGAAAAGCACAAACTAATGTAATAAATGCAGGTGTTTTATATGATGTAGAACAAGCCTTAATGATACACAAATAGGTTAGATAAGTGCAACTTCAAAAATCCGAGCTCCTCCAAACACAATAAAGGCGCCATTTTTATGATGGAATCCCAGCATACAGGTACATATATTAATTAAAATATTAGACTTTTTAATTCTCAATCTATCAAAGGAGGGTGTAGGAATGCATATCTAAGTATGTATATATGTATCAATGTGTGTGTATATATGTGTATGAATGTATGAATGTAATTTCTTGTGCTTGTATGGATGTGTGTATGTATGTGTGTGTGTGTAAGCAGATATTTGTTTTATCATTTTATTATCATGTAAAGCATTTGAACTGCTTTAGTATGAAATGGTAAATAAATTATACTGAACTGGCTTCATTGCTCAGATAATTTGCCAGGATGCAAATTTAGCAAAGCAGATAAAATGTGAATGTTGCTACTTCAGTGGCTAATAAGATGCTCAACTAACAAAGGACCGAATGTGAAAAAACTACTTTTACTTGAAGAATCTTCTGTATTTCGCCATCTTGTTTCACCATAAGGTCTTGATCAGGATGTTTAAATCTTACACTCGTGTTGCCAAGTTGTTTTCTCCGTTAGCTACCAAACTCAAGCTAGAGAGGAATTAGCTGAACAAATGTGTTGACTAGAGCTGAAAATCTGACACCACATAACACATTTCTGAAGTGATTAAAAGACCAACTGTTTATGAAAATTAGCACAAAGAGAGCCAAGTTGTACATTTAGAAAAAAAAAAAAAAAAGCTTGTTGCTCTTGAGCTGAAGAAATCCAATATGGCCACCAGAGAGTTTTACACCTGAGACCTGAGTCAGAGCAGAACTCCGAGAGTAATCAGATATAAATCAGATATTTCCATATTAATCACCTATATCAGATGAGAAAATATCTCAGGAGAAAAGTTAAACAAGATTTTTTTTTCTCTGTTTGTGTTTCCAGAAGCCTGTCGTGGACCCGCCCTTCATTGAGTCCTACCAGCGGGTTTGTACGTACAACGAGACTCGTATGGTCACCGTGAAACTTCCCAACTGCCTGCCGAACGTTGACCCGATGTACACCTATCCTGTGGCTCTGAGATGTGACTGTGGAGTCTGTCTGACCAGCACCACTGAGTGTATCACCTCTGTGTAAAACTAATCTGGACACGCATTTTTTAAAGCTTTCCCTTTTTTTTTTTTTTTTTGCTTTAATTACTGCCAGGGAAACAGAAAAATGTAAATTTAGATCTATGAATCTCATTGGCTGAGTGAAATATCAGTGGATGAGCCATAGAAGCAGATTTGCTTGTTAAGTAAAACTGATCAGTGTAAAAAGGATCTGATCTGAGATTGAGAATAAACTCACTTTGGATTTTGCCATTTAGGTTTGCCTTTAAGGATACATCTGGCAATTTTCTTTATTTTTCTTATTGTCAACACATTTCCTGCTGAGCCAAACCAACAAAGAATAGATCAACTAAGAAGTGTCCATCCAAAGCCTGATATATCTTATTCCTTCGTGTTGTAGAGACCTCCACTTTCCAACTCCAGAACTATTAAAAACACATCAGTGAGTCACATCATTAGTTTGTTAAGAAACAGCTCCAAAGACTAATAACAGCGATCAGGTTTTCAGTCTCCGGAGAGTAGTTCCATGTAAGGCAGACGCCACTGAGCATGTGCGAGTTACGTTTATAGTGCTTCACTACATATCATAATCTGTAGACTTTGTACTACATTATACGCTGTAAATAACTTTTGTATAAACTCAAGAGGTTATGATAGTAGTGCAACAAGCTAGCTTACACAGAACTACTCTCCAGAGACCGAAAATGTGAGATTTGCTGACAATAAGAAAAATATAGAAAATCACCAGCCATAATCTTTAAATTCAGAGGGTGGCTCTTTGGCACTATTAGAAGTACTTTAACCATTCAAATGATTTCTGTCTCTAGAAAAGGTTATATAACAGCCATTAAATACATAAAACTAACCCAAGCCATCATTTTTGTTCTCTACAACCAGTTTGTTAGGTAGGCGATCACCTGGTTTCTGAACCAAATATTGAAGGTAAATGTAATTTTGAAACTATCTGGCTTTATAGAAATGTTTACTGTAGTTTCCTGCTCTGCTTATAATGTAATCCAGACGCTCTATTCTGTAAACTGCCAATAAGAATTCATTAGGTATTCAGTGGAAATGTTTGGGTAATTCATACTGTAATTGCTATCTTTTAATATTTTATGATTTTTATTTTCTATCTTTGCTTTAATGACAATAAATGTCAGTTTCATCTGTACAATTGTGAGTGCATCTCTAACCTACATTGCATTATATTCCAAATAGATCATTTAAGTCAAGTCCACTCTTACACCTACTGTAAATGCACATATTTGATCTAAAATGATCATTTTAGTCAAACCATTTCCTCATTAAAATACTATGAGCACCAACCCTTACTGTGTTTTTTCTCCTCTAGAAATGTGTGTTTTCTTTTAACAAGCTCTATAGGCAGATCAAAGGTCAAGCCCAGCTGCAGAACAGCATCTCTGGAGTAAGTAGGGATGCAGAATTCTGCTAGTAGTATTTCTCAGACCTTCCACTTATCATCCTAATATAATAATATGATCACATATTATATTGTACCACAAACTACATCACCACAGTAGCTTTTCTCAGCAGCTATAACTTTTTCTTAGAAGGCAATCATTGTAAGGTTTGCGATTGCAGTAATTGACATAATTAATAATTGGTCTTTTAAAGAATAATCAGACTTTGATGGTTGCATAGTGATGTGACCGCTCGTTAGTGCTTAATTAACCGACCTGAGCTCTGAGGCCAAACTTCCTGCTGGTTAGTCATCAGTGGCGGGGCAGAAAAACAGCCCTTACTAAGTGTTGTTATTTGTATGATTCCCAAGGAGAACGGGGTTTATGTAACGTCTGAGCGCTCACATGTCACTGAGGGGTTGCCGGGGCTGCGTTTGAGCCCCGGCGCTGCGAGGGAAACAGAACACATTCCTCCCACGATACAAAACCCTCCCCGTTCCTCTGTCTAAATCTGTTTGGCTTCGTTCACACTGCAGATCCTCGTGCTTCACTTTCAACTGCTGCAGGAATCCAATTTTATTTTTGGATGACTTTACTCTGCCATCTCAATTTTTAAAATTTTGAATGTTAAAACATGGGCAAAATAAAATATCTGGAGAAAATCTGTTTTAAAAATAAAATTTGAAGCTTTTTTTTTTATTACTGGTGCATAGTCAACTACTTAATTGTGTTTTTATCCCCATTTTTGTCTTAATTTTTTACCATTAGAGACATTTTGATCTGTCCTCATTACAAGACGACCTTGTTTACTGTAAAATGCTGTGATTAGGGGTGTGCCCTAGTACGTTACTCAGCAAAGCACAAATAGTGGGTTTTTTTATGAATATTTGTTTCATACAAATATTTTAAAAATTATTTGTTTTCGGGAAGAAAAAGAAAATGTAGAAGCTAAGAAACGTGATGGCGTGTGGAATCGTACCCAACAATACACAGAGCACTTCAGGTTAAATAAACAGCTGCATAACCAGAAAAGTTAGATAAGGAGTTGTTTGTGCCAACTAATACACAGAGCACAGAGCACTTCATGTTAAAACAACAGCTGGGTAACCAGAGGAGATAGATGAGGAGTTGTTTTCAAAAGGTCCGGTTACAATCTCTTGAGAAGCAAATACTCTTGTTGCCACGTCGCGCTGACCTATGCCGATCATTGACACACCCAAAAAATGTCAGTCCGCCAGACAAACAGGAGACATCTGGGAATAGTCTTTGCACACAGCTTGCAAAGACGAAATTAAGAAATGTCCTACTCCCATTGGTCAAAATCCAAGTGATCATTGACTCACGAAAGTGCCAAAAGTCACGTCAGCTTTGGTATAAATAGGGGTTGGGTGTGAGCTGAAAGGGGCTGCTGCATCGGTGATTTTCTGAGTTTTGTATGTTCGTGTGAAATGAAATAAACTCCCGTTGGTTGTCTGCTCATCTCTCTGGTCTCAGCGTTTGGTGTGAACATCTTTAATATAGCCTGATTTGAAACCCCTATAAAAACATGTCGAATAACAGAGTGCAGGTCATCACATCACTATCTCAGTGTCTCTCCTCTGCTCCGCTGTTACGTCCATCAGCAGGTCTCAACGAGGGGAGTCACATCCACCTGCTACATGACGCACATTTCCTAATTTGGACATCAGTCCCAGAGTTGAGGGGTGTTCCCCAGAGATAAAGCTGAGCTACTGACACATGAAGTGCTTCCAAGGGACTCTCCATAACCTGTTGTTCCCACTCTCCTTTAGAAAGAAGAAAGGGCAATAAAATAGGCAATAAATGAAAAGTGCAAAGCAATAATCACCTTTGAAGTTCTTCCCTACACATTACACAGTGTGCTGTCTCTGTGTTATGGGTGTATAAATAGGTAGAGGTCTTTCTGCAATGAGGCAATGAGTAAAGTTTTAGCTCAGTAGTCAGCGCAGTCATCTATGATCTGGGAGACTCCAGTACGAAAGCCTTTGCCAAGTGAAAACAATAAGCCTATTTACTATGTGATTGACTGTCAGATGTTATAAAGACACACGTGTTCAGACTTGGTGATTTTGTGAATTCATTGAGAACATACAATCTGTAAACTAAATCAGGGCTAAGTCACCGTAAGCTGCAGTGTAAACATGCTCATTCACTCACATACGCACACTCACAGCCAGTCTCTTATCTATTTTTTTTTTCAAATTGTATTGTTTCTATATAAATCAGGTCTTTTCTTTCTTCTGTCTAAGCCCACACACTTATATTGTACACACAGACTAAAATGTCATCGTGCAGCTCATAGAAAATGTTTTTATGCTATAAATTGTACATTTCCAGACCTCAGACAGGCCTAAACAAAGCATTAAAAAGAAAAAAATAGAATATTATTGAAATTGTCCCTTTTCATTACATACTTCCTTTCAAATTCATCACTGCATTCATATATTTTATCTGATATTCTCAGTGTCAGTTAATTAAAAGGTCAGAGGTTTATTTTGACAAAGTAAATGTCCTCACATCGACCAAACTTGTGACCTTCCGGCTCCGGTCAGGTCAGATCTAAGTGACACTAAGAGACGATGTGTTATCATCATGACTGACACTGTGTCACTTAGCGCAAAGATAATCGTTAGGTGCCATTGATCCTGCTCCATTTTTAGAAGCTAAATCAGTACTTTGATATATACCTGGTTGACTAATAGGAGTCAAGTAAAACTAACAGGTTGACTTTCACATTCAAAACAGTGAGTGACTGTAAGTGAAATGTACCCTTTAATGCACAGAAGAATCCTTTTGTTGTTGATTTTAGACTATTTTTAGAAGCTGAAACTGAAACTTACCGTATACTGTCAAAGTAAAATGTATTTTGACTGGCCTATGTTGAGACTAAAGTTACATCTGCTTACTGTCTTCTTTTACAGCACATGTTACAGCAGACAGACGACACTCTTATCTACATACATTAAAGGCAGGGATCAGATGGGTTCAGGACTAGATGCTTGTCTGTTGATGGAGCTCTTGTAAAGACCTTTTAAATTACAGAGCAGCCTCTAAGTACACTAAGCCCCTAACCCTAACCCTAACCCCTAACCCTAACCCTAAACCTAACCCCTAATCCTAACCCTAACCCCTAACCCTAACCCTAACCCAACCCTAACCCCCTAACCCTAACCCCAACCCTAACCCTAACTCCACTGATAGATCTGGTCGAGTCACCCTGCTCAGTTTAATCTGCTCAGTTGCCAACAGTTAGGTAAGTACACACCACATTAGCGAGTACACAAGTGAACATTTTTAAATATTACAGTGAACAAAAAAACATTGAAGCATATATGGTGTAGAAGTCCAAACTGTCGATAAATAATGCAAAAGTGAATGCTGCTTTTAACTTATTTCTTACAGATTTGATCTGAATTAAAATGTTACACTTATATTTTACATTACTGCAGATGAGTGTTTTAATTTATATGTGAGATTATATGTGAAATGTGGAGAGTTTACGTTGCATTTGCTTATTTGGAATTCAAGCAAAATGTAGTTTTAATTCAGACAAACAAAAGAAAAAAATCAAAATTGCTATGTTTGAAAAAGCAGATACAGTATAATTCAACACAACTCTAAAGAATACAAAAAATGAAATTATGTGTGTATTATGTATGTGTACATATATATATGCAGCTAATAAAATGAAAATACTATAATAATAATAATAATAATAATAATGAAAAATTCAATTGTAAGTGCCTTTTACATAACCCGAGGACAATAACAACAACGATAGCAATACTAGCAATGATTATGAATGAAGGCAATTATTTGCACCCATCAGTCCTGCAGAAGCTGAAAACACCACATTACACAGCTGTAACTAAAGATGGGAACATGCATAAACAAACATCAGTCTGTGTGAATACTGCAGAGGCTTTTAAGGGTGACGGGAGAACGGAGAGGTTAAAAGGAGAAACAGAGGAGAGGTTAGCTCTCCTGGGACCTCTATTATCTTCAACGTCCCTGACAGGAGAGTTGCTCTAACAACTCCCGCTGTCCTAATCATTCCTGACATTACCACTTCCTCCTTCGGCTGTGGGGGGGGGGGGGGGGGGGGGGTTGAGGGGGTTGGTGGTGGTTGGAACAGCTCTTGGCAGGAGGACTATAACGCAGAAGCAGAGACGGTGGAGGAGGTTCTTACCATCAACAGAGATTCCTAACCTGAGGTCTGAAACCTCCTCTGGGAGCTCAGAGGGAGACACAATGACTCAGCCAGATGCCCTTTATTCAGGGTGAAACGAGCCATTCTTATTTTTAAAAAGGTAATCCAGAGGATCTATAACTGTGTTACTGTGACAAATTCTTTGTTAGATGGTGAGATTTTTGATTTTACAAGTCACTTTCCAACCCATGCTCTGAATTTTGAAACAAAAACTCCCAAACTGCTGGGGATTCAAGATGATATGCCTTCTAGCTTAGTATTTTAATTGTGTAAAGCTATTTTAATATTAAAAATGAATCAAGAGACTGTATGATATGTAAAAAGATTTGTTTATAGTGATGAAAAGAATTATCCCTCAACATTTTGAAGCTTTTTAGCCTGTCTGGTTCAGCTGTTTTCAGTGAATAAGCTCTGCACAAGGGGTGTGCCTGAATACAAATACGTTATTCGGCAAAGCACAAATAGTGTTTGTTTTGTTTTGTTTTTTTCACATATATTTGTTTTATACAAATATTTTAAATATGATTTGTTTTCAGGAAGAAAAAAAAATCATGTTAAATACCAGCGCACAGGTTGGTTACATCGCTATCTCAGTGTCTCTCCTCTGCTCCGCTGTTACGTCTATCAGCAGGTCTCAATAAGGGGAGTCACATCCACCTGCTACATGACGCACATTTCCTAATTTGGACATCAGTCCCGGAGTTGGAGGATGTTCCCCAGAGATAAAGCTGAACTACTGACACAAATGAAGTGCTCCCAAGGGAACACTTCATGAACACTTATTGATTTTTAAACCTCTTTCCACTTTTATTCGAATACAAATACAAATAATTTTGCTGCCTCAACAAATACAGATACAAATACAAATACCGGGCCCTCTGCACATCCCTACTCTGCACACTACCTGCCCAGCACCAACCAGCAAAGAGTGGCAAAGTTAGTGACCAGCTGGTGAAGAAAGTTGGGGGGGGGGGGGAATCATCAGGTGGACACAAACACAACTCTTGTGGAAGTTCCTCTTCCCCACATGGCCAAATCACTCAAAGCAAAAGAACTGAACAATCATTATATCTCAGAGGCAAAAAAGACACTTGTCAAGCAAAGCTCTTCAAAGGCGTCAGGCTCTCTATATGATCAGTGGGATTAGAGGCAGAGCACAACCCTTCTCCAAGAAATTATACTCATATATGACTCTCAACATAATGAAAAAAGTTGTTAATTAGTGTATTTGGCAAATTGCAAAAAGTGAAATGTTCAGAAACCTTTTCTTTCCGACCAAAATATCTGATCTTGCAGTATGGTTATGTTTAAGCACTGGCAGTACTTTGTTAAGGTTAGGGTGAGATGTTCTTCATTTAATACAGAAATAAGTTTACACAGTTTAACACAAAAAAGCGCTCGTAATGATCTTTTATCAGAGATGAAGAAAATTAAGACGGTGACAAGAAGAGTTTGGGTGCATGAAACCTTTCTCATCCTTTTTATTCATCACGAGTCGCTTTCAGGTCATGTTGCTGACGATTGTCATCTCATTGGTTGCATAATTATGTGCAAATGTCAAACTTGAAACTGCATGAAATCTGAGCATAAGAAAAGCAATAAAGGAGCATAGAAAAACAACAGCTGACATTGCCACAAAGCGATTTTACCACTGAAGATGTGTAGAGAGTAGGGATGTGCAGAGATCCCAGTATTTGTATTTGTATCTGTATTTGTTGAGGCAGCAAAATTATTTGTATCTGTATTTGTATTCGAATAAAAGTGGAAAGAGGCTTAAAAATCCTGTTTTTGTTTTTATGACACTTTTCATTTTAGAAAATTAAAGTGTTACAATAAGTTTTCATGAATAAACTACCTTATGACGGAGGTCTCCACATCGGGTCTTGAAGTGGAGTCTCCCAGATCATAGATGACATCGCCTCATGCAGACAGACCTCTACCTATTTATACACCCATAACACAGACACAGCACATCATGTAATGTGTAGGGAGGAACTTCAAAGGCAACTATTGCTTTGCACTTTTCATTTATTGCCTATTTTTTTACAACCTAACTTTGTGGAAAGGAGGAGGGGAACAACAGGTTATGGAGAGTCCCTTTGGAGCACTTTGCTTGTGTCAGTAGCTCAGCTTTATCTCTGGGTAAAGCTTTCTTATGCTCAAATAGTTTTTAAAATATTTGTATGAAACAAATATTCCTATGAAACCCACTATTTGTGCTTTGCCGAATAATGTATTTGTATTCAGGCACACCCCAATTAGAGAGTTCATGAACTTGAAAAACTGAAAACTATAACAAACTGTTGATCCTTCATGCAGGTTTGATTTTCTGAAGGGGTAACATGGTCAAAAAAGCTAAAATGTTGTAATTCCAAATCAGAAATCTAATCAGCAATGAAACGAGCTAATTATGTTGTGGTTCGTGATCATAAAACCTGTTTCAGATAGTAAAATAACCAAACTACATGCCTTTGAATGTAGTTTTCTCGATTTAAATGGTAGTCACAAACCAGTATTAGAAGTGACACTACACTGCTGTGCCAACCTGGCAATTACATACCTAAAATCCATCTAATTGACATCTTTCAGGCTCTTTCTCTCAAACTACTACTGTAAGTGTAGGTCACTAAAACTGGGTCAGTTTCCCACTTCTTCTCACTGATAACCCGCAGGGTGGGATTAAGGGCAGGTGAGATGATTTTGCTGTCAAACCTTAAGGGCAACCTCCCTTTCCGCTGCCTCTGAAACAGCTTGACGGATACCAACTGGGGTTATGAATTATACAGTCGCTCCTGCAGGGAAACAGGGATGGCGAGGAGGATCTGTGTGGATGATGGAGTTTCCTTTAGATGGAGAGAGTGGTAGAGCGGCTGAGTTGGGTGAGATTTCTCCAGGGACATACCCCACTGTAGATCGTTATCGCCTTTATTGCCATTGACATGTAATATGACAGAGGTGACGTGAATGATGGCTGATTGATGAACTTGCTTTCGTTGGCAGATGATTCTGCACACAGCATTTTTTTTCCAGCTGTGGAATCATGGAAAGAAACATGGGAAGTAATAATTTATTAGTTTCTTTGTTGGTTTTAAACTAAGGAGGAAAGTACATTTGCAGGTACTGGTACTTTACTTGGTTATATACATTAGGGATTTTTTTTTTTTTTTTGATTTTCTTTATATTTCCAGTAAAGAACAGGAACAGGAAAAAGAAGCACAGTCCGACTACTAGAGAGTGGACTCATCGGGAGGCGGGAGGGGGTCCTTGAAGAGACAGGAGCTAAAAAAAGCCTGTTTCAGACAGATGCTGAACTGAGGGGCTGCATAAAGGGCCAGTAGAAGATAAATAAGGAGTTTTTAACTGTAAATCATGCAAAGATATTCCAGTAGAGCCCCAGAATAAGACATATAGACCTGGAAATGTGCATGTAATTTTAACCCAAACCATGATCTTGTCTTAACCTTACTAACCAATTCATTTTTGTGCCAAAACCGAACCTTCTCTTACCTCTAACATGTAGCCTTTGTGCCTATAATTACAGGGGAACTCCACTGAGTTTACAGGTCTTGGGGAGTGCCACTAACGTGAACAGGTCTAAAGCCTTTTGTGGCTCTAGAGGGAGCTGTGTAAATCCAATATGGACTTACTTCCTAGGATACATGACTGGGACTGGCTGATAGGGCTGAGAGATTGGAAATGCTAACAGGGGTAATTTTGGAAGGAAATTACAAACAACATAGTGATGGCTGAAGAGCAAAACCTCCAATCTGAAAAATGCACTTTTTTGAGAAAACTAAAAAAACTTGTTTTCTTGCAGAATGCTATTTGTTAAGGACAACCAATACATAATATGCTGTTTTTGGACTATATTATTATATTATACTTATTATACCCATATTATTTGTTAACACTACCGACTAGATATTAATGCCTCGCAAAGTGCAGATAGGAGCGTTTGCACTTGGTGCAAGTTGGAAGAGGTTCTACAAAACAATGCTCTAAATTAAGTTAATAATTAAAATTAAATCAAAAATAAAAATAAATTTGTTTTCTGGTAAAAAGATGTAGTAAATGTAATAGTTACTACATTGTAGTATACTGGGGTCAAAATTCCTTAAATTCAGTATATTTGCCTCCTCGTCCGCTGGAAATGAATGTTCAGTGATTCGTGCTGTAGCTTCTCTACACATCCACAGACTCTGTGTTGTGTTTTTGTTTTGTTGTGTGACTTTTCTGTCACAACGAAGGGCGGGATTATTTTGCAGACAGACTGAATATGAGCAGCCTTCCTTGTTCTCATCATCCAAAGTGAAATCCACCGATCAGAAAATTCAGCAGATAGGAGGTTTTGCGCTTTGGCCATCGATATTTAGTTTGGAGGACTTCTTGTGGGATAAGCTGATAAATAGCAGTAATAACTTTCTGTCTTCATTCATTCTACTTTATTATTTTATTTCTTTCCATGTTCTTTCCATCTTATCTTCATTTCACACTTCCTAATGTCTTTCCTTCTTTCCTTCCATTTCTTGTTCAGCTGATCTATGTGCATAAAAAAAAAATTCTGAAACTAGACACACATTCACATAAGCAAAATGTTCAAAGCGCTTTACAGAAAGAAAAAAATATATTAGAAAAATATTTATACAATATTCTACAAGAGGAAAATAATGACTCAGCCACTAACTACTCACCAGAGAGAGAGGAGGATAAAGTCTGTTAAAGTAGAATAAGATGAAATAAAAACAGACAAAAGTATAATAGACAAGAAATACAGTTTCCATGCAGTTGCAATGGAGTAATGGTGTAAATGTAATAAAAACAAAAGTACATGAACACATGAGAGTCCTTATACTTTGGATACTTTCCTATTAACATTTGTTTACCTTTATATAATTTTGAATACATACTTTTACCTGTAAAAGAGTAAATTTCTACTGTGATATATCTGTTTTACTTAATTCACTTCGACCATTGGTTCATAGGTCTCACCATCCCCCCCTCGCTGCATTAGAGCAGATCGCCCACCGGATACAATCTGTCAGCCTATCAGCCTTGAATACCATTGACATATAATATAACCATGACGGGTGGCGGTGGGGTCACAGCACGCCCACCTCCTCTACAGGAGATAAAAACAATAATGCCACTACAACAACGGGAGGTCACCCCACTGCCACTACACTGCTGTGTTAGGCATTACATAATCTCATTCAGCCAGGAGCATAAAAAAAATGCCAAAGCATTTTTTATCAACACAGAGAGACACAGACTTCTACATTCATATTTTAGGGATTTAAGCTGATGCTTTCATCCGCAGGTACCAAATACTTAGAAGCAAAACAATACAGAGGGGAGTACAAATGTGAAAATGTCTGTGACCTGATGATGATGCAGTGACCTCAGGAACAGATGGTAGTGAAACAGAAGGATACAAGTAGTGGAGATAATGAGATACACTGTGCAGTTGATTTAATGTCTCTGTTTGTAAATTAAAAGACAGAAATTGATTCTGGCAACAACTAACGTGGTATTAAACTGTGATTTAAAACTGATATAATTGATATTTTTTAAATACCAATGTATGAAATGACAGTGTGTAATGTGTTGGGCGTGGCTCATATTGATGAACCTACAGAGAATTATCACTGACTCTGCAGCTCCCATCGGCTTTATGGAGCTTTATAGTGAGTTTCAGCTCATTGTTTATCTGTCCGGCTGCAACTTAACTGTTTTGGTTCACTCTCAGCGCTCTCATAGCGTCGTTTTCAGAGAAAAAGCTGTAAAAAGTCACTGTACACTACCTGCTCAGCACCAAACGCCAAACAGACACAGTTAGCTGTAGACTAGCTGGTGAACATAGTGGAGCTTTTAGCAGCTAAAGAGCCAGATATTTCCCTCAGGAGTTGGTGGAGAGCAAAAACAGAGCTAAAAGAGAGTGAATATTGGACTTACAATCACCAGGTGGACAGAAACACGACTCCAAATGAATGATTGATCGATTGAATTGATTTATTGATTAGGACAGTGAGCAGTATTAAGCATAAATGATGCATTGCACCAGAGTTAGCTTGAAGCTAATTTGCATCTGTGGTCCATTACAATTAAAAAATATTTGAAATGACAGCTTTTGTGCCTTTGCAACACAAACCAACAAATAAGTGCACATTTAAAAAAAAGAAATCTTAAAACTCACTTGTATTCTTTGGCTCTTTCATGCTCCTCTCCTTTTATTGTCTTTTTTCTTTTTCCTCTCTGTGAAGATTGTACTTTCTGATTTGAAAATTGCTTTACAGGGTTAGTTACTTATTTATGAAGCGTTTTAGCAAAGGGCAATTGGAGCCAATTGGAGCGCACCTGTCAGTTATGATGATGTTAGCTCAGTGGGTCGGTGGGCTTTAGATCCTGAATATTCCACCAGTTGGATTCCTTTCCACCTCCTCTTGATGATGTAATCTGCTGAAATCAAACAAATGATTTATCATGTAAGAAACAGACCCAGAACACATACAGACACGCACACACTGTACATAGATATACATGACGGCACAGTCCACAAGATTCAAAATTATGCATACACACACTCACTTCAAAACAAGCACGGAGGATAATCTGATCATTTGTGAAGACAGTGATGGTCTCTTCAAAGAGCAATAGATCCAAGAGAGACAAGATTCTCATTTCTTTAGGGTGTTTCTACTGATGTTTGACAATCTATCGATCCAGATCAGCTGTTTAATTATGATGATGGCACCGGCGGAATTAGCATGATGTTCGGACCAAATGGATATTTTTTAAATTGTTGTCCTTACCAATAGTGTCTAGTTTTAATTGACACTTATGCCGCGGGTTCTGATCATGTGGAAGTTACAATGATTATGAGTCTCCAACTTCTGGTATGACTCATTTTTCTGGAAGCTCCGACGTATCTAACTTGGCTCTAAATAATCCGGAAGTGCCTGATAAAAGCAAACATGGACGCCCCATGTCAACCAAAGTCTTTTCAAGGCAATTTAGTGCTAATTTATTCATATATTGCTGTACCTACTGAGCATACACGCACAGTACTTAATCCTCACATGACTCTTGCACTTGTCTTGCAAGACTGCATCTTCATAAAGACTACAAGATAAACTTGCAAATCAATGGTTCGATGACATGAATGTTCGAAACATGGCAATGCATACAGCTATCCTATAAGTTAAGCAAATTTACAGAGTTGCAGTTAGTATTGAGAATAAATTATGTTTATGGTAATAGACAATTTGCTGGTTAAATACAACACAAGTGTCCTGAAATAGGAAAATAATGAATCAAGCAGAGTCAAAAAATAAGAGTTCCCTCCACCAAGTTCACAATTTTTCTGTACTGGGACACTGCTAGCGTACTATAAAAAGGGACTCTAGATAAAAAGAAATTATGAAGACTGAAGACTGAACCTGTGATAGACCTTACTCGTGTATTATCCATTTAGCAGACAAACCATAAGCAGGCTAGTTGGAGTGGCTATGTTGGCAAGCTAGCTAGTGGAGTTAGCGAAAACCGTTAGCTAGTGTCCTGAAATAGGAAAATAATGGCGAGATTACTTTACGCCCTCCTGACGTCGATGCTGCATTAATCTTAATCTCACAGTCACTAAGAAGATTGCCTTCCACCTGTTGAGTTGTTATTTTTAAGATTTTTCTGGTAACTAATTTTATGAATGAATGACTGAAATATTATCTTTCTCATGTGTCTGGTGTTTTCTCACAACAGGCTCACAACAGCTACTATAAGTCTTCAATTTTATAATTTCTAAAATGAGACCATAATGACTTGTTGAAAAAAAATGATTGACTTAGAATTTCTAGAGAGAAGTTGACACATTTGAATGGAAGTCAATTGGAGCCAGGATCTAGTGGCCATCGGTGGTATTGCACTTTAATGTACTTCCTCTTCCACTTCCTGGATTCAGCCTCAAGCCACTTATTTTAAATATTAATATCACCTGTGACATCTTGTTGAATCATAGAATCTCATTTTCCAACATTTTGGTAACTTCAACAAGTGTAAAATAATCTCACAAATCTTTTTTGCTCTAATCATCGATATTTAATGAGTCACCCAGCCGAATCCATACTGAGAGCAATGAAATAGTGCAGCTGAAATCACATATGAATAATAAATAGGTTTGGATGTGATCTCTTCACATGGCTGCTGCTAATTCTTTGCACCCATTTTTTGCAGTTTTTGAATAAAAAGGGAAAGAAATACAAGACTGGTTGACAAACACTTACTGATGTCAAACTCTGTATTTTTGACATACAAAGGTGCACAATTTTATGCTTAGTACTATTTTTTTTTTCATTTTGGAGCAGGTCTGTCCAGTTGAGTCGTGACAATGTTTTGACTTTGAAAACTACTATAAAATACTAAGTGAAATTGCCACTAAAGCTGTTTTTTCCACACAAAAAGAAAACAGCTACACAAAATGATTGACACTAATAAACAAACAATTCTGGAGTAAACGAGCTTCAGAAGCACCTTCCTGCTTAACTTCAAACTGCGGTTTCACACTTTCACTTTTCACCAGCAGCAATTAAGTATATTTTTCCATGAGAATCTGCCAGCACATCCCGAGTTGACGGGTGTCAATTTGGGTAAAAGAGTGTGTCTCCTCCTCTCTATTTTCACGGGCAGTGAGGAGACGCTAATGGGCATAAGCATGCAGGCACCAAAATGTGGAGACAATGGAGCCTTCATGTGTCTGGGCAGAGCCGCAGGTGGGCATGCTGGAGCTGCAGCCTGAGTCTTGACAGGCTAATTTCTCCTCTGTGTTTCCTTTGGCTCGCCGTCGGCACTCACCGTCCACGGGAAACTAACCGTGATAATTCTGCTGTCTGCCGGTAATTGCCCACAGAGATTCAAAGCCTTTCACACCACAAACTGTCCCTGATGTCAGAGAGGTGCCTGATTGGATTAGTTGGACAGATTAATGGATGGAAAGGCAGACAAATAAATAGCTACGCTTTTGGAATGGTGAAATAACAGAAGTTCAACACAAAAAGTCTGTAAACACTTCTCTCAAAGGATCTTAAAGAGGTCATATTATGCCCCTTTCCCAGTTTAATACTTTCATTTTCATGGTCTATTTACAGACATTTGCATGTTTTTACGGTCAAAAAACACCTGGTTACAGCTGGATAAGCCAGTCCCTCTCGGCCTGAAAGGGGCTGTTTTGTGTCTGCTTGATGCCCCCCTCTTCTGATTGGCTGACTGCACAGCGAGCAGAGCAGAGGAGAGAAACTAGCACGACCATAAACTACAGCAAAACACAGTAGAGACTCTCACAAATCTCATAAATCGAGTGCACATGAATTAGGTAAATAACATAAATACAAATATTTTGTTTCTTTCAGGAGGGGCGGAGCGTAGAGGAAACACTGAGTGTATAGTTGTGACATCACAACCTTACGGAAATCCAAACGGCCCGTTTCTGAACACAGTCTATGTGCATTTCCTCATGGACTGAGTATTTTGATACTTTCACAGTATTTAAATATTAGTATTTAAAAACTTAGATCAGCTTTATAATCAAAAAAGAAATGAAAATCTCCCTTCCAATAATAAGTCCCCTTTAATAAGATTCTGTGGCATAAAACTGGGGCTAAAGATTATTTCATATTACACCGACGAGGAAGAGCCTGAGAAGAGAAGGGAGAACAATGAATATTACTTACAATTAATATTATTAAGGTATCTAAAATGTTAAACTGGGAGGACAGGAGGAAAAACACATGACCTCAAGTTTCCAAAATCTTTATTTGACTTCTGACGGAACAGTTAAGAAAGAAAATCTGATTGTTGAAGTTCAGGGAAAAAAAAGTGGAGGACATTCAGGAGACGATGAACTCAACCAAAAAAAGTTAAAATTGTGTTCATATAAAACTTTTCTCTGCATTCATGGTCATGATCAGTATTTTGAGGCAACGTTGGTTTTGAATGCAGGAAGTAGTATGACCTTCTGGCCTTACCTGTGTCTCAATTCAGGGGATGGTTTCTCCAAAAGATGCAACTATGGGAAGGTTGGAAGGAAGTGAGTCCGCAGGTGTGACCTGAAGACTGAGCCTGCTCCTCTTCCTCACAATAGACGGTAAGTTCCCCTATATAGCATTTAAAAACAGTTAATAAATGGTTTATAACAGACTGTATTGGGAAATTATAATTGTTGACAAATACTGTACATTAACAAATACTTAGAAAATCCTTACATCTGCTTTTAATTACACTATAGTGTGTTATAAACCATCTATTAATGGTTTATTTACTACTTAGAAATGCTCAGTAGGGGGACCTACCTTCATCACAAACAAGTAGTGAACACAACACTGACATATCATCACTTTTTAACCCATAAGAACCCATTTCTCCTTAAAGGAAAATTATGGGGAATATAAAATAGACCAAATGGACCACAAGGAACACATTTCTGAATTTTTTTTTGAAATTCTACCTTCAGTGTCAAAGATCTGTAATGTAACACATATGTCATAACTTGTTTTATATCAATTTGTTCAAGATCTGTGGTCAGAACAGGTTAAATGTAATACATGACGTCTTATTAAAGCATCAGAATTGTTAAATGGGTTGAAATTTACCTTAAGTAACAAAAAACAAGCTTTTTAAAATTAGCTAGTTCTGATGTCATGGGTACACAGATTCACACATTGTCACATGACTGCACCAGGATGTTCAGTAGATGTCACTGAGGGACTTCATGAGTTAAAATCAAGGATAAAGCTGTTATAAGGAATTTTCCAGAACACTGAAAGCGTTGGTGGGTTCTTATGGGTTGAGTTGATATGTTGAACTTACTTCCAGCAGTTACGGAGCAACATTATCATTCATTTGGAGTCGTGTTTCTGTCCACCTGGTGATTATAAATCCAATATTCACTCTCTTTTAGCTTCTGTTTCTGCTCTCTACCAACTCCTGAGGGAAATATCTGGCTCTTTAGCTGCTAAATGCTCCACTATGTTCACCAGCTAGTCTACAGCTAACTGTGTCAGTTTGCTGTTTGGTGCTGAGCCGGTAGTGTACAGTGGCTTTTTAGAACTTTTTCTCTGAAAACAGCTGCCTGCTGCGGGCTAAAAATGATGCTTTGAGAGCACTGAGAGCTGAGAACCAGAACAGTAACGTTGACAGCTAAACAATGAGCTGAAACTCGCTATAAAAAAAAATATTGATTATAGCCACTTTAAAGTGTTACTCCACATAGAGATCAAAACATCCAGAAACATATTTCCAAGTTTACGACTAAAGCTCTGTTCCAAAAAAACAGGAAGCAGGTTTACTGAGTTCCCACATCTCAAATTCAAAATGTGAGCTGATGTAAAATGCCCATTACAGATTTTACCCAGGTGCCTTAGTAAATTTACTCTTGGAACATGTTTACTAGGGTTGTACAGACTGGACTTTTTTACCAGGTTAACCAGGTAATTTCAGGTGCTGAGAAATTGTCAAAAAAACACATTATAAAGTAATTTAATAAAATTATAACAACACTTTCAAGGAAATCTTTCATCTCTTCTGTGAAAATGAGACTGACGAGGGGGGGAGTGCAGTTCTCTTTGTATTAATTCAGCTCCTACTGTTTCCACAGTACAGATCCTTAAAGTCATCGATTACTTAAAGCCCCTTTTTGAAAAACAGAGTGAAGAGGAAGATTTTTTTTCTAAAAAAACAGACAGGAAGCCCAGACAGAGTATCCCAGACAGCTGTTTATTATTCTGACACTACAGTTTAGGTGTGCAACTGTAAAACAATACATGAGTCAGTGTGAGATTTCAGTGCTGCTCCATACCATTGCTTTAACAAAACAGTAGAAATTGATAACATTCCAGTAGAAAAAAAAAAAGAAAGAGACTTTAAGCTTTTCCTGAAGGGCCTCATTCATTAAAATCATCCAAAGTTTTATGACTGAATCTGAGCTAAAGCCGAGATTGATGAAAAATTAATCCAGGTGAGAAAATTCTTACAGGTTGCGTCGATTCTCTGAGCTAAGTGAGACAATAAAAAAAATTCTATCGCTATCTGGGAAATGACTTCAATTTCTTTTTAGTATCGTCTTCAATGCAATATGTGGAATCGAATCAAGCCAAAGGATAATTTTTATAAATGAGGCCCCTTCGGTCGTGCCCGCCCGCCTGTCCCCTCCCCACCCCTCCACCTAGAGAGGTGGGATTCATGATGCCATTCAGTCGGCACGACGCGTGGACAGACATCATCAGCATGCTGAGGAGAGCGTGATGGAGTTATAAGAGGGGGAGATCAAAGAGAGGAGAGTGGGGAGAGGACAGAAAGAGAGGAGGATCAGAGGAGGGGGTTGAGGTGGAGGAGAGAGGGGGAAGTAACGAGGTGCAGAAAGAAAAAGGTTTTTTTTCAAAGAAAGACCTCAGAAAGTAGAGGGAGAGAGGAAGGAGTTCTGCTATAAGTGTGAACAAATGAAGGATGGACAAAAAAAATCTTCTGTTCCCGGTGAAAATGCTGGAGGAGGAGAGCAGGGGGGAGAGAACGGTTAGAGAGGGAGAGGGTTGTTGTACATTCAAGTGGCAAAGCCAAAAAATCCTGTGCTGAAAGGTGTGTGTGTGTGTGTGTGTGTGTGTGTGTGTGTGTGTGTGTGTGTGTGTAGGGCTCAGATCACAGGAGGAGATGCCCTTCATTCTCTTGTCAAATTAATAAAGAAGAAGATGAGCTCTCTGCTGCGCGTGTCCCCTCACACAACCTGACAAGTCGCAAAGTTTCAGGCGCTGACAAGGAAAAACTCTCCAACTTGATAGACGGTCGAAGGAAGCCCTGTCCTGCACCTCATCACGCACTTACTGCTGAGGGAGCATTTCTTCTTCTCGGATGTTATACTCGCGGATAAAATCCCCTTTCTTGCAATTCTTAAGTTCCGGGGTTTTTTTTTTTTTTTTTTAAAGCAAAATAGTCATTCAGCGTTCCTGCTGACGGCTCGCTGCTGAACCGTAAGTCTAAACTGCAAGAAAAGCAGCAAGGATGCAGGAAAAAGACTAACTTTTATAACGGCTCCGTCTGTCACGGTATTGCAGATGTTTGTAGAAAATATAGTTGAACATGTTCAGATTATCATTTTCAAGGAATAAATCACATATTTTTGCCAGGAAACCAGGATTTCTCCCCATATCATGAGTTAGATTTACAACTAGGGCTGCAACTAATCATTTAGTCTATGAAATGTTAAAAAGTGGTGAAAAAACGGCATTCACAAATTCTCAGAGGCAACGGTAATGTCTGACAATTTGCTTGTTTTGTCGGACTAAGAGCCTAAAATGTTGAGATATTTAATTTACTGACAAGAAAAGGCAGCAAATCGTCACATTTGAGAAGCCGGACCTAAAGAACCTTTGGCATTTTGACTTAAAAAATAACTGAAATGATTAACTGATTATTAAAATAGAAGCTTGTTAATTTTCTGTCAATCAACAAATGGATTCATTGTTGCAACTCTACAACACAGAATTGTGGTAATTACAATTACTTATTTTAAAAATAATGAATAAAACAATTTTTATTCTTATTCTGTTTGCAAAGAAGATTGAAAAGTTTTTGTTTGTAGAAAAATGAGACAATCAAGGTGAAAGCTACAGTAGTTCAGCAGGCATCACATGCATCCTAATATAATAAAAAAATCAAGATAATACAGCAATTCCTGATGCTGTATGGTCATCTTTTTAAGCACTGATCTGAGGTAAGTACTACCTGTAGCGGCACTGACGGAGAATTCTGAATTGTAATGTTGCTGCAGTTCTGCACTGGATGCTCCACCTGTTTAAAGCCTCTCTGTACTGTAGATTTTGTAAAGTAAAAGGTGTATTCTGCACTCTGATTTCATATGTTTGCATGTCTCTATAAGCAGCAATTTTACCATAACGTAGTTGAGCCTATTGTAGCGCCGTAATAGCGTAATTTTAAGGTAGTACTTGAATTTCTTCAGCACACTGTAGGAGTAGAAAAGGAGATTCTGGCGAGAAATCCTGATAAATACGAGGATTTCAGTTCCTGGCTTTAACTCAAATGTAGACAAATGCTTAACAAACTCTTCTAAGTTTCAGAAAAGTGATTTAAGGAAAACTTTCAGATGTGTTTTATTTGTAAAATGAATTTGGTAATTTCAAAGTCTTAAAAGTTTAAGAATTACAGGGAAAAGCATTTATGGGGGGAATAAGTATTCCAACAGACACAGACAAGTGATGTATTTTAGTGAAGTGTAATCTTCAGCTCTGTCATGATATAATCTCAGTGACTGCTGTACTACCAGGCCACTATCAGTGTGAATCAAACCGAACATCTGCAGAGATTCATCTCAGAGAGCCTTCTGGGATCTAGAAAGATGTAATAAATCTGTGATATTTGGTGCATTTGGTGTAATTTTGCTGCCCATGCTATCCCTCAGCCTGCGTCAGTAAGTGATTTCCTGGTTTCTCAAAAAAAAAAAAGCTTTTAACATCTCCCAGAGAAGAGTTTCTGTTGCCAAATGTGAGCAGGGGAGTAATTCCACAGATAGTTTTCTGTCACTGTGGCTGCACTCGACTACAATAGATTTCTCCTTTTATGTCTGCCGGTGCACAAAAAAGGTGGCCAAAACCTGATGTTAGATTTTTACAATGGAAAGCAACTTTTTATCAAACTGTACTGAAAATACAATAGTTTGATATAATGTTGTCCACGAGAAGATGTAACATACCTTTGTAGATTACAAAATAGAAGCAGAATTTCAAGATACAGTATTAAGGTGGGTTTTTCTTTTTAAATTTAGTCAAGAAACTAAGTGTATGGGAAGCCTACTAAAATATTACAGTATGTAATAACTGCATGATGACTCATGTAAAGACATTACAGACAGGACTCTTGGAGGGAGCGTCGTAAACCTTTTTGGAAAGCAGAAATCTTCACAGGTCTATAATGCTGGATTTGATCCAAAGCAGGCCAATGACTAAGCTACCCAAAAACTGACGTGCATATATCCATTTTCATAAAAAGACGCCCAATCGGAGTGTGATAGCAGTGATACATTAGCAGCAGTAAGCCATTTTTCCTGACTGAATGCCTAAAAAAAAAAAACATCCCAAACAAGGTAGACTTATTGATAAGATCCATGGCGATACAATGGCGGTAATGCGCCAAGAAATGCACCAATGCGCCAACGAAAGGCTGGAATGAAGAACAATGCAGGATTCAAACTTTTACGAAGGCTTTGCTAATGTTGTGTGAGGAAGGATTTCATGAGTTTTGGTGAGAAACACTGAATGTAAACACAATTTTTTGTTTGTTAGAATATCCAACAGGGAACATTTGCGTTTGATATGAGGGCTCCAGATGTGTTTTTTTACCTTTATGGATATTTCAGACTCAGCTGTGTGTGTACATCGTCAGACTTGGATCAACTTTTTATCAGTCTAAGCAAGGTTTACAGTTAAATATTGAATATTAGCATGTATCACATGACGGTATAATATTAGCTTGTTAATACAGCTAGCATTTTAACAAACATTTAGCAGGTAGTGTTTTAGCATGTTAGCATTCTGAGGCTGACGGGACTTTGGAGGTATCCTGTCAACAATTCAAGTATTGGACAAGCGGGAATTTTTGACGCTACATGAAAACTCATAAAAGAAATTCTGATTTATCGTCTGGGGAAGAAAATGTTGGACGTACTTCCTTCCTTAAAAGAGGAGACAATTTGTCCTGTTTTAGAGTTTAGGTGTAAGATTTGGTTGGTGGACATAAATAACTGATATCTTTTCTAACATACACACAGACACCCCTCAAATTGATATATTTGCAGTAGTCACCCCTCACTTATTATATACTATGAAATAATAAAAGTCCATCAGAATCAGCCTTGTTTAAATAGTAAGAGAATCAAGTGTTGCATAGCTCTGCGCTGTGTTTGATATAAGTGACACATCAGTTAAGATGAAGAGATATGAAGCATACTGGTCTTGTGCTGCTCTACACGGGTAGACTGGTAGCCACCATCAAAGTCCTCTTAATAGAGTAATTCCTACATCTGTCTTTGGGGCCAATTGGCCTGAAACTGCTGCTGAGGGGCCCCTGAGCAAGGCACTTACCCCTGACTGATCCAGGAGATCTGCTCAGTGGCCGACAGCAGAGAACATTAAAGTCCCAACGGTGACCAGATGTGAATGTAAGGCAGGTTGGAACAGAAAACGGGCTGTTTGCAGGATGTTATTCCTCATTTGAATAAAGTAACCAAAAAAAAAAAAAGTCTAATTTGCACAACAGAAGCCATTAAAACTGTGTCCTTTCTAAAACGCCAAACCTGATTAGCATATTGTGACAGAAATCTCATCAATCTCTTAGAAGTCTAACTCGTCTTCAACAGGTGTGATTTTATGCCAATTAGCATTACAAAGTCACTAATCATATCATTTTCCAGTCTGCTGACAGCAGAGAGAGAAACACCACTGAACCAGTCAGCTCGTCTAACATCGTGACTGGCTTCAACAAAGACGGGAAAATAAAGGAGAGGTTTAAATTTCAGTGTAATAAGCAGTTTGGAGAAGATGTGAGAGCCAGAAAACTGTAAGTACCAAAATTGTTTTGTTTTAGTTCATATACATTTTACATACACAAACACACTGTCTTGGCTTGAAACTGGGATCATTAAAATAAAAAATGCCAATTCTAAGTATGTGGACATTTACCTCATTGATTCTTATTCTTGCACACCTACAGTATCTATGCCAGGATCAGAGTACACAATGTTTGTCTTATGAAACGGTCACTATTTTAAACTCCTGCCTAACTTGGCCAAGAGATATGTCCAACAACATGTTGAACCCCTGCCAATGGAAACTTGAGGTCTTTGTTGATGATTCGCCCCTCGAAACAGCGTCTAAACTGACTTTAGATGGGGTCAGAAGACACTGCATTCAGACTAGAGCGTACCTCCGCATATATAGACTTCCTGAATCAGGAACGTCACCAACCACATCATCCAAATTATCATGGTGGACGTGGTAGACGTTGTCAAATTGGGCAAAATAGTTACATTATGGCCTTGTAAAGTGTCCTCTATGCCTGAACACACATCATGAGTTAAAATGACAAATTATTGTACCCGATGCATATTTTCTGGACCCCTGCCAATGGAAAGTTGAGGTTTCAGACTAGTTTAAAGCGTACCTCCGCATATATAGACTTCCTGAATGAGGAACGTCTACAACCACGTCATCCAAATCAAATCATGACGCCGTCAAATTGGGAAAAAATAGTTATGCTGTGGCCTTATGAAGTGTCCTATATGCAGGATTGGCTGTCTTGGCTGTCACCTGGACACAGAGATGAGTTAAAATGACAAATTATTGTACCCAATGCATATTTTCTGTTTGACTGGGCCATTTTGTTTACTCTGATCCCGGCATTAGACTGTCAGGTGTGCAAAAATCTCTTTTTCTTCACCTTTCATCCTTTTTAAATTGATATATCTGCGTCACCACTTTCTGCATAGACAGACGTCTTGCAGTGGCACCACAAATCTCTACTGTCCTGTCCTGTCAGAATAAAAACCATTAAACTGAGAGGTCAGATCCTGTGTTTATAAATCTAGCCTGCTTTATAATAAGAGCTAATGACCTCCAGACAATGTTACATTATGTGACTGGTGAATTTCTTCCCTCACATCAGCCCGTTTTGTGCCACCTGTCCGATCACTCCACACGTTACACAATGCAGTAAAGCAGGAATGACGTGAATCTGGTCCTTTAAAACTATTTGAGGCTTCCATGATGGCTACATACATCTATGTTCTGCTTTATTATTCTTACTCTACCTTACCAAATATGATCACATGTGTGAGTGTGTGTGTGTGTGTCATGGGATCAATGCTGCTGCACTGCAGGGCGAGGAGGGACAGCGTCTGAATCTCACAAGACCTGAAGCTTCGACTTCTGACAAAACCGACTGATCTGCCTTCTGTGAAGAAAAAAAGTCTCCCCGGGGCCGTCAGGGTTGTCATCAATAGACGCCGTCACATGGTGCATGTGTATGCATGAAGAGTCCGTGTGTAAGTACGCACTCTGGAGCATAAAACTACTCCTTTTGCATGCAGATTTAGAAAAACTGATATCATAAAACGTACAGTATTCCATTTTTTATTACTTGAGCTTTTTGCGGCAAAGCTGCTGTCGTTAATGGAATTCAGAGCGGGCTTCAGTGAGACGCTCGCTGGTTAAGACTGCCGTGTGTGGTGCTGGGGCTGTGGGATTACATGTCACTGTGCTGAGTGGACTTTTATGTGAACTAAACTCCGTGTTATTTCCCCAAAGCCTTCTTGTCATCCCAGCTTTAACCAAAGTGCATTCTGCCATCCCTGATTCATGCAGAGGAATGGAACAAAAAAACGTCCTTCATTCACCGACATGATAACAAAAAGGTATAATATTCAGAATATTCTAGCGGCGTACCCGAGCGATGCATAGACACAAGGAGGATTCTAACAAAATAACCATTTAGGGTTTACCGGACATCAAAACAGAGGCCAAGGACATTTCTGTAATCAAAAATAGAAATTATTATAAGAAGCAAAATCACTAAACAAAATATAAAAAAGATTTTCCTCAAACCATAAAATTCCCTCCCTGTGTTAAGGGGGTGATGCTCGATCACATTTAGGAATCTGTGTTCTTAGAGAGCGACGTGAGAGCAGAATCACACTTCTATTTCATCTCACAGGCAAAGAAAAAAAAAAACCCTCCATCCCTTTTCGATTTCTCTACTTATAAATAATCCATGCACAATCCCTTTGCCAGTAAACCCTTTTTTGTTATTCAATGTTTATAGTGCTACCAGTATGCAAACCCTGAATGTCCACATAGTAAATTATCAATGAAAAATATTCATATGTACAGTGTAGCTCAATAAAATGTCAGTTCTCTTTAAATTCCATTTGCATGCAGTCAACTGCATAATATACAGGCAATACGTATGTTCAGTTGTTGTTTCTTTGGCAGGCCAGAATCCAGCTGGACATGCATAGAGAAGTATGTACAATCAAAAAAAACGGGCTCCAAGTCACCGAGGAGTGTGTACCCTCACATGACCCGGAGACAAAGTCAGTGTGCAAATGTTAAAGAAGCCAGTTTTTTTATCTCGGAGAAATGAGACCAGTGGTGTAATTGGATCTGACAGAGCTGGACGCCCAAACAATGAGCATAACCTTTAATTGATAATCGTGATCCGTAGGAATATGTGCCATGTGATCACTGTTAATCCAGGACGCTCTCTACACCACTGGTTAAGCTCCCTTCAGAGCCCGTCATCCTTCTCTGAGTCTGGAGAAACAGGCCTGGAAACAGTGAAAATGTCCTGACGTTGGATTTTGGTTTTGGGGGTGGTAGAGGCGGATGGCGGCCCCGTGGACGGCCGCCTCTTCTCCGACAGCAGTTTGATAATCTCGGCTACCTGACTCTCCAGGGCGCCCAGACGGCCTCCCAGAGTCTGGATGTCCCCCCGGAGCTCCAGCCGGGTCTCGTGCAGCGCGGTCTGCAGGGCCTGCTCCGGAATGGGGCAGAAAGGGTGAGGAGACCCCACTCCTCCGGGGAGAGGGCTGTGGAGGAGGGGAGTGACCGCCGCGGGGGTCCGAGCCTCCCCTGCCCGGTCGATCCGCAGCTCACTCTTAGTGATGCCGCTGTCGCACGAGTCTGTCTTGCGCAGGGGGTTGTTGCTGGACACTCCGCCCTCCTCTACATCCCCACTACCTCCTGCTTCCTGGCCACTGCCCTCCTGAGAGAGCATCTCCACGGAAACAGCCTTGGTGACGTTGTTGTTCAGCCCCTCCTTCTTGGCCTCCACTGGGGCCATGTTGTTTTTCAGGCGCATCCAGCCGCTAGCCTTGACAGGTGGCTTACTCAGCGCCGGGCTGGTGCTGACTTTGAGCCTGACAGTCTGCTCACCTCCCCCTCCAGCAGAACTGGGCTGCAGCTCCATGATATCACAGTTATTCTGCTTGACAGGAGGCTCGCCGGGGTGGCTGTACGACAGCGAGCTCTGCATGGGTGTGACCTGAGACACGGTCAGCACGCTGCTGCTGGGCGGGGCTCCGTTCTGCATGGAGGAAGGGGGCCGCTGCAGGCTGAGCGGCAGGGAGTGCTGCAGGCTGGAGTGGCCTAGCTGCAGGCTGTGGGGGTGCAGGTGCTGGTGGTGGTGCTGCTCCACCTGCAGCTGGTTCTTCTCCAGGTCCACCTGTGAGGCAGCGGCGGCTCCCTGGTTGCGGAGCTCCTTCTGCTGCTTGAACTTCTGGAAAAGCTTCCGGACAGGATGGTCCTGCGGGATGGTGAGCTGCACCTCATTCTTCGCTCGCTGCCTCTCCTCTTCCTCCTTCTTCACCTCGCTGATCTTGCGGAAAATTATCTGAAGGAGAAACACACAGAAAAGAACAATATGCCACTTATCAGAACACTTATCATTTCATATGAATACTATGAATAATAATTCTCTCTTTGGTGCTCCCTGCGGCGCGTTGCACATTAATCATTGCAGATAAAGGCGTCTTGTACAACAATGAGAAAAAAGGAGATTTATTATTATGGAAATCTGTCTTAAATTTTCCCTTGAGTACATTCACATGCCACAGTCCCTCTGCAGTACTCTCAGGTACTGCAAAGAGTAGCTGGCTTCAGGAGAACTGTGTTAAATTATCCATCAGTGCTCCTACACCTCTCCCTGTATTTTCTGCCCAGGTCTGGCGCCAGGCTCTCTCCTGGCTCCTCTTACACACTAATTACATTGGGAATGACAGAAATCCCTGCCAGGCAGGCAGCCAGCCATCCAACTGATGATTTAAGTGTTATTCTTGGTTAAAATGATAATGCTCCCAATAGACGGCATGCTGAGTCGATCCTTGAGTTAAAGATGGAAAGGAGGGGATTCGCCAACTTCACCGTCATCCATAATCTACCCAACCAACCATCTTTACCTCCTACCCTCCCTCCTTTCAATCTTTCCTGCTCATCCAACCACTGCTGCTGAGAGCTCCCTGAGCCAAACCAAGCAACGTCTGCTTACAGCTCCATGAGAGAGTACGAGCAGGGGGAGACGGAGATCTCCCATCAATCACTGCAAATCTTCACAGCTACCTGGAGGCAAAAACCTGGAAGATTAACACTTTTAATTAAAGTAACTGTGACAAGTACAGTTTGTTTTGATGAAAACTGAATGAGACGTTATCACCGGTGGGGTTTTGTTTTTCTATTTGTCTCTTTCTAAGAAGAACAAAAATTCTTTGACAGGGAGAAATGAAAACAAGAATCTGTCACAACTGAGCCGATGAAGCTGATGTGATGAGATCAAGTAGGATGAACTTCCTCTGACTACCAGTCACTTCTTATTAATTCCAGCAATTAAATTGTCAAGAACCGAAATGCATCGTAAATGTTATATTAAGTGTGTCCAGTACAGAGTATGAAAAAAATACCCTTGAATATCAGTAGGCAGTATTTTTTTCCTTTACTCATTCAAACATGGTTTAGCTTCCACACACAGTTTAAAACATTATATTTAATTATTTTTAAGTAGTTCATACTGGATTTACCTAAAAGCTGTCCAATAAAATCACTGCCTTCATATAATAATAATAAACTTTATTTATATAGCACTCAAAAACAAGTTTACAAAGTGCTTCAAAGTGTAAGTGTGCTTGTTTCCACTAAAACAAAAATGTAGTTGAAACAGTTGAAACAGCTTTGATATTTTAAAGTCTTGTTTCAGTGGAGATTCTGAAATATCTTAAAAGCATTAAAGCGCCAAAAGAACTGAAATTGG
Organism: Thunnus thynnus; assembly: GCF_963924715.1. Lineage (NCBI taxonomy): Eukaryota > Metazoa > Chordata > Actinopteri > Scombriformes > Scombridae > Thunnus > Thunnus thynnus. Next base: position 3,351,062 of record NC_089532.1, on the reverse strand, counting down.
AGCTGAAAGTGAAGTACTGAAAGGAGTTGAAGTGGTAGTTTAAACCGAAGCACAAAAAGAGGTTTGTGATGGATGTGGAGTTGATGAAGTGATGAAAAGACACAACATGTCAACTGAAGTGAATGCTGAAAGCAATTCGAGTGACAGTTCAAGTGACCGCGTTGAAATGAGTAAGTGTGAAGTGTCAGTAGAAGTGAAATCTCTGAAAGAAGATGATGTATTAGTTAAACTGAAACTGCTGAAATGGGCTGATGTATCAGCTGAAGTAATGAAAGGAGCTGACATGTTATTTGAAGTAAAAGTGCTGAAAGGAACTGACGTGTAAGGTGAACGGAAACTGCTGAATGTGATAATGTAGCATCATTTGAAGCGAAACTGCTGAAAGGAGCTGAAGTGTCAGCTGAAATTAAAGTGCTGAAAATTGTTGAATTAAAATTTGCTGGAAGAAGTTGAAATCAAAGTGCTGAAAGGAGATGATGTGTCAGTTGAAATCAAAGCGCTGAAAGTTGTTGAAGTGTCAGTTGAAGTAATGGTGTGGAAAGAATTTGAAGTGTCAGGTGAAGTCAAAGTGCTGAGAGGAGCTGTCGTGTCATTTTACATGAAACTGCAGAAATGAACTGATGTGTTGGTAGAATACAAAGTGCAGAAAGTTGTTGAAGTGTCATTTAAAGTTGAAGTGCTGAAAGTTGACATAGCATTTACTTTAAATTTAAACTAACTGAATGACTTGGAGCTTAAAAGAATCATTCTTTCCTTTATTTATATGGTTTATATGGTGATACATGGAATGTATCATTGGTGCTTGTCTATGTTATCATTTTAAAAGTAGAAAATAGCAAGTTGGGTGTCTTGGCTCATTGTTAAACCGCTGCATCCTGGGTTTAAGTCCAGCCTGGAGGACTTGTCACATGTCACTTTCCTACCAGCTACATGAGCGCTCACCCTTGTGTCCCCTCACAGGTGTATTAATCTAAATCCATTGTCATCAGAACACTTTTGGGACGGTTCTGTCCATTCTATCGGTAATAAGGGCAAAAATTGGCCAGTGGACAGCTCATTATCCTGCTCCGACAATAGGTTGACATTCACATGACATAACCTGTGAGAATAGCTGACATTTTTGGGCGACCAAGACAACTGCCCGCACAGGGACCTTTTGGGTGTCTGAAGTCAATTTTCCAAATACAATAACTCTGTCTGCTCTGGAGATATTTTTGTGCTCATATGCAACAGACAGCGACAGGCTCTGCGTTGGCCAAATACAGCGTGTCCATCATTTTTTTTAGAAACTGTTGAGAAAACACTCTCCACTCAAGGTCTTTGATTGTCCTGGGGCTTTTGATGTATCACATATTCTTCATCAGACATCATGAAACTTTCATTATTCTGAGGCCTTTTAGGACTTTTCGTCCATGTTGGCTTCAAGTTGAGCTTGACAGTCTGTTCTTGACCTTTTAAACAACAAAATAATCTCCACTTATTGTTTACCCAAGGCCGGCAAGTCAAGCTAAAAAACAAGACAGTTGATGGTGTCACAGGAACTTCTATTTAGAAGCATAATTACACCATTAGTCCACTACTTTCACTTTACCGAATGGACCAGCATCCAAACCGCAACATATGTTTTTCCGTCTATGTTTGTGTTCCATTTTGCTGTTAATGTTTAATCTTTGCCAACTCTTGGCAGTCGTTGACTAACAGATCCTCTGTATGAGGCACCTCGATGCTGCAGGTTTATTCTCTGCATCTGTCACTAACCAGAACTTCCCACCACAAAGGACTCTTGTCATCTCAAAGCCTCTCAAAAGACTTCAAGCCAACTTCAACCTCGACCAGGATTTGTGTCCTGATGCAGGAGCTTAAGATCACGCTACACAGTCAGTACAAAGCCATACTGTGGCTTTTCTCAAGCAAAAAGAAACTTTTTGTGATGCATTAGACACACTGTAATTTACTCAGATCCATTACTAAAAAGACTATGCCTGCCGGTGAGAGGTTTTAAAAGACTCCAAAGAAAATCGTTTAGCGTCGCAGTAATGGCTGGCAGCGCGACGCGTCTTACAGCTCCGCATGATGAGTGCTTTGACCGCGTGGCTCCGGGGTTGAATGGCCTGACTCATTTCTCACATTCAGCCTAATTTCTGCTGACCTAATTATTCCATCCTTCTGCCTCCTCGACAGCCAGCGCTCACATATGGAGCCTCATTCACAATCTGAAGTGTCCGTCCACCATGACTCATGCACAGAAGAAGGAGTTATGAAAAATGTTGCTGAATGGCCCGCTCTTGTCAGTGTCTGAGAAGTGAGAAGTTGCAAGAGAAAGCAAGATAGATTAATGGCTCCTCAGGAGGCACTCAGCTGTACAGCTGTCATATTAAGGCAGGAAAGAGAAATCAGGAGCTCCTCTTCATCTGTATGATTACTACAAAGAATATAAAAAAAGGGTAATGTGAGATGTGCTGAGCTGCATTACAAAGCTTTGTTAATGACAGATTGCTTTTGCCTTTAGAGGTATAATTTAAAAGTTTGTGATGACCTTATGACTGAAGTGATTAATCAGGCTACATCGGTATCAGTCATAAGACCTTTGATACAAAAGATCTTTAGCTTATTACAAGAAATTAGGTTATTGAATACTTGAATGCTGTTAAATTGCGGATCTTTGACAGAACTCAGAACCTTTCATTAAAATGTTTATTCATCTGAAGAAGTTAAACTACTCGGATTTTGTGTCCACCTCTGGTGAGATTTTTTTTTTTTCTTTTTGAGACTTTCTAAAAGCTGGTTATCATCTGTAATCTATTCGATTTAATGATTATTTATTTATTTATTTGGTGGCACTACTTTTCATGACATCTTTTCAAACTTTCCACTTTATTCTTTTGTTAAAGATGTTTCTTTGTGTACCATAAGGATGTGCAGAGGGTCCAGTATTTGTATTTGTATCTGTATTTGTTGAGGCAGCAAAATTATTTGTATTTGTATTCGAATAAAAGTGTAAAAAGAGGCTTTAAAAAAATCTTGGTTTTGTTTTTATTATGCTTTTAATTTTAGAAAATTAAAGTGTCAGGTGATCAGCTTTATCTCTGGGGAACACCTGCAACTCCAGGAGTGATGTCCAAATTAGGAAATGTGCATCATGTAGCAGGTGGATGTGACTCCCCTCGTTGAGACCTGCTGATAGATGTAACAGTGGAGCAGAGGAGAGACACTGAGATAGAGATGTAACCGACCTGCGTGCTGGTATTTGACTTTTTTTTTCTTCCAGAAAACAAATAATTTTTAAAATATTTGTATAAAACAAATAGTCGTAAGAAACCCTCCATTTGTGCTTTGCCGAATAACGTATTTGTGTTCAAGCACACCCCTAATGTACCATTTGTAAATTTTTTTGTTCAAAAAACTGTTTTAACTGAATGTTAAATTGCAAATCCTGTGCTAAGAAACATCTGTACTATATTCATAATGCCCTTACTGGAACAGTAAAGAAAACAGAATAGCTCACAATGTGGTCAAACAAAAGGCAAAACAATAAACTTTTTAAGTCTTTTAGGGCAAGTTCTAATCTGGTAATCAGATGGAATTGTTATTGTATTTCACCTCATTAATTCAGCCATACATGTTTATTCTAACCAGTTTCTTTTTGGGTGGTTGTTTTGTTTTAACCCCCCGGTAGCAAGTGCTCTATCTGTTTCGGTTGACATGGTAGAACACCTCCAAAAGTTAAAATCCTAAAACCCTGCACACTCAAAGTCCAACCACACACAGGTGTTATCACTATTGCTGCCTGATTAGACCTCTTCTCACAGGCCTCTACGAAATGTGCTAGACTGAAATCTCCTCCACCATTCTGTTGGTTTTGTGGTACCTGTTCAGGAAGGAACTTTTTTCACTGCAATCAAAGGAATATGTCATGTTAAGAGCTGTTATTTTAACTTTCAGCCACCTTTACAGTTGCATTGATCTGAACCACACTGGCTGCCTTTCTGGTGTTTGGTGGTGATTTTTCTGATGCTATTTTTTTCTTGGGTGAATGTTTTCTTGGAGGAAAATGACTTCACAGCTCTGATTGGCTCAGTTGTTTTTTTTTTTTCCAATGGTGGAGACAGCCATCCATGACCGTTTGAACTGTTGAAGATAATCAGTAATGTGGGCGATGATTCAGAGGTCAGAAACAAGTCCAAGTCAAGTCACGAGTTGTCATAACAAACTGCACATCAAGAAGTAAAACTTTCAGCTTTGAATACTGTTGAATAAAGTCCTTGTTCAAAGTTCGCTGTGGTGGAAGTGGTTTAATAGCATTCCGGAAATGCGGTGAGCTTACTGACCCAGAGCAGAAGGGATGGAAACACTTTATACTGTAAGATCAAACAAATGGTAACCAAAAGGTAGGGAGGTAAGGCATTTGCATACAGGATCAAGGCAGCGTAGTAAGGTGGGGGGAGGGGGGTGACTCTCAGGTAGGTGAAATCAAGGGGGCAAAAACAGGAGGGGGGGGGAGTTGCTGCATTCAGACTGGGTCAAAAAGGTCAAATCAGCAGGGCTCAAAGGCAGGAAAGACACACAGTTGGCATCTTGTTGATCAAGGAGTTGTTCCCAGACATCACTTGATTATCAAGTCTCTACCCAAATGTGTATTTTCTTCTTCAATACTGACATTAATATGATACATGACAACATTTATTTCTTTAACAGTCCAGCCTGAAACCTTTCATAGCATCAACCTTGACCTGTCTGATGCTGTCTTATTTTCTTTTATTTTTTTTAATTGTTCTGGGATTTTACCAGCGTCGAAACTTGAGACTTCATTGTTTTTGATTTCATGTCTCAAGTCTTTAAAGGGTAACGTAACATCCATCATCACCAATGGTTGCACCTGTAACCATATCGTAGAGTGATGTCATGGAGCACACTGATTTACAGGTCAGCAAGGTGAGAAGTTACAGTTACACCACTGGGGGACGATATAATTGAAAATAATTAATATATTTAATTTTAATAAAATCATGTAATAAAATTTGCACTGGAGAATTTGTTTCTTATCTGATTCCATAAGCTTTGTGCTTTGATTAGAGCCAAATCAAATGCTGTTCTCTGTTGAATTCCAACTAAAACAGACTTGTTTTACAGTCAAATTTAGTCTTGTGCAGCTTTAACAATGTAAATATTTATCTAAAATGAATTGTACTCACACATAATAACCAGTAGTCCAGTACAGTAGGTGAAGCTGTACTGTAAGTACACCAAAAAAAAACAAACAACCAACATAACCTCAATCACAGACAAATACTAAAAACATATTTTCATTGTAGTGGAAACAGCAGTTATGTAACAGTTGCTTCCTGCCTGTTTATGCACACCTGCGTCCTCTCAGGTTTGTTTATGAAATACACAGCAAAGTACATGTGCTTATCAGACAGGTGTGTGTGTTGGTTGGACAAGGTCACAAGTGTAAACCCAGAAACAATAAATGTGCCATTTTCTGTCAGTCAACAAATAAATTAATCGACATTGACATTAAAATTCTGAATCTTTATGATCATCAGCGTTAACGGACTAAAGATGGTTTTCCTGTTGTGGACCAGTATAACACATCACCTTCCCACAAGTCTCCAGCTTGTTAATTTGTACACTGTGTGGTTATCTACTGAGCGTTGAGTCAGTGTGGTCCTTTTATAGTTCACCTCACATTCTCCTGAGAGCATCCCGGTGTTCTCCTGAGAACTCAGCATGCAGATCTGCGGATGCATATGCTAATGGGAAGAGAAATTATCAAGCAGAGCCTGGAGGAGATCAGCTAACCCCCACCCAACAGGAGGTCCATCAGAAATAACATCATCACAGAAAAAAACTCACAGAGAGATCACAGGACATGACAATTCCAATAATAAGACATTTTGGACTAGTGTCTTTACCTAAAAACAACCTCATACTCCATGTCAGCATTTCTTACACTTGTGACATTTTGTTCCAGACTTCAGATGAATGAGATGCAATTTGCACGTCTTCTTGCAGCTCAGTTTTTGGAGGTAAGAAACATCTCATTCACTAAATAATCAATGTGAATCAAGTTCAGGTGGAAAAGAATCCTTGAAAAGAACACTGCGAGTCAAAAGTACAACCATCATCTATGTACGAATGTCTACTTTTCTCTTCCCCAAAGTGTCAGACAGAACACTTGTACCCACTTTCAAAAGCTTTCTTTGCAGGAGCAAAGCAGACAAAGACTGGAAATGAATAATATTTCAGTCCAATGTGATTTGATTACAGTGTGTCCAATAACAAGAAACTATTTTACACATTTTCTTTGTATATTTCTCTGATATGATCATGAAACCATATCCATGTGACTGTGACTGTGATAGATTATTCAGGCACAGATCCAACGTGTCCTCTTCTTTACATCAGGAACCAAACAGACACATAAATCTAATAAAACATTTCTAGAGATATGAAAACGCCTTAAAAATCAACTTATCATATGTGAAAAAGTTCTTCCAGCCTTGCTGCCTTAAATGTTGTCTCGGGATGCTTTCACACATGTAGTTCAGTTCATTTGGTCTGTTTTAGTTCTGGTCCGGTTCCTGTTCACACTGACTTTTTACAAACAACCCGAGAAGACTAAGAGTGATGTTATACAGACTGACAAGTCACCTGATTGGACAGTTTTGGTGACTGTCATCCTGCATCATCAGGACCCATGTGGGGAAACCAAACTCCGGTGACTGACGGAAGTTTATGCAACACTTTAATGCTTCTGATGTGTATATTTATGTTCTTTGGTGTCAGAAAAGAGCTCACAAAGAAATTACTGAATATATAACTGATTATAAGCATTATTAGTACTATTAGACTGCAAATTGACCTCATGTTATGAATAATGACTAACAAGTAGAGACAGAACGAAAAGGAGGCGTCTTGTACAGTAATGATTCAGGAATTATTACTGTGGGATCATTGTCATACACTTTTTAATGGACTACTACAGTAGTACTGTACAGTAGTACAACCCTGGTTGTACCAGTACAACTGTACTAACCACAACTGTACTAACCACACAAACAAATCTGAGTTCATTGTAACCGAACCAAACAGGTTAGGTGTGAGAGCACAGTTAAAGTCTGTGGCTTCTATTAAAACTGGAAGAAAAGGAGAAGAAGGAGAACAAGAAGAAGAAGAAGAAGAAGAAGAAGAAAATGAGATCATCTGGACAAAAAAACTGTCAAATTCTTTTTCATATAAGACTTTAAACATCTGTCTTTTTGGGACCAACTTTCTGAGCTCAGATCCACACTAACAGCTACAACATGTGACCGTATGTGTTCAGTCTGTTTGTCTCACTGTCGTTGTCGAAGTGATTTTTATTATTAAAACCTCTCTAGTTCACATTATGTTTGAATCCACATAAACTGCAGTGTCAAACAGCCTTTTCTACCTATAAAACACTGTAGATTCAGCACATCAGGACAGATGTGCAGTAAAAGTCATTACATCCTTACGTCAACGACTTTTTTACAACAACAGACTGCTCATTAACACATAATGTTTACAAGGTGAGAACAAAAGGGTTAGTGTCAACAACGATAATGAGTTCATGCATTGTGGGAAGTCTACAGCTTGACACTGACAAATCAATTGCCCCGTCAGTTACGTGATGAAGACAATCAATGAATTGATTTTAATCCTGTGAAAGAGAGAATAATGACAGGAACAGATATTATTCTAAAGGAAGGAAGCAGGAAGTGTGTATACACTTGTTTTCTGCTCTCTCAGCTTCAGACAGCTGCTGGCGCAGAGGCGCTCTAAACAACATGGCACCGAAATCTATTTTAGGCTCAGACTTCAAAGCTCTCGTTATAAAAATAGTTCAAATATAAACTGGATTTCAACATCGATAAAGCTCCTCCCCAGAACAAGAGCACCAGCCAGAGACAGAACAAATGAAACATTATGTTTACGTGCTGCCTGAGTGTTCGTCAGGCCTGATTAAATATTAAAGAGCAGAGCAGAGGGAGAGAGTCAGGGTTTATTTAGGGTTTCACAGACAGACGCTGGTTAGGTTGAGTAATGTTTTCATTTCAGTCAGGCCATGATATTCTGACTGGAGGGGGGGGGGTGAAGTAGAAAACATTACACACTATAAATCTGGGCAGAAGAGAAAGGGAAGAAGAAATATTACATAATATTAAAAGCATGTATAAGACTGTGTATTATATATAGCTTTGTACTGTATGTACAGTATCCTATCTTGTAATTTTATGCATAACCTTGTTTTTTCTTGCCCATTAAATGCTTACACTGCACACCTTGCTTCAGCAATATTTATTCTAATTACATTCCTGCTGATAAAGCTGATTTAGTTTTCAAATAAAAGAAAGAGAGAGGTGCACTCTGATAGATATGCACATAAAAAACTATATGGATATCAAGAGATAGAGAGAGGGGAAGATAGAATATTAAAGAAAGAGAAGAAAATGAACATTAGGATGAAAAAAAGGAGGAAAATAGGAAGAGAGGAAAAAAATTACAGCAGAGGGAGAGAAAGAGAGAATATATGTCAGTAAAGTCAAGATTGGCCTGAAGAAATAGAAAAACAGGACGGAAAAAAAAAACTAAATCTGAAACAGAAAAACATAATGAAATGGGGAGGTGCTGAGGTGAAAAATAAAACTATTTCCTGAATATGGCCAGACCAAGAGAGAGAGAAAAGAATAAACTACAGTAAACATGCACAAACCAAACACTGAAACAGATACTGCTACCTTGTTGTTTATATGATATATCCATATATGTGATATTACAGTATATATACTGTATATGCATTTACAATATACACAGAAATACAGAACGCCACCACAGCTGTTTACTGCATTTACTGGTGGGAGAGCTCAGAGCTCAGAGCAGCAGCAACAGGGACTGCTCCATCTGTGTGTCTGTTAGCACGTTTCACAGAGCAGCAGCAACAGTGACTGCTCCGTCTGTGTGTGTCTGTTAGCACGTTTAGCAGAGCGGTAGCAACAGTGACTGCTCCGTCTGTGTGTGTCTGTTAGCACGTTTAGCAGAGCAGCAGCAACAGTGACTGCTCCGTCTGTGTGTGTCTGTTAGCACGTTTAGCAGAGCGGTAGCAACAGTGACTGCTCCATCTGTGTGTGTCTGTTAGCACGTTTAGCAGAGCAGCAGCAACAGTGACTGCTCCGTCTGTGTGTGTCTGTTAGCACGTTTAGCAGAGCGGCAGCAACAGGGACTGCTCCGTCTGTGTGTGTCTGTTAGCAGGTTTAGCAGAGCAGCAGCAACAGTGACTGCTCCGTCTGTGTGTGTCTGTTAGCACGTTTAGCAGTGCGGCAGCAACAGGGACTGCTCTGTCTGTGTGTGTCTGTTAGCAGGTTTAGCAGAGCAGCAGCAACAGTGAGTGCTCCGTCTGTGTGTGTCTGTTAGCACGTTTAGCAGAGCAGCAGCAACAGGGACTGCTCCGTCTGTGTGTGTCTGTTAGCACGTTTAGCAGAGCAGCAGCAACAGGGACTGCTCCGTCTGTGTGTGTCTGTTAGCAGGTTTAGCAGAGCAGCAGCAACAGTGAGTGCTCCGTCTGTGTGTGTCTGTTAGCACGTTTAGCAGAGCGGCAGCAACAGTAACCGCTCTGTCTGTGTGTGTCTGTTAGCACGTTTAGCAGAGCGGCAGCAACAGTGAGTGCTCAGTCCATCTCTGTGGCTACTGGCTAGGGGGTTTATATCAGTTTATATGTATTAACGTCATCATGCAGAAACCTACATCAGGTCACATGGGAAAAGTTTTTAAAAGGGCTTGAGAAAATGGCATTTCGACGTTAAAACATACATACTTCTACCGAAATTTGAATTTTTGGATTTGAATACATATGGAGCACTACTTGGAAGCTACAAAATTACATAAAAACCTCAAAAAAACCAAAAAATAATGGACCCACCCTTTAACGGAAACCATGTTTCACTACCCTTAACCAAAGTGCTTTTGTTGCCTAAAACTTAACCACACACACACCATCCACTTAAACCTTGTCCCCACGACTTCAGCGCAGAAAGTACTGCTTCATTTGAAAAAATATTACATGTTAACATAATCCAGGAAACGGCTATGAGTAATTTCTAGGAGACAGGGTTGCACAGCAGAGGACAGCCAAACCGTGAAGTTTCAAGGTTTTCAGGGGGTCCTGAATTACGAGTATGATCGCCCATATTTCACATACTGTTATAAATATGTTATAGTAAAACCAGCATGATGACACAGGGGAAAGAAAGACATTATAAGAGAGGATAGAAAGAGGTGAGAGAGAAAAAGAAATCAGTGTATATTATGCTGAATATGACCAGAGAAACAGAGAGAGGATGATTTCTGCCTCCTTATCTTCCAAACTCAATATCAAATGTGGCCCATGAGGAATCTGCTGCAAAGCATTGTGGGTAACCATGATTACCTCCAGCCTCCTTCTTTCTCTGAGCAGTTTTTATTTTGATGTTTCCTCAGCTGATGTCTCTCTCCTCCATCACTCTCACTGTACCGTCTCAGAGTCTGCCGTCGAGCAGGAAATCAGTCTCTTTTTCTTTTACTGCTGATGGTTTGTTGTTTATGCAGAGCTGCCAGCGGCCGTACGGCTCTCTCTCTCTCTCTCTCTCTCTCTCATTCATCACTGAAATTGTCCAGCAGGAAGCAGCTGTGTGTGTGTGTGTGTGTGTGTGTGTGAATGTGGTGAGAGAGCGGCGTGGCGGCGTGCAGGAATGACGGAGGGGCCCATTAGAGAGGAGCGTGACTTGTTTGTGTAACAGGTCACATTCAGATAAACCAGCAAACACAAGACAGACCAACAGAGCAGAGAAAACCTGAGACACGCTTAAACTCTGCTGAGGCTTTATACAAAGATGCAGCTGGTTTGGCAGCGACATTTCAAACCCTTATTCAGACCAACAACAAGAATAAATTGAAGATCTAAAATCAGTTTTACAAAAATTTGGCCTTCAAGAAGCTCAAGAATGAACCTTAGCTTTTAAGCCAACATGAAGACAAATCACTAAAACACTCAGAAAAAAGTCAATTTGAACATCTACAATTCCAAGTCAAATGGTCAAACTCATCATCTGCTGATGAAGGTCATGTGATATAGTCTAAAGCTCCACAACAGCTACTAAATGGACCTTGAGTTTCAGTTTAATGAATAAATAAACTCATTCTTGACCAAGAAAATAGCAGTTTGACATCACTATCACTAAATAAAATTAAGCTCCACTTACTAGGTTTTTTAAAATTTTTTACTTTCAACAACATTTCTACTCTTAGTTGTCATGGAGATGACAACTCCACGACAAAGACTTTCGATCATATCACTTGATCTTCAGCAGCAGCTGGAGTCGGCATGAAACTGTGTTGTCCAAAATGTTCAATTCCATGACAACAGGCAAACTCCATTTAGTGATGAAGATCATGTGACACAACTGAAAGCTCCATAACAGCTACTAAATGTACCTTTAGGTGTGTAAACAACTTTCAAATTAAGTCTAATTTCATTATGTTTTCAGTTGAGTTCTAGTTTAGTCTATTTCTGACAATTTCTCTTATAGATTGTGAAAATTAATTCTTGCCCTCCAACTAGTAGTAGTAAAAATTAAGGTCCACTTACTAGATTTTTAAAAATACTTTCAACCACATATCTACTACAGCAAACTCCATTCTGTTTAGTTGTCATGAGGATGGCATCTCCATGACAACTGAGTCACAGTCACCGCAATAGAAATAATTGTTTTTGAATTTCAGTTGTTATTAAATCTCACCTCAAGGTCCATTGAGTATCCGTTCTAGAGCTTTTGATCATATTGCTTGATGATCAGCAGTCGGAGTTGCATATGTTCATAAACATTCACATCATCTACATCTGACAATAGGCAAAACCCTAACCCATATACTGATGAGGATCATGTGGCACGACTGAAAGCTCCAGAACAGCTCCTACAGTACTTGGATGTTGAGCTGAGATTTGTCAAGAATGAGCCTTGAATCTCAACTCAGCTGGTGTTTACTTAAGAAACCTATTGAATACATTTTCTCATCTTTTGAAAAATTGATTCATTATAAAAATAATTTTTATTTTTCACTTTGAGTCTAAAAGGCCACAATACAGTTTTTCATTTATTTATTTATTTATTTTTTATTTTGAAGTTTTGGACGACCTTATTTTAATTTCAGTTTAGTTTTGAAAAGTTATTTTATTTATTTCAGTTTCAGTTTTCTCTGTAATAAAAAACAGACTCTTGTTAAAAAGTGAAAAGCTTTCTACAAATATTTTACTAAACTTCAACCCTGATGAAATAATAAGTAGAAAAAAAATGACACAATCACAAAAAAGCTCAAGGTTCATGAGGCTGGTGTTTACTGTAGAAATGTGAGGTCACACACTGTAAAGTCATGAAACTTTAGAACTGAATGTGATATTAAGCGTCTGCAGTCTCTCACAGTTCGGTGTTATTACACGCTTCTATATACAGAAAATTGATAAGCGAGAACTCTTTTGATGAATTTAATATTTGCTTTCATTTTGACATTTCATTTTCATTTCAGCATCAAATGAAATTAGTCTTCAGTATAACTCTGCTTTTTAGCAGAAATCCTATTTGTCATGTTTACGAGGTTATGAGCTTGATAAATTAAGAAATAAAGAATATTGAATCTTACTTTTTGAGTAAGAACTTCAGGCTGTTTATATCAAAATCAAATCAAGAAGGACTTCAGTCATGACAAAAAAGGCAGAAAAATTTAGTTTTTCCCTTTTTAAGATGATGTTAGAGGAGGCAGACAAGGACACTGAGGAGGACTGGTTTTACTTCTTGATGAAATAAGTTTTTAGCTTAAAGTGGCAGATAAGGACGAACTCTGTCTGGACTGAAGTGAAGAAGCATTTAACAAAAGGTCTACTGGCCTGAAGTTTTCCTTTATTTATATGTATTTACATTTTGCAATTATCTTTCTATATAGTAGTTTTCATTGTTAGTGGCAGAGTCCACCATTCTTGCTTTGGAGTAAAATTACCTTCACACACACAAGGGATTCACAAGAAATTATATATATATATATATATATATATATATATATATATATAGATATAGATATACAGTATAGATAATAGAGCATGTAATTCAGAGTTACTGTCTGGTTATCAGCCTCACTGTATACTGTTTGCTCTCTTTACAACTTGCAAACCCAACATTTCTTACTGTTGCGGCTTCACGCTGAAAGCATTCAACTGGCGAAACATGAGGTGACTTTAATTGTGAAGAGGTCACAGGAAACTCATTGTTGTCATTCTTCAAAAATGCTTCAATTAAACAAGACAACATTGTCAGTTTTGTCAGTGGATCAGTATTAAATACTGTGAGGAGTAATGAAACAAGAAGCAGCTACAGTGAGCGGTTAGATGAAGAGCTGAAAGCTGAGGCAAGGTAACCGACTTTTACTGTGTCGTGCTATTGTGTGGAAAACACTGTGTGCAGCATGAAATCAGATCATGTTTACTCATGGTGTGATGGAAAAACTAGACTGACTTCTTCATTAAAAAGGACATAACATGCTTTTTTTGTGATTTTCTGTCATTTACATACTGTTAAAATGTCAGATGTCTATGTTAAACATGGTCAAAGTACCAAAACTTGAGTTGAACGCATGTAAAAACACTCCCTGAAAGTCAAAAACCAGGGCTTCAACCTGCTCTGAAAGCTCCATTTGCACAGTTACCTTTGTGTTTACATTGTCCACTCGCATATTTCAGATTTGATTTCAGCTCGACTGTGTACAGATGTCTCTGAGAAGTTGACATTTCGAGTAAAGAATCAGAAAAAGAAGTGAAATCCTGCTATAGTTTGTTTACGTAGCCTCTGGGGTTGGAGGGAGCTGGCCAATCAGAACAGAGTGGGCTGATTGGGAGGCGGGCCTTAAAGCAGCTAAAACTGCCTGTTTCAGACAGAGGCTGAACTGAGGGGCTGCATAAAGGGCCAGTATAATATAAATAAGTTTTTAACTGTAAATCATGCAAAGTAGAGTCCCAGAATATAAATATACACCTGGAAATGTACATGATACGTCACCTTTTGTTAGTATGCATTGTAAACAGATACACCCGCTGATGTTCTGCTGTATTTCTTACAAAACTGCTGCTCAACAGTTATTTGCTGTAGTATTGAACCACACTTGCTGTTACCACGGTAACCACGGGTGTCAACCAAATCTACCGGGACTGAAACTTTCAGAATTACAACTTCAAGTATAGAAATAATAGAGCAAAGGGTGAGGACAGGATATCCCTTCCAGCTAATTAAATCAAAAGGTTGCTGCAGTGCATGCTGGGTGTCATCCACCGAGCTGTAATAAGGGCCAGGTGTGTGTGTTTGTCGTTTACCTATCGTACTCATTATAACAGAGATGAGAATTTAAAGCTGTGTTAATTCACCTTACTCTGCAGGCAGCTCTGATGTAAAAAAAAAAAAAAGAATTTATGTAATTGCAGCAGTGTGACTACATGAAGCCAAAGCCAAGTCAGCACACTGAAACACATCCAAACACTCCCATCCGCAGCTGCCAACCAGCAGTCCGTCAAACAGTGTAAATTATGCAAAGTACTCAGAGTTATAAAAAATGATCTAACTGCAGTGGAGCTGTTTTTTTGCTTTTATCCCACATTAGCTGTTGCTATACAGTAATAATTAAAATAAAAAAAGGTTTGCAGAGCAGCAGAAAGTGGTGGCTAAGCAGCTCTGCTAACAAACAGCAGGAACACAGCTGGCTGAGTTCCAGACCAACACATCGTCATAATGAAACAACCACATAGGGGTGATTATAAGTGCACTCCTGAACGACTCTATAGGCCATAATCATAAAAAATAATTATGTTTTATGGTGTGATGATGCTGTGGTTAAGGTCTGGTTAGATTTAGGCACAAAAAACACTTGTACTGTTGCCTTCGTCGTCATGGCAACAGTAAAAACACCACTACAACGGAAGTTACGGTTTTCAAAAGACTGTCGAACAGCGGTCTCCTGCAGATGAGTCCACTTTTTTTTTTAAACGTATTGGTTCGGTTTCTTTTCACACAGGTGAGAACGTTCTCTCCTCTCATTGGTCAGATGTGTTTGGGCAGGTAAAAAAGACATAAGCACAGGAAGAAGGTCCTGAAGAAGCTCCTATCTGCCTAAATATCAAGGAGACAACGTATTTCATTGCACTAGTCTGCACAGTTTGCTTGGAAGTGGACCAGAGTTTGATTGTCAACTTTCACACCAACCGTACAAACTAAACCGTCAAACACACCAGAGTTTATTTTAACCGAACCAATCCGGTTAGGTGTGAAAGCACCATCTTCAAAGATTACATGACCTCACCTTGCATGTCATAGCGGTCCCTCAAGACTCTCCTAGACGATGCAGGTGTCACCATGACAGCTGGAAGTCAACTAATACCTGAGAGACGGCGGACGGTGTTGATGTGGGAAGTTTAATCCTGGATGCTGGAGGAGAAATTGTTCGTGTGCCCGCCTGTATGTACATGATGATATGTGTGTGTGTGTGTCCTCATCCTGCACTTGATTAAATTCTTTTTGTTGAGTTGTAGTTCTTTCTTACACACACACACACACACCAGCAGCAGCAGCAGCAGCAGCAGTCAAAATGATGGATAGACGCTCGATTGGCTCTAACAACAATAGCCGGACTGAATAAAAGGATCCAAACTGGACCACAGGCTCATGTGTTGCTGCTGGATCTGACTGTTGAACGCGATCCTGCATCTGTGAGAAAATGTAAAACCGATAAGCAGCGGTGAGGGAGGAACATTACAGCTCTGTTCTGGCAGACGACGAAGGAGCTCATATCATAAAGCTTCTAAAAATAGAAACAGTGAGTGAGAGACTGCCGGGCAGGAAACAAGAGCGCAAGGAGAGATAAAAATTTACTGATTCAAGAGAGACGAAGGGACTTAGATCAGCTTATTCTAGGAGACCCCACATGGTCTAGATGAATGTGAGGTAAACACACACACTTAGTGTTACCTCCAGTGATTATTAAAGCTTAACTTCTTCACCCAGGAATGCACAGTATACAGTACTTGAAACCTATAACCTTCCATATTTTGAGAGCTTTTCAGAGCAACAACTTCCTGTCCACAAAATACAAAATCAAATAAAACTACACTGCTAGAGAGCGTAAAACACGGCAACTTAATAACACACATGAAAATAGACAAAGGAAAGCAAATCAGCTACACAAATGTGACGACATATAGGCAGCATTTAGTAAAAAAAACAAACAAAAAATATGATGCAAATCTATAAAAATGAAAATAAATCAGTTATAGTTAAAAATCATGCTTCATTCATTCCCTGATAATGAAACTAACAGAGTCAGAGTCAAGATGAAAAGCTGCAGAGGTCAAAAACTGCAACAGAATCACCTCGTGTTGAGACGAAAAATAAAGGAAAACTACTTTAACAGAAAGAAAATTTGAAATAGGTAATAAAAAGGAGAAAAAAAGAAAGGAGGGGGATAAACTCACTGAGGTACAGTATGTAAGAAAGATGGAAAAGGTAACTAAGAAGAATATCTTTCAGTCTATAGTAGCTTTAAATTTCCAGATTTTGTTGGACCAACAGTCCTAAAACACAAATATATTCAGTTTCCACTTCTACTGCATCAAATCTTCACATATGAGAAGCTGGAAGCAGCAAATATTTGCCATTTTTGCTGCATTAACTGATTCTTCTGGGCAGTGGAAACAAGCTGTGAAAACAACACTGACATATCATCACTCTTTTTAAGTTGATATATTGAACTCATTAGTAAACAGTTGTTTATTTCCACATCCAGCAGTTACGGAGCAACATTATCATTCATTTGGAGTCGTGTTTCTGTCCACCTGGTGAATGTAAGTCCAATATTCACTCTCTTTTATTTGTTTCTGCTCTCTACCAACTCCTGAGGGAAATATCTGGCTCTTTAGCTGCTAAATGCTCCACTATGTTCACCAGCTAGTCTACAGCTAACTGTGTCTGTTTGCTGTTTGGTACTGTGCAGGGAGTGTACAGTGGCTTTTTAGAGCTTTTTATCTGAAAACAGCTAACTAGTGCAGCTAAAAACGTACTATGAGAGCGCTGAGAGTGAACCAGAAGAGTAAAGTCTCAACCGGACAGATAAACAATGAGATGAAACTCACTATAAAGCTCCGTAAAGCTGAGAGGAGCTGCATAGTCACTGATAATTCTCTGTAGGTTCATCACTACGAGCCACGACCGACACATTACACACTGACACATCATACATTGTCATTATAAAAAATCTCAATTATACCCACTTTAGGGGGCTTTGCTGTCATGATTACAGTAACAACCATGTGGTTAAGGGTAGGGGGAGACTGTGGTCATGATTTAAAAGAAACAATGTTGACTCTTGGTTGGAAACAAACAGCTGTCTGACGTTTTGTTGTATACATGTACATACAATTTGTACTGTACAGTGCAAAAGTTTTAGGCGCTTTAGATGTTTAGGTTCTTATCCTTTGTGCAACACCATCAGGGAGGCGTCTGATCAGTCATAAAGAAACTTCAGTCTGGGATTCCATGAAGACACAGAAACATCTGAGACAGCCTACTGGACTGTAAAACCACAGAACGGTGGCAAGTTCTGCAAGATGCTTAGAACAACCTACCTGCCAAGTACGTTGGAGAATTGGTGCATCCTCACTTTACTTTTGTGCCTAAAACTTTTACACAGTACTGTACATATATATATATATATATATATATATATATATATATATATATATTTATATACAGGTTGCTTGTTTTTGTGGCCCCCATGGCACATTTCCCAGGTAATCCAGCCTGTCATCTCCCTCCCTTCCACACACGCACACACAGAGACAGACAGACAGTGTCATCACAGGGTAAAAAACTCAGGAGAGATGTAAACAAACATGCTCGCAGGGATTGAAATTGACAGAATATAAACACACACGGATGCATGCAGGAAAGTGCAAACACACATTAACAGTAGTGTGCCCTGTAACCCTGTATGTACGGGCTAACAGATACACATACAGCACTGTGTGTGTGTATTATTTTCATGTTTCTAGATTTGCAACACAGCTGGGTGATGATGGTTGAAACCAATATCAAGATATCAGGAAGAATATTCTTCTGATGCCAATATATGAATCAATCCTTCCCTTGTTTTCAGTTTTGTGCCCATACAGGAACTCTTAAAGGACGTGTCTGACGATTTTATATATTTTTCTTATTGTCAACAAATCTCATGTGCAGAACCAAACCACCAATGAACTGATCTACTAGTATTATGGGTGTATTCTAAGTCTGATATTTCTTATTCCTCTGTTCCATAGACCTCTGTTGTTGTCAAAAAACTATTGGAAATACATCAATGAGCTACACTGTTGCACTGAGTGACTGGATGTTCCTTTGCCCATTTACAACCGAGAGTCGGAACATTTTTTTAAAAAACTGTAATGTTGTAGTGTTTACTGTTGCCATAACTTTAAGGAAGTATAAATCACATTTCAAGTGATCTTTCCCTAAACCTAACCAGACCTTAACCACAGCGTCGTCACACCATAACACATCATTATTTTTAACAGTGATTTGTAACGGTTTTGGAAAGTGACATATTATAGTTGTTTTTTTCCAGCTGAATATTATATTATACCTATACTGTTGTTTAATTATGAGGATGTGTTGCTGTGTTACATATCACAACCTCTTGATTTTGTTAATTTCTCAGAGAACTTCAAGAACTTCAATACAAAGTAGATATTAGGGGTGTGCCCGAATACAAATACGCTATTCAGCAAAGCACAAATAGTGGGGTTTTTATGAATATTTGTTTCATACAAATATTTCAAAAATTATTTGTTTTCAGGAAGAAAAATAAACCATTTCAAACACCAGAGTGCAGGTCGGTTACATCACCATCTCAGTGTCTCTCCTCTGCTCCGCTGTGACGTCTATCAGCAGGTATTAACGAGGGGAGTCACATCCACCTGCTACATGATGCACATTTCCTAATTTGGACATCACTCCCAGAGTTGGAAGTGTTCCTCAGAGATAAAGCTGAACTACTGACACACACTTCATGAACAAGCTTCATGCACTTATTGTAACACTTTAGTTTTCTAAAATTAAAAGCATAATAAAAACAAAAACAGGATTTTTAAGCCTCTTTCCACTTTTATTCGAATACAAATACAAATAATTTTGCTGCCTCAACAAATACAGATACAAATACAAATACTGGACTCTCTGCACATCCCTAATATATATATATATATATATATATATATGTGTGTGCTTCAATGTTACCAGAGTCCAAATAGAGAGCAAATGATCAAATCTGAGATGCTGCAACTAGCAAGTATTTAGTATTTTTTTTTGACAGGCTTTTATGGCTGCAGCGTTAACATGTGGACTCTGCTGCATCCGCTCCTTTTAAGATCATGTTAGTTTTTCTCATCTCTGGCAACCAGTCCACAGAGTAAATCCTCCCTTGTCTTTCTTTTAATGCAGCTCCGACTTCTCCGGAGAGACAAACACGGGAGGGAAAAATAAAAAATGGGTTACTTCCTCCTCTTAACTTCCACAATTCATTATTTACCAGACAGGAGAGAGAAGAAGAAAATGAGACCGCGTGCATGGATGACTTGTTCTCCTCTCCGCCGCACCTCGTCCCTAATGCTCCCGCTGACTCCCTGCGGTCGACCAAACTTCGCACAAACACACACAAACACACATACACATACTGCAATGTATTCATGCACATATGAGCACACATGCACACAGTCGCACACAAAGATGCTCCCCTATAGGCACATATAAGCCTCAGATACGCTTGAAAGCTCACATTCATTTAGACACACGCTGGAGCACTTACACAGAGACTGTGTATCTACTGGCGCTGCACCAGAATTTTTCTCTCAATTTGAATGTGATTCAGCATTTGAGTCAAGTGATTCTTTTATTGGAATTTATTCATACAAATGATTTTCACGTATATGTACCCAAAAACAAATTATACGCTGAAGTAGGAAAATTAAATAATATGATGAGTATGAGTTTTGTAAATTTGAGAGTGGTTACAGGACTGTTTTATACATAATTTAGCACAGTGGAGCAGAGCAGTGATACCAAACATACGTAGTTAAGTTGCTCTTGATCAAATCAATTGATTTCAGTCCAGCTGCTCATGTGTTGCAACTACTGAAGACCAGAATAAAGGCTAAAAAACTGCAGAAACAAGCAAAATGTGATGCTGGCTGCAGTAATGAGGTCATGTCCTCAATATTTCTCATGAAGATGTAAACAATGCAGTAAGTTAAAAATACTTATGTTTTGATAATTGATTAATGATTTGAAGTGGCTATAATTAATGTTTTTTTCTAATAACAATGTCAGTGTGTAACATGTTTGGCTCGTAGTGATGAACCTACAGAGAATTATCAGTGACTCTGCAGCTCCTCTCGGCTTTACGGAGCTTTATAGAGAGTTTCAGCTCATTGTTTATCTGTCCGGCTGCAACTTTACTGTTCTGGGTCACTCTCAGGAGTTGGTAGAGAGCAAAAACAGAGAGAGAATATTGGACTAACATTCACCAGGTGGACAGAAACAAGACTTCAAATGAATGATAATGTTGCTCCATAACTGCTGGATGTGGAAATAAGCAACTGTTTACTAATGAGTTCAATATATCAACTTAAAATGAGTGATGATATGTCAGTGTTGAGTTCACTACTAGTTTCAACTGCCCAGAAGAATCAGTTAATGCAGCAAAAATGGCAAATATTTGCTGCTTCCAGCTTCTCATATGTGAAGATTTGATACAGTATAAATGGACACTGAATATATTTGTGTTTTAGGACTGTTGGTCCAACAAAATCTGCAAATTTTGTCGGGACAATCTGTGAAAGTACTACATAATAAACTATTCAAACCTTTATCCGTAGACTGACAGACATTCTTCTTTACAAATAGTTACCTTTTCCATCTTTCTTACATATTGCACCTCAGTCTGTTTCTCCGCCTCCTTCATCTCTTCCAGACTAACATTCATTATTATTGAGAAATCGCCCTCCTTGGAAACACTTGACATTGAGAACAATGCAGCCTTGCAGAAGGAAAATTGTGACAGAAGGTATAACGCTCCACCGGCTTGCTGCAATATTATGGTAATCTAAAAAATACACAAATACAATTAGTGCACAGGTTTCATAGCGCATCGTTGTGATCCAGTCATGACCCGTTTCAGTTTG
Source organism: Thunnus thynnus (assembly GCF_963924715.1). Lineage (NCBI taxonomy): Eukaryota > Metazoa > Chordata > Actinopteri > Scombriformes > Scombridae > Thunnus > Thunnus thynnus. The sequence continues at coordinate 3,329,746 of NC_089532.1, read as the reverse complement.
AAACCAGACAGTCAGATCTAAAGACTCCTCTTTGTTTTCGCTTTGTTGGTGCTTACAGATGATCGGCACTCACAAAGCGTAGCATCAATTTAGGACTAAAAGGAAAACAGAGAATCTGTCAGCTGGTAAAAGACTGATTGTGTCTTTGCCCCGCGGAGGTGGAGAGATGTGAAGAAAGTAAAACAGCGAGCGCTGAGGAGAACTGGTCGGGAATCAAATGATTTGACTTTTATTCTTAGAGGTCGTAGCTTGTTGCTTTTCTTTTTAAGATCGGGATGATTTTTTTTATTTCTTTCAAGTTAATAAATTTCACCTTGTGACTCAGCAGCTGGAATAGTTTAGGTAACATGAAGAACATGAAAACAACTCCTGTTCAATCCCAAACATGTTGATACTATAGAGGTTTCAAATCAGGCTAGCGGACGTGACTTTTGGCACTTTCGTGAGTCAATGATCACTAGGATTTTCACCAATGAGAGTAGAACATTTCTTAATTTCGTCTTTGCACGCTGTGTGCAAAGACTATTCCCAGATGTCTCCTGTTTGTCTGGCGGCCTGACATCTTTTGGGTATATCAATGATCAGCATAGTATTTGCTTCTCCAGAGATTGTAACCGGACCTTTTGAAAACAACTCCTTATCTATCTCTTCTGGTTATGCAGCTGTTTGTGCTCTGTGTATTATTTGGCACAATTCCACAAGCTATCATGTTTTTACGCTTCTACAATATCTGTTTTAATCTTGAATTCACATGTTGCTGATTACTTTCACACTTCTATGGTGATGTTGGTCAGCCGGTCTTTGGGTCACATGTTCAGGGTGAAGTATCTCCACAATATTGGATGGATTGTCATTAGATTTAGTACAGACATTTATGTTTAACTCAGCATCATCAAGAGGTCAAAATTTCCTGAAAAGTAGTATCTCAATAATTCTCGTCAGCATTCTAACCGTATGCATGTTCACATGCTAACACAATAGCGTTAGATGGTAATTAGCATTAGCACATAACATGCTGATATACATGCATGTCAACATTTGCACTCTGAACTTATTGTAGCATGATTGCATGATAACATGCTATGTTAGCATCCAGCTTAAATCACCACTGAGCCTGAGTAAAGGTGGAATTATAATTCTCTGGGCTCCACGTAGTTGAACGTACACAACGGTCTGTGTGGCCATTTCTTTTATACGTGTACGTAGCACTTTTACGTTTGCTTTCAGCATTCGGACCCGCCTCCCGACAGCAACTGAATCCAGCAATCAGCTTGCTTGACCTGCAGGTCTGCACTACGCGTTGTTGAGATTTGGATGGTGTGCACATGGTTCCTCTAAGAGCCTCTGCAACCTACAGTGTGGTTACCCATAACACTTTTCTTATGCATATCTCCTAAGTCTACACCTGAAACTGGCTGAGTTGCAGTTTAGGCTGAAATTATGTTTCCCCCCAAAGATACATGTAAACATCTCTGCAGAGCTACTCAAATTTTGATGGGTAATAAAAGGTCGAGACACTCGTTCCATCAGGGACTCTAAAGTTTTACAAGCTGATATTTTTGTGCATTATGTGTCTGTGAGTGTGTATGATGATGGTTTTGTGATTGTGATGTGAAGGACCCAGATTATTTTGTTTATGTTTTATCTGTTCTCAGGTTTGTCTTGCAGAAGAGATGAGATTCCCTGAATAAATAAAAACTAACCGTCACAAAAATATCTCTGAAAAAACGCTGTGACTGTTTGCTTCTGTGTAGCCTAAAATAAACATTTTCTAAAACTGTGACTGTTGTAGAATTGAGTCCGACAAGCTGAGCCTGAGATGTACAAAAAATTGCCAAAGTACAGAGGATTAACCTTTTTGATTCAGGTAACATGACCTTTCTTCTGGCGTTACCTTTAGGTCAACCTTTACATTTGCCTGAATTATGGTGAACATCAAAGTTGTCTCTATCATTTCCCATCACCCAGAAATTTAGTTTCCTGGTATTTAATGCGCATTATAGCTTCATCACGGGGCTGCTAGTGTGACTGTAGACTTTCACTCTAATTTACTGTTTTGTGTTCAGTATAATCACCTTGAATCTGATACTTGCTGCCACATTAGATGGTGTAGATGAGAACTGGCTAAAGTCACTTTGGAGAGAAACACTAAATCATGATCACATGACACTGTGTAAATTGTTTTTACCGCTTGTTAGACATCCTGTTTTGTAAGCTAAGACTCAGCCTGCGGCTTTAGTTCAGCCTTCTTTTACAATAAGCCAGTTAGCTCGTGGCTACATTCTACATTTCCATTTTTAGCTCTGAAAAGTTGGGGCTAACCCCACCGCCAAACAAGCCTTTAGCCTACTTTAGACTGTACCGCAGTGAAGTGATAGCCACGGACTACAAGACCCTCAGGCTTTGGATTAATATAGAATGTCCCAGAATGCTTTTAGCTCAGGGCTATGTGTAATAGATACAAATATAGAGAAAAAAACAGATGGTAAACCGCATTTTGAAACATCAATTTTGAATTTGTTATGTCAACACTTCCTTGGGTCTACATATCTGTGTGTTAGCACAATGTAAATGGTAAGTATGAATACCTTTTGAAATGCTATAAATGAGAAAGAGACACTAGTAGAAGAATTAGACTCAACTGTAGCCTCAGAGCACACAGATGGCTTCTCCGAGTGTGTGTGTGTGTATACGGGAAGTCATGAAATATACTTTGCATCGTGTGTGATGAACAGAAAGTGTATTTTTGGTTTGTAATGCAGATGATGCTTTTTTTTTTTTTAAGAGCACACATCTGCAGCTAAGATGACCTAAAGACCTCAGTTTCTGTCTCTGTCTGTTATGTTCACATCTGGGATTAAAACAACAAAGATACAGTGATGAATACCCAAAAAAAACCCCACTGGCTACGTGGCTACATCACAGTACAAAACAGCAAGTAGTAGAGAGCTGAACAGCAGAGCTCACTAAAGCTGCCCGGCTGTTAATAATTACTGACTTTCCAAAATGTCAAAAATAGAAATCAACACCTGTTTGCTGGGATTCTGCAAAAAAAAACCATCTGTCTATGAGTCGCTACCAGCTCCAGAGGTGCTAACACAGTTCTGCACACATCGATCGTGGGGGAAAAAAGCAATTAGATCGATAAGTCCAGTATGTAAAATATGTCAGACCATCATTAGAGCTACATATTTAACAGACTGAAATATGTAATTAATGTAAACTGCCTGGATCAGAGTGTGAGGGAAGAGCTTCTTCGCAGAAATAAATCCCTCTCAGTGATCGATTAATGATCACTTTGTTCCGCTGTTTAGTGAAGACTGAAGATGAGGAAGTTCTGTCCTGAGCGAGCTGCTGGTACAAGAAGCCTGTTATGAAGAACTTCTGACAAACCTGCCGGCTGCTCGTTGGTTACAACTTCATCATCAGCTACTCACAAAAACAAAGACAGACAGAAACAGTGGAGGAAGAAGTATTCAGTAGTGACACCACATAGAGAAAATGCTCTATTTCAAGACCTGCATTCAACATTTTACCCGATAAAGATAAAAATATCACATATCAAATGTAAAAATAGTCAAAATGAAGAGGAGTAGAGTTATTTTCCATGTCAGACAACGATGGAATTTTTCATTTTCAGATTTTTTGTGGGTATTATGTGCTGTTTTCTGGTATGAATTGTATTTAGTAATTGTATTTTATAAGGTTTATAGGTTTAGTTCAAGCAGCGAGTACCACTGTTGTGTAGTGGAAGTTTCTTTTCATTGACCAGAACGGGTGTCTTTCAAACATGCTGCAGTTTACTAAACAGGGAAACAACGGAGCTCACGCCCGACATCTTGAGCGTACACCCTTTTTTCGACTCTAAAACTAGCGACAACAACAGGCCAGATAATTTCCTGGAAACCTTCAAAATAAAAGCATTTCTGTTTAACCGGAAACCAGGCATTTATAGTGTATTCTCCATATAAACACTGAATTATTACCATTTCCAGGTTTATCCTGATGTGTACATTTTACTGTAAATGCTATAACTGTAAATAAATGTAAACACTGCATTCTGTATTTTACATATAACTTGAACTAAACATGAATTGCCTATCTTCATCACTCAAATAAAAGTGCATCTGACGGCTGCTGGACTCCCATTCAAAACCACCAACTTCTCTCAAGAAATACTAAGTCAATCATTTTTCTCAATGAGTCTCAATCTCTAAATTCAGAAGGAGAAAACTCCTAAACAAACAGCAAGTATTTATCTTCTTCTTGCTTTTAAAAAATAGGCCCTCGACAGCCACTTTATACACATTGAGATGACACTCAGCCTCACACACACTCATGCTTAAGGAATCTGCTTCAATGCACAGAAAGAACTGTTACTTGAGTATGTGTACACACATACACAGACACACACCCCCTCTATGCCCTCTCGCCTTTATTGTCGGTCACATGAATAATCCATTAGAAGGCTGGTAAAAGCCTCCCAGTCTGCAGGCTTTAGCCTTGAAGTCTGTCCCTCCCAGCGCACAAGCTGTCCCAAAAACCCAGCGCAGCATGTGAAGCCTCAGCAGACGCCTTTAACGGCCCCTCCTCATCAAAAAACAGTTTACGAGCCCCCGTTTACTTGTTTATTCAGGTTTCTGAAACTCGACAGAACGAGGATGAATACCACAATAAGATAAAAACGCGGCGAGTCAAGTGCAGCCAGATCCTCGTGATGTGGATTCAGATCAGTTTGTGCGGTTCGCTCTGCGCTGGCACCGCAGGTCGGCTTTTGGCAGTGAAACGAGATCAGAATCAGTTAACTTGCCAAGAAGAAAACTGTTCAGTGGTTTAATCAGAGTGACTGTGAAGCAGGCGTTTACTGACGATTAAGGAATTTTTAATATTGCTTTGATTACACTTTTAAAATTGAACTAAGAAACCGGAATTGATCAATATAAACACAGAATAAATGATCATAAACAGCAACATAAAGGTGAGGAAGATGAGCAGTGGCATGGTCCTACATTAGGTGAATTCTCAGTGCACGTTAACCATGTACAGACTTTTGATACTGATCCAACTACAAGGTGTTCTCTGCAAGTTTGGGCTAATGGGCTCCTGTAGCCAGGTGCGCTTTGCATGCTGGGATGCCGATGAGCAAAAATCAACCGTTTCTAGCAGCAAGCCGGAGAGTGCATTGAGATTCGATGTGGACTAGAGCGATGAAAGAACGTAACTAATAAGTGGTGAGAAGAGAACATTCTCACTTGTAAGGATGCATTTTAGTTTACTTGGATTTTTCTCTCTGTGTGAAAAGAAACCGAACAAAGATGGAAACACAACAAGTTCACCAAACTACAGGTGTGAAAACACTCAGATTCACTCTGACTCAATCAAACATCATCTTCCCAGTAGGGATGTGCAGAGAGCCCAGTATTTGTATTTGTATCTGTATTTGTTGAGGCAGCAAAATTATTTGTATTTGTATTCGAATAAACGTGGAAAGAGGTTTAAAAATCCTGTTTTTGTTTTCATTAAACTTTTAATTTTAGAATATTAAAGTTGTACAATAAGTGTTCATGAAGCGTGTGTCAGTAGTTCAGCTTTATCTCTGGGGAACACTCCCAACTCCGGGAGTGACGTCCAAATTAGGAAATGTTCATCATGTAGCAGGTGGATGTGACTCCCCTCACTGAGACCTGCTGATAGACGTCACAGCGGAGCAGAGGAGAGACACTGAGGTAGTGATGTAACCAACCTCTGTGCTGGTATTTAACATGTTTGTTTTTTTTCTTCCCAAAAACAAATAATTTTTGAAATATTTGTATGAAACAAATATTCGTAAAAAAAGCCCCCACTATTTGTGCTTTGCTGAATAACGTATTTATATTCGGGCATATCCCTACTTCCCAGATACAGGGGTCCAAATCTATGAAATTACTATTCTCATTGGGTTACAGTTTCCTTTAGAGCTTCTCTAAAGGCTCAAGACTCTCTCTAATTTTAGCTTGATAATCCTATTTTTCATATAATCTAGGTAGAGATAATCAAAAAGCTCATCTTGGCACATAATTTTTTAGTTTTTTGTGTGTATTTGTTTGATTTTAGCCTGTGCAAATAAATAAATCCATACAAGGGTTGATGACAACACTGAGACTGAAGTAAACAGTAAATGTGCTGTCAACTAAAACTACAGTCTGAGCTAAAAGAGGCTAAAAATCTCGAGAGCTGCAGGTAATTCTCTGAGGAATCATCTGCAACTATTTTGATAATTGAATCAAATCATTTTTGTAAAGAAAAATACCAAATATTTACTTGTTGCAACTTCTCAAATATGAGAATATGAAGCATTTTGTCATCATAGGTGATAGTAAACTGTAAAATAAAGTAAAATAAAGTAAAATCTCTTTGGATTTTAGACTCTTGATAAGACATTAGAAGATCTTTGTTTCTAAGAAATTATTAAAGGGTATTTTCTGACATTTTATGACACAAATTACAGTAATTGTATTCACTGTTAATATAAAAAATCTTAATTAGCGGTGCATTAAGGTACAGTTGAATATCTACATATGCAGTTATATGTACAGTCTGTAAACTCTGTGTGGTCTGCTGCTGTGACGCTGAAAACTCTCATTACTTCCATTGCACCAAAAATCACAGACAGATTCCTGCATATTTACTAAACTTGGTGAATAAAGTGATTCTGACTGTGATGAATAGTCATTTGCATCTTCCCCCAGCGATGAGTAGGAAAGTTTCTCTAACAAAGAGAACGCTGCAGACGACGTGAGATTCGGGGATAACAAGCCCTGCCGATGCCCTCAAGCAACAACCAGCTGAGAAACAGCAGAACTGCAGTTTTTTTTTTTTTCCACACAGGTAATATATCTCTTTCAGACAGGTGAAGAGGCGTTTAACAGCCATGGGGAAGTCATTAAAAGAAGACTCACACTTACGGAGCACTTACATAATAAGACCTCTAGTGACTGGAGGTTTACACTGTGAAAACCACAAATGTGCTGCATTCTCTCTATTTACTTCTTCCGCAGCAAAATCTGCCATAAACACTAATATGATGCTTCAAAAGTGTGGACCCAATGTCCGTTTAAAAGTCCTTATACTGCAGGAATTCTTTCACTTCTTCTTCTTCTTTGACTTGAAGCTTCAGTAAGCAAGATTTTAAAGGTAAAGTGAAGGTAACGGCTGTGTGTGACAAACAGCCAGACACAGCAGAGACATCCTAGTCCTAATCAAGCCTCCGTTTTCCTGATGCAGCTCTTAAAGGATGGATCATTTATATAAGAGACCGAGAGCGAGAGATGCAGACTATATAACACTGAGAGTTATAATAGTAGAATGCTGTTTATTCTGATCTTTTGTTAGGTTAGAAAGAACTTTATTAGTTGACCGATGTCAGTCATAAAACACATTACAAACACCATTTAAATAAAGTAAGTTGGGTATGAAAAAAGGTAAAGAACCAACCAAACAACCAATCATATACATCCAGACACATATCAGCCAATGGGACATCTACAAAGATGGGTTGGATATATGGTCATGTGACTTCAGGCCAATCGTTGTCCAAGAAGGGACATGGGTGACGCCATATTTGGTCCATTAACTAGAAAGGTGCAACTAGGGGTTGGTGGTACTTGGGTTTTTTTGTTAATCCAAAAATGTGCCTATTTGATATGGCATACATTAGAAACACTTTGATGAGGATAATAAAATAATATTAATAGTAGTAAGTAATAGTAAAGATAAAAGGCTTTATAAAGTGCTGTTTATAGAGGGAGCAGAAAGATGCATAATGCAACAATATAAATTGATAAAAAATATTTAAAAAGTAATAAAAAAATCTTTTGTTAGTTTACATTTAATATTACACAATGGCTGTAATGTCAGTTTTGCTGAGCTACATCACTTTTTGTTAATGGTCTTTCTATTTCAGGCTGCTACAGCCTGTAATCAAAAACTTCAAATAGCCAATAACCTCAAGGAGTTAAGCATCTATAAATATCACCAAACATTTATTATCTGGCTTTGCTTCCCAGCCTTTTTGCATCGTATTATTTTAGAGTCGGCTGTGAATCAATCAGCAGTATCAAGCTGCTGGCTGAACGTCTAGACCAGACTGGTGTGAACAACCATTTGTCCGTGCTATTACATTTATGAGTGTAATTGAAAAGAAACAAGTTTGCATGTACTGTAACCACAGCAGTTACACAAGTAAACAAACCTCGTAAAGATACAAATTGCATTAAACGCATCAGAGAATAAAACTAGAACATTCTCATCAATATGTGCATAATTTATAAATGCACAGAAGCTTTCGGTTGTTTTTCTCTTTGTGCTCAAACAAAGAAAAGCTGAGCTGGTGTTAAATTTACAATACATGTAGTATATAATAGGTTTTTAGAGTATGTGTCCGTTTGAAAAATAGTTGCACTTTTATTAATTTATTCATTTAAAAAAAAATCCAGTAAAAGACAAAACAGTACCAGCTGTGCATTTCATGGTCTCGCTGTTAAGAGGATGCAATCAGTGATCTAGAACCTGTAAGATAGAAGTTTCTGATCTTGAAAACATTTTAAACACACACACACACACACTTTAAACCTGATGGCTGAAGTTTAAGGTGTTATGAGAGGAAAGGCATCTTTATTTTGGAAGTGCCTCTGCCTCGAGTGAAAAGAAAAAGGTTCTTGAGCAAAAACTTTAAACTACTATCTGCTAAATGATTTTAACATCTAAAAAATGCCAATTACACACTTACGTAAACCCTGCTGAGACTTGGGGTTGGAGAGAATCTGGTTTTAAAACTAAATGCATGAGACAGTTACCAGAGTTCACAGTTTATCTCAATTACTCTCTACTGACTGTACTTACTGAGCTGAGTTTTCCGATGCAATGTATGAGTATAATGTTCATTTCACAATCAGTTTCACTTCCAAAGAAGGACGTTAGTTAATTAAATCGGCTTGTTTAAAACCTCTCTTGTTGTCCAGTTCATCCAAAAGTTGTTGGATGGGGTTGAGGTCAGGAACTGGGAAAGGCATTTCTTTATGGACCTGACACAAGCTGTTGATACAGAGTTGGATGCACACTACTGTCTAAAAAACAATGTTTTCCATCTGGTCTCGCCTCAGGATTCAGATTTTCCCTCAGAAAACCCCAAACTTAAAACCCACTCTGTATATTTCCATCCATCAGTTGATTCAAACCCTCTTCAAAACTTCTTGTTGTGAGGAGACAGAGTTAACCACAACTGCCCCTTCACAACATGAAAACTAAAATAACTGAAGTACAACTTGTTATGGAATTTTCCATCTTTAGGGGTTACAGGTTGGAGTGACTTTGGGTCAAGACGACGCCTTGAGGTCACGCTGTCTTAATCTCTCCTCAAGACGTCAGTTGTCTGTGATGTTTTGGTGAAAATTATTTGTATTTGTATTCAAATAAAAGTGGAAAGAGGCTTAAAAATCCTGTTTTTGTTTTTATTATGCTTTTAATTTTAGAAAATTAAAGTGTCACAATAAGTGTTCATGAAGCTTGTGCCAGTAGTTCAGCTTTATCTCTGGGGAACACCCCCAACTGCGGGAGTGACATCCAAATTAGGAAATATGCGTCATGTAGCAGGTGGATGTGACTCCCCACACTGAGACCTGCTGATAGACGTCACAGCGGAGCAGAGGAGAGACACTGAGATAGCGACTATAACTGACCTGCTCCCTGGTATTTGATATGTTTTGTTTTTTCTTCCCAGAAACAAATAATTTAAAAAATATTTGTATGAAACAAATAATTACACTAATAATTAACATTTGTGCTTTGCCGAATAACGTATTTGTATTTGGGCACACCCCTAGTAATTAGGGGCTTAAAAACAATTTTTAAAAAAAACAAAAGTATTGCAACAGCAGATAAACTAATTAAATCTTCCTCATAACTATTTCTTCACTAGTACATAAAAATATTTTTTACAGCAGAACATGTACAAAGATTTAATACAAAGAAAAGGCCAATACATTAGCTGCAGTGCTGAAAATGAAAAAAAAAAGGTTTTTAAGTCAATCCTTCACTGTATAAAACATTTTTCCTTCTTCTTCTTTCACTTCAGTGTCAGTAAAACCAAGTTGAATATATTGTGTCAGTTTTGCAAGGTGCATGGCCCACAAAGCAGGAATCAATATGTGACTTGTGCTTTAAAATTGCTACTAAGTAGGAAGCAGAAAGGGCACTTGTAACCTACTCTGAAACCCAGCAATGGGGAATCACTGGTCTAAAATATAATTGAATGCTGTAGAATTAAGATTTTCTTTAGTTGACACTAAGAGGTCCAGACAAAACCATGAAAAACAGACTCAGACCAAAAGTACACAATAGTACTATAATGCAGTTTGCCACAGAAAAGGGAAAACATGTGAAGCGAGAAGAAAATAAAGAGATAGAATTAGAGTCAGAGAGGGACACGGAGAGAGAAAGGGGATTATAAGGAGAATGAGCTGTAGAGAGAAAGGAAAGTGCTGAGGGAGGCAGATTGGAAGGCAGCCATTATCGCGTGAGTGACAGGGCGAGTTAAGGCTGACACACATTCCGGTCTCGTCAGAGTCCCACAGGCCACGTCTGAGCTCCCGCTAGAAGTTGTTTATCTTCATCGTGGCGGCGTTCGAGCAGCTGTCACGCATCCCAGGAACAAAAGAGCTAACTGAGGAGAGGAGGAGGAGGAGAAAGAGCTCTGCCCACAACGCTATTTCTGTTTTTGTTGTGTTTACATGAGGGAACCTCGGGGTCAGATTCCTCCTGCACACAGCAAAAAAAAAGTGTCCATCTTCATAATTAACTTAAGAGAAAGTATTAGCCAATGTTGTAAGATTATTCCACAGGTTCCCAGTGCAGCTACGCTCCGTTTAAATGCGTCTTCGTGAATCAAGGCTGATTGTTTTGGAGAAGGTGGAGTTGCTGATCTCATGATGGAAGGAGATTGTTTTTTTAAACAAGAGCAATTATCTCATCATGATGGTAATTTTACTTTTTAATTCATTTTAAAGCTTCACTTAGTAGATTTTTATGTAAACTGCTGCGGTGTAATCAACCCAAATGACACACTCGGGAGACTATGAAAATGAGCATCCTGTCCTGTCTAATTGAGATGTACAGTATTCTTCTCTAGAATAAATCTTTTAACTGACACCTAACGTCCATCTTCAGTGAGTAAACAAGCAAGCAAACCAAATTAAAATCGTTCCATCGGCTACAGTATGCAAAACGTATCAGAAAAAAAGCCGCGGTTACTGTTAAATACTGAATTAAAATACAAATTCAAAGTCAAAGTGGTGAAGAAATAGTAGCAAAATGAATGGAAATACAATTACTGCCCTTTTTATACTGTATATACATGCTGCATAAGTACATTTATATGCATGTGTACAATCACACACAGACCTGGAAAAAGGCACAGGTAGATAAAAACCACTCATACGGCCATCAATAAATTATAATCTCTAAACTATGACCTCAAGATGAACACAAACAAACACAGATAATGAAAACTGCTGCTGAGAGCGAAGAAGCCGCCTGCTAGGACGTCAGTAAGAACCGGCAAAAGGCCGCAGGACATAATGAGGTTACTGGTATTTTATGTATAATTTATTGTGTTCAAGGCTGGCTGAGAAAAAGACCTACTGAGCTGAGAGAATATGAATTATGAAAAACAAACTTAAGGACAAGTAAACAACAACAGACAAAGACGGAGAAAAGCAGAAGAGATAACGTGTGAAGGAAGGGAAGAGGATGTGCAGGAACTCCAGGTTCTGTATTTGTATCTTGGATGTTTGAGCTTGTACTTTTACACACTACTGCTCTCTAAATATGTAGCAAAAGTCCTTACAAAAATGAGAGAATTTTGCTTCTCGTCACCTGCTTCGACCTCTCAAATATCTGAGTTTCCTCCTAAATTTCCCAGTAGACGTCCCAGTCTGATAAAGTCCCGTTCATTTCCTCACATAGAAAGATGTAAGATGACTGACAGCCGGTGCACCTCAAGGCTCAGACGGACATGAAACTCTCCTGGTTGAATCATCAGTAGGATGAACAGCAACATATGGCTCTTTGATAAAGAAGAAAGTCAATGGTACAGGCCTGAATATGGTACCAGTCAAAAGTTCCTGTTCTCTTGAATGAGAAAGTGTGTCCAAACTTTTCACTGGTACTGTACATAAAAACTGAAGGAGAGAAGTCAACTACAACTCCCAAGGTGCATTTCAGTAAGAAACATTCAATCACTGAGGTACAGAGAGCAGAACTGGAATAGAAACTCTTGGGTTCAGAACCTCGTGGAAAATCCCACTGACTATAGTAGAAGGCTGTTGTTGTCCCCTCTGATATTGCTGACTAATCAATATTTATGTATTTTTCACAGGTCAAAGGAGGCACCAAGACCATGGGCGAGTCAATGAGTCCAGTTAGTTCAGGCATGTCCGTAATAACAGCAGGATAGAGAGGACTGAAAGGTGTAAATGTTTTTACACAGCAGGACTGCAAAGATTACTATCCTTAGCCCTGGGCTAAGAGTTGCCCCAGGGAAAACTTCATCCCTTCTCACACACACATTGTTAAACCAGGGTTATTCTAACCGCAGGACTGTACGATTCACCCTGCACTTATACTAGCCCTGGGTTAGATGTCTGTTGGAGCACGCGACTAATGTTTACAATCTAGAATGATGCGTGACTACTCTTTAACAACAAGCAGCAATGATAGAATTTCGCCATTGGCTAGAGCTTTATGTGAGAGCAGTGTTGGAGAAAGGAAAGACTGAAAAGACGTCTATTGTTTTACCTTTTCCAGCAGTGGCAAACAGAGGAGACGTTGCTGTTTTTGTGCCCAATGGGTGTCGTGTCTATCGAAGTACCACCACCTAACCCACAGATTCAGTCACTGCCAAAAAGTGACTGGTGGTGGCGCTACGTTATCAAAACATTTACGGATGAGGAATGGGTCAAAAACGACATTTGGTTTTCTTGTCAATAATCTGCAGCCATACATAGAGAAGAAAGACACAAGTCTTCGCCACGCAGTCAAGGTTGACCGCAGAGTTGCCCTAACTTTGTGGCGTTTAGCCACCAACGCTGAGTACAGAACCAGCTGTTTGGTGTGGGCGTGTCCACTGTCTGTGACATTGTACATCAGGTATATTTAAATTTTTGTCATTAAGCAGACACTCTTGTTCAGACCGGCTTTACAGAAGTTGAGTGCATCTAATGAAGTAGCATGAAGACGCTGTACAACTGGACACAACCAATCCACACATGAACATACATCATTAATAAAATAGTTTTGAGGTAAACCAGTGTAGGCTATATCCTACATGATTCAGTGCTTAAGTACTTCAAGTCATGATTGATGGGACTGCGACATTACAAAATAATCACATATATTATTATTAATTACAGTGTTATTTGAGAGTGGCCTCCATCAATGGACTCCCTTCGTACGATTGAGTCTTGACATCTGACGTCTGACATTTTCAATAAAGGTTTGTGAGGCCGTTGTCCAGGTCTTGGACAGGAACCTGGGTCTGGATTCCACAAGGTGAAGCAGCTCCAGAGGTGGTCTGAGGATGTGAAGCAAGGTGGGGCTTCTCACAGTGCTTTGGTGATGTTGATGGGATCCACATTCCTATATTGGCATGACAGACCTATCCCAGTGACTTTTACAGCAGGAAGGGGTTCCATTCAGTGGTCCCCCAAGGTCTAGTTGATCACCAGTATCACTTTATGAATGTGGACTTCAAATACCCAGGAAGTGTCCACAATGCCCGTGTGTTTGGGAAGTCTTTTATCTATAAATGAGACCAGTCAGGAAGGCTGTGCCCCTCAAACCCACGTGGGACGGACCACTATGTGGGTACGTGCCTTCCCTCTGCTTCCCTGGTCGATGAAGCCTTTCAGTGATAGCGGGCTACTCACAAGGGAGAAGAGAGTTTACAATTATCATCTCAGCCGGGCACAGATGGTGTTGGAGAACGCCTTCGGGAGACTAAAGGGGAGGTGGAGGATATTAATGAAGAGGAATGACGCCAGCTTGGAGAAGCTTGAAAACTTTGTCATCACCTGCTGTTTTGCTCCACGACTTGTGTGAGTCATCAGGAAAGCCCTTCAATGATGAACTGCCACTGAGAGAGGATCGAATCCAGGATCCAGATCCCAATTGAGGATGACTCACTAGTGCCTTTGTGCAGCATTTTGCAGCTGCCAGATAGGCTGTAGCTTACACACACACACACACACACACACACACACACTATAATTGATTTCTCTGCCTTGAATGAGTGATAAGTTGTTGAAATCTTATATTTGTATTGAAAAAAAACCCAACTTTTTATTACCCAATCTCTTCTCTGGTAATTCAAAAAGACGCCTGTTTGAGAACTACTCCATAATAAAACTCTTAGTACAATAATCAAGTGTCTAATAAGAAAATACCAACTCGACAACATGGTCAAAGGTCACGTTCAGTTAAATTTTAATGGGGTAATATGCAACAGTGACAATGCACTTCACAAAACAAAAGCATACTACAACTTTAAAAAAATAAAAGACTCAAATGTTGTAGATAAATTGTTCCGAGAGAGTAAACTTGAAATATTAGGAGCTGATTTTTGATACAAGAAGTGTTGAGATTAAGCAGGAACTGATTGGCGATAAATTAATGAAGAGGAACCTGACGGGATTTACAAAGCTGCATATGTTTTAGCACCAGTATGCAATATGCTGCCAGATAAACATCTGTCCCAGCGTGCTGAAGAGATGCATCTCACGCTCCCTTTCCTCATATCGCCGTCTCTCTCCTCTCTTCTCTCACTCGCCGCCTCCTGTTCCTCCGTCCGCTGCATGAACTCCCTCTTTGAAGCTTACTGATGTTCAGTGAAGGTTTTGCACCATGACCTTTAAAAGCTCCAGCACTGCCTCTCTCTTTCTGGTCCTCATCTAAGTCAGCTGTAGATGTCTATAAGTGGCTATTTTTTCTGGTGAATTGAGACCGAAATGTCCATGACATTTCAGGTTTTTCTGAAATGAAATCATTAATGTTGCTTATGTGGTCAAAGTTGGCATTTTTGGCACTTTTTGGGGTTATACATGCTTCTAAAAAGTCATTGTTACTCTAATTTAAACATAGTAACGATACAATCTTGATGTCAGTTTAACCCTTACAGTGTACTGTAAAATATAGCTGCTATTTCAATTTTCTATATTCACAGAAATACATAAATTACTATTAATAAAAATACAAATTTGAATATCTGAAAAGTACCCTTTTTAATTGAGCTAATTTTTAATAGCTGGCTCATTTAGTCTGAAATAACAATTCTGGATCTTTCTTATAGTCTATGTATCTATTGTTATACTACAGTGTGAATGACGAGTTTATGTCAGTCCATCCAGAGCTTCTTCATTTAAATTTAAATGTAAATTTAATGTTTATTCACATCCTGAAGATTTAGTGCATTTTCTTTTTCTCAATGCATTCTGGATAAATATTTAAGTGACTCAAGACATTCTCTCTTTCTATATAGTCACATTAAGAAAAATACTATTTAAATTAATTTAATTTAGACAATTAAAAAATAATAAATGTTAAGTAGCCTCTATATGTAGGCCTACCAATATAATCCCTAGTCTGTACTGTGCTTCAATTGATTGTGGTGAATTTCGGAAAAATCTGAGATGTCATAGACTTTTCTGACACAGTTCAACATCAAAGCTAAGTAATTCATTAAAAAGGTAGAGTCATCTGTGTGTGTGTGTGTGTGTGTGTGTGTGTGTGTGTGTTAACAAGGATGAGAGTATGTGTATGTCAGTGGATGTGGAGTGTGTGTGTGTGTGTGTGTGTGTGTGTGTGTGTGTGTGTGTGTGTGTGACTGTTGTTTGAGAAAAAAGACAGCCTACCTGAGTGTTTTGATCTGACTCCTCTCCTGCTGCTGATGTTGATGAAGTGTTTTCATTCACAGCATCCCTCCTCCATCCTCCTCCACAATTGACTCATCTCCATCTTCATCCTGCTCTCCTCCCAGCTCCTCATTAGCCATGGACGAGGAGTCTTGCTGAGTCATATCCACCTGAAGGCTCGACACTTGGCCCAGAGTCCACAATATCGAAGAATGGACAAGTGATCCTCGCTGCCCCAGAGGATGCATTATTGTCCTTGACCTCTTTGTATTCCTGTTTACATTTTTTGAGCTTTTGATTGAGTTGCTCCAGCGTCCTACTGAAACCTGCCGCGGCTAGCTTCGCTGAGAGATGTTGGAAAACCTTTCTGTTGCGGCATGTTCCATCTAGTTTGTCTTGAATTGACTTTTCCGACCACAAACTCAGGAACAAAACTGTTTCTACCTGCGACCAATTTCATCTTTTTGAATCTTTTCCAGACATATTATTGTTGTTTTAGATTAGCTAGCTTGCAAGGTACTTTTAACATCTGAATGTTGCTGGTTTTGGTTAGTAGTAGTTACAACATAAACATAAAGCTTGTGTGTACCTTAATGACATGACGAAGTTGTGACTGGACAACAAAAACGTGACGCAAAGTCCATTGTTTACTTTTGCCCCATTTTACACTGGCACCCTTTAGCCCCATGTTTAGTCAACCTTCAGGGGATAACCCTGCAAACTCGGGGCTAACCCTGCTCCAGAGAAAGGCTAGCAAGCCGTAGGCTAAAGTCAGATTGGAATATGCCAGGATTGTACCAGTGTGAAAGCTCTCTGAGCCTGGGGCTAACAGCTCTCTGAGCCTGGGGCTAACAGCTCTCTTAGCCTGGGGCTAACAGCTCTCTTAGCCTGGAGCTAAGAAGGTTCTAGTAGTGCTTTTAGCCTTGGGCTAAGTGCAGTGTGAAATGAGCTTTGGTGAATTTTGGATGAAATCAAGTTTGGATGAAATCAAGTTTTGATGGGTACCCGCACTGCAGTACTGGTAAATTTTCATGGAAGCTGTTTTTTGTATGCTCACAAAATACAGTAGTTTAAAATCACAAAGTTTTCAACCTCTAAAAGCAAGTGCTGTAGTGGAGCTAATTTGTCCCTAAATATGGAAAATAAACTCCATGAACACTTCAGCTAACTACTATGTTGCTATGTCCTCTACTAAATATAGTCCTGCTCTGGTTCCAAATCACCAGTTTCACCTCAAATTTTGACACAGAAACATGAGTAAAATGAATTGCCTCGTCCTATTGAGAAAACCAAAGAAAAGAAGCACAGACTGGTAGCTTATAAATTAGCTAACTGGACTAGCTAGCCGACAAACATTAATGCAGACAACCAGCCAGGCCTCTAACTGCCAAAAATATTGCACACTAGGTCAGGCAGGAATTTAAATATCTTTTATCTATCTTTTATCAAACCTACCTTCCCCTTTTTGTTTGTTGGTTATAACTGTGATAAAGTTCTCTGAAGTGACCCCAAAAAGGAAAAATGTGAGAAAAGGAGAGAAAAAACAACTTTGCTTCAAAGAAGTTTTCATCCTTCTCATCCATAAAACACCTCACTGTGTTCTCTGTCAATCACCTGTTTATTTTAAGAAAGTCTTTTATATACAATATATATTTTCAGTAGGCTACTGACTGCCGTTCTAGGTAAATGTCCTCAACTTAAGCTAACTGTGTAGCGGCTAACACAGACTCAGTGTTGACTTAAAAAGACATGAGAGCTACTGGATAAGTTTGACAGAAAACAGCTAACAGACTGAATAATGGAGTGATGACAAAATGATATTCAGCCTGAATACCAACCTGAATATAATCATGTGTACAAACTTTTTGTAGTTCTGTGTATTAACATGTGTGTCCTACATAAACATTTGGCTTGTGTGTGTGTATACGTGTGAGGGTGTATTTGTGTCCACAGAGGAGGATACCTTACCCGCTTGCGCAGGTTGCAGGTGAGGATGAGGTTGCGGGAGAAGGAGTTGGCGAAGGCGGTGTAAAACTCCAGCACCTTGAGCAAGGCTTCCCTCTTGATGACGTGGAGGTCGCAGTAGGTTAGCGCTCGCACGTTGGCGCACGCATGCGCCAGGGTGGTTTCTTTCCAGAAGACGTCACCGAACACGTCACCTTTACCTGAGGAGCACAGCACAAGTACACAAGTACCAGTCAGGGAAACAGGGTTGTAGTTTATGAGTTCACATTTAAGTCCCCCAAATACTTTATATTTAATATATTTTCCTATTTTATTTATTTACTTTTATATAACTTTTAAATGATATATTCTGTGAATTTATCCAAAAATACTGTCTAAAAACTGCCTAGAATAAAATTTGGGTGTCAAAATAATTAATCTTTTATTTATTCATTCTTTTTTGTCCAAAAAGTGGTCAAATTTGATTACATTGAGTACATAATTGCTGGACTCTTTCTATAAAATACCAACAATATGTCATTATTTTTAACTTGAAATACAAAACAAAGACGTGATATTGGTGTCTGTAATGGTAGATACAGGTTTTAAACAGGTATTTGTTATAAAATAAAGTCTGTCTTCAATCAAATAATGCTAAAAATGCTTTAGAACATTCATTTCAGGTATAATTTAAGCTATGGTCAACTTTCAGTGTAATTGAGTCCTTCCAACTCTCACTTTCACTGTGAGACACTATCACATGGCACTCCCTAAAGTCAAAACACAACTGTGCATCATTTGAAGACTGTGTGACGATCATCTGGAGCCTGGAGGTTGGAGTCGGGTCCTCAGAGAGACTCGGCTCATCTGGATCGACTCTACGAGTTCATGGGATTCAGCCGGTCTTCCTCTCTTCCATGGCTTTTGGTTTTCTTTGCATTTGGTTTGTCTTAAGTATATTTACTCCTGTGTGACTTTTGCATGTCTTTGTATTCTCAATGGGATGATTTTGGACAGTGTCTCCTTGAAGACATTCGGGGTGCAGGTGTTCTCACAAAAAAAGTGGTCAGTAGTTTGGTGAGGAATGAAAGAAGAGCTTGAGAGAGAAGTTCAAACTCTGACAACTTTCACACTCTTAACACCTGGATGATCACTGCGTAAAGTGATTGTTGGATTGTTTGTTTCAGAAAGTTACAAAAATTGCAGGACAGAGCCCCTCCCGATTATGCCATCATTGTGGCCAGTGTAGATACCAGATCAGCTTGGGGTCATGTGTTTACAGATGACATCACACATGTGTACATATCCCGTGTGTTCGTGCCGCAGGCTACCGTTTAAATGAGCACATTTTGATTGTGCGATTGTTTGTGTAGAGAAAGAGGTCAACATCCAATAAAATGTAAAGCAAAACTTTACATGTAATTATTTCATATCTGTTTGTTTAGAGAGTGTAAGTTCACTATAAGTTCACTATGTGTATACACACAAACACAGTATAAATGTGTGTGTGTTTTGTGCATAAATGTCTTACTGCAGTCTGGGACTAATATTTATTAGAACAAATATCATATCAAGGCCAATATTTACATCTAAAAAATACATATATATGTACAGTGCTGTGCAAAGGTTTTAGGCACCCTTGATCATCAGGGAGGTGTCAAATTTATTCATGACATGACAACGACCCCGAGCATACAGCTAGAGTCATAAAGAACTATTTTCAGCTACAAGAAGAATGATGAGTCCTGCAACAGATGGTATGGTTCGGCCCCCCACAGAGCCCTGATCTCAACATCATGGAGTCAATCTGGGATTACATGAAGAAGCATCTGAGATGTTCTAAATAATAAATCCACAGAAGAAGATTCTTTCTCCAGGATGGTTACAACAACCTACCTGCAAGTTATCATGAAGAACTGTGTTCAAGTGAACCGAGGAGAAGCTGCTGCTGTTTACTCAACTTTGTAAGAAGTTAATTGATAAATTAAAACAATTTATAGCAATATTTTTGTAAGCATTCTCACTTTAATTTTAGTGCCTAAAACTTTTGCAGAGTACTGTACCTTTCACTACAGTTTCAATGTCTCTATCTGTAGAATATGACTCAGACATGAAAAAAATATAAAGTGTCACCACTGCAGCTCAGCCTGCACGGTGCACACCGGAGCGGGGAACTCCAGCACATGGAGCTTCTTTTCTCGACTCCTGCTCACTTTATTATGTGATATTCGTTCAAACCGGGACTCCTGCCTGTTGTTTCACCTGCTTCCAAACATTATTATTGGTGTTTTCGTTATTGTCAGTTTACTGTCAGGAGGTTTGTTTGTTTGTCAGAATATATTTGGGGAACTTGGCATCTGGAGGGATTTTGTTCACTATAACTTTGTTTAACTGGTGGAATAATCAATATAATCAATTAAAAAAAAAAACCATCCTGTGTGAGAAGCGTATGTAGCTGACACAGAAGGAGCCCCAACCAGATACATGCTCCTCAGAAAGGAAGCCGATTTCATCTGACATATTATTTTTTATTTTTCACTACTGAGCAAACGCATCTTAACTTTTCTCTGTCTAATCTAAATATAAATGAGATTTATAATGAAATGATATGAAACATTCTATTATTGATGGCCATTATCAAAGTCAGACTCTATGTAGAAGGATAGGGCGGTAGGAGATAGCAGCGCCGCAGCAGCATCGCTCTCTGTGTTTGACACCGCAGGACTGCGAGCTGCAACGGTTCAGTGACGCACAGGTGCTGCTCAGGTAGACGTAGGCTGTCTGTCCCAGGCATCAGAGGACCTGACAAGCACTTTGTTTGGATCATAAGAGGCCTCTGCACACACATAAAGTATATGAAGGCAATTTGGAGAGAGATGGCCCTGATTTAGGAGTCTTTTGTGTGTGTAGAAAGAGCCAACCACTCCAGATATGCCTCACCAAGGAACGTGTTTTTTAGTATTATCTTTATAAAGACGTATTTTTATACCTTCACATATTTTTATACTTTCACAACATGTTTGTTCTCATCCATTCTGACAGCTACAAGAGACCGCAGAAGAAGAAGAAATGCTATTTCCAGACAGGAAGTCAGAAGTTAAGTCGCAGTAGCAGTAATTGAGAAAGACAGTTGGATTTTAAAAAGTCTGACAAGAAAAACTGTTTTTCAGGGATCTTCTGTTGTGAAGCAGCAAAACACTGCAGTGGTGGAAAGTAACTAAGTACATTTACTCGACTACTGTACTTAAGTACAATTTTGAGGTACTTGACCTTTACTTGAGTATTTCCATGTGATGCTACTTTCTACATTTCAGAGGGAAATATTGTACTTTCTACTCCACTACATTTATTTGACAGCTTTAGTTACTTTTCAGATGAAGATTTGACACAATGGATAATATAACAAGCTTTTAAAATACAACACAATCTTAAAGATGAAACCAGTGGTTTCCAACCTTTTTGTCTTTTGACATCTTACAAAAAGCAGTGTGTAGTCGGGGTCACATTTCACATGTCTATGAGTTGTTAACAGCTCCACCAAATAGTGATTTTTCCCTCTAAACTTCTCACATGCTTTCATTTCAATAAATGTTCAAATGATCCAATATTTCACCAAAAAATCAAAGATTAGAGAAAAAGCCCAAAAACTGAAAATTTGTGTATCAGAACTTTGTTTTTTCTTCTTTCCTCTCCCATTAATCATCTCACGACCCCTCAGATTTATCTGCTGACCCTTTGGAGGGGCCCGACCCATAGGTTGGGAACCACTGGACTAAACTAGCTAACTGTATATAAAGTAGTGTAAACTAGCTCCACCTCCAGCAGCTACAACAGTAACATGCTGCTCTAACACTGATGCTTCACTATTAATAATCTAATGATGTCATATATAATAATATATCAGTCAGAGGGACCAAACCACTACTTTTACTGCAATACTTTAACTACGTCAAGCTCATAATACTTATGTACTTTTACTGCAATACTTTAACTACATCAAGCTCATAATACTTATGTACTTTTACTGTAAGAGGGTTTGTCATGCAAAACTTGTAATGGAGTATTTTTACATCTCTGTGTTGGTACTTTTACTTCAGTAAAGGATCTGAATACTTCTTCCACTGCTGTCATGTGGCTGTTTGAAGTGCCTCATATAGTAGCCTATGTATCATTTTATTGATTTAATACAGCTTAGAGTTAAATGGCCCCACTTTTTTTGATGGATGAGTGTTGGTTGTCAACTTTGTGTAACGTTAGGTCATTAGTAGGGTTTATATTAATGTAAAACATCATTAAACCCTCTGAATACGCCGCACACTTCCTCTCTTTTTATTTCCTTAGCAACACCTTTACCTGGTCAAGTCCTTAGCAACCAGAACTGCTGTTTCCCCATAAGATACTAAAACCAAGTGTGAAGCAACAGGTACAGTTAGTTTCATCAGTCTTAGATCCAACGTAATCCGAGTGAAACGAAAGCAAAAAGGAAAATATTGAAGAAGACTTTGACTCACAGCTGCGTGATGCGGCACCTTGACTGTGAATCAATGCCGGGATTACAAACCCCAGTAGACAGGGTTCAAGTAAAAGGTGGTATAAGTGAAGGGTGAAAGGCAGGCGGTGCCATGGAAAAGAAGAACAAACTGCATCGGGATTGTCCGACGACTGGATTCATACATCTGATTTATCTGCTGGAGGTCTGGCAGCGTTGTCGGAGAGCCGTCTGTCAAAGCGCGCGCCGCTGTGAGGAAGAAAGTTCAGGAGAACATGAAGACCTTTCCTCCTCCTGAACTTTCATCACAAAATCTCTTTGACATTTAAAGTAGTACCACACCGGTAATTCCTTCCTGTCAATCAAACAGTGTGTGCTTAATTTATTTTAGACATTTCTGTTAATGAAGGCAGATTTTTCTCTCTTTTTTCTTGTAGATCTTTTCTTCATCTGTGTAGATTTGGTGATTATTGCTGCTCATCTTAATTAAATAGTTTGTCTTCTTTTAATTCAACCCGAGCACTTAATTTCCAATGGGATCCAGTTTGTTTTTCAGTTTGATTTACTGACTAAAATCCCTCTAAACATGAGAAGAGTTAAATAAGTTTCATGAGCAGCAGCAAGTGGTTTTGTGGTTTTGTGGACTTTTGTGGTTTTCATCCAGTCTGTCCGAACCAGGAAATAAATCCCAGCTCACTATTGTGTTGAGATTGTTTATTATAAAATTGATTGACACTAACAAAAAAAAAAAAAGAAAAAGGGAAACTCAAGCTACACTTATTTCATTTTTCTAAAATTCTAAAGTTCTTCTTATTATTATAATCCCTCCAGTTCAGTCAAACTTGCAATAAATATTGTTGAAATATTATTGAATTGTACTTTATTTGTTAAATTATGAGTATTATAAATAATGTATTAATAGATTAAACAGAGACATTAACCCTTCTGGTGTTGTATTTCCTACCTTTACAGTTGTAAAAATGTTTTCATGTAGGATTCATTGTCTTCACTATTAATGGGAATGTTCTGTATTATAACAGGAAGTACAATAACTTTATTTTACTGTATATATTGCAATTCTGCTAACTTTACTTCCTCTTTTCTTTTAGGACTTTTTTCCTGGAAAGTAAAGTTTTTACTTTCTGTGTTTTTGTTATATATGTGACGTTAAACTCCCAAAAACATGTGTAAGTATTGATATTTTCATATTCAGTTTTTTGTATTCATGCATAAATCTGTTAATTAGAAGAGAAGTTTGTTGCAGGGCTGCTTTGTAACTTGCAAAGCTAAAATGCTCTATGGTGAGCACGTCAGCCGGCGTGGAGCATTCAGTGATAAACAGAAGAATTTACTGTGTGCAAGTAAGACTCAGTGAATGTTTTGTTTGACCATTTCTGCTACTTAGCGATAAAATGCTGAAAGACTTGTGTTAGACCCGCTACACTCGCACCAGTGTACTTATAATTACGACAATAAAAGGGACTCATTCTCAAGAAAATGTGGTTTTAAAATCAAGTTATTTAAAATAGTTTGTGTAAAGGATTATTTCCTGGCAAAAACACAAATATAAACAACAAAATCTTGTGTAGCTGTGAGCACTGACCCTCTAAAACTGAACTGTTTTCCCTCATTGGTTTTCAAACCAACTGCAGCCACCTGGACACTTGACTTATCAACTGCCAGCATAAATTCCCCATGCTAATCACCCGTAGCAGATGAACGCGTGTTTACACTTGCGAGCGTCTCCCGGGCAACGCCATGCTTGTTCTGATAATAATAAGGAGGATGAAGACTAATTATAAGCAGCATCACATGTGTCATATGTCATCAAACTAAACTGAGAGAAGACTTCAGCAACAGACTGCAGAAACATTTCAGTCAGGTATAAGCTACAAAAAAAAATGGAAGTACAAAATAAAAACATCATGTAAAAACTAATATAATTGGTGCTTCTATCCTGCTTTTGCCTCAAGGGATGGTGTTTCACTGTGGCTCTAACAGGCACACAAAAAAAAGTCAAATCTGGGCTAATCAGGACTCAAATCTGTGTCAAACCTGCCACAACCATCAGCTCAGCATTTTTCTGACAGCTGACCCGGATAAGATGTGACGAAAAGCAGTCCGCACTGTCCACAAGCTGTCAAAACACCCTGAGTAATAGACGTAAAAAAACGCTTCCAACATACCGTCGCAAAATGCCGACAGAGTGTGTGTGTCACTGTGTGAGTGAGTGGATCTCATCTCGACAATCCCTCCTCTGCGCCTGCCACCCTGAGGGTGCCCCCCCCCTCTCTTTTCTCTCCGAACATCCAAGAGCGGCTCAGGCAGCAAGGCCTCGTCTGGAATGAGCTCCCCGGAGACCCGCAGCTTCTCGCCAATTAGCCGTGTGGATATGGATGCGGTCACACGGGCCAGGGGGTGGCGGCGGCGGCTGTGACTCACACAGCGAGGTTAAAAATCAGTTACGATCGGGTGGGTGGAGATGGATACATCGGTGCTGTGACCCTATTCCAAAGCTTTGTAATGCTGCTGATTACTCACCCACAACTGAAACCATCGCTCATATTATTCTGCCTGACAGGGTTTGATGTACACAGTTACACACTGTGCATGAGGTGCAAAAAGGGCCCGGTAGCCTCTGTTATGTGCTGGTATTTTGCTGGTTTTATCAAATCTTTTCTTACTGTACTTGGAATTTGATTGGGGTGCAGCAAGGTCAGCTTCAAGATATTTACAATAAACAGGTTATCAGGTAGTAGAGTGTAGATCTCCGCCAGGTGTGTACAGTCAAGACGGCGGTGAAGATAACAGAAACGAGGATTTATTCATCTCGTATCCTGCCTAACTTTAGTAGATCATAACATATCAGGTATGGAATTAATCTGCAGATGCACCAGTTCAAAATGAGACCAAACTTTGTCTGTTTTTGAGCCACTACAAAGGCTAAAACCTGGCCTGCAACAGACTAGATAAGCCTTGTTTTTAGTCGGAATGCATATCGTAAAATGGCGAGGATTGCTGAAAAGACAGGCTCATAAGGAATCTTATCATTATTTATTTGAATTCACAACACAATCCGCTCTCAAGGTACCAAAATTTGGCATTGATTGATCTAATGTGGCAACAAGGTATGATTGGTTGTCCTTAGCGGGAATAAGATTCCAAACTGAAGCAGTTCAGCCCCTACCAGCCGCTGAAGAGGAGTCAGCAGTCAACGGTGATATTAAATAGGTTTTACAAACATCGTGAATCATTGCAACCACGAGAGGTCCTTGAGCATACGGTCATAAATATGCACAAAAAAATATTAGGCTGATGGGTCCAGTAGTATGTGAGATTGCTGCAGACAGATACACACACACACAACTTAATGCATGATCCCCTCCAGACTTACAGAGATAATAACACTTAATGATCCTCAACTGCACTAATACAAAGACATGCACACACATATTCTCATATTTTTTCAAATATTTTTTTCTATTCTTAATATTTGTAGTTGTAGTAGTTTTATATTTCATATTGTTCTTATATGTTTTACTAAGAATTGTTCTTTGTTGTCACTGGTTCTGTTATCAGTGAGTTTAATGCCACGACATTCATTTCTCTTGTGAAAATAATAAGGATAAAGTTGAATGTGTTTATATTAAAAATGTTTAAAATTGGGACTAATTATTGCATGTTTACATGATATGAAAATAACGTCACTGTTGTTGGTCTGCAGAGAAAATGTCATCAGCCATGCACTTATTATGGGAATAAACACATATACATCAATATTAATTCATTTATATTAACAATGCATGCACCGACAGTGTGTAATGTGTTGTGCGTGACTCGTAGTGATGAACCTACAGAGAATTATCAGTGACTCTGTTTTGGTTCACTCTCAGCGCTCTCATAGCGTCGTTTTCAGAGAAAAAGCTGTAAAAAGCTGCTGTACACTACCTGCTCAGCACCAAATGACAAACAGACACAGTTAGCTGTAGACTAGCTGGTGAACATAGTGGAGCATTTAGCAGCTAAAGAGCCAGATATTTCCCTCAGGAGTTGGTAACAGAAGCTAAAAGAGAGTGGAATTTGATTTGTCTGACCCAAGAGGATGACCGGTTACCATAATTGCATCCAATAAACAACCTTTCAGTCCTGTTTCTTTTATTTATCAAACATGATTCACTTGATCTCTAGTTTCATACCTGGAGAACTTTGGGACGTCTAAACACAGTTGACAGTGATGTTGCTAAGACTGCATTTCCAGCTCAAAATAAACTTGCATGTTTTTTCTGATATATTTTCTGATTTATATTGAACAAGTAATCACACTATACATCATAAAGCCCATACTGAAAAAGCCGTGGCAGATAAAACTACTGATATAAATCCGTCCTCACTTATTTTACCGCCAAGGTTAGTTTTTCCTATATCATCCTGACACCCTGCGACACTGTGTAATACTCTGCAAAAACACATCTTAGCCTCTTGCAAGACCATAAAGACACCGACCTTTAAAGAAAGAAAAAGAGCCGAAGATGTGATCACAGCTTTTCTTGGGCATGAGTACAGATGCTGTATTGTTCATTAATAGATTGATTTTTTTTTAAAAAAAGGACCTGAGCTGCAGCATTTTGTTTGTATGCATGAGGATCAACTGAGTTAACATCCTGACAAATGTAGTGATGACACTGAACGCTGCAGTGGGCTGCATCCCCACCCATCAGCAGAAAAAGAAAATTACCTGTGGGCGAGTGTGTGCCCTCGTATTGCTTTATCTTGCACTGCAGCTAACCAGACGATGCTCCAATAAGAGGCATCTCAGGCTTCTACTTAGAGCTGGTGTGCTGATGCTGCTGTAACCCCTTTCAGGCTATTATCCAGGGTAAGTGAGTGGGTAGAAACACTTATAGAGCTGCTGTGACACCGATATCCACCACCAACAACAGCATTAGCGGTCATTATTGTAATAGAAGTATCACTACTGTTAGCATCTCAATACTTTAGATTCCTGACTCGAAACAAATGTCATTTCTGGGTTCTATAGTGACGCAATAAGTCTATAAATGTTTGAGTTTTTTCTAGTTTTAGACATTGATTGATGATTAATGAGTTCTGCTCAATATGTTCACAGCAGAAAAAAGTAATAAAAGAAGTTTAATGAAGGTCATTCTATTCTCAACAAGAGAAACTTGCCTAAAAAAAAAAACCCCAACATGATCAGTGTGCTATTAATCATAACCACTTATTCTAATGAGACCATTAATTAAGATAATTGATGTATTAATTACCAAAAAGCTTCTGCGTCTAGTCCTCACACAACACGTGGGCACGATTTATATGAGCTTCAGATCATACAGGCTGCAGCTGTTATTTTGTCATTTTGTTTAACATTAATGTGCAAATTATCAGCAGCGCGGCGCTTCGAACTGTGATGAAATACTTGTAGCAGAAGAGTTCAGCTCTGCACGGACATCAAAAATACTGTTGCAGCGGTGAAATGACATTTGTAAGAAAAGAAACATAACTTATTCATCACATGACATTCCCTGTTTCCTCTTTCATTCTCTACAAATAAAACCTGCCACCGAAAAGGCAACAAGAGGCGACTCAGCAGCCTCTGGTGACCTTCGAACGGCTCTATAAACTAAATCATTGATTATGTTTCTGGTGTTTAATAATCATGATTGGTGATTTAATGATACCAGCACTATAAATATTTACATGTTTTTATGTTCATTTTATGTCTTTTTTGATGTGAAGAACTTTCAGCTGCATTCTTTTGTATGAAAGGTGCTATACAAATAAAGTTATTATTATTATTATCATAATAAATAGTCACAGCCGTGTATAATGGTGGCACTTATTGACAGCTGCTCTGGCATTGTCGAGTAACCTCGTTGATGTGGCACCATCAGTGAAAGTGCACTTTCCTTTTTGGTGTTTTAACACGTGGTGAAGCAGACTGTACTGATATAGAAAAGCTTGTTTAAGGACATGGGAGTAAAAATAAGTCTTGTGTATATTTATCCAGTGTCACAATGATGGAGATTTATAAAGCAGAATCATGTGTGCACACAGCTTTATAATAAATGAATAAAATTAAGAATAATACTTTGTGCATACACACAGTTTAAGTTGTTTAAGTTTGAGATTTATGCATCTGACTGAGTTTTTTTAAGAGAGATACTGTATACACCTCACTAATCTGTGAATTAAAGGGAAGTTTTGCCACTTTTTATGTGGATGTCTAATCAGTGTTGATGGTAAATGTAGTCAATTGAAGTGATAAATTCCTCAGTTCGTGCTATATTGACCGAGAAAGCTGAGTTTTCCTGCTCATGGAGCCGTGCCAGATGTGCCTACATGTACCAGGATGCATTGCACATGTGCCTTCCAATCAGCCGCTGTTGTGGTTGTGGTGTGTTTGCGTAATGCAGTTTCAGAAAAGTTTTAAGAGAAGTTTCAGAGACAAAGTTAGTTAGCAGCGTTTTATGTCTTAACGTCTCGGTACCAGCGTGCGAGGATCATAAAACAAACTGTGTGCTGGAGTCAGTGGATCAATGCAAACTCACTGAGGCTGCAGTCTCCATTTCAGCTTGTTTTGGGAAACAACTGTGGATAAAGGGATGAAAAACTGCAAGCAAACACTTTCTTTTATCTATTTTTTTATGACAGGGACAGAGCTGGACCGGATTGTGCTCAAAGCTGCAGCCGCAAGTTACAGCTAATGTAACACTTTACTTTACCTCACTGATGTGCTGTTCTATATTCAGAGTTAAAGAACTATATGATATTCTGTCAGAAAACAGAGTCAGGATTACTAAAGAACCACAAAGTTTGTTGAACCGCAGTTTTCAGTCCATCCGAGCACCAGTCATGCCGCAGCAGCTGCTGTAATGTTGCTCCTGTGGTCACTTTCTCCTCCACACTGTTTTGTCTGATTACACAGCACTATATTCAGCCTGATAACAGTGGTGCCACATCTCTGCTCTGACATTATAAAGCTCCAACGTTGTACAGCTGGTTGTTTGTTAGTGTTATCACGGAGAAACTCAGCAGCTGTTAGTTTCTGTCTGACTCCAGAATTGTGTGATATTTGGCTTCAAATCATGAAACTAGTTTTCTTCCAAACACACTGATATTTTAAAGTATTTAGTAGTATGATACTTTAGCTTCTGCTGCTCCCTATCACTAGCCTGACACTGAGTGGGAGACCCACATTTTAACTTCCTTGAAGGCACCACCATCAACAGCCTGTAGTTCTTCCTTGACACCAAATACATCACTGTACATGTCAAACGAGGGTGGTGGTGCCGCAGGAACAGCAGATTTTGCAGCTGCGCCGCAGAGACACAGAGAACATTGAAAACAACTGTTGTTCTTCACACTATGTCCCTAATTCAGATAGGTAGACATAAGGTTGAAAATCGGCAGTGGCCCTTCAAGTGTCTGAAAGGGGACGTATCCTACACATTTCCAGGTCTATATTTATATTCTGGGGCTCTACTGGAATATCTTCAAGCATGATTTACAGTTAAAAACTCCTTATTTATCTTCTACTGGTCCTTTATGCAGCCCCTCAGTTCAGCCTCTGTCTGAAACAGGCCGTTTCAGCTCCTGTCTCTCTAAGGCCCCGCCTCCCGATGAGCCCACTCTGTTCTGATTGGCCAGCTTCAGGAAGTTTCCTCCAGCTCCAAGGCTACGTAAACAAACAGTTGTAGTCAGATTTCCCTTCTTTCTCCTCATTCTTAACTCGAAATATAAACTGGAGCCCAAATCTGATCCGAAATATGCGAGGGGACAACGTGAACAACCTTAGCAACAAAGACTACTGAATGGACGGCGGCTTGTGGGCATGTGCGAACGATCTGATGTCATCACAACGAGGAAGTGAAGGTAACTTTGCAAACGAAGCATTCAAAGCAGGCTGCAGCCCTGACTTTTGACTTGCAGGGAGTATTTTACACACATTCACCTCAAGTTTTGGAATTTTGACCACATTTAACAAACATTATAACAGTATATATATAACAGAAAATCATCAAAAGCCTGATATCCAGCATGCTGGAGAACTTGTGTCTACAGGTACATGAACATATGCTAAGATGCTGTTATATGAGGTGATACGTGTCAGTACTTTGAAAGCATGACATCTGAGTTCAGTCATGAATAACATTATAGCATCTTACAAGAATCTCTGTCGCAGGTTGCCTTTCATCATTGTCCCTTTAACCTACACTCTTAAGATATTCCTCTTCTAATTTATCCCACATCAAAAAAACCAGCCTCGCACTTGCTGATTCTTATTACTGGATCTTGTAATGCAGCCAGGCTCATATGTGGTTGGAGGCTCGTCTCCCGTTGCTCGCCGCTGCTGATGTATTGCTCTCCGGGCCAGAACATATTGCTGTGTGAATAGAGGGCCAGACTACAATCCCCTTCTCATAACCGAGCATGCATAATGGATTACGAAATTAATCAGCTCATCATTTTAGCAAAACAAAAAAAAAAAAGAAAAGAAAAGAAAAAACGAGGGTGAGTGGAAATAGAACAGAGGAGGAATCATCAATAGATAATTCAGGCTAAAGGGCTGCTGGTGTGTGTTTATCCGGTTGCTCTTTAACTGCTTAATGATCAACATTTTTGCAGGTTTTTAATATAAATAGATGATTTCTGTCTGTCGGGGCAATAAATTAACTTTTAAAAAAAAGGTACCTGATAAGGAACTCAATAAAAGCCGAGCAGATTAAAAGAGCCAGAGAGTAAATATTTTTTGCTTTTTTTGTCCATATTGATATATATCTGATATTCGTTAGACCTGGGTGATATTAGATGATAAGAACTTTTAATAAGCCTTTAGACTGAGACATAACACAGATGTATCACCTGATGCATCAAGCTGATTTGAGTTAAGGGTACCTCTTATTTTACTATTGGATCTACAATAAAGCTTTGCCAATATGGCGTCAGAGTCAACAGTTTTAGAAACAAGGCTGTACTACATTGTATAGTTCTCAAAGAACTTCAGTACAAAGTCAAGAGGTTGTGATATGTAGCACAACAAACTAGTGAAGCTCTGTAAACAGAACCACGTTCCTGCCAAGCGACAACCTCCGGGGCTGAAAAATGAAGCTAATGCGGAAGTGCCAAAAACTGCAGTTCCTTGAACGGCCACTTGAGGCTCCAAAAGTGAGTCAATCCCCATAGACCCCCATGTTAAAATGCCCAACTTTACAGCAGGAATAAACAACCTGGTACAAAAAACAGTTTTGGTCTCTGTAGCTCATTTCCTCTTTCATGACAACTGTACGGGGGGTGAATTTTTTTATAACTCACCCGTTTAAATTTTATTAAGCCGTAAAGTTCTGCATAACGAAGGACATGGCTGCTTTGAGTGACAGGTCCGCCAACCGCTAGGTGGCTTGTTTCAGCCGTTCGGCCCCGCCTCTTTGCCCGTTTTTGATTGGCTGGGAGTTAGGCAGCGTCACACACTGCCAAGATGGCGACAGCCAGAGCGGCTCACTTTGAGCTTCAAAACCGCTCTTCAGAAACCGACGGGTGACGTCACGGTAACTACGTCCATATTTTTATACAGTCTATGGTTCCCGCACATGCTCAGTAGCATCAGTGTTGGTTTGGTTGTGCATAGAAAATCACCAGCCTTATTCTTTAACCCATAAGCTTTTTTTTTTTGCCTAAACCTAAACACACACCCACCATCATCCACCCCAACCTCCTCCCTCCAACTGTAGCGTGATATATAAAGTAGCACTTCATTCACTCGACAAAATGTTGCCTGTGAACATAATCCAGGCAGGGATTACATTGGCAAATGCAACATAATTGAAAAAAAGTCATATATGAACATAACTTCTAGGAGACAGGGTTCAGGTTTTAGGACAGACCCACTATTTTTTGTGTTTCTGTAGGCCTGGTGGACTACTATATGGCCTCCAGAATGAGTATCTTTTTTTTTTAAATCAGGACAAACCTCATCTACAAAAAAAAACACATATACTGACTGTGAGATATTCTGTCACTGTTACATGTCAAAGCTGCCTCCAAACAGCCGCTGCTGAATGAGTCTGGATGGGGGAGAGAGGAACCTATCCCTGGTGGATGATGGGAAATGGTAAGCCTGGTGGATGATGGGAAATGGTAAGCCTGGTGGATGATGGGGAATGAGAGGGTTATTACAAGTATTTACTAGAGCTGCCACAGTATTGCCTTGTTACTGTGGGGAAAAGTGTTCATGTGTTCTCTCATCTGCACTCTCTTGTATACTCTGAGACTCTGTGAGTGTGTGTGTTTGTGTGTTTAGATACTTTATCGTGCCCCGAGAGAAAATTCATTTTCACAGCCTCTGCATTGAGACATTAAACAACCATAAAAAAATAAATAAAAAAAAAAAACACACACACCAGCATATATACTTTTGCTGCTTGAGAGTGTGTCCACCTGATGCTACTGGACACTAATGAGAGCAGAGTGTGTTTCAGCCTCGGGGAGCAGCCTCTCTGCTCAGCCTGGGGAAATCAGTGGCTTTAAAACCCACAAACAACTCTCCCTCTCTCTCTCTCTCTCTCTCTCTCTCTCTCTCTTCTGCCTCAGTCTCTCTCCATTTTCTTGTTCTCTCCTAAATCTCCATCTGTCTTGCCTTTCCCTTCTGTCGCTGCCTTTTTTTTTTTTTTTTACCATCCTTTTATAGCCATCTTTTCTCTTTATCTGGCTCCTCTCTTGTTCCGCTCCTCCTTTCATTTTATCCTCCGTCTGATCCTCTGTTCCTTCATCCTTTCCTCGCGTGTCACCTCTCTGTCCATCCTCCTTTGCAACTCCGTCTCTCTCTCTATTCTTTCTACTCAGCCTCCATACTTTTCTCTTCTTTCCCTTCCCTCCTGCCAACGTTCCTCCTCCACAATTTAATTTATAAAAAAAAAAAGAAAAGAAATTGAGCATGTGAGAAGCCAAAAAAAACCCCTCCTTTCTCCTCTCAAACTGCCCCTTCCTCTTTATTTCCATCCCCTACAGTGATGGAATAAAGAGAGCATGTGTATGTGTGCATGTTAGGGAAGATTTACTGCCTGTTTGTGTGCTTAAGTGTATTTTATATCCACTTTTCTTCTTCATTACCGATCAATATTAATACTTGGTTTTTTTTTCTCTCTGTTTGCTTTCTAGTGCCTCTTTCCTGTCGGGCATTAAATGACGCATTTCACATTTACAAGAGAAAACAAACTGATTACCAAGCATGAGCAACTTAAAGAACTACAACAACACAAATCTGAGAATCTGTCAGTCCAAAGCCACACTGGAGGCCTAATGAGGCTGTAATGTTTATTATATATATATATATATATATTACTATAGAGTGTTTATTATTTAGGAAGTAGAGAATGAGTGACTGAGGGAGTGATTTCAGACACAACTAACTAAAAGAAAGGGTTTTTTTGGACACTTTAGACTCAGCTTGTCTGGCCCAGATCTATGACTGTGTTTGAGGTGGATGTTTGTCTCCATAGTAGACAACCCGTTCAGGGTTTGATGGTTATTTATGTCTGTCTATGTTAGCAAATAGAGTTTCATTCCTCCCTTTCACTCACTTTGTTCTCTTGTAGACAACAGAGCAGAGACGTTTTATTTACACCTGGAACTACGGTGGTTCCTCCTGTCGAGATGCAGGTTTAGTTCCTGAAAGGCTCGTCGTCGCCGGGGGAAACAGCCTCTTAGAAAAATAAGACAGACCTGTTCATCACCACTGCGGTAATCAACATTCAGGAACCTGGACACTCATCAATATTTCAATATTTCTTCAGAATCTGGCACAAAATAAAACTGCTGTTCAAACACGTTGCCTCAGAAATTACATGTAAATCATCTAAGCTGTGATGTCTCCATAGAAAACTGTTTTCATTACACTGCACTTCATATTCTGTAGAAAAAATATTGATTCAAGTTCATCCCTGAATCTGAATATCTTTATTTTAATCTTAAAAATATATTAATGAGTTTGATCAAGACAGAATATTCTGGAAACGAGTACAAACAAGTTCCTCCCAACACATTTCCTGTAAACTCATCCATCCACACTGTACCTACATTTAATATGATAACAGATAGAAACTCTTGAACCTCTCTCTCTCTCTCTCTCTCTCTCCTCCTTTCTATCTCCTGACGTGAGCTCTGGTGCTGGCACACTTTCTTTCCTTTTCACCACCAGAGTAAAAGGGAGTTGGCAGAGAACGGGACGTCTGTCACGAGGCTGAAGGAAACTTTGAAAAGGGAAACAACTTTTAGAGCGATGCCTGCAACACACACACACACACAGACGAACCCTCTTATCTCACTTTCTCCACACTCTCTCCATCGACCTTCGCTTTAATTCTCCCTCCTTCCACCACCTTATCCTTCACCCTCCATCTTCCCCTGACCTCCTTCCATCCTTCCATCCTCCTCCGTCTGCAGGCTGTGATCAGACAGCACTTTTGCTCAAACACAACAGGGTGCAGCTGTAAGCATCACTTGCTGAGAACGGGAACATTTCTCTGGTTGCTATGCAACACTAAGTTTGACAACAACTTGCAAGCTATGCAATTAGCATCAGTTTACTCGTTATCCAAATGTGGATCCCAAAGGCTCCTTGAGAGATCATCAAGGGTTTCCAGAAAAGAAGCTTTTATTGATAACCTGTAGAAGGACTGTGTGGCTCATTGATCTTAAAGATCCCCTCCAGACATGATTTAAGACAAAAAAAATACACTGCTTTGAATAATAATTTGTGTCTGATATAGTAAAATCCTTGAAATTACATCCATTCCTTCATTCCTCACTGAAAAATCTTCAATCTATGAATATACGTGACTTTTTTTTAAATTTATTTCAAAAGTTTAACACAACCTGGACACAAGAAGTCAACTCTCGGTGACTTCCACATCACACTTAAGTTGTATATTGGACCGTGATTGGCTCCAACCTAGATGTGATGTCATAAATCATGCTCATAATTAGACCTAGCAGCAACTATCACAGCTTGAGGCTGAAGTACCTTAAAGTACCACTGACAGTTGGCTCCAACTGACTCCCATTCAAAAAGCATCATCTTCTCTCTAGAAATACTAAGACAATCATATTTTTTATGAGTCATTCTGGTCTCAATCTCTAAATCCAGACCCTCTAATAAGTGTGCTGGTCATCACTTTGGAAATTATTGCTCCGTTAATAAGATTTGAAGATTTATAGTAGCTTTGATATCTGCTGTGTGGGCGTTGATTGACAGTTGGCTCACCAGCTGCTCTCGGCCTTTCAGAGCTTCTGCTTAAAGAATAAACAGTGTTTTTTTCTGCGACCTGCAGGTCTACTGTGTTTGTAGTTCAGTCTAACAAGACCCCTAACGGGATTCTGTCAAACAACGGTTCACCGCTGCACCGGTCAGAGGTCCCAGTAAACTCTTCTTTCTACCTTCAGCAGATGAATGTGAAAACAAACTCTGCACATACATCATCCTGCACAGTGAAGCTCAAACATCACAGTAAAGCAACAAAAAGCAAAACACACATTTTTTACTCTCCTCAGCTGTACTTATAATATAAAGCTGTAATCAGTCATATTTTCAGTCGAGGTTCCACAAAACAATATATTAAAAGTCTCCATTCACTAAAAAATGTGATGTTTGACCTTCACTGAAGAAGAGTGTGATGAATCGAGAGGCTGTAGGGTAATTGCCACTCATCTACAAACCTTTGAGACCGTTTTTGTAACAAGGTAAGTTTTATAAAATAATATATTTGTGAAGCTTTTGAAAAAATATTTCACATTTAAGAGGGTGTGAATGGTGTTCAGAAGTGGCCACTGATATCTAAGCTGAAGTTAATGTTCCTTTGTTTTGGTTTGTTTAACTCTGATGTTGAGCTCTGACAAGCAGTAAAGTCCTAAACGTGATTCCAAATGTGAGCCTCATAGTTTGGAGGAGACATCTTAGAAATAACCAGAAAACCACTGCAGGCATGTTGGAAAAAAAACAAAACAACATCCTGCCGTGTCATTGTGAGTCTGTCGGTCCCTCCTCGGCTACAGCAGCCCCCCCCCCGGTGACAACCGTCTCACGACTTATTGATTAATGTCCTCGCTGTGATGAAGCAATTCATCAAACATCTAATATGTTTTTTATGAACCTCTGACTGCTGCCCCGTCTGACTCAACCTCATAATGAAGTTAAAGAAGCGGAGAGGCAACGCAAACGGAGAAGCTGCAGAGACGGGCCGAGACACTCGGAGGGTCCACTCTGTCACGCTTTTACTCTGTACAATTTCCTTCCTTCCTTCCTACTGGATCTCTCTTTCTTCTATTAATTTTCTTCCATGATATTTTCCCCTTTTTCTCTCTTCTTTCTTCCATACTGTTTTATTTTCACAATTGATCTTTGCTATTACTCCCACATCATGTAATGCTTACTCTCCTGTCTGTCTGTCTCTCCCAGCATGAACTGCAGTCACTATCTGCTGCACTGGATCTATAGCTGTAACATAATAGATCACTTGCATGCCAACAACTAGTATCACAGATCACATTCTGTTGCTACGATCGGGGGTTGCAGTGACTATTGGTACTGTCATGAATCACTACATCTCTCTCATATATATATATATATATATATATATATATATATATATATATATATATATATATATATATATACCGTATACCATATTTAGCTCAACTGCAGAGGGCACCAGGCCTTTATTGGAAGCAAGCTTATTATTAGAGAGAGGCCTTTATTCCTGATTCCCTCTGTTTGAAGTAGTATATTTGCTCATATTTTAGTACGAAGCCTCCCTGTTTTCTGATCTGCTTCCGTTTGCTCTGTTAAATTTTTGTTACTGCGTTATGCTATTAATAAAATTAAAAGCCCATGCCTTCATTTCCTCACTTTTATTGTGAAATATTACACAAACATTTCATTTTAACCTGTGTGAAGTAACGTGACCGGTCAAGTACAGGAGGGGAAATATTCAAAACAGAGAGAATATTTGCTGACTCGTGGTGAGCTGGTAGGTTTTTTATATAAAATTGCTACTCTTAGGACCAGTTTCCCAGACTAACTCACAGTGATATACATTTCAGTAATCTGCACTGGGCAGTAATGCACTAATAAACGAGGAGAGGAAGAATAAAACTGTTATGTGGAATGAAGCAGGTGGACCCAGATGGAGACAGGATGAACTGAAAAATACTCGTTAATGAAGGTTACGTGCAGGCAAAGCAAAAACTGTACAGGACAGAACAAAACTGAACATCCAACAAAGACTGAACTGAAAACCGAGACTTAAATACAAACAGAACTAATGAGGGAATGAGGGGGGGGACAGGTGACTAGACAAGGACCAGGCAGAGAGTTGATAGGCTGAGAGGAAACACCGGGAGCAGAGCAAGACTAACGAGACTGATGCAGAAAAAACAACCAAAAACACAGAAAAGACAAGGACTACAGAAAGCCAGCAGGCCAAATGCAAACAAAAACACTCTGTGCTACAGAGCTAAACGAGCTGCAAGATAAACTGAGACATCCAAACTCTTAAAAATCCAAAACACAGATCTCTTCCATAACCCAAAAACTGATTCACCACTTGGAGTGTGAACTGCATGAAAAGCTCAGAGGAACCAGCCTGAAACACATTCAAACTAACTCATTCTGAATCACATGAAGGCAAAAGTATTTCAGATTTCACATCAGTTCTGTACGCTCCTCCAATCAAGCTCATGTATGATGAACAAGGAAGTAAAATGTCACGATTCCTGCCTCGGTCCCATGTCTCCCTACCTGTTGCCACCTCCCCAGTGGCTCTATCTCTCCCTCTCTCTACCTGTGTGTGTGATTGTGTGATTGGAGACAGGTGTCAGAGCAGAGCCCCATCAGCTGCATATCATTACATCATCAAGACCTCTACTCATACTCAGCCCTGCCAGATCCACATTGCCATGGACTCTTTCATTCTAGCCGATCCTACTCTGAACCTGAACCAGTTCCTGTCTCCTGTCCTCGGGTGCATCCCAGGTCCGTTAAATTACGTCCACGTTTCCCTCACTTGCGTCTTTCCCTTGCGTCTTAGTCCCTCCCACAGTGGATGCAAGGAGAGAGGAAACGAGGAAATTTGTTTTTTACGAGACATGAGACATCCTGTCCTCTGAAGCGTCACGTCCGTTATTACGGATAAAATTAAAGTCAGGAAGAGTCTGTCTGGAGGAAATAACAAGATCATGAAAAGACAAATCTTTCTAATAAAGTTGTTTATGCTTCTTTTGTTGATCAGACCGACAATTGACAGATTTTTAACTATAAAACAAATAAAGCTAATGAAACTTGGGAATGATACACTTAAATTTAATCTGTAATCTGTCTTCACTTCGGTAGCAGTGATGTATCAGATCAGTCAGATCAGCTGCAGCGTCCAATCAATAACTGATATCCAATAAGGGGGCGTGTCGGCCGGTAAAAGACTTCTGTGAAGGCTGCTCTCGTGTTTCCTCGCTCCTCGGAGCAGAATAAGAGACTTGGGACGCCTGTCAAAATGGCGCATTAGGAACAACTTCCGGTTCAGGCGAGGAGCGAGGAGACAATAAATAATAGACTTGAGACGTACCCCTTGTCTCCTGTCCCGCGTCTCGTCAGTCCTGGACCCTTGTTCCACTCTGCTTTCCCCTCCTTACCTTGCCCCAGCTTGCATCAGCCCCAGTTACCCAACTACCTGCCCTAGCCCCAAGTTCCCAAGCTTCCCAAGTCCTGCGTTCCCTTTTTCCCTGAAAATAAATACCTTGTTCCTACTACATCCCCGTCTCCTCACCTGTGTCTGCACTTGGGTTCACCTGCTCCGCTCCACCAACCACAGTTCCCTTGACATTATCTTGTTAGCCTCTTATTCTTCTTCTCTGGTTCCCTCGTTCTCCTCCTCATGACTACAACAGGACGAGGCTGCAGCAGTATGTCCGGCGCCGGATAACAGTCTGTTTGTGTTTAACACTTGAAAGTCAGAATCGACGTCATCGGGCCGCTGCTCTTGATCATTACGAATGAAGTGACTCAGCTTTCGAGCGTGTCCACCCTTCTGCTTTCTGTGTTTACATTTTTAATCAAGCAAAAAAAAAAACAACAGAAGTCCTAATTATGTCACTGTCGTCATGCGAGAACCGTCTACCTCCAGTTGAGTGGTTCTCACTTCAGTTGAAGGATTGTGTTTGTCTCTGTAGGTTTGTGAAAGTGCTTCATATCTCAGTGGAAAAGCTTGAAAATGCGTCACCATCAACCAAAAAAACAACACATGTTCTCTTACTTTCTAAAAATATGACGACTGAGAGATCAAACGTCTTCAACACGTTCGACTGTCAGCTGCTCAAGCTTCTCTCAAAACCGCTGGATGTTATTTTTGTAAAATCTAAAGTCATTTATTTGAGTTTTTAGTTGTTTCATTCATCTTTCTGTTTTTACTTTTGACATGAGTTGTCAGGTCTTTTTTCAATTTATTTATTCCAAATATGAATCTAAGAGTTATAAATCTGCACAATTTAGCGGAATGTTTTTTTGCTTTTAATGTGATAGAAAATATTCATTTAAGATAACAAAGATTGTTTTTGAGCAAAAATAAGCACACATACAACACATTAAAACGACCTAAAATGACCTCAAGCAGGCTGAAAGAAATA
The DNA here is from genome assembly GCF_963924715.1 of Thunnus thynnus. Lineage (NCBI taxonomy): Eukaryota > Metazoa > Chordata > Actinopteri > Scombriformes > Scombridae > Thunnus > Thunnus thynnus. Next base: position 3,289,687 of record NC_089532.1, on the reverse strand, counting down.
TTTAGTAGATTTTAGTAGAACCGTTGAATTTGAGATTTTCATCACAAACATTTCAAAACAATGTGGTTCAATGTGGAGCAAAAATGAATTAGCGAAAACATTATTAAGCATTAATCATCTCCCAACAATTAACACTTCAACACATAAACAAACAAATATATATATAAATAACTGGTAAGACTCTTGACCTCAACTTCACCAAGGCAAAAAACATGACACTCAAACATAAAACTTACAAGCAACATCTCTATTGGTTCACAATCTGTGGGCCTGTTGATCAGTTACCGTATTGGCCCAAATATAAGACGGTATTTTATTCTGAAAATCACATTTAAAAAAAGCGGCTGTTGAGTTATATTTAACTCAGCAAGATGCTGAAAAATTGATCCATGCTTTTATTTCAAGTAGGTTGGACTATTGCGATGCACTTTTTACGGGTCTTCCTGAGCGTGAAGTTGGTTATTTAACAACAAAGACAACAACTCCCATGATCCCTTGCTACTTCACACCGTCATCATACTCCATCTTTTGTTATTGTTTTGATTGAATTACATATTAGTGCATTACATTAAACGCATCTCTCATCTTTCTTGTTTGCCTCCTTTTATTCTACACATGTAGTCCTGTTTAATGAAGTATTGTTATTATTTTTTTTCTTTTATCATATTTTTTTATCTTTTCAATATGAAGCACTTTCAGCTGCATTTTGTATGAAAGGTGCTATACAAATAAAGTTTATTATTATTATTATTATATCTGAGGACAATTACGTGTTCACAAGATCAGAGATTCTTTTTGAACAGCTCCTACAGGGAGTGTTGCATTATGGGTTGTTTGTAGCCTTAATGTTGCTAAGCTAGTGCATCTCCAAGTCTGTTTATAGTGAGTAAAAGTGTTTGGTTCAGTTTAACCTGCAGGAGTTTCTGAAGGCTCATGTAACGTGTTTTTCTGCACAAGTGAAAATGAGTCCAAAGACAACAACGTCTTTACTGCAGAAACACGGCGAGGACTGAATCATCTGTCAAGCAGCCAAGAACTTCTCCTGTCATAGATGATGAGGAGCTCAAAAAGGCAAAAAGACAGAATGTAAAATGCTAAATGCCAGAGAAAATAATTCCAATGCTTCCGACAGCCTGACAGGAGAGAGTGTGAGTATGTGACTGATAGACAAGCGAAACAAATGTGAGATTTACGTTCTGCTTTAATGGTTTTATTTAGCTTTAATGAGAGAAAAGGCTTCAAGATGAGGACTTTCTTCTGCTTGGATTAATAATACCTGATAGTAAACTTTTCCAACAGGAGTGTGAAAGTGTGTTGCATCTTCAAAAAGTGTTTTTTCCAATAAAATACAGTAATTAATCCCTTCAGAAGTTAAACACACAGAGACACTTGAAGGCACTGAAACACTTTCTGCTTTCAATATACTCATCTATTAAATAACACGACCACACACCTAGGATGGCGATGACCTCATCGTCCTGGATGACCTCCAGTGACCCCGAGACCACGAAACACAGGGTGTCCACGCTCTCCCCGGCGTGGAAGATCAGGTCTCCGGGGGCGCAGTGGATGGTCTGAAACTCCACCGCCAGCGAGCGCAGGCAGCCGTCACTGGCCAACCTGAACGCCGGATGTTCATTGAACACCTGAAGAAGAAAGCAGGAAGACGGACCTTTTTATTATCTGTTAAGTTATAATTTCATCACATGATCACTGGTAGAACTGGTTAGAGTTCTTGAGCATTGAGCAGCTTTCAGATTTTACACAACAAATCTTAAATTATTTATATTAATTTAACACTATTTGTCACTGAACTTTAAAGATTATGTTATGGTTCTGTCCCAGTCCAGCTCTACGTCCCTCCACCAGTCCACCAGATGCCTGTTTAAGACTGGGACTGAGTGGGAAGAAGGACAGATAAGAGAGGTTGCAGATGATATTTAAAGACCACTTGAGATACTGCGACTTGCTACATCGACTCTCATAGAAACTAAGTGTAAAAGTGAACTGAAACTCTGATCAACAATTGTCTTTCTTCATGTTGTTACGTGCAGCCTTAATATCCAGAGGCGTGGCTACATCACCATGGTAACTTATGCTGCAAACTCAACCTGGTCCGGAGCAGGTTATGATCCGAGTTTCAGCTTAAATCGGCAATAAAAAAGCATTGTCCTTTCACTGACTACCTGATTTACTGCCAACACTGCTATTACTGCAGCTATTAGAACACCGATTAGAAAATTGATTAGTCTTTTATCATTATATCTTACCATTGATTTGATATGTCATGTTGTAAATTTGTAATGGTGCAATAGGATGGGATTTTGTAACAATATATCAAACTGTATTTTTTTTAAAAACTAATTAAAAAAATGAAGAAATACTTTGAGCAAAAAAATAAATAAAATTGACTAGTCTATTGGTATTTATCATGGATAATATTCAATCTATAATATTAATTTCACTTTGATTTGGCCAAAACCTAAAGTGATTTCCACTTATCCTTCATAATGGGACAGAGTCAGACCTGAATGCACTTCTTGAGTATAATATCTACTCTGCTCTGGATGTGGGAGGTATTGAGTGGTAAAATAAATATGTTAACTAATTGATAATGTATTTATATTCTTCATAGCTCTCCGTTATAATGACCTGGTCTTCCTGATTGAAGTTAGCGGCATGCGATCGGTCCATTTTGTGCGGAAAAAGAGTCAAATGACGTGCCAAACGCCCCCTTTCATGGGAACACGCACAGAGCCTGAGTTAACAAAGACATTTCATATCCACCGTCCTGATACCACTTATCTCTGATTGGGAGTTTAGGGTTTGTGGAGCCAGCTCACACAAAGAAAGCCTGCATATGTTGAACTTGTTCCACTTGTCTTTATGGTAAAAGTTCCTTGGTTTGCAGTGTAATGCTGAAGTTTATTTGCTGTGTCTGCTCAGAATGACTTGTGCACTTTAAGTTAAATTCATGTCATTTGTCTGATTTATGATGGTTTTTATATTATGAGGATGGTGGATGATTATATTGTAGACTCTAATTTAACTCATGGATGAGGTTCTGTTTTTGATTTGTCCTCAGCCCAAAGCAGCTGCTGCCTTTTGTGGGTTTTTTTTCTTGTTTTCCCCGCCGTGCTCCTCCCTCCACACCTACCCTGCATTCAGTCTCGTTAGCCCCGCCCTCCTCCCCTGCGTCTTCCCCAGCCAATCACCTCCCAGCCTGCACACCTTGTGTCTCGCCACCTGTTCCTTGTTGCTCTGTTAGTTCAGTTTGTATTTAAGTCCTGCTTTTCAGTTCCATTTGTCTGATCCTTTGATCCGTTTCAGGTTTGTTCTGCTCTGCTTAAGTTATTCTTCAGCCTTGTTCTGCCTGCAGCCTCGTCGGTTGGGTCGACCTGCTCTGTTGCACCTAACAGATTAACTATAAACACACAAAACACCTCTGAATGATAAAACCAACACTGACGCCCTTGCTCCAGTGGTAACTTCTTTCTTTGTTTTTTTGAGTCTGTACACAAGATGATTTTAGTTCTCGTGTCCTGTCGTTCTGAATAAAAATCTCACTACTATAAACCTCTATGAGTTGCAAAACCTTCTGTATGTAGTCCTACACGACACTTTACACTAGATTGTACTTGTCTTTTTCTATTAAATGTGTAAAACTTATCTGGATTTCTCCATCTTGTTTGCTGATATTCATTCATGTGAAAAACAGTGATTTAATCCATCACAGCAACAGTGAAGCTCTCATTTAGTTTGTTCCTTATTTCACTGAGATGTTTTCATATCAGTGCTTCCTGTCAATCAGTCTCCATCAGGCAATAATCCCTCGAAACCAAGTCGCATTACAAACTTCACTGTCACACCTGTGTCTTTTCATTTAGGTTCATTGTTTAGCCGAGACAGCAGTTTGCACTTTACCAACAGATCCCAAATCAGAGGGCAAGGTGACTGTTTGATGTTTGAGGACTATGAAACCCAGAAATCCTTTAATGTCAAATGGCTTAAAAAAAAAAAAAAAGGGCAAAGGACTGTTTATGAGTCCAGTTTTCTCTGGATCGAGCGGCTGTTTCTGCAAAACTGTTCTGTATTTGATGCTTTCAGTCATTAAGTCCTGCATTTTTAATCAGTCGCCACACTGACACCAGAACCTCATTTAGAGAAGAAGAGAAAATCTGCAATATTTAAATATTAGTAGTGGGAGCGAGACTTTAAGTTTTTAATGAATTTTGCTTATTAACTTAAAAAACTTAAAAAAAAAAATCTCATTTAATTTATTCTAAACTTAACTTGCTTAAAAAACTGGGTTTAGTAGCACCATTTATTGTGTGTTTTAATTATTTTGAGGAACTGTGGTGCTTAATGAAGACTGCATTTGCATTTTCTCCTCATTTTTCTTATAACTTTCTATAACTACAAGCGTTTTTAGAGCTGTTCTCACCGTCAAAGAGCCTCATTAACTGTAATGTGTGTTGAGTAGTTTCTTATTGCAAAAGGAAACTGCAATGTAAGGACAAAAAATTGGGTGAAATCAGTTTAAATCAATCTCCCTCTTTTTTTAAAAAAAAAAGTACTTATTTCTGGTAAACATTTTCAAAAAAGAAACCAAAGAGCCTTTAATCTTCCTCAGAACACCTTAAGGCCCATCTGTCTGTACTGAGTCAATGTATATGAGATTTATGAATCCCTATTGTAAGTTTTATTATGTATTGTGCAAAGCCTTGGTCGCACTTTATTTTACGATACACTAATAAGCTGTCCTTTGTATCAAATTAGACAAACACTAGAAATAATATGTTCTTTATTAGACAGTAAAAAAACACAGTTATACCCTAATTAGACACAATACACCTACATTATGCTGTAATTAGAAACCGCACATGCCGTTCATATTAACAATTCATGTTAGGGAGACACAAACACCTGCTCGCAACACGGCCAAGAGGACAGAAAAGGCTGTTGGGTAAGTTTGCTTTTATGTCAGTGTGTATGTTCTAAAACGCTCATGTTGATGAAGACTTCAGTGATTTAGAGCCTCTGTTTTCCTCACAAATGAAGACTTGTGCTGTGTCTCAAATCACATACTTCTGTATTTACACTTAACATTTTGATTGCATAAGTGCGTTCACACTGAGAGGTATGGAAAAATGCAGTGCACTGTGAGTAACCGGATGGTGCACTCAAAACGGTCAAAAAGTTGAGTGTGGAATTATGGACGCTTCTCGCCCTCAATGGTCGCCATCTTGGCTACGTAGCGGAAGGGGAGGGACCACTTTTCAAACAGGAAATGGCGGTCAAGGACGTTGTAACTATGGTGAACATCGGCACATTATACAAATGTAAAGCTGTGTCTCAAATCACATACCTCTGTTAGGGTACATTTTCATGTAGTACACTGTGTACGCTATATACTTACTGGCGCAGTGCGCGGATTTTGACAGGGTAGTGTCGTCTCAAATCAAACACAGCCGTTGTGCACTTACCGGAAATGACGATCGAAAAATTAGCATTAGCTAGCATTAGCATTCGCGTTATCGTTCGCGCTGCCAAATCAGAGATGTGGAGATGTTCACCGCAGTTACAACGTACTCGGCCACCATTTCCAGTTTGTAAAAAGGTCCCTCCCCTTCCGCTACGTAGCCAAGATGGAGACCATTGAGGGCGAGAAGTGTCCATAGTTCCACACTCAACTTTTTGACCGTTTTGAGTGCACCATCCGGGTACTCGCAGTGCACTGCATTTTTCCATACTTCTCAGTGTGAACGCACTTATGCGCTCAAAATGTTGTAAGTGTAAGTACAGAGGTATGCGATTTGAGACACAGCATAAGTTATACATGTGTTTTTTAGCACTAAGCACCACTATACTGTTGTCAGATATAAGCCATCAGTCTGTTTTTTTGGGTTAATTTAGCAGTCTGTAATGATTTGGTAGCACGAATGCTAACGCTAGCTAATGCTAATTTCCGATCGTCATTTCCGGTAAGTGCACAACGGCCGTGTTTGATTTGAGACAGCACTACCCTGTAGAAATTCGCGCACTATGCCAGTAAGTACATAGTGTACACAGTGTACTACATGAAAGTGTACTAACACAAGTATGTGATTTGAGACACAGCTGAGGACTGTCAGCAGCTCCTGGAGTTAGCATTAGTGTTAGCCTTAGCGTGGAAACTGGAGCAAAGTGTATCAGATTGAATTAAAAGAGTTTAAATTGTTAGATTATCTACAAGAAGCTGTACTTTTATAATCATCCTTTTCTGTGTTGTTTATCCAAATAAAATACTGTTGCTCGTCAAGATTAACTCAGTGTGTTTCTGTAAAAATGATGCATATCTTGCATTGAATAAGATACTTCATGTGTTTGCTGTGTGTTTGGTTATATACCATTTATTGTCAGGTTTATCTTGAAAGTGACACGTTGTTACGATGTATAACAGACGTCTTGGTCAGACGGACGTTGGGTGGACCGTTTTAGCATCTATAGTAGATATTAGGGATGTGCAGAGAGCCCAGTATTTGTATTTGTATCTGTATTTGTTGAGGCAGCAAAATGATTTGTATTCGAAAGAAAGTGGAAAGAGGCTTAAAAATCCTGTTTTTGTTTTTATTACACTTTTAATTTTGGAAAATTTAAGTGTTACAATAAGTGTTCATAATAAACTACCGTACGAAGGAGGTCCCCACATCGGGTCTCAAACTGGAGTCTCCCAGATCATAGACAACTGCACTGATTACTGAGCTAAAACTTTACTCATTGCCGCTCTGCAGACAGACCTCTGCCTATTTATACACCCATAACACGGATGGCACAGCGTGCAACGTGTAGGGAGGAACTTCAAAGGCAATTATTGCTTTGCACTTTTCATTTATTGCCTATTTTTTAAAACCTAACTTTGTGGAAAGGAGAAGGTGAACAACAGGTTATGGAAAATCCCTTGGAGCACTACGCATGTGTCATTAGCTCAGCTTTATCTCTGGGGAACACCCCCAACAAATAATTTTTAAAATATTTGTATGAAACAAATATTCATAGAAAACCCACTATTTGTGCTTTGGTGAATAATGTATTTGTATTCAGGCACACCCCTAGTAGATATGTGATTTCACTTTGGTTTACAGTACAGTTCTGTTGTTATGTGTCGCAAATTACCCTCAAAGAAAGTCTAATAAGAGTCTAACAGTGTCCCGACAGCTTTCATACTGGGGTTAACAGTGACATAGCATTAAATGGTTTGATGTGTAAGTAGCCTGCAGCATTTGTAAAGGTGTCAGTATGTCTTCACTTTAGTTTACGGTACAGTTCTGTTGTTATGTGTCGCAAATTACCCTCTAAGAAAGTCTAGTAAATAAAGATGCATTATCCTGGAAGCTTCTATAGCCTGATGTTACTGGGGTCGGATAGTAGATACATGGCATTAAACAGTCTGATGTCTTATCTGGTATGGGGGCAGAGCCTTGAGGAAACATTGTGCTAGACTCTACCTACACACTCTGCAGGACTCTGGAGAACATCCAGGCGATGATGGATGTGTGATGTAGTGACCAGATGTGACCCGATGTTGTTTAACTTTAGTTTCCGGTAAAGTTTTCTTCTAATAAGCAACAAACAACCCTGTAAGAAAGTGAAACTATAAAGGCCAAATATTGTTCTCTGAGCTCTGTTTTTTCTTCTGACTATATAACCGACATAATACGGCACTGAATTCATCTAATTACAGCTTGTCTTATCTAATTAAGTCATCATAGGCCTATGTTGGTAGCATTAAACGTGGTGTCTAATTACAGAATAATTTGGTAGCGAGGGTAGAATAGTGTCTAACTGTAGCGTATTTTAGATCTGATATGGAACTGTGTTTGATTTCTAATTAGACTATGATCTTATAAAATGGTGTCTGATAGTGTATGATCTCCTATTTGGTTTCTAATTAGAGTATAATTTGGTATAATAGCGTCTAAGTAGGCTTATATTTTGGGTCTATTATGCAGTTTCTAATTACAGCATAATTTAGGTGTATAGTGTCTAATTAGGGTGTTACTGTGTTTGTTTACCACCTACTAATGAACATATTATTTCTAGTTTTTGTCTTTACGTCATCTTATTCTACCGTAAAATAAAGCGAGACTATACCTTTTATCAACATTTCCATCTCATTAATACACATTCATGTAGAATAACTGCACTTGATAAATGAAAAGCTTGTAATTCAAACTGAAATACTTCTTGCAGTGCACAGGGTTACTTTAAACAGAGACGTTTAAGGCTCTGAATGACAAAAAACTAATTTTAGCAACTTCTGAGTATTTGTCATTGGACCTGGTTGTTAAACAGAACAGTTACACAATCGAAGGTGTCCTTCGTTCAATGCCAGTACACGGACTGAGCCTGCCAAAGTTTTGGGACCAGTATCAGCCGTGTCAAGTGATGCCCAGAAGCTTCCAACACCTAACCTCCATTTAGTTATGTAACAAATACACCCAACGACTGAGTATATTCAGCAGTGAGTGAGTAAATGTCCTACTCCAGAAATCTATAATCGGTTTGTTTGAAGATGTTTCAATATGAGTTTGTGGCCAATTTACTGCAGGAGAATTATAATTATCATCGCAATCAGGTCAGACGTTTGCTTTTTATCTTTATACAGCAAGGACATTCTCATTTAGATGGTTTTATTCCAACTCTGTCTCCTAGAAATAACATTCATATACTACAAAACTGTTTTCACAGTTATGCTGCTTTGAAAAAAATAATGGCTGCCTGGATTTTATTCACAGGTAATCTTTTTTTTTTTGAATGAACTGAGAGCTCAATTACTGCAAACAATGAGCTTTTCCTAACCTTAACCACATGCTGCAAACATATAATGCTGTTGTCAGTATGAGTTGATATTGTACTGTAAGACTGGATATTTGTGCAAATAAAGAAGAAATATGTTGTCATTGTGGTATATAAAAATAATTTCTAAGAGACAGGGTCGTTTATTCATGGGTTTAGTGTTATGTAGGTACCGTAAATTCTCAAACAGTGGACAAGACCTTTATTTATATCAGTGGCAGAAAGAATCTTCTGTTCTACAGTTAATACAAACTGTATAATCTTCATCTCCACAGCATTTATTCCATCAGTAGAGCAAGAATCATGTGTTTCACTTTGTCTTTTCCCTGAACGCCACCACAAATGAAACTCAACACTTCCTACAGGATGTTCACATGTGTGAAAAGTGTTGCAGCCTTCCCTTTTATAGATCATCTGTTAATGTGAAAAAATCATCAGGAAATTGGTGAGTTTTGTTGACAGAAGCTTAACAAAGAAATCTGAACTAATTAGAGTATTAAAATTATAATATTTCTGTAAAAAAGAGTAACTGAGAGCAGCAGAGTGGTGAGTAAAACTCAACTCTGTTGTTGTATTGATGGAATTACTGCTGTGGAAATAGAAATTATACTTATTTTACCATGTGATCTGTTAGTGTTTTACTTTTAACCAGCCTTTATGTGTTCATGCTGGCCACGCACCCGGCTTGGCAATTATTAGAATACTGGTTTTGATATAAGAACTTACGGTAAAGTGCAGGTGCTTGTAATTATGTCTTAAAGAAATGATGAAAATTATAGTTTTGGCTCAAGGATGAGTAATTAAGAATTTTAATACAGTCTCAGTATGTTTTCATTTCTGCTTTGTTAAACACCAGATGTGTAGGATTTTAAAACTTCCTTCACTTGTATCAAAACAGACACAGTTGTAACGCGATACTGAGCTGAACGAACGACTTCTATATACTATAAAGTAAAACACACAGGTACATACCTTCCTGTTGAGGTGGACGCAGATGTCGGCCCGCATGTCTTTGGGACAGATGGATAATACCTGGAGGAAGAGAGAGGAGTTCATACTGGAGTTTGCAGAAATTCCTCCGTTTGGCAAAAACTGATGAGAGAAGAGCATAACTCTATAGCCACCAGGGGTCGCTATAGACCTAAAACCGCCAATGGGTAATATTTAGTCGTTTGCCTGGCTACTGCATTTCTAATGCTAAATATTGTGCTCTGTCATTGTATTAAGACATTGTCTTCACAAAGGAACATCTACAGTCACAAAATGGGTTTGTTTAATCATCAGCTGTGTTTTGGTCCTGTTGTTTTATAATCTATAAAGTATCTTTAAGAGCACTAATCACTCTGCATGGCCGTCAGTATAAATCAGTCTAAAATGACACTGAAAATGGGTATAAGAAGGACATATCTGCATATTTGGATGATGTTATATTATTATAAAACTACATTCATCACACAGTGATATAACTCATGTTATTTAAATGACATAAGTAGCCTAAAATACCCCAAATGGACAATAATAATGAGAAAATCAACATGATAAAGTCAAGCACACAATGTCACCTGATCAATTATTAATTTAGGCATTTCAACAATGTGTTAAGAAGAGAACATCACCAAGAAACTTGAGATAACCATTAAAGCTTTTTTATTTATGACATTAAATAACATTTTTTATTTATAACAATAAAACACAGATATATATATATATTTCACTTTTGGTGTCCCGTTCATGGAAACACAGTAAGGCAACAAATTACAAAAAACACAAAATGAATGAATAATCAATTAACTAAAAGTAAGTTTCACACACAGTGAACATCTGTGAGTTTGTTAAATCATCTTCATTTGAACACGTGATTCTACGTTTCCCTCAAACAGACGTTCAGCATCTTGACTGTGTTTTCTACAGACGGTTTTCCTGCACTTCAGACACTTGGCGAAGGTTTTATTGCAGGTCATTCTTCTCTGCTGTTTTTATAATCTAATTATGACTTGACGTAGTTGTCGGATCACTCACACTCCTACACTACTAATGCCGTTGCCTAGCAACTCTGAATGTTTAAACATGAACCGTGCAGAAATAAATGCATTTCATATATGGGTAAACTTCACCCGGAGGAGGTTATAGGTATAAATGCCTGTGTTTTTAATCTGGAACAATAGAGGTTGCTACACAACATTACTTTAGGAAAAGTCATAGACATGAATATTTTATGAAAACATAATAATGTACAATTGAAATTCTAGTGTTAATTAAATCTGTACTTCCTACTCAGATTTCCCTTCAAGGATTCATCCAGCGAGAAATATTTAAAAGTCTCTGTTTCTTTGCTCTGACTAAAAGGAGGTCAAAGGTCAGCTAAAGCCATGATCCAGGTTCATTATATGGTTCTAAAAAGGTTTTCTGATGGAAGCTGAACATTTCAGAATCAGAAGTTCATAAAATTAGTTGCGGGAAGAATATTGAAAGTCTGAATCTTCTTTTCTTACTTCTAAGATGAACAAAAACAACATCAAGTGGTTGTAAAGTAACAAAAGTCAATAAAAATAAAGTACAATTAAAGATGGCACAGGGGCAGTGCAGTCAGCGCTGCCACTGGGGTCCAGAATATATATAAATGAGATGACGCAAAATTTCGTGATCGGTGCATTCGCTGGTGTCTTTGAAGCTGGTGTTTACTGTTACATGTGGCACATGGGTGCATTACTGCACTCTGCCTGTAGGAGTGTTTTTGTTTCTCTCTCTCTCTCTCCTTCGCTCTTCCTCCTCTCTCCCTTCCTTCCTTTCTTCCTCCTCTCTCTCCCTTCCTTCCTTTATAGGAGTGAAGCACCTGGAGCCAATTATCTATGAGAGAAATCTGAGGAGCAGCGTGGAGACAAACACCTGCCGGCCTGCAGCAGCAACTTCTGGAGAATCTTTCCCCTTTTTTCCTTCGGTTGTTTTCTTCCCAGCATGATTTATGATGAGTGTTGGGTTTTGTTATTTCAGTTTGGTATTTTAGTTTGAGGTGGAGATCACCGGTAGTCCAGTTTTTGTTTTGATTATGTTGAGAGCACATTTCACTTTCGGTAGTTAGGGCGATGAGTTGGCTGGCTCAGTAACTTCTCCATCTTTTCTTTACAGTTTAAGTATGGTGGTTTATTTGTTGAAAAATAAAATGGATGGTTTATGGTTAACCTAGAGGTCTTGACGTCCTTTTCATATGTTTCGGTCTCCAGGTGAGCCTTTGTTTGTTTAGTGAGGCTGTAACATACACACATATACTCCATCAGAGCTGCTCATTGGACGGTCTAATATTCTCTCTCCAGCTCTCTTTTCTTATTCTTGACAAAACTATTTGTCACTTCTGATGATTGATCATTAACAATTTATGAAAAACAGAAATTAGATCCCACTCTCTTCCGTCTGCTGCTCAACGATTGGCCGGACAAAATCCAAAGTACTAAACAGCAAACAGCTGCACAACTTCCAGCTTGACATTGGTCGTATCTAATAATTCAAACAAATAAAACCAATTCATTCTTAATCAAAAGTTTTGCAGCCTTCAACAGTAAATAACCTCCTCAATGATGTTGAGTTTGTGTCTGAATAAACTGAAATTGAATTGTGAGAACTGAATGTGGAAGTTTCAGAGCAAATTCATTCATTTCATTATATAATTCAGTTTCAAGTTTATTAAAATTCAGTTCAAAACTAATAAATTCAATTTCTAGTCTGATTGTTTTTTCAATGCAATTATTCAAGTTAAACAATTCAAATTCAAATATAAATTATTCAAATTCAGTTTCTAGTGACACATACAGTATTTCTGCTCGTCTTTTTCTCTCCACCTTCGGCCAATCAAATCAGCTATAAACACTTTTGATTTCCGACGAGTTCGAATGACCCTTTAATCCTAGTTTGTGAACTATGACATGTGATAATGTCTTGATAGCGCTGATGTCTGATAGAGCAGAGAGCCAGAGAAAGTCCAGAATGGAAGATCACTAATGAAGCTTAGTGTAAATTCAGGCAGGAAGACTCTTAATCATTCATTCACTCTTCTCTCTCAGCTCCTCCCGCTTTCACATCAGCTGTTACTTCTAGTTGGCGAATCAGATTCCTCCACGATCCCTAAACAGCCAATCACGGCCTAGCTTTCAAACTTTAAAACCGTTTCCCTCTCTGTCACGGCCGTCAGCTGTCATTTCAGGCAATAATCGCGTCCACCTCCACCCCATCCACAACACCGGAGCTCGCTCCTCGCCTCTCGCCATCCCAACCTCACGTTCCGGTAAGGCCCCAAGTCTCCACGCCACGCCTCTCCATCACCGCCACCAGTGTCTAGACTCCATATTAGGCCACATCACGATGGAGTCTAATCGCCAAAGACTTTTACATTCATTATCATGCTTGTCCAATAAACACCATTCACTACGTAAAGCTGAGTCTCTCCTGATTGAAATAAGATCTCCTTCCATTCGGCGACGTCTTATCTTCAACAATCTTTCTCTAACAAACTTCTTTTGAACTCCTGAGTGGCTGTTAGATCTGCGATCCATCTGTTAACCATATCGGATGAATATGGCGAGCTCAGTTTCTTCCTGAAGAACACTTCAGCAGAGAGCAGCTGTCAGTGGGGGGGGCGGGGATCAAAAACTTGAACTGAAATGTCTCCAGTTTGTTGTTTTGTATTACTGCAGTTTAGAAACTCCAGCTTATTATCCTGTTGCATTCATTAACTCTCTCCGGAAACGACTGTCTGTCTGCCAAAAAAAAAGCCTAAAAACTGTAATGGCTTTGTCCAGCTCATTACACAAATTCTGAAATACTGCCTAATTAACTGAAGCATTTAGATAAAACAGAGAAAACAAAATAGAGTCCCGTCCTCCACAATCCTGCCTTGTTAAATATGAACAAAACTGACCAAAAGGGGGGACGACTATAAATCTTCTGAAAGCTTCTGCAACATCAAAACACAACACAACAGTCTTCAAAAAATCACCTTCGCTCATTTTAAAGTCAAAGACATCAGTAGCGCCGAGACGCTTTCGGGAGCCTCTGGCCTTTTTTTTTTTTTTTGGGGTGTGTACTCACATAAACAGCTGACTTTGTACCTTGGTAATGGCTCCCAAAGTGACAAAATATATCCACTAATTGGCCCCATATCTGATCAGCGAGGCATTTATACCGAGGGTGGGCATAAGACTCGCCGTATGTGTCTTCAAGAGTGTGTAATTATCCAGACAAAAACCTTGGAAAATGGGATTCACGGGGAGGGAGAGGCTTCCGATCATAAGAGAGAGAAAGACGGTGGGAAAATTAATTAAATGGACAGATTTAGGAGACAAAAGGCAGACAAGTCCTGTTTAAAAAAAAAAAAAAGGACAAAAATAATGAGATTATATAAAATTAATGAATTAAGTCGCCTTTTTGTTGGACGACGACACCTGCTGAAACCACTGGAAATAAAAAATGCATCCGTTGTTCCTCCTGAGATGACAGAAGGAACATGAAAATAAACATTAAGAGTTAGAAATCAAACCGAATTTAAAGCCGCAGTTAAAGCTTTTGATTCGGGGGAGAAAACGCCGTCTTTGCCCAAAATATGAGAGGTGATTAGTGACAGACTTTTAACGTGGCAGATTCATGTTTGATTACAGTAATCGATGTTTACAGCAGTCGACGAGGAAGCTAAAAAGAGAGAAAGAGAAGATGCTGAAGGGAGGAACCAACTCTTTAATGTACGTTTGCTTTCATTAAGGTGATGCATCGCTTCAGATGTGAGGTGTTTATGTGTATTTGGTTTATAATCTAAATTTGTCTGCATATAACTGCACTTTACGAGTGGTTGTTTGAGTGCAGAGGGTCAAAAGTTCACCACTCTGTGGGTGTTTGGGTAAATTAAGTCGTGACAGTAAATGACTGGCTGTGAGGTATTTTGCCAGTTTTTGTGTTTTTTCTCCTTAATTCTGATCTCTGTGCTTCTTCTTCTTGTTTTATTTTTTTGTGTGATGTTTTGTTTAGGTCTCCCTGTCGTCTTGCCTGTGTGACACAGCTGTCATGTTAAATGAATGCAACATTTTTTGTGCAGCTACTGGAGCTAAAACCGTCTCCATTCAGAATTTCATATGTGTGACTTGATGTATTGTGATTGGTGTGAATGGCAAAAAGCTGTGTGGCGTCTGGGTTTTTCTGTTGAAGCCTGGATATTGAGTTCATCACTGCAGTCATAAAACATCGTTTAAAGGGGACATATTGTGCTTTTTTGTGATTTTCTGTCATTTATAAACTGTTATAATGACAGATGTCTGTGTTAAAGATTGTCAAAATTCCAAAATTTGAGGTAAACGTATGTAAAAATTCCACCCTTAAGTCAAAAACCAAGGCTTCAACCTGCTCTGAACACTCTGTTTGTAAAGTTAGCTCTACTTCCTCCTCGTGATGACATCAGATCGTTTGCCCAAAAATGTTGCTAAGTTCGTTCACGTTGTCCACTCTCATATTTTGGATCAGATTTGGGTTTGAACATGTACAGATGTGTTTGAGAAGTTTATATTACGAGAAAAGAACAAGAAAAATAAGTGGGGCAGCTTCTGGAAGCTGACCAATCAGAACAGGAGGCGGGCCTAAAAGAGAAAGGAACTAAAACGGCCTGTTTCAGACAGAGGCTGAACTGAGGGGCTGCATAAAGGGCCAGTATAAGATAAATAAGGAGTTTTTAACTGTAAATCATGCAAAGATTTCCAGTAGAGCCCCAGAATATAAATATAGAGCTGGAAATGTGCATCATATGTCTCCTTTAAAATATTTTGATCATGAACAAATCCTCACATCACTTCTGACAAAGCAGTTGAACGCTGTTACTATGACAACCTTTCAGTCTCACCTTCTCCGTGTCGATGCCTTTGGACATGGACCAGGTGGAGACGATGTAGTCCATCACCCGCTCGCTCAGCCCCTTGGGAACCTGGTAGAGCTTCAGGAAGTCCCTGACGTTGTTGAGCATTTCGTGGTAGCGGTTGGTGTTGGCGTACATCTGCTGGAAGATGGTCGTCACGTTTCCGAAGATGGTGGCGTAGAGCAGAGCTGGAGAGGAAGACAGATGAAATATATTTACTTCATCGCACAAAGACACACACAATCTGGATCCATGTCTTCAATTTGTGTTTGCTCCGTAAGACACGGTTCATTAAAATGTTCCTATGAAGTAATTATTTTGACTGGAATATAATATATAATTATACACAAAGGACCCATATCTTCAAATTGGCAGTTGGCTTTGTTTTAATGTCCCTTCAGCAATTTGTGAACACTTGATAAATAGAAATTTGGCACAAACAATCAGCAGCACAGTTGGAGAATCCAGCTACTGAACAATAAATCTTTACATCCCTAAAGCTGATTGGAGGCGAGGAAATGAGAAACCAGTAACAGGCTGGAGTCACCCTGCTGGCAGCCAATCATACAAGACAGAAAATAGATTTACACTGCAGAATGCACACTGTACAATATATAACACTTTGTCTTATAATGATCAGAATTTGACTTCTGTGGAGGACAAACAACGGGCTCCAGCACACTCACAAGCTTATACAACCATTAAATAGAACAGAATACATTTTCTTGTATTGGGAGGTGAATTTGTCCTTAACACCTCAACCATCCATCTTACTCCATTACTCCTTTACTCTTGTAAAACCAGAGCACTCATGCAGAAATCCCCGGCACTGACATAGCAACCATCAACTCATGGATTCTGAGGGCGCTCAGGCACTCACAGTGAATTGTCAGCACCCGCGGGGGAAATCAGGTGACCATATCAGGCACAGCAGAGTTTTAAATGTGAGCTAAACCTGCATTCATTCCTACGGTTTTGACCTTCTTAGTTCTTTCTTACAGTACATTGATATAAAAGTGCATCAATCTTCTTCTTGTGAACTGTTGCCGTCTCACCTGATTGGATCAAACATGCACACACAGTAACTTTGCTGTTGCAGCCATGATAACACATCCGGTCCATTAATAATCAGACCTTTTTTAAAAAAAAAACAGACTGAGCACAGCCTCCACAGGTAGGTGATGATGATGAAGATTTGTACCCCATCTGTCACCTGCAATATCATTTTTAAAATGTAATTATCGTGAGCAGTAAAGGTTTACTCTGGTTTCCCTTGTTCCTGTGTTAAGTACAGTGTCATAGTGTTTTGTTCAGGGTTATGTTGATCTGCTGTGCTGGGAATGTTTGATTCAGGCAGGTCTCCAACAAGAACTAAATAACTAATTGTTATAAAAGTCCACATGCAGTTTTGCTGTGTGTTCACACTATATCAGACACCCACTGGAATTTAAAATATTTGGTGCTGATGCACCTAGTGATGACCTATCAATCAGCCATATTTGACGGTATATGCACCACTCAAACTATCCAAACAACATGAGCTTTAAAGTTTGTTAATGAACTTGGAAACAGCAGTCTGACAAATAAAAATTATTTTGCTATGTCTTCCAATCACCTGAAAACACCCACTAACCACCTCCACCCTGCAGGTCACCCAGAATCACCAGAATAACCAGCTACCAGTATGAACAGCAAGTGCAAACATGCAGTGACAAAAGAAATATGCAAACTTCACTCAAAGACAGCAAAGGTTATTGAAATAATAAAAATACACTCGGACACATTATCTCAACCCGTAAGAAAGCATTTAGCAACACGATGAATTCAACCAGCGATACCTTAGAAAGCAAATAGCAACGTCCAGACAACTCTTCAGCAACACTTCAACAAAAGTCTAGTCGACGCACAATCTTCAGAAAAGGTGACTTTATACTGCACCAGTCGCACAACAAACTGGGCTTTTTCCCCTGAGTTGTTGTTGATTTGATTTATTGCTTTATTGATTTATTGATTGGGGACAGTGTGCAGTTTTAAACATTAAAGATGCACTGCACCGGAGTTAGCTCGAAGCTAATTTACATCTTCGTAGTCCCCGACAATCAAAACATACAACAACACAACGACAAACAGTACAAAGCAAAAAAACAAAAAAAACACACAGAACACACTGTACAAAACACAAAATACAAAGCTGTTGTATTGCTAATATGGCCGCAACTAACAATTATTTATTTATTTCCTTGATTAAATGATTAGTCGTTTGGTCTATAAAATTAATAACTTTAACCCAAAGTTATTCAGTTTACTGTCACAGAAGACTAAATAAACCAGAAAATATTACATTTGAGGAGCTGAAATCAGAGAGTTTTGACATTTCTTCTTTAAAAAAAAGACTCAAAATGATTATTAGGCTTTTAAAACAGTTGGCAATTAATTTTCTGTCGATCGACTTAATGATTAATCGACTCTAATTACTTATGATCTAAGCTATGAAGCTCTTAAAACTATTAAACTCACTGTAAGCCACATTGGGGGAGGGACAGAAAAAAGTAGAAGGAAGAGGGAGGTGATCAAATGAACATCTGATATGTACATTACAGGTAAAAAAAAAAGTGAGGAAAAAACATGTCTGACGTCTCCTGGTGGATGACTAACATGACATTAATGACATTTCTACCGCTGAGGAGATGTTCGGGAGGAGGAACCGGGAGTGTTTCTCCCCTTTCCGAACTCAAATTCATTGTGTGTCGTGGTTGTCGAGGCGAGCTGTCAGCCCCCTCTGACTCCTGCTGCTGCTACTCTTCTGTTTCCATAGAGACCTCACTCGAAATAAACTTGAAATAATTCTCCCTGTTTTTTTTTCCCTCTCCTTCTCCTTCTCCTTACAGCCAATAAAAATGACAAAAGAATGAGGCAAAGAAATAACAAGTTTAAAGACTTTCAGGGTTGAAAAACGAGGCTTGGCAGGAGGTGAGGAGGTGGAGGATGCAGGGATCTGATGATGGCGGCGAATGGGCTGCAAAAATGCCAAGAGAGGGAGGGTTAAGAGATAGTGAATGTACAGTAAATGAGAGGAAAAACAGAAGAAAGGGAAAGAAAGGCAATCATGGACAAATACTGAGAGTGACAGTATGTGTTTGCATGTGTATGTAAGAAAGAAATTAACAAAAGAAAAAGACAAAAAAGAAGAAGTGTGTGTGTTTGGATGTGAGACAAAAACAGAAAAAGGCAGAGAGACAGCCATGGACAAAAAGCGTGTAGTGTGTCAGCAGTGAGATAAACACTGTTCCAGTTTAGTTCCTGCAAAGGCTAGGCAGCCTTCCAGGACCCTCCAGGACCTTTCCAGGACTCTGTCAGCCAATAAGGAAGGACTGCCGAGCTGGAACTGCAAGCTCAGAGACACAAGCTCTCCCTTCCATCCAAACACACGACTCCTAATTGGGCGGCTCGGTGGCCGATGTCACCTCACCGCAAAGACAGACGGGAGCTGGAATGACCTCCCAGTGTTCAGCAGGTTTTGAAGTGGTTTGCTGGGACTCTACAGCAAATCATTGTCTAGTTTGTATAATTTATCCTGTTGCGAAGGACGTTTGAACCCCGGTGGCAAAAAACCACACAAAGATGCTTGGGAATAACAAGAGAAGTGGGGCGAATCCCGGAACAAAAGCTTCTCTCTCACAAATCCCACTGTGACTTGTGTGTGTGAAGATTGTGAGCAAACTTAACAACAAAACTCACAAATATATATTTCCTCAGAGGTCGACCGTATTAGACGGAGAGCTAATTAGCGGCATTTGTCAGCTGTAAACGAGGTCTGGCTATCAGCACTTTTGATGTATGAGTTGTCAAAGCATGATGAGACAAGCAACAGAGCTAAAAAAGAAAAGAGACCTCAAAAAAAACAACAATGACCCGTTATTACAGCAGCGGTATTTGCAGAAAGAGTGTTCAACGTTATTCTCAACTGAACATGCAAACAAAGAAAAAGCTTATCAAAAGAGTCCATTAATTTCTTTTATGTTCTTTATATTTCTGATATGGCAATATGGCCGCTTAAGTCCTTGCTCATCAGATCTGGTTTGGCTCATGTTTGTCCTGTATGAACCTGAATGATCCTATTATTGTATGAGTCAGAGAAGATGAACCTCTCCTCTTCAAGGACTTGACGCTTGTTTGCAATCTCCTGACAAGAGGCCTCTTGTAATCGTACTAATAATAACACAACAATGACCTTCCAAAGTTCTTCAGGTATGAAAATAGTGAGCAAGTGAATCATGTTTAATAAATAATAAAAGAAACATGACTGAAAGGTTGATTATTGGATGCAATTTCGGTAACCAGTCATCCTCTCAGGTCAGACAAATCCAATCAAATTCCAGTTCAACATATTATCACCTTTTTAAGTTGCTTATTTCCACATCTAGCAGTTACGGAGCAACATTATCATTCATTTGGAGTCGTGTTTCTGTCCACCTGGTGATTATAAGTCCAATATTCACTCTCTTTTAGCTCTGTTTTTGTTCTCCACCAACTCCTGAGGGAAATATCTGGCTCTTTAGCTGCTAAATGCTCCACTATGTTCACCAGCTAGTCTACAGCTAACTGTGTGTGTTTGCTGTTTGGTGTGGAGCAGGTAGTGTACCGTGGCTTTTTACAGCTTTTCCTCTGAAAACAGCTGCCTGCTACGGCTGAAAATGACGCTATGAGAGCGCTGAGAGTGAACCAAAATAGTAAAGTTGCAGCCAGACAGATAAACAATGAGTTGAAACTCGCTATAAGGCTTTTTAGAACAGTTAGATTGATCGTTTAGGAAGGCAAATGAATCATTTTGTTGTTTTAGTATGAGGACTTGTTGAACTGTACACAGTGATGAGTGCTTTGTCAGATCATATAGCAGCATTTCCTCCCATCACACCTTCCCAACGCTGGAGTTATGTGGTTTTGCTGCATCTGAGAGCTTCTGTAACTTTCAGAAACAGACAATCTGACAATCACACCTTCCTCACACAGGTGTGCAGAGGTGTTAAAGGGTTCGAACTTGCTCTCATTTTTTTCATTCATCACACAACTTCTTCTGTCACTTTTTTGTGTGAATGCAACACCATGAATGCCTCCGAGGAGGAACTATCCAAAAGTGTGCACTGTTATCCTATTTGTACAATCAGTACAAATAGGATCATCCTTCTCTATGATGGTGGGCTGGTATCAAACAGGTACAAACAAATCTATCTTTAGACGTGGTTGGACATGATTCATACAAACTGGTGGCACTTGAATCATATCGAAGCCTTAAATGTGTTAGTCGGCTGATTAATTGGTTTTAGCAGATAAGGAGAAACTATATTGTTGTTGTGCATTTACAGTGTTTTTTACAGTAAAGACACATCAAGCAGGTGGGAGCAACAGAATAACATACAGCAGAGCACATGAAATACGCCTTCGCCGGATGACTCACTATGATGCCGCTATGAATACCATTAATAGGATAAATCAGCCCAACCTACCAACCATAACCACCACCACCGTACAACAGAGGGAGGAAGCAACATTTTCTGAGCAATGAACTGCATAAAAAATAGTCATATTCGTGGGTTCAAGCTCAAGAAACTCTCAGGGTAAAGAACCCAGAGATGCTGCTGATGTTGAGCATTTTGCATATTCTTAAATGGTTTTTCAAGCATCAAAACATTTCTATAGAGAACAACTTGAGCCATGAAACTACAGTACTGAAGTGTCTCTTATACACATTCTACTCTTTTCTATGAGTTTAGACAGTTCAACCGAAGCACCCAGGCAATAGTTTATAGCTGTCATTTTAACACTATTTTTGAAATCTGATCTGTCCCTCATGGCTCTAATTGTTTAAATCTGTCACTGGTTTCCCCTCTGGTGGCCAGAAAGAGATGGGAGCTATGGGGAGTTTATTTTTGGGGGGTGTTAGAGCGATGGTCAGGATGGGGAGCAGAATTTTTTTTTTTTTCTCATTATTATTTATTAGTTGATGGAGAGGCCTGCGGGAGAGAAGACCAGGCGCTGTCAAAGTGAGGCTCTCATCAACCAGTGAGAATCTTTTGCTGGAAGTTTGTCAAATGTCTCCAAATCGACTGTGACACTGAAAAGAGAAATATATCAAAACCATAATTTTGTTGCATTCGGTTGATCTGTTTTGGCCTCCTCATACTGTACTGATCTCATCTTACTGACAGCAGCAGTTGTTTTTTTTTTCTTTACAGTGTTGCTAAGCGCTCATCACCACCACAGTGTTTCTGCACCTTCCAGAGATCACCTGTGAGTCAAACAGTGTGGGCGGGTCTGTGACGTCTTTGGATCTTTTTTTTTTTTATGTGTTCAGCAACAATAGCACCTGCTAACTATCAATCAAACTGCTGCTGACACTGATGAAAGCCATAAGGCATCACTTCCTCTTTCCTATTTGAGTGATTTCTGCTGACGAGCCAGCAGCCAAACCTTAGTGATAAGAACAGCGCTTCCTATATGTAAGTTAAATCACTTCAGCATCCCATTAATCTGTCAAAGAATGAAGCAAAACGAAGCAGCGGTGGATGAAACAGATGTTACTGTTCAAATGTTGCACAGAATTTAGGAAAACAGCAAGAAAATCAAATGCAAATTGTGATTTTTATCAACAGCTATTTAATTAATGTTCTAAAGACAATATTACATATTCAGAAGCTTTCCTGTAACTCTTCTAAAGACGCCTTCCCACTGTGTGATTTTTTGGGAAGTTTGAGATGAAAGTTGAGAGAAACGTGCCGAAATCTTTAGTTGTCAAAGTAAAATGACGTCCTGAGACTCATCCACTGACGACTGATGTGACAATTAGGCGACCAACAACAGCCTGAGGCAAAATTCTGACATTGTCAGAAATGTAATACCAAATTTTCACAATATGACTAATACTACGATGCACGATGACACACAAACCAATCAGAATACGAAATGAAAAGTGCAGTTTTTTTGACTACGGTTTCAGGGGAAAATGCTTGTTTTCCTTAATATGTTCATGACACGCAAAACCAAAACGATGGAGATAAAACAAAAAAGAAGTTTGTGCGACTTTGCTGCATTTTCAAACATCAGAGCTGCAGACGGATGACAAGCTGACAGCCTCAAACTGATATGATACAGCCGGACACAGATTGTGACCAAGATTTTATTACAGGCTTCTTGCGCAATGTGACATGTAATAAATGTACACAATCGTTGTCTAAAGGCGCCTTTAGCATATTGTTGGTGCTTCTTATCTAATTTTGCATTTATGTTACCTTTTATGAAGCTTAGCGTAAATTCAAGCAGGAAGACTATCTTTAACCCTTCATTCATTTGTTTAGAGGCGTCACTCTTAGTTATCAAATCAGATTGCACCACAATCTCTAACCACCAATCACGGCTCAGCTGTCAAACTTTCAAATCTGTTTCCCTCTCTGTCGCTGTCAGCTGTCATTCCGGAGCAATCATCGCAACCCTCCTCCTCCTCCTCCTCCTCCTGCACCCCATCCACCTCCACAGCTGCATCCCGGAAGCTCCCTCCTCTTCATCCCAGATCACCATCTCGCCTTCTCCGCTCCGTTACTTCAGCACCAGGCCCGAGTTCACCAGAAGCCGCTACCTACACCGCCAAGATCTACGCCTCTTCATCACCACCACCAGTGTCTAGACTCCATCGGGGGGGGGGGGGTTATCCTATACTACTCCTGCATTCACCCCCCCCCCTTTCATATCCGGTGACATCACGATGGGGTCTAATCGCCAAAGACAATAAATATCATTTACTTCATAAAGAAATTGAGTCTCTGCTGATTGAATTAATGCCATTTAGGTTGTTTAAACTTTTGTTCTTTGTTTGGTCTTTACAATGAAAGTACATAATAGTCAGTGCCGCACTCAAGTAGTAGAACAAGAGGATGTGTGTCCTGTAATGTCATATTTTTTTCAAAAAAACTTTATTTTTATTATTTTCTGTGCATCTTCCCTTTATGAATTACACAAACTTTGCATATTTCAGGCATTTTTAATGTTTACTTTGGTTTCCATTTAGCTTTTCTTATGTGTTAATTAATAGCTAACATAAATACAGCTGGATTGAAATTTTGTCTGCAATTTAAACAAAATCTGATGACAATCCTGATGTCACCAGATGAGGAAACTGTTGCTTTCGTGTAAATTAAATTACAGGAACATAAATTATCTGACAACCATCTCAAGACTTCTTTCTTTGATCTCCTCAATAAGGGATGTTTCACCTCAATTCACCTTACTATTCTCTCATCATTACTGTATGTAAAGGCGAATTGTCACAACAAGACAGTGCTGGATGACGAAATATTTCCACGGGAGGGTAAAAACAAAGCAATGTCAAAAAGCCGGTGATGAGGTCAAACGAAGCACAAGTTCTTTTTTTTTTTTTTTTTTTTTCCTCTGACAGATTTCAAGTGACGATAATCAAACCGTGTCACTTTTTCTTGTAGAAAAATCAGGAGAGATCAGAAGCCGCCTACCTCCGTGTCATGTGCATTTTCCTTTTTCCGGGTTTTTGGACGTTCTGCCAGAGGAGTTTAAGGATGATTTGTCAGAGTGAATGAGCGTGAGGGACAGAAATCTGTCAGCCCAGCAGGAGAGCTGGAGCCACAGTGCCACCGCCTGAAGCCCTGACACCCAGAAAATATCCATCACAACACGCCTACACGAGGAGACAACCAGCACACACACACACACAGTCCTCTCAGACACAAATACAAAGATGTAGAAGAAAAAAGTCCCTCACAGAAAAACAAATTAACAGGTACATACACTTTTGGAAATTTACAAGCCTCGATCAAAAAAGAAAAAAAAAATGTGCAAAATTCGTATTTATAGTTTGTATCTTAATTGGTTGCAAAAACTAGTCGCTGATTCATTTAACAGTCAAACTGCGTTTATGAGTTATTCAGATTTAATGGTAGCTTTAGTAAAATAGTCACTGCTCCCAAGATAGAGGTATTCAATACAAACATACAAGTACTATATATGCAACTATACTGTACAGGCTTAGGAGATCGCTTCCTTAAAGGGGACATAACATGCTTTTTGTTTGTGTTATTTTTATAGGGTTATAATGTTGGATATCTGCGTTAAACATGGTCAAAGTTCCAAAACTTGAGGTGAATGTAGGTTAAAATGCTTCCTGAAAGTCAAAAACCAGGGTCTCAACCTGCTCTGAACGCTTGGTTTGCTACTTCCTCCTTGTGATGACATCAGATTGTTCGCACATGCCCATAAATGGCCATCGGTTCTGTTGTCTTTGTTACTAAGGTTGTTCCACAGGTTGTTTGCGTTGTCCACTTTCATATCAAACATGTGCCGATGTATTTGAAAGTTTCCATTTGGAGTAAAGAACAAGTAAAAGAAGTGAAACACTACTACTTTTGTTTGTTTGCTTCCTGAAGCTGACCAATCAGAACAGAGTGGGCTCATCAGGAGGCGGGCCTTACAGAGACAGGAGCTAAAACGGCCTGTTTCAGACAGAGGCTGAACTGAGGGGCTGCATAAAGGGCCAGTATAAGATAAATAAGGAGTTTTTTAACGTAAATCATGCAAGATGAAAGTAGAGCCCCAAAATAAAAATGTAGACCTGTAAATGTGCATGATACGTCCCCTTTAACAGTTCCCATGATCAACAGGACGCTTTGCATTCGCTCCACGAAGGAGAGCCCCAGAGTTTTCTTGGAAATCGACCAAGAACCATCTTTTCAAGCAATTTCAGCACAGTTGTTTGGTCTGCATGAGAGTTCAAATGACATCAGTTTTCACACTAGCCTGAATGAACAGAACCAAACTGGTAAATGCGGCTGTTTTGGTCCGAGTACAAACGCCGTGTTCAGATCTGCCCAGACGAATTATTCCAGAGTCCCGATTCAACTGGACTGAACAACACAGGTTTGAAAATACTCTTACTGGAAATGGTCTCAGTCCTGTCACAAACAATTTCTGGAGTGGTTCACTTGTGGTGGGAATACTTTGCATTCTGGGATGTAGATGAGTGAAATCATCAGTTGCTAGCAGCTAGCCAGAGAATGAATCGAGGTCCAACCTGGACTAGAAACAAAGAACGTTGCCTTGATATTTGAGCAGACAAGACCTTCTGCAAGACTGCATCCACCCCTGACACATTTCAGTATGAAAAGAAACCAATCCAAATGGGAAATGCAACAAGTTTATTGACTCTTCTACTGATCTGAACCAGAGCAAACCATCTATAGGTCTGAAAATGCCCAATGATGACTACTGTCAGCTATTTCCGATTTTTCCAAAGTTCCTTTGAAGAAGATGAAGCTGCCAATATGATTCTATGTAGTTAAAAAAAACCAACTTGAAAACACCTCAGTGACACAAACAAACCAAAATAGCAACACAAGCTCCAAAACCAAGCGGCCGAAGCCTTCAGAGAGGCCACCTCTATCAAGAGCCATTGAGCCCAGTCCATTTGCTGCTCAGTGAGCCAAGTCGGCATCCAGGCTGCGTCACAACACATTACACACTGACAGGATCCTGTGCTCTGCCAGCCAAACACTGAGCGAGCCAGTCAGCCGCATCAGAGTCCAAACCCCCTGAAAAAAAAGCTACTGTATAAATCTGTTTTGACAAGCAGTAATTGTGCATCAAGCACTCTCTGGGTTAGTAAAACATTCTGGCTGATTGTCTCGAAATAAATATTGACTGAAAAATCTGCAGAGGCATCCCGGTGTTAGTCACAGCCTCCTCAAGCCAGAACAATCATTTCTGTAATTGTGACTCTCACTCAGTAAATAAGATTCTTTTCCTCGCCGTTTTTCTCCAACATTGCACTGTTTACTTCTCATTAGGTCAACTTAATAGACTGTTTATGGCCGTGCAAAAAATGATAATGGGTTTTGGAGCGAGTGGGTTTTGGTAGCAGATGGGGGGGGCGGAGGGTTGATGTGTAACAAATGTCTGTGTCCACCTAAAGCCCAAACACCGGAAAGTGATATTACACTCCAGACATTAGTGAGGTTTAATATCTACAGCTATTATCAGGAGAGAAACCCTTGCGGGAGAATCCTTGTTACTGTTCTCAACAAAAAGGGTAGATTATGTCTATTTCTAGACTACGTCAATTTATTCCTCTTCTCTCAATCGAAAGTTGATTTCATTTGCAATAAAATGCACCCTTGCTGAAAAAGCCTCACTTTGTCTGATATGATCGGTAGCTTACGGTGGTTAATATTAGCTTGCAAACTTTAGAGAGATATTGCTGCATAATGAGTTTTGAAAATGTTAAATGTCTATTTGCTGTTTTTCCTAAAATGTTTCCAGTCCATTAACATACATGAGAGGGGCAAAATATTAGGAACAGTACACCACCACCACCCACTATATGACCTCAATAATAAACATGAAGTAGAATTATCACCTTTCTGACAATCTCAACAAAAACTGACAATGTATAAGCTTCATAAAAGTAGAATTTATGGCAGAGCTGTTGTTTTGGATTGTATTAGATTGCACAGATGTTCCTAATAAAGTGCTCGGTGAGTGTATAATTGTTTCAACAGCATCTCCCCATATTTTAGGGGTACAACTAACAATTTTCATTATCGATTAATCTGCAGACATTCTCAATTAATCAGTTATTTTGTCTATAAAATGTCAGAAAAGGGTGAAAAACGCTTGTTACCATTCTCCAGAAGTCTTTTGTTTTGTCCCACCAACTGTCCCAACATCTGCAATATTAAATTTACAATCATAATTGACTATAAAAAGCAGGAAATCATCACATTTGAGAGGCTAGAACCAAAGAATATTTTGGCATGTTTGCTTGAAAAATGAATATAATAAATTAGTTACCAAAATTTTGTTGCAGATAAATTTCTGTCAGTCGACTAATCAGTTAATCGACTGTTATATTTCATCTACTTCACAGTGAAATAAAGTTATCCCAGTTTTTCAAAATAAAGGAGAACCATACAGAAAGAAGGAAAAGTTTTTCCATGAATGGCATTAAGCTTTTTTTTCTATGAGCTTATCTCATGTTCAACATCAAACCTTTATCTAAGTACAGTCCTTGTGTGAATGTATACTTCATCTTTCTCATCTCACAGTACAAGAGTTTAAAGACGTCAGTGAACACCTGCTAATGACAAACACTTGGAGCTCAGAGATGAATCACCACCCTTCAGTCTTTTAATCAAACTCATAAATCATGATTAGAATAATAAGTTCTGGATGGTCGACAATGTGAGTTTACTGAGCGGCAGCGTGATGTTCATTATAACGTAGAGTCGCCATCAGGAGGAAAGAAAACCTGTTTACATGATCATTAACGGTGTAGGAATTGAGAGGAGAGTGTCGATGTGACCTCTGACCTTCACACCCATGTTAAAATCCACACAGGTGATTTTAATTATTGTGCCAGATTAGCGCTCTTCTCTGGACAATGTGTGACATGTACAGACTGTGTCTCGTTAGCTTTGTTGCACCCGTTAGGGAGGGAAGAAATTACAACAAATTTAAGTGGTTATGGTTTACAATAAACAGTGTTGACTCATGGTTGGAAACAGGAAACAAACAGTAATCTCTGGTGCACCCTGACCCCCTCCCTACGTGGACTTTATCACTCTATAATTAATACAAATACATTATTCAGCAAAGCACAAATAGTGGGTTTCATACAAATATTTGTTTCATACAAATGTCTAAAAAATTATTTGTTGTGGGTGTTCCCCAGAGATAAAGCTGAGCTACTGACACAAGCAAAGTGCTCTTAAAGACTCTCCATAAACTGTTGTTCCCTTTTCATTTCCACAGTTAGGTTGTAAAAAATAAGCAATAAATGAAAAGTGCAAAGCAATAATCGCCTTTGAAGTTCCTCCCTACACGTTACACGGTGTGTTGTCTCTGTGTTATGGTTGTACAAATAGATAGGTCTAGCTGCAATGTTTTAGCTCAGTAATCATAATAATTTGAAAAATTAAAAGTGTAATAAAAAACAAACAAACAGGATTTTTAAGCCTCCTTCCACTTTTATTCGAATACAAATACAAATAATTTTGCTGCCTCAACAAATACAGATACAAATACAAATACTGGGATCTCTGCACATCCCTAATAATTAAATCTGCTGATTTCCTCCTTTGCTCCCGTCATAACTACTACGGCCGCTAGAGGGCACTGCTGTCACTTAAACTTAAACATAGTTTGTTTTGGGGCGCTTGTTTAAACGACTGATCCAGTCATTATTCTTCGGGAGAGACATTACAGAGAATCAGACATTTTGATTTATATCCTATTTGCTTTGATAGTTTCCGTTTGTATCATTGTGTAGTGTAAAATAAAATGACCCTCGTAATTACAACATTTTATTAGCAAACTGATAAGGAGGAGGTAATCTTCTGGTATGTAGATTCTTATTGGACGAAAGTATTGTCAGTTTTCTGGTTCTAAGTGTGAGCTTCAGGCAGTCTGCTGGGACCATTTGTCGTGAAAGTGGTTTCATGCAATTGTTCCTCAAGACTTTAAACTGTCTTTTATGCTTGACACAATACATGAAATTTGTTTTTATATTCATATTAGCTCAATATTTTATTGTCAAACGAAGCTTGTAAATACTGTAACCGCTGTCCTGGTAAACAAAGACTATCAATAAGGTGATATGTTTATTGCATTTCTTGCTGTGGTTCTGTGATAATTGACAGCAAACAGAATTGATAAGAACAAGAGCAAAGACACAGTAGTTTGTGTGCACATCCATAAAAACCTCAGTAGGTCAGGTGCTGGATACAAAGATCAATGCAATGAAAAATAGAGACGTATCCGCACACCGCAGTAAGAGCTCCCTTGTGACGTTTCAACCAATCACGTCATCCTCAGGCAGTTTGTTTGGTCAACATGTCGCCAATAAAGCCCGTTTCTCCAGAGAGCTTTAATACCGGCATGCAGATAACCTTTCTACGTTTCACAACGCCGATATGAAAACTCATCTTAAGACAAAATGAAATGAGGATAAAACACTGATCAAACCAATTGGAATTTTCTTCTTATCTTTATGCTTCATGTATTAGTTTGGGTGTTTTTCCAGGTTTTTGTAATCTGCTTTTCATGCTCAAACAATGAATAACAGCAAATGGCTTTTTTCCTAAGGTAGGAATACAAACTGATTCCTCCTCCAGCTCTGCCAAAACCAGTAATAATGAAACAAGATAATTGGCACAAACTTGAAAAAATAAGGGATTATCCTTTCAATTATTCTACAGCTTCACTGAGTGTAAGTCCCCCTGAATAAGAAAATCATCTAAATACCGACAATAAGCACCAATAAATTTGTGTCTTATTTTCTTGTTTGTGCATGTATGTTAGCAGCAACATGTTTTTGAAGTCAAGAAGACTGTGGAGTGTTGCTGTTTCACTAATGGGACCGAATTAAAACACAGCACAAATAAGGCGGCTCAGAGGTTTCACTGCTAAAGGTAACAAGGCCATCGGGGGCCGAGCGGGAGCTCCCTGTGGACCGGGGGGGGGTGGGGGCCCAGGCCTAGGCAGGAGTAATGAAGTCATGGAGGACCACTCGCATTGAACCACAAGCGCCTGGTAAACAATGGGATGGTTTTTATGAGGATAATGTTGACTCTGGAATAACAGTCGGTCGGTGGGGGAAACGGTGCTGTCATCTGGCAGCGAATGCTGGGTCAGAAGGTTGTGTTCAGATGTAGAGAACAGGTTGAAGGCTAAGTTATCCCAATTTACAAAAACAAATATTTTCCCACTTACCACTATCGGTATTAAGCTTCGGTTTTATTTGCCCAGGAGCTGAGCTGTCACCTATTTTTGAGATTAAAAATGTCTCCACGGTTCCTGTCAAAGAGATGGTTTGTGATGGGGAAACCACTGTAGGTACCTACCAACATGTCTTTTGGTAATTTGGCTGAACTGACCCATTAAATGGTCATAATGGTATGAAATCAAACCCTGATACTGTATCTCCAAATACAGTGACAGCATATAGAAAAACAGTATGACTGTAAATGAGAGGCAACCAAAATGATTAGCATTAACTTCAAGTAGGGGTGTGCCCGAATACAAATACATTATTCGGCAAAGCACAAATAATGGGTTTTATATGAATATTTGTTTCATACAAATATTTTTAAAAATTATTTGTTGGGGGGTGTTCCCCAGAGATAAAGCTCAGCTACTGACACAAGCAAAGTGGTCCCAAGGGACTCTCCATAACCTGTTGTTCACCTTCTCCTTTCCACAAAGTTAGTTTGTAAAAAAATAGGCAATAAATGAAAAGTGCAAAGCAAGAATCACCTTTGAAGTTCTTCCCGACACGTTACACGGTGTGCTGTCTCTGTGTTAGGGGTGTATAAATAGGTAGAGGTCTGTCTGCATGAGGCGATGAGTCGTCTATGATCTGGGAGACTCCAGTTCAAGACCCGATGTGGGGACGTCCTTTGTAAGGTAGTTTATTCATGAACACTTATTGTAACACTGTAATTTTCTAAAATTAAAAGTGTGATAAAAACAAAAACAGGATTTTTAAGCCTCTTTCCACTTTTATTTGAATACAAATACAGATACAAATAATTTTGCTGCCTCAACAAATACAGATACAAATACAAATACTGGGATCTCTGCACATCCCTAACTTCAAGTAAAAGGAATGTGTCCTTTGAGCCATTTTACTCTTTCATCTAATAAACACTCCTTGTAACAATAAAGTCATTTAAAGGAAAACTAATGTTGATTAAAACTTGGGTTTTATTTTTGTTTCTCAGGTCATCCCTTCTATCGGTTCTGATAAAACTGCATCAGATTGATGACATCTGGAAACACAGACGTTGCAAAATATAGGTCCAACAGGGTGAGGAACATGAGTGGTCAGTTATCATGACTGATAAAACCGATGCTCTGACATACAAAAATAAAATCTAAGTGGTAATAAACTATACTTTTCAACACATAAATACAGATGCTAATTACTACTGGAGGCTAAATATGATTTGGAGGTAATTACAGCTGCAACAATTAGTAGATTATTCTGTTAATTCATTGATAAAAAAAAAAAAACTAATTGGCAACAATTTTGATATCTGATTAATCCTTTCACTTCTCTGGTTTCAGCTTCTCAAATGAGAGGATTTGCTGCTTTTCCTCATCATATATGACAGTAAATGGAAAATCTTTAGGTTTTAAACGGCTGATCAGACAAAACAAACATAATGAAGACATGAAAACGGGCTTAAAGAAATTAGAGAATGTAAATGGCATTTTTTCACTATTTCTTAAATAATTGGCAGATTAATCAACAAAGAAAATAATTAGTTGTAACCCTATTGGTAATAACCCTATGTCATGCATTATTTTCTGGCAGAATGGCTTATTGTGAATTATCTCCCACTTTAAAATGGGGCTGGCCACTAAAATGTTCTTTTCAGAGTTAAGTTAATAAATGTTACATTTAAAGCTAATTAAGCACAGCTTGGTAAAAGCTGAAACAATTTGTCTTCCAGCTGTGAGCATCAACAGTGATGAGGTTGCTTGGTCAGAACTGTGCCGTTATCTAAAAATAATGCACATACTCTGACCAATCAGAATCGAGTTTCTCACTGTTCTCTGCTTTGGTGCTGCATGAAACTGATTAATGCAAACATAGTTCAGTAAAGTTTAATCCCAGTTTGAAATCTGCACACAAACCAAAAAGTTGCTGATTTATGACGAAACATCGTCTTCATATGATTAAAAAAATTTAATTCAAAATGTCCACAACAAAGCAAAAAAATCAATTATTAAATGGCCTTAATTTACATTATTTTACAACAATGAGTCGTCAGCTGTCATGTTTATTCACTACTTTCATATAATAGGAACTTTGTGTTCATTTGAAGGCTAAAAAGTGAAATCAAGCAGCCATCCAACTATCTGAATATTAATCTATAACTGTGTTGAGGCGGCTACTTACTATGGATTATCTCTTACATAATACATCTACAGGGGGTTGTTTATTGAGCAACTCAAATGAGTCAAATCTCATCGATTACTTCACCAGCAATCAACAATAGAAAATGGCTATTGATTGGCTTCTTGTATTCCTGCTCCTCCCATTCTCCCGCCCCATTTCAGGTGTTTTGGATCAGGGGTGTGCCCCAAAAATAGTGTTCAGGAAGAAAAAGAAAACCATGTCAAATAAGAGTATGCAGGTCGGTTACATCGCTATCTCAGTGTCTCTCTTCTGCTCCGCTGTGACGTCTATCAGCAGGTCTCAACGAGGGGAGTCACATCCACCTGCAACATGACGCACATTTCCTAAGTTGGACATCACTCCTGGAGTCGGGGGTGTTCGCCAGAGATAAGGCTGAGCTACTGAGACTCCCAAGAGACTCTCCACAACCTGTTGTTCCTCTTCTCCTTTCCACAAAGTTAGGTTGTAAAAAAATAGGCAATAAATGAAAAGTGCAAAGCCTTTGAAGTTCTTCCCTACACGTTACACGGTGGGCTGTCTCTGTGTTATGGGTGTATAAATAGGTAGAGGTCTTTCTGCAATGAGGCAATGAGTAAAGTTTTAGCTCAGTAGTCAGCGCAGTCGTCTATGATCTGGGAGACTCCAGTTCTGGGAGCTTATTGTAACACTTTAATTTTCTAAAATTAAAAGCATAATAAAAACAAAAACAGGAGTTTTAAGCCTCTTTCCACTTTTATTCAAATACAAATACAAATAATTTTGTTGCCTCAACAAATACAGATACAAATACAAATACTGGTCCCTCTGCACATCCCTATATTTGGTGGTTTTCATCTTTAATCTACACTAGAAGGGCTCACAGTGTGTTGTTTTGTCCTGATTCACCTGTCTTTTCTAAACAGGTGTGTAAAGATGAATTTCGTCACTGAGATCAATGATTTTACGAACTCACTTCCAGTCTCACATTCTGTTTCGAAACATAAAACCTTCAGCTATAGGAATAGACTTCAGATTATCAAATTAACAGCAGAATGCACCTAAATGTAGTAAGTGCATGACCTCCTGACGTGTATAGACAGTGTGTGTTACTGTAAGTCCTTGATGGCAGTAGACCCTTAGCCTGCCCTGTACAGGACGTTAGCATCAGATGACACCTGCAGCAGACATTGATTGACCTTCCAGCTCCTGGTTTCATCTGACTTTGGTTCTGCCCGTCTGGTTTGGCAGCTCAGGAAGGATCTGAGGTCGCGCTGACACCGGTTGGCAGACTACATGTCATGGGATCTAAAAATCTGAGGGCATTATTCATTATCATATTATTCGCTTCATGAGCTTCGCTTTTTAACCGAGGCGACTGAGATCAGCAGGTGAGACAGGTGCAGAGCATCTATCAAAGCTCACGTGCTCTGGGACTAGTGGTAATCACAGCTTGGCCCAATTTTCCCCACAATCAGCAATTATATTTGAGGAGGACCAATCTATCATGCCTGGCACCTGCTTTATTCAATTATATCCATGCTACCCGTCTGTCTGCGGGCACCACACTTTTGAATCTCATATAAATTACAAGGAGAGAAATTAAAAAATTATAATAAAAATAGGAGTGATTGCCTCCTTTTTAGAAGCTTTTCACTGTGGGAACAATTGGGAGATTGGGTTCATAAATGAATGAGCGAGGAAGAGATTTGCCGCAAGGACGATTACAACTAGCGATAATTATGGAAATGGGGTGAATCACTACAAACTCAAAACCCCTGGGTGATTTACACAGCACACGTAAAATAGATGAAACTGATATTAATTATTTATGGCTGAGCTCTAGTGTAATGTTGTGAAATTCATCTCTGATAATGTTTTTAGTAATTTTTTTTTTCAAAGGCTGCACTAACAGCATGCTGGCACTCATCACACATTCAAACATGTGCCAATGAATGCGCGTTAATATTCACACATACTGTACAGACACAAGAGCTCTCTCTCACACACACACACACATACAGCAACCTAATCCACAAACAGACTATGCAGTAATCTGCAAATATGCACCAATAAAAAAAACACAATATGAGCATCACACACATGACACATATGTGAAAAAGCAACATGGATTAAGGTTTTAGTAAGGTGTTGATCCGCCACAAGCCTCCAGAACAGTTTTAATACTCCTAATCAAAGATTTTCAAAGTCTGCAGAACCTCACTCGAGGGATGAACCCCATTATTCCCAAAGATATTCCCTCATTTTGTGTTTTGATGAGCAAAAATCTCTCATATGTGTACACTCGGGTTGAGATCTGGTGACGGTGAAGGTATCAGCATATGGATATGCAAACTGCAGGGATCAGCAAGTAATGCTGAACTGTAGATCAGTTAAAAAGATTTAAAGGCATTAAAAGTCAGCATTCGTTTCCTATATTCAGCGAGGAAACTTAAAATATCAAGAATTATAATCAGAGTTAAGCAAGAAACCAGATCACTGACCTGTACTGTTGATGTCTGTTTCATTACTTACTCACTTATTCATATAATAAATATCCAAATGTCAATTAGAATATGGTCATCTGCATGAGAAATAAAGAAAATCACTATAAACAGTTTCCACTGTTCTATATTTCTGTTGAAACACTGGAAAGCTGAGCAGTATGAAGCTCCCGGCCTGGTAATGAACCCTCATTCAAAGTCACTAAGATCTTTTCCATCATCATCCAAAATTGAGGTGAACTATTCCCTCATAGGGCTGAACTAATTTTTACATGTCATGAGATAATCCTTTATTAATTCCACAGCAGGGAAATTTGCAGTGTTACAGCAGCAAAGGGGATAACGCAATAGCATGAAGTATTAATAAAAATGCAAGATATAATAAATAAGTAAACAGACTCAACGGTTAAATTCACATTACTGCACAAAGGAAATAATGATATTGAACAGTATAGTATATATTGATATTGTACATGAGTGAATTTGTCAGTTTTGGTGTGTGTGGTCTACTGGGAGCGGTGTTGATTGTAAAGTCTGACAGCAGCAGGAAGGAAGGACCTGCATGGGGGCGGGACATGCTCTCCATCGGGGATGATAGCTTAGCCATCATTCTCCTCTCTCACACCACCTCCACTGGGTCGAGGGGACATCCCAGAGCAGAGCTGGCCTTCTTAACCAGTCTGTTAAAACTCTTCCTGTCAGCAGTCGAGACACTGCTGCCCCAGCAGATCATTCTATAGGAGATGGTGGATGCAACTACAGAGTCAAAAATGGTCCTCAGGAGAACTTGCTGCACTCCAACAGATCTCCTCAGTAGATAAAGTCTGCTCTGTCCTTTCTTATACAGTGCATTTGTATTGTCAGTCCAGCCCAGTTTAGTATTCAAGTGAACACCCAGATACTTGTAAAAATTTCACCGTCTCAGTGTCCATTCCTTGGATGCCCACTGGTACAGGAGGAGAGTGTTTGCACCTGCAGAAGTCCACCACCAGCTCCTTGGTTTTCCCCTGCATTGATCTGGAGGCACCTCTGTTCTCCCTGTCGTCCTCATCTTTGATGAGGCCGACAACTGCAGTCTGCAGTGTAGAGGGTGAAGAGGAAGGGAGAAAAGTACTAAAAAAAATTAAAGAAACTAGAGGAGAAAAGCTCAACGATGAGCAAAAGCTGCTGTAACAGGCCGCCACTCGTGCAGCACCTGTTAATCTCATCATCATAGTATGTCTTGTAGAACGCCTGTATTGAAGCATCTGTCAGTTATGTTTCTCTACTCGTTTGTGGAGGCAGTTCCTTTAATTTATCACCCGTCTGTACATGCTGATGAGAAAAGGTTTTTCCATATTGCTAACTTTTAAGGAACTAAGGAAATCTGTCTTGTTTGGATGCATTTTCAACCAAACGGTCATGAAAATGTTCAACAAGTCCTCCCAATTAACCCTTTCATGCACAGTGGTCACTACAGTGGACAGCTATTCAAAAGCCGTTTTCTTATATATGCATGGGGTTTAATGGTATAGTTGCACATCAGCCAACACAGTGGACTCTAGTGTGTCATCCCATATGCTGCCATCCATTGACCGGCCTTTGTAAGAGCAATACAAATTTCTCAAAACCAAGATGGCCGCCTGCCGGCTGGAAATGCTCAACAGCTCAGGAACATCTTGCCAATCCCTCTATAGTAATAGACCCTTGCAGGTAAATAAAATTTTGTAACATCAAGTAACAACTAAGGAGTGATACAATTGTTAAAATTTCCAAGTATTGATTTTACGTTGGGAGAAAATGACAATTTATCATCTGTCCACTAAGTTGGACAAACTCCTTGAAAAATGCGTGTTAAAGAAAATTAAGTTCAAATTTTTTTCATGCCTAAAGAGGAATAAAAACACTCAGGAAAAAAATCCTGACTGAGGTTATCATAATTCATGCATGAAAGGGTTAAATGTCAAAATGAGTTGATGCTCCATGAGCTCCAGAACGACAAATAAAAGTATTTTCTGATCTGACACCCTTACTGGCAGGACGACATTGATTGTCTGTGCCTAACAAAATCATGACATGACAGATCTCTGTAGCAAAATAAATATATTTTATAATATGACAATGTTACGGTTTGGCTTTAGGTTTAGGGAAAGATCATGGTTTGGGTTAAAATAAGCACTTAGTTATAGTTAGGACCTTCTTTGTCATGGTTACAGTAATAAAGTCAACACTAATAACAAAACTTTTAAAATTGGAGTCACAAGGTTTCCACCCAACAGCGGCAATATACTCTCACAGCATGTGCTCTTGATCTTTCTGCGGTTGCCATGTCAACAAGTCAAGTGAGGCAGTTCAGAGCGAGAGAGGACTGAGGTTTCCCTTCTCTCCGCTGTCAAACGTCCGGATAATAGACTTTCCTGACAGCTGTCAGCCTGCTTGCCCATCTATCCATCCACCTGATGGCTGATATCTTTCCCCTAGTTTGAAAATCACAGTATTTGGCAGGTAAAGGAGTAACAACCCAGTGTGATCTGCGGCCAGTTGGTCCGAGTTAATTTCCTGCCGTGGTCAGATCAGCATGTCAGAGAGAGAGCT
The DNA here is from genome assembly GCF_963924715.1 of Thunnus thynnus. Classification (NCBI taxonomy): domain Eukaryota; kingdom Metazoa; phylum Chordata; class Actinopteri; order Scombriformes; family Scombridae; genus Thunnus; species Thunnus thynnus. The sequence goes on along the minus strand of NC_089532.1, from coordinate 3,251,934 downwards.
GTGAGAGAGGGTTCATTAATGGTCAAGTCAGTCAATCTTTCAACTGAATGTTTTTTTTTTTAAAGAAATCAGGATTCTACACGCTACGTGAAGTTTAACAACTGTTTAACAACGATATGTGGTATGTGAGCGTGTGTGCACGTCGGTGAATAAGAGGCAAACTGTTAAGAAGTTGAAAAGCGCTAAATATAAGCCCCTTTAACTCTCACTAGGAACTGATCCTTTACAATTGGAAAGAATATCACAGAATCTCTCATCCTCCCACAACAGTGTGTCCTCGAAAGCTGCACTAATGCAACGTTCATGTCTTATAATATAGATGGTGGAGATGGGAAAGATTGCAGTGTTCATCAATACAATTGTATGATTTCAGATTTGGTCGTGAAGATTAAAATACTTTGCACTGATAGTTTAACACGTCCATTAAATTGAGGTTGAACTATATCGAACAACAGTCTTTGGCTTCATGTGTTTGGTTTTCAGGCACTTCTGTATTATAAAGTCAGATGTACTGGGGCTTTCAGAAAAAATCCAAGTTTCCCAGTTACACTTAAGACTTGGATGTTGACGAGGAAACTATTTACAAGTTCGATATGACATGAACGCAGCATAAACAGCTTCCACCTCTTCAAATGATTGGTCCAACCTCACAGTCACAAACTAATGATGTGTTTGGGCGTTCTTTGTAAACTTGCATGTTGTCTTAGTTTATCACCAGGATGTTTTCCACAAAGTGCCGACTATGTGGTAAATATCAGTGGGAAACTGGGACAAATTCCATAATACCACAGCTTACAGTATAAAGTGTGGTGTTGAACAATGTGTCCAGGCTGCTAACAAGATGAAACAGTGGGGTTTATCCCTGACTTCCATTATTTATTTATTCATAATTATGTGATATATGTGACGTGGCCACATACCATTTCCTTCCTTTACAAGTCAACCAGCGTGTCCTGAATGCTCCGTTGAACGCAGCTTCAACGATGTACTGTGGGATACTGAGAGTTTGCAAGAATACACTGCTTGTGTCTCCTAAACTACAGCAACAGATTTCTGGTCATTATACACTTCAAAATGTACACTTTTCACACAGTATAGCTGATGAAATGGTAAATGCTTGTGGGTCAGAACAACAGGACTCCAAATTGCCCAATCTAGTTGGCTCCATTTCAGTAGGCTATAAGTTGTTTTGACAAGTAAGCACATTCATACACCGGTTAGATTTGCTTTTTATGGTTTTTGTAGAGTCAATAAATATCTAACCAACTGAGCGTGTGTCCTTTCCTTTGCTTGTAGCGTCTCTGTGACACGATCCTCGTTTGGCGAGCCACTTCGCACAAAGACCTTGTGGTGAAAACACTGCAAGGAAAGCAAGAAAATTATACCTCCCCCCCTTTTACATTTATTATTCACCGTGCCAAGGTGCCCAGTGTGCTCCCTCTGCCATGTTTAGCATTCTGTTACGAGTAACGGCATGACTTTCTAAAGCTGCTGAGGAGAGGATGGCATTGTGATGAAAGAGAATAAGACTACGAGACTACGAACGGTGAATGGTAATGAAACCTCCAGATACTAATCATGCACTTACAGTATCCAGTCACAAAGGAGAGACTGCCATAAAGTCAAAGAGTAAGAATGGAAAAGAGTAACGAGGTCACGGCAACAAATTCCTGGACTAGTTGGGAAAACGTGGGTGGATTAAGTAAACAAATAACCTCTGAAGCTAATGCTGAGTTGTCCATCAGCAACTGTACTTACACCCAGTAGTGCTGCTGTATGTCCAACAACAGAAAACTGTAGTTGTGGTGGGGAAACTCCCAGGAGGAAATGTGAGGAGCTCTATGAATGTAAAACAGGGTGTTGCTGGAAAACAGCAAACGTGTTCAGAAAACTTCTGAGGTAAAGTTTCGAGTTTGGAAAAAGACTCAATTGGAGTTGGCCAGAGATCCCGAAGCAAAACCCAGTTGGAAAGAATACCTACTACAACTAAACTTTTACAAACAAAAAGTACTGCACATACTGTATATCCACCGGTGCAATTTCAACTACATTTCACAATAACTCTTTAAAATACGCAGCTACAATCATTCCTGTGGAAAAAAAAGTAGACAAAGCTGCTCTGAAGAAATAAATGACTGAAGTACAACTGCAACAAATTTCTTAATCCGAATGTGTTTCAAAAAAACGTACACAATCATGCTGATGTTTGGAATGTACCAATATCCTGAGAATATTACAACTTTATGCAAGGATGAATTGAAAAAGAATATATAAATTTATCATCTTGCTGTCAAACCACCTGTAGTTAAGATGACATCAAATCTTACAACATCTACCAGAGTTGGCGTCTGTGCATCTGTCATTTAAATTTGGTTGCAATTACACATTGTGTTTAAGAAATATGGCAACTTATAGTGCAAGACTAACAGCATTTCCAAACCTGTTTTTGGTTTTCCTCCTTGGTACAATTCATTTGGACAGATCTGAACACAGCAATCAAACTCCAGTGTGGATCAAAACAGCCGTACTACCCTTTAGAGGAAGTGGTCACAAACGAATTCTGGAGCGGTTCATTTGTGGTGGGAACGTAATCTGACTTCCATCTGACCTCACTACAAGGCTGCAAGTTTGAGCTAAATGGCTTTCATAGCCAGGTGCCCTTTACACACTGAGATCCGACCTGGACTAACGCAACGAAATACGTTGCATTTGGCCAGAGGACTTTCTTCAGGACAAGTTTGTGTGAATGTATCCAGTAGATGTTGAGATATTTCACAGCATAAATGAAAACTTTGACTTGCTGGTGGTACTACAGGAAAAGTAGTGTCTGATATTTCAGACGGGACAAATGTGAGACCGAATGACGGAACAGCTAAAGAACAATATCAAGTCATTCAAAGAGGCAATTAATCAAATTCTGTATAGACTAGTTAAAATTTTGAGTAGGAGTGATGGAAAACACTCAAAGAAACTCAGGAAAACTGATGGAATTGGTGAGGCATATATAAAAGGATACTAGATGGACCAATAATCCAGGAAACGTTGCTTCTGTGCCGCACAGTTTGAGTTACAAGTGAAAATGTAAAATGCTTTATAAATGGTACAGTGGTGTCACTATCTGACCTAAACATGCATCTGCTCTTCTTTGGCCCGTGACTGAACTTTCCACTAAATTTGTCTGAAATCTGATGCGTAGTTTATCCTGCGGACTAACAAACAAAGACCACAAATGAGACAGAAAACCTGACCTCCTTAGAGGACATGATGTAGTAATGGATCTGATTTCAGGGGGGAAGACCGTCCCCAGAATTGGGGCCATTTGATGTCCAGATATTAGTTCTGACCGTGATGATTCAGACGGGAGAGAGACTGAGCAGAGATAATGAGGGATTGCCTAGTAAATAAAGGGTGGGGAGGAATAGTGAGAGAGCGGGAGATAATGAGAGAGAGAGAGAGAGAATGGGAAAGGGAGGAAAAAGTGTCAAAAAGAGGAAAAAGCAAGACAGCTCTTTATGGATTAGACGACTAATCGCCTTGCTGTTGCTGCTGTCAGAGAGGCCACACAGAACAGAATCCCTGCAGATCAGCCAAAACAATATAAAGCTCTCCCTTTCCCCCTTTTCCTCTCTCACTCCTTCACCAACCAATTGTTTCTAAGTGTGTGTGTCTCTCTCTCTCTCTCCAGTGCTTGCTTTCCAAACTAATCAGGGCCCTCTAAGCTGAGAAGCCAGAGGGGAGAACGACACTACGAGCTGCTCCATCTCCCCTTGCCTTTCTCTTCTTCTTCTCTCCTTTTTTTTGTCTTCTTTTTCATCCTCTCATACCGCATTTATATCGTCCTTTCCTTATATTCCTTGCCCTTCCTTTCCTTCCCTCCAGCTCCATCATCTTATCCCTCCCCCCCCCCTCACATCTCCGGGCATCATTTTCATCAACCCACCTTCTCCACCTCCAAGCCCCCCCACCACCACCCCTTCTTTTCCCCACAGGCCTCTGCAGAGAGTTGGGTAAGTGGGCTGGGGTGGATGGGTAGATGTGGGTGGGGGGTTGGTGACTTAGGAGGACTTCCAATCCACTCAGTGAAACCTAAACTCGTCTTGGGATTGTGTCGAAGCAGCTACAGGCTCCAGAAGAGTCCTCGCCGGAGCACTTTTCACATCAGGCGAGGGTTTTAAGTTGGATAAATACTTGGCCAAGGGCGAGAGCGTAAAAGACGAGATCTTTGCTCGGTGCTCTTCTTCCACATTCCCTTCCTTCCTTCCTTTCATCTCATGCCCTCCCCCACCTCCCCTACCTCCCCCACCCCTTTTGAGTCTGGTAAGTCTCTTCTGCTTAGGATACACGGCCATCAAGCAGGACTCCCCAGGCCAAATGGGTCACATCCTTCCGCCCGGCTGCGCATATCACAGCCGCCGCCAAACCTCTTTGAGCCCAGGTAATTCCCATAATTCCCTGCGAGCTGGAGCCTGTCAAGTGAGTCTCGTTTCCTTGATACTTTCCATCCCCCTTTTTTTTGCACCGCCTCACCTTTCTTTCCATTTTACGTTGTGCAGATATCTTACCATTACTGGTAAGATAAGTAATGGACAGTCTGATTAACTCAGCCAGATGTCTTTAGTCAGAGTGTCAAGTTTTAATATTCCTTAGATGGATAAAAATTACTTTTGGGGAGTTGGGGAGTCCATTTATATTGCAAAAAGGTAATGTGCATTGGAAGCAGGTGAAACTGCACCACAGTGGCAGGTTTTATTTTTTTACATTTTCATCAAGAAATAACAATGTCAACATGGATGTCTCTTTTTATCTGCGCTGCACTCGGCATCTCTGCGGAGCTTTATCTGCAGCTTGTGCTGTGCAGCCAGGATCAGAGCGGCGGCTCTTTCCCACAGCTTTGTGGTCTTAACCCACCTCACCTATATGATCCAGGTGTTCCATTAAATTGCTTTCACACCTTTTCTGTTCTGTATCATGAAAAACCCCCCCGGGAGACACTAACAGCAGGGGCAGAGACGATTCGAGTTCTTTCTTCACCTTTAACAAACAAATAATTGAATTCAGAGACTCAGTCCAGACAATCAGACAATTACATTGTGTAACCGACCACGAGTTCTTACGTCAACACTGAAGAGACTATACTCTACGGATACTTTTATGATTCAGACTTTGAGCCTGTGTTGTGCGTTTTCCGTGACCTTTGCCGGTTTGCCGATGTTAGTGTCAAGAACAAGAATGCACCAAATGCCAGTGTCAGTTTGAAGGGGAAGATTATAGGAATCAAACAAGAGGAGTTTCAGTTTAATAGAAAGCTCTTACACAAGGCTTATGCAATCCTTTCAGACTGTAACTGCACTCTGTGCTCTAAAATCAGTGTTATTCCTTAAGTGCATGTTGCAAGCTTCTTAGAAAAAGGAGAAATTGGCAAAATGCTCTTTTATCTCTTCTGCAATCATACCATTAAACAGATATTCCTGAGTTTGACACATCGTTGTCCAATGAAAACCTTGTCATTTCAATACTCTATATTTTAACAATTTAATATAATGAGTAAGATGACATGTTCCTCTTTGAGTTACAATGTCCCCCCACTTTAGGAAACTCATCTAAACTTAACAGACGACAAATACGTGGCCGTCAGGATAAAATCAAGGCAGTTTTCCTGAAATTCTAGAAACTCTTGAAGACACAAGGCTTTTATTTAATGACAGCCTTACATTTGTGCATGATATCTCTTTATTAACCTTTGAAACTTAGTTCTTAATCTGTGGTAGTCCACTTATTAACTTGCATTTAACCTATAAGGGCTAAAATGTTATTCTAATCTTCACTAATCAACTGTTGGCATATTTTGTTTTTTGTGCAGAAGCTGTCGTTTTTAACTATGATCTTTTTTTAAAAAAAAGTTTTCTGGCATGGTTTCATGTCTGTTTTCAGTCTCAGCAGCTACCAGCTATTGACTCAACTGTTCACAGATTATTAAATACCTTACATATTGATCAGTTGACTGTAATTTATCATGGAGCTCTAGCAGATAGATCTGAATCCCTGTTGATACTAAACAAACTCCATAAGCTTATCTCTACATCTGTGAAGACACAAACTTTTTATTCAACTTTGTACAGTATGTCGGTTTCTATTATCATCTAGGATCATTTTAGCCAGTAGTGTCCCAGCAACCATCCATCTATTCATCCATTTTCTGCCTCCTATTCTGTGCCAGCAGGCTACAAGGTGTCCCAGCCTTTCCTGCGAGACCCCCAAAGGCTTCCAAAGACAGATGGGATGTATAATCCCTCTAGCGTTTTCTGGGTCTGCCCCGGGGTTTCTCATGTCTACAGTTCCTCTACGGGGAGGTATCGTGGAGGAATTCTGATCAGATGCTGGCCAACCTTAGCTGGGTACTTTTAGCCTCAAGGAACAGTGTCTCCACTAAGATGTGTGAACTCCTCACCCTATCTCTAAGTAAGGTATGGTCACATTACACTTCTGTCCTACAAATACTCACTCTGTTAGCTTCTGTTGAAGCCCACACAACAGACAAATTCAAGCATGCATTTCCCGTTTCGGTATAATCTCCAGCTGTCACAAGTCAGAGTTCCCCTTTCTTCAACTTTAAAGGTCTTTGCACACCAAGTCCGTTTTTTTCATATGCGTTTTTTTAATCCGTCATCCGACAAAAGTCGTTATGCACAGAAACCTTGCACACTGAGTCCGATGTGTTTTATTACTATATTCGTTGCCAAAATTCACAATATGAGGCAAAATTGAGTCGTCAAGCAGTGAGGATGATTTTGTGGTCCTCTAAATTCTTGAAAGAAAAAGAAAGAACCACACAGTAAAAAGAAGACGACCAATTTCCACGATCCAATTGATCCTGAACAGCGGCTGGTGATCAGCCTTTCGACTGGATCCGCAGATATTCAGGTCTCAGCCTCAAAACGCTGCAACATACAGACAAGATCATGGTCAATGGTTGTCCTGTGATCAGTCTGTGTATAACTTCTCTGCTGGAGCTGATAGTATCAGTGTTTCGAGGCTGTGTTGTTTGCGTGTATGGTGGCTCTGAGTGGTCAAACAACTCTGTAAAGGCTTTCGACGGATGCAAAAAACCACAGAAAATCGAACCTGCTCCGAAAACTTTAATGACGGAGTCGGTGTGTAAACGTGATTGACACAAGGTGACGTCGTATTTATTTTTTAACTGAGTGGATGTGCTCTGTCAGCCAATAGAAACACTGCTGCACTGTGTTTGGAGTTCCAAGTGTATTATCACAGTACCACACTACAAACTGTAGCATCACTCTCATACACTGTTGACAGTTAGTGATCAGTATTTATTTATTACTCGCATCAGAAATATGACATCACATCCAAGTGCAGGGGAAGTGAACAGACGTTAAGAGTGAGCCCTGTCATTCTGTAAAAGAAACATTCACAAAGTTCATGCCCAAAGTTTGACAACTCTTGCATTACTGCCTGTTGATCTCAAGCTTGCTATCATGCCCAGATCAGAACACACAATATTTTTGGTGTTCTGAGGTGGTCACAGTGTCAGATTAGGCAATCATAGGGTCATAAATTCTTACCATGATGTGAGAGACATCACAGACTACAAGTCGGATGCCTTAAGCTAGTGTTTAACACCAGGTGTGTAGGCAAAAAGAGAAAAGAACACCTGCACACTGAATAGATTCTCCCAAAAAGTTGTTTCATTATGTACAATTACTTTCCGACACTACATTAGTCTTCATCTGGTGGTGATTGTTCTATTGTTGAAATGTCATGATTGTACATAATAAATTGACTTTTAGGGACCATCTATTCAGTGTGTGGGTGGTGGTGTTGTTCTCTTGAGACTACAAGTTGGATCCTGACTAAAGCTACAAAGATGATTAGTTGGTGCCGGGGACTGACTTCACTGTTCCACCTGACAGCACCGACAGTTTCATGAATTAAAAAAGAACCTGCAAACAAAGACGGTGAGTGTGTGGGTGAGCAAGCAGCAGACATACAAAGTGTGATTCATTTGGTTTAACGTTCCTGACCCGGGGGGGTGATATAGTCAAACAGTTACAAGTTCATTGAAATTAAAATTAAGCATCATTCCTCTTCACTGAACACGCTGTAGAAGTTGTCAAACTCTTGTGAAAAGAAGGCAAGCCTTTTTGTCAAGACACCTTGATGTGTCCCTGTTGCTGCATCTCTTCTGAACGAGACTCTGAGATAAGTTCAAGCGTCTAGAAACCTGTAATTAAATTATATGCTATTACACCAAGTATATTTTCTTGTTCGCTGTAGATGTTGGAACAAGATCCCAGTCCTAGTTGTAAATAATTCCTCAAGGTACCCTGAAGTCTAAAACCATCCACTAAGTACAGAATATTTAGCAGATCATGCAGTGTTAACGCAGACTAGATGCAGTAATCTACCCACCTGACTACCTACTTTTATTATTGCACGCTACAGTACGGTGCGGTTAGTGCTGCATGAGCAGGAGCATAAGGGCTGAGCAAGTGCTTCTATGAGCCTTTGGCATTTGTGCTGCTGACTTTACAGCATCGCAGAAATATTAAAAAGAACAGCGTCCCCTCACATTAAATCACTGCTACTGGTCCATCAATGTTTTATATACTGTATGTACACTAAAACATGAGGTAAATGATTCTACCCTGCAACTGTGGTATTTTTGTTAGACTCTACTGAAGAAAAACATCTCTTTGTACTCATATTAGAGTTCTTATATGTTATACGAGATGGTACCTAAGCTGCTTTGGAAGGAGAAATCAAATTTGTTTTATGTACAATCAGTGGGAAATAAACACTTTATTTTTAATTATACTGTCTTTTCTACTGTTCTTTCTTTTGGTAAATTTGTGACCTATTTTAGACATTTTAGAAAACTCTTTTTGTATGTTTTTCTGATAATAAAGGGTTAGGGTTAGGATTAGGGGGTTAGGGTTAGGGGTTAGGGGTTAGGGTTAGGATTAGGGTGTTAGGGGGCTAGGGTTAGGGGTTAGGATTAGGGGGTTAGGGGTTAGGGTTAGGATTAGGGGGTTGGGGTTGGGGTTAGGGGTTAGGATTAGGGGGTTGGGGGTTAGGGTTGGGGGTTGGGGTTAGGATTAGGGGGTTGGGGGTTAGGGGTTAGGGTTAGGATTAGGGGGTTGGGGTTAGGGGTTAGGATTAGGAGGTTGGGGTTAGGGGTTAGGGGTTGGGGTTAGGATTAGGGGGTTGGGGTTAGGATTAGGGGGTTGGGTGAGGGTTAGGATTAGGGGGTTGGGGGTTAGGGGTTGGGGTTAGGATTAGGGGGTTGGGGTTAGGGTTAGGATTAGGGGGTTAGGGGGTTAGGTTTAGGGTGTGGCTATTTAGACTATTTGAGCTGAGAAAGAGAGGGCACTGTTATCAGTGTAGGATATTTATGTAGCTTATGTGTTTACTATTATATTCAGTGAGGACTCTAATGTGTTATCAGCACAGATGGAAGCTGTTTCCATGTGAGGGAACTGTAAATATTACTGATCATTTGTAAAAGGTGTTTTATAATCCCATGTGCGGTGAGGTCATGCGTGCTGAGGGGTGGGACGGGCCACAAATTGGCATGACACTTATAAATATATCCTACTACAATTTGCTCATGCAATGATGTAATTACATATAACAAAGTGATGTAGAAATGATAATGGCCTATTATGCTAATCAGTAGTTAATGGTGCTGATGAAAGTTTCATTGTCCTATACATTTGCTATCTGTGTACACTGCTATGTCTTCATGTGTATGTATTGCTAGCAACCATGTGCATGTCTGTTCTTTATATGTAAATCCTACAGTGGCCCTGAAGGACAAACATTAAGGGAAACGTGCTCCAAATCCAGAAATGCAACAAATACCTGGTGGCTACACAGATCTACATTGTTGCTTGTTTTGTTTTTTATGCTCGTCCTTATATTAGGCCTTTCTCAGTACAGAAAGTTCAGGCTTGCATACTTGGGAGTTTAAACTTGGCAAGTTCAATTCAGGAGTTATTTTTATTTATATATACTTATTGATTTGCATTGAAATGTGATGATTTATATACATACAAAGACCCCACAAGAAGCGCTTTTCTGTCCAATAATGAACCTTCACTTCACCTTCAGTCAAGCAAATGTGGCCGAAACAAATATTATATTTCATCTCTGAGACCAAAATGTATCTTCTAAACAGAATTATATTATATAGGAAGACACTACGGAGACATCAGAGCCAGTGGTAAATTGCTGAGATAAAGACGGTTCTCCTCGGATTGACAACGCACAGCGATCGGCTTGTCATCTCTGGAGCCGAGCTGCTAGCTGCCAAGAAGACTAACCAGTCTCACTCGCCTGGTCCAGATCTAAAATCCAGATCTGTGTGTGTGTCTTGCCATAACAGTATGTGCATTACTTCTGTTTGTGTTCTAACAGAGAGCTGTGCAGAAGTTCAGAGAAGCTGTTCAGCTCTTTGCTGAGATGGCGGCAGATACAGTTAAATGGCCCATTAATCCTGAACTTTCTTGTGACAAACAGGGTGTAAGACATGTGGAGGGACAGCTGGGAGAGGACGGAGGAGGAGGAGGAGCGGTACAGATTGGGCCTCTCTCACGCTAATAGGAAGAAGAGTCAGTCTGATGTCAGGGTACACACAGTCCTCTGGCTCAGTCCTGCTCGATTATGTGAGATGTTGACAGACAGCCAGGCGGACAGATAGACAGACAGCGATATATACTGACTGACAGGCGGATAGATGAATGTCACTTGAGTCGGTGTCGGATGAGCTAAAGACTACATGTGTGAAAATGAAAGAAATCTGGGGGGTGTGGAGTTAGTAAGAAGTGAGGTTACCAGACCTCTAGGCTAGCAGCTCCACACTACATTAGCCGCTACTAGCATAACACACTCAAATCTGTATAGTCGAGTGAATCAAGTTTAGGTGCATTGTGGTTAATGTAGGCTCCAGGTTTTGACAAAACAGAAGAATGTATGAAATTAAAAAGACAATATCTCTGGTTGTGCTGCTGTTATAGGAGTTCATTGTGAAATTGGTGGAATACTCTTTTAATGACAGTGATACACCTGTCAGCTCCTAATCCTCACCTAATCTGCTACTCATGTCACATTCTCCCAAAAAAGATCCAACAAGTAACATGCAAAACCTTTTCTTAGATGTAAGATAACATGTCTGATCTTATTTCCTTACATTTCCATGACTAATCCAAAATCTATAAATGAAACTAGAAACAAAACTCTGTCAGTTTTCTTCTCTGCAGACCTTTCTCGAGACACACAAGACCCACGGAAACAACCTGCGTCTCGTCAGTTTTAAGAGATGTCCTCAAACTAAACGATTAACTTGTCCAGCTGCATTTTACACGGCCAAACCCGTTGCCTCCAAACTTGGCATGTCAGCGCTTCACCACAATCAGCCGCAGAGCCAATCAGGGCTCACCAGGGCTGAGCTGTCTGCCATTTTCCCTCAAGACAAGACATCTGTGTCACGCTAGGCCTCCTGTCGCCAACAGAGAGCATTTGTCAAATGGGATTAACTTTGAATTAAAGGAAAGAGAAAGGTTCAGAGAAGAGTTTAAACAGGCAACAGACCTTTCGTGCAGTACTTGTCCCAGACGTCATCTTTGGTCTTCATCGTTTACTCTCTGTCTTTTTGTCTCTCTCTGTCTTCATGTTTATTTTTCTTGTGTGTTTTGTCTTCATCGATTTGAGTCTCCATGCGAGTGTCAAGAAATTTCAGGCAAATGTGCGAAACTTCAATCAGAATGAGGCCTTTGAACAGGCGTCCTGAATGTCTATAAAGGACATTTTTTTGAGGATAAAAAGTCGCATCGATCAATCGCTGTAATCTGCTGAGTCCGACAGATGCCGACACCATTCTACTAGATGACAGTCTAAACAATAGCTTTACCCTTATTCACTGAAGGTTATAGGTTTCATTGAGTCTCTGCCTTTGTTATAAACAGCTACAGGAAGCTCTGACTTTCATCAACCAGTACACTTTATGGGACATGGATTTGTTTCCAAGATCCTGTTCTCCTAAAAGTCATGGATACACTCATATGATAAAAGAAGCCTTTGCTTTATACGTCCTTTAACTGAGAATCTTCACAGACATCTTTGATGTATAAGATCTGTGGAGGTCGCCTTCAAACCTGCATTAACTGATTTTTGGCTGCTTGAGGGCAGCAGAAACACTGACATATCATCATCATCACCTTTAATTTTTAACTTGTTAGCAAACAGTTGCTAGTTTCCACATCCAGCAGATACGGAGCAACATTCATTCATTTAGAGTCATGTTTTTGTCCACCTGGGGAATGTAAGTCCAATATTCACTCTCTTTTAGCTCTGTTTTTGCTCTCTACCAACTCCTGAGGGAAATATCTGGCTCTTTAGCTGCTAAATGCTCCGCTATGTTCACCAGCTAGTCTACAGCTAACTGTGTCTGTTTGCTGTTTGGTGCTGAGCAGGTAGTCTACAGTGGCTTTTTAGAGAGAGAAAATGATGCTATGAGAGCCCTGAGAGTGAACCAAAACAGTAAAGTTGCAGCTGGACAACTAAACATTGAGCTGAAACTCACTATAAAGCTCCGTAAAGCCAAGAGGAGCTGCAGAGTCATTGATAATTCTCTGTAGGCTCGTAAGTCCCATGCTTTAAGTCCCAAAAGTCCCAATATAAATTTGCCTCAAAGGGCTTAACTACTTTTTTACAAATGCAGACTTGATAGATTATTGTAAAAACCCTTTATTATTGACTTTTGACTGACTGACATAATTTTAGCTGACTTAGTAATTTGTTGATGCTTATCAAAAATTCATTAATAACTTGCAGATGGTCCTCCTGATGAATAGAGAGCAAGCTATAAAGACAAAGCAAGTGTCATGTCGGAGTAGGATAAACACAGCAGCCAAAGGAATTATTCACAACCTGACAACCCAAAAGTTGTCCTTGTTGCTGGCTTATACAGTAAATGATATATAAAGCATTGACAAAATATAGAAATTATAAACTCCTCATTGTCTCATTAGAAAGCTGTACTGAATTATCTTTTCTCTCTGTGGCAGCCTGGGATGCTGTAAATCTGACATTTTACGTCGTAATCTGCTTTAATTCTCAATAAAAAAATCTGGAAAACAACATGAATGGACCCCCGTGGCTGTCTGTCTGTCTCACTATTAGTTCTCACTTGCTGAGATCAGGAAGCTGCCCACGCAGTCTCTATAATGGTCTGCCACCCCAAGAAAGACTATCAGTCACAGCCAGACAGAACAGACACTGAACAGCATATTGTGTTTCTCTATTGTTTACTACCGAGTGGAAGCTATTTACTGTCCATTTGCCAGAAACAAACAATATGGACAGCAGGCCAGAGAGCCTCTGGTTTGGCCCTGATACTAAACTACAGGGCAGAGACCAATCGGACCAAAAAAAACAATGAAAGAAACTCAATTTAAGAGATTTAATTGTGTGGTAAATGATTAGCGAGCATTCTCCAATGAAAAATGATTGACACAAAGACATTTGAAGAACTGTTCCAGAGTTGTTTTACTGCAAAGAACCTGAATCTGAAATCTGAATCCTGTTCATTTGAATCTAATTTAATCAATGCAATGATCAAATGCCCCTATCTACTCCTCACTTGGAAATATTTCAGATTTTAAATGAAGTCATGGAGTGTGCAGCAAAGACTGAACAGCTCTCTCATTTCTGTCACTCCAGAATGAAGCTGAGGGCTCAGGAGGCGGTTTAGGTGGAAGCGTGACACCCTGAGCGCTACCTTGGGAGTTGTGCGCCTCTTGGATTTTACACTTCACTGCTGCAATCCAAGTTAAATCAATTTCAACTTCTTCTACATACCTAATATTGTCATTCTGTTTCTCTATATAGGCCTAGTCATTTTTGTCTGGTTAAGGATTTTTCCTTATCTGAATTGAGGGTCTATGGATAAATGATAGATTTTCTTTACAAACGATAAAAACCTTTGAGGCAATTTTGGGATTTGAGATTTTGGGCTGTATAAATTAATTTGACTTGACTAAACTTATTTGCCAATGACCTTTCAGTGCACAAGCAATGAAGTGATGCCTATGACAGAAGCTCATTCTCTTTGTTTCAGGGTTCCCAGAACCAAACACTACCTTAAAATCTCAAGACAATACCATTGTCTTGGCAGGAAGATTTAAGCATGGCAGAATGTCAACAGTCAGACGACGCTACCAGGTTTGTGAAAAGGCAGATAGTACACAATGGCACCTTCCTACTACCTGGTGCACACTGGTGAAACCTTGCCACTAATCTTTGCTCTGCGTCCAACCCTATCAACCCTTGACGAAACCTCAGATTACGTTCAACTGGGACATTTTTAAACTGTCACTTTCTAAAATAACTGCACATGCCAACTGCAGTATTTTAAAGGCTAGAGGAAGGCAAATAAACTACAGTATGGTTAAGATATGGTTAGGATTGGGCAACTAAAACACTAAGCTGAGGTTGGGGAAAGTTTGTGGTTATTGTTGATAAAAAGGCGTAAGCAAGTAAAGTGCTACACTCCCATCCACCACCACGACCTTCACACCCTTACTTTCCACTTTGCTACATAAAAGGCACCCTTCTGTGTATTGGCACTGAACGTTGGCATTTGTGAGGCGCAAAAAACTCCTAGGAATTCTGGGCTATCATGGTGCAACAGTTCAGACTGCTATTAGTGTGTAGAAAGCCTCAGGAGCAGGAAAAAAAGGGCCAGAATGCAATGCAGACACAAAAAAGTTTAAATGTTGAGCTAAGGGTAAAAGTCTGGAAAGTTTCTGGGAAATGTAAGAAGTAACTAACTGAAATAGAAATGGATGAGACCACTGAACACAATATCTTTTAATGTCTGAGGGCGCCTTTTTTTTTTTTTTCAAAGTGTAATTGTTTCCTGTCTACATGAAACAGAATTAATTACCCCCGAGCCACTGATAGACTTCCTCCTAGAAATACACAGCACAAGTTTGAAAATATTATCATTGTATTGTATTGCTCTTCCATTAATTCTTCAAAATCAACAACTTCATTATTCCTATTCCCATGGTGTAACAACAAATCTAAGCTGGCTCCATATCAGCAGATTCACATGTGTACAACTTATTTGCATGATGAGATAAAGCAAGCGCTCCTCATGACTGTTCAAGCATACAAAATGTGTTGAATAATGTACAACAGCTTTGGCCTGAAGGCAGAAAGCTTTGAGGAAAACATACGACTGACAATCTGTTGCCAGGTTAAACAACTGCAAGATACAAGACAGGTACAAGACACCAGAATCAGGTGTGTACAGACTATAGAGATTTAACCAAAGAATTACACAAGGAAAAGATGAAAAAGGTGTAAATTTTGAGGGAATCTTCTAAAGTCCACAGTTGCATGCAATGTCCGCAGCATATATCCATTTAACTTTAAAAACAAAATATAAACAGAAGTCTTCTGTTATTCGTCCATTCGAACCTCTGCAGGGGCACTTGGCATTAAAAAAAAGACCCAATATAGGAATCTGTACTCTGAATTTTACAGATTGTGCATACAGTTTAATAATTGATGCCCTGAAAGTAAATTTTCCTCCAGGATATAGACATTGTTACACAAGCGCCATCACACCAGCAGAGACAGCAAGGATACCGGAAAGAAAGGCCTTTGTGACAAATTTGCTTCACTTTAGGAAAAGACACATCTTTCCAAAGAGGCTTTAAGGTTTTACATCATGAAGACAGCTTAAGTATGGGCACAAGTCACAAGCTTTTAAAAAGAGCAAACACTGTTAAAACCACTAACATGAGTATTAATTGCCTTCTTGAGAGATCTAAGGCTGGCAATTTTCTATATTTTTCTTATTATAAACAAATCTCATGTGCAGAGCCAAACTAACAATAAAATGTTCTACTAACAAGTATTGTGTGTGTATCCAAAGCCTGATATACCTTATTCCTCTGTGCTGTAGACCTCTATTGTTGTCCAAAAACTACTAAAAACACGTCAGTGAGCCACACCGCTGCACTGGGTGACATGTTCCTTTGCCACAAAGCTAACGGTCATGTTAGTTTGTTTAGAAACGGCTCCAAAACCTAAGAACAGCTATTACGTTTTCAGTCTCCAGAGAGCAGTTCTGTGTAAGGTGGACACAGGAACTGTTTACAGAGCTTTGCTAGCTTGTTGTGCTACATATCATAACCTCTTGACTTTGTACTAAAGTTTTTTGAGAAATTTAGTAGTATGAAGTCAAGAGATTGTGATAGCACAACAAGCTAGCAAAGTTAGCAAAGTTGTGCTACATATCATGATCAATATGGACAATACAAGCAATCTGAAGATTTTACCTTGGACTGCAGGAAATTGAGAGTTTCTTCCATTAGATATACCACACGACCACACAATTAATCGAGAAAATAATACAAGAAAGCACCTTAATGTCTAGGCCACCAGGGCGCCACTTGGCATCATTCTTATTCTTGAGTGGTAAACAAAGTAGAACAGACAGCAAAGTTCTTGTTCTCTTAAGCAATGTTTCACCTTTAAATTGTTGTTCTTGTTTAAGATGTAACATCAATGTTCAGTTGTGCTTCTGCAATGACATTTATCTGTATTGTCATCTGACCCCACATGTGGGTGCTGGATACATTTGCAAAGTAGGGGTTGGTGGTGTCATATCACCAGAAAAGAACACTGATATCAGACATGTCTGTAAAACCCTGGATTAAATTAAATCTAGAGAATTTCAAAATTCTTTCCCTCATCAATATCTGCGCATGGCAACTACTGTATTGTTAAGGTTAGGGTTGAAATGGGGGCATGATTATTTTCATTATCGATTAATCTGCCAATCAATTATTCATTTAGTCTATGAATTATCAGAAAATTGTGAAAAATGCCAGTTATGATTACTCACAGCTCAAGTAGATGTATTCAAATGTCTTGTTTGTATGACCAACGCTTCAGACCCCAAAGATATTCAGTTTTCTATCATATATGTCAAGAATTTTTTTACATTTTTGCTTCTAATATGACTACAACAATTAATCAAAATAGTTGCTGATTAATCCTCTGTTGTTTGACTAATTGATTAATTGACTAATTGTTGCAGCTAAGTAGTTAAGGTTTGGGTAAGATCATGGTTATGGTTTGAAAAAGAGTAAACATCAATTGTAGGTGTGTTACAAAATGCAAATTCAGGTCTTCAGGATGAAAGTCGGTTATGCTACACATGTATCCCTCGTCCAGAGCTACAAGCCCTTATTTTCTGCATCACTGGATAAAAAGCACAGTACTTCCTGCACTGGCACTGAATATTGCCATTGGACTTAAATCACGAGGTGTGGACTCATCAGTTTCTAGGAATAGCGAACGATAAGAGAATACTCGAATGTCATAAAGATCATCAGTGATACACAAGATGTGTTTCCCCACTGTCCTGGTAACCATTAGTATCTTAACGCTCCTCTTGTTTTGAGATGAGTCCTCAGATTAACCACAGGGAGTACAGTTTTCTATTAATCATGTGTGTGACATGCTGCCTTCCATTATTCTGTTCAGCTATCTGCTGCTTTCATCATCACTGTGGTGTTTCCTGCTGTGCGGATCTGTGTTGCAGCCTCTAAACACTGTAAAAAACTGTTTGAACAAAAATTCTCTTGTTCACACTACTAATTATTAATTATTACTTATTATTATAACTCAACTTGGATATTTCTATAAAGAGAGCTCAATTAAGAAATAGGCTTGTGGTGTCACACCTTAAAATTTGCTTCAGTGGGAAACTGCTGGATTTCCAAGTGAAACTACTAAATTATGTAGGTGCTGGTAGTAGATGGTAGGTGTGTGATGGTGATGGATTGCATAAACTGCAATTAGGAATGGCATAAAAAACGAGGTAAATTGCAGTTGGGACAAGTCTTCTAGATTAAGGCCATGCAAGCAGCCCAGAGTGTTCACCCTACAATACAAGTATAACAGGGAACAAAACAACATACTGTTGACGGTGATTTTTCAATTCCAAAAGGCCCTGATGTACTCCAAAATTAATGGCGATAGCTGATGTGGATACATGTAGTTTTGTTTACACTACATTGAGTGTCTGGGTACGTGGGCGTGTTCCAAACATGTCAATCAATCAATCAATTTTTATTTATATAGCGCCAAATCACAACAAAAGTCATCTCAGGGCACTTTTCACATAGAGCAGGTCTAGACCATACTCTTTAATTTACAGAGACCCAACAAATCCCCCATGGGCAAGCACTTGGCGACAGCGGTAATGAAAAACTCCCCTTTAACGGATAGAAACCTCAAGCAGGACCGGGCTCTTGGTGGGCGGCCATCTGCTTTGACCGGTTGGGTTGAGAGAGAGAAAGAAAGAGGGGAGAGGGAGAGGGAGGACAGAATAACAACAATCATAACTATCACAATAACAGCATCAATAGCCAGGGAAGGACACTGCAAAACAACATGTGTAGTTGTTTGCATGTAATAATAATGTAATTTGGGGTTGCACGTGGATGTCAGACCCTTGCAGGTGTGGTCAGATGATTAAATTTGCGTCACAAAGACCCTCTTCACTATGTGGATGCATGAAGTATCATTTGAGCTTTAGAGTCTTACAAGTAGTAGAGTTTAAAAATGTTTGTTCTTAGAGTGCCACTTGATTGTATCTAGATTAGAGATTTTGAGATTGTTTGTAAAGCTGACACCTTGACCTGATAGTGGCACCAGTGGAAAGCTCCTGGAAAGTCTCAAATGCAAAAGTGCAAAAGGATTTTTTTGATGGTAGTACTCTTATCAATGCTCTTATTGGTTCTTTTTTACTGTGGAAAAAATGTAAACAAATATAAAAGAATCTACCTTAAAAATACAACTGGCTCCAATTCAAAACCGGATTTCGGGGGGCATCCCTACAATGGGGAATGGGGGCTTGAGCTGTGCAATGATTTTAACACAAGGGCCACAGTCAGAATTGCAGGTAAAGTGACGACCACTTCCCATACACAGTATTTACAAAAGAAACAGCTGTAAAGCAATAAAGACAATTTATGCAGCATCACAAACACTCCAAAATGAGTCTTTGTATTATTACAGATTTTGTCAGATAAAAATTGAAAAGCCTCAAAGAACCATTTAACGCAATTATTTTCAGCAGCTCAGCTACAGAAGGCTCCAATGCGTAGCTTCTATAAGCCGAAAAACATCAAAATCAGTTAAAAGACAGAATAAAGCTCCACTTTGGAACACTGTATTCAGTTTCCCTACATCCATGGTTCATCCTCTTTATATACTTTGTACATTTCATGAGATTCAATGTGTACAAGAGGATATTTTGGCAGGACGTTGGCACAAGAGAAAAGGTCAAAAGGCCATCAGAATCATCAGGAATCAATCCTAAATATTCAACCACATTTTATAAGAATCTCAGCAGTAGTTACCTTTCTCTGCATCAAAGTGTTGGACATGCCAACCAAGCCAATCACTATTCACAGGCTGTACTGCTAACAAGCAAAAATAACCAAATACTGAAACTTTCACAGAGCACATCACCTTTCTTTTCAAACATCAAAATATCACTAAAAGCATTCCCAGACAGAAACTGAGCCTTTTCACTTTCAAAAATGAACCAAAGCCACAACAACAGATAGAGAATGACTCCCACAAAACCAGCAGAAAGCGTCCACCACTGCAGAGTTCAAGCAAAGAATCTCATACTTACATCCCACCATCATCATGGCCACAGAGAAGATCTTCTCTCCGTCCGTGGATGGGGCGATGTTGCCAAAGCCGATGGTGGTCAGGCTGGTCATGGTGAAATACAGGGAGGTGATATATAGAGAATCCTTGCCGGGGCCCCCCTCCCATTGGCCAGAGCCGCTGGCATTGTAGCGGTAAGGTGATCCGATGCTGATAGCCAATTGGTAGAGCCAGCTGTCCATTTTGATGGTATTGGTGGCCTCGTCAATGACCTCGTAGTCTCCAATGCTGTACCTGTTGAAGACAAAACCAGAATATCAGTATTTTTATAGTTTGGCTGACACCCCCAAAGACAGTTTGGAGTAACATACAGTACAACCTTTTCATACTTGCAGTAACTAGAGTAGGGTTTGAAATAATATCAAACTATCCTCCAGAAATATATATTACAAATATGTCATGAGCATATTCTCATGACATCCACTTCCAGTACAATACAAGCAATCATGAGTATACTGAATGTTACAAGTAAGAGAATTACTTCTAAATAATGACTCTCTGCTCAAAGTGGCTATAACTGATATTTGTATATTTATAATGTGTAAGCTGACAGTGTGTGTTGCGTGTGGTTCGTAGTGACGAACCTACAGAGCATCGTCCATGGAATTA
Source organism: Thunnus thynnus (assembly GCF_963924715.1). Taxonomy (NCBI): domain Eukaryota; kingdom Metazoa; phylum Chordata; class Actinopteri; order Scombriformes; family Scombridae; genus Thunnus; species Thunnus thynnus. Next base: position 3,231,540 of record NC_089532.1, on the reverse strand, counting down.
TGGAGCTTTATAGCGAGTTTCAACTAATTGTTTAGCTGTCCAGCTGCAACTTTACTGTTTTGGTTCACTCTCAGCGCTCTCATAGCGTTGTTTTTGGCCACGGTAGGCAGCTGTTTTCAGAGAAAAAGCTCTAAAAACTGTATTATACAGCTCAGCACCAAACAGCCAACAGATACAGTTAGCTGTAGAATAGCTGGTGAACATAATGGAGCATTTAGTGGCTAAAGAGCCCATTATTTCCCCTGGGAATTGGTAGAGAGCAAAAACAGAACTAAAAGAGAGTGAATATTGGACTTACATTCACCAGGTGGACAGAAACACGACTCCAAATGAATGATAAAGTTGCTCCGTAACTGCTGGGTGTGGAAATAAGCAACTTTTTGCAACTTCAAAAGGTGATGACATGTCAGTGTTGTGTTTATAGAACATCTTCTCACAGATTTGAGCAAGACTGGTATCAGTCACCATCCTGGAGGATCTAATGTCTCATCAAAAATAAAGGCGAGCATACAAAATAGTAAAAAATAAAAGAATAGTGTCTCACTAATGAAGGGTGTGCTGACTTTTGTTGCAGTTTGTTTTTAAATATGGCCTCTTCATTATAGTTTAACTAGTCAAACATTCTGTTTTTCAAATGATAATTCTTCCTGGGTTTTGTCTAAAAACAAATACAATTGTATTAAATGGAAAGGTAATTGTTATTTGTAATTACTTAACATTTTAGTTATAATGACCAGGGGTGTACTCAGTTGTGTTACATACTGTATATATGTAAATGTAAACAGTTTGTTTACCACGCATGATAAACCAGAATCAGAGCTGAAGTTGGCGGTAGACCAGAAAAGTTTCCAGCCAGCATATCTACTGACCAGACACTGCTCTTTATTCTACATTTCTAGTTATAATTCAAGGATGACTCAACATTTTCCATTGTTGGTCCCAGACTGAAGAAAAGGTTGTCTTATTATCAGACCTTATCTTTTATCTTTTCAGCTTTTGAATATTATGACTGTGTGATCTGATATTGCATCACATCTATAATTGCATTTTTAACTCTTAAATCTCTTGATCAACATTTGTTGTTGTAACATTGTCTCGTTTAGTAAATTAAACTTTACTAATGATAAAAACAAGCTTTTTATGAAGTAAACAAATGCCAATTCCACCTACTAGAATGTAAAGCCCATAAAACATCTTGTTTTTGTTTCTAATTTTCCCATAATTTATACAAACATCCTTTAATATAAACTCAAATCTTTTAATGCCTCAAATTCCACCCAATTAGCTTTTAATAATATGTGACAGGCCACTTATTAAAACCATTAATCATTAATGAAGAGCAGACTGAGGAGCATAAACAACATTTAGGATTTCACTTTGGTTTGTCAAGGCTCATATGCAATTGGTTTCGCCCCTGAGATTATTGACAGTACCTGCAGTTCGACATGCACATATCACCTCAATCTTAATATGAAATGTTTATGACACTTTGAAGGTGTCGAATTAAGGGATTCTGTTTACTAATGAATGTGAAGCAAACAGCATAAAAAGACCTCTGACACCAAAGGGTTTATATGCTATTTGGTTTTTATGCTCTCTCGGTTACTCCCAGGGGTTGGATGAGCACTCAAATCGGACAGACCCAAGGTTAACGACACAGGACAACGGACTAACAACATCGAGAATACAGTGCATCTGCAGCAAGACCTGCAGGGACATGAGGGGCTTGAGGATACACCAGGCTAGGATAAGGTGCTTGACAAAGGAAGCGATGACACAGCACACAGAAGCAACTACTGGTGAGACGCAGGAGTAGCCAGGCCTGGAGGCAAACCACAGTGCCCAGAGCCTTCTAGTGTCACCTACACCCACTGCCAGCACTCCACTGGCCGCTCCATTGGCCGGCAGTGCACAGAGCCTCCAGCTATCTCTGCAGATGGCTGGACGTGCCATGCAGCTTGAGCAGCATTCGGCTATATGGGAACAGCAATAAGGTCAGGCTCCCATTCAGCACTATCAGGGAGGAATTAATCTTGACACGGGCACAAGAACACCTGCGGTGCACCAGATCGAGGGACACCAAAGTGTTCAGTGCAGGGATTGCCGTGAGGATGAGGAGGAAGTGGAAGGCAGCTGAGGCAGGCCAGCATGCAGAAGTTCGGGTGAAGCACAAGGCCCGTCTTAGGAGTGTGGCTCAAGGCAGGGCCGGACTCAGGAGCTCAACATCGACCCCATATGACACTGCCAGCAGGAAGGAGAGGCGGAAGTGGAGGAAGAGTGAGCAAGTAAAACAGTGGCAATGCAACAACAGGGTTCCTGGATGAAGTAGGAACGTGTGATGGAGCGTTATGTCACCTGGCAGGACATCCGGAAGTGTTCCCATGGGACAAAGTAGAAACACCCGCATTCCCCCTGCGTTCCAAGACAGGGACCCTCAAACACATCCTGAGCAGCTGCTCCAAGGCACTGGGTGGGGGCCGCTATTGCTGGAGACATGACCTCAAGGTCCTCAAGACCATTGCTGAGGCAATCAACAAAGGGATCAGCAACAGCAGATGCGCCCACACTACAGCCAGGATGATCATGTTTGTCAAGAGAGAGCTGGAGAAAAGACCCATGAACTGCTCTGTCTGTTGTCTTTCCAAAGTGCGAGACTGGGTCATGACAATTGAGCAGAAGAGGCAGCTGAAAATTCCATCACATATCAACCAGTCCTCACTGAGACCAGACATCATCTTGGTTTCTGAGGCCACAAGACAGCTCATCTTACTGGAGCTAACTGTGCCCTGGGAGGAGAGGATGGAGGAGGTGCAAAGAGAGGAAGAAGGCAAAGTATCAGGAGCTGGTGGAGGACTGCCGCAGGAACGGGTGGTGGACCAGGTGCATGCCAGTGGAGGTGGGCAGTCGGGGTTTGCAAGTCATTCCCTCAGCAAGGCTTACAGAACCCTGGGCATTACAAGAGCAAGCAGGAGAAGAGCCATCAACAACAATGTGGAATTGGCAGAGAAGGCGTCTAGATGGCTCTGGCTGAAAATTGGTGACCAGTGGGGTCAGCAGAATGCCATTTGGACACAGACCGAGGCTTGATCAACCTTGTTCGGGTAGTACATCAGTACATCCAAGTATGTGCATCAGAAGATGTATGAAAAACAGGATATAATTACATTAAGCAGCACTTTATCTGAAAAGTATTGCTGTTGTGTTTGTGATGTTTTAAAAAGGGATTGTTGTGTTTTTGTGCAGCAGATACTGTTTCATTATCTTCTTGTTTTTGCTATACAGTAGGCCTTAAAATTACCATATCACTTGTATGACTTGGAGCAAACTGAATAAAGCTTGTAGTAAACAGAATAGCAGCAGATGCTTTGTAATGTACAGATGGCGAGGGAAGGAGCAATGTTTTGCATACATAACCAATTAGGAGCAGTTAGGAAAATGGGTAGATCCCTAGCAGCTGGTAGCAGCTTTTGAATGGCTCTAAACTGTGAGGAAAATATGAAAAATTGACTCCAAAACCCCATACAGAAAATCATTTACCAGATGCAGGCGAGCCAGTGGGCCACAAGTCCAAACACACAGACCAGCAGGACCAGAACGGCAGCACCATATTCCAGGTAGTGGTCCAGTTTCCTGGCCACCCGGCCCAGACGCAGGAGGCGGACCACCTTTAGAGAGCTGAACAGACTGCTGATGCCCTGAGGGGGGACGAAGGAGGAATGGAGGAGAGAGATGGAAAGAAGGAGAAGCGGGAGATGCCGGGTGAGAGGGAAGAAATTGAAATTGGGGGAGGAAGGGAAAGGGGATGTGGGAATGATAGAGAGAAAGAAATTTGTTATTATAGGAAAAGTCTAGTTTCTGTAGTATAAAGATCCAGTCATGAAAGCATTTAAAACAGCTAAATTTAGCAGTGACATCTTTTCATTGCAATGGAATCGATATGATCAGCAGGCTCACTCACAGTGGCGAAGTAAATCCATGAAAATCACGGTTCAGCTTCAGTGAACTTTGACACACCAGTTTGCACCATTGACCAGTAACAAGCCATCTCAAATCTTGCTGAACTTTGAGGAAACAGCGAACCAGAAAGTCCAAAATAGAGGAAACTGTTGGCTTATTAGCTGTACTTTTATATATGTAACCTTCCTCTGTCTGAATATTAACTGCAGTTGTACACAGAAGAGACAAGGCCTTTGGACAGTTATGAGACAGGAGTCAGTGGTACAAATAATGTGTGTGTGAACATATTTTCCCATTAATGACAAGCTTGTCAATGTCAGTTAGCATTTTTATTGAATGATATTATTTAGAAATCAATCAGTTAATCAACGTTATTTGTATAACACCTTTTTCAAAATGCTTTACAGATGACAAGCTGATAACAAGACAGAACAAAAAAACAAATTAGAGACTAATGCACAAGTGAAATGAAAGATGAAAATGGAATAACACCAATAAAATAGATTCAAAATAAAATAAAATAAGAACTAGATGAAAAAAATTAAAAGACAATGACTAATAAAATAGCTAACAGGGAATGAAACATTTTAAAAACACAAATACAATAAAATAAATAAAATATTCTAATCAAAAGACAGGCTAAACACGTTTTAAATTTAAAGATATCAACACTTTCACACTGGTGTGAGCAGGTCAATGCATTCCTCAAACAATATTTTAATACGTAATTATATAAGGACAAAATAATAATTTAGGGAGATGATTTGAAATAAAATTCAAGGACAAATGGACTTGATGATGTTGAAGACTTGAAGACGTTTTGCCTGTTAACTTTCACAGACAATACATTAGAACTTGTAAAACTAATAAAATCTCCATTTTAATTAACTCACAACAAATTACACGTACAATACAGACTTAAACTTGTTCCTCAAAACCTATAATTCAGATAATTTGTTTGACCAGAGACTCAGATATCACCTTGTTGCATTTTAATAGTAGACTTACACGTAATGACAGACAGCAATTAAAACTTTGAATGGAGTTGCACACTGGAAAGGGTTGTGTAAGAGATGAGAATAATTATAGCTCACATACAAATGAATTGTTTCCTTCATTTCTTAAAACCATGTTATCAACACTTGAATTACACAGAAACTACCACAGTAAGCAAGTAAAGGTGTGACAGTAATGCTCATTTTGTTTTACTGTCATGTCAGTAAGTATTTCAACACAGCATGCGATATTTGTCTTATTTATCTTAAATCTTAATTATTGGTGAACACTTTGGAACAAACCTACACTATTACATTCCAAACCACACTTAATAATAATCAAAAATATTTCAAAATGACATTTTGTCCATGTTATGCAGCTCTGGGGAAAACAGAAAAGGTCTCTTCAAGAACAGAAAACCAACTGGACTTTTTGTGTTGTTTAGAGTTTCCTGTGTTGTCAGTCCTTCTGGTCATACGGTTTTCCTTACGACTTGGGTGGTGGGTTTAGAGGACGGCATTATTAGTTAGCTTATAGTGCTGTGTGCTTAAGTTTATGTAATTCTGGGATGGTTTGAGTTATGCTGGGTTGTGATTTGGAGTGTTGTATTTTCTGGGTTTCTGTTGCTCTGTGTTTCCTTTGTGTGTTCATGTAGTCCTCCACACCTGCCCTGCATTTGGACTCATTAGCCCTGCCCTGTTTTCCCCACACCTGCCCTGTGTTAGCCTCATCAGCCCAGTTCTCCACCCATCTCCCCTCCTGCACTTCATCTCCTCGTTAGTTCAGTTACTTTTTAAGCCCCGGTTTTCTCTTCAGTCTTTGTTGGATCATTTTGTTTTGTTCTGCTTGTCTCGTTTGTTCTGTTCTTGTAATGTTCTGTCTTCATCCGTCGCCAGACTAAAGGTTTTCATCAACTCTGCAATCTCTGCATGCATGTCTCTGCATTTGGGTCCATTCCTGCTACTCCAACCTGGCACATTATTCTTAGACAGAAGGCCTAATTTTAAGTTTCCAAGTTGGCCAAGAAGTGAAACTGATATTTCTTTGAGAGGTTCCATCACTCTGGATCAGTGCTCAGTGGTCTGGTACAAGAACACGACATGTTAGGAGAACCAAATATTCACTTGCTACTGGCCACTTTAAAAGTGTGCCGGTTGGATTGTATAAAAAAACTCAAAGGTGCAATTTAACTTTCTACTTTTAGCAGGCACCAACTAGTTATCAACTTCTAGTCTTTTTCAAGAGTTGAATGTTGCAGTGAGTGATGTCACTTACTGACATGATCAGTAACTCGACTGGATGTTCATAAGGAGTGATATTTTTACTGATATCTCTTTTAAAGGAGCACTCCACCAATTTAAAACAGCCTGTGAAGACAGTTGTGTAATATCTTCTGTGTGTTCTGGTGGGAGCTGAAAATAATCCTAATGATGCCCTCAGGGTTATCTCAGTTTGAGACTTTTGGCTAAACTTTTAAAGTTTTAACTGCAAGCTGTGTGATACAAACTGTTGGGTCGGATTGAGCATTTAATGGGCCGGTATACTCTGTCAGACATGCTTTAACAGATAGTTGAGTACCTTGGGAAACCACCTCCCCTCACACCTTTCCGAGGTCGGATAAGGGGAGGGTGGGGGCTGTTTAGTGCCATTTCTGTAACTTTCCAAAACAGACAATCTGACATTCACACCCACTTAACACCACTACTGGCCAGCTGTGTGGAGGTGAGAAAGTGTTCAGAACTTTAACTTGTCTCTCTAGCTTTCTTTTTACATTCCTCTTTAAAGGAGCACTCCACCAATTTAACACATGAAGTCATAGTATGACTGTAATACACCCATAACAGACTGAATCTGGATCCAGTACAGACATTGTTACTGATACTGATAGCGATGTTGATACTGAGCCACCGTCATGGAAGTCCATAATAGAGGAAGAGTACATTAGAAAGCCCTCCTAAAAGCAGAAGAGCCTGGAGCATCAACGACATGCCATATTTTTTTTACATGTCAGTGCGTATGAATGACACAGAGTAAATAAATAGCACCATTACTCCTTTCTGCAGTGTTACTGTACATGTTGTCCTCACAACACATCAATGCTGCAGCGTCTGAAAACAAAAGGTCCATGTAATGTAAAAGCAGAAACATGTTTGCATGGGATGTACTCAGCGTACACGCCCGAAATAAAACTCACACATGCATACATTTGTTTGCATACATACAATACAAAGGGACATGAACCCTGGAACCCACTTTTGTTATTTGGTGTACAAACTACCACTTGTTGAACACTTAAGGGGAAATTTAGAGTAGTTTTAAGTAGCTTTTCTTAGACTCTAAGACATTTAAGTAAAAAAATTTTGTGTGTATATATGTGATTTTTTTTTCTGTATTTACTTGTTACAAAAAAATAACTCTATCACACTTTTTGTGCATTGAGTTAAATGGTGAAATTAGAATTTTTCTGGCCGTACCATTAATTTGAATTGAAAATTTTATATTAATTTCCCTGTAATTCAGCCTGATATATTTGCCATCTTTGGAAACTTGCACATGAACTTTTTTTATAAAAGGTTTGAACAGAGCTTTCTTGCACAGTCTTAGTTTGTAAAGATGAGTACGCCAAAAGATCATTGTGGTTTATAACAACATGGGTCTAATTTTTGTGTAGTTTTTCGTGAATGATTTGATATGTTTGTTTTCTCTTCCAAATAAGTTTGACTAACCTGGAAGTTCATTTATAACCTTTGTGTTTCTTGGACTTTTTTACCTGTGTTACCATGTTCCCAGATCTCATCTATTAACTTGGTGAGTACATGTTGTTGTTATTATTACTGCTAAGACTGATGGCAAAAGCTACAAAAGTAAGACCATGGCAGTAATAAACCAGAATTATCCTTTAATTCTTTCTTTAGCACAACTTTAAAAAACTTTAACAGGCTATTTAGATGAGGAAAACTGGCAAAGTTAAAAACTGAGATGTAGCAGATTTTAAAATAGAAAGAACTCAGATAAAGTTACTGAAAAACAACTTAGGACAGCAAATTCACTTTAACTACTTTCAACATCATACTGTACCAGTAAAATGTGAGCTGCAACACTCAGATACTCAAAGACATATACCTTTATATACTGATAAATAAAAATAGAAGTTTCCTGCAGCCGTGGACCCAGTACAGCACACACTGTACTACCTGACAGCTTTTCAACAACAGATACAGCTGACCTATGTCCTCCCAGAGCCCTGGGTCTTTATATTCTCTTCCACGAACTTCCCCAAAACACACACACAGCACACACAAACACAGTCAGTTAAAAAAGAGGCTTAAAAATAAACAAAAGTGAGTCTTTTCAACAACAGGAGCAGCAGCCAGAACCCTGAGGCGTCGACAGGCTCTGTACAATCTGTTTTAACACAATTAACAAAGCCAAGCGTTTGGAGCAGCAGGGGCCAACCCTGTACAACCTGAAGCTAAATATTTACCAACATTAAAAAATAATTCTCTCATTTTGACACACAGAGAGGAGAAAAAAAAGTAGATGGAAGCCAGCAGGGTTATCTAATGATGTAGGCTATGATGTTATGTAATAAAGAGGAAGACTGCTGAGTCTGAGACGAGCTGCTCTCTGCAGTTTCATCCGAGCTCTTCAACCTCAGCTCAGTCTTCACCTCCATCCTGAAATAAATTTTCAGACTCAGCTGCAAACTGTCCTCATGAAACCTTTCTTCCTCTTTTGACCTTAATTCCCTCTCCCCTCCCCCCCCATACTGGGCCTGAGGTTTCTTCTCATGCTCCCCATGGAGACATGAACTTACGCTGCACCGAAAAAAAAAAAAAAAAAGTCTGAATGAATTCAAGATCATGTTTTTATAATTATACTGTGATATAGACAAGAAGACTAATATTCATGTGCTTCTGTTCTGTGTTTATTTGGGACTATTTACTTATATCTAGCTGTGCTGTAATTAGTTTTATCAGTCTTAGGCTGTATTTAGACCAAATCAGGCGGTGCTGCCCATTGCCGCAGGGTTGAGCGGAGGTGTGCGGGGGGTGTGGGCGTGTTTATTTGTGCTCTAGAACGTGACTGCTGTGAAACAATCAGAAAATATCAATTTTATTGATCTGATTCACCGGCTTCCTTTTTTAAAATGAGTCGGGAAGCAGACAGCAAAGTTTAACTTTACTTTTAACATTATCAAACAAAGAGAAATATCCTCCCTTGCTCCTACTAACGTCTTTTTACTCCCTCACTGCGCCACAGCAGCCAAAACTGACTGATTTGGTCTGAATACAGCCTTATTCTATTTTAGCTTATTTTTATTTTCTATTTTGTTTAACTCTTTATTTAACTAAATTCTGTTTAAATGTGTATTTTCATAATGTCTTGTGTTCTTTACATATTGTCTGTATACCTCTTTATGTTTTATGTAAAGCACTTTGAATTCCTTCGTTGGTGAAAGGTGCGATACAAATAAACTTGCCTTGTGTTGCATCTGTCCAGCAAGTTTTCTGCTCTTTCACTCTAACTGCACACCTTAGCCATTAAAGCGCCACACAAAGTCCTGGAGTGTGAAAAAGTTATTCACCGTCATGCTGGATTTTTAAAGTAGAACACCTCCATTGAAGTCTATTTTCAATGTCTAGAAAAACTAAATCTGCACACTAACAGCTCTTAATGGAAAAGACTAATTTATTATTTGACTGATCGAGCATTTCAAGCACATTTTCTTCAGTAAAAAAAGTTTTTAAAAAGCAGTAAACCACTGCAAGACCACAGCTATAGATGAAACTAACTGTTGCAGCCATCTTTCAAACCTACAGGGATATTTTGGTACCTGAGATTTTTGGTGGAGATCACAGACCCATCCGAAATTATCTCGTCATCGTTTTAAATGTCAGTTTGAACAGAATTCTTAAAGAACTCTAACTGAGAATTAGATCCCCACAAATATACTAGTTGCAATTCTGGCTTTGCTGGTGGTCTGAAAAGTCCCCAAATCCTGTAATAAAGTCATCAAACTGACAGCAATGATCAATGCTTCTGGAATCCAAATGAGGTAAACCTGTTGACTGGAGGTTTTCTGGTGAGGTTATCGGGTCAAGTGCTGCAAATTGGCCTGATTGGAAGTAATTTAGCAGTTAATCACCGAGAGAAACCAATCAAGACCAAATCCAGTTGTTAAGAACTGCAATTGTGAAACTGCCCACACAAAATAATTATCAATGTCTACTTTAAACATCTCTTATCATGAGCAGGGAAATTGATTCTTGACCTTGGGACCTGGTTTTGTGACAAAATCTTCACTCACAGGTCCACTAACAGGCTTTTCTGAGATTTCAACCTAATAAGTCAACGTTTAATTTGAAATTATTAAATTCATCTTTTATCATATTTGTATTAGCACAACTACAGAAAGCTTTTTATTCCTGCATTGGGAGTGCTTCACAAGTTTTAGACCAAGTTTTTGTCACAACAGCAGCAACTTAATGTGTCAAACTATTCTATATTTTTCTTCTTGCCAACAGAAACCATGAATAGACCAAAACCAAAGATGTCTTAGTCCATCTCAGTACTTTATGACTTCCCTTCCCCGTCTATGGCTCTTAGCTTCCTACTGAAGACATAAATCTTTAAAAATGCCCCCCAAATATACAGTTTCATTTTTAAAAAGCTGTCCACTGTAGTTTTTAGCAAACAAACAGGAGGAAACAGTGCATTTGTTGAGACTATTTTCAGCAGCTGATGGATTCACATTTGCGGTGCTATAGCCTAATTACACTAAAAATCCCTCGGTTAAATTTTTACACAATTTGAGTCAATATACCAACAATACAACATTGAATCTACAGTAGCAATCTGTCATTTTGACCCAAAATGTATTACATACAACAAGATTTAGCTGAAAACTGTCACAAATGTATTGTTTCGTGTAAAAAATGATGTGCACAGGAGATTAAAAAGAAACACAAGTTATTAACAATCAATAAACAAACCGTGACATGTACTGTAAATTTAAAAAGAGTAGAGCAGATTATAACAAGCTGTATAGTAATTTTGGGTAAATAACCCAACAGTTATATTGAAAAAATTACACTAAAACTGGGTCAAAATAACCCCTTGTCTTGAGTAGCTTTCTGGGTAAAATTAATCCAGTATTGTGTTGGTGCTATATTGACTTAAACTGGGTAAAATTTTAACCCAGTGATTTCTACTGTGTGGGATTGAGTCCAAATAAACTACAGTGTGATTCATGGTAATGAAGGAATGTGGCTCACTGACATATTTTCAATAGTTTTTGGACAACAATGGAGCTTTATGGCACAGAGGAATAAGATATATTTGGGTTTGGACTTTTCATGGGATTTGTTAAATAAAATAAAAGTGTAAATATCGCCAGACTTATCTTTAAGTTTAAAGACTATAACACACATTTAATACACACATACAGAGATTCTACAGATGGATCTGCATCTGTGCTCATCCTAAACAACTTTAAATCATTAAAAAAATATTCTCTGTTACTAATTTGGTGATGAATAAGACTCTTTCTTTAATCTTGGTCTTGAGGCGCCTGAGTCAGACTCAACTGGACTAAGAAGGTCTTGACTGCACCTTTGCCTCAGCTCTGACTCCTGCTGCAGGTTTTCAGTTTCCCTTCTCTCTGATGCCACAAACCCAGGCAACCCTCCCCAACCCTGCCTGCGTCTCTCCAGCCGCAGCTTCAAAGGCTTCCCCGGGGACTCGGACTGTTCCTAGCTCATATGTAAATGCCTCTAAATTAAGTAGCCACAGGACAGAGCAACACAGATGAAAAGAGCATGAGTCAAGAGCGCGCAATGCATGTAAAATCATGGCTCATAAGCACCTGTTTATCAAAACAGAGCGTAGTAAAGTGAGACCGCGGATAGTCAGATATTACGTGTACATCAGGGAGCTCTGTTCACAGCACTAGCTCTTTCACTCATTATTTCCAAAGCAGAGGACGCACCGTTGCATGTTCCTGACAGCACTGGGAGCTCAGTGTGTTTTCAGCCCTCAATCCTGCGAGAATTAAAGTTTTAAAATATCTCAGTTTTTAGAAAAGAATGCCATGCTTCAATTGGGTTTTCAATGGTCACTTTGCACTGACAGAAGCCAAAAGCAGAACCTTCTCCAAGCAGCAAAAATGAAAGGATTGAATGAAGGGATGATTGAAGATGACTGCCGAGGGTATCTTATCTTTAACCTGCTTCTCCCTGCAACTACTCACTGCTTTAGCCATTGCTTTTAAACAAATACTCACCAGTACAAGGACAAACCTTGAACAAAGAGGTAATTTGGACAATAAGCAAAGAGATGATGGTGCAGTTGCACCCCTGACTGAAAGGCTGAGATTGAAATTCCTCTGACATGGATACCTTGTAATTTACTCGATCCTGGATCGATTGGACAGACAGTACCACTGTTGGGCCTGTCCAAACTGCTTGCGCCAGTCATGCTTCATATTGCGACTGACGACAAGACCTCAGTCCACCTATCAGCACAGTTTTCAACCCCGCGGGACGTGAACTATCTGGTGAGTCTGAACCACCATGATCTCACAGGCATCAAGAGCCCATTAGACAACAGTATTGTATTGGCAGCAGTATGTTTAGGCCTGGAAAAGGCTTTTGACATACTTCTGAACAAACTTAGCACCTTTTTAATTTTAATTTTCAGAGCAAACAACCAACTGGTTTGCATCATATCTTGAATGTAGAGAGCAACATGTTAAAATCAATGCAAAACATTCAATTCCCATACAATCCAGAATGGGTATTCCACAAGGCTCGATATTGGGGCCTCTGCTTTTCAGCTCATACATAAATGATTTACCAAAATGCTGCAAAAGAGCTAGTTGTCAAATGTACGCTGATGAGACAATCATTTATATATCAGCTAAAACCCCTTTTTGTTGAGACATTAACAAACAAAGGTTGTATCCCAATGGCTCAAAAACAATAATTTCACCCTGAGTCTTAAAAAGACTGTGTCAATGTGTTTTTCCATGAGAGGGAAAGCAAAAGATAAGCTTACAATTAAAATAGATCAAGAGGAAACAACTGAAGTCAGTGATTTTGAAATTCTTTGGTGTCATTTTAGACTCCCAACTCAAATTTGGTAAACACATTAAAAAGCTATGCAAGACAGTAAAGACAAATCTGAACTGTTTTAGGATGATAAGACATTACATACCCCTTAAGGCAGCTCAATTGTTCATGCATGCCATGATATTTTCACATGTATTCTATTGTGTTACTGTATGGAGCCAAGCTTCACAGACAACTGTCAAACCTGTTACATCAATATACAAACAAACACTGAAAACACTGGATTAAAAACAAATGAAATGGCATCACTGGACAATTCAGAAAAAGTACAAGTTGCTCAGTTATGACAGCTTTATCAACTTTTCTTTTATCAAACTGATTTTTAAATGTGTGAACAATCACATCCCAGCTGTACTTTGTCCATATGTCACAAAAACAAACACCAATACCAAACGGTAATGAAAAACTTGACTTTAACTAATGTACTTTGAGTAATAATGAAATGTTATGGCGATTTTTAAGTAGAAAAGCCTAACCAGGGGCAGGGGTCACAAATTAGCCTTGTCTAGAAATCCTATATGCAACACATCTGTATCATGTTATTGTAACCTGTTACTTTGGTTTTTGCAACGTCCCTGACATTTTTTTTTTAAACTAAGCTAAAACAGTTTTAATTCCTTCAGAAACAGGAGGATGAAATTTAATCCGAGTGTTTAGATATTTTGGTACAGTTTTATCATTCAGTTCAAAAGCTTTCCAGAATGTTTTTTTTTTTTTCTTGGACACATGCAAGACAAAAAAATACAGATTATGTGTGGGGATTAGTGGAATCTTACAATAGAACCACAACCAATTAGCAACAGATGGAAATATGTTGCATCACATAAGCAACAGAGAAAGAAAACTGCTTACAAGGTAACTTACATATTCACCAGGGGCATACAATTTGTTTTTCTCATCTTGTCATCTACCTTTCCCTTCTATTCCATCACTCCATATTTTCATCCACAACGTTTCTACTGTTCTTTACTGCATGCAGCCCATGTCGGCAAAACAGAAAGAATAGCAAAACTCCCTTTTATGACTTGGCAGCATGCAGCCATTTGTCCAAGATGGTTATCCACACTGCTAGCACTGATGAATGGAAATGTAACTTATAATAGCTACTTTTATCACTTTTGAATGATATGTGTGTTAAAAGAGATATATCATGCACATTTCTAGGTCTAATTTTATATTCTGGGGCTTTACTGGAATATCTTTGCATGATTTACAGTAAAAAACAAAAAAAACAAGCAGCTCCTGTTACCTAACAAAAGTAGTAAGATTTTACTTCTTTTTCTTGTTTTTTACTCAAAATGTCAATTTCTAAAATACATCCGTACACATTGTGGCACGAATCCGATCTAAAACATATAAATGGTCAACGTGAACAACCTCAGCAACAAAGATTACAGAATGGACATCTGTTTATGGATATGTGCATCAAGCTGATGTCATCTTGTTTAAAAAAAAAAAAACATTGGAAACATTGTCTTACAACTGTTGGAACTTTGATTACGTTTAACATCCGACATCATAATATAGATAACAGAAAACCCCCCCAAAAGCTTAACACGTCCCCTTTTAATACCAGATTTTTATGATGATTAACCAGCAATTTTCACACCTTTTACGCCTGACATTAACATGCAATCTTGATATCCTACCTGGATTAAGAAAAACATTTGTTGGTGTAAATGAAGGTAAAACACATTGTGATTGGAAGACAATCGGAACAGATCTGGATGATGCCTCGCATTATGATCAGATCTCAACCAGGTGGAAATACAAGTACAATGTGGACACATTCTTCAGAAAGGTCAGTTGAAAGGTCACCTAACTCTACCTCTTCCTGCTAGCATAAGCAAGTGCTTCCTTGCAAAAAAAATGATATAAAGATGAAAATTTCATGGTACTGCTTCCCTTAACCTGGGACGCACAATGTTTCTCTCCAAATCCACCAATCCTGCCTAACTAATTTGCATTTTGAGATGATTTTTAATCCCAGGTGGGAATGCAAAGACCTGGAGATCGGATGCGATTATCCAGATCTAGAAACAGAACATATGAGAGACATTTCTTTACCTGGAGACAGGCAACTCTGGCATCAAAATCCCCATATCTCGTCTTTGTTATTACAACTAGAGGGATAAATGAATGTACAATATGATCTCAGCATTATTGTTTCACCTCTGCATCCAGTATACAGTATATCCTCATCAAAATGGAAAAAAAAGTCCAGGATATGAAAACTAGAAAAGTACATTTCAAGCGATGTACCTTTTACACAAACTACATGCTACTGTACATTCTACTACATAACATGTAGTAGACTAATTACACTGCAGGGTTGGTTGACTTAACAACACACCACACCATTGCTTTGGTATGAAAGGTCAGAAGTAGATGGGAGAGAGATGAGTGCTTCTTCAGAAGCGACAGCTCCAACAATCGTAAACGTAAAGAGCTGTTACGGATAGACAAGAGAGAACAAGATATTGGAGGTGTGGCAATATTTTTGCTACTTAAAGTTCAACATATCGGTGATGTATGTTGTAAATCTCGCTGAAGGTCTGTGCCAACAAAGGCATGAAATACGACAAACTTAGTTTATCACCTGAAGAATTATCCAGTAACACATGCAGGGTGCAAGCACCAAAAAACACCAGCAATTACACCGACCCGCAACGCCAAGCAACAAAACACATCATCTGCTTCTTCCAGAGTTGTTCCTTACCAAAAGATAAATAATTAAGACATCACGTTGCTTTATTTATGGCAAGACACATGAATATACTGTGCATGGATTGATTCTGATATTTCCATTTTGCCAAGCTCCTTCTTCCACATATTCCTTCAAACACGTCATGTTTCTATCCATTCTTCCCGTCTCCTCTTTTCTATTCTACTTTTTATCTCTTTATCATTCATCCCTTCACTCACCAATTCTTCCCTTAGATTTTAAAAAGCTAGCACTCTCACCCATATCAACGCTATCCTTCTTTTTGCATCCCTCTATCTGTCATTCTTCTATCACTTCATCCTCTTGTCTTTTCATCCTCCCATCCTACCAGCGTCCAATTCGTTATTTGATATTTAAGTCATTCAGCGCACACATTCAACTCCACCTCTCCAGTTTTTCTCCTTCCCTCCATCTCTCCATGTTAACAAGCAGAGTGTTAATATCCCACCCCCGACTGTATGACTGCAGCTTCCTCCCGGCTCTGTCAGCTCAGCCGGCTGTGGCGGTGGCAACATGCACGCCACGCAGAAAGGTCAGCCTGGATTAGATCTTTCTGAGCCATCGCGGCGCCTGCAAACGCACACTGTGAGCTCCCCGGGCTCCTCCGTGACAGCAGGTGGCTTCAGGACCCGCGGGGGGTTCCTCCCTGCCTGACTCCAACACCTATCCCCCCGTCAACACACACACATACACACCACCACCACCTCTGCTGACACTTCAGGGAGCATCAGCACAACTCGTCATGAGAATGTTATATCATTTTTTTTTTTTTTGCTGCTGTTGTTTTACAGCTGTAGCCCGACTACTTCTGTTTGTTGATGTTACTTCTGACCTGTATGTGTCTCTATGTAGGTGTTGCTGTTCTTATGATGTAAGAAACCCTTGTATCTCCAAAATGTCAACAGGAACAAAGAGAAAAGTTCTTAAACCTTGAAGGAAAATTCTGTTTTTGTACAACTTGTAGGTCTTGTAGGCGACATTTTGCTACCTACTCAGTTGCTGAGATCTGTAGATGAGTGTTTATATGCAATTGTACCACCTCTAAAATTCACCTTGTGTTCTGTTTAAAGTCAGTGGAAAGACAAAATTAAAAGCAAACTGTGCGACCTGACGCAAAGACACATCTGCACAAGTTCAAAATGTTTCAACTGGAGTGAAAAACCTGCGCTTACGAAGAGGAGAGGTAGAAGCAGAGAGAACTGGAGTTTCTGGTGAAGACACAGACACACTCTCACAAACGGTCGGTGCGTCTGTTGCTAGCTAGCTTACGGCTAACGTATGTACAGTCAATATATCAGGCTGTTTGGGGTACAAACTGTACAAATGGCCAAACAGTCAAATTCACCACTTTCTGTCTGAACAGACCTTCAGAATAACACAAGCAGTCAGCTCAACGGCCAAGAGACGCACTGTAAAAAAATGCCACGGACAAATGTTGGATTCTTTACTGAGCTGGAACAGAAACTGGTCAATCTTGAAATTAATAAAACAGTTGACTAATTGTTTAAACCAGCAATAAGTGATGTTTTGTTCGCTTGTTTTCAGCAGAAATAAGTTAATAGATTAACTTTTTAGCAAACAGTTGCTTATTTCCACATCCAGCAGTTACGGAGCAACATGATCATTCATTGGGAGTCATGTTTCTGTCCACCTGGTGAATGTAAATCCAATATTCACTCTCTTTTAGCTCTGTTTCTGCTCTCTACCAACTCCTGAGGGAAATATCTGGCTCTTTAGCTGCTAAATGCTCCACTATGTTCACCAGCTAGTCTACAGCTAACTGTGTCTGTTTGCGGTTTGGTACTGAGCAGGTAGTGGCTTTTTAGAGCTTTTTCTCACTGAAAATGACGCTATGAGAGTGCTGAGAGTGAACCAAAACAGTAAAGTTGCAGCCGGACAGATAAACAATGAGCTGAAAGTCGCTATAAAGCTCCGTAAAGCCAAGGGGAGCTGCACAGTTGCTGATAATTTTCTGTAGGTTCACTACGAGCCATGACTGAGAGTCAGCTCATGTGTTATTATTATGGGAAATACAGATTATAGCTATTATTTACGAAATAATCAACAGAAAAATGGAAGTGAAATGAATAAATAATAGAAACCAAAATAATATAATTTTTAAAGTAATTATATGGCCCCAGCTGTGACTACCAAAATCACAATCTAAGCAATGAAGATGTTGAATAAAATATTACCATACCAAAGTAACGATTTCCAAAAATAAGGCAAGTTTTGTATTTAAAGTAAAGTAAAAAAAATCTTCACACTGTCAGAAAGATGAGGAAACTTCTCCAAAATGAGGTGATTTCACAATTGGAGAGTTGACACTTAGGACTTAGAAATGACTTGTATGGTCCTCACAAGTCATGAATATGTATGTGTTTGTGTTTCTGTGCTTGTTTGTACGTGAGTTGGCAGCACCTGCGTGTCACCAGCTTGGCACGGCTCGGCAGTGTCTTCAAACCGGCATTAAAATACAACTAAAAATACTTCCCGCCTGCTTCAGCCATCAGAGACAGCAACGGGGGGAATTCAGTCTGCAATGAGCCTATAATAATCTCTGCTATTTTCTTTCACACTGCACCTTAAGCCGCCCACACACTGTCCTCAGTCAGCATCCATCCATTCTTCCAGCCTGCTAATACGGGAAAGCAGCAACAAAAACGTCAATTTAGTAAAGAGGGGAAGAGAGACTCGGGCTGTATCCTCTTTAGTGGCTGGAAATTTACGTGCCATTGATTTCCTCTCAGCCTGTCTCCCCCCTGCTCTCTGCTGTCTGCCGTTTTAAAGGACAGAAACAGAAAACTCCACCCAGCAGGATCTCATTGAATCCATCAGCGACAGGCAGTGAGAGGCCAAAGGAGGGAAGACACCTGAGACAATACACAGCGCCACTCCAGAAACCTACTGGAGGATCCACAATACCGTACACCATTCGATCTGAAGGAGGGAAGAGAGTCAGCAGGAGAGCAGACACAAACACACACACACAACAACACGCTGGGAAAGAGGTTTCAAACTGAATGTTAAGCTGAGACTTATGGGCTCGATATTGGCCTTGAATAAATTTAAATATTTCAGCCGGTGATGTCAAGTTTCAGCCTGACCACAGCTACATAAAAACAACCCTGCTATGAAATGTTACTTTCTTGGCAGACTTTATATATTCATTCAATATTGTTTTCTGTTTTTTTTTCTCAAAGGATGTAATCTATCCCAAGAGGGCCATTATGCCTTTAAATCCTTCACAGCCTGTTAAATAATGTTCCACATTATAATTTACCCATATATATTTACTATTATTACATCAGAGCCATGAGAATTACTGATTTCAGGCTGGCTGGAAGTTGCTCATTAAAAAAATATATCAGGACTTGACAAACATTTTTCAGGGCAACTAGTGTTCTCAATGTGAGCTCAAATCATATTAAACTGCAGGTAACCATAGCAACAATACTCCTATATTTTCACAACCCTACCAGTTAACTCTCACCCGCGAAACTAATTAAACCGGGGATTAAACTGACTCTAAACGAAACGGATGAAATTCAAACACAACTAACCTTTTCTCTCTGGTAAGTGGACTAGATATCCCAGTGTAGAAAGTAAAGAAGTGCTGGAAACAGCGTTCTTTGCCTCCATCTCTTGTATTACATGAAGAAAAACAACTAGGCCTGCAGCTAACAGTTATTAATAGCCACGCTAGCGGCATCAGGATGTTGATGTCTATCAGCCCACCACTTCTGCGTTCATGTACCCCTCAGGGTGAAGTGTAATAATCATAGACTGTATATAAAGATGGACATAGTGAGGTGTTACGTCAATCATTGTGCTGTGTCCCAAATCACATACTTCTGTACTTACACTTAACATTTTGAGTGCATAAGTGCGTTCACACTGAGGGGTATGGAAAAATGCAGTGCACTGTGAGCACCCGGATGGTGCACCCAAACGGTCAAAAAGTTGAGTGTGGAACTATGGACACTTCTCGCCCTCAATGGTCGCCACCTTGGCTACGTAGCGGAAGGGGAGGGACCACTTTTCAAACTAGAAATGGCGGCCGGGTATGTTGTAATTACGGTGAACATCGCCACATTATACAAATGTAAGTTATGCATGTGTTTTTAGCACTAAGTACCACTATACTGTTGTCGGATATAAGCCATCAGTATGTTTTCTGGGTTAATTTAGCAGTCTGTAATGATTTGTTAGCGCGAATGCTAATGCTAGCTAATGCTAATTTGTGATCGTCATTTCCGGTAAGTGCACAACGGCTGTGTTTGATTTGAGACAACACTACCCTGTCAAAATTTGCGCACTAGGCCAGTAAGTACATAGTGTACACAGTGTACTACATGAAAGTGTACTAACAGAAGTATGTGATTTGAGACACAGCTGTGGTTTGCATTGGAGCTGTTTTGAAGCCCAGAGTTGTGGCTTGATGGTTGACACCATCTTTTCAGTTTGTAGCCAGGACCTTCCAAATAAGAAGTGTAGGGTGTTGCTTTCACGCTCTGGAAACACGCCCCGCTACCTCAGACCAAAGCTAACAGTAGCTTACTGGAAACATTGAGCTAAATTATGCTAAATTATGCTTTTTGTTGAAAAAAAGTATTTCTAGAGAGAAGTTGAGGTTTGTTTTTTGGGGAGTTTTTTTTTGGTTTTTTTTTAATGGGAGTCAGTTGGAGCATCTAGCAGCCATCTGTGGCATTTTAAGGGACTTCCACAGTGGCTTCAGCCTCAAGCTGTGGTAGTTGCCTCTTAGTAATAACATAAGGGATCCTGACGTTTCATCGACTACCAGAGTTAGAGTGAAATGCGTCCAATACTTTGGTTTATAGCAAATACCTGTAAATCTAATGACAGTCCCATCATTCTCAGCTGTACTTTGTTAATGTTAATGCTAATGCTAGATGCACTGTATGATATTGTTGAGACTTTTGGATCTGTACCATTAAAAAACATTGGAGTTTTAGTGCACCATGTTGATCTAAATGGTCTTTCAGACAAGAATAAACTGCTGAAGGAGGTGTGGAATATTTATTGGCATGAAAAAGCAATAGATGTTGAAAAATGTGCGGCAGGCAGCTTAAATAGGCTACTGCTTTTATTATTATTACTGGCCTTCAAAAACTCATGTGATTAATACCCCGCTTGGCAGACACACATGTACACACAAAAACAACAAAGCATCCACAAACACATGCCCACAATGTGTTTTTCACAAATGTTGTCTGATATAAATACACACCCACACAAAAAGCACAGGACTACATGAATACAACATTAGTGGATATCATCTGTTCATTTTTCATTTTACATCCAATAGATTGGCCCATCCACTCAGGCTGAGCTCTAATAAATTCAGTGGGAAATCAAGCGGAAAATCACCTTTAATGGATTTCAGGCCTTATTGATATAAATCCTTGATATTTGACGGGTGTAAATGGCCGTGAAAAGTACTCTACAGAGGCCTGATCCCACATGGAACATCAGCCAGAAATCAAACAACAGATTCACAATCTAAAAACTCTCATTCCCTCAGGCAGATTCATTTAATTGTTTTTTTCCTCCAGAATAATTAGACACCAACATTGCTGTTGAAGTGAAAGCTTCTGCAAAAACGTAGATTTCTCTACAACGCTTGAAGTCTCCTCCCAATATTTCTAAAGTCAAACAGCTGATGAACCATTATTTCATCTCACAGGTAAGGAAACCATCCTAAATATCAGCTCTTGTTCTTGTGCCTGTTGAGACCCACTTTAGAAAATCATAACCGCAATCCCAACATCATTATACTTAGTCAGTTCTACATGCTGGCAGATTTAACCTGTTAAGTGACACTGTCCCACCTGTGGGACACTTCAGCCTTGGTGGCATTATTTTTAAGATCACTTACCCTCATTCTGACATTTTGGTTGTAAAATATAAAGATTTACCTTTTGAGACCAAGACCAAGGTTGTGACTGTAATCAAAAAAGTTGAAGTTGAAGAACAGTTACCTTCTTATCTTGGGTTCATTATTTTCAGGCTTGTGCATGAAAATGGGGTGAAGTACATCGTAAGAGGTTAAGTACATCGTAATGACCTTAGAGCAATCAGGGTATTGACTTTTAAAGAATTTCAATAATTAATTCTAAACAATTACAGCCAGGCCTGTTGACCAGTGAACAGTTTTTTTTTAGACACAATTACTGTCTTTGTCAGGCCAAATGCCATTCAACTGCACATATCTTAGCCAAAATAACAAAAAAAAACAAGTTCAATTACCTTGTTAAAAATCCTTGAAACAACATCTTCTCCTTCTCCCTCAGTGGAAAATCTATGAATATGTAAATATTGTTTCATTTCAAAAGTTTAACTGCTGGACACAAGATGTCTCCTACTTCACTGAAGTCCATTCTTCTATATAACAAGTTTATAAGATGCATACCGGAACACACTTGGCTCCAAAAAGGTTATGATGTCACAAACTGGCATCAGAATTAGAATTATGTCCGAGTGGTTATATGGGAGTGTATGACAGTTACTGCATGTAGGGAAGTGAAGTCAGTTCCATGCAGCTATTTCAGCATTGTGTCAGTGGTTTGAGGAACGGGAGTGTTGTCCTTGTGTTGTAATGTAAAGGTGATACTCTCCATGCCTGAAAAGTGGATCCACTTCACAGTAATTTAAAGTCTAGCAAGTTGCATGTATGCATGAATGAGATGTGAAGAAAGCGCCTTTCTTTCAGCACATACAATAGTCTTCAGTATATGAACACACAAGCTAAGAATCTCACAATCCAGCTAGTAATTTTCCTGGAAACAGGATATCAATCCTCACTATTCAACCCTGCTCATTGCCCATTGAACATTTTCACCTCTAAACTCTTGCTGTGTCTCAAATCGCATACTTCTGTACTTACACTTCACATTTTGAGTGCATAAGTGCGTTCACACTGAGAAGTATGGGAAAATGCAGTGCACTGTGAGTACCTGGATGGTGCACTCAAAACGGTCAAAAAGTTGAGTGTGGAACTAGGGGCACTTTGGCTACATAGTGGAAGGGGAGGGACCACTTTTCAAACAGGAAATGGCGGCAAGGTACGTTGTAACTACGGTGAACATCGCCACATTATACAAATGTAAGTTATACATGTGGTTTTTCAGCACTTAGCACCACTATACTGTTGTCAGATATAAGCCATCAGTATGTTTTTTGGGTTAATTTAGCAGTCTGTAATGATTTGGTAGCGCGAACGATAACACGAATGCTAACGCTAGCTAATGCTAATTTGTGATCATCATTTCCGGTAAGTGCACAACGGCTGTGTTTGATTTGAGACAACACTACCCTGTAAAAATTTGCGCACCACGCTAGTAAGTACATAATGTACACAGTGTACTACATGAAAGTGTACTAACAGAAGTATGTGATTTAAGACAGAGCTTCTTTCTCCCAGAAATTATGTTTTTATACAGCTAAATTACAACAACAAGCCAAGTAAACACAATACTGCCCGAGTTACACTTTCTGCCAACATGGGAAATTGGTCAGTGACAGTGTATTTTTTCTGCAGTTACTTGAATCACAACATCTGTATTAACACTGAATATAAAACCAAGATCTTTTACTAACCTTAAACCAAAGTGCTTTCATTGCTTAAACCTAAACACACATGAGACTCAGGACAAAAACCTCAGTTTCTGGTTTCAACTTCCTGTATTTTGCAAACCATCCCGACCATCCAACCACTCACACCTGGAAAAGATATCCAAAATCTACAACCATACCTCATCCACATTCTCAAAGGCGTTGATGATGTCGTAGGGCAGGCAGGACAGCAGGTCGATGACGAACCAGGTCTTCAGGTAGTTCATGCGGATGAGCTTGGGGTCAGAGATCACCTCGCCGCCGGGCCCCACGAAGGTGGTGTGGAAGTTGAGGACGATGTCCACCAGGAAGATGACATCCACCACGCTGTCCAGCACCAGCCACACGATGTTGTTCTGCTTGGTCTTGAAGGAGACGTTGTAGGGCACCATGATGGCCGTGTAGAAGGTGAGGATGAGGATGACCCAGTCCCAGGTTGTCTTGAAGGTGCAGTAGTGAAGGATTATATGGGGGGGCGTCTTAGGGGCCTCCTGCTTGTACTGCGGGAGAATGTCGGAGTTGAGCTGCAAAACCTGGAGATCAGACGGAGCAAGAAAACCTTTACTAAATGAAACTCTTTATTTTAGCCTGAGTGCACTTATCTTCCAAGAGTTAATTAATCAATACCCAATAAAACACACAAACACACTATAAATGTACAATATACACATTAAGAAACCATTCATTGGCAAATTTATTGTACAAATCAGTGTCATGTGGGCTCTTAAAATGTCCACCAACCTGCTTGACACCAGCTGTCAAGTCAGTATCGTCATTTAAATGTTTACTTAAAATGTCGACTGTAATAGTTTCACCTCTGTGTAACTCTGTGTTTGATCCTGACAACGTTTGAATCTCACTTACTCTCTCATGTTTACCTTCATCTGATCTTATTTCAAGTATTTTAGTCTTCTCTTAATGTGTCATCTCTCACTTGTGCTTATTATTTCTCTATTAAGTTTTTTTCTGTATAGAATTTAGCAAACTCTGCACACTCCCATCTGAGCGCTGACTCCAGTTTGACCCTGATTTACTCATTAATCTACAAGAGAAGTTTGAGCACTCGTGTCAGTGATATGTTGAACTCTCAATTACATTTGTAACAGACACCTGAGGAAGAGAATTACGCATTTCTACAGTTCTGTTTCTCCATCTAATTGTAATCTAACTGTGAACAGGCAGGAGAGCAAAGATTGAATTACTGAAATAGATGAAAGAGATCAATAATTACCCTCATTGTATGCTGTATGTGTGTGTGTCGGGGGGGCGAAAAGGGGTGAAATAGTGCAAGACAAGTATATTAAAATTTGTGATGTTTCCTCTCCAGTTTTCATCTGTATTCATCTCTTCTGTTGCTCCGTAAAGCCTCTCAGTGACAAAACTGCATTTGGCTTGAAATGAGACACAGACAGAAGAGGGTTGAAATGAGAAAAAGAAAATCAGATGCGAAGGAGGGAAGTTGACCAAGAGGAGAAAGAAAAAAAAAAAAAAAACAGTCATTATATTTTGCAGTCTGGTGATAATCACCCCGCTGAGCTCGGCCTCCTCTGCAGATCACAGACTACATTAAACAGCAGTTTGATTTCCTCTACGGGCCACACAAGGATCACACATCACATATTCAGCTCATTTTACACTAAACTGCTTATTATTCTGTTTGTATCCGGCTCTAACAGAGATTAACCGTGATATAGTCTACAGCCTCAGATATATAATACATGATTATACTTCCAAATATAACGTGCTGATTTCAACACTTCCTACAATTCAACATATCCAAATATATTTAATATTAACAGCTGTAGTAACAATATTGATATCAATATGGCTGATACTGCTATCACAAAAACAATAAAAAACTATTCATCATTTGCCAGTTTTTAGCTGTGTCTGGAGCAAATTAGCTGTTGGGGTAACTCCGGTACACTAATATCGATGTTGTTAAATGTTAGTGTTGATTAATGTGCACTGTTCCCTATAAAGTAATGAAATCACTTATTACTGATATTGCTGTTATGACAGCTACTGCTGATACAAATAAGTTTGTACTGATGGTGATGATATTAAAATGTTGATAAACGCTGTGTCAATTATTTCTGCTACTGCAGTTATTACTGCTGCTGTACCACTCCTACAGCTAACGCTAGTAAACAATATTAAAGCTAATAAAACTGCAAATACAGCTACATATTAATTTACAACTGCCAGTATTTCAAATACTGTGACTGCTCCAAGGGCACCACTACTACTAGCCTACTACTATGTCTACAACTATTCTTCTTCTACTATTACTACTACCCCGTCTACTACTGCTACAGCTTCTACTAGTTTGCTAATGTTACTACTATTACTTAAACTACAGCATCTTTTACTATTAATACTATTACTACTACTGTGCTACTACTGCTACCTCTTCTTCTGTTTTGGCTACCACTGTTAATGCTACTACTACTAGTACTACTGCATGTATTACAACACTACTTGTACAACTACAGCTTCTACCTGCTCCTGCCACCACAGCATATTAGCAGCATTAGCCTATTACAGCATACTGCTTCTGCTTACTTCTTAGCCTATATTTTACTTACATTTTACAAGTGACAATGCTAATACCACTGCGGATAATGCTACTGCCTCTACTGCTACTATTGTTTATGGTACAACTACTACAGTAGCCTACTGCTGATACTACATTACTGTTTCTACAGCTGTTACTACTCAAAGTGATACTATATTGCAATGGTAGCCTACTTGTACTACGTAGCCTCTACTTTTATAACTCCTGCTACTTCCATTATTGTATAATTGCTAGCTTGTGCTTCTATTTCTGCTGCTACTGCTGCTATTATTGCTACTACTCAAACTACTCCTTGTACTTTTACTACAACTGCTACTACGCTAGCCTATTTTACTACTACTACATCTGCTCCTGCTTCTACTACCACAGCTGTATTACTACAGAACTTTTACCACTACTTATGCTATAATACAACTAGCATCATTACTACTACTACAACAATTATAATATGTCAGCAATACT
This sequence comes from Thunnus thynnus, assembly GCF_963924715.1. Classification (NCBI taxonomy): domain Eukaryota; kingdom Metazoa; phylum Chordata; class Actinopteri; order Scombriformes; family Scombridae; genus Thunnus; species Thunnus thynnus. The sequence goes on along the minus strand of NC_089532.1, from coordinate 3,205,055 downwards.
ACTTCTGTTATCAGTACTACTGCTACTGGGACTAAATGATGTAACTACAGAAACATCACTTTGATAAAGACGTCCTGCTCTCCTGATGTTAGAAACATTCACAGTTAGCCTTGGTTAGCCTCATTCGTCCTCACAGTGGGACTCAGTCTGATGTTAAGTAACAAGGCGGGTCGGCAGAGCGGAGGATCAACAGCGAGCTTCATAATGTCAGAGCTCCATCTCATCTAATCCTAATCATCAGAGCTGCCAATCAAACAGCCTCTGGTCAGGAGCAGCACTGAGCTCAAAAGCGAGACTGCCAATTAGGAGCCCAGCGTCATTGTAGGAAGAAAAAAAAAAAAGAACAACTCTACTTATGTGACACTCAACAGCGTCCTTGACAGAAGATGCCAGCTGTGCCTTTCAAGCTGCAGAGCAGATGGATCACCTGCGATATCTATTGAGTTTGCTCAGGACATTATGTAACCCTCTGCTATCCAACGCCAGGCGGTTAAACTGATCCTGCCTTATTTCCATCGCTGCTTCTTCCTTCCTACCTCCCTCTCAACATTACTTCTTTCCTGCCTTTACATCCCTCTCTTCCTTCCGTCCGCATCTCTCTCTGGGTGCTTTTCATTTGGCTAAGTTATGCTTCCTCGCCTCTTCTCTTCTCCGTCCTCCGGCCGTGACCCGGAAACCAATCTCCCTCCGCCATCATCAAGGATCTTCCAATCCCTTAAGTGCATCTTAGATGAGGAAAGGGGAGGCTCCTGGAGGAGCTTAGAGCGAGGAACCACAGAAGTTTTTTACTGGACAGCAACACCCTTTTCATCAAAATGTGTTTATTGATTGGTCAGCTGATCAGACGGGACAGTAAACAGTCAAGCTTTAATGTAATATTGATATACGTGATTGTAATACAACAGAACAGGAAAGCTACCAACCAAACCGTAGATACTCTTCCACAGAAGCAAGGCTATTTGTCAACCCCAAAAGGGACACTATGCAGAGTAAACAAGGCCAAAATCTCACTCAAGGGTCAGAGTTCAGTTAGGCACAGGGGTAGAGGCCCTATTCAAGAATGCTCGCCTACATGTGTCCAAACAATTTCTGATATGTCATATTAACACAGTAAGAAATATCTTCCAGTTTCAGTCCGGGGGGCAGACACCCTCTCTACGTTTAAGAGTAGGCTTAAAACTTTCCTTTTTGATAAAGCTTATAGTTAGGGCCGACCAAGCTCGCTTTGGATCAGCCCCTAGTTATGCTGCTATACGCCTAGACTGCTGAGAGACTTCCCATGATGCACTGAGCTCCTCTCTCCTCCTCTTCCTCTCCATCCATTCATGTACCATTAATGCATGTTGGCTTCTTCCCCGGAGTTTTTGTGTTTTCTCATCTCGCATGTTTTTATGGATCATGGTCGTGGACCACCTGCTGCCATGGTCCTGCTTGACGCCAAAGCCTGCTATTATTATTATTATTATTGTTATTCATATTTCTATTATTGTTATTGTTGTTATTGTTATTATTGTTGTTGTTGTGTGTGTCTCTCTCTCCCCTCTCCCCCTCCCTCACCTAGAGCCCGATCTGCTTGAGGTTTCTTCCCATTAAAGGGGATTTTTTTTCCACGCCGCTGTCGCCAAGTGCTGCTCATGAGGGAATGTTGGGTCTCTGTGAATTAAAGAGTACAGTCTAGACCTGCTCTGTGTGAAAAGTGCCCTGAGATGACTTCTGTTGTGATTTGACACTATATAAATAAAATCGACTCGACTTGACTTGAAATACAAAGTGAATAAATGATAAATCTTAATGTTTCATGTTGGTTTATTTTCACATCAACAGCAGCTTTTCATATTTATTCATAAAATAAAAATGACTGAATCATGAATCAATCATAAAAAAACGCTCTTTTTTCACTTTTTTTTTTCTTCATAAGCCTTCTCTTTTCTTTCTTTTCCGTTTCAAGTACGTCTGCAGCTCCTTCAGGAAAATATGAGGCCCCACAGCTGCGTGTCTCCTATCGTATCATCCTGTCTGTCCGTCTGTCAGACTGTCACAAACTAAACGAGCAACACTTTATATTCTGCAGGCTACAGTTGTTTTTATGGCTCCTTTTACTTCAGTTCTGTTCTTTCAGTAATCAACGGATTTAAATCATCTATTTGTGTCTTATTGTGTGACAGCCAGACGCTGCTATAGATCTATAATCAAATGATAAAACACTGGAGCAGCTTTCAGGTGTTTTTTCTTCCAGCTATCAATATGTCCCTTCAAGAAATGTTTTTTAACACACTATAATGTAGTTTTAAGCTGATATAAGTTATATTTACGTCTTCATCGAGAAATTATAATTGTTGAAAACACCGTACTTTAATGAACATGTAAAAATGTCTTTAAATCTGCTTATAAATACAATAACAGCAGGATAAAAAGGACCAATTGTGGATATTTTAAGACATCATAGATTAAAGCTAAAAAGTTTGAAAAATTACAGATTATATATGAGAGTGTTGTTGTAAATGATGAATAAGGAAGAAGCTATGATGACGTTGGCACCTGCGCTACCATGCTGGTTCATTTTTATGGGAGCAGTCATTTTTGTATGCTGTCAAATTAATCGTTGTTTGTTAAAATCATAGTTTCAGCTTCTAATAGAAAGTGTAATAGTGGAAGCTCATTTGTCTTCAAATTAAGATAGTAAACCCCAGGAACACCTTTCATTTTTTCCAGAAAGGCCAATTAAAGAAATGCTGAATGAGAGATTCTACTGAATTACAGAAGCTACCTCCTTAATGCATCAATTTCCTTTTATCGTCTTTTTCCTCCTTTCTCATTCCTTCCTCACTTTCTCTCCTCTCAGTCTTCGCCCTGTCCTCATCACCTTTACACCATCCTGGAAGTAACACTTTGCTAAAATCCCACCCAGCTCACCGCCTCGTGCGCTCAGCAGGGATGAAACTCCGGCTAATTTTGATTAAAGGTGACACACCTCACTCAAACATTCATGAATAAAACTCTGGCAAAAGAAGACAAGTCCCCCATCCTTCCTGAAATCCATTTTCTAAATTTCTACCAGTCACAATCATTCAGAGTGCCCACAGCACCCTGCCTTTGTCTCTCCACCCAACATGAAATATTAATGACACCCGCAGTCCACCAGAGCACAGCAGCGTTCCCGGGAAAAGAGAGAGAGCACCGCTCGCTGTGTCAAACAACTGCAGTTCCAGAGAAGTTGGCGTGTGAATGTGGGTGCAGGGAGGGCAGCGTAGATAGATTTGTCGAGGGTGTGGTTGTGTGTGACAAAGTATGTCTGCATGTCTGAGAGTTGTCCAAATGGAGACAAAAGCCATGTCCGGAATATTAGGAAGAAGCTGATTTTTGGCTTAGTGGTTAAGGTTAGGGTTAGGGTTAGGCAAGCAGTGGTTATGGTTAAGAATAGGGTAAGTCTCCAGGAAATGAATGTAATGTCCCTAGAAGTGACCTACAACAATGTGTGTCTGTGTGTGTGTGTGTGTGTGTGTATGTTGGGGAAGGGGGATTGCTTTAATGGTTTTAATGTAGTAGTAAATGTTTTATATAAAGGTTTATTTGCGCAGAAATAATGTAAAGAGCAGAGAGTTGCTACTATAGCACATTTGCAGTGCGTGTGTCTATAGAGGTTAGGTCCGTGTTGAGCTGTTAAAGGGGACATATCATGCTTTTCGTGATTTTCGGTTATTTTAATACTGTTATGATGTCAAATGTCTATGTTAAACATGGTCAAAAGTCCAAAATTTGAGGTGAACATATGTAAAATGCTCCCTGTAAGTCAAAAGTCAGGGCTTCAGCCTTCCCTGAATGTGACTACGATTTGTTTTTTTTTTTATTATTGTAACCTCCGGAGCCAGCAGAAGTTGGCCTAGAAGGTGCTTCCTGAAGCTGACCAATCAGAACATAGTTGTCTCATCGGGAGGCGGGCCTTAAAGAGACAGGAGCTAAAACGGCCTGTTTAGGACAGAGGCTGAACTGAGGGGCTGCATAAAGGACAAGTATGAGATAACTAGTTTTCTGAACTGTAAATCATGCAAAAATATTCTATATAGACCTGGAAATGTGCAAGATATGTCCCCTTTAAGGTCCCTTTTGGGCTGTCTGAGAAAAAAGTTGACAATGGTGAGAGTAATGTGGTGAAATCTATGGTCATCAATCTAAAACTGTGCTCCTACATCTCACTGAGAGACACGTCCAACACTACTCTTCATCTTATCTCCTAGCAATTACAGTGATTTACACCTTAATTGTTTTCCCAGTTATGCTGCGATGAAGCAAATGTACTCGCTGCTTGGATTATGTTCACGGAAAACGTTCGAATGAAGAATGAAGCTCTACATCTGTAGTATACCACACTGAGTTCAGAGGGAGGAGGTTGGAGTAGAAGATGTTTACAAATGATCATTGTCAAATTTTAATATCAAATGCTGAGGTAGATGCTTATTTATATTATATGGAATATGGACAGTAAACCGCAGGAGGACCGCTCACCTTTTCAGGAAGACAGATGAGAGATTTAGTTGAAATTAAAATTAAAGACAGAGATGGTTTAATACCATTGATGATTGAAAATTTTATGGAATCAAACCTAACCCCATATTTGACATAATTTATGCTCTATTTACATGCACAGAGTAATTTACACAGTAATTACCTCTCTACAGTATTAAACATTATATTGTAGTTTTTATTGGTTGTGGCACCTCAACCCCAAAGAGTCTGTCGTGTTTGTGTAAATACTTTTTCTTTTTGAGCTGACAGGAACTTGGAGCCTGAGATTGCCAACAAAGTTCCCCGGCCAAACTCAAACCAGGGCGCTCCATGTAAATAACAAAGTGTCCTGATTTATGGAAATATAATGAGGCCGTGGCAGAGAACGCCATGAGCGAAACAGCTTTCCTCTACCAAGTCTGTTATTTTCTACATCAGGACACCCCAGGGTGCAATTTTGTGCCATGGCAACTTATCACAGGCAAAAAGAGGAGTTGTGTTAACATGACCATCTTTTATTTGTTCATAATCAGTTTTACCTCAGGTCAGTTTCAACAGTGAGAGTTAACAGGAAATATGGTACAAAGCAAGAAGTACTTGTTGCTAGTGGTTACCTCCAGGTTTTAATACCATACCAAATTTAGAACAAGTGCTTAAAAAGTGTATTTTCCATGGCTGTGACATAATGTACAGTATGAGATGTACTGTATGTGTTTACCTCTGCCAGTCTGGACTGCTTATGGCTGACTTCATGTTTGCCGATGGGTGCGAGCTGCTGCAGCGTGTTGCGGTTGTTGGTGAGCGCCCGTGTCAGCCGCGCAAACTTGGTCCATCCTGCAGGAAAGAGACAATAATCATCGGTTAAGTCACATTTATCACATTTGAATTGAATTGTTCGCAAAAGTTAAGAGTGTGACTTTGCCTCCATGTTTGCCGCCATTATTGACACAGTTACCCGGTTCAAGACACCAACAGAAAGATACTAGAGTGACAAAATATTCCCACAACTCCCACGTGCCACCAGAGGGCTGAAAGGAACAGTGGTTTTCTCAGTTGGTTGTTCATATTTATAGTAAACCAGACATGATGTGAACGCAGCATGAGCCCTGCTTTCTTGGCAAACAGCCACCCCGCTAAAAGCATCCTTGAACATGACTGAATCTCCACCAGCTGCAGGGTTTCTGCTCAGCAGCTGTCCGATGAGCTCTGAACAAAAGGGAGAATTTCTTCTTCAGGGATCAATATCACAGAAAAACCCTGAAAATGTAGCATATGTTCGTCTTATAAACATGAAAGCTAAGGGGAAAAGCTATGTCTGAAGGTACATTTTGAAGTTGGGAACAGTCAGCATAATTTTTTTCTTGGCAGTGTAGTTGCTGCTTTTTACACATGTGTATGCTTTACAGTATTCATTCCTTGATTATATGGGGACAGTTGGGGAATACAACTGTATATGTAAAAAAAAAAAAGTTGTACAAAGATCCAGAGGGAGCTGCACAAGGCCTGCTAAATTAGCCGCTACTAGCATAACACACCAAAATCTGTATGCTGTGTCTCAAATCACATACTTACTGTACTTACACTTAACATTTTGAGTGCATAAGTGTGTTCACACTGAGAAGTATGCTGCACTGAGTGCACTCAAAATGGTCAAAATGTTGAGTGTGGAACTCTGGACAACTTCTCGCCCTCAATGGTCGCCATCTTGGCTACGTAGCCTTTCTCTCTGGTAAGTGGACGTGATATCCCTGTATAGAAAATAAAGGAGTGCTGGACACAGCATTCTTTGCCTCCATCTCTTGTATTACATGAAGAAAAACAACTAGGCCTGCAGCTAACAGTTATTAATAGCCACGCTAGCGGCATCAGGATGGCGATGTCTGTCAGCCCACCACTTCTGCGTTCATGTACCCCTCAGGGTGAAGTGTAATAATCATAGACTGTATATAAAGATGGACATAGCGAGGTGTTACGTCAACCATTGTGCTGTGTCTCAACTTGCACTACTTGTGTACTTACACTTAACATTTTGAGTGCATAAGTGCGTTCACACTGAGAGGTATGGAAAAATGCAGTGCACTGTGAGTACCCGGATGGTGCACTCCAAACGGTCAAAAAGTTGAGTGTGGAACTATGGACACTTCTCACCCTCAATGGTCGCCATCTTGGCTACGTAGCGGAAGGGGAGGGACCACTTTTCAAACTGGAAATGGCGGCCAAGGACATTGTAACTACGGTGAACATCGCCACATTATACAAATGTAAGTTATACATGTGTTTTTTAACACTAACCACCACTAAACTGTTGTCTCATATAAGCCATCAGTATGTTTTTTGGGTTAATTTAGCAGTCTGTAATGATTTGGTAGCGCAAACAATAATGCTAATGCTAACGCTAGCTAATGCTAATTTGCAATCGTCATTTCTGGTAAGTGCACAACAGCTGTGTTTGATTTGAGACAATGCTACCCTGTAGAAATTCACACACTACGCCAGTAAGTACACAGTGTACTACATGAAAGTGTCCTAACAGAAGTATTTGAGACACAGCTGTAGAGTCGAGTGAATCGAGTTGAGCTGCATTGTGGATAATGTAGGCACCAGATTTTGACAAGGAAGGATAACTCATGGAAAGATGATATCTCTAGCGCTGCTGCATTGATTTTAGAAATTAAATTGATTTAAAACTGTCCGTTGTGAGTCCAACAATGCTGCAGGAGTGCAAAGATAAATCAGTGAAGGACATGTTTAATGGAGCTATGTATCAAACTTTGTGTATATTTTATAATAGTGTTCCTTTCTTTAACTGTAACTTTTTTCCTTATGCATGACCTTTTTATTTTTCATCCCATATGCATTTTATCACGCTGCTTTTGAAAAGAGTCCTATACATAAAGTTCATTATAAATGCAGTGAAAATGCATGGCAAGCATTATGAAAAATGTGTGTTTCCTCCTTTCATCCACTCCTATTTTTATCCAAAATCGTTTTTTTTGTAGCAGCTTGTGATTCAAAGATAAGCTTCAATGTTCCTGTGTGTCATCTGAATGTCCATCTAAATAATGTAGACGTGTTCAGTAATGGTCATTTTCTTGTCACGGTGCAGGCTACACCACGACTGAATGAGTACAAACACTACTGCTCTAAAAATAAAATCAAATGTTTGAAAGGGCAAAGAGTAGCACAACAGAGGCACACCACGTACAGTAGTCACACATCGTGATCGACCCGACCCTTTGAAGGGACCATTACCAATAAAAAGTGGACTTTAAAATAGCTTTTAACCCTCAGGCCACCAGCCGCCTTTCACTCTCTGTTCAAATGGACGCAAATTCAGTCATTCACTTCTCTGTGCAATGGTGTGAAAAGAGCCAAACACAATAATGCGCTCTAAGACCCATCTAGGATGAAGTATCAACAGAATACCCAGTTTATTCTGAGCACTGAGTCTCAATCGCTCATTTTCCCTCGAAGAAATCTGTTGTAGTGGCTGAGTTTAACTAATTGTGCATCTTCAGTTTCAGAGCAGTTTCTTTTATATGATTTTCTATATGATAATACTCAACATTGGCTCTGGACCACCACAGATAATAAGCCTGGGTGCTCTCAGCCAAAATGGGGATTTTTCAATATCTTTCCTGGAGAAAAAATTGCTGCAGCAGCACTTGTGTAACTCACTATATATATATATATATTGTACAGTATATTGTTGGCTGTTGAAAGACATTGCAAACAGACATCTAAGCCAAAGAGATGACTGTCAATTACCTTCTTAAAGGGGAACTCCACTGATTCTACAAACGTGCCGAGGAGTAAAAAGTAAAGCATTTACTAGCATAACATACCTGAATCTGTACAGTCAAGTGAAGTCCAGTTGCATTGTGGGTAATGTAGGAGGCCAGGTTTTGACAAGGAAGAAGAATGCGTGGAAAAAAAAAAGATGCAGTTTTGAGGTATTGTTAGTTTACATGACTGTTTAAATGGGGTGATTCTACGTGTTTCTTCTATATTTTACATGAAAATTATGTTTTTTTTACCCCGCTGCTTGTCTCTGACAGATATATAGTCAAAAGTTAGTTTGAAGATTCTTATTTTGCATTGAAACATAAAATAAGATGGTTGACAAACTTTCAACCACATCTCACGGTCTTCTTCAGCAGATCGAGTTTGCTCAGTTGCTATGGAGATAGCTCCGTTGTAGCCATGTGATCAAAGTATGTAACTTTTGGTGACTATATATGGTGGGAAGGGGACGTCAGCTGATCTTTGACGTCAGATGTGAATAATCTGCTTGAGCTCCATTTGATGAGGAAGACCATAAAAGCACTAGAAAGTGTATCCTGAGTTATATTTGTTTTTGTTTTTGTGGGTCTTGCGTGAAGTTCTTAAAAATCTTAACTCTTCTTGTTTTACTCTTTACAATTTTAATGTTTATCTGTGACATGCAGTGTAACAGCAGCATATGAGCTAACTCACTCACATCCATTAAACAGCAACATTTAGCTAAAGTTAGCTAACTTTAGACACCGGTTGTGCCTTACAAGACAGACTTTAGCTGTAAAAAGTCTAAAAGGTAAAGACTTTTTACAGCCGTGTGTAAAATGATGTTATTTATTGCATATAAATTCAACTTTTGATATGTATACATGTATGTATGTCTTGTGAAGCAGAATTCTGACTGCAGGACTTTTACTTGAAATAGAGTAGCTTTCCATTACTCCATTATTCCATTACTTTAACTTAAGCACAGGTCTTAAGTGCTTCTTTTATACTGCCTATAGTGCCTAGTGGAGGTTGCATAATTCACCATACAGTGTGTATGCATTATAGAGTAGTGCCATACCCTAATGTGTTATAGAATAATAGAAAACTATTGGCATGGAAAGCAAGTAAATGTGTTCTTTTTTTCAGACCCACATCCACTTTCATCATGAAGGCAAGTGGAGGAATTTGTCTTGGTGGCACTTATGTAAATAGCCTACAGCCTGACAGCTTACAGGCCTCCTATACATACTGTCACATGTGGACAAAAGGACCACACATACAGCAAACTGCAGGACAAGTAAATAAGAGGTCTTTTTAATGGTTAATAGTAATGCTCCGGCTACGGTTCGCCTCAAGAATGCAACACTGCATGATTTGTCAGACTGGAGCACAATAGAAGTGGGAATGGAGGGAGAAAAAAAGGGTAAAGGCTTGAGCTAAAAATAACAGGGGAGCAGAAGTGGTGCACGCACCACCAAAGTGAATTCTTAAATGAGATTTTGATCAGCTGTTCCACAGCAAGGACAGCATGCACCCAACTACAGAACAAAACGATGCAGACATGCAGGACACCTAAACAGCATTGACATCTTACTTTAATATTTAGCAATGCAGAGATGTTAGGGGTGGTTGTACAAACCATGCTTGGATATTGAAGGTGCAGTGTGTAGAATTTAGTAGCATCTAGCGGAACAGACTTGGCAGAAAATGGAATATATATGGTTTAATGAGTGCATAACCACCTGAAAATAAGAATAATTGTGTTTTCATTACCTTAGAATGAGCCCTTTATATCTACATAGGGAGTGGGTTCTTTTCCACGGAGGCCACCATGTTGCACCGCCATGTTTCTACAGTAGCCCAGAACAGACAAACCAAACACTGGCTCTAGAGAGGACCTTTCACATTTTTCACAAGTTTCATGGCCACCATAGGTTCTCCTACATGCTTAGGGTTCAGTTTGTTGCAATCTGCAACCTCACCACTAGGTGCCACTAAATCCTACACACTGGACCTTTAAAAGGAAAGGTGTGGTACTGTTGAAGAGGTCACATGAGCACAGATGTTTGTTTGAAATATCTCCACAGCACCTCTGAGGTCTCGATAGATTAAGATGGAACAAAAGGTTAATTTACATGTTTGTTGCTAAGAGATAAGAGTGTCCGCTTCATTAAACAGAACTGTGCCATGAGCTCTACTGTTCTCACACTTAACCTGTTTGGTTTTGTTTCCTTTGTTGTTGACAGCTTGTTTTCCGACCGATAATCTCTAACATAAACTTTTATCTATTCATGCTGATAACCAGCTGTTTATGTGTGAGCTTAACTTAACAAGTCACTAAACCATTTCTAAAGCTTTGAGTGTTCTCAGGAGCACAGTGGCCTCAATAATTGTGAAATGTTTTATACACTTGCCCTGATCTACGCCTCGCCATAATTTTATCGCAGACATCTACAGAGAGTTCTTTGGACTTCATGAATTGGTTTTTGTCCTGACATGCAGTGTGAATTGTGAGACTTTTTATATACACAGGTGTGTGCCTTTTCTAAATTATGTCCAATCAGATTAATTTGCCACAAGTGGACTTCAGTCAAGTTCTAGACACATCTCAAGGATAATTAAGTGTCACAGCAAAGGTCTGAGTAAGCTCTGAATATTTTCCAAAAATGAGAGTTTTCACTTTGTCATTATGGTTTATTGAGTTTAGACTGATGGGCAAAAATTAAATCTACAACACAAAGTGAAGGTGTCTGAATACTTTCTGGATCCACTGTAGGTTTACAACTATTGGTTTGTTTGTAAAAAGTCAGTGTGAACCGTTCATGGACTGGAACATAAATTTAACAATGGATCTTTTTTGTGGTTAATACACAGGAAACTAAAGTACAGATGTGAACTCCGACTTAAAACTTTACCATAATTGGCACCTTTGCACCATAATGCCCCTTTAGTAGCCAAAAATGTTTTGGCCCGACAACAGTCAAAATCTGGCAAGCCTGGTTGCTGGACTAGTAGTCCATGAATAAAGTCCCAGACATGTTAAGGGTGTTTTCAAACCTATAGTTGGTTTGTTCTGAACCAAAATGCATCATTAAAAAATCAGGTGAGAATGTTCTCTCCTCTTATTGGTCAGACTTGCAACCTTGTAGTCGGTCAGATGGAGGTGGGATCACGTTCAAAGCTCTCTAGCATTAGTTTGGGACTGGAACGAAACCACTTCCTCTAAGGGGTCTCTGTGCGGTTGTGTTGGTCCGAGTACGATTGCCGTGTTCAGATCTGCACAAATGAATCATACCGAGAAGGAAAACCAACCCAGTCCCATTCATCCCGTTCATCTAGGCTATAAACAATTCAGACTTAACAAAAGATTTATCAAAACTGTCTGGCATCTTTTTGTATCCTGATGTTCCTTTCCCACCTTTCTCCCCTCCCTCCTGTTCATAAACTTCTTGTTTCGGTATTCATCACGCATCCTGATCAGCTGTCCTACCTAGAAATAATGTCTTCCTGGAGGCGGAGGTAACATCCATCTGTGATGCTTTTACAGACCGCTGACAAAGCAAACAGTAAACACTGCCACTCTGCAATAAGAAACAACATGATGTCCAACATTTTTTTTAAAGCAGTTCTGCTCTGCCATATTTTTAGCTTTCTATACTTACTGTTTTCCTACATTGATGTTTGCTGATGTGACTTTCTGTACCTGCTCTGTCACCAGCAGTCTCACCTTGATAAATCTCTGTGGTCTTTATGCCTGATGAAACAGCTCACTACCAGCTGAACCAGTGACTCCACATGTGCACCAATAAATGTGATAGCAAAAATACAGAATGTAGTACGCATTTAGTGGGTAAAAATCAGGAAGATACATGCTTGAAAGTAGAAAAAAAGAGGTTATTTTACAGCAAATGGGTGCATGAACACACAGGGATACAGGATGCAGATATGTTTAAAATCTGTAATGTTATTTTAAGTTGAGGATGGACGTCGCCATCAGACTGGGATCTCTCTCCCACTCGGCTGACGCTGACGTGTTGTGGCGTGCCGAGTTGTGGGAGCAGCCAGCGACGAAGCTGAGGGCGAGTTTTGGTTGTGCAGCAAGAGTGAACTCAGCTGCCTGCCGACGCCTGCAGCAGCGAATCTCCCTTCCCTTTCAAACGGCCTCTCTCCCACCCCTCTAATCACCGGGCGGGTTAAACCGCAGCCAGTAGTACGCTGCTCTGAGACACAGCAGAGTCATCCTGCATCCACAACTGTGGCCTAAAACAAGCCGTATCATAGTAAAATACACCGTGGAGTACTGGCTGGCTTCAGTCTGGCTGCAGCTTGTCAGTCAATCCCCTGGTGGCAAAGTGCAGTGTTGTTGCCAAGGTGATTTAGTTTTTAAGAGGTCTGACCATTACTGGGTATAAGAATGTCTACAATAAAAAGCCATCTGTGTAATGGTGCAGTTAACTTTTAATTTCTGATTTTCATTCTGATTACTAGGTCAGAGTCTCCACAGGGGAAACTAAAACAGCTCAGTCAAAGCAATATTTGAATTTGTAAACTGACCACAAAATCATCAACATCTGTTTCTTGTCACCACATTTTAAATAAATTTGGTCTCCATTATATTCAAAGCAGAAATGCCATAAATAAAGTTATTATAACTAAGGTTCAGGAACAAGACCACATGCCTTTCTCTCACTGAATTCAGTCACCTGGGCATACTTATATAGGCGTGTCTAACCCCTTTCTCTCAAGACCCTCCCCGCCAAACCCCATTTTTCTCCCCTCTTAATGGGCATCACGGTGGCTCAGTGGTTAGCACTTTTGCCTCAAGACAAGAAGGTCCTGGGTTCAAACACTGGCCATCCCAGTGTGGAGTTTGCATGTTCTCCCCGTGTTTGCGTGGGTTTCCGTCAGGTGCTCTGGTTTCCTCCCACCATCAAAGACATGCGTGTTAGGGTTAATACTTCCACATAAGTAATTCTTCTTGTCCTATTTTAGGAACCACAGGGGGATGATGAAGCAGAAAGCTCATCGAGACATGCCCCCCACCCTGAGTCTCAACCCCTGGGTTCCTAGACGCTCCAGCCTCATTGTGACTCCATTTGGTCCCCAGTCATCCCCATGCCATCGACCCCCTTCATCCCTCTCATCGAACTCCAATCAGCCCACCGTACACGACCTCGACCAACCTTTGGCACCCATTCATCCCCTGGCAATCGACCCCCAGTCAGCCCACCGTACACTATCCTCATCTGATCCTGAACCCAAATAAAACTACTTTTTATACTGTACAAATGGCGTGGTCTTTGTTAGTGAAATACACATAAATGTTGAGCAGGAGGCAGCATGTCCACCATTACAAAGTCACAAAGGTAGAAAGTCCACCATGATACAAGAAAACATAGATGGTAAAATCACCTGTGAAACAAGCTGACTTTGGCATTTTACAGGCAAAGTGCATTTAGCTACTTTGTGTTCTTTAAACCGTCTACAATCAGTATTTTTATAACTCCACTGTATGAGCTGTCAATGTGTAATGTGTTGGTTGTGGCTCATAGTGATGACCCTACAGAGAATTATCAGTGACTATGCAGCTCCTCTCGGCTTTACGGAGCTTTATAGTGAGTTTCAGCTAATTTTTTATCTGTCCGGCTGCAACTTTTCTGTTTTGGTTCACTCTCAGTGCTCTCATAGCGTCATTTTCAGAGAAAAAGCTCTAAAAAGTCACTGTACACTACCTTCTCAGCACCAAACGGCAAACAGACACAGTTAGCTGTAGACTAGCTGGTGAACATAGTGGAGCATTTAGCAGCTAAAGAGCCAGATATTCCCCTCAGGAGTTGGTAGAGAGCAGAAACAGAAAAAAAAAGAGAGTGAATATTGGACTAACAGAAAAACGACTCCAAATGAATGATAATGTTGCAGAGTTGTGTTCACTACTACACAAAAAATCAGTTATTTCAGTTCTAACATTTTTGAGTTGTCGCAATGTGGCAGTATACCTGAAAATATGTTGCCTTAAAGCTGCATCACTTGAGTTTTTTGGCCACATGGGGGCAGAAGAACTTCACATCAAGCTGACAAACACACATATGTGACTTTTTGTCGCCGTAAAAGTTGTCAAGCTTGGTACGCTTGGTGACCCTGATAAGCACAAGACAAAAGTTTTTTACCAAGCTTTTATCAGTGACATGTAGAGTTATCATACCTAAATATGACATATCACAATGCTAATGGCAAAACCTCACATACATATCCCACCAATAGAAACAGTTCTTGCAGAGATGAGACTCAGTGACTCAGCTAGAAATTAAGAGGATCCACATCAAAACAGCAAAAACAAGCTGAGCTATATCAGCAAAGACAAAGACATCTTTTGCAACAAAAGATTATTCCAACTTCTAAAAAGCTCCTACTTTGCTTTTATTCTTTACTTTGACTCTCCTGCAAACACTTGACAAATTGTGGATGTCTGACTCCAGAACAGAAGTTTGTCACGCTGTCAGCAGCGGCAGCAGCAGCTAATTCACAAAGACGTCAACGCACTGATGTGACAATATTCGTTCCACTCAAGCTCTAATTGCATGTTCAAGCCCGTGTTATTTATGTGTGGTTAAGCACACATAATGAACGAATAAACAAATCACACGGCATGGGAGGAGGCGGTGGGTGGACATCGCTGCATGTGTGCACACGTGTTTACATGTGTGTGTACATTAAAAGCAGACCAGGGGAGGGAGGACGGGGGGTCGGGGTGGGGGGGAGGAGGGTGGGATCCTTGTCAAAGGGCAAACACACCCGCTCAGCGGCGCCGAAAACGACTCCCGGGGCAGGAAGCTGACACTGTGCATCAGTCAGGGCGCAGAGGACAGCGCAGCCACCCACATCTCCTGTGATTCCTGACAGCATCACAACCTCCTCAAATACAACCTGACAGCTCGAGACGTTCCCGCATTGCAGGGAAACAAGACTTGACTCTTTCTTCTTTATCCATCCGCAGCTTGGGATACGAATGAAAAGAGGGGGGAACAAAAAGGGATTTGTAGCGAGCAAAAATGTTTAGAGACTTCACGGTAGGAGAGAGAGGACAGAAGAAGAAGGAGCACGAGGAGGACGAGTAGAAGAAGATGTAGGAGTAGGAGTAGCAAGAGGAAAAGTGGAGCAAAACAACAGCAGAAAAGGGACAAAATGAAGGCTAGTGATAAAAGTATCAATAAAAAGATTGAGGAGATGAAGAGGAGAAGAATGAGGAGATGATAAGAAGCTAGAGAATGAAAATATGAAGGATTCAGGGAAGAGGAAGATGAGTGAGAAGAGAAAATGACTGACAATAAGTACTAGACAAAACAGGAGGAGGAGGAGCGAGGAGAACTGGAGAATTAAAAAGAAAACATAAAAAGGAAACACACAAGTCCTCCAAATTAAACGACCAAATACGTTGTTTGATCATGTGACTCCACAACGACACACAGGAGCGTTTTTGTAATCTGGCGCCTCCATCAGCAGGACGACATTACGTCTGTGTTCTCCAAAACCCGTTTCACATCACTGTTAAAAAATAAATGATGTTTCATGATGTGACAGCGCTGTGAATAAGGTCTGGTTGGGTTTAAGTAAAGACTGTGGTTTGGGTTGAAATGATCGCTTTGTTAAGGTTAGAGAAACATGTGCTGTGGGTTAAAGTCCTCCCTCCACTCAAAGACGTGTTTTTCTTCTTGTGAATGATGTATGTGCTGAGTTTGACACTGAGAGGCTAGTTTCACTTTCATCTGCTGAATAAGGAACGTTTCTCTGAGCTCAGTGAAAATCTGATTTTAAGGAGCGGACCTTCGAGCATCTCTGTGACATCACAGCTAGTTTCGATGCCGATCTCGGTCCAATATTCAACTTATACAACAAGTGTGATGTGGAAACTTGAAGCCTTCAGAGCACAAACACTGAGAATGAACTTTACAGTGAAGCAGGAGACAACTTGAGTCCAGCAGTTAAACTTCTGAAATTAAAAATATTTATGGATTCTTACATTTTTAATGAGGGAGAAGGAGTAGATGCCATTTTAAGGAACTTTTTTGAAGAAAAAAAACATATTAGACAAATATTATTATTCCAAATAGAGTATTTTGACTGGAGGGGATCTTTAAAAGTTAGGCGACCTTCGTTGTCATGGCTACAATCATAGTTACGGTTGGAAACAGGAAACAAAGTCCACTGTCAGGTTAAAGCCTCCATCCAGCCTCCTCCTCCTCCTCTGAATGAGGAAATCTGTCTACATATATAGACGTCATCTGAACTGCACCGCCGCTCCGGGTCAAAAGATGGCCGCTAGATAGCATCCGTCACTCAAACGTAACTATAGGTCGTTTTTGGGGCGACTGACGTTACGACCTGTCGTGTCTTTTTTTTTTCTTGGGAGGACAGACCCGAAGAAAAAGTAGAGAGAGGAGAAGTTTGGATAAAGATAAAGAAGTTAAGGAGGTAATGAGAAGACAAAAATTCAAGACGAAAGACTTAAAGGAGCTTTAAGGAGAAAGAGAACAAAGACAGAACATGAAAATATCAGGGGGAAGGATGACAAGAGAGAAGAAAGGAAGAAAGGATAAAGAAGGACAAGCACCAAGAATCTGGAGGATTAATAATAAAAAATGAATAAAGGGAGATGAAGACGGAAAAAGAAAAGAACAAGATAAAAGGAGAGAAAGACGAACAAAGAAGGAGGAGAGGAAGAGAAGATAAAAGTCAGAAAGTGAAAATGTCAGAGAGGAAGATGTCAAGAGAGAGGAAGAAAAAGAAGAAGGAGGAGGAGGAAGAGGATGAAGAAACATAATTAAATGTCCCATCAGAAGCCCGCTGACACTACATTACATACCGGAGACTCCAGCCATGTACTAATTTGGCTCCCACTCACAAAGTCTGACATCTCCCCGTATCGCTCGCTGTCTCCTGTAACTCTTTACTGTGTTTTATCTAATAAAACAGAACACAAACCTCGGCTGTAAGCTGCACGTCATGTACTCGGAACATCAGGTTTTCAAATCACATCATTCTCAACATGTCTCTCTTTCTTTCGCTATACTTTTTAAATTCTTCTGTGAGTGATCTAATAATAAGAACAACCAGTCCCACCAAAAATAAATCTTCAAACACGGAGAGACGTTGTTTGTGCAGAGATACTTTTTTTTGGAGGGGGAAGCTTCTCTGAGTGAAAGCTGCTGCTGTCTGTCTGTCTGTCTGTCTGCTGCAGTGAAAAAACACTCACCTTTAGTGGTTTCGTCTTCGATTGGCTGCTTGAAGAGAGTGATGTCCTTAAACGTGCAGAGGAACAGAACCACCTTGTCGTTCTCGTTCCTGATGGGAGCCACTTGCATGTAGAACCAAACTGGACTTCCTGCAGAAACACAACACATCTTAGTTATAGGGCTGAAAAAAATGCTATTTTTTATTAAGCAGTTGATCATTTAGGCTATAAAATGGCAAGAAATTTAGAAACTGAACTGTTTTATCCAACCAACAGTCCAAAATCCAAAGTGACAGAGAAAAGAAGCTGAAAGAAGAGGAAGTTTCTGCTTGATAACTGACTTAAATGCTAAATCAAAAATCAGATTTGTTGTAAAAACATTTCCTATAAATGAAGACTTCCAGAAAACGACAATGTCTGTCATTTGTTCAACTCCCTGATACGACATGTTTATGATTCCCCTCACAAAGACCTCGTACCTGACAGGAGCCTGAAGTAGTGTTTTGTTTTTACACATCTTGAAAACCAGAAGTGCGTGACTTTGATACTAGAAGCTGCTGTTCCCTTTCCTTTTCCTTCTGATAGTCACAAACTTTAACCATGACTGTGTCAAGATATTAGTGTGTATAATACTGTAAATTGACTGTTTTTTGAGATCTTTCTGGAGCTGTTTTCCATTTTCTTTTGTGTACGTTGGATTGTCAACAACAGCACAATCAAATGTTTAGCAAATGATTTCTTTACTGTACTGTGTTTTGTCCAGTTTAACCTGCTAGCGTTGTAGCGCTGATCTCCCTTACAACAGCCGTCTTCTGATTTTTCTAACCATGACGACGATGTGTCTAAACCTTAACCATGACTGTGTCGAGATATCAGTGTGTATAATACTGAACATTTACTTGGTTTTTCAGTGTGGTTTATTTTTTTTAGATCTTTCTGGAGCTTTCAAAAACTTCTCCATTTTCTACATTGGATCGTCAACAACAGCAGAATCAAAGTTTTAGCAGAATAGTAATCATACAGGTCCCGAGCTGACTGTTGAATCAGATTGATTAAAGATCTGTATTGATTAAATTAAACTGATCAATTGTTTCTTTACTGTACTGTGTTTTGTCCAGCTAATCCTGCTAGCATTGTAGCGCTGCTCTCCTTTGAAAAACAACCTGAAGTGCAGCATTTCACTCCTACATGAAAGTCAGAATTAAAGTGTGTGACTGTCAAATTATTATGATCATTATTATTATTATTATTAATTATTTGGGCAGACAGGGGCAAGTTAGCAGCTCCTCATTTAGCTGGCGCTAACCACCACTTTCACCAGTTAAAAGACAAACGTAGATGACAGCAGCACCCGGAAGCTGCTTGGCGTCCTCCTGATCAGATTCTTCATGTATGTTATCAATCAATCTATATCTTTGTCATCCTGTATTTCTGTAATTTTGCTCTCTTGGTTTATCCTCTGTTGTTATTCTTGAGGTTTCTTCCATTTTTTTCCCTGTTAAAGGGTTTTTTGGTGAGTTTTTCCTTATTCAAATCAAGCGTCTAAGGACAGAGGTTGTTGTATTGCTGTACAGATTGTAAAGCTCCCCGAGGCAGATTTCTGATATCGGGCTGCACAAATAAAACTGACTTGACTTGACAGACCAAAATTAAACTTTAATTTTTGTGTGCTCTCTGCAGGCCGGTGTTCTGTCCTCAGCCAAAGGGAAGAAACTCCAACTCTGTAACATCGCTGTTTAACTGCAAATGGACTGAGCGTGTAAATCAACATTACATATCTTCTGCTGCTATAAAGCTATATATATATATATATATATAAATCAGCAGATACAATTATAGGACTCAGATTGGGAACAGGGTTAGAAAAATTTGATCAAGACATCCTTAACTCATAACTACTTGTCACTTTTCCAGTGTGCAAGCAAAACCTAAAATAAGAATGTAGTCTGAAACTGGGACACAGCGTCAGTACCTTACATGTAAACAATCCAGTGTAATTTAATTCAATTCTGAGATGACATTTTGAGGAGAAACACGATGAAATATGGAAAATAAGCTGTCGTAGTTCTGAGCAGATCTATTCTGTAGTAATAATACTTTTAAAAATCAAAGTTTATTAGTATGACGCTGCTCAAAATCAACGTGACAAAGTGCTTTACACAAAACAAACAATACAAAATAAAAGATTAGCAGAAAAATGTATAGAATTAGTATAAAAAGTAAACATGTTAAGCATAAGAAACGAGCCGAGTGCATCACCAGACGTATCCAATAATCATAAAGAACATTTTGATCCTTCTACTGGTGTTTAAATGACCCAGATTCAAACAGATAATAAGGTCATAAAATTTAAGGAGCTCTCTGCTTTTTCTGTACAGAAGAACCTCGAATCAGCTGACTTTTTTTTTTTTTTTACCTCTGGACACACTGAGTCCAATAAAGTTTAACACAGCTTAATGTCATAATTTCTGTGGATAAAAGTCATCATCCATCTGGTTTATATGCAGCCTCTGCAGGAGTCCAGCTCTCCTGAATTGTCAGCAAAATTTGTGCCATTTGAAAAATTGATCTTTTCATTTTTATTTTTTTTTTTACTGTTTCTCTCCGTCCCCCGCTTCACGTTCCTCTACCTTCGCTCTGGTTGGTGGTGATCACTCTCAGGAGACGGGAACATTTGGGACTATTTTTGTCTGCACGCTCTGTCCGTTACTCTGCTCACCAACATCTGGGATTTACTGCTCACTGTGCTGCTGCTCTGCCTCACTGGACAGGAGCTTCTACTAGTCAGGTTAACAGTTACTGTATGTTTCAACCGTGTTGACATAACAATTTATTATATAAAGGTTTTATCTGACCTCCATCCATCCATTATCTGGCAGATAATATTAGCAGTGGTTTAAATCAAACACATGTACAGTTGTGCTCATAAGTTTACATACCCTGGCAGAATCTGTGAGATGTGTATCATTCATAGTCTCTACAGTTGTGACCATAAAACTCAATTTTGGTCTCATCATTCCAAATAACTTTGTTCCAGAAGTTTTGAGGCTTGTCTTGGTGCTGTTTGGCATATTGTTAGCAGGCTGTTTTGTGGCATTGGCACATTTTTCTGGCAACTTGACCGCGCATCCCGTTTTTGTCCAAGTACCTCCTTATTGTGCATCTTGAAACAGCCATAATTGCAACTTTCAGCTGAAGTTCAAGCCATAGTCTTCCTGACTGTGGCTTGGTATCAACTAGGGGTGTGCCCGAATACAAATACGTTATTTGGCAAAGCACAAATAGTGGGTTTTTTACGAATATTTGTTTAATACAAATATTTTAAAAATTATTTGTTTTCGGGAGAAAAAAAACAAAAAAACATGTCAAATATCAGCACACAGGTCGGTTACGTCTCTGTCCTCTGCTTCGCTGTGACGTCTATCAGCAGGTCTCAGTGAGGGGAGTCACATCCACCTGCTACATGACGCACATTTCCTAATTTGGACATCACTCCCAGAGTTGGGGGTGTTCCTCAGAGATAAAGCTGAACTACTGACACACGCTTCATGAACAATTTCTAAAATTAAAAGCCTAATAAAAACAAAAACAGGATTTTTAAACCTCTTTCCACCTTTATGCGAATACAAATAATTTTGCAGCCTCAACAAATACAGATACAAATACAAATACTCGGCTTTCTGCACATCCCTAGTATCAATAGAACCCTTAATTTTCCACTTCTTTATCAGAGTTTGAACACGACAGATTGGCATTTTCAAATCTTTGGATATCTTTTTTATATCCTTTTCCTGATTTATAAAGTTCAACTACATTTTCTCGCAGGTCCACTGACAGTTTTTTTTTGCTTTCCTCATGGCTCAGTATCCAGTAAAGTCAGACCAGCCCTGGATGAAATGTGCAGACACTCATTGACTATTTATTCACAGATGCTTATTACAATCAAACAAGTCACAGGTGTGGAAACTTACCCTTCATAGCCATTTAAACCTGTGTGTGTGTTTATTATCAGGTCAAACATTCAAGGGTATGTAAACTATTGATCAGGGCCATTTTGGTGATTTCAGTTATTATGATTCCTAAATAAAAGTTTTCAGCATGATCAGTCATATTTTCCACAAATTCTACCAGGGTATGTAAACTTATGGGCACAACTGTATAATATATAATTATTATTTAGCTGCAACAATTAGTTGATTGGCAGAATATTCATTTGCTATTTTGATAATCAATTAATATTTCAGGTCATTTTTTTCAAGCAAATAATAGCAAACATTTGATGGTTTCAGCTCCTAAAATGAGAGAATTTACAGCTTTTCTTTGTAATATATTATAGTGAACTGTATATTTTTGGAATTTGGACAGTTGGTCAGGCAAAACAAGATATCTGATGATGTCACTTTGGGCTCCAGGAAATACTGATGGACATTTTTCACCCTCTTCTGATGTTTTTTTGGACTAGACAATTAATTGATTAATGAAAAATACAATCGGCAGATTAATCAATGATAATAAAAAAAAAATGTCCTTAGTTGCAGCCTTAATGATTTTTTAATTCAAGCAAGATGCCAGGAAAGGAGAATAAAACACAAACGACAAAGAAAGAAAGTAGAACAGCATACTGTCAAATGAATTAGTAGCAAAACTGTGACATAACAGTAGAAAAATATAAATGAACTTGAGATAAAAAGGTTCATGAATACATAAATTAATTCATGGACTTTTAATTCAGAAACCATGAATTCATGAATGAACTTGCTCTCTTTTAAAATAATAATGTACACATGAGAAAGAAGTTAAGACAAACATTGTTCAGAAACCGAAGATGAAAACGTAGCCGGTTTGTTAAATTTGTTGCTTTTACATGATAATGATGTGATTTACATTGTTACTGACAGAAATAAAGTAAAGCCAGATGACTGGAAAACAGGGAAAAGGGGGAAGATATAATAAAATGATTAAGATCAATGTGAAAATGTGTTGGGGGGGGGGGGGGCAGCAGGGAACACAAAACTGATATGTTGAACTACTCCAATATTCACTCTCTTTTGCTCTCTTGGCTCTTTAGCTGCTAAATGCTCCACTATGTTCACCAGCTAGTCTACAGCTAACTGTGTCTGTTTGTCATTTTGGTGCTGAGCAGGTAGTGTACAGTGGCTTTTTAGAGCTTTTTCTCTGAAAACAGCTGCCTGCTGCAGCCAAAAGCGACGCTATGAGAGCGCTGAGAGTGAACCAGAACAGTAAAGTTGCAGCCGGACAAATAAACAATGAGCTGAAACTCACTATAAAGCTCCGTAAAGCCGAGACGGCCTCATGTGATTAATATAAAAGTATTAAATATAACCGCTTTCAGAAAAGCCACTCTGTGTTTTAAGAAGAAATCAAGTCATTTTTAATTCTTAACTTTGAAAAGTGAACTTTAGAGAAGTCAAAAAGACTCAGACTGGCAGCAATAAAAAGCCTCCGAGGAGAATATCAGGTTAAAAATTCAGTAACATTAACTGTATTATTAAAGCCGCTGGGAAGCAAAATCACGATGATGAAGGAAAAACATCATCAGATTTCTACACAAAGCGTCAAAGTGTCCAAGTAAACAAGGCGTTAGTGCTGAAAATGATCAATGATACTGATTGATAAATCATTCAAACAGAAATGGCAGCCATCTGCTAGTTCCAGCTTCTCTCTTCTTGTTGCTGCTTTTCATTGTTTTAAATCATTGCAAATTAAATATATTTGGGTTTTATACAGTTGCTTGGACAAAACAAGCAATTTGAAGACGTCGCTTTGGGCTGATGGTCATTGTTTATGATTATTTTTCATTATTTTCTAACATTTTATAGACAAACCATGAATAAGAATGTCGGCCTGATGTTACATGTGCAGTGATCTCAGTGTTTCTAAAGGGACAGAAGAGATGATGATGATGATGATGATGATGAGACAAGAAGTGAAGTGAACTCACTGTTCTTTCTGTACAGCAGGATTTCGAAGCAGTTGGACTCATAGTTGTCGAACGTCTGCCTGACTTTGTCGATGGTCTTCTTGTCCGTCAACTCTCCGTACATAAAACTAGAAAAGGAAAGCGATGAGATATGAGAAACAACGGCGATCAATACTGACCCGACCTTTTCACCTTTGCCCCCTGCGTTACAGTATATCACATATGTTTGTAATTGCATTGTCAATATGTTATCTTACCATAAAGTGTCCATTAAGTCTTATGTTGATTCTTTACAGTAAGAAAATTGACAGAGCTGCAGCATAAATTTAGCTCACAGTGAAGGTTTGTGGATTGGTGCAGCCTGCGTTTACTGGCATGGCTGTAATTATTCCTTAACAGGCTTGGGACATTTTAATCTGTGCTAATATAATTAGTCTGAGTGATTACTTTCTGTCCCAACAGCTGCAGCGTCTTCCAGGACTAATACACACAGAGGGATGCAAATAAACAATGAAAACACAATATATTCCAAACAAAAACTAGAGAAGTTTCATAGAAGATTTAACACCAAAGACAGCCTGGATGTCATTGATGTATTCTTTCTGCATTTCACATCACGTACTAATAGACAGTGAAGGCGTGTGATGCTTTAACTGGCACAAGGTGGGTTTTATTTAAATCCAAAAAATGAGAAAAACTAAGCAAATGTGATTAAAAGAGGTCAATAAAACAGAACTGAACTCAAAATAGAGACAAACTGGACTGCTAAGGAACTTTAAATGTTATTTAATGGGGACGTATTCTGCACATTTCCAGCTCTATATTTATATTCTGGGGCTCTACAGGAATATCTTTGCATGATTTACAGTTAAAAACTCCTTATTTATCTTTTACTGGTCCTTTATGCAGCCCCTCAGTTCAGCCTCTGTCTGAAACAGGCCGTTTTAGCTCCTGTCTCTTTAAGGCCCGCCTCCTGATGAGCTCACTCTGTTCTGATTAGCTAATTAGCTCCAGAGGCTATGTCAACAAACCATTAAACAAACTGTAGTAGTAGTATTTCACTACTTTTTCTTGTTCTTTGCTCGGAATGTCAATTTCTCAGATAAATCCTTACGTGTTGGAGCCCAAATCTGATCCGAAATATGTGAGTGGAAAACGCAAACAACACATGGAAAAACCTGAGCAACAAAGGTTACAGAATGGACGGTCGTTTATGGGGCGACGTCAGCAAGGTAGAGAACTAACGTTGCAAACGAAGCGTTCGGAGCAGGTTGAAGCCCTGGCTTTTGACTTGCAGGGAGCATTTATAAATACATTCACCTCAAAACTGTGACCATGTTTAACATTCAGCATCATAACAGTGTATAAATAAGAGAAAAATCACATAAAGCATATGTCCCCTCGCTTACTCTCTGCCAATCCTCTGCGTTGATACACATCACGTGTTGCAAGTAGATACAAAACGCCCGCTGGGACGCAGGAAGATAAACAGAGCATAGACAATGCATTAGCATTAGCCTGGCGAGCTAGCGGTCAGTAATGCATGAAATAAAGCAAAAACTTGCAAAAGGGGAGCTTCTTAAAATCCCCAATGAAGGCCGCTGCATTGTGGAAACATTATAACCTCGTCGTGACAATCAATAAAAACCTTTAGGTCGACACTGATGCGTAACCATGCCAACATACTGGTTTTGCCAGGCTTTTGCCGGGATCGGTCGATATTAAGAAGAAAATAAATTTGGTAACCAAGGAGGTCATGTCACAACAGCTGATTGGATTATCGCTTTGTCAACCGAGAAACCGCTGTTTCTCGTCACGATGCCAGACCAGAGTCAGTCAACTGAGTGAGGTGGGCGGATTCAAAGGTCGACTGTTGACGAGTTCAGCTGGGAAATATGTTACATGTGATCTTCTTCCCTTATACTACAATCAGAAGATCAAAAATGACTCCAAAAAAAAAACAAGGGCCCCATTAACAAGCCACCATCTTCCATCACTTTGGCAGCAGTAAGTTTAAGCTCTCAGTGGGCTCTTGTATCCTCTTATTGTCACGACTGAGTGGATTGTCAGTGTCCTGCTCGGCCGAGAGCAGCGGGGAGTGGAGGGATAAATCTCAGTGTCCCTGTTCTCGCTTAGCTCAGTGTCCGAGGGAGCCCTTTTTTAGCCGCCGGCTAGTCAAGGTCGTCACCCCTGGTCGGATCTCAGAGGCATCCGAGGAGAGGAGTCATCCTTTCCGGTCAAATTTTAAAATGTTTTGACTGACAGGCGAGCAAGACACCGTCCTCGAGCTGGACCAGGCAGAGCTCCTCTGGCAGCTCTAAATTGGATTCATTTCAGAGTCACAGCGAGCGGTGTGCCATCTCCTCAGCTCTCTCTCTCTCGAGTGGAAATGCCAGATTTTTTTTTTTTTTTTGACTCTGCTGAGCTTCACATTTTTGTTGGAGCAGTTCTCAAGCGGTAAATGAAGTTAGGACCATGTAAACAGCCCTCCAGAGCAGCACACTGCAGTTTTAATGATCACTACGGCAGGACAGAAGCAGGGAGGTACAAAAAAAAAAAAAATGTCTCTTCTTAATCTTTTTTCCCTCCTTTCTCTTTGTACTTAAATAATGGATGAAACTGAATTTTAAAAAAAAGACATATTCAGTGATATTTGCAGGATGAATGGAACACTTGGCAAAGGACACGGTTTTAGTTTTAACAACAATAACTCCTGGCTGCTCTTCTGTGCTCGTGTTGTAGGAATATATTGGTTTTTATGAGTTCCATTTAAACCATTAAAAACCCAGCAGCTAAACAAGACATGTGCATGATATACAGTCCCTTGCAAAGTGTATGCAAATGTAAAAGACTTTTTACAAATGAAAATTAATGCAAATTTAGCTTCACTGTGTGTGCAATTACAACAAAGCAGCAAGAGAAAAAGAGTCCATTATTGCTCCATTACCACACTGTGACTAATAATGCTTTAATGTTGCATAAAACAACAGTAATTGTGCACATCTAACACACTTAACATTGTGAATATTTACCTGCATGTGCTGCTCTTCTGCATGACTTCAGCCCTGTGGAAGCCAGACAGCTTGCAGAATCCGTCATTGCTGTAAACTACAGGCCACTCCACGATCTGGGCGTTTCCCAGGAGGAAGCTGGTCTCTGGCAGAAGCACAGGGACAGAGCACACATCAGCACCAATGACAGCATCAAATATGACAAACAGATAAAAGGCTGCAAAGCCTCTTAGCCTCTGGAGGCTGGTCTAATAGGACTGAAGCCAAAAAACAGTGAAAGAAAACGCAAATTAATGCTTGTTTCCATCCACTGCTGTTGTGAGAATATAAGGAGTTGGTTGTCTGTGGCGCTAATTCTTCAGTCGGTGCCATTAAACCATTTCAGAAGAAGAGGACACAACAAGATGATGTCATTAAAAGAGCTCAAATGATGGAGAACATGATGGAAATATGACAGTTCTGTTTGTTTCATGTTTTAATCTGAGGAACTTCTCGTCACTCCACACAGATCTGATTTCTGTTTTCAGCTCTTCAGTTGAAGCTTGAGTCATGTTTAAGTCACATGATGCATGTACATCATCATTTATTCACTGAGTCTGTTTAATGTATCACATTTAGTTTTCATTGATACACCAACTCTTCCTCCTCAGACATGCGTAAAAACTTTTTTGCAATATATTTTCTTCTTTTTAGTGCCAGCTCTACTCCCCTTTTTTATGCACAAATTAAAAATGCACATAAACCCGGTGGATGGAAACACACTATAAGACAGTCTCATCAGTCAAGTCTCCAAATTTGCCTTTACAGTCTGTGCAGCATTCAACACCCTCTATTCTTAGACACCTCGATTCGGATACGAAAGAACTGCTGCACAACCTGAACAGGTGTCCAGTCGACCACAGGACTGACAACCACTCACACAAGAGTCACTAATAAACCTAACCATATTTTACAGTTGGTATGATGTTCTTTTTCTGAAATGTGTTACTTTTACACCAGATGTAATGGGACACACACCTTCCAAAAAGTTAAACTTTTGTCTCATCAGTCCACAGAGTGTTTTCCCAAAAGTCTTGGGGATCATCAAGATGTTTTCTGCCTTAATGTTCTTTTTGCTCAGCAGTGGTTTTCATCTTGGAACTCTGCCATGCAGGCCGTTTTCACCCAGTCTCTTTCTAATGGTGGAGTCATGAACACTGACCTTAACTGAGGCAAGTGAGGCCTGCAGTTCTTTGGATGTTGTTGTGGGGTCTGCGCTGCGCTCTTTGGGGTAATTTTGGTCGGTCGGCCACTCTTGTGAAGATTCACCACTGTTCCATGTTTTCGCTATTTGTGGATAACGGCTCTCGCTGTGGTTCGCTGGAGTCCCAAAGCTTCAGAAATGGCTTTATAACCTTTTCCAGACTGATAGATCTCAATTACTTTCTTTCTCAGTTGTTCCTGAATTTCTAGCTTTCTTCTGTCTAGCTTTTGAGGATCTTTTGGTCTACTTCACTTTGTCAGGCAGGTCCTATTTAAGTGATTTCTTGATTGAGAACAGGTGTGACAAACATGCAAAAAAATAAGAAATCAGGAAGGGGGCAAACACTTTTCCACACCACTGTAAGTTCACAATAAGTTCGTTCACGTCTCTGAACATCGTTGGTCAACATCTAACAATGAACATGGATGTCCTGTATGATGATTTTGTGTCTCCTCAGGCTCCAGCGTTTTTATTTTTTACCAATGTTATCATATCTAACAACCAATGAACTGCGAGCTATCAGTACATTTCCAATTACAAAGACTTTATCGCTGTCGTTCGGAGTTCTTACTGCTGAGCGGCGCTTCAGGCACGGAAATGAAGAACAATTGCGCTCAAACAAAAACTCTTTAAACATATATGAGCAGTGAGTATTATAGTGTGACAGACTTTTTTTTTTTTAAAAATCCAAAGTTATCCTTTTAAAAGCTGCAGCATCCCGGTACATCAGTTTCTTCCGTCGGTTTGAATCATCTTGACCTTTCTGCTCTCCTCTTTCATTCCGACCAATTACTTATCTGAACATTTCAGCAAAAAAAAAGGAGGTTGAACAATTGATTTTTGAGCCCCAAAACTCTAGAGCTCATTTCAGTTTTTAAGTTAAAAATTGTAAGAATTCAGAGAGTCTCACGTAATATTATATCAGAGCTGAACAAGCATTCTAAACAATCATGAGACGCTTAAATTCTCCAGTGAAACTATACTGATGACTTTAAATCTTTTGTTTCAGTTTTATTGACTAACTACTAACATAAGTTGTGATCAAAATCCTGCAAAATTATGACAAATGATGCAAACAAAATATAAGAAAAACAAGCTAATTTGCAAAATAAGAAATATTTTTAAAACTTTGACTGAATCTCCATTAAACATCTCCCTGTATTAACCTTCAATTTACTTGAGGTATTCAATTAATTACTAACATAAATACACAAATAAAAACAAATCATCCAATTTCATGACAACATCTCCCTTATTAGCAAAAAAAAAAGATCAAAATCTCTAATAAGTGAGAGGGAAATAATGATGAATGATGCGGTTACAGTGGAGTGTAAATACAGACAGGAAGCCCGGGTGAAATATCACCAGCAGGTTTTTTTTTTTTTTTTCTGTCTCTTTCATAACTACACAGGTATTAATTATTCATTGAATATATTCTGCATGGCAATAGCTTCGTCACCAGGGAGGAGAAGGTGATGATGATGAACTTTGACTAACACAGACTAAAAATGTAATTTTTTTTTTTAGAACACAGTGAACATTTTCTTTATATTGTTTTATTAATGGGATATTATGGTGTGTTTCAGCTGGAGGCTTGTAGCTTTTGGTTATGATAATATTATACTCGCCGAGGTAACTGAGATCATAGGAAAAAAACATCAGACAACGAGTCAGATGATCAGACGGGTTGTTAAGCCAACAGTTTAATAGATACTGGAGCTCAAACTGAAAGTGAACCTGAAATATCAGTAATAATCCCTCATTGCACAGAAAAGTACAGTAAGAACAGCACAGCAGGTCAAAGTCAAAGGAAGAAATCGGTCTGTTTATAACAGAAAGTTTGGATCATTTTACTGTTTTCCTTTGTTTTCTCTCTTCCACATAAGTTTGTCTGACCTGAAGTTTCTTCTACTGGAATATCTTTGCATGCTTTACAGTTAAAAACTCCTTATTTATCTTCTACTGGTCCTTTATGCAGCCCCTCAGTTCAGCCTCTGTCTGAAACAGGCAGTTTTAGCTCCTGTCTCTTTAAGGCCCGCCTCCAAATGAGCCAACTCTGTTCTGATTGGTCAGCTTCAGGAAGCTTCCTCCAGCTCCTCTGATGCTACGTAAACAAACTATAGTAGCAGGATTTCACTTCTTTTACTCCTTTACTCCAAATTGAAACTTCTCAAATACATCTGTATATGTTTGAGCCTAAATCAGATCCAAAATATGCGAACAATCCATAGAGCAACCTTAGCAACAATCTTAGCAATAAATGCTACCGAAAGGACGGCCGTTTGTGGGCACGCAGAGCGTTCTGAGCTGGTTGAATCCCTGGTTTTGACTGACAGGGAACATTTTTACATCCGTTAACCTCAAGTTTTGGATCTTTGACCATGTTTAACATCTTACATCATAACAGTAAGAGTAACATTTTAAGATATTTGACTCTGACGTCTTTATGACCAGACTTCAAAACTTAACATGTGTCATCTCTAAGCAATCACAGAACATGAACTCCTCTTCAAGTCATTAAACTCTCCACTATTAGAAATATTACTGAGGACACAACATTAGTGTAGCTACAGCCCTGAGTACAGAGTTATCATAAATGCATGAAAATGAAATAAAAATGTATCTCAGTGCAACTAAAAAGTAAAGGTTGTCTCAAAAACGTTTGGTGCAGGACATGTGCGTACAGAACAACTTTCATTAACTATGTTGTTGGAAAAAATGAAACTCCAGATGACTAAACTTTGCTGTTCAGCAACTGACTATGAAGTCTCAGATGTTGGGAGTGTCCTTGAAAGCAGCAACAAGAAGCCCCAAAGACAATCAGTACACAAACACGGTATATTCTTTCCTCAAAAGACTCTCAGCAGGCGACTCTCTAATCGAGGACGACAGAATTTCATACATGTGCCGAAAACACCAGCAAAGAAGACTTTTCAAAGCAACTCCTGTTCCAAATATATCCACACACAGACGGACGTTTTGACAGAAATTACATTAAAAGGGTACCGAAATGTCATGAGTGCCTGGGAATATTTTTTGACCTGATTCTCTGCAGGATCGTCTGTAAGTCTTGCAGGGTGAAACGGGGTGAAACGCTGCCACTGGTTCCATGTTGTGTCATAAAAACTATCATCTGCTTTAAGAAATGCTCAGCAGCATTATGCAAAGTATAATGAAATGTAATTAATGAGCTTAAACATGCAAAACTGCTCCTCTGGCAGGTAATCATTCATCATTTAGAGGAAAAATAGCTGGCTGACAAAATAGTGCATTTTGGGAATAAAAAGATAACATCCCATCATATCTGACTACATGCATGCCCAAAATATTATAGTGTTTCCCACGGTAGATATTTACAACTGGGAGGAAAAAACCAGTGAAACAGCATTAAAACTATGAAAAGACACTAAATTTCTCCACCGAAACACAGACTTATGAATTTGTGAAGGTGTGTCAGCAGCTCTTTCTGGCAGGTTTCACTGCAGGTTTTACAGACTGATGAGTAAAATCCTCCAACACCACACTCCATTGATTTCTAGCTGTAGTCAGGGAAAAACTTCTATTATACCAGCAGTGGACATCACAGTCTGGTTGATATCTGATTCTTAACAAAAGCCAAAAAAGACCCAGTATTAGTTCTGTGTATCAATCAAACAGTCCAATAATCCTGTGACCACATAAAGGAGAAAAACACATACGTGATACAGGTATTACAGAGTAAGCTGAGTATATTCTCAGAGCGCACGGTGACCTTTCATTTAATGTTAATTATCTGCATGAAGGTGTAACAGGTGCCTGACGGGACGACGCTGAAAAGCTACAGAGGAAGAGGCTGCTTTCCTCCTGTAGTTCACTTTTCATTTTTAAAGTTTTATTAGACTAATTTTCATTTTTCATTTAGTTTCCTGTCACTGTGTTTCTTGTAGTTTATAATAAACAAGGTGCTCTTGTGACGAGGATAAGTAGAGATGGACCTTTTAGGATAAAAAGTTCCTCAATGTAAATAAAAACCCCTTAAAATATAGTTTACAGCTTCTTCCCTCTACGTAGCTTTAAATGGAAATATTCAATATGACTTATTCATAATTTCATACATATTTCTATTAGTATCTTTATAAACTTTGGGATCTCCACTAGAATCTAAAGTTCTGTTGGTTTGAACAATGTTTGGCTGCACAGTTTGTCTTCACTCTTAGTCCCTTTACATCTCGCATTGAAACACATCTCATATCCAGATTGTATCTAAATATGATTTAACCTGATTACATTTACACTTGGTATTAATATGTGTCTCCAGCATCCACATTGAGATCCGATTTAGATCTGATTGCTCTGTCCAGCTCAAACAACCGAACGTGACATCCTCCTCGCGTCAGCGTGGGTCCAAAAAACAACAAAAAAAAGATGGTAGCCATCCATCTTGACTCCATCCATGAGTGTCTTGAATATCCACCGCTTTCTTGCTGCTTTCTTGCTGCTTTCTTGCTGCTTTCTTGCTAGTAGCTTAGCTCGCTAACTGGCTAATGGCTGCTACCTCGCTGGTTTGGAACAGTCGCGTCCGATTACGTATTTCCACCCACGTAGTTGCTGTATGTAGATTGACGACACATTTGCTTTTAAACTTGAGTTCAATGTGGTCACAATGCGTCCCTGACCACCTCCGGAGGTGGTTTGGCCGATCAGATCACAATCTGCCCTCAGTGCGTCTCGGGTGCATTTACACCTGTACTTTCATGTGGTCAAGCACTATCTGATTGTAATCTGATCACCCAAAACACATTTTAATGCGAGGTGTGAAGGGGGTCTTAGGTTCTGTAATTTGATTGGTACAACATCTGTGTGTGTGTGGAAACTCTTATATCACTTCAATTATAATGGTAACACAGGCAGTTAACTAGCTGAACAGCCAACATTGTCACGTCTTGCTGCTGCAAGTCATGAAAGAATGACACTAGATACCTTTCTATAAGCACAACACTGAGTGCAAGGGTGTAAGTCTGGTTCCCAAAGTGGGAGGACACAATGATGTGGAAACTGTAAGGTGTGAAAGGGTCGCACCTCTGACTGAAGGGATTTTTCAGCACAAAAAGAAACTACAGTGACTTAAATTTATCACCCTCTTGTTTTAAGGCTAAATCCTGCCAGCAGCAGCCTCCTTTGTGCCCTTTGGAATTAAAGAGCTGACTAAGACTTAATGCAACACACCAAAAAAAAAAAAACTGGGATCATCTCGACCTTTTCTGCTCTCCTCTTTAATCACAACCAATTACTTAGCAGAAGGTTTGACCAACACGGCTTCCTGAGGCCCAAAAGAAAAGACGGGAAAGCCTCTGAAGCATCATTCAGATCATCATGGGACTTAAACTGCTCATTAAAACCCACTGATTGAATTATTTCAGCATTAGCAGCTCTGATTCGATTGTCAGGATACTCTGACCGGCCACATGAGAGCTTTTCATTTCAGATCTAATTTACAGCAAAAATGAAAGACCCGAGTGAAACAGAGAATGCATTCATGATCAATTTCAAACAGCACTCTCGACAATATATTCTGTCTTCCTGACATTCATACATACTGTCAGACTACGACAGGCGGATCTCTCCTCAAACAGCTGGAAACTCATCTGGCAGAACATGCAACTAAAACCTCAACAAGCAAGTTATTCATTTTAATTTCATATATAGAGCATACTTCACTCTTCACCCTATAGGGCTGCAACTAACAACTGTTTCCATTAACAATTAATGCGCTGATTATTTTCTCAATTAATCAATTAATCGTTTAGCCAAATAAACGCTAAAAAATACTGAAACATAGCACTCAGAGCCAGCTGTGATGTCTTCAACTAACAGTCCAAAACCTTCAAATATTCAATTTATTCAAATATTTAAGAAAAACAGCAAATCATCACATCTGATCATCTGGAACCATAAAAATTTGGCATTTTTGCTTGAAAAATGACTGAAATGATTAATTGATTGTCAAAATGCTTGCAGATTTATTTTATTTTGATCGACTAATCGACTAATTGACTAATCATTGCAGCTAAATCTTACAATAAAATATTTTTGGACTATTGATGAATTTTCCTCAAAGAAGAAACACAACTGTTGAATTTAAAGTAAAGTTTTTGGTGTTTTGCGCAAATGAGTACAAGAACGAACTCAAACACAGCAATATTTTATACTTTGTAAACCTACTTTTGATTTTTTTCTAAGTATCATATCAACACCAGCAAGTTCTCAAACCAAACACCAAACTTTATTGTGTTCGGCGCCACTTAAAGCATCTTTCTGCCCCCATATGAGAAACTGTGTTGTACAGTATAAGCTAAACCCATTTTACTCTCTCTCTCTTTCTGTGCTGATATTTATATCCTGCTTTCTCTGTATTTTGTTGTAAATTAGGTTTTGTCAATAAAGTAATGAAAAAACTTTCCTTAAAATTAATTTTAAAAACTTAAATGCCAAAAATACATTGTCAAAATATTAAAAAAATCTAAAATAATGATCAGTTGACTTCTTCAGGCTATCTTATCTTCAATGTGTAAACATCTAGACAACATACTGGAGGATCAATGTCACAGTTTTAGTCCCATAAATCCACAGACTTGGAAGCTGCAGCATCTGATCTGAGGCCGCTGAACAGTTTCAGAAAAACCTCGACATCGTCTGTTCTTCACATCATTCCACCGAATTGCTTTTGTGACTTCTCAAGCAGAAAAAAGAAAACACTGCACGTCAACTCCTGTACAGCCGACGTCTCTCCAATTGGCGCAGAAATCCCCCTTCAGAGAGCCGCACAACAGCCCTGCGGCTCCTCCGGAGGCACAAACACCGCGATAACACACACAGACAGACACACAGACACACATTTCTGGAACAGTCTTCTTGACCTTATCTCCATCACCCACCCACCCTGCACCCACCCTGCACCCCCCCAACACCCACAACCCGGACTTTCATTCCGGCCAATTACTCCACTGACTTCTCCGGGAGGATAAAGGAGAGAAATCAATCTAATCAGAGGAGAGAGCGCGTATTCCTCAGGCCGGTGCCAAGTCCGGCGCAGTTATAGCGCAGATGGAGAAAAAAAAAAGGAAAAAACATGAGCTGCTGATAACGCAGCCAGCTGAGAAACACTGAACGCATTAAGAAGATGAATATACTGTGCAGCTATTCGTTATTTAGCCCAGAAGATCAATTATTCTACTCCACAAAGTGTCACTTTTGGTCCTTAACTCTCCAGTATTACATAACCAAACTAACGCGGGTTTATCATCAATTTTTATCTGGACTCCCTCCTCGTGCAGACAGGTAATAATCACAGTGATATTTAGGAAGAGGCAGAGCTGACAGTAAATGAATGATCAGACGTCTTCAGCTTTATTGGCTGAGCTGCTGTCGGTGTTTATTAACACAAACGGGTGAGTTAATGACCAGAATAAACTTTTCAATATTTCAGCTAATAACGCGTCTGTGCAGCGGAGCTTCTATTTTGGTATCACATAATGAAGTTGGTGAGATAATTAACAAAATATCAAAAAAAAATGCAAGCAAATAATAATGTAGTGGGGGATAAAAAACGGTGCGTAAACTGTGACTCCCAGAGAGCATCTTGTATCATGTAGGCCTAATTATAATCTCCTCCAAACAGTGATTCACGTTTCTCCTACTGGAAATCATCTCTTCTCCGTTTGTCTTACAGCAGTTTAACTTATTGGGATGTATAAACATTCATGTAAACTCCATCACTGCAGATAAATGCGGGTATAAAGTGAGTTAATGTGGGTTCATCCTTCATCAAACCTCCTTTGTTAAACTGATAAAAAACCACACAGTATTCCAGCGGAGTCCGGGTCCATTGCTGACTGGTGAAACCAAACCAACCCCCCCACCCCCTCCCCCAAAAAAACCACAAGCCTCCCTCCGACGCGCGGACTCACCACTTGAACGCCGGACA
Source organism: Thunnus thynnus (assembly GCF_963924715.1). Lineage (NCBI taxonomy): Eukaryota > Metazoa > Chordata > Actinopteri > Scombriformes > Scombridae > Thunnus > Thunnus thynnus. The sequence goes on along the minus strand of NC_089532.1, from coordinate 3,169,400 downwards.
ATGTTCTCCAGAAAAGTGTTCTGCGGTGCCACAAGCCCTCTCTTTCCCCCGGGCATCCTGCTGCGGGCGGGCGGAGCTGGTGTCGGTCAGGGTCGGTGTTAGTATGTCCGCTGTTCGGAGCTCGGTTCTGACGCTGGCTCTCAGTCGGACCGATGGAGAAGCTCATTGTAACCGTGCGCTCTGGCTGCTCGGGGCGCACTGAGCCACGGCGGCGGCGCTGTGTCCCCCGCTGCCTGCACGGAGATCCAGGACGCATGCGTGTCTGCGACTGTGGGCTCCGTCCTAATAACAATGACTACGCTGTATGATACTGTATGTTGAATGTCTGTTCAGTGAATGATGTGTGTAACATATGGCGGTGATATAAAATAGTTGTTTAAGTAAAAATGATGAATAAATGGACACACTGGCCGATTAGATGAGGCTAAACATATATTATAAATAATAATAATATATTCCTTGTTGTTTTGTTGTGAAAAACTGGCCCCTTATTGTCTTCTTCCTCCTGTTTGATGACATATTTAAACCGATTACATAACTGATCAATGTCACATTAGAGCTAATTCTAATGAAATGGTACCACTTTCTCTCAAGTCACCTTTATAAAGGGTTTATAATGACTTTATCAATAGTTTATAAAACATTTACTATAAGAGTTTAAAGTCATCAAGCTGTGAATGTTAAGAAAGTCATTCATAATAATACTTATAATAAATATAGTTAAAGTTGTTATAATCAGTATTTTTTTAGATTAACTATGAATATGTGTATGTGAAAGATGTTGCTCAGTGATGAACCAACAGAGAATTAAGACCAGACTCTGCAGCGTTTTAGCGTCTTTCAGCTCTTTGTTTTGGTTTTACAGCCGCAGCTTTGTTGTTTTGATTCAGTCTCATAGCTCTCATCAGCACACGACCTGCCCAGCAGCAAACAGCAGGCAGACAGAGTTGGAGACTAGCTGGTGATTGTTTGATTGATTTAATAAAATACAGAATAAATGTGCACATCTGTTTTTACAATCATCAAGGATTATAAAACAATAAAGTCTCCAATTCAATTTAGTAAAATTTTATTTATATAGCGCCAAATCATAACAGAAGTTGTCTCAGGGCACTTTTCACATCAAGATCTAGACTCTACTCTTTATTTTAGAAGGCGTCTAGAGGGTTTATTTCCATTTGTGGTCCTCAAGCAAACAACAAGTGACACAACAAAAGCATAAAACTATAGCACCAGTTGAGACAAAAACATACAAACAATGATGTAGTGGGACTGCCTACATGTTCCAGTTTCTCCTCATTATATAAATCAGGTTACAAGTTACTGAAAAAACATCTATTGAAGGCTACTTTGAAGCTCTGATGTGATCAGTTTTGGTTTGAAACAGTAGAGGCACAGCAAATGAACAAAAGTTGTGAGCATAAACTGCAGGAGCTAGCATGGCTAGTGGGCTAATAGCATTATCTATGCTATTAGCTCACTCCATTAATGAATTTGAGCTCACTGCTGCCAATCAGCCTCTCATCTTCTCTGCTGCTTGTATTATTTTGCCATTTTGCTAATCTGGTTGAAGTGTTGTGACATCTTGTCCTGTGTCTCATAGAGAGTAATGAGGAGCAAAATCCAGTGTGACCACAACCAGAAAGTATTTTATGATAAGCTATGTGGGCTGCGTTAAAGTTAATTTAAACAAATTATGTGTTGGTTTGAATTAGAAAGATTGACAGCCTATAGATGTATCAATCCTCTCATCAAACTCTCATGAGGAAAGCAAAAACTTACACCGTCATACACTCGCCAGCAGACTGAACTTCCATGAAGTGGCTAATAACAAATTATCTTACCATGAAGCAGTGAAAACATTGTCTTTTTCTGCAGGAGTCCCTCAGGAATGCTCATTAGCTTGTATGAAGGGTTAATGGGGCCTCTGGGAACCAGAAGGGCCCCAAACGGCGCTCCATGCAGGCGGTCGCATCTGCTCAGCGTGATGCCACCTTGTTTTTTATCATTTAACTTGTCATTTATTTAACACAAGTTCATGTTTTTGTTCTGTTTCGTAATCCAAGCTTTCCAAAAACATGTATAAAAAACAAAACAATGAATGCTTTAGAGAGAGAGAGAGAGATCTTGCCTTATGTAGAATTTATGACATTAATAAATATATTAATATATCACAGTTGGTGTGTTTCTCTCTTGTGTTTCTGATTGTAATTACCTGCCAATATAGGCCATAATACTGAATCTATTTAGGATTACTACATAAAAGATATTAATGTTGTATATTTGTCATTCAGAATATCAAAGACAGTTCTTACATATTAAGTTCAGGCAAAATTTTAAATAATAAAGTCAATGTTTGCAATGTAAATGCACAATTATGAGATTATCTTCATGATTGAAAGCATGATTAATATGTTTTATTCTAAACACACAGTTGTCTTAGACTCATTACTTTGAATAAGAAACAGTATTAGTGTATTGGTAGAAAAATACAAGGATTATAAAGACAACAGAAGCTTCTTTCACCATAACTCCAATTACAGCAAGTTTAAAACTGGACCCAGGTAAGATGGCTGCCATATGGCTCCATCCCAGAATGGCAAGTCATTATAACACAATGCGTCTGGTGTTTTATATCCATGTTGTTCACATCCATTCACATATTTCAGATCTGATTCAGGCTCCAACATGTATGGATGTACTGAATATGAGAAGTTCATATAATGAGTAAAGAAGGAGAAACATAAGGGAAATCCGACTGACCAATCAGAACAGAGCAGGCTCGTTGGGAGGGGAGACAGGAGCCTGAAAGGGCCAGTATAAGATAAATAAGGAGTTTTTAACTGGAAATCATGCAAAGATATTCCAGTAGAGCCCCAGAATATAAATATGTCCTCTTTAAGTCCCTATAGGAATAATTATTGGAGTATTATAGCATCACTATGGATATATGGTGATATTTTTGTGACCCCTCAGGTCAACCAAGGAGTGATTTTCCTCCCCGGTTTTAGGCAGATAATATTTCTGCTTTCCAATCCTGTTGGTCATTTTGCAACTTCTCAGATTTATATTTTCTGACCTCCAAGCTGGGAACCATTGCTATAGGGAATCAAATGTGTTTACGTCAATGTAAATTCATCCTAGTGTCCAAAAATAATTCACATAATCAGGATTAAAAAAAATACCAGAAAACTATCCACTGAGCACCTCAATATGACACAATATATTATTATACGAGTAGTCAATCATCAATTAGATGTTGTTTGCACACACAATCTAATATTTGACTATATCTCAAACTATTATTTATAAATCTGACATCTAATTTGTGCACCTGTTAACACTCACGGTTTCCCATCCGAGGCTGTCAAGCAGTCTGTCGAAATCACCTCAGAGAAGATATTACAGCATTGTGTGTGTGTGTGTGTGTGTGTGTGTGTGTGTGTGCGCGCGCTGTCTGTAAACGTGCACGGTGCCAAACCCTCCCTGGGACGTCCTTAATTGGCCCACTTGCATCATGGGGTATCAAACATATGTGACAGCGCAGGTCGGACAGCTGCCGTCTGCTGTTACACACTCAGCTCTGCAGAGACAAACCTCTCTCTCTCTCTCTCTTACATTCAGTGAATGTCTCTCGCTCTCTTTCTCACTGCACGCACAATTATATGGAGGTTCATTAATGACAAAACTGCCATTTTGGAAAAGACTCAATTAATTGCTGGAGTTGGCTTTTAATTGATCTGCCATCAGGATGGGTTGAGGGTGTAAGTTATGAAAAGATGTGTTTAGATGTGTTTTTTTGGCATCGATCTTAATTCATCATCGATTCTGGTTTGAAGGGGAGGAACTATTTCAGACATCCTTGGATGCGGAAATGAAAGTCGCATTAATTTTTCTCTAAGACCAGTGATTCCCAACCAGAGGTGCTTGTACCCTAAAGGGACAATTCTGCAGTTGCAAGTGGAAAGCTCAGCTAATTCATTCAACTAATGAAACTAAAAAATTGGCGTTTTTATTATTTAGAGTGATAAATCAAAATCTAATTTTAAAAAAAAGCATTTATCTTCATTTTATACTCATATATATTCTCAAAGTTATTTACCATAAAATCTAAATGTTTCTAAGTCAAAATTAATCTTCCTGACACGGCGGCTGAGGCTCAAGGGTATTATGATGTTTTGAGCCGTCTGCCAAAATAACAGACAAATCATGATTTCTCAGAAATGAAGTTTAAATAATTGAACCTAGTGGTCAAAATGTAAAACTATAGGATCATTACATTATCCAGGAGAGTCCTGTGTTTCTATGTTCAGTAATATCTGTAGTGTATGCAGTCCATCTGTATGTTCCAAAGACTTATATTTTCTATGAAATATGGCTAAATATATTGTTTCTCTCTCAGTCCTCATGCACAACCCTGTTGAGCTAAACAGTAAGCATGTGGGCAAAACACACACCACAGAGTATTGTTGTCATTTGTTGTCATTGTTGTCATGGAAGTCACAGGACAGGTAGAGACAGAAGAAGTCGAGGTACAGTAGCAGAGGAGTGGCAATCCGGGGAGCAAATGTTATAAAATTTCTGCTGAAGCACTGACATTTGGAAAAAGGATAGTAGCATATCTTTACACAAAATAATTCTGGTGTGCGCTTACATAGAAAACAAAAGGTGCAGGTGTTTTCATGCATGTCATACTGAACATTGTCGGTGTGTGTCGCCCTTCAGACAGCTCTCCTCCTGCTCTTCTACTAATTTCTCATTGCCCACTCTCAAATCCTCACTTTCAAATTTGATTTAAATGTTTTTAAATTTGTTTTGTACTCTTTCTTTCCTGCTGTATGACACTTTCAGGGACACAAACCAGACTTAAGACCAGTTGATTGGGGACGGCTTGTGCCGACAAAAGCTGTGTTCAATTGGTAAAACTCTGATTTTTGTGTCAGTGGTTAAGTCTATGTAATGTCCCCAACAGTGACTTAAGTAAACCTGTGTGTGTGCCTGTGTGTTCAGGTCCATTATGTAGGATGTAGATGTACGACTGTGTTCGCTTTATAAATGGAGAGAATGTTTTAGAACAAGGACCAAAGTTAACTTGTACTAACTTGTGATTTAGGAATTTAATCTTTTTCTAAGTCTTCCTGGACAGAATATAATAAATTTGTGTGTGTGTGTGTGTGTGTGTGTGTGTGCATGATCCCATGTGCATTAACTAATAAAGTACATCTGCATCAGCTGGAGTTTTTTGCATTTCACCACAGAAACGTCTGTGTTGGACAGCGTCTCTGTAGGGATTTGATAGCTGTAATCATTCTAATTACATCGCATCACTTACCCCCAATTACACCCAATCAGCATTCAGCAGGCGGGACGGTATTGTTCATGTGGAAACAGGCGCTCACGGCCACCAGCCTCAGAGCGAGCCACATGCCCAGCCGATGAGCCTGATAAATGTATTTCTGGATGCAGCGTCTCCGGCGAGATGCGAGCAAATCACTTCATCGACAGAACAAAACGCTCAGTTTCTAACGAGCGAAGAAACAACAGCGGCTTTTCGGTCGCAGTTGGAAGAGGCCACAGAGAATTTCTGTTTCTGCAGCTCTTAATCTGAGCATTAGTTATTTCTAGCACTCGTTCAAGTAGAAACGAATAAATGTCACATGGCGGAGATCAAAGACAGCAGTGGGAACGACACTGACGCCTCATTTGGGGAGGGAAAGTGGGAAGAGATGGGGATAGAGGTATCGAACCCACCAGCACCAATCAATGCACCGCCTGCACATCTGGAGGGAGGCATAGCTGCATCTCTCCTTATTGATCTCAGAATTAATTAGTCCATCCTCAACTAGTGCTGCTGGTCTCTCACTGGCCCTAAAAAAGGGAAGGGGATCAAATATTAAAGCACTGACCCCCCCCCCCTCCCCAACCGCCAACGCCAAACCTCCAAGTGCAGGCCAGACTTTGGTTCACCAGGAGCTCCATCAAAGGTTGAACTGGGGAAAGAAGACGGCATTCAGCGGTGGAGAAGTCGATGTTTAACGTCTGATGATAAAGCAGGCAAGGGGCGAGGTGAGGCTGGGAATAGCAGAGCCGAGGGACTTGGTGCTAAATGGGTTTGGTCCACTATAGATGTGTTTTAGTTGTATTGCCAATCTGCTCAGTCAGAGGACGTACAGGTCTAAATTGCTGTATTGGTCAATAAAAATAGCTCAATTACATTCTCTGGATGCAGGGTCTTCCCAGAGCCACATTAATCTTTTGGAAAAATTTGCTGTTGGGTCCCAATCGTCCCCACCACCACCCTCCATTAAGTACAGACTACACAGCAGAGTACAGACAGCAGCTTTATTACACACCCAGAAACCAAACAGTACTCCTCCTATGCTGGAATAATCCTGTAATGCTCGCCCCTGGTTTTCTGTGTGTCAATTATTTTGTGGTGATTTGATTAAACACAACTTTATTTTGTAATAAATGAGAACAATATAAACTGAAATAATGAAGGTATGACGGCACCCTGTGGAGTTTTCTTGTGAACGCATTTTGTGTGAAAGAATTTCCTCCATCATGCATGAATATTTGTTAAGTCATTTTTTTGAGTATTTTGAAATCTGGATTGTTTACATCAGCAACTGTTGAATGCAATAGTGTGAAACAACAACACATCATATCATCTCCTCTTTCATTAGATAGACAAAGACACACTTTAAGGTAAATATCAGTTTCATTTGGCAATTTGACTTGCAGGCCGACCAACAGGTGACATCACACCTCACTACGTCCATCTTTATATACTGTCTATGAGTTGGACACAAGGTCAGAAGACCAGGTAATAATGCAGGACCTGCTTTAGTTAATAAAACACTTTACTTAAGAATTCATTTGGGACTGTTCAGCAATCGAGTTAGCAAAAGAGTACGAGCCTACAGCCACGCTAGTAGCTCTATGAGGCTGTACCTAGGGCACAGCAGCACTTTAAGCTAATATTTAGCAGGTAATGTTTAGCATGTTAGCATGCTAACATTTCCTAATAAGCACTTAACACAAAGCACAGCTGAGGTTGATGGCAATGTCATTAGTTTTGGAAATATTTAGTCATAAACCAAAGTACTCTGACACTCGAGGAGTCATGTATGTCTGAACGAAACATCATGGAAATCCATCCAGCAGACATTTCACTTTGATGCAACAATGTGATCCTGCTGGTGAACCTAAAAGAAAAGTCATTAGGTTTCATCCTCGGGGAATGATTAATGTCTGTACCAAATTGTGTACCATTCCATAGACATTAAGATACTTCACTTGATAATTATAATTTTGACCTGCTGGTTGAACTCGTTTGAAGGAGAATGTTGTTTCCTGTTTTGCCGGGTGAGCCTTGGGTCGTCTTCCCATTTCTTCTGCTGCCTAGAACTATATACTGATGTGGTGTGACCTTGTGGGCGCATGAACATGAGCATTTAAGCAAAGCCTCTTCTGCTGCGGTTTAATTGCAGACTTCTTTTTGAATCACAATTGCAAATGTTTTTTCTTCTTCCAAGCGGACAGCAAGGAAGCTTTCGGGGGAGTCGCCTGAGGTAACCTGCCTGTGATCACTTTGTCTCGCTGTTATTGCTAATTACAACCGTGCTGCCTCTGCTGCAGTTTGTGTCTCTCTCTCTGAATCTCATTTCCTGCATGTGAATGTTACAACTTGAATAGGCTTATTTTGGAGCAGTAATTCTGTAGCTTGTAGTTAATCGCCTCCCTCTAAATCTTGGATATATAGTAATAGTTGCAGATGCATGAAGTCGCACACATCGACACTGGAAACAGTTAAATAAGGGCCTCCGGAGTAAGAAATAGAAGCCTGAAATAAAATCAGAGCCACATTGGAGGATTGTCAGCAAGAAGAAAGAGTGTCATAAGACTTCTCCCTAAAGAAAGAAAGAGCCAGATACAATTTAATTTCCCTTAAAATGGCTTTTTCATGGCTATTAGTGCCCTAATTGGCTATGTATTTTTTATATGCACAGTTGGTGTCAGTTTGGTGTGGGCCAAGTTGAGCTGAGTAATCATAGAAGAAGAATCTCACAGTAAGAACAACAATGGAGGGAAGCAGGAATAAAACAAAAAGCCGGTTAAATATTTTACAGCTTTTTTTTTGCATGAAAAACAGCAATGTTCATCTTTTCAGTCAATATTTTGGTCTAGACAAAGATTTATTGACAACTACTGAGCCAACTAAGAGGATTTGGTGACCTGCTCACCATCAGACAACAACTAATACTCAGATTTAAATGACACTTGCCGTTTATTTATGGTCTCCTGACCATAAATCAGGGTAAAACTTCTCATTGATGAACTGGTCCATGAAAAAGTATCTTGAATCTAATGTTCCGATTTCTATGGGATTCGCTGTATATTAATGATCCCCAGAGGATTAATCCTAATGATGTTGTAACCCACTAACATTTTTGCCAGTGCCACCATGAGGACCAAATTTCTCCTTGACTAAATTGACCATGACATGGTATCTTGAAAAATAACGCCGAGATGTCTGATGAAAACTAATGCCCTATTTCCCCAGAGGAAGGACCAAAGATTTTGGTCATACCCCTAACCCTAAGCAAAAACTTGGGTATGTGTGGTCAACATATAACCCTAACCCTAATCCCTAATCCCTAACCCTAACCCCAACCCCTAACCCTAACCCCAATCCCTAACCCTAACCCTAATCCCAACCCCTAACCCTAATCCCTAACCCCAACCCCTAACCCCAACCCCTAACCCTAACCCCTAACCCTAATCCCTAATCCCTAACCCCAACCCCTAACCCCTAACCCTCACCCCTAACCCCAACCCCTAACCCAAATCCCTAACCCTAACCCCTAAACCCTAACCCTAACCCCAACATCTAACCCTAATCCCAACCCCTAACCCTAAATCCTAACCCCTAACCTCAAACCCCTAACCCTAATCCTAACCCCTAACCCCGACCCCTAATCCTAACCCCTTACCCTAATCCTTAACCCCTAACCCTAATCCCTAACCCTAACCCCAACCCTAACCCCCACCCCTAACCCTAAACCCTAACCCTAATCCCTAACCCCTAACCCAACCCATAACCCTAACCCCTAACCCTAACCCCAACCCGTAACCCTAATCCTAACCCCTAGCCCTAACCTTAACCCTAACCCTATTGTCTGTACATTCATGGTCCCTATAGGATGAATCCTAATAATTTTGTAATCCCCTTACCCAGGGGTTAAAGTGGGATTTGGCAGGAAGGGGAACCCTAAGATCCGGTGTAGTGGTGCAGCGGGGAAAAATGACTCCCAAATTGATTTGTACTGTGAGCTCTGGCTCTGGACTTGTTATCTTTGCAGACAGGCTATGTGATCAGCTGACCTTCTTGTAAGCACCCATTTCTTGACATATTTTTCTGGATCCCACTGATCCAAAAGAGGCCCAATCAAAGAAATGAACATCAGTGCTGAGGCCTTTTTGATTTGTAATTGTGTCTGTACTGGCGTTATTATATTGCTCATTTCAGAGAATCCTGCTAACAGACAAGACAAAACAGACAAGCAAAATAAACATTATTTAACTAAAAACAACTTACACAAAGTAACATTGCACTATGAAATAAACACAAGTGCTTATTTACTTGACAAGCAGCATCAGGTCCATTATAGACGTATCCATTCGCTGTGATCACAGAGAAGCTTTGGGTTCAGATCAGACTGGGTCTCTGGTGACTGTAAAGAAAATATGCACAACCCAGTGAGATTATTAGCACTCATCAGTACAGATCAGCTGTGGAAAAAGTATGATGCTGAACTGAAACTAAGTACCGACCCAGTGTGCCATCCTCATCCTCATCCTGGAGCCATCAGACCTGGAGGATTAGAGGCCTGAGTGAAGGTCACTGCTGAGGGTCAGAGGTGATGATGAGAAGTCTGAGCAGGTTTCTGCTGTTTCTGTAAATCCAGCTGCAGCTGCTGCTTCATCCTGCTGTCTGTGACTCTGCTTTTATCAAGAAAAAATGTAAACACAGATTCACAAACATACATATCAGTCCTGCTGCCTCATAGCTCTTCAGCAGCTGAACGGATCTCGGTTCAGACAAGGTGCAGAATTCCCACACAAGTCATTTATATAACTCACACTTCAAATATTACTGAGTTACATTATCATTTATTTACTGAGTTACATCATGCACAGCCGTGTCTTCTGTTTATCAGACAAGCTGGTGTTGCTTTTTTTATCCCAATTAGTTTATCTGTCTGACTACATCAAAGACAATAATGCTACAGTGGTTTACTGTCAGTCACTAATACAGGAGACAGAGCAGTACGGTAATTTGTTTTTGTTTGTTGTTGTTTTTATTACCAATTAATATTACCAATGTTATCGCGTGGAGAGATTATCAATAATGTTACGTTATGAAAATGACAACAACACTGTCTCTTACTGTTCATCCGGTATCACAGCGGAGAAACAGCTGATTAAAAGTCAGAAACAAACTTACTGAAGGCCAGAAGATGAATATCAGCTCGAGCAAAGAAAAGTCTTGCAAGTTTCATTCTACACAAACATAAAAAGATACAAATATCTCATATTTTGGGTAAGTTTTCAGCAAAGTCAGGCATAAGCTTTGAATCACTGCTTTTATAGTCTTCGCTTCTGTAGAGTCAATGAGTGGAAATAAAAACCATGAGGACAGAGTTTCTCCTTGACACGGCATCTTTCAAACTAACGCCAAGATTGTTCTATTTAACTGACTATTTAGATTGATTCATGGTCCCCAGAGGAAGAATCAAATAATTTGGTGACCTCCTCACATCAGGTGAAAATAGTATCTTGTATCTTGACAACAAATACCCAGATTTCCATAAAATTTGCTGTAAACTCCTCATAATTTTACGACCCTGTCATTTTTTCTCTAGTGGCACCAAGAGGACAAAATTTCTCTTTGAGCATTTTATCAACAACATGGTATCTTGAGAAATTATACCTGGATTTTCATATAGTTTGCTGTAGATATTTATGGTCCTCAGAGGAACAACTGTAAAGATTTCGCTCTATGATCTATGAGTCCAAAATTCCCCAACTGTACACAAATCAAAATATAACATGCAGATTGTCATTAAATCTACTGATCACATTCATGCTGTTCAGAAAGTGAACTCATATGATTTTTTTGACCCCATGAACTTTTCTGTGGTGTCACACTAAGACAAACTTTACAATTTTATTCCAACTGCTTCTTAGAGTCTAAAAATAAAGTTAAATCACCATTATGCTTCATATCGCGGAGGGTCATGAACATTGCAGCCCTTCGGGGGCGCTACCAGGTCATTAGAGTTTTAGTTTTAATGCAGATTATCTACTTTAGCTGTCCGCCCGTGGAAACATTATGATTCTTGCCACGTCAGACTTTAGACAAATGGAGGCAATACAATAAACTGCGCTGCCTTGAGGCAAAACATTCAGAATTTTAGATTTACATTATTTCATTGATTCCCAGATATGTGTAAAACATATCGGCAAGTAGCGGCACTTCTGCAGGCTACTAGGTGAGTCACCATCCTGCTTTTCTTCCCTCTGTGACAGATACATGATACTGATGAGGAACTCTGTCTAATTCTAAGATACTGTCACTTTCACTCCGACAATAACAAGACTTTAAGACAAAGAACTGGAATAAATAACTTGATGAAATTATGAATATTTTACAATAAAGCCTTTTTCCAGTTTGGATGGTTGGTAACTAACAGAAACAGAATTAAAGAACATGTCTGTTGTCACAAGAAAGGTTTTTTCCGGAAGATGCACAATGAGTCACCTTGTCACCCACAGTGCGGCTATTAACAGCTTTGGTTTCCATGTCAACTGGAGGGCTTATGTAGTTTTATTGCATCATAGTAAGGTGAGAATGCAAACCAAGAGTTACTGTATGAATGAAGAATGTATGATGTCTCTTATTCAGCAGATTGTAGTCAATTATGGGGTAACATGAGATATTGGGGATGAGGTTTCAAACGATACGAGATCACAGGACATGACGTAACATGAGGTTGCATGAGACACAACATAAAATGCTAAAAAAATTACAGTTCACAGGCATAAAATGGAACAACATAGGAGAACAAAACAAAATGAAATGAAATAACTGGACATGAGAAAAAATTGTGAATGAGATTCCATGAAAATTACATAAAATATGATGACATGACATAAAATATTAGAATTTATCTGAAACTACATTAGACCTGAGATCACCTGAGAAGAGAAAAACATGAGATAAAATGAGATTTCTGTAGATTAAATGATGCACAATCACAAAGTCAAAGTTTATTTAGAGTGTAAAATCACACCAGCAAATATTTAAAGAATCGAGGAGTGACAAAAGAAAAAAAGAACAAAAGATAACAATAAATTATAGAAAATTTTAAAAGGATCCAATACACAGACAACCATCTGCAAGTATCACGTGACTCGTTATCACATCACTACCAATAATTACAGGATTGCAGATTTTAGCGAGACAGTCTAGTTGTTCTACAGCCTCACAAACACACACAAATGTGTAAAGCAGAAAATACAGAAGATACACAAAACCCAGATGAGTTTGGGCACAGCCACGTTCATACAGACATTAAAAGTGCAATACACAACATTCAGCTACCAGACCGTGCACCAGCACCAGCACCAGCATCAGCATCCCAGACCAAAACAAACACTCGTTTCATTTAACCGACAAAGCCTGAAAAAAAAAAAAGATGTAATGAGTTGATGGCACAAAATGCAGCAGGTTAAATGAAAAGAAATAACATGAGATGAGATTACTTGAGAAAACATAGCATAAAATGAGATTACCTGAGAAAACATAGCATGAGATGAGGTTTCATGGTGACACATGAGACAAAATGACATGACACATGATCACATTATGAGTTAAACTTTACTTTTTTTCAAGGTGATTTGATGCTTTGTCGTAAAATGATATGAGATGTGGGATTTAGCGCCATCATGACAAGACATGAACTATAAAGTACCTTTAATCCAGGAAGCAAAACGTTCTCGTCACAGCACAGAAGTCAATAAACATTATTCTTCACCAGCAGACACAGTCACGCAGCCGGAAAAGAACAAACAACAGAGACGACTAAAAAAAAATAAATAAAAAAATCATGAAAGCTCATTGTCGTGCGATTCCACCTGCAACCGTAAGTGTTCGTCTGTGCATGAACAAGCGTCTGGATGTTCGGGTCGAGAGCTTTTGTGTTGTTTCCGAATACAAGACGTTGCAGTGAGGAGAAAAAAAAAAAATCATTCGACTATTTCAGGAGAGTGAAATCAGGCTTTTAAAATGCTCGGGGCCCTGCAGCCCGGTCAGGGACCTGGACTGAGCGAAGCTGAGGAGGTTTTTACACGATCTGACAGTCTGTTTCTCAGCATGGTGCATTAAGTCGTGTTAAATATTTAGCTGCGCTGCCTTGAAACAGCTAAAATGGATGTTTAGAGCCCTCAGTGGATTTCCGACCTCTTCTGGCCTGTTTTCTAGCGTTCCCTCCTAATAAACAAACCACGCTCTGTCAGACAGCCTGCTTTGTACACAAGGAACAGAAGCAAACAAATAAAGAAAGAAGGAAAGAAAGAAAAGACAGACAGGGAGATGAAAACATGCAATAATCATCCCAGACCAGATTTAAAACACAGATTGTCACAATTAAATTAACTGAGTCAGTAGGGTGACTCAGTCGGCAAAATCCAATCTAAAAATACACCCGAATACCTTATCAGCATAAATCACAAGCTGGCGCTGTTACAAAGAGCAGCGTCACATCTGAAAATGTGATTGAAAATTGATCCAACACAGAAGGATTGATAACATTTAAATGAAGACGGGAAAAGTAATTTGTCTCCCAAACGGCAGGAAATCTGCACTAAAAAGCAGCACTATCAAAAAGTATTTAAGTGGCGTCACATGTCGTGTCGCTATAAAATCAAAAAGCAAACATGAATTTTCACTTTCTAAAACCAGAGATGATGACATGTTAGACTGTTACTATGTTGTTGTTGTTTTCAATGTTTCTGTTGCAAACTCAGCTCAGACGTGCTGTTTGTGTTTGTGTGGGAGTGTTTTATGACTCATTCTGTCTCCTAACATGTGTGCAGTCTTCACACACTTAGATCCAATATCACAGTAATTGAATATGTAGGAGGAAGTCTAAATGATCCTCTTTATCTAGACAGATACAAAAGAAGAAGACGCGTGCTGAAAATAGACAAAAGAGTTCAATTCAAATGATAACTCGCTATTTATTTGAACTTTTTAATCAGATTATTGAAGAGACGTCTTTAAGTGAGATTTATTTAAAGTCCTCCTCTACTCAAAAATGTTTTTACTTACATTCATCTGCTGAAGGAGGAAAGTTTCTCTGAGTTAAAGGTTGAATCAGCGATCCTGGAGAAAGATGGTTCAACACTCTTTATGTCAGATTCAGATAATATCTCTTAACGGTCCGATATCTGTCTGTTCTCTGTGTGTGCTAGAAAAAAATCCAGTGTTCATACACAGAACTGGCTCTGTAAACAGGAAACAAACAACTGGCTCAGACCAAGCCACAAAACACTATTTCAGCCAATCAGAAGGGGACATTCATGCTCGTGCACAGGACGGGGAAGTTATCAGAGCAGCTGTCTGTGTGTGAGGACGTGACTCTCCCGTCTCCGGTACCCCGCTGAATGATGGGAAAGAGAGGCCGAGCTTCCTTTTTATTAAATGTATGAATCCACACTGAATCCGAGACAGTTTCACGGAGACTTCCTGCTTTTTTTTTTACGCTTCGAATCTGTTTCTGTCACATCTAGTGAGGCGTAATCTGAGCAGGAAGCTGTTTAAATCACTTAAATATCCTCCTACTGCAAATGTATTTTCAATTTATTAATGATATCAATGATGTGTAGATGTTGTTTTAAGAATTTTAAAGTAATAATCATACTTTGATGTGGAAAAACCACATCAGACACACATTATTTTCATATGTCTTAATACTGATATGAGTGGAGGAGATATTTAAGTGCCTAAATGGCCTCACTTAAGATATAATCTATCAGTTGATCAAAAATATTGAACAGTAAAAGAATCATGACCAGAGAAACAACAGGTGGTTGATAACCGAGTTCAAAGGTGCAGAACATCTTTTGGTCTTTTTCAATAAAAGCTTCACAATTCTTGAGAATTAAAAATACAATCAGAACTTAAAGTTTACAGACTTTAATGTTCAATGTCGGTGCTCTTCCAGAACTTGCTGATTATTTAAATAAAAAAATACAGAAACAAGTTAAATTGAGATTTAATTCAAAATGAGAATCAGTCACATCAGCGAGAGGTTTTACACAGAGACATGTGCTGCTGGCGTGTTCGCTTGACGTGTTTCATGCGTGTGTGTGTGTGTGTAGGACCCTACAGCTTCCGTGTCAACACACACACACACACACACACGCAGCTATGTGTGTGGGCTCGTAGCTCCTCCAGCAGCATTATTTATGGCAGGCGAGTGGGAGGCTTCATACGTTCTGATACTTTTCTAGAAAAAAAAAAGAAAAGTTAAAAGCTTTTTATCTCATTCATGTTATTATCAAACAACATGACATTTTAGATCTCATTAACATTACAAAAATATTCCTTATAATACATACAGTATGCGAGTTACGTGGGGAAATCCCCATTGGCGTTGCATTTGCACATCACAGTGTGCTAATGTGGGTTGAACTCTTGGCTGCTTCTCTTGTTTTTATATCGAGTATCACAAAATGATAAAGATTAGCCCCAAGCAATATGGGATTAAGAGGCTTAAATCAATATACATACATTCATTACTTCACAGAGAAGGTTCAAGAGGAGGGAAGAAATATCCAGACAGGACGGGAGACCACAGAAGAAGAAAGAAAGAGAGATGACGGTGATGTGGCAAGACAGGAGAGGAGAGGAATGAGGTTGAGAAAACAAGGAGAAGAGAGGGAGATGAAGAAATTACAAGAGGAGAGGATGAGAAAGGAGAGGAGATAATGAGATGAGGAGAAGACAGGAGAGGAGGAGGAGGAGGAGGAGGAGACGAGAAGAGAATCCCAATCTCAATCTATGATGCGTAGAAGAGTAGCAGGCAGTGAGTGTTTGTACCTCCTGAGACTGGTGTTCTTGTACTTATTAAGTCCCTCTGGAACGTTAGCTGAACTAACTGGACCTCTCTTATGGACGTGACTTGCAGGAGCATCATGGCTGCTCCCAGAAGGAGGCTCTCGCTCTTCTTGGTCTCCTTCTTCCATTGGTGGAGCTGGAGGAGGCGGCAGCACCCTGCAGACATTTTCTTATATCCATGTTTCTCTGTTCAAAGTGCAGTCTGATAATTACTCTAATTATGCTCTCATTAAAACGCATCAACGCCGTCTCACTTGCTCACTGTACGCCTTTATCTTGATGTAATGACAACGAATCAAACCAGTAGGTCAGAGGTCAAGCTCCACGGCAAATGTGACCTTACGCAAATACGACCAACAGGGTGTGTTTTCTTTTGATTTTATTTCATTTCATAAAAAAATATAAGGAAAAGTTGTCTGTTTTAATATGATACATGTACATTAATTAATAAAATGCAAAGTTACAGGAGAGGAGAGGACAAAAAAGTAGGAAACAATAAGAGATAGAACAAGAAGAAGAGGAGACTGATGAAAGGTGGGAAGATAAATAAAAGCTGGAAAAACAGAGACATGTGAGGAAAAATGATGGAGAGATAAATACTGTAACATGAAAGAGGAGATGTAGAAAAAGAAGAAAAAGATGAGTGATAACAGAGTCAGGTTGGAAGGGAAGTAAAGAGGAGAGGATGCTGCCTCTGCAGTGATTTGGCAGAAGCAGAGAAAGAAGATGCAGAGAGATAAAGACAGAGAGGGGAGGAGGTTTTTCTTTTTTTAGTGGAGGAGCCTCAGAAACAGATGGAGAGGAACTTTGTGAACTCTGAAATAAAAGTGCAAAGAGAGTGAGAGAGAGAGAGAGGACAAGACTCAGCCTGACAGAAAAAAAGTAAAATCTCACCGAGTCGGCGTCGTTTCTCTCATCAGTGAGAGTGAGAGGGACTTCCTGAAATCAGATGGTCACCAGTTCAAGATTTGATCTGTTTTATTGTTGCTGCCTTTGAATAAAATACATAAAACCGGTGTTTCCATCCACACTGCATACAGTAAATAATAGTTACACATACTGTAGGCCTGACAAAACATCAAAATAGAACAATAACATGTCAGTTCATCTAATCCTGCATGTTGCAAAGAAATTAAAAGAAAAAAAAATGATATAAACTATTTAATTTATTTATTTTGCAGGTCTGTCTTTAACCTCCTTAACTCCTTTGGAACAACAGCATCCTGCTAGTTGTCTCTGTTTCTTGTGATTTGGTCGTAATCAGGACATTTTCTAAGTATCTCAATTAGTCATTTGTACACTCAAAGTGTTTAATTGTTCCTTAGAATTAATCATTTGTACCCTTGAATTAAATCATACTTTCAGATTCAAACCGGGAGGACGACAAAATGTAATTTTTACATTTCTGATTGTGTCTGTTATACATATGTACATTTGGTGCACCAAGACTAACTCATCATTTCTCTTTACATGATCCCACTCAGTGAAATTATTCGTAACCACGGGATTCATGTTCACTGCTATGCTGACGACACCCAGCTGTATTTATCTGTCGCACCTGACAATAAGGATGCCCTACGCCCTCTACTAAACTGCTTCTCCAGTATTGTGTACTTTGTGTGTACAGTACTTTCTCAAATTAAATGAAGATAAAACCGAAGTCCTCATTGGCACAGACGCTCAAAGAGATGAAATAATAAATAGACTTGGAAATCTGATTTTATCCCTTCTCTAGAATTTGTCTTTTACTCCTTTACTATGTCTTAACTGATATTTATCCCATTTAATATGTATGTGTGTGTGTATATGTATGTATATGTTTATGTATGTATATATACATGTGCATACATATGTACATGTATATATATGTATGTGTGTGTGTGTCTATGTGCTTGTGCATATGTATATATCTGCATCTATGTTTTATATTTCTTTTGTAAAGCACTTTGAGCTGCATTTTATGTCATGAAAGGTGCTCTATAAATAAAGCTTATTATTATTATTACTTAGACATTTGAATTTCATGTGAAAGCAACAAGAAATGCCTATAATGTTATAAAAAACAAGACACATTGTGTTAAACTTTACAGGTGAGATGAGGGTTAGAGTTCAGACAGATCCATGCTAGCTGTTTCCCCCCTGCTTCCTGTCTTTACGCTAAGCTAAGCTAACCGCATCCTGACTCCAGCTCTGTACTTAATACACATATAAAATGTTGAACTATTCCTCTAATACCAGTAATTACAGCATAAACTGGGTCATAATGTTTAGTAGATAAATGACACAGCTGATCGTCGCTGCTTTCTTTCTTCTCCTGTTGACAGTGAGACGTGGAGGAACTACAGTAAAAAGCTAAACGCACTCAGAGCTGAGGAGGAGCGTTGAGGGCTAATCAGCTGAATTATCAGCTCTGTGGGATAATTAATTGTGGCAGTGCTCTCTGACTTTTTTTTATTTATTTTTTTTTTTTTTTATAAAGAACTCAGGATCAAAAGGGTGCTGAGGCGTTGCAAACCGTCCAGTAATTACCTGGACAAGTCTTTTAAGAAACTTCTTTTTCGCTCCAAGCTGTCAGGGTTTTTATGCTCGACAGGTGATCCTAATTAGATAAATGGTTACCAGCACACCTCCACACCTCCACACACACTGTTAATTACAGTCCCTACTGTCTCCGGTCTCCTGTGTGTGTGTGTGTGTGTGTGTGACCACCACTGAGCAAAAAACACCAACACAGGATCTCTCTCTAAAAATAGCTTCTAACTACTGAGCTACAAATTGGCCTTTGATAGTATTTGGACAGTATTTCTCTCTCATTAGATTTAAAAATTCAACAACGATCGTGAGATTACAGTGTCGACTTTCAGCTTTAAAGGACGAGTTACAGCAAGAAAAACAATGTTTAATGTTCATTCGGGCTCCTGACTGTTGTTTTAAGACTTGAAAAATTTAACTTGTCTTTTAATTTGAAGGTGTTGTCATCCATATTGAGGCTTTTACACACTGCAGCCCCTCAGTTTTAGGAAAAATGAACCCCAACATATATATAAGGCAGAGTTTTTCAAAGTCTGACACTGTGTCCTACACTAGACTTCAAACTGAGCCAACATTTGTTCACATTTGGACAAATTTGCACCATTAAAAGTGTGCTGCGTCATCTATTAGCTGTTCCTGTTTGCACTGAACTCATGGATGTTCAGTCAACTATCGCTGGATTACTTTGATACAGAAGAAAACTTAAAAACGTGACGATTCTCAGGCAGGTTCTGCGGTTTAAATCTATGATTCATGACGGATTTATGGAGGTTTATTTACGATGGGAAGTGTGAGTCCAACTGAATCTATAAATATGTTTATCAAGTTTGTTCAATTTGTGTTCAGATTTGACTGAGATATGACCCTGAGAAGTTTTAATACAAACAATCAGGAAAGTGGTGCAATGTTACAATTATTATTCAGGTTATGTGAACTCAGATAAAGTGAAGGAAACCTGGTCTTGAACATCTTGAGTCGACTTGACTGTAATCCTTATTTTACACTTTAACACTTCAGAGTTCGCTGCAGTCGACACTAAAGAATCAAACCTAAACATGGCTCAAAGTCACTTTTAGCTTCTTCATTCAAAGATCTTGTGTCTGACTTTTGTTAAGAATTTGTCACTCATGAGTCAAAGTTTAGAACATTTCTAAAGACCTTTTACTGTAAGTTTTACACTCAGTGAGTTCACTGATTATAACTACAGTCTCTGTGATCAGCAGGTGTTTGCTGACCTCTGGTGGCAGAATGAAGATCTGCTCTCAGGACCTCAAATGTTTTCTAACAAATCAAGTGATCAACTATGAATGTTGTTGTTTTTTTTAAATGTTTCTTTTATTGTCCTTTTTATTCAAGGTTCATTTAATTGTATTTGCAGGATTGAACAATGATATTCAGCTGCAGACAATGTATTTACAAATGAGGAGAACTGAGCTGATAAAAATTATAGAATACAACACGCTCAACTCACAATCAAAAAAGCTTAATCCTTAGTTTAAAGCTTAAAGTACTGAATCCTTAAAGTATTAAAATTGAACAAAGAATGGAATCAGGACAGCACACCTCGTCAATTGATTTTAATGTGAATTGCCACACAGAGATTTCGGGTCAGGCGCCCTTCCTCAGCGTGTATAAATCAACACAATCCATAACAGGTGGACTTAATTATAGATTATTACAAGTTCATCCCAGCAGAGGGAGCTACACATATGAGTCATCATAATCAGAAAATAATAAATGGAAAAAAAACAAAAAACATAAAACAGAAGAACAAATCTCATTTATGTACCACATCAGAGAACTGAGCTTAACAATCTTCAGTGTTTCAGATTATAACTGACATACTTCACTCTTTCAAACATACATCCTGACTTGTCTTTGTAATTCGGCATTATTGCAAACATTATCAATACATTTTAAGAAAGGAAGACCAAGTCTTGGCACCATGATGAAGTAATGCATCAGGACACATAACATCTCACACACTTCACATATCATTTTATATGAATAAAAACAATAAAAATTTGACTTGGGCAATAGTGTCACACACAGCTGCTATTAACCAACAAACTGTACAGTGATATATATAAAAATGATATATATATCAAAGACACAATAATAATTTACATGTGATGAGATAGAAAATCCCAGGTGATATGAGAGGTTCGGTATTTTCCGTTCAGTGAAGAATCTCAGCTAAATAACAATCTCACATTTCAAACAGTAGTTTCTATTTCTGTTTCCTCTCATCCGGACTGTTACAATCATCTTTGTTCAGGCGTCAGACTGAAGTCAATCACTCTTCACAAGCTTATTTAAAAACACTGATACTTGGCTTTTAACCAGTTTTAGAAGAAAAGAAAATGTCCAGAATCACTGTCCATGTCTCACTTCACAAGCTGCCTTTCAGCTTTAGACGTTTTGGAACATCTGTATTTCATACAATAAATCAATACATTTTCATTTTTACATTCACATTTTTCATTTAGCTTATTTAAAGGGTAAATGGTATATGGACTGTACTTGCACAGCTCCTTTCTAGTCTTCATATATATATATATATATATATATATATATATATATATATATATATATATAACAATCAATACATTTTCATTTTTACATTTACATTTTTCATGCTTTTATCCAAAGTGACGTATATATGAGACTGATCCAACACAAGCAGGGATCTAATCAGGAGGTAACGACACCAGTAAGTACCATAAAGCTTAAGTTTGGGCCTGATAGCATGTAGATGCAAACAGGCAGTGCAACAAGGCAATGATTAGAGTACATAGATTGCATAGAAGCATGTTTTTTGTTGTTTTTTTGTCTTTTCTCTACCTACATTACATCAAGTGCAGAGTTGTTCATGAAAGAGCTGGGTCTTTAGTGTTTTCTGATGTTAAGTCATCAGACAGGTGGCTTAAGTGGCTGCGTTGAGGGAATGGTATAAGACCCATTTGTCTGAGGAGAATCTGCAAAAAGAAAACAAAAGTATAAATTACATAAAGTCTGTTCTATATTATGGTGACTCATCCAAATAGATTTTAATATTTTTATTGTCTTTTTCAAACAGTTAATACTGAACACTGAGGTCGACCATCAAACACGTCCTGGTCCTCTCTGCTCTAGACCTCTTTAACAGGAACACTGTACAGTATTCACTATTGTTCTCCATAACAATCAATCAATCAATGAGATCGTTCATTTGTTTGTATAATATTAAACACAATTAACAAAAAGACAAGATTTCATGTCAGACTGCAACTTGCATGGATTTTTTATTGAATGTGAACGGTTAATATCTGAGTGTTTCAAAATATCTGTCATGTTGATGCCTGCATGAATACATTATTTAAACTTACCTTTCTTGCAGTATTTCATGATGTACTTTGCAACTTCAAACAGAGCCAAAACTGCAGCAACAGTTAGAGCTCCAGAAAACCATCCACCAATCCACGCACCGGCTACTGGGCAGGACTTGTCCTCAAACAGTTTATCTGAACATACAAAAGACTGATGTGACTCTCAGAATGTAAATATCATGAATGAATATCATCTATAGCACATTGGTTATAACATTTACAAAAGAGAAAGAAAGTTATTTGCAGATTAAAATCATCAATACGGTCAATCTCACCTAGTAAAGTGATCTCAGCGTTAACAATATGGCCGATATCCTCCTGTTTGACCACACAGCTGAAGCGGTTGGTTGTAGTCGAGGTCACAGTACTGTAGAGGCTCACGTTGTAGTGACCTCCTCTTTCAGAGACCTGTCGCTCCTCAGCAGGAAAGATGTTTCCATCACTGTCCTGCCAGCGTAGCTTCGGCTGTGGGAAAGCATCTCGAACTTCACACTTGAGCTGCACCCCGTCCTCTGTGACATCCACTAAGGTGATGTACGGCTTTGAAGCTGCACCTGTGAACACAGTATTGAGAAACGGACAGTTACAGCACTAGAAGTAGCACGACTCTACTGGATGCAAAAAGAAGTCTGATTGTATGGAAGTCTATGAGAAAATTTCCCTCTTGTGTCTTGTTCGTAAAATGTTGTAGTGTTAAGTACTTGTACCTGTAGTATTATTAAATAATGTATGTCACTAAAGTGGACTTGATTGTGTTTTCTTGTGCTTGCTTCTCAGTCACTTAACCTTAAAAGACCTATACCCTTGCAGAATTGTAATAAGGATTAATAACAATTATAATTCTAATTGACCTCTCTTGTGTGTCCAACAAGGAGGATTATTTCCCTATTAATATACGTACTCTAATATGAGTTATGTCACTGGACGAATAATTTCATGTTGGAGTTGTGCACAATAATAATTCATAATTCCCCCATAAAATCATAAAGATATTTGAGTGCACAAATTTCTACATGAGTTTCCTCCAGAGGATGTCTGGCCTCAGCCTCAGAGATAGAGCGAGGAGCTCAGAGTAGAGCGGCTGCTCCTTCACGTTGAAAGGAGTCAGCTGAGGTGATCTGGGATAAGTTGCCTCCTGGATGCCTTCTTTCTGGAGGTGTTCCAGGCATGTCCAACTGGTAGGAGACCCGGTGGCAGACCCAGAACGCACTGGAGGAATTAAATGTCTCTCTGGCCTGAGAACGCCTCAGGATCCTCCAGGAGGAGGTATAAACAGTCTCATTGCAACTGCTAACATGGAAGCAATCGGATGTTAACAGCAACTGAGTTTGGAGCCATGTATCATGTTTCTATTTGAAACAGTGATATAATCTACGGAGGCTGGGCTGGACATTCACAACAACTTTTGATGGCTTATAAATGTTGCAGATATAGAGATTAATGACATCAAAACAAAGACTTCCCACTGATTTCTCCATATCTGTATTTGAGGACAGAGCACTGTAGATCTAACAGACATCTAATCAATTATGAGGTTATATTGATCGTCAGGGAGTTCAACTTCTGCATGGGATCAGCTGTGTATACAATACAGAAACTGTGTACCACGAAGGTAAATGATCAACTAAACCTGGAGTTATGCAGCTGTTTTTTCCAACATTACCCTCGGCCCGCGTCTGTGTGAGAACAGTAACACAAGTCAAAATGAAGATACTGTATTAAAACTGGTGAATGATACTGAGGCCCGGGGGGACGGAGTTATAGCTCAGACACTGCAGATGTTGAGATCACTCACCTGTGATTTCTCCTGATCTGTCTTTAAAGGTGCGTTCTAAAAAAAAAAAAAGAAAAAAACAAAGAAACATCAATATTAAAGGTTCAACATTTTGGGAAATATGCTCAGGCTTCCCTGAGATATTTCACAGTGGAGGCGTCCGGCTCACTTGAAATAAATGTTGAGACCATGACAGAGTAACTAAATATATGGGCTCAGCAGGTGGAACTGATTAGGCAGCACTACTAACCACTTTCCGGGGGAAAACCCTGGAAACCTTTAGCAATAACGTTAGCAACAAAGGCTGCAGAACGTTTGAAAAAAACGTTGCAAATGAAGCATTCAGAGCAGGTTGAAGCCCTGGCTTTTGACTTGCAGGCAGCATATTAATTGTTTTATGAAAGCACTCACCAACAACAAGCTTAATGTGGGATTTTTGTCTTGGCTGAAGACGTGGAAAATCACAGGTGTAGTTTCCACCGTCCTCCATCCTTGTATTTTGGATAATGATGGAGGCGTTGCCGGACTTCAGTTCTCCTGGAAAATGTGAGACTCTTCCTTTGAACTGGTCATGTTGACCTGAACGACCATTATTGTAATGAATGCCTGCATCATACATGAACACCTCCTGACCACCTTTCCTCCAGTCAAACAGCTTTGACGTGATTCTCTCCTTGGTGCTGAGTGAACAGGGTAAAATGATGTCACTTCCTTGTTTCACAATCACCGTGACGACATCTGGCCCTGAAAGATGAAGCAAATCACATAACACAGTTTGTTGATCAGTGATGATCAACAGACTCAGAAAAACCTCCTAAGGACAACAATTTGAATTACGGCCTGAACTTAAAGCATGAACTGACACTAAAGGCCACTTGGACCGGAGAAAAACAACTCCCACCTTCGATGGAGCACAGACTCTCATCACCAAAGCCATAAACTAACCCACATTCCTGAGGACTTCGTGAACCCTCCCTGCAAATCTGAGCCCAACCTGAAATTCATGTAAATTAAATGTCTAATCATTATGCGACTTATATCATGTTATTTGTCATATACAAGAAGAATGGTATAACTTTCATAGACGCATGTTAATATCAGGTGTAAACAGAGGCTAAGGACGTATTCAGACCAAATCAGACGGTGCGGCGAAAACGCCAGTCCTCCCATTCATTTGAATGGGGGTAATGCGTTTAGGCTGTGACAAACCAAACCAAAAAAAACCTGCCATGAGGGAGTACAAAGATGTTACTGGGGGAGGAGAGGACATTTCTCTTCGTTTCATAAAGTAAAGTTACACTTTGCTGTCGGCTTCCAGACTCATTTTAAGAGAGACGATAGAAAAAGTCTAAATGTGAAAAATCTCTATGAAAAATTGTATTATCCTTGATGCTTTGGCAATATTATTCATCTGTAAATGTCTAAGGACTAACTGTAAAGTTAGATTAACCCAATCTTCAGTCATTTAACAATCTTTCACAAACAAGCACGCATACACACATACAACAACAACAACAACGACAAAAACTGAGACAGCTGGACGGTGAATCAGATTGCACCCTGCAGCACCGCAACCTCTGATGGATACTGCCAAACCGGAAGCACCAAGTACTTCTCGGGGAATTTTTCACTCGACCATGTAGGGTTAGGCGTAGCTGAAGGCCGGGAGCAAACAGCTTTTGACTGTATTTGTTTTAACTTTATGTAGTAGGCTTATTGGAAGTGACCAACAACACAGAAAATAGACATTGGTAAGAAAATAAACGCTGTAAGTTATATATGAAGTATCGTAAAGACTGAATATCGTTTCTTCTTCTTCTGAGTTAACTTACACGTCTAAACAACAGCAGCCAGTAGCTGTTAAAGTGCAGGATTTAGTCACTACAGGATGAAAATGACGTCTGAAAATACAATTTGACTATTTTTACACCACGGCTCTCCAGCACTAATGAAACAAAACCCTTTTACAACCCTTTATAACAGCTACATGACAACAAAACACGGGCTATATTGAACCAGAATGCTGAACTCATATAAAATCAACTGCGCTGTGGAGAATACGGTGTTATCATTAATAATTACATTTTACAGCGTTGATAATATTCATAAAAAAGTTTAAGCTAACTTGATATGTTACTACTTTCCCTGCATTGATACATAGCTAACTAACACTGGTATGCTAAGTTCTGAAGTTGAACATTAGTTTTCCTACCGTTTTCGTTTGTACGTCCAAGTATTCCTACAAACAAAGTATGAAGACAGAGCCACGAGAGTAGAAGTTTCATAGTTGTCTCCTTCAGTGTAAAACACGACGGTGTCAATCGGCACAGTGATGCTGTCAGCTGAAGCGAGTCGGCGGCTAATTTCAGGTTGCTTCAAAAGCGCAGTAAGCTCACATACTTTGGAAAAGTAGTTCAGTTTCATATAACAACAACAGCTGCTTTGTATTTTTCTTCCTCTTCTTCTTTTTTGTTTAATGGCGGGTGGCAACCAGCGTAAAGGTGCATTACCGCCACCCACTATGTTGGAGTGTGAACCACAGTTATCTATCCCTATAAACAAATCAGAAAAAAAAAACAAAAAAAAAACAAAAGGAAGATGTCCTGAATACTAAATTCTGTTGATCAATCCAGTTTCTTTCAAGTAGTGGAATAAACTCCCTAACCCAATTGTAAATACACTTTTCAAACTCAATTCTTCCCCTCCAATCTTCCTGATTTCTCTCTTTAATACTTCTCGCTCTTGAGAATAATTATTGCAGTGCAAAATGACATGTTCCACTGACTCCTCTATTTGACATAGGTCACATAATCCTGAGGGATGTTTGTTTATTAAATGCAGTGTTTTATTTAGTCTGGTGTGTCCTACTCTCAGCCTTGTTAAGATGTTCTCCTCTTTGGTGCTTCTTTTAGCTGACCTCGCTGGGCCCACTTCTCGCTGTACTGTATAGAGGTGTCGTCCTGTATTTGTTGTGTCCCAGATATCTAGATGATGAGCTGCTGCCTTCACAATTATTTGTATTCTCTCCGTTTTGGATCTAACTTCCATTGTAGCATTTACTACCCCTGCTATGAATGTGACTAATTTCTTTAAATCAACCTTTACTCTTCCCTCACTTTCCTGATCTGCTTCTTTTATGGTCCCTGTACCTGTTCTGTTTCTCTCACTATTTCCTCCTCTCTGACTCACCATCTTCACAGCCTCTGCATATGTAATCTTATTCTGAACTCTCACCTGCTGTATTTCTCTTTCCCTTTTCACCACTTCACATCCCCCATAAGACACACTGTGATTGCCACCACAGTTACAGCACTTTAGTTGTTCATGATCACATTGCCCATACTCATGATTTTCCCCACATCTGGCACATCTTCTTCTGCCTTTGCATGTCTTGGCTGTATGACAAAACCTTTGCCAGTTGTAACACCTCATTGGCTTTGGCACGTATTCTCTTACAGTATAGCTCAAGAAGCCTAGAGTCACTTTCTTTGGGAGCACTTCGTCCTCAAATACTAGTACAACATGTTCACTGTCTTTCCTCACTCCCTCTCGAGTTATCTGCAACCGCCGAGCAAGCGCCTTTCAGGGTTCCTCCTTTTAAGTTTGATTTCATTTCCTCCATTGTGACTCCAACTGGCACCCCTCAAATCACTCCTTTACTCCACTTACTTCCTCTTTCAACACGACTTATACTTACCACTTTAAACCGCCCTACTTCTTTCATCCTTCCAGCCCGATCTCCCTGTTCTTCATTCCTGCAAATAATCGACAGATTTCCATCTTTCAAAACCTTAGCCATATGTATATCCCCAACCTGGTTCCTCAATACGGTTGTTAATTTCACCGGACTCATTGAGGAGATTCCCTTCTCCTCACCAAATCTCAGTATAATTTTAAACTCCAGACCTTCCTGAGTTCTCTCCTCCCTTCCTCCACCAAAACCTCCACTACCCTTGATTGAGTTGTGGCAATTTGCCACATCTGTCAAATTACAGTAAAATACTTTTATTAACCAAGGCTGAATAAACTACTACTTTTAATAACCTTTGCTTTATTAAGGAAAATACAGAACATATAGAACGCATAATGGATAGAAACAGGTAAATTGCCAATTTGACATATTAAATTGACACTGTAAAAGGTTTGGATTTCTGGACTGTTTGCCTTAGGATTCAAAGTATACACCATTTGGTAAAATTCTAGGATAATACTCATGGCTATGTTATGGTTCAGTTAAGGCTTTTATAGTCTTGGGCCAGATTTGGCCCATCATTCACTTCCTAATGTGGGCCAGATCACAGGTGTGGTATAGTTTAGGTTAAATTCTGGGATGAGTAAGGATTTGGTCTGTCAGCCATATGTGGGTCACATAAGGGCTTTAACAGAACTCAGCCATACAGATATTCCATATCAGGCCCAGCTATGAGCCATATTAACTATTTGTATTTGGCTCATTCTTGGTAGAAGTCTGGCTTTGTTATGATTCTCTTATAGCTGTTGTATCCTTGGGCCGGATATGGCTCATCATCCACTTCCAGATGTGGGCCACATCTTTGCTGTTTCTCTGGCCCACATCCATGCCAAAGGAAATTTGCTACCAGGGATGTTACACCCATAGAGTGTTAGCTCACTCCAGGGGTGACATATTTTAGAAAATTAATTATTCTGAAAGAACAAATTGAAAACTCAATGTGAGTCTGCTGATCCTGGTGGCTTTACTGGTTCATACGTTGACTGTCAACTGAAGAAAGCAGCGTATTTACCCCCAGCTGATCTCGTGCCTTTTACACTCCAAATAGAAGTATATGAAATTGAATGGGGGGCGTCTGGTGACGTGCAAAATAGACAAGGTGGCGCCTAGGTGGGCGCTGGTCACCTTCAAAGGAAAAAGTAAAATAAAAAAATAAAAAAATAGGTAAATAAAAATTCGCCGGTGGGCGCACCTCCTCATTTTCCTGCCTTGGGATAAAATATGAACAAATACACAAAGAAAGACAGAAATATACTTTGCACCCCTGTTCCTCACAATGTTTCATCTGCTCTGCGCCTCTACTGTGCTCACTGAAACAGAGATGATGCATCACAAAGTCTGTGACGAGATGTCAAGAGGAAGATATTCACATTTATTTCATTATGAAAAGTTCCAAACCTTCAGGTGAGAGGAAGAAAACGGACAAAAGAGGAGGACTAAAAGCCCAACACAGAGGTGTGTCACGTTATGTTAAAATTAAAAAGCCGTTTTGTGTGTAACATTAGATGTTTCATTTGTAGCAGCTAGCTAGCTAAGTAACAATAATACAAACAATCAGGCCAGTGGTGCAAATTGCTAACATATTTGCAATTATTATTCAAGTTATTCAAGATGAAGTGAAGGAAACCTGGTCTTGAACATCTTGGGTCGACTTGACTGTAATCCTTATTTTACACTTTAACACTTCAGAGTTCACTGCAGTCGACACTAAAGAATCAAACCTAAACATGGCTCAAAGTCACTTTTAGCTTCTTTATTCAAAGATCTTGTGTCTGACTTTTGTGAAGAATTTGTCACTCATGAGTCAAAGTTTAGAACATTTCTAAAGACCTTTTACTGTAAGTTTTACACTCAGTGAGTTCACTGATTATAACTACAGTCTCTGTGATCAGCAGGTGTTTGCTGACCTCTGGTGGCAGAATGAAGATCTGCTCTCAGGACCTCAAATGTTTTTTAGCAAATCAAGTGATCAACTATGAATGTTGTTGTTTTTTTTAAATGTTTCTTTCATTGTCCTTTTCATTCAAGGTTCATTTAATTGCATTTGCAGGATTGAACAATGATATTCAGCTGCAGACAATGTATTTACAAATGAGGAGAACTGAGCTGATAAAAATTATAGAATACAACACGCTCAACTCACAATCAAAAAAGCCGGGTACTGAATCCTTAAAGTATTAAAATTGAACAAAGAATGGAATCAGGACAGCACACCTAGTCAATTGATTTTAATGTGAATTGCCAACAGAGATTTCGGGCCAGGCGCCCTTCCTCAGCGTGTATAAATCAACACAATCCATAACAGGTGGACTTAATTATAGATTATAGGCATCCACAACTGACACATCAAGTTTATCCCAGCACAGGAGCTACACATATGAGTCATCATAATAAAAAAATAATAAATGGAAAAAAAACAAAAAACATAAAACAGAAGAACAAATCTCATTCATGTACCACATCAGAGAACTGAGTTTAACAATCTTCAGTGTTTCAGATTATAACTGACATACTTCACTCTTTCAAACATATTCTGACTTGTCTTTGTAATTCGGCATTATTGTAAACATTATCAATACATTTTATGAAAGGAAGACCAAGTCTTGGCACCATGATGAAGTAATGCATCAGGACACATAACATCTCACACACTTCACATATCATTTTACATAAATAAAAAAATCAACTTTGGCAATAGTGTCACAGACAGCTACTATTAACTCAATACAAATATACCAACAAACTGTACAGTTATATATATAAAAATGATATATATATCAATGACACAATAATAATTTACATGTAACGAGATAGAATATACCAGGTGATAGGAGAGGTTCAGTATTTTCCCTTCAGTGAAGAATCTCAGCTAAATAACAATCTCACATTTCAAACAGTAGTTTATGTTTCTGTTTCCTCTCATCCGGACTGTTACAATCATCTTTGTTCAGGCGTCAGACTGAAAATGTCCAGAATCACTGTCCATGATTCACTTCACAAGCTGCCTTTCAGCTTTATAATTAAGACTTTTGATGGTGATTTAATGCACAATGTGGTCAAACTGCAAGTAACAATATATATAGATTTTAATCTAAACCTGAGAGCAAGAGACCTGCTGGTCCAACAGGTCACCTGATATCCTGATAAGGGTTTTTTTGTTTGTTTTTGGAACATCTGTATTTCATACAATAAATCAATACATTTTCATTTTTACATTTACATTTTTCATGCTTTTATCCAAAGTGACGTATATATGAGACTGATCCAACACAAGCAGGGATCTAGTCAGGAGGTAACGACACCAGTAAGTGCCATAAAGCTTAAGTTTGGGCCTGATAGCATGTAGATGCCAACAGGCAGTGTAACAAGGCAATGCACAGAGTAGAGATTGCAGGGGTTTTTTTTGTCTTTTTGTCTTTTCTCTACCTACAGCACATTAAGCACCGAGTTGTTCATGAAAGAGCTGGGTCTTTAGTCTTTTCTGATGTTAAGTCATCAGACAGGTGGATTAAGTGGCTGCGTTGAAGGAACGGTATAAGACACATTTTTCTGAGGAGAATCTGCAAAAAGAAAACAGAAGTATAAATTACATAAAGTCTGTTCTATATTATGGTGACTCATCCAAATAGATTTTAATATTTTTATTGTCTTTTTCAAACAGTTAACACTGAACATGCTATACGTTACACTGAGGTCGACCATCAAACACGTCCTGGTCCTCTCTGCTCTAGACCTCTTTAACAGGAACACTGTACAGTATTCACTATTGTTCTCCATAACAATCAATCAATCAATGAGATTGTTCATTTGTTTGTATAATATTAAACACAATTAACAAAAAGACAAGATTTCATGTCAGACTGCAACTTGGATGGATTTTTTATTGAATGTTAAAACCAACAGAACGGTTCATATCTGAGACTTTCAAAGTATCTGTCATGTTGATGCCTGCATGAATACATTATTTAAACTTACCTTTCTTGCGGTGTTTCATGATGTACTTTGCAACTTCAAACAGAACCCAAACTGCAGCAACAGTTAGAGCTCCAGAAAACCATCCACCAATCCACGCACCGACTACTGGGTAGGACTTGTCCTCAAACAGTTTATCTGAACACACAAAAGACTGGTGTGACTCTCAGAATGTAAATATCATGAATGAATATACTGAATATCATCTATAGCACATTGGTTATAACATTTACAAAAGAGAAAGAAAGTAATTTGCAGATTAAAATCATCAATACGGCCAATCTCACCTGGTAAAGTGATCTCAGCGTTAACAATATGGCCGATATCCTCCTGTTTGACCACACAGCTGAAGCAGTTGGTTGTAGTCGAGGTCACAGTACTGTAGAGGCTCACGTTGTAGTGACCTCCTCTTTCAGAGACCTGTGGCTCCTCAGCAGGAAGGACGTTTCCATCACTGTCCTGCCAGCATAGCTTCGGCTGTGGGAAAGCATCTCGAACTTCACACTTGAGCTGCACCCCGTCCTCTGAGACATCAACTATAGTGATGCACGGCTCTGCAGCTGCACCTGTGAACACAGTATTAGGAAACGGACAGTTACAGCACTAGAAGTTGAATTCTGGGATGTGCTGTGATCTATTTTTTTGTAAATGTGCAGTTCAAAGCATTTAAGAGAGAAAACTGAAAACATCTTCCAGATTATTGGAAACTTGGAAATTCATATGTAATCACTTCCTTCGATGAAAAGCATACTGCATATCACAGAAACATCTATATTTCAGTGCTACTTTTTAAATTTATTTTCTACTTTAGTTCCATTATAAGCCTTTATTAAATAAACTTTCACCTGAACATTAGCACCAAATAAAATCAGTCAATAATGTCATTAAAATAAATCCATCAATATAAAAATACAGTTTAATTTCCAAAGTGTCCATTTTTATGTTGGAGGTAGATTATGTTCATCTCTGCTGTCTGAACATCAACTTGTGTTCTTCTGACTAACTGAACACATACCAAAGCATAATGCAGGTTAAATGAAAAACAAAGTGCAACAAAACATTTAGGAATTGTTTGGACTTGTGCAGTCATTTTTACTGGCAGGTGAGATTTGAATTGATCTTCCACCTGAATATGAGCCTGAATCTTTGCTGAACGCCATGACGCATGTTACCACGACACCAAATGCAACAATTGGTCCAAATCACTTGTGGTCTGTTGCTTCAGCCAAAAGTTGCAGTAATTTAGCAAAATTGCAAATTCTCACAAATATTACAGAGATTTCTTGAATTTGCGTTAAGTACTGTACTGAAATTGCGACTTCCTGGAGGGACTATCATGTACAGACCCTCTACAGAGGTCTAGACCCCCTTTGCATTGTTACACAACTTACTGTGAAATGAAAAAATGTTTGGTTTCAGATCTACTGTATATAACATTATCTACTAAAGAAATGTGGAAATAATAAGCTGAATAATTGATTAGTTGACTATAGTAATGGCTGTTCACAACTCAGAGTTGAGTTATGGACCGATGTAATTTGAGGTCGTAAGTATCTGTCACAGCACTAAAAGGCCCAAACACACTGAAAACGCCTGATGCACA
Organism: Thunnus thynnus; assembly: GCF_963924715.1. Classification (NCBI taxonomy): domain Eukaryota; kingdom Metazoa; phylum Chordata; class Actinopteri; order Scombriformes; family Scombridae; genus Thunnus; species Thunnus thynnus. The sequence continues at coordinate 3,136,211 of NC_089532.1, read as the reverse complement.
CGTTTTGAAGTACACCTATTGTTTTAAATGGCCGAACACGCACCAAAAGCGTTATGAGGCGCATCAAACTGTCCTTGATGCCCTGACTCCGACCTTGTTTCGATTTTCGAGTGCACAGTGAACTCAGCAGCCTCACATTTTTCTGTTCTCTATTTCTGCCCACTAACAGGGCCACACTGTCCTCATTCTCCCCTATGACCAAGGAGGAAGTCTCCAAACGTCTTCTAAACTCTTGTCCCACTGCTTGTCCACTGGACCCAATACCATCTAACCTGCTACAGAATATTTCCCCCGCACTTAACTCCGTGGTCACACACATCATCAACTCCTCACTTACAACTGGTGTTTACCCCACCGCCTTTAAGCGAGCTCGAGTCACCCCTCTGCTCAAAAAACCTACACTCAACGCAGCTCAGGTTGAAAACTACAGACCGGTTTCACTCCTGCCCTTCCTGTCAAAAGTACTTGAGCGCACAGTCTGCAACCAAGTCTCTGAATTCCTCTCTGCCAACAACCTGTACGATCCAAATCAGTCCGGCTTTAAACAGGGTCACTCTACCGAGACTGCACTACTGTCGGTTATGGAATCACTGCGCTCAGCTAGAGCTGCCGGTCAGTCCTCAGCCATTTTGCTACTGGACCTGTCAGCTGCCTTTGATACAGTTAACCACCAACTCCTCCTCTCCACACTCACTGAGCTTGGTATCTCAGGATCTGCCCTCCACTGGTTCATGTCCTACCTGTCAGGGAGATATTTTATGTTATGTTTTAGTATCTTGGAGTAGAGAAATGTCCAAACTGCACAGCTTATCCACAGGGGTTCCTCAAGGGTCAGTGCTCGGTCCCCTTCTTTTCTCATTATACACCACCTCACTTGGCGCAATCATCCACTCCCATGGTTTCTCATACCACTGCCCAAAACAGCGCATGTCACCCCGCCGTTGATATCCCTCCACTGGCTCCCAGTTGCTGCCTGCATCAAATTCAAAACCCTGACACTTGCTTACAAAATAGCAACTAAAACAGCTCCTGCCTACCTGAACTCCCTCATTCAGGTCTACACTCCCTCCCGCCCACTACGCTCTGCCAACGAAAGGCGCCTGGTACCACAACAGGGCCCTAAGTCACTAGCTAGACTCTTCTCCTCTGTAGTTCCCCGGTGGTGGAACGAGTTACCAAACTCTGTTCGATCTGCAGAGTCCCTCTCAATCTTTAAGAAAAGACTAAAGACCAAGCTCTTTCGCGAACACCTCTGCACTTGATGAACTGTAGGGAGAGAAAAAACAAAAAACAAAAACCCCCCCCAAAAAACCATGCTTCTATGCACTCTAATCATTGCCTTGTTGCACTGCCTGTTGGCATCTACGGCCCAAACTTAAGCTTTATGGCATTTACTCGTGTTGTTGTCTCCTGATTAGATCCCTGCTTGTGTTGTATCAGTCTCATATGTACGTCACTTTGGATAAAAGCGTCTGCATTTTGGGAAACAATAGATGTGACTTTTTAGCATTTATTACCTGACACACTGTAGTCTGTACTGTACATTTACTGTCAGAATGACAGCTTACTACTAACCTTTTCCTCTGCTCCGCTCGCATCCACCGTTACTTCTCTGCCGCTCACTCTTTCCCACTCGCTACGCAAACATACGATACAATGCCATAGTCCTTAAAAGAGTTACGCTACCAATAGTGTCTCAGGCAACGACACAGAGGTTGACTCACGTACTGAATAGCGCTGCACAGACTCCCAAACGCTATTGATTTCTGAATGAATGGATAGTTGGCGTTAATTTTGGCATTAAAAAATATTTTCTTGGCCTGGCGGGGGTTCTTGCTGTGATAATTATAGGAGAAACACTGATTCAGTAAATGTTCAGTAAACGTTGAGTACAGTTAGACCCAGCAGTCTCCATTAGGTTGGGCGAGTTGAAAGTTGTGAAAACAAGGGGGGTGCTTTAAATACACCCTCATTTTCACAGGTTAGTCTGTTCCTCCCGCTGCAGGAAATAATGGATCAATCCTGGAAATCTATTGATGTTTCACTTTTCTCCTTACCAATGAAAATTTAGTCGGACGGGAGCATATCGACCAACTAATCGACCAGTCGACCAGCAGACTACAGCCCTAGTCTGAGTACACATTAAAATTTATTCAGAACTAAAAACATGTTAACAATTAAAATCATTTGAATATTAAATATGATTAGGAAGAACCTCACCAGAGATAAACACGAATGTCTCAGTATCAACCTGATGGCTGATTTCCTCCTGCGTAGCAACACAGCGATAGTAGTTGGTCTTGTTCACAGTAGTTTGGAGGATGATGTCGTAGCGGCCTTCTCTTTCTGTCACCTTTGGTTCTTCAGCATGAAGGATGTTTCCAGCTCTGTCTTGCCAGTGTAATTTAGGTTTTGGAAAAGCACCTCGAACTTGACACTGCAGCAGCGCCAAGTCCGCTGTTTGATGAGGTGATGTGACATATGGCTTTGGAGCTGTACCTGTGAACAAAGTATAAAACAACAACTTGTAAAGCACAATTACAGGATTATACATGAACTGTAATACTGGGATTTTTTTGTTCAATCTGTCTCTGTATGTATATGATCATAGTTTGGACAAACCTTGAATTTCTGCTCAGTTTCTTGAGCGACAAAAATAAAAATGAAATCAGGTTTAATTTATTGTCTGAGATGTAGACAGTATTTTCTATCACACTAAAGTCATATAAAAATTGTGTTATAAAATATGAATCATAGGTTCTTGTAAAGCATGTTTGAGCCTTTGTGTTATTGTGTCAGTGACAAACATCTGATCAACAGTCTAAAGCTGCCAGAATGAAAAACTGACCATCAGATTAGTTGTAGTTCTTCTTTAGTAGCCGACAGCAGTTTTATATTTTCTCACATAGGAAGAGCATTATTATAACTAAAAACTTAATGTTTGTTCATGTTTTATAATCTGAATTCCTCCTAGATCATGACCCACAGTGCTCTACAGTTAAAAGCAGATCAGAGGAAATCAGTGGCGAGTCGTGATATTGATGGCAGTGACCTCTACATCTGCAGTGTGTGCTACAACTTTATCATGTGAGAGCCGAGTATCATTCAAGAATTTTGACAGAATATAACTTTAATACAAGTATTGTCCTGTATCACAACGAGCCAACACAACAACCTCTTACACCCAGATGCCACATCAGTAAAGCAAAAACACTTCAGGTGACTACAGGTATGAACAGTTTCATTGCAACTGTTTCTATGGAAACAATCGGATATGACATGTTAACAGCAACTGAGTTTGGAGCCATGTATCATGTTTCTGTTTGAAACAGTGATATAATCTACGGAGGCTGGGCTGGACATTCACAACAACCTCTGATGGCTGATAAATGTTGCAGATACAGAGATTAATGACATCAAAATAAAGACTTCCCACTGATTTCTCCTTATCTGTATTTGAGGACAGAGCACTGTAGATCTAACAGACATCTAATCAATTATGAGGTTATATTGATCGTCAGGGAGTTCAACTTCTGCATTGGATCAGCTGTGTATATGATATAGAAATTGTGTACCACGAAGGTAAATGATCATCTAAACTTGGAGTTATGCAGCTGTTTTTCCCAACATTACCCTCGGCCCGCGTCTGTGTGAGAACAGTAACAAAAGTCAAAATGAAGATACTGTATTAAAACTGGTGAATGATACTGAGGCCCGGGGGGACGGAGTTATAGCTCACACACTGCAGATGTTGAGATCACTCACCTGTGATTTCTCCTGATCTGTCTTTAAAGGTGCGTTCTAAGGGGGGGAAAAAAAGAAAAATTACATTAATTCATGCGCAGTGCATGGGCGATAATATCAACTATTATCAACTTGCTATTTGTTGTTAAATGTTTTTAATCTAAAATGAAATGGGGGAAACAAAGCAACATCAACATTAAAGATTCAACATTTTGGGAAATATGCTCAGGCTTCCCTGAGATATTTCACAGTGGAGGCGTCCGGATCACTTGAAATAAATGTTGAGACCATCACAGAGTAAATATATGGGCTCAGCAGGTGGAACTGATTAGGCAGCACTACTAACCACTTTCGGGGGAAAACTCTGGAAACCTTTAGCAACAACGTTAGCAACAAAGGCTACAGAACGTTTGAAAAAAACGTTGCAAATGAAGCATTCGGAGCAGGTTGAAGCCCTGGCTTTTGACTCGCAGGCAGCATATTAATTGTTTTATGAAAACACTCACCAACAACAAGCTTAATGTGGAATTTTTGTCCTGGCTGAAGACGTGGAAAATCACAGGTGTAGTCTCCACCGTCCTCCATCCTTGTATTTTGGATAATGATGGAGGCATTGCCGGACTTCAGTTCTCCTGGAAAATGTGAGACTCTGCCTTTATAGTGGTCATCTTGGCCTGAGCGACCGTTGTTGTAGTGGTCGCCCCCATCGTACATAAATACGTCTCGACCATCTTTCATCCAGTCAAACAGCTTTGACGTGATGTCATCCTTGGTGCTGAGTGAACAGGGTAAAATGACGTCACTTCCTTGTTTCACAATCACCGTGACGACATCTGGCCCTGAAAGATGAAGCAAATCACATAACACAGTTAGTTGATCAGTGATGATCAACAGACTCAGAAAGACCTCCTAAGGACAACAATTTGAATTACGGCCTGAACTTAAAGCATGAACTGACCCTAAAGGCCACTTGGACCGGAGAAAAACAACTCCCACCTTCGATGGAGCACAGACTCTCATCACCAAAGCCATAAACTAACCCACATTCCTGAGGACTTCATGAACCCTCCCTGCAAATCTGAGCCCAACCTGAAATTCATGTAAATTAAATGTCTAATCATTATGCGACTTATATCATGTTATTTGTCATATACAAGAAGAATGGTATAACTTTCATAGATACATCTTAATATCAGGTGTAAACAGAAGCTAAGGCCGTATTCAGACCAAATCAGACGGTGTGGCGAAAACGCCAGTCCTCCCATTCATCCCAGTAATCACAGGCAGTGATTAGTAACATTCAATTAGTAACAGTTTTTGACTGTGTTTGTTTTAACTTTATGTTGTAAGCTTATTAGACCAACAATACAGAAAATAGACATTGGTAAGAAAATAAACGCTGTAAGTTATATATGAAGTATCATAAAGACTGAATATCATTTCTGAGTAAGTTACACGTCTAAACAACAGCAGCCAGTAGCTGTTAAAGTGCAGGATTTAGTCACTACAGAATGAAAAGGACGTCTGAAAATACAATTTGACTATTTTTACACCATGACTCTCCAGCAGTAATGACATTGTGGGTGTATGTGATGTGCTGTTGTGTGTAGCTTTGTATTTTGTATTTTGTACGGTGTGTTCTGTGTGTTTTTTGCTTTGTATTGTTTGTTGTTGTGTGTTTTGATTGTGGGGGACAACAGGCCTTTACACACCGGGGGTGGTTTTTTTGCCTTCGATTAATTCGCACGTCCATGTTTTTTCGAACTGTTGTTTTTGTCATGAGAACTTTCACACAGAACACGAATATTACGAGGCGAAAAAGCGACGTGATTTTTTTTCGGAATGAGGTCGATTTTTCTGACTTTTCACACAGCGAATAAAAGCATCGACCAATCACAAAGCGTAGTCTGCACATTGATGCATCATGTATCATATGCATCATCACCATGTATTTATAAATACAAACACTGTGGATTTCTTCCGGTGGAGCCGACATGCAAACTGTTTTGGTTCAGTAACTTTCTGTCAGTCAGCCTGGTGAAGGCAGTTTGTCCTCTCAGCTCCTCAGGAGCTGCAGCTGACAGGCGGCTGCTTCTGTGGACAGAGATGCTGAACGCAGGTTGGAGATCATCATCATCACTGGAGGATGATGTCAACATCCTCCAGTGATGATGATCTTGTCCTTCTGTAACCGGTGGTTTCTAGCGGGCAAAACTAAGGGCAAAACTGCTGCAATTAACAAGGTGAAGGAGATGACTTGGCACAAAACTGATGACAGATTAAATGTATACATGTAGGCGGGTAGTGATGACATAAAGGTTAGAGGAGTGAACTTATTGCTAGAAGGTTGATGGTTCAATCCCCGCATTCGGCTTGATGAGTCTGCATGGTGAAAGTGAAGAGCAGCGCTTGTTCCTGTTCATGGTTTTATCCTTATTTGTTAATAAATGAGCATTCAGATCAGTGACTGTGGTAATATTATCACTAGGCTGGATAACGTCAGATGTATATTTAAAATTATGGTGTAGGCAACTTAAGAGAACTTTCCAATATTGTCATACTCTTTGACTGATTTTGTCTTTCACAGGACGTCCATCAGTGAAAGTTAAAAATTAGCTGTAAACTGGAGAGTAATATATAAGTACAGTGGAAGCCACGTCTGTCCGGGTCAAATATCACTATAAGCAGATGATTATTATAACCTTTTCTTATTCTTTATTTCTCATGCAGAATACCATCTAATTGACATTTGTATATTTATTAGCCTACATGAATATAAAGATAGGGATTTTAATGATTGTTTCAGCTGTTTCAAACACAGTTTGCACATTTTTGAAGCGGTGAAATGTACTTAAATCACCCCATTGTCAGAAGCTTCAAGAACGTTATCATGTCATTGAGAGAAAATGACTTTCTATCTCCGTCCTGCTTTCAGTGTTCATGCAGCAGCAGCCGCTTGTCATGGGAGTAAAGTACAAAAATAAATTTACATAGTTTAAAGACTTTTTCCACATGTTGTCATGTATGAAGAGACCCAAAATGAATACTGTAGGCGGACTACTTGATTTCTATAGGCAACTTATTTAAACAGCATAAATGTTGTATTGGAATGATTCTGTCTCAGAGCTTTTTGATCCATATAAACAGCTGATCACTGTAACTGTGATCACTATAAGCAGTTACCACTGTATGCATTTAAACACAGCAGAAGGTCATGGTTTGGACTTCATTTAATTTCCTTTTTCTCTTCACAGCTTGAACAAAATGAGTGAATGAATAAATAAATAACTGCAAAATAACCCTGGCACTTTCTTATGCTTCTAAATAAAAGGGTTGTGAGTGTGAAAAGACACTTGATGGAACCGTCTTTTGAGAGTCTGTTTCCGTCTGTCGGACATTCTTTGACATGCAGCTGAGTTCAGGTCTTTACACACTGGAGGCGACGCGAATAAACGACACGAAATTGTCGTTAATTGTCGTAATTAATCGCCTGCGAATAGTTCGCATCAAAACTATTCACACCGGCAGCGATGTGAATTTGCGACAGAAACACAGAAAAACGAATTTGCGACAGCTCATTCTGCTGTCAGCCTGGCCCTGGCTGGCTGTCAGCCAGGCCAGGGCCAGGCTGACAGCCAGCCAGGGCCAGGTGGCTGTCAGCCCAGCCCTGGCCTGTCAGCCAGGCCAGGGCTGGGATTTCTCGCCTATAGAAATCAAGTAGTCCGCCTACAGTATTCATTTTGGGTCTCTTCATACATGACAACATGTGGAAAAAGACTTTAAACTGATTGATGCGAACTATTCGCAGGCGATTATTTCGCAATTTCGTGTCGTTTATTCGCGTCGCCCCCAGTGTGAGCCCCCCCCAGGGCGTTTTTGGAGGCGACCATAATAGCTAACCCAGGTGCAGTGCATCTTTAATGTTAAAAAACTGCACACTGTGTCTTTTACAACACGTTGTGACAGCAAACGTTAACGTCACATGACAACAAAACACGGGCTGTATTGAACCAGAATGCTGAACTCAATTGCGAAATAATCGCCTGCGAATAGTTCGCATCAAAACTGTTCACACCGGCAGCGAAACACAGATCATTCTGCTGTCAGTCAGCCAGGCGAGTCAGCTTGATGGAACAGCTAGCTAACACCGGTGCGCCAAGTAACAGTTACTGAAGTTGAACATTAGCTTTCTTACCGTTTTCACGTCCAAGTATTCCTGTCTGAAGACGGAAACACAAGAACAGGAGCTTTACAGTTGTCAGCTTCAGTATAAGGCACGACATTGTCCGTCTGTTGATGTTACAGTGTTCCCGTTAACTAGAGCTGGTAGGCAGCCAACGTCTTTTTATCACAACAGGAAGTGAGCACTGACGTTACCAGCGTGCACACGCGTTGTAGTAACCCATCCAAAACACAAAAGGAAGGATTGGGACGTGCTAAACTTCTTGGTTTGTTCGTTGATTGGTTGGTTGAAACTGATGACAAATACGAGCCAATCACAGCAGCGGGAGGGACTTAAATGACCGAAAGCACCAAATTTATTAGGACGAATTGAACTATAATTTTGAACTCTAATAACCTCTGAAAATGAAAAATATAGATAGATAGAGTTAGGTATTAGGTATTTCACTTAGTTGATAGTGGCTGTAACATGTCATATGAGAATTTCTGCCTTGGATATGATTTAATTGGCAATCGTAATACATTTAAATCTATAACTAAAGCCATCTCGACTTCTATTATATGTTTAATTAAAGGAATTTCATAAATCTATTTGAAAAATACTAGTAACATGTTACAAACTAAATATTTTAATTTCCCCATAACTCCCAAGGCAAAAGAATAATAATAATTAATAATAAGAATTGTCGGTGGTGGTGGAAACTTGAAAAGTGTTACTAATATTTTGTCCACAGCATTGACATACATGTGGGAGGCAAAATATTAGGAACACATCACTATAATGCACTCCAGTACACCACCACCCACTCAATGATAAAAATGAAATAGAATTATCACCTTTCTGACAACAAAAACTGAAAGTGTATAAACTTCATAAGGTAGATTTTATTACAGAGCTGTTGTATTGGATCACATTAGACAGCACAGGTGTTCCTGATAAAGTGCTCAGTGTTGATTCAGTCATCATTCATTATTTAGTTTTTTTAGTCAGTCTCCTAAAAGTCTGTAGAATGCATATTTACATATTTACATAGTGTTGAGACAAAAACTCACACACAGATAGATTAAGACAGGTAGATTAAGTTGCTGCTTTGAAGAACTGCAATGAGACTCATTTGTCTGAGGAGAACCTGCAGAAAAGAAAACAAAAGTATAAATTACATAAAGTCTGTTCTATATTTGACTGACAGTTGTGGCAATTTGCCACATCTGTCAAATTACAGTAAAATACTTTTATTAACCAAGGCTGAATAAACTACTACTTTTAAGGAAAATACAGAACATATAGAATGCATAATGTATAGAAACAGGTAAATTGCCAATTTGACATATTAAATTGACACTGTAAAAGGTTTGGATTTCTGGACTGTTTGCCTTAGGATTCAAAGTATACACCATTTGGTTAAATTCTAGGATAATACTCATGGCTATATTATGGTTCAGTTAAGGCTTTTATAGTCTTGGGCCAGATTTGGTCTGTCAGCCATATGTGGGTCACATAAGGGCCTTAACAGAACTCAGCCATACAGATATTCCATATCAGGTCCAGCTATGAGCCATATTAACTATTTGTATTTGGCTCATTCTTGGTAGAAGTCTGGCTTTGTTATGATTCTCTTATAGCTGTTGTATCCTTGGGCCAGATATGGCTCATATTACATTTCCAGATGTGGGCCACATCTTTAAACATCTGGAAATGTAATATGAGCCATATCCGGCCCAGGATATGGCTTCTACCAAGAATAAGCCAAATACAAATACTCTGGCCCACATCTATGCCAAAGAAAATTTGCTACCAGGGATGTTACACCCATAGAGTGTTAGCTCACTCCAGGGGTGACATATTTTAGAAAATTATTTATTCTGAAAGAACAAATTGAAAACTCAATGTGAGTCTGCTGATCCTCGGTGGCTTTACTGGTTCATACGTTGACTGTCAACTGAAGAAAGCAGCGTATTTACCCCCAGCTGATCTCGTGCCTTTTACACTCCAAATAGAAGTATATGAAATTGAATGGGGGGCGTCTGTTAACATGCAAAATAGACAAGGTGGCGCTTTGGTGGGCGCTGGTCACCTTCAAAGGAAAAAGTAAAATAAATAAATAAAAAAAATAGATAAATAAAAATTCGCCGGTGGGCGCACCTCCTCATTTTCCTGCCTTGGGATAAAATATGAACAAATACACAAAGAAAGACAGAAATATACTTTGCACCCCTGTTCCTCACAATGTTTCATCTGCTCTGCGCCTCTACTGTGCTCACTGAAACAGAGATGATGCATCACAAAGTCTGTGACGAGATGTCAAGAGGAAGATATTCACATTTATTTCATTATGAAAAGTTCCAAACCTTCAGGTGAGAGGAAGAAAACGGACAAAAGAGGAGGAGGACTAAAAGCCCAATACAGAGGTATGTCATGTTATGTTAAAATTAAAAAGCTGTTTTGTGTGTAACATTAGATGTTTCATTTGTAGCAGCTAGCTAGCTAAGTAACAATAATACAAACAATCAGGCCAGTGGTGCAAATTTACAATTATTATTCAAGTTATGTGGACTCAGATGAAGTGAAGGAAACCTGGTCTTGAACATTTTGGGTCGACTTGACTGTAATCCTTATTTTACACTTTAATACTTCAGAGTTCACTGCAGTCGACACTAAAGAATCAAACCTAAACATGGCTCAAAGTCACTTTTAGCTTCTTTATTCAAAGATCTTGTGTCTGACTTTTGTTAAGAATTTGTCATTCATGAGTCAAAGTTTAGAACATTTCTAAAGACCTTTTACTGTAAGTTTTACACTCAGTGAGTTCACTGATTATAACTACAGTCTCTGTGATCAGCAGGTGTTTGCTGACCTCTGGTGGCAGAATGAAGATCTGCTCTCAGGACCTCAAATGTTTTTTAGCAAATCAAGTGATCAACTATGAATGTTGTTGTTTTTTTTAAATGTTTCTTTTATTGTCCTTTTTATTCAAGGTTCATTTAATTGTATTTGCAGGATTGAACAATGATATTCAGCCGCAAACAATGTATTTACAAATGAGGAGAACTGAGCTGATAAAAATGATAGAATACAACACGCTCAACTCACAATCAAAAAAGCCAGGTACTGAATCCTTAAAGTATTAAAATTGAACAAAGAATGGAATCAGGACAGCACAACTAGTCAATTGAGTTAAAAAAAATTTTTATTGCCACACAGAGATTTCGGGCCAGGCGCCCTTCCTCAGCGCGTATAAATCAACACAATCCAGAACAGGTGGACTTAATTATAGATTATAGGCATCCACAACTGACACATCAAGTTTATCCCAGCACAGGAGCTACACATATGAGTCATCATAATAAAAAATAATAAATGGAAAAAAAACAAAAAACATAAAACAAAAGAACAAATCTCATTCATGTACCACATCAGAGAACTGAGTTTAACAATCTTCAGTGTTTCAGATTATAACTGACATACTTCACTCTTTCAAACAGATTCTGACTTGTCTTTGCAATTCGGCATTATTGTAAACATTATCAATACATTTTAAGAAAGGAAGACCAAGTCTTGGTACCATGATGAAGTAATGCAGCAGGACACATAACATGTCACACACTTCACATATCATTTTATATGAATAAAAAAAATAAAAATTTGACTTGGCCAACAGTGTCACACACAGCTGCTATTAACCAACAAACTGTACAGTGATATATATAAAAATGATATATATATCAAAGACACAATAATAATTTACATGTGACGAGATAGAAAATCCCAGGTGATATGAGAGGTTCGGTATTTTCCCTTCAGTGAAGAATCTCAGCTAAATAACAATCTCACATTTCAAACAGTAGTTTCTGTTTCTGTTTCCTCTCATCCGGACTGTTACAATCATCTTTGTTCAGGCGTCAGACTGAAGTCAATCACTCTTCACAAGCTTATTTAAAAACACTGATACTTGGCTTTTAACCAGTTTTAGAAGAAAAGAAAATGTCCAGAATCACTGTCCATGTTTCACTTCACAAGCTGCCTTTCAGTTTTTTTTGCTGGTGATTTAAGGCACAACACAAGTAATAATATATCGATTTTAATCTAAACCTGAGAGCAAGAGATCCGGTCCAACAGGTCGCCTGATATCCTGGGTAAGTTTTTTTGTTTGTTTGTTTTTGGGACTTTTTGGAACTTATATATTTTATACAATAAATCAATACATTTTCATTTTTACATTTACATCTTTCATTTAGCAGACGCTTTTATCCAAAGTGACGTATATATGAGACTGATCCAACACAAGCAGGGATCTAGTCAAGAGGTAACGACGTGATTTAAGGCACAACACAAGTAATAATATATCGATTTTAATCTAAACCTGAGAGAAAGAGATCTGGTCCAAAAGATCACCTGTTATCCTTGTAAGTTTTTTTGTTTGTTTGTTTTTGGAACTTTTTGGAACTTATATATTTTATACAATAAATCAATACATTTTCATTTTTACATTTACATTTTTCATGCTTTTATCCAAAGTGACGTATATATGAGACTGATACAACACAAGCAGGGATCTAATCAGGAGGTAACGACACCAGTAAGTGCCATAAAGCTTAAGTTTGGGCCTGATAGCATGTAGATGCAAACAGGCAGTGTAACAAGGCAATGCACAGAGTAGAGATTGCAGGGGTTGTTTTTTTTGTCTTTTTGTCTTTTCTCTACCTACAGCACATTAAGCACAGAGTTGTTCATGAAAGAGTTGGGTCTTTAGTCTTTTCTGATGTAAAGTCATCAGACAGGTTGACTAAGTGGCTGCATTGAAGGAATGGTATAAGACCCATTTGTCTGAGGAGAATCTGCAAAAAGAAAACAAAAGTATAAATTACATAAAGACTGTTCTATATTATGGTGACTCATCCAAATAGATTTTAATATTTTTATTGTCTTTTTCAAACAGTTAATACTGAACATGCTCTACGTTACACTGAGGTCGACCATCAAACACGTCCTGGTCCTCTCTGCTCTAGACCTCTTTAACAGGAACACTGTACAGTATTCACTATTGTTCTCCATAACAATCGATCAATCAATAAGATCGTTCATTTGTTTGTATAATATTAAACACAATTAACAAAAAGACAAGATTTCATGTCAGACTGCAACTTGGATGGATTTTTTATTGAATGTTAAAACCAACAGAATGGTTCATATCTGAGACTTTCAAAGTATCTGTCATGTTGATGCCTGCATGAATACATTATTTAAACTTACCTTTCTTGCGGTGTTTCATGATGTACTTTGCAATTTTAAACAGAACCCAAACTGCAGCAACAGTTAGAACTCCAAAAAGCCATCCACCAATCCACGTACCGGCTACTGGGCAGGACTTGTCCTCAAACAGTTTATCTGAACATACAAAAGACTGATGTGACTCTCAGAATGTAAATATCATGAATGAATATACTGAATATCATCTATAGCACATTGGTTATAACATTTACAAAAGAGAAAGAAAGTTATTTGCAGATTAAAATCATCAATACGGCCAATCTCACCTGGTAAAGTGATCTCAGCGTTAACAATATGGCTGATATCCTCCTGTTTGACCACACAGCTGAAGCGGTTGGTTGTAGTCGAGGTCACAGTACTGTAGAGGCTCACATTGTAATGACCTCCTCTTTCAGAGACCTGTGGCTCCTCAGCAGGAAGGACGTTTCCATCACTGTCCTGCCAGTGTAGCTTCGGCTGTGGGAAAGCACCTCGAACTACACACTTGAGCTGCACCCCGTCCTCTGAGACATCAACTATAGTGATGTACGGCTTTGAAGCTGCACCTGTGAACACAGTATTAAGAAATGGACAGTTACAGCACTAGAAGTAGCACGACTCTACTGGCTGCAAAAAGAAGTCTGATTGTATGGAAGTCTATGAGAAAATTTCCCTCTTGTGTCTTGTTTGTAAAATGTTGTAGTGTTAAGTACTTGTACCTGTAGTATTAGTAATAGATGTGTATGTAACTAAAGTGGACTTCTGTGTTTGTGTTTTCTTGTGCTTGCATCTCAGTCACTATACCTTAAAAGACCTATACCCTTGCAGAATCGTAATTAGGATTAATAACAATCATAATTCTAATTGACCTCTCTTGTGTGTCCAACAAGGAGGATTATTTCCCTATTAATATACGTACTCTAATATGAGTTATGTCACTGGACGAATAATTTCATGTTGGAGTTGTGCACAATAATAATTCATAATTCCCCCATAAAATCATAAAGATATTTGAGTGCACAAATTTCTACATGAGTTTCCTCCAGAGGATGTCTGGCCTCAGCCTCAGAGATAGAGCGAGGAGCTCAGAGTAGAGCGGCTGCTCCTTCACGTTGAAAGGAGTCAGCTGAGGTGATCTGGGATAAGTTGCCTCCTGGATGCCTTCTTTCTGGAGGTGTTCCAGGCATGTCCAACTGGTAGGAGACCCGGTGGCAGACCCAGAACGCACTGGAGGAATTAAATGTCTCTCTGGCCTGAGAACGCCTCAGGATCCTCCAGGAGGAGGTATAAACAGTCTCATTGCAACTGCTAACATGGAGGCAATCGGAAGTTAACAGCAAATGAGTTTGGAGCCATGTATCATGTTTCTATTTGAAACAGTGATATAATCTACGGAGGCTGGGCTGGACATTCACAACAACTTTTGATGGCTTATAAATGTTGCAGATAGAGATTAATGACATCAAAACAAAGACTTCCCACTGATTTCTCCATATCTGTATTTGAGGACAGAGCACAGTAGATCTAACAGACATCTAATCAATTATGAGGTTATATTGATCGTCAGGGAGTTCAACTTCTGCATTGGATCAGCTGTGTATACAATACAGAAACTGTGTACCACGAAGGTAAATGATCAACTAAACCTGGAGTTATGCAGCTGTTTTTCCCAACATTACCCTCGGCCCGCGTCTGTGTGAGAACAGTAACACAAGTCAAAATGAAGATACTGTATTAAAACTGGTGAATGATACTGAGGCCCGGGGGGACGGAGTTATAGCTCAGACACTGCAGATGTTGAGATCACTCACCTGTGATTTCTCCTGATCTGTCTTTAAAGGTGCGTTCTAAGGGAAAAAAAAGAAAAAACAAAGAAACATCAACATTAAAGATTCAACATTTTGGGAAATATGCTCAGGCTTCCCTGAGATATTTCACAGTGGAGGCGTCCGGCTCACTTGAAATAAATGTTGAGACCATCACAGAGTAACTAAATATATGGGCTCAGCAGGTGGAACTGATTAGGCAGCACTACTAACCACTTTCGGGGGAAAACCCTGGAAACCTTTAGCAACAACGTTAGCAACAAAGGCTACAGAACGTTTGAAAAAAACGTTGCAAATGAAGCATTCGGAGCAGGTTGAAGCCCTGGCTTTTGACTCGCAGGCAGCATTTCTACATACATTCACCTCAAGTTTTGGAACCTCACAACAGTATATAAATAGCAAAAAATCAAAATAGCATAATGTTCCCTTTAATTGTTTTATGAAAGCACTCACCAACAACAAGCTTAATGTGGAATTTTTGTCTTGGCTGAAGACGTGGAAAATCACAGGTGTAGTTTCCACCGTCCTCCATCCTTGTATTTCGGATAATGATGGAGGCGTTGCCGGACTTCAGTTCTCCTGGAAAATGTGAGACTCTTCCTTTGAACTGGTCATCTTGACCTGAACGACCGTTATTGTAATGAATGCCTGCATCATAAAGGAACACGTCGCGACCATCTTTCCTCCAGTCAAACAGCTTTGATGTGATTCTCTCCTTGGTGCTGAGTGAACAGGGTAAAATGACGTCACTTCCTTGTTTCGCGATCACCGTGACGACATCTGGCCCTGAAAGATGAAGCAAATCACATAACACAGTTAGTTGATCAGTGATGATCAACAGACTCAGAAAGACCTCCTAAGGACAACAATTTGAATTACGGCCTGAACTTACAGCATGAACTGACCCTAAAGGCCACTTGGACCGGAGAAAAACAACTCCCACCTTCGATGGAGCACAGACTCTCATCACCAAAGCCATAAACTAACCCACATTCCTGAGGACTTCGTGAAGCCTCCCTGCAAATCTGAGCCCAACCTGAAATTCATGTAAATTAAATGTCTAATCATTGTGCGACTTATATCATGTTATTTGTCATATACAAGAAGAATGGTATAACTTTCATAGAGGCATGTTAATATCAGGTGTAAACAGAAGCTAAGGCCGTATTCAGACCAAATCAGACGGTGCGGCGAAAACGCCGGTCCTCCCATTCATCCCAGTAATCACAGGCAGTGATTAGTAACATTCAATTAGTAACAGTTTTTGACTGTGTTTGTTTTAACTTTATGTTGTAAGCTTATTAGACCAACAATACAGAAAATAGACATTGGTAAGAAAATAAACACTGTAAGTTATATATGAAGTATCATAAAGACTGAATATCGTTTCTGAGTAAGTTACACGTCTAAACAACAGCAGCCAGTAGCTGTTAAAATGCAGGATTTAGTCACTACAGAATGAAAAGGACGTCTGAAAATACAATTTGACTATTTTTACACCACGGCTCTCCAGCAGTAATGACATTGTGGGAGTATGTGATGTGCTGTTGTGTGTAGCTTTGTATTTTGTATTTTGTACGGTGTGTTCTGTGTGTTTTTTGCTTTGTATTGTTTGTTGTTGTGCTGTTGTGTGTTTTGATTGTGGGGGACAACAGGCCTTTACACACCGGGGGCGGTTTTTTTGCGTTCGATTAATTCACACGTCCATGTTTTTTCGAACTGTTGTTTTTGTCATGAGAACTTTCACACAGAACACGAATATTACGAGGCGAAAAAGCAACGTGATTTTTTTTTGGAACGAGGTCGATTTTTCGAAATAATCGCCTGCGAATAGTTCGCATCAAAACTATTCACACCGGCAGCGATGTGAATTTGCGACAGAAACACAGAAAAACGAATTTGCGAAGGAATTTGCGACAGATCATTCTGCTGTCAGCCAGCCTGGTGATGAAACATCCGCCCAGGGTGTTTTTGGAGGCGACCATAATAGCTAACCCAGGTGCAGTGCATCTTTAATGTTTAAAAACTGCACACTGTGTCTTTTACAACACTTTGTAACAGCAAACGTTAACGTTACATGACAACAAAACACGGGCTGTATTGAACCAGAATGCTGAACTCAATTGCGAAATAATCGCCTGCGAATAGTTCGCATCAAAACTGTTCACACCGGCAGCGATGTGAATTTGCGACAGAAACACAGATCATTCTGCTGTCAGTCAGCCAGGCGAGTCAGCTTGATGGAACAGCTAGCTAACACCGGTGCGCCAAGTAACAGTTACTGAAGTTGAACATTAGCTTTCTTACCGTTTTCATGTCCAAGTATTCCTGTCTGAAGACGGAAACACAAGAGCAGGAGCTCCACAGTTGTCAGCTTCAGTATAAGGCACGACATTGTCCGTCTGTTGATGTTACAGTGTTCCCGTTAACTAGAGCTGGCAGGCAGCCAACGTCTTGTTAGCACGACAGGAAGTGAGCACTGACGTTACCAGCGTGCACACGCGTTGTAGTAACCCATCCAAAACACAGGCGGAAGGATTGAGACGTGCTAAAAAAGTTAGTTGATCAGTGATGATCAACAGACTCAGAAAGACCTCCTAAGGACAACAATTTGAATTACAGCCTGAACTTAAAGCATGAACTGACCCTAAAGGCCACTTGGACCGGAGAAAAACACCTCCCACCTTCGATGGAGCACAGACTCTCATCACCAAAGCCATAAACTAACCCACATTCCTGAGGACTTCGTGAAGCCTCCCTGCAAATCTGAGCCCAACCTGAAATTCATGTAAATTAAATGTCTAATCATTGTGCGACTTATATCATGTTATTTGTCATATACAAGAAGAATGGTATAACTTTCATAGAGGCATGTTAATATCAGGTGTAAACAGAAGCTAAGGCCGTATTCAGACCAAATCAGACGGTGCGGCGAAAACACCAGTCCTCCCATTCATCCCAGTAATCACAGGCAGTGATTAGTAACATTCAATTAGTAACAGTTTTTGACTGTGTTTGTTTTAACTTTATGTTGTAAGCTTATTAGACCAACAATACAGAAAATAGACATTGGTAAGAAAATAAACGCTGTAAGTTATATATGAAGTATCATAAAGACTGAATATCGTTTCTGAGTAAGTTACACGTCTAAACAACAGCAGCCAGTAGCTGTTAAAATGCAGGATTTAGTCACTACAGAATGAAAAGGACGTCTGAAAATACAATTTGACTATTTTTACACCACGGCTCTCCAGCAGTAATGACATTGTGGGAGTATGTGATGTGCTGTTGTGTGTAGCTTTGTATTTTGTATTTTGTACGGTGTGTTCTGTGTGTTTTTTGCTTTGTATTGTTTGTTGTTGTGCTGTTGTGTGTTTTGATTGTGGGGGACAACAGGCCTTTACACACCGGGGGCGTTTTTTTTGCCTTTGATTAATTCGCACGTCCATGTTTTTTCAAACTGTTGTTTTTGTCATGAGAACTTTCACACAGAACACGAATATTACGAGGCGAAAAAGCGACGTGATTTTTTTTTGGAACGAGGTCGATTTTTCACACAGCGAATAAAAGCATCGACCAATCACAAAGCATAGTCTGCACATTGATGCATCATGTATCATATGCATCATCACCATGTATTTATAAATACAAACACTGTGGATTTCTTCTGGTGGAGCCGACATGCAAACTGTTTTGGTTCAGTAACTTTCTGCTGTCAGTCAGCCTGGTGAAGGCAGTTTGTCCTCTCAGCTCCTCAGGAGCTGCAGCTGACAGGCGGCTGCTTCTGTGGACAGAGATGCTGAACGCAGGTCGGAGATCATCATCATCACTGGAGGATGATGTCAACATCCTCCAGTGATGATGATCTTGTCCTTCTGTAACCGGTGGTTTCTAGCGGGCAAAACTGCTGCAATTAACAAGGTGAAGGAGATGACTTGGCACAAAACTGATGACAGATTAAATGTATACATGTAGGCGGGTAGTGATGACATAAAGGTTAGAGGAGTGAACTTATTGCTAGAAGGTTGATGGTTCAATCCCCGCATTCGGCTTGATGAGTCTGCATGGTGAAAGTGAAGAGCAGCGCTTGTTCCTGTTCATGGTTTTATCTTTAATTGTTAATAAATGAGCATTCAGATCAGTGACTGTGGTAATATTATCACTAGGCTGGATAACGTCAGATGTATATTTAAAATTATGGTGTAGGCAACTTAAGAGAACTTTCCAATATTGTCATACTCTTTGACTCATTTTGTCTTTCACAGGACGTCCATCACTGAAAGTTAAAAATTAACTGTAAACTGGAGAGTAATATATAAGTACAGTGGAAGCCACGTCTGTCCGGGTCAAATATCACTATAAGCAGATGATTATTATAACCTTTTCTTATTCTTTATTTCTCATGCAGAATACCATCTAATTGACATTTGTATATTTATTAGCCTACATGAATATAAAGATAGGGATTTTAATGATTGTTTCAGCTGTTTCAAACACAGTTTGCACATTTTTGAAGCGGTGAAATGTACTTAAATCACCCCATTGTCAGAAGCTTCAAGAACGTTATCATGTCATTGAGAGAAAATGACTTTCTATCTCCGTCCTGCTTTCAGTGTTCATGCAGCAGCAGCCGCTTGTCATGGGAGTAAAGTACAAAAATAAATTTACATAGTTTAAAGACTTTTTCCACATGTTGTCATGTATGAAGAGACCCAAAATGAATACTGTAGGCGGACTACTTGATTTCTATAGGCAACTTATTTAAACAGCATAAATGTTGTATTGGAATGATTCTGTCTCAGAGCTTTTTGATCCATATAAACAGCTGATCACTGTAACTGTGATCACTATAAGCAGTTACCACTGTATGCATTTAAACACAGCAGAAGGTCATGGTTTGGACTTCATTTAATTTCCTTTTTCTCTTCACAGCTTGAACAAAATGAGTGAATGAATAAATAAATAACTGCAAAATAACCCTGGCACTTTCTTATGCTTCTAAATAAAAGGGTTGTGAGTGTGAAAAGACACTTGATGGAACCGTCTTTTGAGAGTCTGTTTCCGTCTGTCGGACATTCTTTGACATGCAGCTGAATTCAGGCCACTGGGGGCGACGCGAATAAACGACACGAAATTGCGAAATAATCGCCTGCGAATAGTTCGCATCAAAACTATTCACACCGGCAGCGATGTGAATTTGCGACAGAAACACAGAAAAACGAATTTGCGAAGGAATTTGCGACAGATCATTCTGCTGTCAGCCAGCCTGGTGATGAAACATCCGCCCAGGGTGTTTTTGGAGGCGACCATAATAGCTAACCCAGGTGCAGTGCATCTTTAATGTTTAAAAACTGCACACTGTGTCTTTTACAACACTTTGTAACAGCAAACGTTAACGTTACATGACAACAAAACACGGGCTGTATTGAACCAGAATGCTGAACTCAATTGCGAAATAATCGCCTGCGAATAGTTCGCATCAAAACTGTTCACACCGGCAGCGAAACACAGATCATTCTGCTGTCAGTCAGTCAGCCAGGCGAGTCAGCTTGATGGAACAGCTAGCTAACACCGGTGCGCCAAGTAACAGTTACTGAAGTTGAACATTAGCTTTCTTACCGTTTTCATGTCCAAGTATTCCTGTCTGAAGACGGAAACACAAGAGCAGGAGCACAGTTGTCAGCTTCAGTATAAGGCACGACATTGTCCGTCTGTTGGTGTTACAGTGTTCCCGTTAACTAGAGCCGGTAGGCAGCCAACGCCTCGTTAGCACAACAGGAAGTGAGCACTGATTACCAGCGTGCACGGACGTTGTAGTAACCCATCCAAAACACAGGCGGAAGGATTGGGACGTGCTAAACTCCTTGTTGATTGGTTGGTTGAAACTGATGACAAATACGAGCCAATCACAGCAGCGGGAGGGACTTAAAGCACCAAATCAATTAGGACGAATTGAACTATAATTTTGAACTCTAATAACCTCTGAAAATGAAAAATATAGATAGATAGAGTTAGGTATTTGGTCGGTGATTCAATTAGTTGATAGTGGCTGTAACATGTCATATGAGAATTTCTGCCTTGGATATGATTTAATTGGCAATCGTAATACATTTAAATCTATAACTAAAGCCATCTCGACTTCTATTATATGTTTAATTAAAGGAATTTCACAAATCTATTTGAAAAATACTAGTAACATGTTACAAACTAAATATTTTAATTTCCCCATAACTCCCAAGGCAAAAGAATAATAATAATTAATAATAAGAATTGTCGGTGGTGGTGGAAACTTGAAAAGTGTTACTAATATTTTGTCCACCGCATTGATATACATGTGGGAGGCAAAATATTAGGAACACATCACTATAATGCACTCCAGTACACCACCACCCAATACGACCTCAATGATAAACATTAGAATTATCACCTTTCTAACAACAAAAACTGAAAATGTATAAACTTCATAAGGTAGATTTTATTACAGAGCTGTTGTATTGGATCACATTAGACAGCACAGGTTTTCCTGATAAAGTGCTCAGTGTTGATTCAGTCATCATTCATTATTTAGTTTTTTTAGTCAGTCTCCTAAAAGTCCGTAGAATGCATATTTACATATTTACATAGTGTTGAGACAAAAACTCACACACAGATGTAAAGTCATCAAAGAGGTAGATTAAGTTGCTGCTTTGAAGAACTGCAATGAGACTCATTTGTCTGAGGAGAACCTGCAGAAAAGAAAACAAAAGTATAAATTACATAAAGTCTGTTCTATATTTGACTGACAGTTGTGGCAATTTGCCACATCTGTCAAATTACAGTAAAATACTTTTATTAACCAAGGCTGAATAAACTACTACTTTTAATAACCTTTGCTTTATTAAGGAAAATACAGAACATATAGAACGCATAATGTATAGAAACAGGTAAATTGCCAATTTGACATATTAAATTGACACTGTAAAAGGTTTGGATTTCTGGACTGTTTGCCTTAGGATTCAAAGTATACACCATTTGGTAAAATTCTAGGATAATACTCATGGCTATGTTATGGTTCAGTTAAGGCTTTTATAGTCTTGGGCCAGATTTGGCCCATCATTCACTTCCTAATGTGGGCCAGATCACAGGTGTGGTATAGTTTAGGTTAAATTCTGGGATGAGTAAGGATTTGGTCTGTCAGCCATATGTGGGTCACATAAGGGCCTTAACAGAACTCAGCCATACAGATATTCCATATCAGGCCCAGCTATGAGCCATATTAACTATTTGTATTTGGCTCATTCTTGGTAGAAGTCTGGCTTTGTTATGATTCTCTTATAGCTGTTGTATCCTTGGGCCGGATATGGCTCATCATCCACTTCCAGATGTGGGCCACATCTTTGCTGTTTCTCTGGCCCACATCCATGCCAAAGGAAATTTGCTACCAGGGATGTTACACCCATAGAGTGTTAGCTCACTCCAGGGGTGACATATTTTAGAAAATTATTTATTCTGAAAGAACAAATTGAAAACTCAATGTGAGTCTGCTGATCCTCGGTGGCTTTACTGGTTCATACGTTGACTGTCAACTGAAGAAAGCAGCGCAGACTCACAGCGTATTTACCCCCAGCTGATCTCGTGCCTTTTACACTCCAAATAGAAGTATATGAAATTGAATGGGGGGCGTCTGTTAACGTGCAAAATAAAGTGCATACATGTAGGCCTAAAAATAATACATTTAAAGTAAGTGAGCAATTTCCTATGTGCCACACATACAACCTCTTAGGCTGAGGACAAGACTGGACAGACCACATGAAGATTGTTTCTACCAACTGCCACTATGTTTTTAGTCTTTGACAGCCGGAAGCAGGGCCGGCTCATAGGCCATATAGGCAGTTGCTGGTCACCTTCGAAGGAAAAAGTAAAATAAAAAAAAATAAAAAGATATATAAAAATTCACCGGTGGGCGCCCCTCCTCATTTTCTGCCTTGGGATAAAATATGAACAAATACACAAAGAAAGACAGTATATACTTTGCACCCCTGTTCCTCACAATGTTTCATCTGCTCTGCGCTTCTACTGTGCTCACTGAAACAGAGATGATGCATCACAAAGTCTGTGACGAGATGTCAAGAGCAAGATATTCACATTTATTTCATTCTGAAAAGTTCCAAACCTTCAGGTGAGAGGAAGAAAACGGACAAAAGAGGAGGAGGACTGAAAGCCCAATACAGAGGTATGTCACGTTATGTTAAAATTAAAAAGCCGTTTTGTGTGTAACATTAGATGTTTCATTTGTAGCAGCTAGCTAGCTAAGTAACAATAATACAAACAATCAGGCCAGTGGTGCAAATTTACAATTATCCATAACAGGTGGACTTAATTATAGATTATAGACATCCACAACTGACACAACCAGTTCATCCCAGCAGAGGGAGCTACACATATGAGTCATCATAATCAAAAAATAATAAATAGAAAAAAACAAAAAACATAAAACAAAAGAACAAATCTCATTCATGTACCACATCAGAGAACTGAGTTTAACAATCTTCAGTGTTTCAGATTATAACTGACATACTTCACTCTTTCAAACATACATCCTGACTTGTCTTTGTAATTCAGCATTATTGTAAACATAAAGGAAGACCAAGTCTTGGTACCATGATGAAGTAATGCAGCAGGACACATAACATGTCACACACTTCAAATATCAATTTACATAAATAAAAACAATAAATAAAAATTTGACTTGGCCAACAGTGTCACACACAGCTGCTATTAACTCAAATACAAATATACCAACAAACTGTATAGTGATATATAAAAAAGACAATAATAATTTACATGTAACAAGATAGAATAGATAGATAAGAGATGTTCAGTATTTTCCCTTCAGTGAAGAATCTCAGCTAAATAACAATCTCACATTTCAAACAGTAGTTTCTGTTTCTATTTCCTCTCATCCAGACTGTTACAATCATCTTTGTTCAGGCGTCAGACTGAAGTCAATCACTCTTCACAAGCTTATTTAAAAACATTGATACTTGGCTTTTAACCAGTTTTAGAAGGAAAGAAAATGTCCAGAATCACTGTCCATGTCTCACTTCACAAGCTGCCTTTCAGTTTTATAATTTAGGTTTTTGATGGTGATTTAATGCACAATGTGGTCAAACTGCAAGTAACAATATATAGATTTTAATCTAAACCTGAGACCAAGAGACCTGCTGGTCCAACAGGTCACCTGTTATCCTGATAAGGTTTTTTTTTGTTGTTTTTGGAACATCTGTATTTTATACAATAAATCAATACATTTTCATTTTTACATTTACATTTTTCATGCTTTTATCCAAAGTGACGTATATATGAGACTGATCCAACACAAGCAGGGATCTAATCAGGAGGTAACGACACCAGTAAGTGCCATAAAGCTTAAGTTTGGGCCTGATAGCATGTAGATGCAAACAGGCAATGCAACAAGGCAATGATTAGAGTACATAGATTGCATAGAAGCATGTTTTTTGTTGTTTTTTTGTCTTTTCTCTACCTACATTACATCAAGTGCAGAGTTGTTCATGAAAGAGCTGGGTCTTTAGTGTTTTCTGATGTTAAGTCATCAGACAGGTGGATTAAGTGGCTACGTTGAGGGAATGGTATAAGACCCATTTGTCTGAGGAGAATCTGCAAAAAGAAAACAGAAGTATAAATTACATAAAGTCTGTTCTATATTATGGTGACTCATCCAAATAGATTTTAATATTTTTATTGTCTTTTTCAAACAGTTAACACTGAACATGCTCTACATGACACTGAGGTCGACCATCAAACACGTCCTCATCCTCTCTGCTCTACACCTCTTTAACAGGAACACTGTACAGTATTCACTATTGTTCTCCATAACAATCAATCAATCAATAAGATCGTTCATTTGTTTGTATAATATTAAACACAATTAACAAAAAGACAAGATTTCATGTCAGACTGCAACTTGGATGGATTTTTTATTGAATGTTAAAACCAACAGAATGGTTCATATCTGAGACTTTCAAAGTATCTGTCATGTTGATGCCTGCATGAATACATTATTTAAACTTACCTTTCTTGCAGTATTTCATGATGTACTTTGCAACTTCAAACAGAACCCAAACTGCAGCAACAGTTAGAGCTCCAGAAAACCATCCACCTATCAACGCACCGGCTACTGGGCAGGACTTGTCCTCAAACAGTTTATCTGAACATACAAAAGATGGTGTGACTCTCAGAATGTAAATATCATGAATGAATATCATCTATAGCACATTGGTTATAACATTTACAAAAGAGAAAGAAAGTAATTTGCAGATTAAAATCATCAATACGGTCAATCTCACCTGGTAAAGTGATCTCAGCGTTAACAATATGGCTGATATCCTCCTGTTTGACCACACAGCTGAAGCGGTTGGTTGTAGTCGAGGTCACAGTACTGTAGAGGCTCACGTTGTAATGACCTCCTCTTTCAGAGACCTGTGGCTCCTCAGCAGGAAGGACGTTTCCATCACTGTCCTGCCAGCATAGCTTCGGCTGTGAGAAAGCACCTCGAACTACACACTTGAGCTGCACCCCGTCCTCTGAGACATCAACTATAGTGATGTACGGCTTTGAAGCTGCACCTGTGAACACAGTATTAAGAAATGGACAGTTACAGCACTATAAGTAGCATGACTCTACTGGCTGCAAAAAGAAGTCTGATTGTATGGAAGTCTATGAGAAAATGCCCCTACTTCTCTCTTGATTTATTACCTCAGTAAACACTTTCCTAATGAGTTTATAGTCTCAATCGCTAGTTTCAAGTCTTCTTCAATACAGCATGATGTTCATTTTGTAAATTATGGTCCCATTTAGAATAAAAAAAGATGATAAAGCAGTGTATGCTTTAGGGTGTGGCTACGTTGTGATTGACAAGTCACTACCACGGCGACAAAGTTGATTACTTAACGTAACCATTGCGTTACGAATGTGGGACCTACGGCTAGTTCTGGTTAGAAGTCTAGCTGCTGTATTTTGGATTAACTGTAAACATTTTAAAGACTGACTGAGGCAGGTGTAGAGGGAGTTACAGTAGTCTAACCGGGAGAAAATGAATGTGTGGATTAATTGTTCAAGAACAGTCTTAAAAGGTCTTATTTTCGCAATATTTCTTAACTGAGGAAAACAGGATTGGACAAGCTTATTAACATGATGGTCAAATGTCATATACTGGTCATTGATGATATCGAGATTCTTAGCAGTGGATTTAATGTTGGGGTGAAGTGGGCCAATAAAGTGAGTAGCGGCATTGACGAAGATTTCTGGACCAATTAAAAGAACTTCAGTTTTGTCAGGGTTTAGATGGAGGAATTGTAATATTGTGGTCGCCTAAAAAAAAAAAGACTTGTTCAGCATTTGGTTTTAATAAAAGACCCATCAATGAGTCGGATGATTAGTTTTTCCGTTGTGTACATTTTGTTTTAACGGTTTTAGGCCTGTTTTTGCTAGAGAATGTTAGCATTAGTATTAGCATTATCACTGTTAACCATAGATTGTAAATCTATAGTTCGAGATCAGTGACATCACTCACCTGTGATTTCTCCTGATCTGTCTTTAAAGGTACGTTCTAAAAAAAAAGAAAAAACAAAGAAACATCAACATTAAAGGTTCAACATTTTGGGAAATATGCTCAGGCTTCCCTGAGATATTTCACAGTGGAGGCGTCCGGCTCACTTGAAATAAATATTGAGACCATCACAGAGTAACCAAATATATGGGCTCAGCAGGTGGAACTGATTAGGCAGCACTACTAACCACTTTCGGGGGAAATCCCTGGAAACCTTTAGCAACAACACATTTCAAATGAAGCATTCAGGGCAGGTTGAAGCCCTGGCTTTTGACTCGCAGGCAGCATATTAATTGTTTTATGAAAGCACTCACCAACAACAAGCTTAATGTGGAATATTTGTCTTGGCTGAAGACGTGGAAAGTCACAGGTGTAGTCTCCACCGTCCTCCATCCTTGTATTTTGGATAATGATGGAGGCGTTGCCGGACTTCAGTTCTTCTGGAAAATGTGAGACTCTTCCTTTGAACTGGTCATGTTGACCTGAACGACCATTATTGTAATGAATGCCTGCATCATAAAGGAACACCTCCTGACCATCTTTCCTCCAGTCAAACAGCTTTGACGTGATTCTCTCCTTGGTGCTGAGTGAACAGGGTAAAATGATGTCACTTCCTTGTTTCACGATCACCGTGACGACATCTGGCCCTGAAAGATGAAGCAAATCACATAACACAGTTAGTTGATCAGTGATGATCAACAGACTCAGAAAGACCTCCTAAGGACAACAATTTGAATTACGGCCTGAACTTAAAGCATGAACTGACCCTAAAGGCCACTTGGACCGGAGAAAAAGAAACTCCCACCTTCGATGGAGCACAGACTCTCATCACCAAAGCCATAAACTAACCCACATTCCTGAGGACTTCGTGAAGCCTCCCTGCAAATCTGAGCCCAACCTGAAATTCATGTAAATTCAATTTCTAATCATTGTGCGACTTACATCATGTTATTTGTCATGTAAATACGAGAAGAATGGTATAACTTTCATAGATACATCTTAATATCAGGTGTAAACCGAGGCTAAGGCTGTATTCAGACCAAATCAGACGGTGCGGCGAAAACGCCAGTCCTCCCATTCATCCCAGTAATCACAGGCATAGCTGATGGCCAACAGCAAACCGTTTTTGACTTTGTTTGTTTTAACTTTATGTTGTAAGCTTATTAGAAGTGACCAACAAAACTGAAAATAGACATTGGTAAGAAAATAAACGCTGGAAGTTATATATGAAGTATCGTAAAGACTGAATATCGTTTCTGAGTAAGTTACACATCTAAACAACAGCTAAACCGCCCTAAACCGTTTCCCATTCATTCTCTATGGTAGTGCTAAACCACTACGGATGTAATATATTTTTGTCCACTAGTCTGCGCCGTTTAGCCTTTTTGTGAGATTTCGACGTCACTACACTTTTCAGCGCCAGTTTGAACGGTGGACGGACGGCTGACATTAACTAGTGCTACGCTGTGTTATGTTTAGTTGAATGAAAAATTAAACAGTGAACGAACAAGTAGTTATATTTTGCCTTGGTTCTGTCTAAGGTTTCTCTATTTACGTTACCGCTATAAAGTTAGTCCTAGTTCTTGAGTTTATTGTGTCGAACAGGTTAATGTCACCGTCACTTTCGGAAGAATTAAATGTAACCTTATGCTAACGTAACCTTAAACAAACGGTTAAAGAAGGTTTATTCACACGTTAGCTGGATGTGTTGTTGTTTTAACGGTGTCTGGAAACTGACAATTTAACGTTAAATCGAAAGCATTACTGTGTGACGTAACGTTAACGTCCATTTAAATATGGCGAAGCATACCAGTAGCTTGTTAACGTTAGATACACTCTGGTACTATTTTACGCACAATGCAAGAATTACACGTTAATAAACTATGAATGAACCTGCCTCATTTAAATCTTGTAAATTCGTCGTGTTTACATTTAACGTTATGTAGTCGCTGTTTTAGTGTTCTAAAGTTAAAACCAGAATCAGAGTTTACAGGTTTACTTTACTGTTTTTTTGTAAAACCACAGTATTGTTTATTTGCATACCACACATGTCTCTGAGGGTTTCTCATACTATGCCATGTTGTGCACAGCTTACTACATATCATGCATGCTTCATGGTGTCACACGTTTATGTTAACATTTTAGGGAATGTGGAATCTGTAAGGGGAAACCCAGACAAATAGAGGGAGAAAATGCAGATAGGCCGAAATAGAAACTTCCTAATCCCTGCTCCCCATTGAGCCCCTATATATCAACACCTCTTATAAAAACGCCTGTCTGTAATGTATAAAAAGACTAAATTGTTTTCTTCATTACAGATAAAATGCGCAAACTACTTTTCTTCCCTGGGAAAATTAGTGTCACATTTCGCAAAGGACCACTTGGATACCTGCGCCAGGATCCTACTGATGCAGCCAAGCTGTTAAAAGACAACCCGTCTCTACAGGACAAGTCTGCACCTGTGAAAGAAGAGCTGGTGAAAACAAATGCTCTCACAGTGGTCCGTCAGAGAGGAGGGGATGCCTCAGACAAAACGGAGGTGTATGGAGAGTACATCCTGCAGTTTGGGAAGTACAAGGGGAAGTCTTTCCGCTGGCTCCTTGAGAATGACATCGTGTATACCATCTACCTACTCAAGAGTCATGAAAAGGAAGAAGCTGCGGGAGTCTTCATAGCAGAGGGACACAGCAAGGACAGCCTACTGTCATTTGTGAGCTATGCCCTCAGCTTTAAAGAAATCCAGTCTCTTCTCAGCTATGACTCCAAAAAGCCGGTTGCGACAGCAACAGCAGCATCAGAGGATGACCAGCTGGTTGGTTTTGGGTTTTGGGACAGCAGGGATGATGGCTATGCAGACTTTATACTGAAGAAAGGCTGTGCTCCAGGGACTAAGATGCACAAGTTGCAGCGATACCTGCAAAAGAAGCAGCATCCTGCCTCTGACCCTCCTCTGACAACACCAACCTCACGTGCTCCTGCTGAAGCCATGGGTGGGTCTTGTTTTCCTTTTTTTTAGTCAAAAAGGTATACATGTTGTCATGGTAGCCAAAGTTTTTTAAGTACACCAATGGGGAAAAAGTTAAATCATTTCAGTGGTGATTTTATTCATACTAGCTTATGTACAGTGAAGACATATTTTAGAACATTATAATTCTTGTCTGTTTGCATCACAGTGATGGATGAAGATGAAGAGCTGGAGAGAGCAATGCTGAGTATCTCACCGTCCAAACAACCTCAGAGCTGTGAGTAAACAGTGGTTTTCCTTATTGTCATTCCAAAAAAAAAATTACAGTTCAGCTTGCATGCTATTAAATGTACTTTATATTCAGTGTCTACTTTATTATTATTCTTTTATGTCTTACAGCTGTTGCTGCTGCACCCACATCGTCAACTGCCAGACGACGACAGACTTCAGGACCAGAAAGAGGTTCTTAACCAAAAACTTCCTGCATCGACGGACAACTCTGGGACCGTGAATTGTTATCCCAAACTGAAGCATGATTTAAACCGTTCCTTCTCATGTTGACCATGTTCTGGTCGTGTTCTCGTCATGTTTGTGTTTGGTGTTCTACTTATTGTCCTAGTGACTATGAATTGATACCCATCATGATGAGGGTAGGTATCAGTCTTTATTTTCTTATATGGATGAAATTGGGATGGGGGTGACAACTTCAAACTGCTTTGGTTACTAACACTTGCATGTGTTTACAGTGTGCCATATTGCTTCCCCTGCTTAGGCTAAATTGTAATGACTGTATGTGACAACTGACTACTAATCCCTTAAAAAATAAATGCATGTGTATGAATGAAATACAATTTTCACATATTAGACACAGTACAACGCACAGTTCTAAAAATTTGTATAGGTATTGTTTCACTATAAGACTGAGATGAGCAGGTGAAGTAACAAATGGATTCTGTTTTGCCTTTACTAACACCAGTTTTTGTATATTCCCAAAAAATAAATAACTGACAAGACTTTTTCTGTTGTAGCACCATCTGCTACACTGTCCACACCAACTGAACTGAAGAGTTCAGAAGTAGATGGTAAATGCATCATATTTCTGTTTATCCACTTAAACCTTTCTGTTGTATTCACTCTGGTTATTTCCATTAAACATTTAACTGATAACTTTTTTTATCCGCTTCCCTCCTTGCAGCCCCAGCGCTGCCGTCTGTTAACAGACCTGTGCCCCTTCCCCAGGAACTGATGTTTCTCATGCCAGAAACAGCAGGTTCCCTATCCACAGAGACAACTGTCACGGTACCAGGTATGTATCATTTTAACTGTATTTGCAATCACGAAAATATCTATTTAGAGTGCATCACACCTGTTGTTACCTGTTGCCCTCCTTGTAAGTCAGGTATTTGATATAACTAGGCCATTAGGCCACACTAGGCCAAGTTCTGTTTTGCTTTACTATTTTTGTCTTTATGTGGTTCAGGGCTCATTGCCACTTAGCTTTCTGCCACTACAATCTAATGATAAACTGAAGAAAAAGTGCACAACAAAGTAGCATTCACGTTTATTGATTCTAAATAGCTATTTATCTTTTACAATGTATGACAGGCGTCCAGTCTGAAATTTTCACGTGAAAACTGCTGCATGAGAAAGCAGCTCAGCACCTTGGACAGCTGCCTGAGCGAGCACTTCAGCACCTTGGACAGCGTGAAAAATGCTGCAATTTCATTGGCTGTCACTGTGTTCCACCTATACGCGACTGGCCCCCGCGGGGGCGACGCGAATAAACGACATGAAATTGCGAAATAATCGCCTGCGAATAGTTCGCATCAAAACTGTTCACACCGGCAGCGATGTGAATTTGCGACAGAAACACAGATCATTCTGCTGTCAGTCAGCCTGGTGAGTCAGCTTGATGGAACACGCCCCCCCGCCCCGTTAACGTTAACGTGAACATTAGCTTTCTTACCGTTTTCATGTCCAAGTATTCCTGTCTGAAGACGGAAACACAAGAGCAGGAGCTCCACAGTTGTCAGCTTCAGTATAAGGCACGACATTGTCTGTTGTTGTTGCTGTGTCCCGGTTAACCGGAGCTGGTGGGCAGATGACGTCTTGTTAGCACAACAGGAAGTGAGCACTGACGTTACCAGCGTGCACACGCGTTGTAGTAACCCATCCAAAACACAAAAGGAAGGATTGGGACGTGCTAAACTCCTTGTTGATTGGTTGTCACTGAAACTGATGACAAATACGAGCCAATTACAGCAGCGGCAGCGACTTAAATGACCGGAAGCACCACGTTAATGGATTTAGTCAATTAGGACGAATTGAACTATAATTTTGAACTCTAATAACCTCTGAAAATGAAAAATATAGATAGATAGAGTTAGGTATTTGGTCGGTGATTCACTTAGTTGATAGTGGCTGTAACATGTCATATGAGAATTTCTGCCTTGGATATGATTTAATAAAGCCATTTCGACTTCTATTATATGTTTAATTAAAGGAATTTCATAAATCTATTTGAAAAATACTAGTAACATGTTACAAACTAAATATTTCAATTTCCCCATAACTCCCAAGGCAAAAGAATAATAATAATTAATAATAAGAATTGTCGGTGGTGGTGGGAACTTGAAAAGTGTTACTAATATTCTGTCCACCGCATTGACATACATGGGGGAGGCAAAATATTAGGAACACATCAGTATAATGCACTCCAGTACACCACCACCCAATACGACCTCAATGATAAACATAAAGTAGAATTATCACCTTTCTGACAACAAAAACTGAAAGTGTATAAACTTCATAAGGTAGATTTTATTACAGAGCTGTTGTATTGGATCACATTAGACAGCACAGGTGTTCCTGATAAAGTGCTCAGTGTTGATTCAGTCATCATTCATTATTTAGTTGCTGCTTTGAAGAACTGCTATGAGGCTCATTTGTTTGAGGAGAACCTGCAGAAAAGAAAACAAAAGTATAAATTGCATAAAATATGTTCAATATTAAGCTGATATTTTTTTACTGTCTTTCAGAAGTCTGTTTTCAAACGGTTAATAGTGACTGAAAGTTTGACTGAATGGTTTCAGTTCACTCATGAATTCAGTTTTACAGGTGACTCTTAATGCTCTTTTTTACACTGAGGTCGACCATCAAACATACATCATAAACCTGTGAAATATCATATTTAACAATATGTGATGATTTTAGCTTCCACCAACACTGACCATTAACAAGCCGATCATTAATGTCTAATTGAAACCCCAAATAAAGAACATTTACTCTTAAACTATTATGAACAATGACCACTGTGTCGACTCCGTTCCTCACAGCAGTGACTGCTCAGTACATTGATCTCCACCTACAAACATGACTACAAGTCACTTCAGCTGCAAAGACACTGACGAAACATTGAAGCTTCAACTTGTTCAAGCTGACCAGAGAAAGTTTGGCATTTCTGCGTGATGAATTTAATGATTAATTATTGATGACTAATCAATTAATTGACTCAGCTCTTCCAGCTCTACAAATAATCTAGAGTTACTTGAATTACTGAGCTGCTAACATCCCTGATAGCAAATTTCCTTTGGCATGGATGTGGCCCACATCTGGAAGTGGATGATGGGCCATATCTGGCCCAAGTGTACAACAGCTACAAGAGAATCATAACAAACCCAGACTTCTACCAGGAGTAGTTGATATGGTTCATAGCACGGCCTGATATGGAATATCTGCATGGCTGAGTTCATAGGCCATATAGGCGGTTGCCTAGGGCGCCACCTTGTCTGATGGGCGCTGGTCACCTTCAAAGGAAAAAGTAAAATAAATAAATAGATAAATAAAAATTCTCTGGTGGGCGTCCCTCCTCATTTTTCTGCCTTGGGATAAAATATGAACAAATATACAAAGAATTATTATTATTTAAGTTATTCAAGATGAAGTGAAGGAAACCTGGTCTTGAACATTTTGGGTCGACTTGACTGTAATCCTTATTTTACACTTTAACACTTCAGAGTTCACTGCAGTCGACACTAAAGAATCAAACCTAAACATGGCTCAAAGTCACTTTTAGCTTCTTTATTCAAAGATCTTGTGTCTGACTTTTGTTAAGAATTTGTCACTCATGAGTCAAAGTTTAGAACATTTCTAAAGACCTTTTACTGTAAGTTTTACACTCAGTGAGTTCACTGATTATAACTACAGTCTCTGTGATCAGCAGGTGTTTGCTGACCTCTGGTGGCAGAATGAAGCTCTGCTCTCAGGACCTCAAATGTTTATAACAAAGGAAATGATGAACTATGAATGTTTTTTTTAATGTTTCTTTTAACTGTCCTTTTTTTCAAGGTTCATTTCATTTTATTTATCATTATACAATATAAGATTGAACAGTGAAATTCAGCTGTAGACAATGTATTTACAAATATTAAGGTATTTTAAATTAGAGTAGAATAAAACTAAATTTGGCTAAAAAGATAAAACTTATATTTAAGGAATATACAGTTAAATAAGTACATACAAATAGTATATATATATATATATATATATATATATATACACACATACATACACATATACATATATATATACATATATACATATATATATACACATATACATATATATATACATATATATATATATATATATACACACACACACACACATACATGTGTTTTTACAGTACATATATATATTCAATTCAATTTATTTATATGACGCCAAATCATAAAAGTTATCTCATGGTACTTTTCACCTAGAGCAGGTCTAGACTGTACTCTTTAAGTTATATAATAGAATATATTATTTATATAATTGCAATATAAATAATATAATCAATAGTTTAATCTTGTCTACTTGATATTTATAATTACACTTGATTTAATCTTTAGATGTTTTTTGTGTTTTGGTGGTTATAAGACTCGTTGGCTTCCTTCCTCTGCTGCACGTCTAGTAAGTTTCATTATTTCAGATCTTTCACCATCACGTCTTAATTGTGCAAAGAAATACACATTTTGAGGTGATAAAACTAATAATGAATTTGCCAGAACCCACAATAATCATTGATTTTCTACAATATCATTTCAGTGTCATCCCAGAAATGATTCACTGATTTTAGGGTCAATTGGAGAGTAAAGATGAGAGCAGATGTCGTTACTGATTAACTTTTTTTTAAAAAAGTCTCATAACAGCAACGTGAGGCTATAAAAAAGCTTCTTTGACCTGCTGTTGTATCTCCTCAGTAAGAAACACTCACCTCCTGTAGGACAGAAAATGATGCAATATGAGCGCCATGCAGAAGCAAACACAGTGACACTGTAGGAAGCTGCTGCAGGCAAAATGTTTCACCGTTATCCACTTTTAGCTACTTTTAACTTTTTCCAGCTATGAGCGACTCTCCCATTTCATTTGTGCAACGCATTGTGAGAGAGCAGAGTCCATCACACAGCACAAAGGATTCAGTCTTCCAGTCTGAATGTGGACTTTTATACGTCTGGATCTGATGTTCTGGTAATCACAGTAGTCACCTACAGATCTACAAGCTGCGTTTTACAAATTAGGTTAATCTGTATGACACCTCTACAGGACACTGTAAATGGTATCTGTTCATTAAAGCCCACAAACACTCGTCGTCCACTCACTCAGGTGTTTTGGTAGATCAGACCTCTCTGTTCAGGACTGTGACGACGTCTCCATCAATCCGTCCTCTAGCTGCAGCTCTTCGAGTGGGACAACTGGATCCTTTGTAGAGTTTGTTTGTTTTTTTTCTTCCCAGCTTTAACTGGAACACACCAGTGTGTGCTGCAGGTCTGATGGTGCTGACTGAAACTCCACAAAAAAAGACTGAACAGCTTCCTGCAGCACAAACTGCAGTCGAAACAACCCTTCTTGTAGTTTAAAGGAGTCTCACGACAACCAGCAATCAGATACAAAAACATCTGACATTTTAAGACTTTTTAATACCTTCCAAGGCTTTTTCTTTTTTTTTTTTTTTTGAGGAAACTAAATTCAACATCTTTTAGATGTGTAGTTTTGGACCAGAACCACTTAATTTTCCTTTGATGGAAGTTTTTATGACAATAAAAGTACAACAGAGCTTCTCTTCTGTCTCCTTCCCTCCTTCATTTACTTTCTCCTTCGTTACTTCCAAGATGTGATGAAGAGAAAAATACCAAAATTGGATGAGTCCTTGTTCCAACACCTACAAATAATATCTGTGCATGTTTGCAGATGCAGAAGCATGTTTCAGGTTTAAATAAACATTCACACATTTCTACATCCACACCTGTGAGGACCCTCGTTGATATAATAACCCAACACACATCATAAAAGAGCGCTCCACTGATTTAGCATTGCACCTCTTTAACAGTCAGGCTAACTATGTGCAGTTTTTCAAAAAAGGATCGTTGATGCAGCAGAAGCAGAGATTTCATCTTTTTTTCCACACATTTTTCTTCCTTGTCAAAACCTGGCGCCTACATTACCCACGGTGCAACTCGACTACCAATAGTTCAGTCAGAGATTCAGGTGTGTTATGCTAGTAGTGGCTAATGTAGCCCGGAGCTAGCTAGCCTCCAGCAGCTACAGAGGTCTGATAACCTCACTTTTTTTTTTAACTCCACATTCCCCAAACTTGTAGTTTTCACCCCCAACTGACACTTTATCAGATTTCACACTTTATATACAGAACATCTGGAAACAACTATTTTCATAAGTGATCAATCATTTCGGACGTTTTTCATACAAAAATGCCAAATATTTCCAGCTTCTCAAACGTGAGTGTTTGCTTTCCTTTTCCATATATGATTGTT
Organism: Thunnus thynnus; assembly: GCF_963924715.1. Lineage (NCBI taxonomy): Eukaryota > Metazoa > Chordata > Actinopteri > Scombriformes > Scombridae > Thunnus > Thunnus thynnus. The sequence goes on along the minus strand of NC_089532.1, from coordinate 3,099,826 downwards.
AATGAAATATCTTTGTGTCTTGGACTGTTGGTCAGAAAAATCAGTTGAAGAATCCACTTTGGTTTATTAGTTGCAGCCCAAGTTCCCCTTTAACTCTCCAACAGAATAAATGAGAACTGTTAAAGGGGACGTGCACATTTCCAGCTCTGTATTTATATTCTGGGACTCTACTGGAATATCTTTGCATGATTTAGATAAAAAACTCCTTATTTATCCTATACTGGACCTTTATGCAGCCCCTCAGTCCAGCCTCATGCCCACAGATGGCCGTTTGTGGGCAACAATCTGACGTCACCACGAGGGAGGAAGTGGAGGTAACTTTGAAAACGAAGCGTTCAAAGCAGATTGAAGCCCTGACTGTTGACTTGCAGGCATTTCTACATACATTCACCTCAAGTTTTTGGACTTTGACCATGTTTAACATCTGACATCATAAGAGGACATAAATAACAGAAAATCACAAAAAGCAGAATATGTCCTCACTTGTGTCTCAAACTCTGATGGTCCCCACAAGGATAGAATAACAAGCGCGCACACACACACACACACACGCATACCTGAACCCAGTAAATAAAGCAATTCAGCATCTGGGCTTTATCACAAAACAGGTTTAATTTAATATCTCTTTATTTTTTAAAATAATTAAACATTTGTATTTCTCCAACCCTTTTTTATCTTTTTTTTTTTCAGTTTTTAAATCATATTATATCTGGGCCGTTCTAAAGCACACATTAATTCTGCGAGGGAGGGGGGAGGATCGCTGTCAACATCCCAACAGGGCAAAAGCTGTCTTGCTCCGTGCCTTCCCTCTCTACAACCCCCCCTCCCTCCATCCCCCCCCTCTGACCTCTGACCCCTGACTCCCTGCCTACCTGCCCCAAACCCCCTCACCCCAAACCCACCTCCCCTCCCTCCCCTCCCCTCCCTCCCTCCCTCCCTCCCCCCCCCAACTAAAAAAAATATATCCAATGGTCAAAAGAAACTTCATCAAAATATCCAAAATGAGATAAAAACCAAGAGAAGAGGGAGGAGTGAGACAGAAAAAGAAAAAACAGACTAAAAGGGGGGAAACACTATCATAAATACCAGGAAGTCTTGTTCCATAATACCTCTTTATATACTGGATACTCCTCTCCACAGTTTCCTAAGCAAAAAACATAGGCTAAATTACTACAAGATACAAGATTATCAGTGTACTGCATTCAATAACAATGTACAGGGTTGTCTTTTTTTGTCACTGTTGTCGTTGTAATACTGTGAAAAGCCAACGCAGCGCCCCCCGGTGGGCTGGGGGAGGAGAGGGTGGGGGGGTGAGGTGGAAGTAGGGCGCTCGTCTTTCACAACAGGAGGAAGATTTTTGGCGCTCCCTCTGAAGACTTTTTTTTTTTTTTTTTTTAAATGTTTTTATTGTTATTTGTCATCTTTCCCCCCCCAGTTATGGCTGGAGGAGGGTACCAGTGCCAGACTGATACCTGGTACGATGGGTAGGTTGGGAGGTAAGAGAAAGGGGGGTCAAAGGTCAGAAAGAAAGAAAGAAAAGATGGAGAAAATAATCCAGTAGTGAAAAGCAAGTCCATCATTTTTTTTGTTTTTTTTTCAGAAGGAGGAGGAGGAGGAGGAGGAGGATGACAGCGAAGAGGAGGTGAGAAAATGAATCAAGTGCGTTGTGTTCAGGAAAACTTTTTATATTCTCGTTTTAGACGTGTCATCAAAAATCCGGCTCACAAATTAACGGCCCCCCCCCCGTGCGTGAGCAAAGACGCATCTCCAGGGGGGAAACAAAGTTACACAGGGCACAAAAAAAAAAAAAAAAAAAAAAAAGTAAAATAAATGATGACAAACAGGATGAAGAACTTTTAAATAACCAGGATATGAGTTCGTACGAGCAACAGGATACGACGCTGATGCTCTGCGACTCTTTCACGTGATCCCCGGTGATACAGCCACAGAGTCGGGGTGTCAGGGGGGAAAAAATCTGGTAAAAAATGTCCTTTAATTACTAATTTGTGCATTCAGTGTATTTATTTTGTTCTCTCTGTTTGTAATTCGTCCCCTCAGTCACTTAATTTAGCACTTAAACTGCTCCCTTTACTTGCAGGTACTTTGACATATTGTTCTCTGAATGAGGTGCGAGCTTTTTAAATTGTATTTCTTTACATTTTTGTGAATCTGCACGATGAAAAGCCGTGCTGCATCAGCTACACAAGTCCCTGCTTGTACTGTGATTATTGATGTGCTGACAGTTATCACCTGGATTAGTTTTGATATTGAAGGAAACCTCCAAACATCCCAAATTATACAGGTTGTAGTTTATACGCCCGTTTAACAAGATTATCCATGGTAACGGAAACCTGAGATATGTGTTCAGATTTAACTAATCACAGGTTGTTTGTCGATAAGTTGTGACCGATTCAACTGAAGAGAGATTCTCTTTTCTACGAGTGATTCATCTGAATCATTTTTAGAGGCCTGAAAGTGTAAAAAAAAGAGCATTTCACAAGACAGGCGCTAAGATTAGAAAAAAAGCCCCCGAAAATAAATGCCCCCAAAAATAAATGCAATTTTGTGTATCAGAATCAAGTTTTTTCTTATTTTGTAGGTGAGAAATCCTGATCCTCACATTAGGAACAAATGGCGACACACACTAGTGGAGTTTTTCCACATTTAGAGAGATAATACTTCAGTATTTTTGGGAGCAAAAACTTCAAATCGAAGGAATGAACTGTGTGATTTGAGGGTAGAAGTTTAAAGGGAATTAAATAAGTATACTGAGCGCACAAATTCCTACTTTAGAGACATGAATTATCAAAAATGTACCCTTCTTCACCTTACTACTCGACTGTAGAACAGACGCACTCGAAAGGATATGGTTTAAATGTGTGTGTGTGTGTGTGTGTGTGTGTGTGAGAGAGAAAGTCCCTGTTGTTGTTTTTATGTTTTTTTTGTTCCCCGTTTAAAACAGGGAGGAGGAAAACCTGTACGCAGGTGGGCCAGAGAAGAGAGAGAAGGGCGGTCCATGAGGAACCTTTGCAGGGGAAAGAAAGGGGGGTGGTGGGGGTGGTAGGGGTAATCAGTCTGGATGTCCCACATGGGGGGCAGAAATTACAGACGCACCATCAGAGAGAAAGGAAGGAGGGAACAGAAAGATGGAGGCAACAAGAGGAAAAGCAAAGAGGAGAACCAGGAAAAAAATAAATTTACATACGGGACTGTACTGAAGAAGATCAGGATGAAGAGTTAAAATCAATCTATCTTCTCTTTTTTTGATGGGTTTTTTTTTTGTTTGTTTTTCAAGAGTTCATTTCATGTCCTACAGTCCAAAAGTTGTTGTTTTTTTTTTGTTTAAATCCCCCTCCCACACAAGTCATTTTCTCATTTTCTATTTTTTTCTTCCTTTTTTTTATTATTATTGTTTTGTTTTTCCGTTTTGCAATAATATCAGTTTAAGGGAAAAAAAAAAAAAAAAAAAAAAAAAGAAAAAAGAATTATTTACAGTGTTGTTGAAATAATGAAAACAGACGTGATGAATCTACTGTAAAGTAAGTCGCACAAACACAGGAGAAAAAAAAAAAAAACATAAGAAAAAAAAAACAAAAAAAAAAACAATTAAGAAACCAGCGGGCGCTCCGTGTCCATCCAGAGACGGCCTTTATCGGGGGGATTTCTCGGAGCTCTGGGCAGACATGGCTGATGTGGAGGGGAGGGGAGGGGGCGGGGGGAGGAGGGGGGGGGGGAGTCGGGGTCAGGATGGAGGGAAGAGGGAGTCAGAGGAGGGAGAGGAGGGGATGGGGGGAGGGAGATGGGCGGGGCAGAGGGGAGCGTGGCGCTGTCTTTGTTAAGTTGGGATGATCCCGTCGCTCCTAAGGCCCCTCTTCAGCTCCAAGTCCTCCAGCTTCTTCCACAGCTCCTCCCGCTCCTTCTCCTTCTTCTTCTCACTGGAAAATAAAAACACCACACGGAGGACCAGGTTTTATCGTCTGTTTGAGACTCGGTAGCTCTGTGATTGGTTCAGTGAGTCAGACATCTGCCGTATCCACTTTATAAGTGTTGGGTCCGGTATCGTTTGGGTTTTATCTGATACTGGTGCTTAAATGATACAGTACTGGTTAAAATGGTGCCTGAACCGATTCTTAATAAAAAAGAAATCAAGCACAAAACGACAGTCGACGACATTAAAGAGCTTGAAACTGAAAAAAATATGAACTCTTAACAGTTTAACAAATTCACATAATCAATAAAACTAAACTCAGCACTAATAACAGTAGAATAAAGGTTGAGCTGGGATCAATAACACCCACGCTGACGGCCGATGTGCTCGGTATCGGGTCAGTAGTTATAACTAAGAAGTGATTTGTAGTTAAAGCTTCATTTCACCTTAAATATACTGCTGAGGAATAATAATCCAAATCTGATCTACAGTAACATTTACAGATTATATAATGTTAAAAGAAAAACAGGACGCTGATCAGTAATCAATAGCCTGAATTTGGGAATCAGGATAATAAAGTGGGAACTGTACGTCCCTTCAACTAAACTGTTGGCGAACTCTGAATCCTGATTGGCCAATAAACACCAAACTTAATGACATAATCAGGAAGTTTCACTTTAATTTTATATATTATTATTATTGCTGCTGTGAGTTCAACAGTTACTACTTACTGTTATTATACTATCAGTCCTTTTATTACTGCTGCTGTTATAACTACAGCTCATATTAATCCTCATATAAAGCAATAAAATCAAGAGAAAACACATAATAATAAATAGTCAATAAATATATAAATATTAATAAGTGTGAGCTGTTATTAACACTATTGGTCATTTTATTGCTGCTGCTTTTAAAACCACAGTTAACATTAATCCTGATATAAAACATGATGATAGTAACACTGTGTGTGTTAAGCATCACATTATTCATGAATCCTCAGTCAGTGATAGTGATGATGATGATGATGATGATGATGATGATGATGATGATGATGATGTGAATGTTAACAGTTTCTTACCGCTGGCGGTCCGACTTGTAAGTGGCTGTGAGTTCATCGAATAAGGTACTGTTCATCTCCATGAAGGCCTTCAGTACGTTGTACACCAACGCCACGATCGCCCTGCGCACACAGAGAGAGAGAGAGAGACCACACAGTTCACACCTGACCACCACGGCTTCACTGAACTCACACTTTATGAAAATGATGATGAGTTCATAAATGATTTTATGTGTTTTATTAATGTGTTTGTTTAGTTTTTCGGGACATTTGAGTCCAAAGTTTTTCTAACATGAAGAGGAACATCACTAACGTCACTGCTCAGGTGTATTTCCTGTATTTTCTCCTCACGTTGCGACTTATTTTCACACTTCTAGATGTTATTTTTCCTCATTTATACTCCCAGCAGACTCTAGTTTATAAGTCTGTGTCTGTTTTCAACCTCAACGTCAAAACTAGCAACAGAATCCATATTTGTTACTGTAAACCTTTTTATTGTCCACATTAATGTGGTGTAAATGTGGATATATATATTTTTTTTTTTTTGGTAAATCCAGTTCATGTTTCCCCCATTTTTATATCTTTATTTCCTTCCTTATGTTCTTTGTGCGTTCTTTGTTTGGATGTAGGTGTCAGGAAGTTTTCTTATGTTTTGATGTTTTTCTTATTGTTGATGTTTTTTTTATTTAATTGAAAAGCTTCAAATAACATTCTGTTTTTAAAAAAAAAACTAATTCACTAAAGACGCCAACCTTTACGTTTCTCTTTAAATTCATCTGTTTAATTTACAAGCATTTGTTTTTTAAATACCTGGATATCAAATTATCAAGTTCATTTTCCAGATTCTTTAAAAAACTTTCCAAATTTGCCAATTTAGAAGGAAAAGTCTTTTTTTAAATATCACCAAAGCTGTGCTCACATCTGATATCATCGGGATGTAAACCTTGTTCAATGATAGAAATATCAACCAGAATCCAAACACAACACAACTTTCAGTGGGAACATAAATTTGGGGCCAAAATCATCTAAAACCAAACTACACCTTCTGAAATCTGAACATTTCTTAGTGAAAATCTTTATCACACAAAGCTGGCGAGGAGTCACTTACGGGTTCCAGTGCTCTTTGGAGATCCTGTAGAGGCTGGCGAACATGATGGGCAGGATGACGCTGGAGTTCTCCTCGATCAGACTCATGATGTACTCGTTGTTCCAGTAGTACAGAGCTCGCTCTGCAACCTGGGACGGGAAGAATCCACGTTTAAAACCAGGAATTACTTCTATAATTCAATCGTTCCACTTTAAAACTCTTTTATATACAGTAGATTTTTTTAAAAAAAAAAGGTCACTAAAGGTCGATCACAGTGATACTGAGTCGGTCTTTCATATTGTGACGTTGGCGCTGGATCGTCACTGACCTGGAAATGTGGGCTGGAGACGCATCTGGAGATCTGTTTGAAGAGCGGCTCCTGGATCTTGACGAACTGTGTGGGTTCGATGACGTCCAGGATTTCCTCCAGCTCCCCTAGAAACATCACCTGCATCGCAGCGCGAGAGGGAAAACGTTACTACACATTACAAAAAACACACAAACACAGTTTATACATGAAGAAACAGCAGCTTCACCTCTTTTTGACTGCAGGTTTTTGGCCAGAACTTCAGTAAGCCTCTGATGACCTGATGATGAAGAGGAAGAGGAAGAGTTAGTCAAACTGAGCCGACTTCCACGTCCACAAACAAAGCGTCTAACTGTCTATAGAGCGTCTGCTGCCTGAAGACATAAAACATTTCAGAAAGTAGATTTCCTTCCAAAAAAGTCACCAAAACTATCTGATGAATCATACACAGACGATACTTTTAGTTATTGTGGTTTTTGGAGCTTTTATGATTTGTTAGTGTTGCTGTGGTCTCGTGGATCTCAGGAAGACCAGAGACCACTTTGTGGAAGCTAAAGAGGATCCCAACAAAAAGAAGGAAGAACAATCGTTTTTGGTTTGTTGTTTTAACTTTGACATCAGCGGTTCGAATCAAACGTTTTAACTACGTCCTTCAAAAACAGTCTCAGCTCTCATGTGGTCGCTCAGTGGCTGCGGCTGCATATTTTCTACTCTTTTATACTGAGATAAGGATTGTTTTATAGTTTTAAGCATTTCAAACACACAACCATCATCAGCACTGACTGACTGACTGTTTTTTCATGAACAAATTCATCATATTTCAACTTTAACTTGTGTTGAAATGTGTCTTACAGCCGCAGAAACACACACACAGACGTAAACAGAAACTGTACACGAAGAGATTTTATATATACAGGACGTAACAAAGGAAAAGTACTTACTGGTTCTGTTAATGTTGGGTCTTTCTCTAGGAACTGTACAATGCAATACGCCAACTGCAGGAGGTCAAAGGTCAGAGGTTAGAACTTTATCTTAAGCACAGAAACTCAGAGAATAAAACTTACAGTATAAATACATAAATAAAACTGTCAAGATGATTCAAACCTACATATTTGTCACAACGGAGCAACATTGTCATTCATGTGGAGTCGTGTTTCTGTCCACCTGTCACTCCTGAGGGAAATATCTGCTCTTTAGCTGCTAAACGCTCCACTATGTTCACCAGCTTGTTCGGAGCTGAGCAGGTAGTGAACAGCGGCTTTTTTTTTTTAGAGCTTTTATTCTGAAAACAGCTGCCTGCTTCCACCCCAAAACGACGCTACGAGAGCGCCGAGAGTGAACCAGAACAGTAAATTTGCAGCCGGACAGCGAAGTGACTTTGCACACATGCGTTCACAATCAAACATATATTACCTGTGCGTGGAAGAGGGACAGACTCCTGACAGTGTGGAGGGGGATCAACACTTTGACCAGAAACTGTTTATGCTCCGCTTTCAGTGGCAGAGCGAAACCATTGATTATACTGGAGACAGAGAGAGATCAAGAGTGAGAGTTAGAAAGGGGGGAAAAAATATAAATATCAACATAAATTAAACATGAAGACATGAAAGAGCTTCATTGTGACCCTCTGAAAGCGAGTGGAAGATCACTGAGCTGCAGGACAAAGAGCCGGCTGTTTGTACGGGATAAATGAAGAGATGGAAGTGATGAGCTGCAGGAACCTTCAGACACGATGCTGCTGCTTTAAACTACGGCTGCAACCATCAGTCCATCCACTGCTTTGATCAACAAATGATCATTTTAGTTGATTTTTAGGGCAAAAACTTCCATGACTGTGAGGATTTGAAGCTTTTCTGTGTCGTACATGATCGTAAACTGAATATCTTTAGAGACTGAACAGCTGATCAGATAAACATGAGCTTTAAAGAACTACAGCGGACATTTTTGTAGTATTTTCTGATATTTTACAGGACGAAACGATTAATACCCGACTTAAAACTACAACTACAGTCAGCTGTGGGATTGTTTACACTGTTGTTTTAAACAATAAAAACACATGAAACTCATCATTTTTTTTTTTAGATTAATCAAGTAAAGATTTACTCTAAAATACTAAAATTCATCAGATATTTGAATACTTGGCCTGTGAGAAATTATAAACAGTATTTTTCACTATTTTCTGACATTGTACAGACAACATGACTAATTGATGAATAGAGAAATATTCATTGATAATAAAATTGACGGTTAATTGCAGCCGTACTTCACTCTGAAGCTTCTCTGGTCTGTGATGCTGATTGAAGGAATTACATAAAAGGTGTAAATGTGAGTCTGGCTCAACTTGACATTAAATATTCAGAGCACAGAAGCAGCTCTAAAGGGATTATGCAGATATATTTCAGACATTTATTTTTATATATATATATATGGATCAGTGTGAGATGATCATCCTCGACCTCGTCTGCATGTCAAATGACCTGACGCGACTCCTGACATGAAGCTGATAAACTGTCAGTTGTGGGTTTTTTTTAAAGGATTAAACAAGACTGTTGAGAGAATTAATTTATTTCTTATCTTCAAGTCAAACTGCTTCTGAACTTCACATCTCTAACTCTGTTCAAATCCTCTTTTTATGGTGCCGAATCATCTTTCTTCGCCGTTTCTTATCGATTTTTTTTTGAAAATGATAGAAATCTCTACAAGACCGCCTGATTAAATAAAAGATGAAAACATCCTCGTCGTGAGCACTAAACAAAAACCGGCAGATAGATATCGAGGGAGGGGTGGGGTGGGGGGGGCTGAGCTCAGTTCTGCTGCCATCGCTAACAGAGCAGAATGTAAATGTGCGGACGAAGGTCGGAGGCCTCTTCACATACCTCCCCAGGATCTCCAGCAACTCAGCCACCCCGTTGAAGTGCTCCGTCTCATAAACAAAACTGCACGACAGACAGAGAGGAGAGAGAGAGAGAGGGAGAGAGAGAGAGAGAGAGATAAAGGTTAAACAACTGAAACACACGAGCTAAGTGGCCCAAAAACACAGATGATCTGGAAGTGAAAATACTGACTGAAAACTATAAATGAGCTTTATAAAAAGAAAAAGACACCAGGGACTATTTGATATGAGTCAATGTGTTTAACTCTGCACTTCACAGAAACCAGGACTTAAAAAAGAAAACACGATGTAGGAGTTGAATCTAAATTAGAAGACTTCTCAACCTCCAGGTTTGGTTTATAAAGCTCCTTTTCATTACAGAAATGTGTTTAAATGTGATGGAAATGTTACACGTCGCTTTCTTCACTGAAAAGAAATGAAGAAACAAATCTGCAACTATTTGATTATCATTTTTTTCATGTTTCAAACATGCTAAATGCTAAATATTTGATAGTAAATTGAATATTTTAACATTTTAGACCCTTTAGTCAAACAAAGCGAGCAAATTAAAGACGTTATCGTCGCTTCTGAGAAGATGTAAATGACATTTTCTCACTATTTCTTAACATTTCAGAGACTAAATGATCAGTTGATAAAATAATAAAATCTTTAGTTGCAGCCCTAATAAACACGAGTCGCCGTAACATTTCCGACACACCACAGTCTAAACGGAACGCCGTCAGGTTAACGTGGAGACGAGCGTCGACTCACCGTAGAAAAATATTATTGATCTGTTTTCGTATAAAAGCCCTCAGCCCCAGGAATTTGCCGTAGATTCTATGCAAGACTGTCTTCAGGTAGTCTCTCTCCCGAGGATCCTCGCTGTCGAACAACTCCAAGAGCTAAACGGAGGGACGACAGACACACAGACAGACAGACAGACGTGATGCAAAAGAAAAGCAAGAAATAAACAGAAGAAATAAGAGAAATATAAGAAAGAAGCAGACGGTCTCAGTGACTCACCTGTAGGACAAACTTCTGGTCTATGTACTTTTTGGCAATGCTGGGCTGGAATTCCTGACTCTCCAAGAACCGGATGAAGAACTCGTATACCAACTAGAAAGTGAAGAAGAAGAAGAAGAAGAAAAGGATGGAGTAGAGAGAGAGAGAGAGAGAGAGAGAGAGGAGGAGGATGAGTGAGTTGTTGATGTTTAAACAAACAACAACAACAACAACAAAAAAAAGTCAAAATCTGTCCTGAAACAAAGAGAAAAAGTTTTCTTCTGAGAAATGAGAACTTTTAAAGTAACCCCGGAAACACTGGGACTGGACTGGATTAGAGGTCAAAGGTCACAAAAGGCACAGGGGTAGAGCTGGGTAAAGAGAAGTGTCTGGACTGGCCTGGATGTGAGTGATAAAATGGGTTTGATTGAGGGGGGGTTTAAAAAAAAAAAAAAAAAAGTTGTTCATGATGTTGGAAAATTGGGCAAATGAGACAAAACAAAAAAGAAAAGAAGGTTTTACCAGGAAGCTTCTCCTTGAGATTTGCATCTCATTTCTAAAGGAGTCCTGGGCAGCAGGCACACAGAGAAGGAGGAGGGGAGGTGAGACACAAGAGAGCCTGGCTCTGAACCTGGACCCGAACCACTAAAAACCCCCGGAGCCAAATGCAACAACACACTACAAACACACACACACACACACACACACACACACACACACACACACACACACACACACATTACATTTCTAACTGTGTTTACCTGTAAGTGTGGCCAGGAGGCCTCAAGTGTGGGCTCGTCCTCCTCTGGGTCAAACTCATTACTGTCACTGGGCGGAAGGGTCCGGAATATGTTGTGAGACACCTGGAGGACGACAAAGAGGACGCTCAGACTGTTACGACTGCGTTAGCCACACGAAAACTGTACAATTACCTCCTTAAAGTTTCATACTGGACCCACGATTGGCTCCAAACCAGTTGTGATGTCACAAATCATGCTGGTAGGTTCACAAAGTAAACTGAGATGATTGTGAAAACAAACTCTGCACGTTCAGGTGAAGTTTTAGTGAGCGAAACACATTTTTTTTGAGCTGGTGTGAATGTTTGCCCGCCTTTTTACTCCACTCCACTGAAGTGTTTGTGTCCCTGTTCTTTCGCTGCACACAGATAATATGACAGTACAGATATCAGCTGTATCTGCAGTAGCAACATGTACACTCCACTTCCTCTCCTTCCTGTCTCTGTACATTGAGCCACGAAGCCGTGCTGGACTCTTTTCATTGACCACGAATGAAACTATGACACCATTTAGATCATCTTCATATTCAGTCTTAAACCCGTGTTTATCAGTCACCATCAAGAGTTCTCTGCAGAGGTTTGTGACACCCTGCAAGATGTCACAACACACCAAGACACCAACTTCCTGTAACGGTTTCCTCTTGATTTCTAGGAATGACTACACACACACACACACACACGAATAAAAACACTGAGAAATAAGACTGTTTACTTTTTAAAAGAAACGTTGTCTCTCGTTGTTTACAGACATCTGAGCTCATGCTTTTATAGGCAGATTGTGAACATTTCTGTGTTTTGAACTATTACTTTGGCTTCAGTGGTAATTTAGTTCACAGACATTCGCACGTTCACACGTTAACCTCAGCTTCCAGCTGCTGCTGAGATCATACGGTCGTGTTTACATTTCGTCAGCTGTTCTCTGAGGTGATGCAGAAAGTGCAAGTGAAGCTGTTAAAATCTACAATATCTTTGTATTTGGAGTCATTTGTTGGTTTTTTTCTGTTCAAGTTTCACTTTTCTTTTGCAAACACTCTAAACGTGACACTGAGAGGAACGAAACCTGAGTGCAGGTTTGAATGTGTTGAGTTTAAACATCTGTATTTCATCCAAAAGTGTCAGATGAGACGGTTCCTTTGAAGCGTGTTTAGACCTTCAGACCTGTGAGGGCAGCAGATATACAGATTGTGACTCAAGCTAAAAGATTTCAAGCATTTTTTCCCCCAGAGTGACTCTGTGTGTTTGTGACTTTTTCAAGAATTTCCAGAGAAATCGCTATAATCACTATAACGTGTATATATCACACTACGCTGGAAGATTTCCGTATCACGCTTCAATCGAACATGAGTCACAGTATGAACTTCTCAAATGTGAATATTTGCTGGTTTCTTTAGTCCTTTATAACAGTAAACTAGACATCTTTGGACTGTTGGCTGAGACTTTTGAAGACGTCAAATTGGGCTTCACACCATTTTCAGACATTTAATAGCCAAACAACTAATCCATTAATCAAGAAAATAATCAACAGATTAATAAATAATGAAAAGAATCGTTAGCTGCATCCCTATTTGAATTTAATCTCTCATCTTTTTATAGGGAATATCAGATCATTTCACCTCTTTGGGTCTTGAAAATGTGTTTAAATGAGAAAAAAATAAGAGTTTAACAGTTGAAACTTTTCACTGGTAAACTTCTGACATCTGTGTGTTTCATCAAATTAAAGAGTCATTTTGGTGCGTTCAGCGTGTGTGCTGAATACACGTTTGTTCCTCTCCCTCCTCACCATTTTGACGACCTCAGGGTAGGCCTGCTCTGTCAGGTAGCCCCGGCTGACGGTCACGTAGTCCACCAGCTCGTTGAGCGTGGAGCGCTTGTACTCCTTCATCTTGAGGTCTGACAGCGTGTCCATGAAGTCAAAGACAGTACAGCACTGCTGCAGCTTCTTCAGGAACAGCTCCGGCTGCTCCGGCGCTGGCACGTCTGGATACGTGAAACAAACGCACACACACAGAGAGGGAGAGAGAGATGAAGAGAAAAGTGAGTTACATTGGTATAGAAGTAAATTTGAACCATGCAGACGTTTCTGACTCCTGCAGAGCTCAGAAAGCATCGATAGAAAATCACACACTTGAAATAATGTCAGGCCAAGAAGTCTGAAATACAATTTTTTTCCTTCAATATTCTTTGATTTACTTCATTTTTTATTGGTTTACAGTTTGTCTTCCTTTATTTCAGTTCTGCTTTACAGTATTTTTTGTCTTGTTGGTTCAGTTGTTTATCTGTAATGTTTCATTTTAGTGGTGTGTTTGTTCTTGTCTTTATGTTCTTCCTGTGTTTGTTGTTTCTTTTGCTGCCAATAAAGACTTGCTAGCTTGTTCCAGAGCTTTCGACCGTGTCTTCATCAGTCAGCAGAGTTCACTCAGTTGTGACCACATGACAGACAGTATATGCAGCTTTAATCACATGATAACAGGCGGGGTTTGGATCTTCATCATCATATATAATACACCTGTTACACTGTGATATGAACTTTAGTGAAGGCTGAGTAAACTCCACCCGCTGATGAAGACGAGATGAAGTTAACAGCTCTGCAGAAAGCAGATAATACTTTTAATATTATTTGAAGGATTTTATATTTTTTTTTAATATGTTTTACACTTCCAGCAGCAGCAAAGTCAGTCTGGTATAAACAGAAGATGATCAGTTCTATTAGCAGGAGTGAAGAAACAAACATAAAGGATGCAGAAATGCAGGTTAAGCAGCGGTTTCAAAGTTTTCTATAAGTGCTTTCAGATCTTTCGGATCTCGACAAAACTGTTTGCCACAGAAAACAAAAGGATGCAACAACCGCAGGTCTCTGGTTTCCTGCTCTGCGTTAGCTTTTTACTTATTCATCTTCTCTGCTAAGCTGCTCTGTGCAGACAGGATGAATGCGACAGCCTCATTATCCAGAGCAGTGAATGTTTCTGTCGGGAGCGACGGAGGCTGAGCTGTCGCAAACCGTATGGATGTACAGGCAGAACGAGGCGGCAGGTGTCTTTTGTTATGATCTCACGGTGACAGACGTGAGCGGAGGGGTCACACGGAGTTCAGACCTGCTGGGAGACGCGCGGCGTTCCTTCCCTGATCGCCACAACTCAGACCTGATGTTCCCGTCCCAGCAGGACTGGGCCGTTATTATGTAAGAGATAAGCTGCTGCTGTGTGTGTGTGTGTGTGTGTGTGTGTGTGTGTGTGTGTGTGTGTGTGTGTGTGTGTGTGTGTGTGTGTGAAGTGGGAACATGCTCCAAAATTAACTTCAAAGTGCCCGTTTGTCATTTTGAATTCTGTTGCACTTTACATGTTGAATCCCAACCTGCATGTAAACAAAGCTGCTTCGAACTGAAACAATCAGTTGATTGATCGGTTAGTATTGATCGACTGAACGTAAACCTGCAGCTATTTTGATAACTCGTTTACTGTTATTTATTGACAGGAGTCTACGGCTACGCTAGCGGCTCTGTGAGACTGTACTTAATGGCACAGCAGTGTTTTGAGCTAAATGCTAACGTCAGCATGCTAGCACGCTAACAGTGACCAAAACCAAGTTCAAAACCCAAAGATACTGAATTTACTAATATGTAAGATGATGAAAAGCAGTCAGTTCATCCATTTAAGATGCTAAAGTTTGGTATTTTTGCCTGAAAAATGACAATTATCAAGTTAAAGGATCAACAAAGGAGAATCGACTGACATCCATGGAGCCACGTAGCTAATAATGCTAAACATTCTCCATTTCCAGCTTTTCAAACATGAGGATTTACAGCTTTTCTAACTGAACATCTTTGAGTTTTGAACTTTTTTGACGTCATTATGGATTCTGGGAAACTGTGACGGATAATTTTTCACCATTTTCAGACATTTTACAGATTAAACCATTAACCAAAAACCAAATTACTGACAGATTAATTAAAAACAAAGATTATTTATGTGTTGCAATCCTGTACTGTTCACATCCTGATTATGTAACGCGGTATTTAACTCCCTTCTGAAGGGCACCTTTTAGTCTGCATAGTAATGTACATATATGTCCACACATGCATGACCCTGCACATTCATGTCTGAGCGTATGAATGAATGAATGCATCCATACAGTTTGTGTATCAGAGTGTGTTAACTGCACGGCCAGTCTGATAAAATCTGGTTGCTACATTAGATCTTGTAATGTAGATCTTGATAATGTAAATGTTTAAAATTAAGACTTCATAAGGGTTCATTCTGGATCTTGTCAAGAAATCTTGATCATACAGATACGATTTGCTAAATATAAAGATTAAATAATACTTCTGGAGGACGATTCTTTCTCTAATAAACACAGTTTTAATCATTTTGCAGACCGATGGGAGCCTTGTATCAGTAAGCGTCTTCTTCTAGATCAAAAATCGATTCGGCTGTTCAGACTGAAACGGTTAAATAGTTGAAATCCTCTTCTTGAAGCTCTGACCGCTCAAAGAAAAAAAAAAGTGCAGCTTCCTGTCCTTGGAAACAACCCTCAGCAGATCTCATCAAGCGCATTTAAAGTGATTATTCTGAACATGTTTTGATCCAAATGCCACTAGTTACTCACGACCTGCTGACCTCCTGCTTCAGCTCAGCTCATTGAGGCTGCATCCAACCAGGCCAGCCACAAACAAATGCAAAAAAAAACCCAAACCCCTGATTGACTGGCTGGAGTCCTGGTCTCTGCAGGGCTCTGCAGGGCTTTAATCCCTGCTGCACAAACTTAGTGGGATGGAAGAACCGGCTCCTCGCTCCCACAACACTCACAAACATCATTTATCAGAGGAAAATGCACACTAATGTTTGACTTTTATCAAGAATTACATCTCAAATAAAGACGTTAACTGACCTCACTGTTTATCCAAACTGTTTTCATCACTCAGTGATCTAAATACCTAAAAAAAAAACAACACATGTGGACCAGAATGTTAAAGTAGCTGCACGGTCTACTTGTCCTTGAGAAAGATATTCAATGTGTCTCCTACTCCTCCTCACTCTTTTTAAGTTGCCCTGAATAAGAGCATCATAAAAAAAAAACCTGCCACATGTAGACGGGGAACTAAAAGCAAGTGTTAAAGCCTCAGTATAATTCAAACAAAGCTTGTGTCCAATCATCTGACAGCACACGAAACCTTCCTGATGGCAGAATAAGAGGACGACAATCATGCCCACTTTAAACTGTGATAAACAAAGTAGAAATAATTCTATTTTAAGTGCCTTTTACGTAACCAAGGACACTTTAAATACAGAAAAAAAAAGCAAAAAAACAATATTAATGAAAAGCCTGGTTAAAAACATGAGTCTTAAGTCAAGATTTAACAACAGGAATCGGCTCAGTAAGTGTGCAAATGTGTAAAAGAGTTTGAACTTCTCTCTCAACTTCTTTTTTTTTACAGCTACTTCCATCACTTTCCTTGTGAACAACCAAGTGAAACACCATCAGTTCCTTCAAGGAGAGACTGACTCAAAGTGTGCCCCAATTTATCGTGCTGGCCGTTCTTTTCCGCCACCTTCGAGTGCGGCCAATCAGATCAGTTTTGCCTTTAGACACGATCAGGAAACACGTCATACGAGCTAGTTTAAGCCTCATCAAGTATGTTGTATGTTTTGTTTCTGTGCACGGTCGGCGACGCAGATGAGGACGGGAGCGGACCTGATCACGCTCGTAGGACTCACCGGGGGGGGGGGGGTTCAGGAAAGGCCTGCATCCTCTAATAGCCGCCGTACAAGTTAGTTAATGCAAAAAGCACGAAGAAGAAATCGCGCCGCCAAACGTGACGATTAGATACGTGAAATAAATCAAATGGCCGGAGTTTTGAAATGCTGTTTGCTACGTTACACTGCAAGTTTATGTGTATATGTGTTAAATATCTCTCCTCCACAGTCTGCAGCAACGTCACTTTTACTCTCAGCCACACGTGTGCTGCTGCTGCTGTGTTCAGCCGTTCAGTCACATTATGGTTCATAAAATCACATGAGCTACTGGGAGTCTTATGTATTGTGACATGTGGACATGGAAAGGTGTGTGTGTGTGTGTGTGTGTGTGTGTGTGTGTGTGTGCGCATTTATAACATTCAAAGGTTTTATGAGTCACATGTTTATACAATATGTGCAATAAAATGCAGCGTGACGTATTCTCGAGGCTATAAAACCTGTTATTGCACACTAAACCTGAAAAGATTAACGTTCAATAGTATTTAGAATAAAAGTACAAAGAAGAATTCAAAGATAAAACAACAACATGCGATCGAAGTATGAAGATGTTTAAGTGTATAAACTGGCCGGCTGTGAAGGTGAGCTGAGCCGTTTTTCACTTTATCACAATTTAAAATGTTGTTAAGTAAACTACATAATAAAATGTAATAAAATAAAAACAATAAACAAATTTGAAGGGTGGTGCAAAAGATTAGAGCAGCAACCGTTGATCGTTAGTTGATTGACAGCAACTATTTAGATAGCTGATAATTCTTCAAGCATAAAAGTCAAACCTTTGATAGATGTAGCTTCTTAAAACTGACAATTTGCTGCTTTTCTACATCTTACATTATTATAAATTAAATATTTTGGAGATCAAAAGAAGTTATTGGATGTTGGGTGTTGTGATCGTCATTTTTTAAATTGTTTTCTGATGTTTTTAGACCAAACAATTGATCAACAGATACATCGATAATGAAAATAATCAGTACTTGCAGCCCTACTGAGGACAAAGAGCTAGAGGTCAGAGGTCACCATCCTCATGGCCTGACGACAGGAAGGAAGTCTCAGTTCAGAAGGTGGAATAATATCAAAATTATATCTTGTTGCTTTCATTTAGTGCAGTGAATGTGTGCATGCTTGTTTTGTCTGCACACTTGCTGTTTATGTGTGTATATGTGTGTGTGTGTGTGCGCGCAGGTCCTCGTGTCTCTCTCTCTCACTACAGTAGTGTACAGTACGCTGTGGTTCGTTACAGTAATTACTGGCTGCGGGCTTCGGGGGTCGGCTTGTGTTGCGGAGGCCCCGGGGCCTCAGGATCCTGCAGCTCTGCCGCTATAGGAGCATGTGAACGGCCTTAAAGGAAGCTATTAATAGACAGATAATCACACAGGACACAGTAATCCCTCTACAGAGACACAGAGAGCACAGCTAACCGGCTTGGAGCGGGGCGAGAGAGTACCAGTGTGAATGTGGGAGAGCGAGAGAGAGAGAGAGAGAGAGAGAGAGAAAAAGAGAGTCGGTGTGCATGAAAGTGTGTGAGAGGGAATGTGAATGTGTGTGTGTGTGTCTGTAGCCTAGAATAACCCAGAAACTACCCGTCTTACACATCACCAAAGAAGAACCCTGGAGAGGAACTGCTAACACACACACACACACACACACACACACACACACACACACACACACACACACACACACACACACACACACACACACACACACACACACACACACACACACACACACACACACACACACACACACACACACACACACACACACACACACACAAGCCTTTGGTGTGATGCTGGCCGTCATCCATCACATGTCAAACCTCTGCACAGGGCTGCAACTAACCATTATTTCATCTATTTATCTGTCGATTATTATTATTATTATTTCGATTCATTATTCAGGCTAATAATTTCCCTGAGTCAAAGCTGCGGCTTTTGAATGTCTTGTTTTGTCCGACCAACAGTCTGAAAACCTCCAAATATTCAGTTTACTACCACGTATGACAAAGAAAAGCATTAAAATCATATTTGAGGAGCTGAAAACAGCAGATTTCTGGCATTTTTGTTTTAAAAAATTACTACATTTTCAAAAAAAGTTGCAGATCAATTTTCTGTCAATCAACTACTCGATGAATCAACTAACATATTTCAATAAAATTTCTGTAAAATGGTAGAAAAAATTGTGAAAAATGCCCGTCACATATTCCCATAACCGAAGGTGACATATTCATATATAATAATATTTTTCTGGGCCAACATTTATGATGATATAAAACAGAGAAAAGCAGCAAAGTCTCACAACTCGGGCTGCAAATAACAATTATTTTGTTAGCGGCTGTGGCTCAGGAGGTAGAGCGGGTCGTCCACTAATCGGAAGATCGGCGGTTCGATTCCCGGCTCCTCCAGTCCACATGCCGATGTGTCCTTGGGCAAGATACTTAACCCCAAAATTGCTCCTGATGGCTGTGCCATCAGTGTATGAATGTGTGTGAATGCTTAGCTTCCTCTGATGGGCAGGTTGGGACCTTGCATGGTAGCCCCTGTACCCATTCAGCGTATGAATGTGTGTGAATGGGTGAATGTGATTCGTAGTGTAAAAAGCGCTTTGAGTGGTTGGAAGACTAGAAAGGCGCTATACAAGTACAGTCCATTTACCATTTACCATTTTCATTATCAATTAATCTGCTGATTACGGTCTTGGTTAATCAATAGTCGTTTGATCTATAAAATGGTGAAAAATGTCGATCACTGTTTCCCAAAACCCAAGATGACGTCCTCAAACAGTCCACAACTCAAAGATGTTTACTTTAATGTCATAAAAGACTAAAGAAACATGAATATAGTCACATTTAAGAAGCTGGAATCAGATAATTGATATTTTTTTCTTTAAGTATGACACCAATTATCAAAATAGTTGGCAACTAATCAATGAATCGACTAATCGTTGCAGATAAACCTCTCAGTAAAAGTCTGTTAGTGACCTTAAAGATTCATATGTTCTGCTACAAGCTGAAAAGTGATGAAATAGTTCAGTTTCATATCGATATGTTGTTGAGTACGTGACAGGCAGGAGAGTTCAAGAAGTTCAAGGTCATTACCGCAAATGGAGCCTTTTGACAGCCTATAAAGTTATTTAATTATTGCTCTGCTTTATTGCCAAATCACATCATTTCCTCTCTGACTTTTTTTGTAAACGATCCGCGGCCGACCACCAGTCCACAGCTGCCTGGTTGGGAACTGGAACCGTCACTCTGGTATTAAACTTGCTGTTGATTATTTTCTCTGAAATATACTAATCGATTAACCGTTTCAGCGCTTAATAAACGTGTTCTTTCCATCAGTGTCGGTTTCTGGGAAGTTTGAGGAATCAACCTTCTAAGAACGACGCCGACTATTTTTTGAATCCATTAATGGTGAATATATAAGGTTATAAGGTTTCACTCCACAGCTTATGTTTCCATCAGGAGCTAATTTAATGCACACCAAGGTTATCCAAGCACATGCTAGTTAAACATTTGATGAATTTTTGCATATATTTCTGACCAGGTTTTGGCACATGGCCCGATGTCAAACCACATAACACCTATACGCCTGACCTGCTGTTCCTGCAGGCTGTTCATGCCTGCACACAAAAAAATATATATAAAAAAATAGATAAAAAAGCAGGAGGGGAATAAATATACCCGCCGCAAGCTAAGTGCTGACAGTTGTCATGGCAACAAGCTTCCAAAAAAAAAAAAAAAAAAATCACAGGAACTCTGTATGTCACGGCAAAGAGCAGGAAGATGTCTCTAAAGTTAAAAGGGTCAACTCCACACAGGAGACTGAAGTAAAAAGACGTAATGTAAAAATCATACTGGTGTCATTATAACCTAAACCTGATGATCATGACCGACCCTGTTGTTAAATTCATAATAAATGTGGTTGAAGGCATTCGAATGAACTTACGGACCCACAGTGGAGCTCTTTCCTGTTTAAAACTACCTCTATCACGGAGGGCGTTTACTTTCAGGGTTTATTTGTAGCGGCCCGTCACGTATCTGGGCTCTACAGTGCGAGTATTTCACGAGCGTTTACCCCTAAAAATACAGCAGATATGTGTGAACCGGAAAAATAATCTAGAGCGTGCGAGTAAAGATTACAACCTTATGTGTCAGCAGAATACAAGACAACTGTGGTTATTAAACATGAGCAGAATGTGAAGCGCTAACGTTACCACAAGCCTACAGTTACAGCCGCTAACAGAGTAGCACAAAATATCAGTTATTACTAGCATGTAAACACGTAGCATTTCCTGTGGAAAGCTTTTATGAAACATGAGACAACACACACACACACACACACACACAGAGTGAGAAAAGAACCTGTATTGCAGAACCAGTACGTCTGTTGAAATGTATTGTCAATATTTCAAAAACTGCTTCAGTGTTTAAAAAAGTTGTTTCACTGCTTCAATGTTAAAAAAAACAAAAACTTTCAAATGTTTTAAAAAGCTTTGTCAATGTTTTAAGGCCCATGTTTAGTGCCTAATAGATACTTCCACTGGTTTCACATCATAATTACACACAAGGAAAAAGAGAACAGTATAAATATGTACGTAATAAACTGTTTGATACTTGAACATTGAAATTTCTTTGTGTGTTTTACATTTTATTTCATTTAAGAGCACTAAATGTACTCTTTGGGAAGAAAGTTAGCACTGAAGCCTGCATATTGATTTTCTATTTTTGGAGCTGCACACCCCGCTCTCTCTCTCTCTCTCACAAACACATGACCACAGTCTGCCAACAGCATGACGTTAGAGCCTCCAGTACAGCAGGTGGCAGCATGAACATTTAACGTTTGTTTGTAGTCCACCAGTAAAACCAAAGAAGAAGAAGAGGGAGAAGACAGCTGGCTGAATCAATCCAGAGATGACACACAGTTAATATCATGAACACCTCTACACAAATTTGTCCAAAACTGATGCTTTCAAGTTAACTCTTGATAAGTTAGTCTATGTTCTTAACACAATCTCAGAGACCCAACCCTTCAAATACGTCATTAGCGAGCATGCAGGGCTCAAACGGACCTCCCGCCTTCCCAACTCCAGACATCCACGCACCCCACACTTGAATTAGCAACTATTTTGATATTTGTTTAATCGTTTATGACTTTTCAGGAGCAAAAATACCAAATATTTGATGGTTCTGGGTGCTCAAATGTGAGAATTTGCTGCTTTTCCTCGACTTATGTTGTAGTAAATAGAATATTTTGGGGGTTTTGGTTGTTGTGTGATGACATCACCTTGAGCTCCAGGAAACTGTGATGTACTTTTTCTTTAATGAGTTTCTTTTTCTGTGGTTTTATAAATCAATAATTAACCTTCAATTTTTTTTTTTTTTAATTAATCAGTGATGAAAATAATCAGGTGCGGCCCTACAATAAATGTGTTTGTTTTATGAAGTAAAAAATTTATGTCATGCTTCTGAGATGCATAAGGGAGTGTTTTTAATGTTTTTATGGCAGCTCCAAACGATAGCTTAAGATAACTTTCCTTTCTGTTTAGGTTAATGTTAATGATCCTCAGGGGTTTGGTTATGATTTGGATGTTAAAGATTAGTCTATGAATCTGGGAGGCGACTGTGTGTCTGCCTGTAACTGCAGTGGATCCACAAGAAATCAAATCTGACTGGTTGGTAACCGAAAAAAACAAAACAAAAACAAAACAAATGTCGCCAGCTCAACTCTCTCACTCACGAGTGTGCCGTTAGTTTCCGGGTTACTTTTTGTTTACTGAGAGCATTGATTAATCGGCTCTAATCGGCCTCTAAAAACTCACTTTCTCTACTATCTATTAATAACAAACTTTCAGTTAGCAAAACCTCAGTGCAGAATTAATATTGTGTTCTGGGAAAAGAGTGTCAGTCGAGCAGTGACCCCCCCCCCCCGGTCACATTACTATAAAAGCATCGCCATATCTTAAGAAGCAAACTGGTCTCATATCAACACGACTATTCTGAGATACTTTATGAGTGCGGCCCCGTTCTGTGGAAACACTGATGCTCTGCTCTGGCTTCAGCGGCCTCAGCCTGGTTTTCTCCATCCTCCCTCCCCGCCTGCCTGCCTGCCTGCCTGCCTGCTCTGTTCTGTTTCTCAGCTTTGGAAGAGACTCATCTGGGCTCCCTTGGCAGACGAAGAGAGAAGTCGCTGCTGCTTAATTAATGGTGGAAAAAAAAAGCTTGATGACTCACAGCACCAGAGAGAGAGAGAGAGAGAGAGAGAGAGAGCAGTCGGAGGGCTCACCACAGGAACTCCTTTAAGTTGTACTAATTACATAACAGCGTCAACGTATTGCACATAGGGTCAGAATTTACTGCCTTGTTGGCTAGACTGGCCACAGACCATTGGTCAAAACTTCCCGGTGTTGGAGTTTCCCCATTGGCCGTTGCTTTTTCAAAATGACTTGGCGCAAACAGTTTCTATTACGTCCTCAGGGTTACCCGCGGATAAAAACAGACATGACAGATCCATTTTACCAGCCTGGAGGCCAGCTAGCAGCTTGTTAGCATGGCTAGCAGCTAGTTAGCATGGCTAGCATCGTTAGCATAGCCGTGCCATGCTGTGTGTGTGTGTGTGTGTGTGTGTGTGTGTAGCCCACAGACTGCATAAAAATAAGGTGTAGCCGTGGTGGGTTTCACAGCACTGTGCTGGGCAGGTGACAGGTGTGTTTACGGTGTTTGGGTGCTCTGAAAGATGTCACCGTGTGGATATAAGGTCACACAGCTGACGGGCTGCTGCAAGATAATTTTGGTCAGAAGCCAAAAAGTTTGTCACTGTCTAAATTTGCAGATATTAAATGATGCATTTCAGGTAACAGTCCCCCCCCCCCATCACTTATAAAAAGTAAGCTTTTTTGTAATTTGGTTGAACTTTTAGGATGTTATACTTTTATATATAATCGGTCAGCATGTAAAAATGGTTTAACGTAGAATGGTTCACTGCTGTGCTTCACTATTCTTAGATTATAGTGTTCTGCAGGCAGAGAGGTTTTAGTGGAAACACAAGTCTGGGAAGGTGTAAGATGACAAGGCAACATACTCTTTAAGAACAGTACACACACACAAACACACACACACACACACACACACACACACACAGTGTAAAGGGGAAAGCCCCTTGTCACTAAAAGCAGTGAGTGTGTGTGAGTGTGTGACCGGGCGAGCGGGCTTGAGTTACGGCAGGAAAGAGAGTGAGCAGCTCCAGCAGATGGACTCAGCAGGTGACAGGACCCCAGCCTGAAGGTCAATTTGTAGGATAATATGTACGAGGTACGAGGATATTATGTACACACACTCGCACAATTCTCCGCCATCACAGACACCCTCACGTACAACATAAAAAAGGTATAAACAGTCGAGGCTGGAGATTAGTTGAACAAATCAGGCAGACACGCGGGGCTACTGATGG
Source organism: Thunnus thynnus (assembly GCF_963924715.1). Classification (NCBI taxonomy): domain Eukaryota; kingdom Metazoa; phylum Chordata; class Actinopteri; order Scombriformes; family Scombridae; genus Thunnus; species Thunnus thynnus. Next base: position 3,075,582 of record NC_089532.1, on the reverse strand, counting down.
AGGAATGTCAGGGCACTGTGGCTGTGACCTTTGCTCTCCTTCCTGCTGATGGCTTCTAATTAACCTCATTTAGTCAGACGGAGTTGAGGTTTTATCAGCCGCGCCCTGCTTCACCCACCCCGTACAACAAACCAGTCTTCTAGCGTCGGTCACTGAGTAATCTGACGTTACAGACGTCGCATTAATTTAAAGTTTTGCCACTTTCTCACCTCTACAAAAGCAGCCTTCTTAGTGGTTGAACTGCAGGTAGATTAAGCTTCTAATGCCGTTTGTCTGAAAGTATTAATTAGTCTTGACTATTGTTCAGAGTCAACTTCTAACAGTTGATTTCTTCTTAAGTAGAGCAACAAAGAGCAGCAAAGTCAGCTGTTTAAAGCTGTGCATATGATACAAATAGGCACATGTACATATGACACCATCTGTTATAATAGTCAAAAGCCTAAAACAGACGAGAGCTGCAACTATTTAGTAGATTTATTTATTAGTTGATAGTCAGAAACGTAATACTTAACAACTATTTTGATAATTAATTGATGGTTTCAGCCCCCCCCCCCCAAAAAAACCCAAATATTTGATGGTTCCAGCATCTCAAATGGGACCAGTAGTAGTTCAATTCATAATAGACAAAGTAAAATAAGTTGTTTCCTGTTGGAGGTGTGCTGGTTGTCTGCAGCTCTTCATCAAACATCATCATCACTGAGGCTGTTTCTGCTTCCTCTCTACAGTATTTCTATCTGACCCGCTGAACAAAGAGCTCCAAATATCTCCAGATCTTATTGTGTCGACTTGTTTTTATTGAAGAATAGCGTCTCTAAACAAAAGATCTGCTGCTAACTCTGTGATAAACACATTTCATTTCCTATATGTTACAATAAAAGCTTTCTGTTAGTTTGTCAGTGGAAAGCTTTTAATACGAAGCAGCAGCAGCAGCAGCAGCAGCAAATGTTTTCATCAGCAGTAACTTAACACGGCGCAGATACAGCTGAACTTGATCAGGAAACAGTAAAATAAGGCTGATATCTGAGAGTACAAACAGGGACGCAGGAGAGAAATTCCAGGAGCACATGTGTCGGTAAACTGGGAAGGATTTTTCAAAAGGCTCATTAGGAATCTTGTCGATATTTATTTCTTTACCTGCTCTAAAGGCACTGAAATCTGGCACCGATTGATCTAACGTTAATAGGTGCTCGGTAGTACTGATGTAATTCAGTCTTTAACCCTTTAGAGTTCGGTACTAAACTCTAGTTTCTGGTGGACAGGCGTGTCCGTCCACTGAGCCCCTGTTAGTCAGCACAAGCGAGGATTAAATTAAACCGGTTTGCAATTTCGTTGCCGTGGATCCGACGCCCTGCGTCTCCGTTCTCCATATGTCTGCTCACCAAAACTTTGCTCTGCGATCCATAAGAGTAGTTAGCATGATGGATATGATTTGGATTGTGATGTTAAAGATAAGAATGTTAAACAGAGCATGACGCTGTAATACACCGACACATGCTGTGACATAACTCCCACCACCCCCTCCTAGTCTCATCACCTCTGATATGATGATATGGAAATATTTTCTAAAATCACCTGGATTAGAAATTCTTTTAACAGATTTTATATTGTCAGATTATATATTTACTATATTGTCGTATATGTTGGCTGATCAGTAACACAAATTTGCTGCACAGAAACCGTCTCTGTTACAGTTTAAAGTTTATATCGTCTCATTTTGCATTTGCATTTTAGTAGAAACAAGGAAGACGGATTCTTTACAAAACAAATTTGGTTGATCTTTATCAAAAATGTTTGCTCTTGTTATGTGTTTATCTTTTTTAAAAGGAATGCATGACCAATATATCCGTATCAGATTTCTTTAAACTACAAGATGAAACTCCCATCAATAACGCAAATCAAATCTTGTCTCCATTTAAAACTTAATATGTTTTCAGTGTATTTAACTGTATTTCTTAAAACTGCCACAAAAATGCACATTGAAATGGGAGAAAGTGTCTCTGAATATCATGTGAAAAAAGTTTTGTTAAAAAGAGAATTTTTTTTTTGAATAGAACTTTATGAGCCCACAAACTTTGGAGGTCGGTATCAATAAGTCATTAGTGGTGCTGCAGCTGAAGGTACTTTCACATCGACTCCAGCTTTCACCCAAACCCTCTTCTTCTGCAACAAATTTTATCAAACTAAAAAATATAAACATGTGAAACTGTGTGTTTTTCCTGTTGTGGGTTGTGTGCAGCCGCTGCTGTCACTACTGGGCAGAGAAGCCATCGAGGTTAACATTACATAAAGGATTACAGTGATAAACACTGACTGTCATAACATCTGTTCTGTATGGTCTTCAAACCAGGCAGATAGACGTGACCCAGCAACATGGACGTCATCAGCTGTCCGTTGTTGACCAGCTGGTTGTGTGCAGTGGATTCGCACTGAGTCGGACTACTATCGCAAGTTTAATGTTACTTGATTACGATACCTGCACTGTTAGCACACTTTAGCTAAATTAGCTAACATTAGCGACAAGTGTGCAGCGCTCGGTGCTCCCAGCAAGCTAGCGTTAGCTTCGGTCCGAGGTAGCAGGGCGTGTTTCCAGAAGGCAACACCCCACACTCCTTATATGGAAGGTCCTGACTCCAAACAGAAAAGATGGCAGCAACTCTGCACCTCAAACTGGCTCCAATGCAAACCAAGTGTAAGTTGTACAAATAAAACCTTTCAAAATGAATATGGAATACTCCCCTTTTAATACTTTTCATGCCAAATATATTCAATAAGCTGTACAATCTACTACGATGTCACCTCAGGGATGTAAACATGCAGATTAAAACAGATCAATGGAGGAAGAAGCGAAAAAGTGGACTGTATAAGTCAGAGAGAAACACGCGTAACCTTGCAAAAACCAAGTCAAACACGCGCTGCACTAGCATAACTCACAGTTAGTAGGTCAACATTGAGCTTTGCTGCATTCGGAGTGATTATTTCCTGTTCCAGTTACTCCCAGTAATGTATAGAAGTACTCCTTCGTGTACTGTACATACATATACTGGACCAGTAGAGGCAACAGGGCAGGATTTGTGTAATGGAAGAACTAGAACATATAAATACATATTCATGACCCAGATACAAACCCGAGCCCATATCTTCGTGTTCTCAGGTCTCATATAAGCGGCCCTGCGCGGCGCCAGGGTGCTGTCAATCATTAACACATGCCACCGTCCTGGGTAAACTTTGCTCCCTGTTACTGTAGCCAACAACACGGCAGATGGCAGAGTCACTTTCACTGTGCAGTGTTTAGCTAACAAGATGTCACAGGTACTAAATGTTTGAAATATATCTTACTGAGACAAACTCCTACAAACTCCTCATGAGAGCAAAAACCTGCAGGAATATATAAGCAGTGATGACAAAGACCTTTCACGTCTGAATGCATGAATGTTCTCTGAAATAAGAGAGATGTTTTCAATATTTCCTTTTGAACTACACCTGTAAATGACACTTTGTCCATTGTGGAGCATTTTTAATCCCAGTAACCTTAAGCCAATGGTGTAAACTAACTAAGTGCATTTACTCAAGTACTGTACTTAGATATAATTTGTACTTTACTTGAGTATTTCCATGTGATGCTACTTTATACATTTCAGAGGGAAATATTGTATTGTAAATATTTCTACTCCACTACATTTATTTGACAGCTTTATTTACTTTTCAGATGAAGATTTGACACAATGGATAATATAACAAGCTTTTAAAATACAACACATTGTTAAAGATGAAACCAGTGGTTTACAACCTTTTTGGCTTTTGACGTCTTACAAAAAGCAGTGTGTAGTCGGGGTCACATTTCACATGTCTATGAGTTGTTAACAGCTCCACCAAATAGTGATTTTTCCCTCTAAACTTCTCACATGCTTTCATTTCAATAAATGATCCAATATTTCACCAAAAAAAAAAAAAAAATCAAAGGTTAGAGAAAAAGTCCAAAAAAGTGAAAACAGATTTGTGTATCAGAACTTTGTTTTTTCTTCTCTTCTCTCCCATTAATCATCTCAATAATCTAATGATGTCATATATAATAATATATCAGTCAGAGGGACCAAACCACTACTTTTGCTGCAATACTTTAACTACATCAAGCTGATGATACTTATGTACTTAAACTACTTAATCTACTTAAGCAGGATTTTTCATGCAGGACTATTTTTACATTGCTGTATTGGTGCTTTTACTTAAATAAAAGATAAGAATATTTCTTCCACTGCAGCCTTAAACCAAAGAAAACATTTAATAAAGACTTTCCTCTCTAAATACCCCAACAGGAGAACTCTCTGTCCTCTCTGCAATCAGCGCTGTCTAGTTTTGCCTTTTTGTTGCCTGAGTCTGGTATTAACACTCAGAGGTTAGAGGTGACATTCCCTGTACAGATAAATGAGTAAACACAACATAAAAACATCACCAACCCTTCCAGCGTGATGGTTTTATTCCTGCGTAGGCGGTACACGCTAATGATGCTCATGGCGTCGGTGGACAAACGCCTCCATGAAAAGATGCATCGTTTTAAAGGTATTTGCTAATCATGTGCCCGTCTGATACAAAAGGGCAATATCGTCTATTCACAGGGGTTTATTTATTTTACACGACCTCTTTCACTATGCGGTGAAAAGTACCTGAAGTGGTGCTTTAAAACGCTATTTGATGCCAATCACCTGTTTGCTCACAATCACCTGTTGTGTGCCCAGCGGTGATGGCTGCAAAGTAGAGGAGCAAAATGGTAAAAGTGTCAAGTACTGTGCTAAAGTTACTCCATTATAGAGTTATTATTAGATTAATCAACTGAAAAAAAGGCAAATCTGCTAGTTCCAGCTTTTCAAATGTGAATATTGGCAGTTTTCTTATTTCACTGTTTTCTCACAATGAATCAGTTTTAATGACAGGAGTTACTGTCTTATGCTACAACAAATAATTAAACAAACAATCAGTTATGTTTTGAGTAATCCATTAACTGTTCAGCACATAAAACTGTGAGCACAAAGTGTCACCTTACAATCACTTTCTTTGTCTTGAATTGAAAGTTAAAATCCTGAAGGGATATCATTTAAAACCTGATCATCCTCACGCTGGAGATACTGATAGCTACAGATGTTTGGCATTTTTATTTCATAAATTGCTTCAAACACTCAATAAATTAGTTCATTTGCACCATAAAAGCAAAAAAAACCATGTCTTTAAATAACTTTCCAATCACTGTAGGTCTAAATATACTAACAACACCAGGAGGGCTTACATTTTTTTACTTCAAATGCTTCAATTATGAGACATCAGTATCCAGTGTGGCAGCGTATCGTGGTTTGGTGCTGGCTGGAGAGACCCTGCATAACTGAAAGGTCAAAGGTTGACAGCTGATGCGTCTCGTCAAAGTTTCCTTTAGTAAGATGCTGAAATCTGAAATGTAAAAAGCTTTTCTCTGAGGCTCCAGCAGCAGCAGCAGCAGCAGCAGCAGCAGTAGTGGTAGTAGTGGTGGTGGTAATCTGGGACGGTTCGCACAAAGACGGTGTTTCACGAGTCCAGGTGAGCGGGCCGTGACGTTCACATAGCAGGAATTCCACCGGCCGTGAACAACAATGAATCAAACTCAATACAACACAGGAGGTGGCTGTTCTTCACCTCAGTCTGTAACTCACCACCTTCTTCTTCTGCTGCTGCTGCTGCTGCTGCTGCTGCTGCGTTGGTCGACTCGTCTACATGTTTGTTCAGTGTCAGAGGAAGATGTGGCTCTGTCAGCACACGCTAATCTACGCCACCCTGACCTGGATTAGAGCTGGGTTTCCTTTAGATTTTATCGATTAGGGCTGGATGTCAACACTCGATACTTGTTTGGTGCTGTAAACAGATGACTCAGAGTGTTACTCTACTCCTTCTTTAACTGTACAGCTACAGATTTTTTTATGATGACAAAGTTTGCATATGTCAACTTGTGTTTACACTTTTTTGTTTAATAAAAAGATAGAAAAACAGAATGTACCAGAAACATGTTGTTTTGTATCCAGCTCGAGGGTGCAAATGATAAACTGCCAAAATTATGTTCTTGACTAATTTATTGATTGTTTGGTTTGTATAATATATCAAAAAATAGTAAAAAAAAATCCCCATAATGATTCCTGAAACTCAAAGTAAAGTCAAGAAATTGCTTGTTTTGTCCGACCAACAGTCTAAAACCTGAAAATATTGATTTATTATCACCAAACACAAAGAAAAGCAGCAAATCCTGCAAACTGAGAAGCTGGAACGGGCTTTTTCACTTGAAAAATTATGTATTATACAATTATCAATCAATCAACTAATTGATTGACTCTTGTTGAATTTTGATACAGATTCTTCTCATATTATCTGAGCAATAAAAAAAATCCCAAAATATATAAAGCAATGTCAACAAGAGCGACGAGTTTCTTTGGATTCTTCTAAATTTTGGATTCAATTCAGAACATGTTTCAAACTCAGTCATAAATCCAACCTTGAGGAATGTCAACACACAAACCGCACATTCTTCCACGTGGATTTCAAAAGAATAAAAATGCACGCCTTTTTTTTTAACCAGTGAACTTTCCATTCTCCTCTCAGCTAGTGAAAACACTCGTCTTCTGTTACCGTCCCGCTCCATTTTAAGGCTTTACCTTTCCCAGCTGCCTCACACACGCATGACAGGCTGGGCCGGGTGGCAGCAGCAGCCCTTGACAGCAGAAGCTAACTTTAACCATGCTCCTGTGCTAGCAGTAAGCACAACCCCCCCTCCTCCTCCTCCTCCCCACATAAATACATAAAGCCTGTCACTCACTCAATCAGGTTTCCGCTCCCAGTATGGCACCGACAGTAGAAAAACACGGTCATGAACGTCGTGGTGTGAGTTGATTTGAGCCTAACATGTGGACGACAGAGAGTTTAGCGGACCCCCACGCTTCTCTTGTGGCTTGTTTGTAGCGAGTGGGGCTGGAAAAATGTAAAGAGACACCTCGTGGATCGGGTTTCTCCTGAGAGGAGGACGTGGAGGGGAGGGGAAGACGGGGCGGCGTGTCGGTGGGCTTCATTGGTCAACCGGAGACCAGAGGAAGCCGCGGAGAGAGCCAGGGGCGGGCTGTGCATCATTGTATATCTCAGTCTCTCTCTTTCTTTCTATTTTTTGCTCCTCTCTTTTTATTTTAAAAAGCCTGCTGCCCGGAGAGGTCAGAGACAGATCAGTCCTCCTACACGAGGTGGACATGTGCCCTGGGGGGAACCTAATTCAGCTTGAAAATGCCAACAACACGTCCAGCCGCAGGAGGATTTGGCCCACATTAGCCCCGGTTGCTGTTGAAATTAGATATGTGCCTCCGACAGACTTTGTTTGTCATGTCCCCCCCCCCCCCCGATTTACGCCAGCGCCTGTCGTAGGGAGGAGGTCAATTACTAGTTACGTTACGGCGGCTAACGTCAGTGTGGCAGGAGAGGAAGGAGAGAACTTCCAGGAGAGAGCTGCGGTGAAAACAATCACGCCACCCGAGCAGAAGAAGGACAGAGGACTTTTTTTTTTATTCACAAATATATCTCCTCACATGACAGCCGGTTGACTACAAATTTCAGCTGCTGCTGGCGAGTGTAAAACTTTTGGTGAGTGTCCTTTCTCTTGTTGGATAAGAGATTGTTTTAGTATGATTTGACTGGAGTAGTTCTTTTTGTTTTATGTTTGTATCGGTCAAGAATCGCAGGATACTACATTTCCCATGATGCAACAACAGCATCTTTTTATTTCTACTGTTTTTACAAGCTGAACTTCACTCCTCATGGCTAGCAGACCCACCTGTATGTTTTTCTTCTTCTTTTTTTTTTTTTTTTTTACCAAAACCAGAATAAAGAAACTTGAAAAAAAGAAAAACACTGGTGATTTGTGGTCATTTCCCATCATGCACAGGAGGCTGCAAACGAGGTGTTGATACGAAAGACCGATTGGTTTGATTGTCTCATTACATAAATGTTCTGGCACTTTTACACATTGGTGACATGTCTAACTGTGACCGCTAACTAACTGAATAATCGCTTACGGCATTATGATTTCTAATTTAAAATGTTTCAGTCCTAATATGCATATGATGAGTGACGAAAAGAGATAAATAAAAAGGGATGAATGGACAGATTCCCGGACAGAGGAGGAGTTTGTTTCTGTTTAGCTGTCGTCTGACAGGAACCATCTCCTTCCCCTCCTCTTCCTCCTCCTTTCCTTCCTCTGCCACAGAACATTAAAGGACTCCTAATCCTTCCTCCAGGTTTCCCGCCAGCCTCGTCACTTCTCTTCACCTCTCTCTCTCTCTCTGTGTGTGTTTATTCCGCCCTCGTACCGACCTCCTTGAGCGAACGTCTCTGTGGAAACACTTAATGAAGCTTAAACTATGTCGTGAACTGTCACAGGTATGTAAATGAGATTATATAATCCTCCATCTGTATATATTTACAAACTCGCTGCACAATCTTGTCATACCGTGTTGTTCTCGTGAAGGGCGGACTCATCCCGGCGATGTGATGTTGCTATGCCAACTCTAGCGGTAACCGGGGGGAGCTTACTGGCAATTTTTTTCTCGCACCTCTTCTGAAGAATGTTTATTACTTTGGAGGAAAACTTTTCACCGTACACGTGCATGAGTAACAGCAGCTCAAAACCCCGAGACTGAGTAACGCTTCTGGCGACAATCCAGCATATTTACAGCAGGTATAAACAATATACTTAATGACACATGCATCTTGGACACATTGTCATTTTCCACCTGACCTTTAACCCCGATAATTACATGACTGCTGCTAACCTAAACAATACAACAACAACAACAACAAAAGAACAAAAAATTCATTTTTTTTGACTTACTTAAAGGGGACCTATTATGCTTTTCCTTATTTTAAGTCATATATATGACGTCACAATGTTGGATGTTCATATTAAACGTGGCCGAAGTGTCAAATAATAAAGTCAAATTTGTCAAATATCAGTCCACTCAGAGAGAGCAGATGATGAATGGCGGCTTGTGTGAGAACGAACACACTGCCGCTCAGCCAATCACTGCACTGTAAGAGAACACACACACACACACACACACACACACACACACACACACACACACACACACACACACACACACACACACACACACACCTGCCAAACCTCTGCGGGCTGTTCTATTTAATTACATAATTGTTGGATATTATTAAAAGGTTAGTTTCAGACATCATGAAACCGATTGTGTTAGCACATACGGTGTCAAGCCTGTTCTTGCATGTTCACTACTCTTCACCATGAAGTGACTGTAAAAACATAATCATAGTCACTTTTTCCTCTATAAAGTCGAATCATTTGTTGTGCAAAAGTGTTTTTCTGAGCTTCTTTTAAATAACCATATAAAAAAATCCACTCAGGTAAGTTGCTATCTGTTGAAGCTGGGGTGTGGCTTCAGTTATAAAAATGACATTCCTGAAAGTGTGCGTCATCGTTTTGCCCGGGATCCCCCCCCCTTGAGGAAACTGCACCCTCCTCGTCTTCCTCTAAACATCTAGGAATGAGCTGCGCTGCCAACCACGGGATTTATGTAATCCACTGTGCCTTACCAAGACCTTGCATGTCATTTTAGGGCTAAAGTCTGACCTGTGACGGTGACTAACATGAGATGATGAGGAGGAGGAGGAGGAGGAGGAGGAGGAGGAGGAGGGAAAAACGATGTAATTTGTGCATCCCGATGATGTGCTTTCGCAGCCTGTTAACCGATTGCTCCGAGGATACAGCTGTCCAGATATATACTGTACACCCACCTCTGCTGCAGTTTACCTCAGGGGCAAGAGGTTACCACTGACAGATTACGGACATAGAGAGGAAGAGACGCAGCAAAGACGAAGAAGAAAAATGAACATAAAAAATGCACATCCCGATGAGAAAAAGGTTAAATGAAAGACAAGCTGAAGAACAGGTTTGTGTTTGTTGAGCGGTGGCCTGAAAATATAAAATAGAGAAAAAGGAATAGAAAGCAGGAAGTCATATTTTCTTTTATGTCCTGTTCTATTGGATGTTAAACATGTTTGTAGAAACGCTACCTGCGAGTCAAAAGTCAGGGCTTCGACCTGCTCTGAACGCTTCATTTGTGACATTTTTTTCTCACACACACACACACACCCATAAACAACTATTTGTTGTGTAGGCTTGGTTGCTAAGGTTGTTGCTAAGGTGTTTTTTTTTTTTCATGGGTTGTTGGCATTGTTTACTCTCATATTTCAGATGGGTTTCAGGCTCTGACATGTACAGATACAGTGTTTCCCCTGCAGAGGCTGCATAAAGGTCCGGTGTAAAGATAAATAAGGAATTTATGAACTATAAATCATGCAAAGATATCCCAGTAGTATCCCCCGGATTTTAAAAAAGTCCCCTTTAAAAAGGTTTACAGAGACATGTTGTATCCCTGTCTCTCTTCCTGGTAAAAATCAGGCAGCAAACGACTAGTAGACACGTCTGGGGAGTACTTAAAGAAGACAGATCATACAGAAATAACATCCCTGACGACTGTAAAACAACAAATGCTATGTAATCTAAAAATGGCTAATAAAATGCAGCCTGGAGGCAACAAATAAAAATAAGATTGTCAGTAGAAAAAAAAACAGGAAACCCCGCTGAAATTAAATAGAAATACAGAGTATATATCCCTGACCTCTTTTTCTGATCGCTGGTGTAAAACACTCCCAAATGGGTTGAGCCTTGGGGCGGCCTCAGAGACTGCCAGCCAGTTAATAAAATACAGCACTGGCCCATACACATCTCCCTGCCAGTTATATAATGCTGAGAGATTAGAGGTAGGAGAGCATGTCGGTAAAAAGAGAGAAATTTGTAACAAAAGGCAGCCATTGTGCGGGCGTACCTGAAGGCCACGTATTTGTTATGGTCATCCGAGGTCGACTGTGTCGCTCTACAATGGCTGATTCTATTTATTAATTCAATTTAAGCGCTTGATGATTTAACACGGGGCTTTCGGCGTTGGTCACGGGGGTGGGGGGGAGCCCGCTGTTTATCTGTGCGCTTAAAAGTTCACGACAGACAAGTGGAAGAGGCGAACTTAATCCTCGTTCTTCCGCTTGGTTTTACGTGGACATATATGGGAGTGGAGGGAGGCTCAAAGGTTGTTGTCTTGTGACCGGACGGGAGAAGGTATCCTTATCCGAATCCTGGGGAAATAAATGAGACACTCCTGCTCCTTTAGCAACTATGTGCCCCTGGTATGCTTGAGTTTCAGCAGCTCAGGATGGAGAAAAAAAAAAGGACACAAAAGCATCTGTAGTGTACGTGTGCTTACAGTCTTTACATACCAGCCTCTCACTGCGGGAAATCATTTTAAATGTGCTTTGTTCTAGGAAAAAAAAAAAAAAAAGGGTCCCCTATTTCCTTCAGACGGTGGTTGTTTCCATCTCTGTGCCAACATCTCATAATCATACTGTAATCCCTCACAAACATTTACCTTTCACTGTGACTCCTTTATTGCAGCTACTGTTGTTGTTGTTGTTGTGAGGATTTGTTAGAGCTTAAAGGAACTGTTCAACAGTTTAAGAAATGTTTCTTTCTTTACAAGCGAACAGTAGTAAACAGCAGGGTCCAAAAGTCTGAGACCGCTTTTCCCTTTCACGTATTAACAGCCCTGCAGCTTTTGGCCTGGCTCAAACTTGGTGCAAAATGCCAACAAATAGTGTAACTTCATCACTCAGTCAGTGAGTGAGTCGGTGACGGACAGACCGGCCCCTGCGGTTCAGCCAAAAAAGGGGAATTTCAACATTTATAATTCCGTTGAGTTAAATGGTCCAGCTGATATCAGATCCAGCTCTAAATGGACCTTGAGGTGAAATTGTTTTGTCAACAGCTGTTTCCCAGGTGAAGAATGAACATTAATCCTACAACTGCAATAAAATGATTCAGAATTACAAATTATTTATTTTTTTTTGGGGGGGGGGGGGGGGGGGGGGGTTGTATTTGACATATTTGTTTCTATCATATCGTAGTCGTAACCGCTCCGATTTCCACACGAAGGAAATGAGACATTCCACTTTCTAGGAACCTCACATCTCCTTTCTTTGAAACAATTTCTATCATCCTGATGCTGTTTGGCTGTTCGGTGATGATTTCATAACAGTGTGTACTTTTCCTAATGATGTCTGCTGATCATGGAATCAACCTTGAGCCTGTGTGTGTGTGAGAGAGAGAGGGGGACGGCATGCGTAAGTGAGCAAAACACACATAAAAACACAGAAGGGTAAAGCCCCGCCCTCTGTGAGGCGGCGGGGCGGAGTCTCGGGCAGTGAGGAGAAACCAGGAAGTAGGTTTTTTTTTCCTGGCAAACTCTTGACAGGTTGGTGATTCTGTCTGGTTTCTGTCTGGCTGCATTCCTGCCGTCACTGCAGCTGTATATACACGGATGAAACGTGACGGGGGGCGTGTCACTGTGCGCCTGATTCACTTTAAGCTGCGTCGTGATTTGTGAATGATATGAGGCGATATGTAAATAAACTAAGAAGAATCAACATATTATCATGTCAGAGAGTCATCGCCAGCTCCAGTCCCTGATAAACCTGCATGATAACATTAAATCTGGGTTCTAATCACTTTAAACTGATCTATTATGGTTCAGTAGGTCCCAACCTGTGGGTCAAATACATCTAATGAGGCACAAGATGATCACCAGGATGCTCTGCAACATTTATTCTTTTGCACTTCTGATCTATCTCCTCATTCACAGCTGTAGAAGCCTTGAGAAGCTACGTATGAACGTGGCACGTCAGGTGGATCTTTCCCTGAACACTAACAATCAAAGAATCAGAGGATTGAAGATGTAGACATGACATATTTTTTCCTGCATCGGTGACACAAACAAGACGGCAGAGCTGACTGACCCGGCTCTGTGTGTGTGATCATGGTGATGATCTACCTGTCTAGGCACGTAGCTAACAGACACAGAGCAGAGGGTACGGAAACAATAACAACACTCAGACAGAGTGAGTCCAACCAGACACTCGACTGGTTTGCGAGGCAGGAAAACAGCAAGCTCCAGTTTTAACACTTACAGTCATCGCTGTACCGATTTCACGATATAATTTCCCAACCCCCCGGGGCTCCAGATTTACTGACTTACGAGCGAGAGACAGAAAGCAGACTGACGCTGTCTGAGGGGAGAGGGCTACGTGTTAGAAGAGCAACTAGAGGAAAGGTGAAGCTACTGTTGAAAATTCCCAGCAGGATGTTGACACCACTGGGCCAACGTGGAAGGACAGAAGAAAATTACATAATCCTGTACCAATATTCTATCTATATATTTATTGACCCATCTAGACTTAGTTGGTCCATCTTTACAAACTGATTAGTGTTAAAACTCACTTTTTACAACATTTTATACAAAGTAAGGTTGAATCTTAAGGGGGAAATGATGCACAAAGATGCAGAATATTTGACAAAATGTTGTTTCAATACGTCACCTAGCGTACACATCGCCGCAGCACAGGCACCGTAAATAAGGGGAAGCAGATGTGTTTAAAAGAAAGTTAAAACGTGGATTTTTTTTGATAAAGTGACTGTCCTATCTGATTTTATTAATGCAGGAGTCTCAAGTCTCGACTTTCAAAATACCTCTCTGATCTGAATCTCATTTCCTTTTGCAGAATCCGAGCAAAAATAGATTCAAGCAAGTTGATTAATTTAAGTGTTTGGCGTGGTTATCACCCCACTAACCCCGACATTCCCTCTCTCACACACACACACACACACACACATATAAACACACACTTACCCTTGAGCAGTGGCAAGGGCGTGAGCTCTATGGGTTTGCCCTGAGAGCGGAACTGGGATGAACTCTGCGACCGCTTCTGCTTGGCCTTCCTGACAGACTTCCGTGAAAATCCGTCCACTTTGTCCACAGATGGAGATGTGGTGGCTGCCGAGGACATAGCCCTGCTGGGAGAAACACAGACGGGGGGGGGGGCAGGGAACGACCAGTTATTAACACCATCACATCAGACGTGAGTTTAGAGCGAGCTCTGACCAGTCAACTGATGGGAAAAACATACTTTAAACTGGAGTTATTACATGATATTTAATAACTACAGATTTTTAAAAAAAAGAGTTTATTTGAACTTGATTCCACTCAAAATGAAAAAGCCTCTGCAGCAGAATTTAGGCCACAGAAACACAAAGTAATGAACAGCGCAGCATATTAACTTTTGGTGAATTAAGTCTGTAAAACGGTAAAAAAAAAACTACACATTCTCACAAAATTACTATAATTTTCTAGTTGATTATTTTGATCTAACCAACAGTCAAAAACACTTAAGACAGCTTCAGATATGAAATAGAGAAAATAAAGCTAATTCTCACATTTGGGAAGCTTCTAAATATTTTGTTGAACCATAAATAAATAAAACAATCTCAGCGTTGTCCTTTAAAAGACTGGAAGAAATCTACAACTGTTTAGGAGCAAAATTACCTCATTTGGTTATTATCCATTCAAGCTTGTACTCTGTGTTGAATAATTTATAATAAATACACAGTAAATTAATACTCTGGGCTTTTTAGTATGGCAGTAAAAATATTTAAAATATTACAAAAATGAAAGAAGTGCTGACGTCCTGGTCGTCTGTGTTACCGGTTTAATTTGTGACTTGAAAGCAGTTCACCGCAATTTTTAAAGACTTTATTTAACCGAGTGTAATTAAGGTCATCTTGATTAAAGTTGAGAAGGTCTCGTCTCAGACTAGAGCTGAAACAATTAGTCCCTTAATTGATTTGTCAGCTGACAGGAAATTAAACAGGAACCATTTCAATTATCGATTTATGGTTTTAGTAGCTTCTTAAGCGAAAATGGCTAAAATTAACCAGTTACAGCTTCTAAAATGTCAATAATCACCGTGATCGTCTGCTGTGATTGTAACCTGAATCTTTTAGGAGTTTCGAACTGCAAACAACAAAACATTTATATAATATCTCACATTTTATAGACCTGACAATCAGTCAAGAATTGCAAGATGAATCGATCATTTTAACAATAATCATGCAGCCTGAAGGCCATGTGTTTCTTCTTGGTAGTGAGTTTAAAAAAAAAAAAAAAAAAAACTAGAAAAGAAAGACAGAAAACAACAACATCCCCGCTGACTGTTTTAGCTTCATATCAGTCCACCTTCCTGCAGCGTTTTATTAGTTCCACAACAAACCTGTGCGGCAAAAGCAGACAGCCTCATTTTCTCAGCATGGGAGACTATTTGGGCCTCAAGTTGAGGTCTGGGTACAGTACACAAAAACACACCGCCTTCATACCTGCCGACCGTCACACACACACACACACACACACACACACACACACACACACACACACACACACACACACACATAGAGAAAACACCACCGTCTGACCACAACAATAGAGCGAGTTCTGCGGCTGCGAGCCTTCGCCACAGAGGGAGGAAGCTGAGGAAAAGTCCGCTGCTGTGTGTTTACTGCTGATTACGTCTGAAAAACTTCTAACAAACTGGCTGCGACGAGAAACACACACACACACGCACACGCACACGAGCCACCGCAGAAGTCACACTTTATTACTGTAAACTGCTGCTAAACTGCTTTGCTCGACCACACCCAAGACAAAATAGAAAGTCGAGATGTATTTTCAGCTACCGAGGGGGAAACGATGAACCGATATACCAACACAAAATACAAAAATCACTGGAGAGATAAAACCACATATTAGCAAACTGCTCTTCTTACATCTTTACCGCTACTGGGACAAAACCTGTGTTAAATAGGAATGTCAGTGCAGAAATACCAAACAGACAATATATTTCTGGCCGTTTAAAGAAAGTCTTACCATTATGTAAGAGTTTAATGTCCTGCTCAGTACATTTGTTGACCAAATGTTATGTTATAAGTCAAAAACTGGCTTCAAAATTCCCTTATTGGATCTAAACCGAAGCTTAAAGGTCAGTTTAGACCAAAGATTCACGATGAGACAAATTGAAACTTGCAGCGCGCCGGTCTGCAACGTTCTGAAACCTGCTGGTTTACACCCATGTACTTCCGTTCTAACTGCCAGCTTTTAAGGCGTTTTTTTGTAGCGGGATAATTTGTATTTGTAGTGTCTTAAAATATGAATTATGATAGCGAGTTAAGTTGCAGTTCAAGCATTGATGAAACGGTCAAAACATTAAAAAACTTCCAAAACTCTGACGTCATAAAACCAGCTACTGGCGACTTGACAAGCTGAGACGGACCAGTTTACACCCCTGCAACGTCAGGTGGCCGGAGCTCAGGAGGTGGAGCGGGTCGTCCACTACTCTGAAGTTTGGTGGATCGATCCAGACTCCTCCGGCCCGCATGTCTGCTGTGTGTTTGAGGAAGATGTTGAACCCAAAACTGCTCCTGAAGGCTGTGTGAGTTTGTGTGAAACGCTTTGAGTGATTGGACGACTAGAAAGATGCTTTATAAATGCAGTTAATTTACCTAATTACCATTTAACGCTCTAAATCCGTTTCATCTTGTCACAAATCTTTGGAGTAAACTGGACTTTACAGGCATGTTGTTGGGAACTGCTGCCTGAATAGTCTGAACCAAATTTCATGGCGATCCATTAAACATTTGTTGGAGCTTCACCACAAACATGACTAAAAATACTGATGGTGGACTGAAGCTGAGTTAAGTAATTTAAGTGTCGATGTTATGTTCTTAACTCCTATTAGGATTAAATGTTTATACACAACAACAACAACAACAACAGGTGACACTGATGTCACGAGAGGAAATAGATCCTTACGTAGTCCACACTCACTCAGCTGGGTGACATAAAGGCGTGAGAGAGAAATGAATTAGAGGCTCGATCGACATGTAATAAGACGAGGATGAGACGCTGCGGGCCGTGCTCTCTAACGCTCTGTCAAAGTCACACAGGCAGTCATAGAGTATGTCCAGCAGGCCTCGTACATAACAGAGTGGACACACACACACACACACACCCACACACACACACACACCCACACACACACACACACACACACGTACGTCATCCTGCTGCCCGAGGATGTGGACAGCACTGGCTGGCAGTGAAAGCCTTTTACAGGCTATCTGAGGCTGCACAGCTGATCGTCTATCATCATACACGGTATACTGCGGGATTTAAAAGTGATTCATGACTGCCGAGTAGCAGCGCGTCCATCTGTGGTTAGAGACCGTGGCGGCGTTGATGCCATATGACGTGTAAACGGAGGGAGATAATAATCAAAACTGACACCTGTGATTAATACGCAGAGTTCCTTAAACTGTTGAAACTTCATTTTTCACACTCTCTCTCTTCGACAAAATAAGCATTAATGTAAACCAGCGGTGTAATTTGTACACATTTACATCATCAGTCCATTAAAGTAACACCTGCTGACGGCGACAAACGACAGCGTTACAGCCTCTAGAGCTGGATACACACACATTCATAATAGATTCTTAAAGTCCAGAGTTGGATCTTTGCATTTGCGACTTTTAACTTTTATTATTTTTGCTCAACTGTTTTGCACATCTTATTTAATATGAGCCTATCAGGAGGAAGGACATTAGAGCGAGAGAAAGTTAGCGTGCTGCAGGTAGCGAGGACCTTTTTGTTCAGACGGTGGTGGACGATGAATGATAACCTTCATCCCTGAAGTATTCTTGGTTTTATTTGTTAAGATAAATGAACTGAAAGCAGTACCACGTACTGAGCGGTCAGTGTCGAGCTCACTGGAGTTCAGTAGGTTGGAAACCTTCCTCGTTCATTTGCAGCTGAGGTCTTCAGTGTATGTTGTGGCCTGTTAGTGGAAATTAATTCCCCTGAACTACTTGCTGTGACGTCAGAATAACACAATAAGTGAGCAGGAGTCATATTAATGGTGGTATCGTTTCCGGTTTTTCAAATATTTCTGTGCATTATCTAAACTTTCTGGATATAGTGCTGAATGATTAATAATCTTCAATCTAAATTGTGATCCGTACATTGTTGACTTCAGCAGCCATACTAATTCAACAAATTCAACCTGCTGCAGCAAATTTACATTAACTTAATACCACTGATGCAATAAATGTGGGCTCAATTGGTCCTTTTATCTATGGAAAAGTTGCCAAATTCAATTAAAATGGATTTTTTTCTGACTGACTGTGTGAATGTCAACAAGAAGTAACTTTTCTTTTTTTTTTTCAATAATTTATTTGATGCTATTAATGTAGAGACAAGATGGGCTTGTGATTCTAAATCTATGTTCTACAGTTTCATAATTGCAATTACAGTTGGACAACTCACTTCAAGATATTTTGACGGTGCCTTCATACTGGTCTCACAGCCGTCTGTACGTAGAGACCAGGCTCGGAGGACGGCTCGTTTCGGTGTAAATTAGGTTGTAGCTCGTTGTCTATCTTACTACTTCAGGAAAGAGGCGTTGTTTGTGTTTTAACAACATTTCGCTTATGAGTTATTAATCTGGGAAGTTCAACCGCGTGATCCGTTCTTAACACAACTCACAGAGAAGGAAAAATGTTACCACACCGGTGACTTCAGGTCATGCAGGTAATGCAGCTGCGTGATACCAGTAAGCTACGCTGTGTCGTCTTTGAAATGTCGCTGGTTTTTGGGGTTTTTTTTAAAATTTTGGACACGCACAAGTAGGCGGGAGTGGAGAGAAAAAAAAAATACTGGGAGAATCACCGATCCTGCTTGTGAAGGTCGAAAATCAAACGCTCATTTCAATCCATTTTCAATTCAGAATCAAAGTCTTTACTTGGAATAAAGCTCTAGACATCTACACTCAACAGATACAGATTCTCATATGACAAAACCAATTACATGTACATGACAAGAGAGTCAGTCATCTGCCAGCACGGCTCATTGTCGTCTCTTTCATAACCACACAGCTGTTAATGATCCATCTGTGTGATCCGCTGCCTTCTGTATCGTCACCAGGGTGAGAAAATACCTCCAGCTGATCTGTCTTATTGGCGGCTGCTAAGTTTAACCTCTACACCCAGCCGGTCTGGCAGGTAACTCGCCGCCGCCGCCGCCGATCTAGAAATCCTGCTCGGGTTCTAATACTCCTACTGTGTGACAAATATAAGCATGAAATTTAAATTTCCTGTCCGGGTCGACTGCTTTGCCTTTCAAACCTTGGCGCAGGACTATTCAAATGTCATACAAAGTGAGTCCCAGCAGCATCTCAGCCTTATCGGTGTAATAGTGTAAACACAACAAAAAGTGCAAGTTGACACCTCGACACCTGTTCTCTGCTGCTGCTGCTGCTCCTCGCAGAGACCAGACAAAGAGGGCCGAGGCCTCTGAGATCACCTTCGCTCTGAGATAATCCCGGGCTAATGGCTTATAGTGGAACCTCTACTGACGTACACAACCTTTAACGCCTTTCTGACCATCAGGTTTTATTCCTGTAAACAGTTAAAACCAAAATGACTGAAACAGCAGCTGCCATCAAATATTTTAAAAGAAAGTTTCACTCACAGGCTAAAGGTTGTTTTTCTCTTATCAGACACACAGGTCTAAAGATACAGAGCGTCATATAGAGCTGAAACGATTAGTAGATTAATCCATCAACAGAATTAACCGACAGCCACCATCCGTGAATAATTACTGGTTGGACAAAACATTTTAAGACGCCACTTTAGACTCTGACAAAAGGCTTTAAAAGAGCATTTTAAAGGGCTGCAATTAACATCCATTCATCTGACAAATATTTTTTAGATTCCCTGACTATTAGATGTCAGTAAATATTGAAAAATGCTTGTTATCGTTTCCCAAGCTGACATCTTCCAATGTCTTGTTTTATCCGACCATCAGTCCAAAGATATTCAGTTTACCATCACGTATGAATGAAAAGCATCAAATTCTCATTAGCTGGCATCAGCAAATTTTTGAATTTTTACTTAAAAAGACAATGAAGAGAATATCAAACAGTTGCCGTGTAATTTTCTGTCTATCGACTATTGACAATATCAGTCAATCGATTAAATGAGAAAATAGAGCGTAAGCATTAATGAGAGGAATCATTTATGCAGCTCTAGTGTCGTCTGCTGTACACACTGTAAAGCCCTTCCAGGTAAATTTTTGATTTTCGTCTCTATAAATAATTTTTTTTTTTTAAATACTGTCCTCACGTTCCTACTACATCCGAATGCAACTCTCAGTCTCTGCAAGGATGACTAACACGGCGAGTCGGCTTCATTCATTCAGCTCAAACCCACTCTGTCTGCAGCATCTTAGGAAGCGACTGGGAAGTTGTACCTCTTCATAAGCAGCGAGGGGGAAAAGATTCACCAGTGACCGACTCTCCGCGTCTGCCTGCTACATCACCAATGGCAACGCTGAATATTCACAGGCGCTTTTATGCTTTCGCCAGCGGGTGAATGCCAACAGTGAAAACGGACAAACTACAATCATTCTCCCTCAGAAAATTTTTTTTAAAAAAACGTACCGATGGAGTTAGTTCAGCTCCACTTACCTGTGCAAAGGGGCACTGGAATCCCCATGTACAACCATCAGTCCCTCACTGTCTATCTCCCCCTCTCTCCCTCTCTCTCTCTCTCTCTCTCCTCCACCTCTGACAAGCCGGCTAATGGCGAAAAACACTCCGGTGCCACCACAGAACAAGAGTGAGAGCAAGACTACGGAGGCTGGTCAGGCGTATGGCACCGAAGCACCAAAGCCATTCCCCTCCCCATGCCTCTTACATAAGAGACCAGATGACATCTAAACAGGCTGAGGGAGGGTGGGATTAAAGAACAAGGAGGAAGGAGAGAGAGAGAGAGAGAGAGAGAGAGAGAGAGGAGGGGGCAACGGCGAGCAACAGGGAGAGCAACAGAAAGGGAGGAAGAGGAGGGAGGGGAGGGGAGCTGCTGTTCGACAGGAAGTCAACAAATAGGCAGAGCGAAAAGGAGCTGAAGTGAGGGAACAAAACGCACACACCAATGTGTACAGGAACACACACACACACACACACACACCGGAGATAAAAAAAAAGGAGGCTGGCAAGGAAAAGCTTGAGGATCTCGCCTGTGGTCTGAAGCCAAAAATCAAACATCGCTGCACTTCTGATACAACTTTGGGCGTGACTAACGCTTCCTTTATACAATAGCTTCATCTAAATTCAGGTACGATCTGGAGGAGAACAAGTTTAATGTGAATATGATGGACTACAAGAAAGAAACAGCTTCAGAACACTGCATCACCTTTACCCTAAATACAGCCTTGACATTGATATTATTAGCTGCAACTAAGAATACTGATTAACCTGCAGATTATTTACACTATCAGTCAATTAACGGATTGATCTATAAAGAGCAAGCATTTCTTTTTTCAATCTTTTTTTTCTTTAAAAAGCTACAAAAACAGAAAACATTGACATTCGAGCAGCTGGATTCAGTGACTTTTTTTGCTAAAAAAAAAAAGACTTTTACAAGTGATTCATTCACCCCAAAAATATCTTTCATTCATTCGATTCCTGTCAGCTGACTAATCAATGAAGCGACGCATCTTTCAGCTCTATATATATATTCACTGTTTTCATTCTGAATTCTACACATATTCGAGGGATTAATACTTATCTGTGTTTGCATCCTGTTGTTGTTCATTTGTGGACAGATGCTACATTCATGATCTACATTCATGATCTACACCAGAAACTAAAAAAAAAAAGTCCTTAAATTAGGGCTGCAGCTATTTATCAGTAATTTTCCAACTGTTTTTCTAATTAACGGATTAACTGTAATTCTATAAGACGTCAGAAAATAGTTTTCTAAAGCCCAAGGTGACATCTTCACATATCTTTTTAATTATAAAAAGAGTAAGAAAACCAGCAAATATTCAAATTTGACGAGCTGGAACCACTTGAGTTTATAGCGTCTCTGCTTTAAATAATTACTTACATGTTGACTGGATTATTAGAATTGCTGCAGAGTCATTTTCTGTCAACTGACTAATCATTCCAGCGCTATAAACTGTACACACACACACAGTCTGATATTCAGCATCTCTGTATTCACATCCTGTGGTTTACATTTACAAAAGGGGAGCTACAAAGCATCATTCACCATGACGTAAATGTGCTGCTACAACTTTGTGGCCGTTACTGACTCAAGGAGCCAGAACTGAGCCAGTATAATCTGAGTTACATGTCTATCATGGCGAGAAAATTATTTAGACATAATAAGAAGGAAAGGTTATTTACATATGAATTTCCTAGAGTTGCTGATGAATGGATAAGTGGTCGCAGCACTAATTAAATTAATGCCAGATATACTATTTTAAATGCTTCTACTATTCAGTTTTTCAGAAAATCTCCTGTTGCCACTACTGACTGACTGCAGCACGTCTAATATTAGTGTGATTCATTCATGGGATAATTACGCTGTTCACACAGCAGAGAACAAATGAACTCAGCAACTTTGAGACCCACACAGCTACACAGAGCTGATAAGAGGGAGGCAGTTACTCCACCAGCGTCGCCATAAACACAGGAGACTTTGGATGTTAAGCTATCTTCGATACGGTGTGACATTCAGAAACCTTCGAGATGAGCCGGCGTGAGCAAAAAAAAAAAAAAAAAAAAAAAAAAACACAAAACACACTCTGACACAGCAAATACCATCACGTGTAAATATTCAACGCCACACCTGGTCTCTGGCATGCTGCTGTCATTCACACCTGACTGACAGAACGGAGGCCAGGTAGGAAGAAAAAAGAAGACATTTCAAACTGACAGAAGAAGTTTGTTTTTCACTCTTAAAACCACCAAACACTCTTATATTTATCTTTCTGCATGTGTCTCCCTCATCACCATGTTTCTACCTCTCATCATCCGTGTTGCTACAGTGTTATTATGACGATCTCCCTCCGACTGCTTGTAAACACACTTTCTGAGATGTTGAAACAATGTTTGGCGATACAAGAAAACATGACAGACCAGTCGGCGGTGGCATATTTAGAGTTGGCACTTTGTCAGACACAGTATCTTAGTGCAAAGCCAGTCAAAGTTCATATCAGATTATCGCCACACATTTGACAGTTGGCTTCACTTGACAGGAAAAGCTAAACTTGTCTCGGGGCAGATTCGCAGGGCTTTTTTTTTTCAACCCATGAGGATTAAACATCAGCATTTACTTTTTTTTTTTTTTTTTTTTTTTTTTAAAGCAAACCTGCCCAATGCTTTCCTGACAAGAGATGTACCGTTATACTGTTTCTACTATATACACCGCGGTGAAACTTTCTGACGGGATCAATACAACCATTTCCGTCATTACCGTGATTGTTGTCGTTTTCAGACGACATCGTGAACATTAGCGGTTTGATTTTGTAAAGCCACAAGCGACCTGTGAGAGCCCAGTATAACTACATTTAAAAAATTCTCTCTTTTAAAAATGTATTTAACTGTTAACAAGAAGCAGATATAAAGAAATCAATCAGTTTCATCAGGAAAAGTCCTTAAATTTCCAAAATATGAATGTAGAATCAAAGAGACACTGAGATGGCTTTAAGGTGATTTCCAGTCGACTGTCTTTAAACAACCAACTTTTGTTTACAGACTTTAAACTGTTTGTGATGTTATTACTCACACAAAGTCCAATAAAGCTGCGACATACAGACACACACACACAGCTCAGAGAACTAAATCCAGAGCAAACATGTTGTGAAGTAACTTCACTAAATTTTAGCACTAATAGTAGGATTTAAGGAAACACTGACAATTATCATGATAATTCCGATTACCGTGATATTTTTACCTACAATAATACGATAATGCACGTCCCTAGTCACACATTTGACAGTTGGCTTCACTTGACAGGAAAGATAAACTTGTCTCAGGCACAGATTCGCAGGGCTTTTTCAACCCATGAGGATTAAACATCAGCATTTACTTTTTAAGCAAACCTGCCCCAATGCTTTCCTGACATCAGCTCTGCCTGGAAAGATCAGCCACTAAGCCACCACCTAAGCCAAATAACACAATAAAGATTATATCCATTTACAATGCAATAAGGGACATTTAATATTACATATTTACTGCTAACCAGTGGTGGAAAGTAACTAAGTACATTTACTCAAATACTCTAAGTACAATTTTGTATGTCATATATAATAATATTTAAGTCAGAGAGACCAAACATCTACTTTTACTTTCATACTTTAACTACATTTTGCTGCTAATACTTATGTACTTATACTTATGTCTGATTTTTCATGCAGGACTTTTACTTGTAATGGAGTATTTTTACATTGCTGTTTTAGTACTTTAACTTAAATAAATGATCTAAATACTTCTTCTAGTACTGCAGTTATCAGCAAAGTAGGCCATCAGCTGCATAAGGTCAAAAATCAAGCCGTTTAGGGGAGCTGGCGTTAGTTGGCCATGTTGGGCCTGGCAGCAGAACATTCAAAACTTGACAGCGCGATAGCTAGCTGGCTAGCAACGTTAGCTCCCCGATTAACCGTTACAAAGCGTTTGAATATCAACGCATATATCGTTAGCTACTTGTCTCCTCAGAGCACAGAAAACACTTAAATATTACTAACATGCAGACAAGCCAGCATTTTGTGAAAGCTGCCAAGCTTTAAAGGGAGAAAACGGCGTTTTACTTTGCTAGCAAAACGTTAGTACTACGGCTATCGCGGGTTAGCTAACATGGAGCTAGCCTTTAGCTTGCTAGCCGCCACCAGCAAAAGGAAACACAACAGCCGATATATAAAAACATGTGATTCAAATCTGACTTTTACATGTGTGCTAATGAGATAACGTTACCTGGGCGGACTTGGGCGATCACCCATCATCCCAGATGTAAATACAGAGGGGAGGTGGGGGGAGGCAGTGCTAATGCTGCTACCGTTAGCTAGCGCTCACAGGCTGATAGAGAGCGGCCGGGCTGGGAGACACACACCGTCCCGAGTGAGCCGAGCCCGGCGAGCTGCAGCCGACCGAGCGGGGCTGTTTGTTAGCTTTTTTCCTCGATTCACAGTACTTTACCTTGATCCTCTGCGGTTCGCGACGGAGACGGCGGCGAGGAGTTATCCTATGTGTGTTTTTTTGGGGAGGGGGGGTGATGTACCGGGGCTAACCGTGAGGCTACCTCCAGCTCGTTGCGGACAGCCTCTCCCTCAAGCAGCGGCGGAGCAGCAGGAAAATCTCGGCCTGAAAGCAGCCAAAACCCACGAGTGCCGTTTTTCCTTTCCAACAGAATAACCCTCAAACTCCCATTAATAACAGAACACGGCTGTATAAAACGAGCAGCTCAACGCAATTACATTCCCGTTACTGCTTCAACTGCTTGTCTTCGCAAAACCCCTGGATTTTTGTGTTTTCCTCCGCTCGGTTACGATCCGGGGCTGTTTCTTTTCACCCTTTTGTCAACACTGCTGGCTGGCGGACACCACGGCACACATAACACGGACGGGTTCAAGAGCGACGTACGACGACGATTGGCTGCCGGCAGCGATGTCGAGCGTTGTGATTGGCCGATAGGAGACGTCAATCATCATACGGGAGAGAAATGAGGCTCCCCGCTCCTGAATCCGTCGGTTAGGTGGAGGAGGAGGAAGAGGAGGAGGAGAAGGGAGAAAGGAAAGACAGATCGGGGCAGAAAGAGGAGTCTCTCTCCGCCACACAGCATGCAGGAATGAGGCTAAACCTGTCCGAGGCCCAGCCCTTTCGCTTCCACACTTTTATTTTAGCCGCACATTGACGCCCGATTCGTCGCAGCTTTACTGTATATTCACTGTGTTCTCGTCGTGTGCAGGAAGAATGGATTTCAGTGCAAACCGAGAGATTACAGAGGGATATATGTTAGCAGGAAGAGAGTTACATAACTATAATATATAGGTCTACTATGAATATAGCTAATGCTGGAGCACGTGGGCGTACATATGGGGAGGTGAAGGGTGGAAAACTTATTCCCATCCAGTATTCCCAGATGGGACCAGTGGTGGAAAGTAACTAAATACATTCACTCAAGTACTGAACATAAAGGGTGGGTTCACAATTTTTCAATCCTGTCCTAAAACAACATTCAGGAGCCCAAATGAACATTGAAACATGGTTTTTATTGCTGTAATCATTCCTCCTGTTCATACTGACCATTAGAAAATATCTTTCAACGTTACAGTCTTTTTGGTGCCAAAGTCCCTCTTTTTGTTACTATACTTCCACCACAGCTCAACAGGGAAACACTGTCCAAGGAAACACAAAGAGGGAATTTGATGCTAAAAAGACTGTAAATGTGTCAGATATCCACTTGATATGACTAACTCAGACTGCTGAAGCTGAATATAAGTTTCACAGAGACTTTTAAATGACTGTGTGGACACACAGTGGATTTTGGCCTCCATCACTTACATTGAAAGCACATTTGAAGAATCTTTTAATATCCAGTATGAACAGGAGGAATGATTACAGCGAGGAAAACCTCTTTCACTGTTACTATGGACACCTAACTGTTGTTTTAAGACACACTTGGAAAAATTGTGAACCGCTCCTTTAAGTACCATTTTGAGGTACTTGACCTTTACTTGAGTATTTCCATGTGATGCTACTTTATACTTCCACTCTACTACATTTCAAGGGGAAATATTGTACTTTCTACTCCACTACATTTATTTGACAGCTTTAGTTACTTTTCAGATGAAGATTTGACACAATGGATAATATAACAAGCTTTTAAAATACAACACACTGTTAAAGATGAAACCAGTGGTTTCCAACCTTTTTGGCTTTTGACGTCTTATAAAAAGCAGTGTGTAGTCGGGGTCACATTTCACATGTGTTAACAGCTCCACCAAATAGTGATTTTTCCCTCTAAACTTCTCACATGCTTTCATTTCAATAAATGTTCAAATGATCCAATATTTCAGCAAAAATCAAAGATTAGAGAAAAAGTCCAAAAACTCTCCCATTAATCATCTCACGACCCCTCAGATTTATCTACTGACCCTTTGGAGGGGCCTGACCCCTAGGTTGGGAACCACTGGACTAAATTAGTTAACTGTATATAAAGTAGTGTAAACTAGCTCCACCTCCAGCAGCTACAACAGTAACATGCTGCTCTAACACTGATGCTTCACTATTAATAATCTAATGATGTCATATATAATAATATATCAGTCAGAGGGACCAAACCACTACTTTTACTGCAATACTTTAACTACATCAAGCTCATAATACTTATGTACTTTTACTGCAATACTTTGACTACATCAAGCTCATAATACTTCAGGAAAGTGTTTGGTTCTATCACCTCTGGTCTTCTGTTTTATCAGTAGAATTTGTCAAACTTAAATCCAACGGGAACAATTAGAAACATTAACAATAGTAAAAATTATCACAACCCACACAACATAGTCTTTACAGGCCCAAATAAATAAATAAAACATCCAATAGGGAAGAAAACTGTTCCCTTCACCCACTCAGTTGTAGTTGCCCAAAATTTTATGTTTTATGCTCCAATTTTTCCATCTTGCTAGAAAATTAAACATATTTCCTTATGAAACTGCTTCTGGTAGCAGCGGTGGAAGAAGTATTCAGATCCTGCATTCAAAATCTGACTTAAGAACACAAATATTATCAGAAAAATGTGCTTAAAGTGTGAAAGAGCTCACTATGCAGGCAGAATGGCCTCCGTCAACGATGCGTTATTGTATATTATGCATTTGTGTTATTATTACTGATGCATTCACTTGTAAGTAACATTTTAATATTATCGATGTCTGCGTCTTTTGACCCATTTTTTTTTTCGGTGCAGGTTTTTAAAATCTGTTTCTGCAAAGTCTCACTAACTATAGCTGCAAAATACATATTGCAAAGTAAAAAAAACAAAATTTCCCTCTGAAATATAGAGGAGTAAAAAATATAAAGTAGCATGAAATTAAAAGATGCAAGTAAAGTACAAGAAGAAGCTCAGACGTGTATTTAACTACAGTCTAACCATTAGTCCCAAGTACAGTTTTAATTGTAATCATGTTTTCAGTAGTTTCACAACATTATATTGACTCAACGTCTAACTATAAGCTTTTTCTGGAGCTTTTAACTGCATCTTCTCATCTGAGGATGAAGTTTGCCCTCTTGTCAGTTCAGTTTATGATAGTAGGTTAATAAACTGGGAAAAACACAAAAGCTATAAATACATTCAATAATTTCAGTGTCCATTAGAAAATACACAATTTTTTAAATTTTGGAGTTATTCACATCTGGCAAAAAACATGACGATAAGTGTCACAGCTCTACCGACAGAATGAAACCTTGAAAAAACATTTTTACTTGTTTAATATTTTATTTACCATCAATTTTAAATGTAGTTGTCCTTCATTTTAGAGGTCTTTATAGGTCCACTCAGTTCATGGTATTTGAATTTTTAACTGGATCCCAAGTCAGACCAGATCCAAATAGTTTGTCAGTGTAATCAGGTCAGCAGCATCCCGCTGTATTACCTCAGGGTTCACACATGTATGTCAGTATGTTTAATGCCCAAATAGATCAGAGAAGGAGAGCTAATTCAACATACATTAATCAACAATGTTAAAATCTTCCATTGATTGTTTTTTGTAAGAATTATCTCATAAGCATCCATCGTAAGCTGTAACCAGCAAACAAAAAGCTCTCAAACACTTAAAGGACCAGTCTGTAGGATTTAGTGGCATCTAGTGGTGAAGTTGCAGATTAAAACAGACTGAATACCCCTCACCTTCACCCCTCCCCTCCAAGCATGTAGGAGAACCTACTGTGGCCACAAAACTAATGAAAAACACCAAAACACGGCCGTCTCTAGAGCCAGTGTTTGGTTTGTCTGTTCTGGGCTACTGTAGAAACATGGCGGTGCAACATGGCGGACTCATTCTAAGGTAACGAAAACACAACAATTCTTATTTTCAGGTGATTATACATTAATTAAAACATACTTATGCAAAGTCTGTTCTGTTAGATGCCACTAAATTCTACATACTGCACCTTTAAAAAAAAAATCAGAACTATATTATGAATAATATTATTATATACAGATACTAATCCTACTTACTGTCATGTCTGAGGACATTTCTCAAGTTATTTTGTATGTTGCAAATGAAATAAAACAAACTTAAAGCCACATTTAAGCTTCTGCACTATTACTGATTACATGTAAGTGTGATTTTCTGCTCTGAATGTTAAATGTTCAAAGTGATCTCGGCTCATAAAAGATGAAATAAATATCATGAGATGAAAAAGGTTAAAAAAAAAACTGGACATTTATTTTGGCAAATAACTGCAGCACACAAACAGCATATTTAAGAAACATTAAAGACGGGCAACAATAAATTAGAAAAACACAAATATTATTCAGTATATTTTCAAGCTTTTCAGCTTTAAAACATGGTGACACTTTCTTTTAGACTATTTTGAATACATGTAAAGCAAAGTGTATGAATTGTACAATATAAATAAATATGTCTTGTTTAAAAAAGCAATAGTCTTGTATAGTTCCAAACTTATTTTATTGCTGCTGCAGATTTGGCATATTTGAGACTAATTAGTAATAACTGTATCATAAAAAACACTGAACTGCTGTGAAACGTCTGTAAATCTTCACTTGATTATCTCAACTTTTGTCTGCTAGTACGAGTAGAAAAATATTCAATTTTTGCTTTAAAAATCAAACATGTGCACGAGCCGGTTTGTCTCATCGTTAACGTGCAAGTATCTGTTATTTTTCACCTGCGACAAACTCATCAATAATTAAAAACCCCACAAAGATCAACCAGTCATCATAAAGATTCTTTAATGTCTCTGTGACTGAGATCGTTTTCCAACAGCCTCGATCGCACACTCACACACACACACACTCACACTCACACTCACACACACACACACACACTCACACACACTCACACTCACACACACACACACACACACACACACACTCACACACACACACACACACACACTTGCACTGCCAATCATGTTATTCCACTCTTTGCCATTTGAGAGCGATGGCTGCTCTCTCAGCGTGTTCCCGCTGTGCCGGGAGGCTCCAGTGACTTCAGGACGTGATGCAGTAATAACAGTCCTCCAGTTTTACACTGTCACAATAATGGACAGAACTGATAAACTGGTAAAAAAAAAAAAAAAAAAACATCAAAGAAACCTTGAACTGTGTCTCCATTTCATACGTACTGTACTTGTTTACAGTGATGAGGGAGTTAATTGCGTATAGTTTTTTTAAAATAATGTACAAGAATTGACATAAAATCAAATTTAACTACTGGCAAAATATATGTTCAATTAAAATTATAAATTGAAAAAATACAACAATGAATTGATCTACTAACAAGTATTATCTGTTTATATCTTATTCCTCTGTGTCGTAGATGTCTGTTGTTGTACAAAATCTAGTGACATGTTCCTTCATCACCATGAACACACACTGTCCTGCTGTCACAAATAGAGAATCAAATGTGGATTCATCCGCCGCTGAAAATAGTCCCCAACAAATAGACTATTTCCTCCAGTTTGACTTAAGTTTGCTAAAAAACTACAGAGCCTGTTTTATAAAATCAAACAATAAATCTGTAAGGTGTTTTTTTAAAGATTTACATCTTCAGTAGGAACCAATGAGCAAAACAAAAATGCAGAACAGTACATCACATTCATGTAAAACCAATCATATAAATATCTAATATTTGTGAAGGTTTCTGATAGTTGACAAATTTATATAGTTTCACTGTATTTCGTCACATCACTGAACCATAACAGTGTCCATCAGCAGTTCACTCATAAAACAAACAGATTTACAGACATGTTTGAGTTTATATGTTGTCACTTGATCACAAAAAACACAAAACATGCTTTGACTGATATGAAATATGGACACAAGGCTGCTTCAACCTGAGAGTTTATGAGTTTCTGTGTGTTGTAAAGAATGTGTATTTATGTTTATATGTTTATATGTTTATGAAGCTGTTTAGAGTTTGAACGTGTATCCAGTGACGTATAGTTCAGTGTGACTCAGAGTTACGTTGCCTTCTTGCTCCGCTGGTAACCGTGTTTTTTATGCGGCCTGGATTTGAGTCTCAAAGCCGAATCGCTCTTCATCGACTCCCTTTTCCCCGCCGTGAGCTCCTCCCCTCCTGGTTTCCATAGCAGCAGCTGAGCGTCCTCCCCGCCGGTGACCAGGGCCTCCCCCACCGCATCCCACAGGAAGCAGCGCACCGTGGAGGCGTGGCCGCCCTCGAGGCTCCTCAGTAGGCGGAGCCCCCCGTCGTCACACTCCATCAGGTGCAGATCTCCGCTTTTCTTCCCGCCGACCACCAGCAGCTTCTGGGCTTCCTCCAGCCACCTCCCCGCCACCAGGTAATCCACGCCGGACCCGTCGGCCAGCGGCGTCAGGCTGCGGGCGTCAGAGGAGCTGAAGATGGTCAGCGGCTCGTCCGTGTCCAGCTGGCCCAGATCCCACAGGTGCAGCCCCTCGTCGTGGCTGAGGCACAGCAGCCGGGTGAAGTTGGCTCCGCACCAGCAGACCGAGCCGGCGGAGGAGTCGCTGTTACAGGTGGCCAGCAGCGCCTCCTCCTCCGCTCCCTGGCTGAGATCGAAAACATTGACAAGGCCGTCTGTGGAGCCGGACGCCAGGCGGTCTTTATCCCGAGGGTGGAAGCGTACCTGTGTGATGTCATCGCTGTGAGACTCAGAATACACCCCGAGAAGACCGCCGCCCGGCTTCCTGGCGTCCCAGAAAACCAGGAAGCTGTCCTCGTCGTTTACCTGCTCGGTGCCAGCGCACAGGAGCGTGTCGCTGCAGCTCAGGTCGAAGCTACAGAAGCTGTGGGACGGATCGCTTTTAAACATCTGGACCGCCGCCGTCCCGGGACGGCGGACGTCCCACGCCCGGACCGTCCCGTCAGCAGACCCAGAGTACAGCAGGTCAGGGGAGGTGCGGGCAAAAGTGACCCCACACAGTGGCCCGCTGTGGCCCCGATACTCTCCCACCAGGTTCAGAGTGTCCTTGTTGTGCAGGTGGACGGTGAAGTTGGAGCAGGACACCGCCAGCAGGCCGGCCGGCTGCAGGGCGACGTCCAGCAGGTAGGTGGGCTCCTCCGGACGAGACCGCCGGGCGATGGAAAGACCTCTGAGCTTCTCGTCCAAATCCTCCATGGAAGCTCAGCGAGACCAGATTCAACCACACTGCACAGGAAAAAGAAATTAACTCATTTAAAGTTGTATTTCAGCCTTTAGTGCATTTATCAGTCGCTCCAGGAAACTGACGGATAGACGGACAAAACAAAAACGATGCCACAGACGGAGCAAAACAATTCCCAAATGTCCCCAAGTGAGGTTTGATTCAGTTAGTTAGAAGAAGTTGATGTTGTTCAGACAGAAAAGTTGGACATAATCTACCTCAAACAAAAAAACGGGCACTTAGGAAATGAAACAATACTTTTATGTTACTGACTTTATCTTAATGGCATTATTGACTGATTTTATTTAGTGCTTATGTTGAGCTGAAATAGAACTTAAGTACATTTTTAGTAGTATAATACAGTTGTTTCTGTGATATGCAGGATGCTTTTAATCGAAGGAAGTGATTACATATGACTCTTTGTTGGTTGTAGTTTTTTTAAAAATCACATTATTTACCTTTGCTTGCAATTTTTCCCCAATTCCTGCAGTTTTAGCACAAAAAGAGCACATAAAACATCACAAATTGTATCGCAATTTCTGAGAAAAGCTGCTGCAAAATCAAACATTTGGAGGAACTGACAACTGGATAAACTTCACCTGCTCTTCTGTGGCAAGACTCCATTCAAAAATCTGATCATTTAACGTTTCCTTGCTTATTGACCATGTCTGTATACATGTTAGGACATAATTTATGCACTTTTTCAAATCACGAGCAACAACTTTGTAATCCGGCCAAGAGTCAGTAAAATATCAGTAATTATTCAAGTAAATCTTTCATGTTTACCACTGATTGGTTATTCTCACCTCTGAAAAATATGCCGAATAACCACAGCATCATATTAAATTTGAAAAAGCTATAAGTAACATGTAAACTAGATGTTTATATGTGAGATGAAGCAAGGAAATGTAAAATATGCTGTTTTTTAAATGGAGTCTGGTTTAAATTCTTCTCTTTAGAGAAAAACGGGCAGAAATGCTGCCAAAATCCTCACCGTGTCATCAGTTCATAAATATTATGTGTGTTATTTTTATCAACCTACCTACTTTCTAGAAATTTCCTGGAAAACAGCCGCCACGTTTTTGGCCTTTTATCGTACAAAACCCCGCAATGTGCCGTGACGTCTTACGAACTACATTAACGTTAAAGTTAATCAATTATCTGCTACAAAAGATCAATGATGTAGTTTACGTTACGTTACTAGAAACCAGGCTGTACTAAACGCATGGAGGATGTACTGTGTTACAGTATTTACGGCCCGCTAGGAACCGTCTCTTCAATAAAAGGTTCCGCTGGGTCGCTGGAAAACAACCAGATATTTAAATAAAGTTAATTTGATCGTATTTTCTCCATTTTTTAAATCTATTTGTATTTTTTAGAGGGGGGTGAATGTGTGTTTTCACCTTCAAATAATTCCTCTGTAGATATATGAAGTAAATAAGTTTCAATACCTAAAAAAAAAAAACCTAAATCCAGGTTAACGGCACCTGAGTTAAGGATAATTGATGGTATTTTCACACTTTATCATGACAATTTAACATTTCAATGCTTATTTCACTCTAGAGGGATTTTGATATTTAAAAAAGATACTCAAAAATTATATATTTTTAAAAACATACAGTATATTTGGCAATACCAAGAGATGACTGAGCAATTAACACAGGGAGACAAAGTATTAGCATGAAAATATGCATAGAAAAACAAAAGTAAAAGTAACCTAGTCATCATATTTTATTTTGTCTTAACCTATAAATGTTCTTAAATGTGTTTTTTAATATTAATCTGAATCTACAAAATAATGTAAGTTATCAAATAAATGCAACTGAGTAAAAAGTATTTGTATTAGTACTATACAACCACTATTAATACTATTTCTAATAATAATAAACTTTATTTATAGTATAAATTTCATTCTTTAAAACAGTGTTATAAAGTGCTTTACAAAGGAAAAACAAAATTAAAACAAATCAACTCAACAGTACGATAAAATCCAGCAAATAAAAGAGCAGAGAAAATGTCTGTTTTACCCTTTAAATACCTGACAAACAGCAACACATCACTTTGATGTAAAAAATTTAAAAAAAAAAAAAAAAAAAAAAAAAAAATCATTAATTTGCAAATTTCTTTATATAAAAAAGTAAATGCTATGTCAAAGTTGGTGCAAAAATGTAATAAAAAGTTAATGAGATTTACAAAGAAAAACTAAATTAATACAAATGAGCACAAAAATATAATAAAATCCAGCAAATAAAAGAAAAGAGACATAAAATGGAATAAAATAACCAAAATACAATAAATTAAGTACAATACATAACTAAGTAATTTGTAAATAAGTGAAATGAAAACAATAAAATAAACCAACTAAACACATAAACAAGTGAAACTGGAAACATGAACACAAATATGTCAGTATATTATTTATTTATTATTATTTTTTTATTATATAACTGCTCTGAGTTGTTTAGTGCAGGTGTGAGTCTCCAGTCCTCCAGCAGGCGGCAGCAGCTGCAGCTCTTCTCTCTCTAGTTGACCCAAATCTGAAGAAGCACAGTTCAGTCACACAGAAACAAAGTAAATGAAACCTCAACTTCAGAGAGAAGAACCTCCAGACTGCAAACAAACACAGAGGCTGAAACCTAGTGGAGTTTTTTTTTTTTAATTATTATTATTGGTCATTTTAGGTTTAAACCAAGCAGGTAGTTCCAGGTCTGAAAAGTGAAGCCAATGTATAAGTGCCTTAAACCTGCATTCTCTCTAATGACCAGCAGGAGGCGACTCCACCGGCTGCAAAAAGAAGTCTGATTGTATTGAAGTCTATGAGAAAATGACTCTACTTCTCGCTTGATTTAATACCTCAGTAAACACTTTCCTGATGAGTTTATGGTCTCAATCATTAGTTTCAAGTCTTCTTCAATACAGCATGATGTTCATTTTGTAAATTATGGTCCCATTTCATTTAAATTTGACAATAAAACAGGGTATGCTTTAGAGTGTGTGATTGACAAGTCGCTACCACAGTGACAACCGTTGGTTAAGTAACATAAACATGGCGTGACCCCAGATTCAGAGTATTTCGCTATTTCAGTGTGTTTTCAGTTCATGAGAGTTCTCCTGCACAATTGTCATAATGTTGAAGCTCAAACCTTTTCATACTTACATTCACTTCTGTTTAAAACATATTGAAAACATAACATTTCTATAAGTTTTCTGTGGACTCTGAGCAGACAGAGAACAATTATGCCTGATTCTGGAAACACCTGCAGGAAAGAAGGTGTAATCATTGTGTGTTTGTAATTATGTCGGCTAACACGAACCAATTAACACACTGAGGTTTTTGGCAGGTTTGGGAACACGAAGCTGCTCTGGAGGCTGAAATAATCTCTGTTTGATTTAAAGGGGACATATTCTGAACATTTCCAGTTCTATATTTATATTCTGGGGCTCTACTGGAATATCTTTGCATCATTTCCAGTAAAAAAAACTCTTTATTTATCTTATACTGGTCCTTTATGCAGCTCCTCAGTTCAGCCTCTGTCTGAAACAGGCCTGATGAGCCCACTCTGTTCTGATTGGTCAGCTTCAGGAAGATTCCTCCAGCTCCAGAGGCTACGTAAACAAACTATAGTAGCAGGATTTCACTTCTTTTTCTCCTCTTCTACTCAAAACATCAACTTCTGAACGACATATGGAGCAGGGTTTTTTTGCCACCCACATTTTGAGAAGACCCGCCCCTACTCTTGCTCTGATTGGCTCTGACCCTGATATTCTTACCCTAACCCAACCATCTCCCTCCTCCTGCCTAAACCTAATCAACAAAGGCAATGAGTACTAGCCAGTCAGAGTAGGGCGGATGGGAAAAAAATAAGGCACATGGAACAACCTTAGCAACATCCTTAGCAACCAAGGCTATGGAACAGACGGCCAGTTTATGGACATGTATGACGAGCCAACGTCAGTTCGTCAGCAAGGCAGAAAAAGAAATGGTTGCGACGAAGCGTTCAGAGCAGGTTGAAGCCCTGACTTTTGACTTGCAGGAAGCATTTTGACATATGAGTTTTGGAACTTTGACCATGTTTAACATCCGACATCAGAACAGGAAATAATTCACAAAAAGCACGATATGTCACATTTAACCTTGAAATTGTGAACCTATCCTTTAATATAGATACAAGTAGGATTCAAAAGCAGATTTGCACAAACTTCTAATCAAGTCACAAATGATATAATAGAAATAAAAATACCCAACACTCATTTTACATGAGGTTTTCTGTGTGTTTTTGTATCCAGCACCTGTCCATCTGAGGTTTTGTGGATGTGCACGTGACCACTGACTTCTTGTAAGGCTGACAAACGGACACACATTCGAGCCTCAGCGGTGTCTTTGATTGAACGTTACTTCAGTTATTTCCAATAAAACACTCACAGAAGTTCCCCCACAGTCCCGTATGCTTTCACTCACTGCCACTCTGGAGAAGAAAAAAAAACAAAAATAAACGTCTTTAATGTTCAGGCCAGCAGCTGCAGTCTGTCTCCTCTGCTGCAGCCGGGCAGCTTTGGCAGAGCGAAGTGGAAAACGGACACACCACATCATCACCACATCATCAGCACATCACCATCTGTGGATGAAAAGTGGCTCAGCAGCGGCAGCAACATAAACACCGAAGAGAATACGTCATTAAAACCTTTATGGTCTTATTCAAACACACAGCTCACATATGCTCTGTCACATATTAGAGGAGGTTAAAGTCGCTGCAAATAACCAGCTGGATGAACTCAGCAGGGGTAGACAAAATAGCACGAACACTTCAGGAAAAAGGGTCTTAAACTTTGAAGGAACTCTGCTCCATGTTGTCATGATTTTTCTTTTGACGTCTGAAATCTTTTTTTTTTTTTTTTTACAGTTTTTGTGGTCGATGCAGCTGCAGTTTGGTTAAAGATGATTAAACGGTCTGTCGGTTCTCCCATCATTGGATTCATTTATATATTTATACGTCCCAGAGTTCAAGATGAGTCATCAAAAATATTTTATGCGATTTACAGGAAGAGAAAATGGAGGGATGATGAGGTAAAAATACCAAAATTAAAAAGCAATTAAAACATGGACACAGCATTAAAGCTTTGGAAAATGTCATTTTTTATTTCAAAGTGTCTTTAAAGGAGAGCTAGGCTAATATGTTAGCGCTCGGTTGCATGAATCAAACATTATCAACAACAGACAGATATGTGGTTGATGCAGCATGTTAGCTGAATAACTAGCGGTAAATACTGACCCAAAACATTTTAACATGAATACACAGAACTTTCAAAACCCAAACTACTACAGGAGCTCATTTACAGCTGGAGTGCAGGACTTGACTCTGATTACTTGACACAGACTTGCAGCAGCTTTCATTCACACCCTGAATCTTTTGATGGTCCACCAGCCGAAAAATGTATTTTTTGATGGTCTACTGAGATTTGTCCCAAAACAATATGCCCGTTACCCAGTACACTACAGGCCTTATCCTGCTGTTGCAGCTGTAAAACAGTGGATAAATGATTTTGACAACTCCCACAAAATAACTAATTTCACTATCAGAATTTGATTTATTTGGTCTGATAACATTTGGAAAGTCTAGAAGAGTCTCATGATTAAACGGCCAGGAATGTCGAGCCCGACATGAGATTTAAAAACTCCTGTGAAATACAGAGAGATTTATCTGGCCATGATAGGCTTTATCAGCATTGTGTGAACTCGTTTGTCAAAGGCTTCAATGTAATGGATGTTATATTTATATGTAAAAATTCCGCTAAAAGAGCCTCAAATCTCAAAGGCGATTCTATGACGGTTGGTTTTTAGCTTTGATTTAAAAATGGTGATAGATGGGAAACAATCTGACAGTGAGGGACTTTTTGATTTTGATTGGGAACGTGCAACAGAGAGACTGATCAGAGGATCTGAGGGGTCTGGATGTAGAATATGGACCGAAGAGATCAGAGATGTCGGCTGGTGCCAAACCGTCCAGAGCTTTAAAAGCGCTATATGTAAGAATGTGAAGCAATTTACATGTATTAATCGCTTTTTATTGCTGATGAATGAATGGATTGTAACGTAACTTAAAAAAATGAGACCTTCCCCGACTTTCTCAGTTGCCTTTTACAGCCTGTGGACTGATTTCTCTCCGGCACCAACAGGATGCAACACTAGCTAACGTTAGCTTAGAAATGGAGTCCGCTAACGTCAACAAATGACTGGCACCCACCCCAACACAGTCAGGTAAGCTAACATTACTGCAAAGCATGTGAAATATATTGCGAAATTGTGGTTTTAGCTGGTTAATTTAATTTAATTTATGAAATTTACATTTAGAACCTTTAAAAACAAATAAAAAGAATCTTAAAATCAATTCTGTATTCCAGTGGTAACCAGTGGAGGGAGGCCAGTACGGGGGTGGTGTGGTCTCTCTGTATTCGGTGCCAGTGAGGAGACTCACCGCTGCAGACGAGACAGGGAGGACTGTCTGACTCCCACATAAAGGGAGTTGCAGTAATCCAGACATGAAGTGATAAAAGAGTGTGAAACTGTTGCTGACTTTATGCTATTTGCCTCAAGACAATTTAAAAGAGACTGAAGATTTTGAGTGTTGCATAGTTTCAGTAGGACAGTTGTGTGTCGTCCGTGTAGCAGTGATAGAGGATGTTGAATTGTAATATAGTTATTACCCTAAATGGTGAAACTTTCCCCCCTATTTAGCATTTAGAAGTTACATAACTTTAATGTTTAAAACAGGGGAAAGTTTTACTGCCAAAAATTTTAGGCATTTTAGATGTTTAGATTCTTATCCATCGTACCATCAGGGAGGCGTCTGCTAGTCCCAAATGTATTCTGGAGCACCACAATGAGCCCAAACATCCAGCCAGAGTCATAAAGAACTATCTTCAGCAACAAGAAGAACAAGGAGTCCAACAACCGACCTGCCGACTACCTGAAACACTGAGAACTGCTGCTGTTTTAAAGGCAAAGCTGCTCACAGAAAATATTGATTAACTTTAGATTTCTGCTGTTTACCCAACTTTGTATCAAGTTAACTGATAAATAAAAACTATTCATGGCATCGTCTCTTTACTTTTACTGCCTAAAACTTTTGCACAGTGCTGTAAATATATAAGAACACAACTCAGGATAGATTTATGGAAGAGTGTTGATGTCAGAGAAGTACATCAAACTTTTTTTTTTCCAATGTTGTGTCTACATGCACAATGGTGACAATTCAAATATAGCTGTTTGGTATATAAACATACATACATAGTGAATCTGAAATATACGAAATATTCAAATAAAATGTAATTGCACATAATTAGAAATATTCCGACCTGGTGCCGGTGTTTACTGAGCAAGTTATTGATAAGTGAAATACTCATGAATTCTCTCCACACAGTGTAAACAATCATAGAACACAGTCATATATCTAGTAAATGGTTTATAACACACTATAATATAGCTGTAAGCAGATATATGTGTTTATTAATGTATTTGTCAACAACTGTAACTCCTCCTGTGGACACACTGCTGTATGGTAGTAAAACACAGTTGTAATAATATGATAGAAGTTATAATTATTGCTAAATATTGAACATTAATACAATGGTTCACACACTTTTTTGGACCCTTCATAAGATTTTTTTGTCATGTGTTACAAACTGGCTCAGAGTCAGTGACAAATAAGGGAATCACACATGAATAAAGCTTCTAAAAAATGAGATTTATTGTCAACTTAATGTTAGATATAATAATGTCAGTCATGAATGCAGCGTATGGATGAGTGAAGTATGCAATGCATGCAAGCAAAACAAAACAAAACAAAACAAAAGTCTAACGCATCTGGCTGTTGGAAGCCCGGAAGGAAGAGAGAAAGAGGTTAACAAAGAAGACATTTAAATAGTCTGCAGGTCTAAACTACCCTGACTACCCTGACGTCCTCTCCAACCCGCCCGCTGGCTCCTGAGCCAAGAAACCAAAGCAACCTCTTAAGCAAAAGGCAGAGAGAGGGACATCACACATGTAACCCCTCCTGACAAAACATGCAAGCCACAAAGTGTGTTGTGTTTCTGTATTCTTCTACGTGTATTTGTTAAATGCTCAAAAGGAGAAGTCCATCTAAACAAACCTCACATAATTCATATCATAACGAAATGAGTCCCTGTAAGCCTTCAAGAAATAATATAAGGACCAGTGGAGGATTTAGTGGCATCTAGTGGTGAAGTTGCAGACTGCAGCCAACTGAATACCCCTCCCCTCACTAGAACTGCCAAACACTGGCTGTTCGATTTGTCCACTCTGGGCTACTGTACAATCATGGTGGTCCATCCCTCTGTAGATATAAAGGTGATTATACACTAATTAAAACATACTTTCTGCCAAGTCCGTTCTGCTAGATGCCTCTAAATTCTACAGACTGCACCTTTAAAGAAAAGGCAGTACGTTATTTCATTTTGTCATAATTTTATTTCAGTAAATTTCACACAAACAATCAGACAAAATACAGCCTCATTTTGAATCATAGATCAAATCCAACAATAAAATCTGCAGATATAAAAAAATACTGTGAAACTGCATAAATGGTCCTCTGACGTTTCACACCTGTCAGATCAGGACACGACGGAACAACTGAAACTAGTTTTAAAGTTGAAAAAAAAAAAAAAAAAAAAAGGAAAACATGAAGGATTTTATCCCAAAATGAAAAATCTGACGCGTCTGCTGAAAAGCAGCTGAATTGATTTTCCTGAAATAGATTTGTGGCATTTTGGAATAAAATCCTTCAGTTTGACAAAACAAATGAATCAATGGTGGATTTTTCTTTTCTTTTCTTCTTCTTTTTTGGACAAAGAAACAAAACTCAGTGACTCATTTACACATTTTTTTCTCTCATGCAGACAGTCAGTGAATGCAGGTTAAGATCAAATACTTTTGAATTCAGTTCACATTCACATAGAAACGACTCAATGACTCACTCGTTGCTAATTTAAGAGGCAGTAATTAAAGAGCAACAGTGTGAGAAACCGAAAAAAATCTGCTCAACAGGCAGGTTTGAATTTATAAAATGTAATTATCAACCAGGAAAAAACATTTATGCAGAAACAAAGTGCAAAAGGCAACATGACAGGAAAGAAAACAAATGTCAGGACCACAGTTTTCACACAAAAGATGAAATCTTCACCTTCCTGAACGACAATAAAAGGCACTAAAGGGAAGCGTGGAGCAGAGTTCAGCTAACAGAGCTACAGCTACACAGTTCAAACACTTTAATATTTGGTCATTGTAAGAAAGAATTTATTTAAAGTCATTTCTCTGAGATCCAGTATTACAAGAAGAAAGAAAATGCCTCAAAGGACACAAACACGTCCATGTTTTTTTCCATTTAGCACAAAGCCGGTTCCTCAGCAGCCAAACTGTGACTTTTCCAACAAAACATCATTTAAGTATTTAACTAATAAATCTAATAAACTCCCTGATGGTTCATAGATCATGAGCATAAGAGAGGACGTAGTGGTGCTACGAACATGTAGGTAATACAAGCACTTTAACAAACGTGGTGTTTTAGAAGTGCTGAGTGGTTTAACAGATGTTTGGGTTTATAAAAACAGAGTTTTGGGATTCTACAAAACAGATCAAATTTAGAATAACAAATGAAATTTTTGATTTTTACAAATTTGGGGATTCTACAAAACAACAAAATTCTACCAAATAACAACCCACCAAATGAAAGAAAACTGGGATTGTAACATAAAATTTTTGATTTTGACAAATTTTATATTTCAACCAAATAACTAAATGAAATTTAGGTTTCTCACACATTTTGGGATTATATCAAACGACCAAATGTGGGAATGCTAGTATAATTTAAAAAAAAATTTAACTAATTTTATGGGTTCTAACAAATAATTCAAATTTGGGATTGTATAACAATCTTTTGAATTCTACTCAATAACAACATTTTGGAATCTAACAAACATTTTAACATAACATCTTTAACAATTTTTTTTGATTCTGTCCAATAACAAAATTTGGGATTACAACATGAAATGCAGGTGTATCACAATTTTTGGGATTATAAAATACCAAATGACAAATTGTAATGGGATTGTAACAAATAATATTAGTAAATTAAGATTATGACAACATTTGGAGATTCTAAAACTTCAGATCAGGATTACAACAAACTGCTTCATCGGTATTATAAAAAAAATTTTTTTAAAAAGGATGCTGTACAAAATTTTTGAATTACAACAATTTTGGGATATGGGAGCTCTATAACTATCAGGGAGCGTATCT
Source organism: Thunnus thynnus (assembly GCF_963924715.1). NCBI lineage: Eukaryota > Metazoa > Chordata > Actinopteri > Scombriformes > Scombridae > Thunnus > Thunnus thynnus. The sequence goes on along the minus strand of NC_089532.1, from coordinate 3,033,052 downwards.
TAAATTTATGTCACAGGTTATTCTGTTGCCAAATTTAATTAATTATGACTATTGTAATAAACTATTTAATTGCTGCTGTGCACATCTGCATTATACATTATAAACTTAATTGTGACTTTTAACTGAACAAACACACACATTACTTTGAGCCGGCCTCAACCAAACAGACACAGGTTACCACGGTTTTACTCAGTTCAGTCTAACACACAAACACACACTGGTGAACTTGAACGTGAGTAGTGGTGGTGGTGGTGATCTTGTGGAAACAGTCCTCTTCACAATAGAAACATAATCATCATCATCACCGTCAGGAAGTTTGGTTTAATCTCATTTATCAATCTCATTTCCCAAATCTCTCCTCCATCTGCGGAGGAAACATCCTCCTGCCGGGATATAAATACCAGAGCCGGCACATGTTGAACCGCTTACAGCTTCTCACTGAATAGATCACTGCAGTCCTCACTTCATCTGATCAGTTTAGATGAAGGTAAAAAAAAAATCTATTTTGTGCCGGTGACCGGACAACAAGGTCAAAAATCACAAGACATGAAAAGGTTTTGTGAGGAAGTGGAACTGGAAGTACTTCCTAAAAATCTAGTGATATTTTAGACTGTTTACACAAACATGAACCAACCACAGGATTTACAGAAGTTGTGTTTTTGTTGATCAAACAAAAAAAAAAGCGAAAAGGGACAAACTTCCCTTTTCGCCTGTGCAGAGAGGAAACCACATTCAGACAAAAAAAACAAAGACAAACACTTCAACATACAGAAATATGTTCGTGCACAAGGCAAGGCCACAGGATGTGAAAACGAGCCGGGCGTCCTCCTTCCAACTGACCAATCACAGCCTGACAAGCTCCCAGGTGACGCTGATCAATCAGCCAATAAAACTCAAGTTCAAGTTGGTTTTTTTTTCTTAACGATTTAAATCACCGAAAAAACTGAATTATTAATGAGTCGATTGACAGAAAACAGGTTGTTAGAGAGTAACTAAACAGTGATGTCACAGCGTCCTGGACGCCGCCGCCGCCGCAGCAGGTGACAGAAAGAAGATTATCAGGAGGGTTCAGTTACTTACAGTGAGGATTTGCTGCCATTTTCTCTTTTATATCAATGCAAATTGAGATTCTTTGGACAGTTTAAGATGTTACTGTGTCAACGATCATCTTTTTTTCTCCTTTAGTGCATTTCAGAGTTTTCTTGTCTCGTGTTATTTGTGCAAATTAAGAAACTAATAAAAAGTAATTGGTCGGACAAAACTGTAATCAACAGATTACTCAAGAATAAAAAAAACTGCTAGTTGCAGTTCTAAATTAAATATAGAAAACAAACTATGTGGCATAAATAATTTCATCCTCTTGCAACAGTGGCAGGACTTAATTACTTTATTCATTAATCTGCTGATTATTTTATTTGATTAGTTCCATTAGTCGATTAGTAAAATGTTATAATTTCCCACAACTTGAGATGTTTTCAAATGTCTTGTTTTATCCGACCAACAGTTCAGAAATTCAGTTTACTGTCATTTATGTCAAAGAAAAGCAGCAAATCTTCACATTTGAGGAGATGAAACCTGTGAATGTTTTATATTTTGACATCGACTAATCAATTAATTGACTAATCGTTACAGTTCTACTGGGAATACTTCAAATCCTTTAGCCACTTTTAGCATTTTACCGACTCAATCAACTTTTCTTTGCAGTTTTTTCAAAACTTTGCAGTCGACCAACCAGTAAAAAAACTGCAGGTGTGATTGCAGGTAAATTACACGTTAATCTCCGCTCTGGTCTTCAATTAGACTTTAACCGTTCTTCTGGAAGAAAAATACAAAATCTGACCTCGACTTCACCTTCCTGCCCGGCTCGGGGGAGGGAGGAGGAGGAGGAGGGGGGGGTGCAGTGCATTCTGGGAACAGTGCATTCATATTAGGACAGTACCGTACACAACAACAACAACAAAAACAACATCATACAAGTCACCTTGTAACACACAGCTTCCTGCTTGAACCTGCCTGCAAATTAAGACTAAAGAAAAGTTTTTGTTTTCTTGGGACTTGATGAAATGTCGCCAGCAGGGGGCAGCAGCAGCAGCAGCACCTGAACGCGCCCTCGAGCAAGGCACTTCACCCACAACTGCCGCAGTGGATGATAAAGCAGGGAACATCTGTCTGTGTGTGTGTGAATGAAAACATCAGGTCCAGATGTTCAGTCATTATTGCCTTTGAGGAAAGTGATTTAACACTCTCGGAGCAGCTGGACAACGAAATGCTCGACACCAAAACAAAATGAAAACCTCCCTCTGATAATATTCTGGTGAAATTCAACTTATTCTTACTTATATATATATTTCTATATTTTTTATATTTAAAAAAAAAAAGAAGAGATAAACTAGAAATCTTAACACAAGGTTCACTTACGAGCTTTTTCCAGGGCTTTCAACAACAGTTAGACCAATAAAAAAGTTTTTATTAGTCTTGAGATGATTAGTTGATTGACAGAAAATTAAATTGGCAACTATATTATTAATCAATTCACAATTTCCGTCTTTTTTAAGGAAAAATGTCAAACATTTTCTGGTTTCCAGTTTCTCAAATATGAGGATTTGCTGGTTTTTATTTGACGTATATGACATTAAATTGAATATATTTCTGTTTTGGCCAAAACAAGCGAGTTGAAGAGGTTAACCGATTAACTGAGAAAATAACTGGCTATCGTGTTAGTTGCAGCCCGAGCTGATATACAGTATATGCCACTAGTAGCTTATAGGATACATCGGTATTTCAGTACGTGTCTCTTGATAAGTGAGAAGGAACTGAAGAACAGAAATGCCGAAAATGTTTGAAAACGTTAATAAACAATGATGCCGTTACATAGTTCGTCCACTAGAGAGCGCTGACAGGTGTTTCGCTCATCTCGGTCACAATTATTTAAAAATAAACGTTTTTTTTAAGGGATTCTTATGAAGAGTGTTTGTACGTTTTATATTAATGTAAGAAAACATTAATATCAGCTAATATATTTTTGTTGGATTTTTTAAAAACTCTCCAGTATCAGTCAGTCTGTACTTTCAAATGCGTCTCATGATTTTCATCTATGCAGTTTGCTTACGTAACATCCTGCAAAAAGCTAAACGAGCCTTTTTTTCCACCAAACCTGTTCTGTACTGAACTCACTTTCACACTCAAATTTCTCTTTGACTCAACTCTCTTAAAAGGAAAATTCAGGTACTTTCCAGCCTTCAACAGCTGATCCAGAGAGTTTGATCACTGACAAAAGTTTGAAATGATTCCTGTAAAATTTCAGTGTATTTGTAAAGCTTCAGGAGGCGGAACGGCCTCGATTACGAGAAGAAGAAATAAGTATTTTTTTGAGCTTTTGTCTGTTACTAACGTGTCACTGAGCACGGCTCCGGCAGTGAAGACTGATGAACTCATAACCTGAGTGGAAATCCTGCTCAGGTTTAAGATAAAAAACCCTCGAAACGACTGACAGGAAACATCATACGTGCTGGAAAAAACACATCACTGTGATGATGATGATGGTTTTCCTCGTGTTCCTTTACGGTTACAGCTGGAGCAGTGAACTAAATGCAACGTTTGACTTTTTCATGACTCTCTGATGGTCTGTGAACCTTAAAGAAATCCTACAATTTGCAGAAACTGTTTGCTTTTTTTAAAAAAAATCAAACAGCAGCTGTGTTGTCATCTAAGAAAACCAGAGAACTCTTGGTCACTTCTGAAGAAATATATAAAGCAGGCACAGGAGAGAAAAAAAAAAAACAACTATCAATAAAAGTCTGATTGGTCCTTACAGGTATTGATTGATCAGTGAGTTCACACTGGAGGAGGGTTTATGTGTCATACTGTGACTCGGCGGTAGCGTGGGAGGACGACAGCAGGAGTCGAAGTCCACACGGACGCTGACGGGAGCCCAACTATGAATGAAAGCAGACGTTTCCTGAGGTCAAACTGTGGTTTAAACACCTGATAAAAATGTTTGTTTTATAGGACTCGTTAATCTTGACAAATTAAGCCCAGGCCTGTTCTGTAACAGAACAGAAACTCTTACATAAATAAAATGAGCTCTAAATATAGATTCGGTTTATAAAAACAGATAATAATAATAATGTTGCAGTACTTTACTAGAGTGAACTGAGTTCATACTGGCAGATGAATAACAGAGACGTGTGTTTCATTATAATCCGTTGATAACTTGGTGAATTAATGAATCAATATTGAATTTAAATTATGCACCTTAAACTCAAGTTAAAATATAAAATGAAGAAAAAAAATCAGGAAATATGAGGATTAATGATTATATTTCAAGTCATTTTTAGATTTTTAGGTGCTACACTTAAACTTTAATGATTTTTGATTGTTTTTCTCTGAGTCATCAGTTGTAAAGAATTAATAAAGTTATAACAGCTTTTTTAAAATGTATCAATTTATGAATTGATTGTAATTAAACACACTAAAAGTCTATAATTATTCCTGTTGGTTTGTCACAACAGCAGATCAATACTGTTTAAAAACTCATTTATGAAATGGATCTTTTGCTCAAACGTCTGGTTATTGTGACGCTGCTGGTATTGTTTTGATTTAAGCAGCTGGAGCTACAATATCTGACTGTTCTGCATTTACTTCACAAGAAAAAAAAAACTTTCTAACATCTGTACTGCCCGTTTAAGAAAGCTACAAAATGATATAATTTGAAAAATATTTGTTTATCTTTTTGTTTTTCGCCTGAGTCTGCGTCATCTTCCTCCCTCTCGTCGTCTCGACCGTCAGCGATCCACGCGTCTTCCCTCCTGAGAGCGGCGTTATCTGCGCCACTTCCTCCCCTCCTGGCACGAGGAGATAAAAAAGCTCCTCTGCACAGGAAGTGGGCGCATGCCATCGAGAGCATCTCCATGTTCGCAAACAGGAAGTCAGATTTACAGTGTCGGGAAAAAAAAAAAAAAAAAAAGCTGAGCCAAGCTTACAGATTCCTGTCATCCTGACACTCTTATAAAAAAAAAAAAAAACTATTAAAAACCTCTCTGTACACTTCCCAAACAAAGTGACGCTTCCTTCCTTCCTTCTGGATCATATGTGCCGGGTCATTGTTGCTTTTCCTCCCATCGGCTCACAGGGAGAGAGATCAATCTCAGAGCAGAGAGAACAGACGATACATTTGTTGGAATAAAGACAGAGACAGAGCGGGCGGGCGGGGGGGGGGGGAGCCCTTGAGGAAAATACTGTACATGTGCGATCAAACACCTCAAAAAAAGGATCTGATTTCTGTCTATTTCAGTTACGCAGGTAACTTTAAACACAGGGGTGTCCGCTGCACAGGGAGGGGAGGGGGGGTCAAAGGCTGAAGTCCACTAGGACAGGAATAAGGTAAATTATAAGGATCTTATTGCTTTGAGAGGAAGATAAAATATTAAAAAGCTTCCAGATAAAGAACCACACAAAGTTTAAACAACTGACGCATCAGTTTTAAAGAGTTTTTTTTTCAAGTACAAAACCTCCTCTGAGTGCAGACGCTGAAATGTTGCCTTTAGATGCTGCAGAAATCTGTACTTGTGTGGTTCTTTGCCTGAACTCTTAATAATAATAATCATAATAATAATAATAATAACACTAATAATATTGAAAATACTAAGACACAGGTAATCTATCAGTAGCGATCAGTGGCGTTTCTAATCTTTCAGAGGCCACTTTTTAAAATTTTTTTTTTTTTTTGCAATTAAGCTGGTAGAGGAGGAGGAGGAGGAGGAGTGGATGTTCAGCTGTCGCAGTGTCTTCTGGGAGATCAGGAGGAGCAGGTTCGTTTGATTTTTAAATAAATCTAAAGAACAGAACAGAGAGATATCACCTCTGCCGCGGGTAGAAGTGATCAGTCGAGGCTGTCGGGAGACGCTCGGCTGCTCCTGGTTTCTCTCTTCCTGAACGCCGAAGCGAGCCGACAGGTGACGAAACTGAAAAACATCCAGATCTGCGTTTAGGCTTTAATTCACCTTTTTGTCAGTCCCGACCCAGCGACCTCTGGCCAGGAAAAGGGGTTCTGGACTGAAAAGGAAAACTGATCTGATAACAGCGTTAGGTGAAAACTCGGGAGGGTCACTTCACTGGTTTTCTAGCTGGCGACTGAGCAGGCAGCCAATCAGGAAAGCTGCATGTAGCTGAAGAGCAGAGGGACCAGGAAGAGGACGTTGAAGCCCACCGTCCCGTACACGATGTAGCGGTAGGGCAGCTCCACCTCCATGTGCTGCCTGGCCTTCCTCACGTCCCCGCCGGGCAACCCGACCAGCCGGCACACCAGCGGGATGGTGACGGCCTTCATCAGCGCCCGCGTGGCCACCAGCACCAGCACGCCCAGGGCGAATCGCAGCATGGCCGCGCCCATCAGGCCGGCGCTGAGGGCGGGCATGGAGAGCGGGAGCTGGTCCGGCGAGGGGTCGGGCATCACGCCCAGGTAGTGGTTGACGTGGGAAGCCAGGGCGACGCCGGCGCCCGTCCCCAGGATCTGAGCGGTGTCGCCCCGCGAGGTGCTCCAGGTGTCCAGGGTGAAGGAGAAGAGGCCCAGGCCCAGGTGGAGGGAGATGATGATGAGCGGGGCGTAGCGGCACGTCAGGTTGAAGCCGTCGATCAGGTCCAAGGCCGGCAGGAAGAAGAGCAGGATCAGGACGCTGTACAGGACGCCGACCATGACGTCCTGGAGGACAAACAGACACACACAAGGTTACAGGATTCAACTGACACGATCATCCGGACTGAAACACACACAGACGAGCGTCTATATTTAGTGTTTAGTGTCACACTTTCTCAACGGAAGACAAACATCCGTTGGCGTCCTGACAGTGACGGTTCAGGTGTTTTTATTTCTCACAATCATTCATCCTGACAGACTGTTATTACCACAGAAAACACCAAACTCTGACACTAAAACCACGGCTCATAATACGATCATCAGGCTTTGTGGGTTTGTTCATGTCTTTTTGCTTTACGATGGTCCTGAAAGATGATATTTTTGTTGTCTTGTTTGTACAAAATAATAACTTCTGTCCCACAATATGGATTTCTTTTAATTCTCTTCTTAAAATATACTTGAGTTTGCTTTTTCTTTTCTTTTTTCTTTTTAAAACCTCATGACTTTATGATTTGTCTGTTTTATTTTGCTGCCTTTGTGAAGCACGTTGTAATGTGGATTTTGTGGAAATGTGCTTTATAAATAAAGATTATTATTATTATTATTATTATTATCTGAGATCTTGTGTGCAAAAGAGAACTTGGATCATCTTGTGTGAGCGAGATACTAACTGAGCATTAACTGTGTCTGTGTTGTATCGACTGACTGCAACTAACATTTATCTTCATTATCAATTCATCATGTGACAAAACATGTAGAAAAAAAAAATTCTTTAAGTAAAAGAAATGTTTCTGGTTTTGTTTGAGCAACAGTTCAAACCTGAAAATGTTGAGTTTACAATGATGTAAACAAAAAGCAGGAACTAGTGAATGATTACTTTTCTGCTGATCGACTATTAGATTAGTGGTTTCGGCTGATATGTAACTAACTGATGTCACCTGGCTGCACGCTGAATTTACCCTGACATGACAATAAATAAGACTGATTGATTGATTGATTGATATCCTGCGTAAACGTGGACGCTGACAGACACAACGTATCAGCTGATTCTGTCATTTAATTTCATTCAGTCGAGTTCAAAGACGATTAAACTTTATTTAAACATATCAATGAGACAGAATTTTTTAAATGTTTGTTTGTGATTTCCTGCTGATGGATAAAAGGAAGCTGAAAAACGTTGCCGGGAAACAGGAAATCAGCGAGTTCAACATGGCGGTGAACAAAGGTCATCACGGCCGTTTATTTGTTGACCCCAGTAACAAACTGACAGTCGGCTTCCTGCTCTCATTTCAACTGTATGTGAGGATTTAACCTTTCAGATTTGTTCCTCAGTTAACCCGCTGAGTTCTTATTTCTGAACTGATGAGTCAGAGATGTTCTGCACTTTTTGCATCTTGTCAGCATCTTTGTTATTTTTAGCAACACGTTTTTAGTAAGAAGCACATGTTTCTGTGCTTTTATTACTCACATTAACATTACTTTGCAATTATCAAACCAAATCTCCGCTAGAAAGAACTCATCTGAGGCCACAACTAACAATTATTTTCATTAGCCATTAACCTGCTGATTATTTTCTTGATTAAATTAATTGTTTTGTCTGTAAGATGTCAGAAAATAGTGAAAAATCGCGGCGTCTTCACGTCTTTTTTTATACAAAAGTCAAAGCTTCAAATCCTCAAATTTGAGAAGCTGCAACCAGAAAATATTTGGCATTTCAAATTAGCAGCTCAAGTATTTATGATTTAAAACTGATAAAAATCAAAATGCACAAGGATAAGATTTTCTATATTTTTCATATTGTGAACTGATTTACTAACAAGTATTGTGTGCGTATCAAAGCCTGATATATCTTCTTCTTCTTCTGTGCCGTAGACCTCCGTTGTTGTTAATGTTTCTTCATTACGAAGATTACTGTCATGGTTATTTTAGAAATGGCTCCAAAGACTAATAACAGCGACTGTGTTCCTGCACATGCTCAGTAGCGTCTGTCTTACACAGAACTTCTCTCCGGAGACTGAAAACATGATGCTGTTATTAGTTTTTGGAGCCGTTTCTAAACAAACTAACATGAGCGAACTCTCCATTGCAGCGGTGTGACTCAGTGATGTGTTTTTGATAGTTTTTGGACAACACAGAGGAATAAGATATATATCAGCCTTTAATACACACACAATACTTGTTAGAAGATTGTTGGTTTGGATCCAAGCATGAGATTTATTTACAATAAGAAAAATATTGAAAATCACCAGACTTATCCTTTAGGAAACTGTTTGAAACTGGGACTACTTTCTACTTTCTACTGAATATAGTTGTGCACTGCAAAGCCTCTCTGTAGGGGAAGTTGTTATTTTGTGTGTGTGTGAACACAGTGGGGTGGGGACCATAAAAGCCTGTAAATCAACCTTCAATAGTTCCTCTTCGTGCTGAGTTTGGGAGTGTGAAGTGTTTACTTTGTCTGACAGCAGGTGTCTAATCACCGTTTACTTTCCCTGGAAATCAATGACTGTTCCTGTAAGATTACACCCGACTCAGTCCACCAGTCCAACGCTGGGACCAGTCAGCTCTGCCTGACAGGTTAGTCCACTTGGACGTCCTTATCAGCAGGAAACCCGAGGTCCTGTTACAGTTTAAATATCTATTTGGCTGCTTAAATACATGTTATGGTGTGAATGAGTGTTGGTTGGAGTGTTGCTTGTGCACGTCCTCAGAAATTAATACTGCACGTACGCAAGATTTGGACAATACACAGATGAACAGTAGGGGCAGTTTAGGGGCGGTGTGGGGATGTGACGGGGTCAGAGGTCAGTTGGAACAAAAGCAGCGACAACGATGGCGGAAAGTTTTGAAGACAAATTAAAAGACCAAGTCCGCAATTACTCACATCTGTCTGATGTGTCATTACTGCTGCACGATGACAAATACGCTCGAATTGACAAAGTAGTTACAAAGTGTTTATTCTTTACATCGGGCTTCTTCTTCTTTGTGTTTTTTTGGGCGTATTTTACATCAAGCAGATCCAGAAGTTCTATTCATATCCTTACTTTGCTGGTGCGCCCTCTAGTGGATTCCTCCAGTAACACACAAATATGTAGGCAAGTATGTGAACAAGCAGCCGGCTGTCTACGCCAACGCGTGGTTAAAAAGCGTAAAGGTGACTCAGCAGCAGCTCTCACAAGGTCATTGATTGATCACCTTACTGCTGCCGCCGTCTTAATGACACACACGGAGGATGAAACCTTTAAGCTGTCTGTAATTTTCTCCTCGACTGACACAAGTGGAGGGAGCTCTGAAACAACCAGCAGCCCGATCTAAAAATGTCCAGAGAAGAAGACGAGGAGGCGGCACAGCGACCTGAAGACACCAGACGAGACATTTAGCGTCTTACGACTACAATGAAGTGAAGAATTTGTCCACTTCAGGAAGCTTCAACAGCACCACAAACTACAGCCTCCAAAATGACTCTCGCAGAAAGAAAAACAGCTGAGCGGACGTCAGGCTGGGTGGCCGACTGTAAGTGGAAGCAGAACCACTAACGACCTCGTATGTGACCCGATGTGACTCCTGCCTGCTGTTCGTCTGGAATCCTTAATGACTTAATGGATCCAGCTATCGGCGTCCATCAGGCCAGTGTACGAGGTCCATTTGTGCAGCAGTCGTGGACATTTGGAAAGCAAGTGAACAAAGTTGTTTTCTCCCTCAGTGCTGCTGAGCGTCGTTAACTGAGGCGGTAAACCCTCGAGGGCCAAACAACAAACTACTGTAGCTGGACGGTAGCTCTCAGATGTCTGGAGCTGCAAAAATTAATCTGTCATTTTTTCAAGAGAAAATGCCAAATTGTTCTTTTGATTCCAGATTCTCAAATGTGATGATTTGCTGTTCGTCATATTTGACAGTAAACTGAATATCTGATGGTTTTGGACTGTTAGTCACACAAAACAAGCAAACTGAAGACAATTAATCGAGAAAATAACCGTCAAGTCAAATCAATTCTAATTGATTCAGTTGTAATGGTGAGAGGAGGTCGGTCGGTTGTTTGGCTGCACTTTGAAGCTGCTTGAAACCCTCTCAATCCTATTCTTCATATATAATTATATTATCAATCTCTCTATAATTTTATTATCAAGCTGATTTTCCATATTGTCATCTTGCTTTCTGGTCTACATCTATTGCATCTGTCCATCCTGGAAGAAGGATCCTCTTCCTGAGGTTTCTTCCATTCTCTTTTCTTGTTAAAGGGTTTTATGGAGTTTTTCCTTATCCGAAGAGAGGGTATTGAATCAATTTTTGATTTATAGTATGTGCAGATTGTTTTCTTGATTAAAGGGCTGGTCAATAAAAGAAATCTGAAGTTCCCAGAACCAAAGTTGATGTCCTAAAATTGCTTATTTTGTCCAAAACACAAAGACTTTCAGTTTTTTTATCATAGAAAAACATTTGAGAAAAATCAACTAACTGTTTCAGCTTTATTATCTATTTATGTCTTTTTAACATACAACACACTCTGTGTAGAACTGTATGGAGGTAACGTAGCGTCACGTTTAGAGTTTTAGTTAATCGATTAGTCGATTAATCGTTTGACAGAAAATGAATCAGCAGAACTACTTTGAAGATCTGTCCAGCTGTCAGATGTGAGGATTTAATGATTTTCTGTCATACATGATGGTAAACTCAGTATCTTTGGGTTTTGGACTGTTGGTCCGACAAATAAACTCTGGGAAATTATAAGGGTAATTTTCACTATTTTCTGATATTTTATAAACAAAACGATTAATCCATTAATTAAGAAAATAATCTGCAGATTAATCGATAATGAAAATAGCTAGCTGTGTTGAAGCGCTGTTCAACAAGCCGTCACAGGAGAACCAGCGTTTAGAACATAGCTACTTCTCATTTGGACAAATTATATAACGACGTCAGAAGCAAAAACACCGACATCTGAGTGAAAGTGTTCAGTTAGCCGTCTGATAAAAGGTTTGCAGATGTCAACAACTTCGTAAGAAGCACAACAGCTTTTTGTCTCCGAGCTCTTTCCTGCAGAACAAAAGAGGAGGAAGTAGTTTCATTGGGCGTGATGATTTCCAGAACACATTAAGTGCCCGGCGGGCCCGGTAGAGCAGACCGCTAATGGCTCACCATGTGTTCAGCTCCACTCCCTGAAAACACAACACGGTCCCTTATGGCCGGAACCTCAGAACACACATCAGACTCTGTTATCAGGTGGAAACGAGCTCCGTGCATGCAGACAAACACACACACACACACACAGACCGGTCCATCTTTATAACCTCGGAGCTGAGGTCGCGACGTAAAAGTTGTGTTTCTGAGGTCATCGTTTTAGTTCATGTGGTGGTGAAATAAAACACGAAGCTGCAGCGTGTGTGTGTGTGTGGTGATTTATGCTCTTAAAGCCCGACACGTGAAACACTCCTCCATCCCCCTGGACTTCCATTTAAATTCTTGCCAAGATCCTAAATTTTCCAAAGATACCAAATATGTCTGAGTTACGGGGGTTTGTGTCGAACAACATGCAGGACATCAGGATTTTTCCCAGTTGATGTAATGATGCCACCACAATAAATAGCATGTATGGTCTGAAATATTCCCCTTGTATAAGTATGGAATAGTTTAACTGAAGCATTGGAAGAAGCAGATACACATGTGTGTGTAACACTGTCATACAGTGTGGAAAAATATTATGTGTAACTTTGAGCTCAGTGGGAAATTGGAGGGAATGCTGGAGTTTAAAAGATGACCAAGACAGATAAACTGACAAGCACTGGTTACCAGTTGCGAGTAAATTGAAAACACAGGCAATGGTTGTCATGTCATTGGTCTGCAATTAAAAAGGTTTCTATGGTTACAGACATTATTTACATCCACCGTGAGTGCCAAGAAAAACGAACATGAGGAAGAGCAGGAGTTTTTCAGCTGTGGATGACATGCGGGCGAAACGGGAAGAGGAAGAGGAAAAGGATTCGAGGAGCACAACGTGTAACAGGAAGAAAAAGTACATTGTGGAAAGGAAACATGTGGATAAATGGTTTCTTCTGTTAGTAAACAAGACAAACAATGCACTCATGCATGTTATATATTTTACTGATGTGTCGAGTATGATATCCTCCAGAGCAGAAGCTGAGGTGCACTTCATCAATTTAACAAGTGTAAGTCAATGTATCAGCTGAATAAAGTCACTGGAGTTATGTTAGTCTAGGCTTGGAGACAACATTTCTTTTTTTTTTGGCAGAAAGCCTTTGTTACAAACTGAAAATATTTACTGCTGCCAGTAATCATTATGTGGTATTTGCAACCTTCAAAACATTCAGCAGTATCAGGAAGGGCACCAGCTATGTAAAGTCAGTAAACAGGGTTTTCCCTGCCTATCTAACTCAAAGGCGGGTCGTCAATATATTACTGGCTGCCGCCTTTGTCGGAAATTCCAGCATGTGATGTTGATGAAATGAAAAACTGTGAGGGTATCACAGGTATAAATCATCTTTTTATTTAATGACTAAATAATTACCTAGCGAGACGAACGTGAGGTATTTTGTGAACTTTCTACGCCGTCACTCAGACACTGATGTTAGCGGAGCGGAGCAGCGATCAGCAGAGATCAGCTGACCAACACACACTGCAGCACAAACAACTAATACTGACTCTGGAGGTGAAGAAAATAACTCGGTGCTCCGTATGTTTCGCCTCAGAAACCCTGCGGTGGCTTTCCCCGGAGATAACGGTGCAGCAGAGAGTCTGCTCTCTACTGCCGGAGACATGACGTTAATAACAACACAGCGGAGCACCCCGCCTCCCCCTCAGTTTGTTGTTTCTATACAGGCAGGAGACTATAAGATCTTTCAAATTAATTGATTTGTTAGTTAATGCAGTTAGCTTTTTAAAACATTTATCTTACCTGCCAGCAATGTTTATATTGTATTTCAGTGGACTAAGGACCCCAGCGAATGGTTTGGCACATAATATACTGAAAATAGAGCCCCGTCTTTTATCAGTTACAGTTTAATAAAATAACTGATTTGTTGCTCTTGAGGTAAAACAGAAACATGGAGGCTATCTTGGCTACAGTTTCAAGTGTTTTTATTCCTCTGAGAATATACTTCTTATCACTATTACATATTAAAAATACCAGGAAGCTCTTGCTGTTCTTATCCTGAGAAAACAGCGTCTGGTTAAATGTCAGCACAAATCAGACGTGCCTCAAGCTGCTCAGCTCCAAACGGATGACTCAGGCCTGCGTCCTATAATTTGCACGCTGTGAATTGTAAATGTGATTAACTCCTGAATTAATCATCTTAAAAACTCTTTCTAGGTCAGAGTTAGTATAAAATGTCTTGTTTTTTTTTTTGAGGAGAGAACAGGGATATATATATTTTTTTTAGAGAGCTCTGGTGAGATGCAGAGTGATGTGGGCCGGCAGATGTTAATGTGGTTCCTGAGGTGGAAGTCTTAAACACGACACAACCTGTGGGCAGCCGCAGAAAGCCCTTCAAGAAAGTCTATGATGTGGAATTAACTTCTAAAGTTTGTCTGGGAGGACAGCCAGCGTGCTGCAACGCCTGCTGGTCCGACACCCACTTACTCACACCACCGTCCACCGATCCCTCTGATACAGCCATGAGACGGTTGCCCCGGCGACAGACAACCCAGCCCCAACAGTGCACTGAGGCTGACATCATTTACCAGTGAGTTAAATAACCCTATATGAGCTTAATGTGACCAACGCATGCACAGAAGAACCCACACAAACATCTGTGATCGCTGTCTGAAATATTTGCCAGAAGATATTTTCTCTTAAAATAACCGATGGGCAAAAATATCTAATTTGTCTCGTTCCAGGATATTGAACCAGGATCCACGTCCCTCTAGAGGTCTGAGGAGCAACTGCAGAGAGTCTGGGGCAATTAGTATTAGTAGAATTTGTAGCTTTTATTCCAAAAGTTTCATCTGATTACTTTACATTTACATTATTGATCACCACCAATATGCAAGTATCACATTTTCATGACACAATTACCGTGGCCAAAAATATCACAATGTTATTCAAACTTCTCGGAATTACTCCTATTAGGGTTTGGTTTTTGGGTAAGTCGTGCCGAGCAGTTGAGCCATGCCGGCTTCTTGCCAAGCAAGATTAAAGAAGTTGTTTATCTTGATGACATGTTGGAGGTGTCCTGGTTTGCTTGCTGTGGCTGTTTCTGTGTATACTGTTCCTCCCTGCAGTACTTACAAATGATCCGCTGACCAAATAGCTCTAAATAGCTCCATACCTTGTTATGTAGACCTGTTTTATTGAAGAATAGCACTGCTAACGAAACTCTGCTAATTTGGTGATAAACACATTTCATTTCCTATAACTTCTGTACAATAAAACCATTAGTTTGTCAGTTGGAAGCATTTAATATGAAGCAGAAACAGCAGGAAATATTGGGTTTACATCAGCAGTAACTTAACACAGCTCTGATATGACTGAAAGAAATCAGGAAGCAGTAAAATATGAACGTACTGAAAGTACAAACAGGAACACAGGAGAGAAACTAAATTTCAGACTACAGAGATTCAGTCAGAAACTTTCTCTCTGGTCTCCAGCGCAGACACACAAGTTCAGTCTGGCCTTACAATTAGTACTGTTTGATTAGGGATTTTTATGTTTTTTTGCACTGAAGTATTTTGTTTCATCAAAATCTACATCTACAAAATGTTTAGCCCTTTCTCACTTTTTAAAAAAAAAAATCGATGACCTTCTGGCAAACCATTCTGAGTCGATTGCAACTCAATGGGTGGGTCGCTACACAGTCTTAGAGCTGATACTGTAAGGCACTCTGGAGTGACAATGGAGTGGACTCGAGGAGCACAAAGTGTACCAGGAATCAAAAGTACATTGTAGGAAGGAAACACGTGGCTAAATGGTTGTTTCTACTAGTAAACTGACAACAATGCACTCAAGTGTATTGTATATTTTACTGATGGGTTGAGTATGATATCCTCCAGACCAGAAGTTGAGGTGCGCTTCACCAATTTAACAAGTGTAAGTCAATGTATCAGCTGAATAAAGTCACTGGAGTTATCTTAGTCTAGGCTTGGAGACAACATTTCTTTTTTTTTTTTTTTTTTTTGGCAGAAAGCCTTTGTTACAAACTGAAAATATTTACTGCTGCCAGAAATCGCTATGTGGTATTTGCAACCTTCAAAACATTCAGCAGTATCAGGAAGGGCACCAGCTATGTAAAGTCAGTAAACAGGGTTTTTCCTGCCTATCTAACTCAAAGGCGGGTCATCTATGTATTACTGGCTGCCGCCTTTGTTGGAAATTCCAGCATGTGATGTTCACGAAATGAAAAAGGCGGAACTCAACTGTGAGGGTCGTGCAGCACTCGGACCAATCATCTTTGATTTAATGACTAAATAATTACCTTTGGGAGATGAACGTGTGTGAGTGAAAGTCAATGTACCAGTAATGATAGTTGTAAAACAGTTGAATTAAGTGTTCTGTGGCTCTGGAGGAGGTTTATCACTGGAGTTTAGGCTTGGAGACGAGAGCAGAAAGCCTCTGTTACAAACTGAAAGTGTTGATTATTGTAGTTTTTTTGTTTTTATTTGCTTTTACACATTTCAAAATAAAGTTTATCAAATCAAATCAAAGTGTTCACTGCTGCTGGAAATCTATACATGGCATTTGCAGTCTACAAAACGTACAGCAGTACCAGAAAGCACATCAGTACTAGGGACGCACTGATCCGACTTTTTCAGTCCCGATATCAATACCTGGGCTTTGGATATCAACTGAGTATTGATCTGATACCAGTATTTAATTAATTAAGCTGTATGTCTCACTGTGTGGAAGAGACTGGGATCATTCTTTTATGTGTAAGACAAAAACCAGGGTTGATTTAAACATTGCTTTCCTAACTTTGTAAAACAAAATTTAACAAATAAATACTTTTTTTAATTTACTGAATTATTATTGATTAAAATAATGGTATCCGATACCAGATTGGCCCATTGTCACCAATACCTGATCCAGCTATCTGAGTCAGTATCGGACCAATATTCGATATCGGTATCAGTGCATCTCTAACCAATACAACTATGGAGTGAAAACCACACCCGCCCAGTGGTGTTAGATTATGTTTTTCATGACTGTACCTGTATTGTACAGCAGTGATCTCATCTAGCCAAAGCCCTGCTGTCAGCAAAACAATCTGCTAACGTGAGAGCAGCAGAGAACAGGAGCAGGTTTTTGCAGGCACGAATAAATACAGCTACACTATGGATGCTTAGATGCTACCTACATCTGCACTGTGTAGAGGGATACAGGCCCGAGCATGTTTCAGAGTAGCCGTGTAGTTCAGGAGGAGGCTCTTTTCAAACAGAGCTGGAGAAATGAAATCTAACTGAATGCTAAAAACATGACTGCTGAGACACTGAGACCCTTGGGAAACAGCATAACATCTCACAAGACAAGCTCCTTTAAAGGTTAATTAAAAAAAACAAATTGGTTCCTTCATCATCTTTGTGCATTTAACAAGACATTATTGATGTTCCAGCTGAGTGAACTTCAGATTAAAATGCCTGGAGTGAAACATTTTCTCAGATAACAAAATCATGTCAGGGAGCTGCTGATGTAGCCTTGGCACACTGTACACAAACAAAGCGGTATGAAGAGGTTCATCGATGATAACAATAACACCTGATGGCTGTAGATTAGTACCAGACACCTGACAGATACTGGTAGACTTTAGAAGCAGTACGTTGGTTGGTTTTTCTCTTCATCTCTGCCCTCTGAAGCAGGAAAACTATTGTTTGGAGGCTTAAGTTCAGATTCCACCTCCTGCTTAAGTCAATGAGTGGAAAAGTTTCCTGTTTCACACCCTGTCTGCTGACTGTACCACACAAATAACACTTGAGTTTAGGATATTTAAGGTCAACTTGACAATGTAAGGACACTTCTAGTTGGATAAACCTCATCTGTTTTGCCTTCAACGCAGACTGCAACTGAACTGCAGGAAAAATAACTGTTGCAATCAGCTCCTGTAAGGGGTTCGCTCAGGGCTTCCTTATCCTCCTTACCTAAATCCTTATTTAGGAGAAGCAGCAAAGAGAATTTTTGGTGTATTATTCACTATTTGTGCTCAAAGAATGATTGAAACCATTATTCAATTATCAACAGTTTACGGTTATTTTTTTGTAGGCTGACTACTCAATTAGTGGATTAATCGTTTCAGCTTTCTCACACACACGCACGCTAAGCCATATTACTTGATTAAATTCATTAGTGCTGCTAATGAAGTCTGCTAATTTGGTGATGAACACGTTTCATTTACTGTAGACTCTTCACAATAAAAATCCCCCATTATGTAGTCATTTAAAGGCTTTTAATGCAAAGCAGTAAAGCAAGAAATGTTGGGTTTGCATCAGCAGTAACTTAACACGACTGATACAGCTGCGCCTCAGCGGGCTTTCTGAAAGGTGGCCAATCAGAACAGAGCCTCCTCATCGGGGTGGGGGCCTTAAAGAGACAGGAGCTGAACTGAGGGGCTGCATAAAGGGCCAGTATAATAAGGAGTTTTTAACTGTAAATCATGCAAAGCTGCTCCAGTGGAGTCCCAGAATAAAAAAATATAGACCTGGAAATGAGCATAATAGGTCCTCTTTAATAAATATGATAAGTCGTTACTGTGTGATGTATTTCTGAGGTTACACAGGTGATCTGTGTCGCTGACACCAGAAACTGATGCCGTCCCCTTTCTGCAGCTGAAATAACTGCTGTTCGGATACTGTTTCCTTCAGGTCAGCTATCATGTTCGAACAGAGATGATGACACCACACTGGCGCTGCAGGTGACAGGGCTGGCATACTCTGTGTGTGTGTGTGTGTGTGTGTGTGTGTGTGTGTGTGTGTGTGTGTGTGTGTGTGTGTGTGCTGACTTACCAGGACTGAGTGCATTCCCATGTAGATTCGGCTAACACAGACCAGCAGGCACCAGCAGAGAGCCAGGCTGAAGCCCAGTGTGACCGGGTACTGTTGAGGTGAACGGAGACATTTTTAAACACAAGATCACACACATGCAGTGTTTAACAGCATTATAACAAATGTACATATCTTCACTGCAACTCTGTTTCATTAATGAATACTAAAACCTTGCAATATGGATTAATCTATCCATTCATGTTTATCATTGACTGATCTGATTTTAATGTTAGTTATACAGTTAAAACTAAACACACAGTAGTTAAGAGCCCCATGTGATGTGTTTAATTTTTATATTTAAGAAGCTGTAACCAGCAAATGTTTGATATTTAAATTTTAACTGACAATTAGTCACAGCTCTAATTTTCTGTTAATCATCTAATTGACTGAAGCAGCTTTTAGCTTCAGCAATTCTTAAAGAAACCTGATTTTGATGTTGCTCTCAGCAGCACCCTCTAATTTCCCAAATTCAGGTTTGAAACTCAACTGTGTTGACAGAAACTTATTTCCCAAAAGAATCCAAATGAAAGGTATCCTGTGGGGTTTTTGACCACTAGTCGCTCTACAGAGCAATGTTTTTATGAAAGGGGCCCCGTTTTGTTTGTTCTCGTGCATGTTCACGAGGACTTCTTACATATTCCTGCCAGTGGTTTCATGCTAGTCGACCAGTTGGTGGCTGTAACACGCAGAGAAATGTTGAAATATGCCAGAAAAGGCCGTAAAGAAGAAGACAGCTAGTAATCATGGATGCACTAAAGGTTTCAAACTTTGAAGAAAAATCAAATGTAAATGTTTTATTACGATGGAAAAGCATTCAGCATGTGAATGTGAACAGAAACTTTGAACAAGAAAGCACAAACGACCTTTAAAGGTACAGTACAAATTGTTTTAAAACATCAAGGCTGCATTCATTTAAATGCATAAAGTCTACTGGGCTTTGTGTGTCTCCCACTGGCTTTCAATCTGCACTGAGTGACCATGTTTCATGTACATAACAGTATTTGTTAATGAGTCTCTGCATCAAAGCAAACATATCAAATTCCTGCATGTTTAGTGTTCTGACCTGGAGATCTAAATGATTAAAATGAATGTGTGCGCTCAAGTTAACCTTTAACTACGCTTTGTTCAGTGTGCAGTCGGTAACCAGCCTTGATAAAATGTTGCTGTTATGTCATGGATATGATAATCTGCTAATGTGTACCGGACACATAGCACCTCATAAATATTTCAGCAATTCTGCTGTTCCTTATCAGATGTACTTGGACTGTAGCGAAGAGACGCAGGAGGAACAGGCCGGGTTCACGCTGCAGCTTAATGTTTCCAAAGTCAGATTCTTTTCCCTTCATGTGACTCAGATTATTAGTTTTCTAATCGGTGTAAAATGCAAAAAAAGCTGCAATGAGTTACAGTTCTGCAGTTTTGATCCGGGTCACATGAATATGAGCCTGAAAGACGTGTAACTGAATGTTCACCTTAGTCAACAAAGAACAGTAGATCTTCTATCATTAAGCTGTCAGCAGCTCGATGTCAACATGATAAACAAAGAGATGCAACAAAGGCAAGAAAATCAAAGAGAGGAAAAACAAAAAGCAAAAAAAAAAACAAACAGAGGCAACACACAGACCACTTAAAGGCCTGACTCAACTCAGAGACTCTGGTTCGACTACGCTGAGAAAATGAACAACACCTGCAGCATCTTGACGCTGGTTTCACATTAAATGTGCAAACATGTGCACGAGTTTGCACGAGGTAGAGCATATAGGATCAAAGAGTAGAGGAATGTAACTTTCTCAATTAAGACATGCATAAAAATTACATTTTTATCTGCAGTAAATATCGTAGTGCCGCCACCCAAACGTTGATGCATCAGTCAAAAAGCCCCTGTGTTGAGTCAAATCACTGTATGCAATGACGCAGAAAAAACAATAAAAGGCAGAGTAACGCAGGGCGGCAGCGTGACAGGATATAAACTTTTACAATCTTGTCTCAAAATGACCCAGAACAGAGCGACTCTTGTTTCTTGCTGATGTTCTCAGCTCTGGTGTTAAATATTAGCAAAGTCGACTAAACTACTTTTGACCCAGAAGCTTGTAACAACCTCCTCTTCTGCTGACGGCGCTGTCTGCAGCGGGGCAGGAGAGACGCTCCGTGGTGCGTTAGGATTTTATTACTGAACTAATACCAGCATGAACACTTTTTTATTTCCCTGACTGTGTGGAAATCTGACGTTTTCACATCCCAGATGATGAACAACAGTGTTAAAACATGACTCTTACAGGTTGGAACTGAACACTGCCTGAGACAGAATGTGGCTGGTTCGAGTTAAACACCTTCCCCACAAAGGCACAGATTTTAGGACGTTACGTACTAATGTTAATATGAACTATCCAGATATGAGCAGCAGGTCTGTGGTGTGGAAGCAGCCAGAGAGATGAGTAGAAAGAAAGAAGATGAGTGACAGCGGAGGAGGCGGGAGAAGAGTGAGCTGCTGAGGTTTGCACACTTGCTAAAAGCCCTTTGTTCTCTTCATCGTGGCTCCTGTGTGTTCAGCTCAGCTCACATTTCCTCTCACAGACCAGAATTACATTACAAACATCAGTGCAATGATGCATCAGAGCACCGGCGCCGGATGGATTCTAATTAAACAGAAATAAGAAACTCTTTCATGGAGCGGGCTCACGTCGCTGCGATTTTCAATTAATTATTTCTGTGACGACGGTTAAGATACGTGTTGTCTCGTTTACCATAAACAGATTTAACAGTGTTACTACTTATCTCAACACTGAAATATTATTACATATATTAGTTGAGCTACAGAAAACTGATCACCAACGATTTTATTATGAAAATATCTGACAGATCTGACAGGTAAAAATGTAACTTATCGTTCTGATAACTGTCAACTATAATATCTTAGTGTGAGAATTTTGTCACAGCATGAGCGGAAATACTGAATTATTGTCCAAAGTGCATCATTTGCTGTATAATAATCGCACAATGATCACCAGCACAGAATGATACAGCACCTCCAAAATAAAATGAGAACAAGAGGATTTGTTCTCATTGTTTTATTAGAGTAAAAACAAACAAACACTGCAACGTCTATAAAAATCAAAATTGAATTCCCCAATTTAAGTGCAGCTTAGGCTCACTCCAGCTGCTGGTCTGCAGCCTCTCAGGGTGAATATAGTCCTGGAACGGGGAGAGATAACCTTTGTTACAAACAACTGCTTATCTGCCACGCTAGGTGTTGTTGAAGTAGACTAACTAACCACCGCTAAAGTCTACCAGCATTTATATCCTTTTATTGGTGCTTGTTGTAGCTGCGTCTATATATTTTAAAGCCGTGTCTTCTGTTAACTGCTCTCGAACAGCGGTGTGGTTTTAGGAACGGTACCGCTGGTTTGTCCACCGCTTTGATCCGTGCTGAAATATCATAACGGCGGTCGGAGGATTGCTATGAATGTTTAGACGGACGTTTATGGTTCACAGGATCATAAATAATAGCACCTTAATAACATTGGTGCCACCATGAGGATTACATCTGTGGTTTTGACATAAATGTCTCAACAGCTGTTGGATGGATTGCTGTGAAATTCGGTTCACACAGAATTCGTCCCGCTAAGTAATAACTCTGATGATCCCTTTTCATCCACCACCATCATCAGCACCAAATACCTGCAAGACTAACGACATTCCCATCGGCCCTAAGCTGTACTAACATTGTAAACATTACACCTGCTAATCAACAGCATGTTAACGTTGTCGTTAAGTGCGTGTTAGCATGCTGACATCAGCATTTAGTTTAAAGCGTCGCTGTGCCAACTAACAGCCTGACAGAGCTGCTAGCATGGCTGTGTCTGCAGTCGTTCCTCCTGATTGCTGTTTAAACCGACACAATAAGCTGATTTAAAGCAGCGGTTGGTATATGAGAGTTGCAGACACTCAAAATAATTGAGCATTTAGTCAGCAGGTAGAAGCTGCAACAGTTGATCACAAGCTGTTGCATCAAATATGTGCGCGTCTGGTTGCAGGAGACTCTCTTACAGGTGTCTCTCTAACCACTAAGTATCACTTAAAAAGGTGTCAATTATAAACTCTGGGAGCGTTTTGAACAATGAGGTCAGTGCAGAGGGAGGTGCCGGTTGGGGAAACAGGCGTCTTTATGTGTGTGGATTAGCTGTGCAGCCAGGTCAGGCGCTGCAGCTCAACATGCAGAGGTCAGCGCTGTGTTTGGGAAAGACTAGCTGAGAGTGAGAGGGGGGGAGAGGAAGGAGGAGGAGGAGGGACTGAGGAAACCGTTCTGTAGAGATGTTGTCCAAACACAGAGCATGTGTCACTCAGTCCCACACGGCCGTGTTTGCGAGCTGGCGTTGGCCTCGCGTCTCTGACCGCAGTGGTGCTGCAGCGGTCGCCTTATGCAAAGTTTTATGGACGTGGTGTTTTTTTTTGTGTGGCTTGTGGTTCTCTGCACACTGCTTATTGACTGTTAACCTCTGTACCCGGTTAGCGCTGCGCTCCCTTCATGTTATATGCTGTACATACCGTACACACACACACACACACACACACAAACCACACAGATCCCAGGGTGCGCTGTGTTTGACTTGCAACGCTGCCAAGATGTAAACTTGTCCAGTTTGAGGCGAAGAACAAACCAAACTGTGAATATTTTTCTTCTGTTGGAAGTTTATAATACCACAGCAAAGATCTAATTACTTCACAATCGCTGTGACGGCATGTTTCATTTGGAAAACTGCAGCTTCACACATTTTCAGCTGCAAACGCCAAAAAAAGAAATCAGTTTCAATACTGAGAAATCCTGTATGGTGACATTTGAAAACTGCACAAATCTCATTAAGGCTGCAGCTAACAATAACTCTTATTACATTAAATAATCTGCCGATTCTTTTCTCACATGTTTGGTCCATAAAACAAAGAAAAAAAGTTTCCCAGAGCCCAAAAAAAAAACGCTGTTTTGTCCGAACAACAGTTTAAAACCCAAATATACTCAATGTGAAGTACTATAACATTAGATTTTTGCTTGAAAAATGGCAATTAAGATGATCAAAATAGCTATAATCATATAAACAAGAAGAAAGGAACAATACAGACATATTTTTCTGGAGTTTTAGTCTCTGTGTGCTGAGCAGCAGCCTGTTACAACAGTTGGACATAAGTCTGATTGTAAATATCAGTGTAAAGTCCAACACTTACGACTCTGTAACACGTTAGTTTCATGCTAAACACGCCAAGCACCACCTTCACTCACACTATAATTAAAACACTGTTACAGAGAGAGACAGTTTATCCTGTGCAGCGTTTAGGTAACATGGGAGAGAGAGACACTACCGATTAAAAAAAAATTGATTTGTTACCTCGTGTTGAACTTTGACCTCATTCACTAAGGTGAGGATGGCGGTGACACATAAAAATGGTCATAAATAATAAAAAACATTAGCAAAAGTCTCCGGAGAACGAGAAAACATTTAAAAAACAGCCATGTGGTGCCAAATACAGCAAATCCCATCGCTAGTAAACGCAGCAAAAAGTCTCACTCGGGCCTCTTTGTTCTTTACCTCTTAATAAAAACTCATAAAACTCATCAAACTTCCTTCTTTTGAATGCAACAGAGGAGATTTCTGCCTGATATTCATCAACGATTTGAATGAAAACACACAATGCAACGCTGACGACGGGGGTTAAAGTTAGGGAAACGCTACGCTGTTAAACTCATTCATGGCTCAGGAAAGAGCTGGAGGTGTTCCCACCTTACAGCTCCTGCTCAGGGGAGGAAGTCTCACACAAAACCAGTTTACCATCAAGCTTTCTTGTCCAGGCTCAACTGGACAACATAGAAACTTTATGTTTCTGCAGCTCCTATATTCTTGTGTCTGTTTTACATCTTTCTTCCCTCGGAAACTCCTCCTTTTTCCACCTCTCCTCTTATCTTCCTCCCCCCTCCTCCTCGCCTCTAAGCACTTCTCTTCTCTCTCTCATCTCATTTCTGCATCTCTTTCCATCTCATCTCTAACTGTGTCTTATCTCTTCTCATCTATCTAGTCTAATCTTGTCTCTACTTCCTCCCTCCTCCCTCCCCTTCTTCAACTGCTCTTTTCTGTCCCCCCTCCCTCCCTTACTTCACTCTTACGAGTATCTTCCATAGCGAGACATCTGGCACCGGTTACCGTCTGAGCAGGAGGAGGGCGGTGGGATGGGAGGAGGTCCGTCGTCTGACTTCATCCCATCCCGACATTCCTGCTTTGCTCAGACAAGTCGGCCCCGTTCGACAGGAAAACCTCACAGCGAGGCTACGGCGAGCGGCGAGGGATCCAGGAGGAAAAAAAAAAAGCATTAATAATTAACATCTAAAAAAAAAATTGGGTTAAATGCTTTACGCTCCCTTGAAACAAAGATCTGCTGCTTCAGACAGCGTTTCAAAAGGCTTTCTGCCAAAGCACACCAACCGAGATAAAGCTCTGAATGAATCACCAGTCAGACAAAGAGATGGAGAAAATTACACCGAAAAGACTCAGATAAGACTGTAATGATGCAACGTGACGACCGAAGCTGGTGTGCAGGGATAAAAAGAGGCTTGTTCTGTGTGATTTGGAAGAATCTGTCTAATATATCGAATCAATAAACTGTATCAGTGCTCTCATGTGTGTCCATTTACGGATCAGTTAAAGAGGCTGTAAATCAATATTATAATAATACATGAAATGACTGTGAATAAGTGTGTGCAGTAATGTGGCTCGTATTGATGAACCTGCAGAGATTATCAGTAACTCTGCAGATTTACGGAGCTTTATAGTGAGTTTCAGCTCATTGTTCGTTTGTGCAGCTGCAACTTTACTGTTTTGGTTCACTCTCAGAGAAAAAGCTCTAAAAATCCACTGTACACTACCTGCTCAGCAGCAAAACAGACACAGTTAGCTGTAGACTAGCTGGTGAACATAGTGGAGCATTTAGCAGCTTAAAGAGCCAGATATTTCCCTCAGGAGTCGGTAGAGAGCAGAAACAAGAGCTAAACGGGAGTTAACGCGGGATTAACAAGTTCGGTTTTGTGACGTGATGTAATTCAGAACTTGAGCCTTCAAAAAAAGTGCAACATGCCGGCCACGTCAAGTCATTTGATGCGTGTAAGACACACAGCAGATGCAGCGTAAAGATAGAAGAAATAACCGAGATAAGGCTCCCACCATCGACAAGACTCTGTTAATGTGTGTTGCCCTTCAGTTCTTGCACTATAATCCTCCTACTTTCTCCTGTTAAACACTCTTCACTCATTAAGTCAAAGTGTAGTAAAAGGTTTAAGACAATTTAATTTATAAAAACTAAGACATAGCATACTGAATTTAAAACTCTGTCGGGGCAAAGTTAAAGGATGACATCTGAAAGTAAAATAAATATGAAAACATAATGTTCAGAAAGAGAGACAAAGGTCAATGTTTTATCTGGGAGTTCCACACTAGCAGTCACTATTTTAAGACCTTGAAAAAAAAAGAGAAAATGTTTAAAGTGTTAATCCGGCCATGAAGAGACTCAAAAAAAACCCGGCAGAGGTTTGTGTGTGTGTGAAATGTTTACGCTCTCCATGTGTCATCAGGCTGAAGTAGAGAAAGACATTTTTTTGCACAGAAAGGAGAAAGGAGAGAGAAACACTGAATTAGTCTTATCTTGGAGTAGCACACTCGTAGGTCAAGGGGTCGGCTCTCTTATCTCCTGCTCTGGCAGACAGATGACGGGGGGGGGGGGGGGGGGGCGGGGTAGGGGGCTGCAACATGTTGTAAATCAATCCCACCTCTGCTCTCGCCTACTGTGATTCAAGCGGCGCGATACCGGGATCCCACGCATTTTCCATTTCATGTCCTTTTTTTCTCCCACCCACGTGGTGTTACACACACCAAGGAACCTTTTTTTTTTTTTTTTTTTTTTTGGGAGGGCTGGAAATTATGGGATTGCAGGATCACAGCTACAGCGGCGTTTATGGTCTCTGCTTAACAACAAGTGGTAATCAGTGCAGCACTTGTAACTACAGATAAATGCTGCTGCGCTGCAATCAGAGACAAACACTTGAACCACTCTGCATATTTTTAAGCATACTGGATTTTTCACCAGTGTGGATGTACAAAACACAGTTAGAATTTAGAGCTGCAATGATTATCTGAGCAAAAAATATCCAACTAATTATTTTGG
The DNA here is from genome assembly GCF_963924715.1 of Thunnus thynnus. Classification (NCBI taxonomy): domain Eukaryota; kingdom Metazoa; phylum Chordata; class Actinopteri; order Scombriformes; family Scombridae; genus Thunnus; species Thunnus thynnus. The sequence goes on along the minus strand of NC_089532.1, from coordinate 3,006,240 downwards.
ATCATTCTTTAAGGAAAAAAAAATCTAGTTCCAGCTTCTTAAATGTGCAACAGAGGATAACAGCACAGCAGGGAGTATAAGTCTTCTCTCAGATTTACCAAACTGCCATTGGATCAGGGATGAAATGGAAAAGGAGAGCAGAGCGGCGTGATGCATGCCTGTTTCTTCGCTCCGGTGCTGAACTCCAGCAAGTGCAGCCCCTCCGGCTAACGGTGCTTTCAGGGGCCGAGCAGGAAAGGCCGCTCCGCAAGATTTTAATCACTTAAATACGACCAGAATGTTTTTTCTTTATGTGACCGTGTGGGAATCTGAGGCCTGATGTGTGTAAAAGTGATGATGATGATGGTTTACAGGCTCCTGCGATGACAACCGAAGTTCTTCGTTTGTGTTTTTGGGGGATATTATTTAATATATCTTACATATTACTGTCTCTACTGACTGACGTACTTGTGTTCATCGTCTACTGCTCAGCTTGTTAATCATTTTGCGATGTGAACTTCCTGAAGCTTGTGAATCACGTCTCTCTGGCGGTGAGAAACAGACAATGGAGGTGAACTGCACAGACTTTCTCTTGGCTTTTACAGACCGGACACAATGGAGTGTTGTTCCTCCTGAGTGAATGGGAGGAGACGAAGAAAAGAGCAACAGAGAAGGGCTTGTCAAAACAAAATTCCTGCATGTATGTTATTCTAATGATACGGGGAAACTTCAGTCGGTTTCATGAACTATAACAAAGCTGGAAACAGAAGCTATAATATGATCCGCCGTGAAGAGACGCTTCAATGATGAAAGTACTAAACTACTATTAGGGATGTCAACAGTTTACCCTTAATCCATTAACCAGCCAGAATATATCTGACCGGTGACGCATGTCGGTCTATAGATTAATTTGCATACATACACAGTCCGCTAACGGCTTTGCTGCTAGCTAGCAGTCTGAGGTAAAACATGAAGCGCGCTAAACGAAGCTCAGAGTGGAACCGCTGTGATGCTAGTCTTCAGTTTAGTAGTAACACTGTGCTGTACCTCATTAAGAACAAGCGTCAGGCTGCCATGTCTGAGCTCGCAGTCGCAGCCAGAGATAACGTCGCTATTAGCCGGGGTGAGAAAGCGTGATGCGCGCCAGTCTGAGGCCGAATGATTGAGACTGATATGCGGCCAATCAGTGTGTTAGAGGATGAGGGATTGAAGGAGCTAGTTCAGTACCACGAGCCCGAGTACGTTACGCCATCGAGAGCTACTGTGACTAAACGCATTGAAAACACTTGTAGATCTGAACCTGACATGATTATTTCCATTATCAAATATGATGCTTTTCTTAATAAATAACTGTTTGGTCTATAAAATGCCCAAAACCCAAACTGTTGTTTTGTCCGACCACAAGTCCAAAACCCAAAGATCTAGAGATACAACGATCAGTCAACTGACAGAAAATTAATGGCCAACTTTGAGTCATTTCATAAGAAAAAAAATAAGAAAATTTTCTGATTTGAGTTTCTTCAATGTGAATATTTTCTGGTTTCTTTAGTCCTCTATGATAATAACCTGGATACTGTTGGTCGGGACAAAACAATATATCTGAGGACGTCACCTTGGACCCGGGAAGCAGGTGATCAACATTTTTCACCATTTTATGACATTTAATAGACCAAACGACCAATCAATTAAAGGACCAGTGTGTAGGATTTCGGGGGATCTATTGGCAGAAACTGAATATAATATTCATTGTTGGTTGTGTTTTTGTTACCTTAGAACGAGTCTTTTATAGCTACATAGGGAGCAGGTCCGCTTCCACGGAGCCCGCCATGTTTCTACGGTAGCCCAGAACAGACAAGCTAAACACTGGATCTAGAGGGAACCTTTCACAGTTTTTGCGAGTTTCACGGCCACCGTAGGTTCTCCTACAATGCTTGAAAAGGGAGGAGCGATCCTACAGATTGGTCCTTTAATCAAGAAAATAAATCGTCAGATCAATCGATAATAAGAATAATCTTTAGTTGCAGCCTCACAAAGTTCAGTTTACTATCATAGAAGAAGAAAACCTGCCAATATTTATAATTGAGAAGCTACCAGATGAAAATTGGCTTTTTTTCCTCTCTTTTTCACAATAAATTGATAATCAAAATTGTTGCTGAATTGTATTCTGAATTTTTTCCCATCTAATCATTTTATTTTCTAGCGTATTGTGAGCATTACAGCGTCACAGGGGAACCAGTTGTGTTGAATCCAGCTTGATTTCGCTGTAGTACGAGCAGTAAAGAGGTCAAAAATGAGCTGGTACAGCTGTGCAGCTGCTCCGGCTGCTGTCATTGTATCCACTGAGCCAACCGCTCATTAATTGTTAATGACGCCGCTTCAGACGACTGACTTCAGAGGGCAAAGTCTCAGTGATCCTGTATGGAGAGCTGGGACATGTTTGTTGTTGTAGTGGCGGCGGTTAGACAGTCTGTTCTGTAAACTAAAAGGATCGCAGGTTAAGACCTAAAAAACAGCCGTTGTCTCAATGTCACAGTGTCCTCGAGCAAGGCAGCGAATGCCAACTGAGTGGAGGTAACAGTGTGGGAAAAATGAACAGCGAGTCTGGAAAAATTCCTCAATCAGCAGGCAGATATTAAAGCCTGTACAGGTTTATGTGTAACAGGAACCTGCAGTATATAAATGATTTATAGGTTGCAATTTCTGCTGATTGATTATCAAAACAGCTGCACATTATTCTTCTGATGACCCACTAATCGATTAACTGTCTTATTGTTTTGGCTCTAATTTTCTGTTAGTGTTTATTTCTCAACTGCAAAAAGTCTCACAACTTATATATGTTGGTCTCAATTCCCTCATAAATAAAATTTATAAGATCGAATCAATTAATCTGTTGATTTTTGCATCAAAGCAAAGAAAAAAAAGCATCAAATCCTCAAATTTGAGAAGCTGAAACCAGCTAATTTATGCTGTTTTTGCTGTGTTGTGTGATTAATTTTCTATCAATCAAGTGATCGACTAATCGTTGCAGCTCAAATATTTATGTTAAGAATTAGAGCTCAACGAGTAGTCAATTAATTGGTCAACGAAAAATTAATCGGAAATAAAATAATCATTTTAATCATTATTTAAAGTAAAATATGCCAAAAAGTTTGCTGGTTTCAGCAGCTCCAATGTGATGAGTTAATCCATCATAATTAATTAATTATCTTTGCTTCTGATTGGTTGGACTAAATAAACAGACATTTTTCACTATTAACTGACATTTAACAGAGAAAACAACAGAATAAATAACTGGCAGATTAATTGTAAGTAATTGTTCGTTGCAGCCTTGTTGAGAATCAGATATTTATATCAGCTTCAAGGTTCCAGTATCACATATTTGTGTTTGCGACGGTGTGCAGTCACAGCCGGCAGCAGGTGTACGCGTCGCCCTCCAGGATGCTGTAACGCTGCATAAAAATCATGTGGAGTGAAGACAAGAGTTGTTTGTTTTGATTTCACCCGCTCGCTAGCATTTGTCAGGAAACAGGAAATCTCTCGAGTGAGATTTCACACAACTGCTAACTGTTTACTATTCTGCAGTTAACCTTGACAATTTCACTGCTGCCATGGAGCTAGGAAACAGGCAAATACAAGCAAATGTTATGACACACCACGAGGGGAAGCTTCTCAGTTTGCTTCGTGAAAATCAGGCGGTAGAAGCTCCTGCTTACTTCTTCTTCTCTCCTGCAATTCAGTTTTATAAACACTTTGACGGCTTGTTGGTACGTTAAGATGGATTTACTGTTTGTCCCACCGGCTGTAGGTAATGAGAGAAGATGAGGAAGAAGAAGACGGCTTCAAATTTATGGTGTTTTTGCTTTAAAAATGACTAAAATGATTATTCAATTACCAAAATAGTTGCTTATTAATTTTCTGTCAATCAGCTAATCGACTAATTGTTGCAGCTCAAATGTTAGAGCATCAATTAACTAGTTAGTCGATCAACAAAAAAATCATTTTTAGGCATTTTTTTAAGCAAATATTCCAAAAGATTTGCTGGTTTCAGCAGCTCAGATGTGATGATTTTGACATTCATTATAATAAATTGATTATCTTTGGTTTTGGACTGTTGGTCGGACAAAATAAGACATTTAAAAACTTAACTGTGGGAAATTATAACTGGCATTTTTCACTTTTAAATGTTTAGTCTGGCTTTTATGTAGCGTTTTATCATTTTATGGTTTAATTATTATATGCCTCATTTATTTATCATTATTTTTTATTTATTTTAATCTATTTAATTTTATTAACATGTTACTGTTTTCTTGTAATCTATTAATTTTGAGTAGTATTTCATAATTTTATGTCTTGATTATGTTATTATCTTAACTACCCATCTTTTATTGTTCTTATTCAATTAACTTTAATTAGTTTGGTGTGCATTGGTCTCTAAATCTAAAGGTGCTGTATAAATAAAGCTTAATGAGTTGTTTAATAGCGAAAACGATTAATCGACTAATCGACTAAGTGATCAGGAGGAAGTAAGTCCTGCTTACTTCTTCTGTCTTGCAATTCAGGGTTTTCACACAATTCACACTTTGACAGCTTGTTGGTGTGTTAGGATGGCTTTACTTTACCTCCCACCGGCCGTAGGTCATGAAGAACAGGGAGAAGGGGATGGCAGTGCCCGACATGGCGTGTGTGGACGGCATGCTGTACTCCGAGTTGTAAAACACCTCCACTTTGACTACCGGCGGGGAAGCGGGCCGGGACCACCCGATCACATCCTTGGTGCACTGCCCCAGGTACATGACCCAGACCCAGACCATGACCAGCCGCCTGCCCACGAAGGCGTCCACGTTCCACATGAGGAAGGGGAAGAAGGTGATGTAGAACAACTCGTTGCCCAGCTCGGTTCCGAAAGTGAACATGTAATACAAGAGCCGGTTGTCGATAAGGAACTCCTGCCCGGTTTCACCCGTTAGAGAGTTTTTCCGGAGGGGTTTCACTGTACTGCTCTTCTCCCTTTCCCCATCTTCGGTTGCCCCTGAAAGGTTCGCACCGGCCCCGCTGAGACCGTCCTGACCCGCGGCGAGGCTCCGACCGTTACTACCCACACCGACGGTTTCTCCCCCGGCTGACGCTGCGGTTACAACCGCTCCATTCTGGGGAAGGTTTTCACTTTCCTCCCGGTGCTTTTTCGTCACATCAGCATCGGTTATCCTCTTTCTAACCCCCATTACTGTTGTTTGTACTTTCTCCCCTTCCCCAGCTCCTCTAATGGCCGTGTCTTCACTCTCATTTCCCCCGGCGCGGTGGTGATGGCAAGCCCCGTTGTTGTGCGAGTGAGTCCGGTCCTCTTCCTTGCTGCTACCGCTGGTGGCACAAACGGTTCTCGAAAATGTCCCGCTCACCCCACAAATGCGCTGAAAGCGGGCGACAAGGTGGGGGTCTTGGAGATAGTAGTAGAGCTCTGTGAAACGGTTAGTTTGCTCCATGTTTAACCGGTTTAAACACCAACCACGCAGCCGAAAGAAGGAGCGCGGACTCCGCTACTTTTCCTGCAAAACAGTGGATAATGAACGCTAGCTCTCCGGCTAACGTTAGCTAGCAAGCCCGTGCATCCTGGCAGAGTGAACCCCGAACCGTTTTTAAACTATAACAAATTATGACGGTAAGTTGTATTTATCCAAAAAAAAGTGGAATTACTGTTTACAGTGAGACGAGCTGGGGAGGGCTGTTGTTCGGCCGGGTCCGGGTGCGTTCAGGGTCCGGCTGTAACTGACAGATCGGCGGAGCGGTCAGGGGAACGCGCCTTCCCCGGTGCCTTCCGGGGCTGTAGGAAATTTCACAATTATACGTCTAATCCCCAATTTTGGTCAGGTTCACACGAGGACATTGTATTTAAATTTCCTTCCCGTTTCAGTTTATTTTCTTTAGTGGTTACAAGTACCAATACAGCAATGTAAAAATAAGTATTAAAGTAAAGTAGTGGTTTAGTCCCTCTGACTGATATATTATTATATGTGACATCATGTGATTATTAATACTGAAGCATCAGTGTTAGAGCAGCATGTTACTGTAGCTGCTTAAGGTGGAGCTAGTTTCAACTACTTTATATACAGTTAGCTAGTTTAGTCCAGTGGTTCCCAACCTTTCAGTTTTTGGACCTTTTCTCTAATCTTTGATTTTTGCTGAAATATTGGATCATTTGAACATTTATTGAAATGAAAGCATGTGAGAAGTTTAGAGGGAAAAATCACTATTTGGTGGAGTTGTTAACAACTCATAGACATCTGAGATGTGACCCCGACTACACACTGCTTTTTATAAGATGTCAAAAGCCAAAAAGCTTGGAAACCACTGGTTTCATCTTTAACAATGTGTTGTATTTTAAAAGCTTGTTATATTATCCATTGTGTCAAATCTTCATCTGAAAAGTAACTAAAGTTGTCAAATAAATGTAGTGGAGTAGAAAGTACAATATTTCCCTCTGAAATGTAGTGGAGTGGAAGTATAAAGTAACATCAAATGGAAATACTCAAGTAAAGTACAAGTATCTCAAAATTGTACTTAAGTACCGTACTTGAGTGAATGTACTCAGTTACTTTCCACCACTGCCAGTTTATAATATTGTTCCCAGAAGGGACGGTTGTTCGGTGGGGGCACTTGATTGGGCTTTGAATGCATTTAGGACTTGAAACTGTAAATTTAGAGTTTGGTAGTAGCACTTGAACGTAACACAAGTTCCGGCGCGCACGCAAAACCGACGTATTCAAGATGTCACAATGTGACGTGACCGCGCTTAGTTTGTCGCCTATTATTATGTGGCAGATAGATAGATAGATAGATAGATAGATAGATAGAGTTGTTCTAGGTTTTGTCAGAAGTATAAATGCATCTTATTATGACCACAAGTACTGCTACATAAAGATGCATAAAAACCCATAAAACATTGGCACCTTACTTACATACTTTATTTGATAATCAATCACCTGAAAAAAAGTTGAATTGCCCTTTGTCAAAATAGTTAAATATTGAATATGCATTTTCATCAAAATATAATTTTTTTGTCATAAAATATTGAACTTCTCTGTAATAGTTGCCTTCAGTTTGTTGTTGTTTTTTTTTAGTGATTGTTATCAAGATGCACATTTTCAAACCCAGTAAAACTCCTGAACAGTGACTGAACACTCAAAACACAGAAAGAGACAAGCTTCCACTTAAACAAGGATGAATTAAATCACTGTTGTCAAATTAGTGTTGTAAAGCACACATTGTGCCATGTTAAATAATAAAATATCTTCTGACAATTTAGTAAAACTCAATTCCCTGTGAAAACTTGGGACTGATAGTAGGACAACAAATTATTTGGTAGCAGGAAAGAATTGACTGTGACCTCTAAAAGCTGAGGAGAATGAGAAAAGATGGCATTTTGCACTTTTGGAAACAAAAAAGTATGACTCCATTCATCATACTGAAAGGGGGAAACAACACAGACAAATAATTTATCTTTTCCATTCACCTTCATTTTCATTGTAAGATTTCAATACATCAGCCAAAATGCTTCAAAGTTAATTCTTTCACCAGCAGAGGGCAGCAACATGCTGCAAAAATAAAAGAATAACTACAGCACATTGAATGAATACAGGACATCAAATGCAGAGAGGGAAAGAAACAGTCTTCCCACAGGCAGTTAATGCATCTCAGAAAGAGATAGCATTATAATTCACACAGTCCAGGGAATGTTACACAGAATATTTCATAAATCACACCGTAGCATAAAAGATAACAGAAGCATATCAGCGCATATTCTCCACGCAAGCCAAGGTGCATCAAAAGTAGCCTGCAGTCTGTAATCCCTGAATACGCTCACGTTTCACATGAGCAACAATAACAATAAAAATCAATAACACAACAATAACTGCCTGCTCGGAGTCTCTTACATTTGCACGTATAGTAAAACGGCAGTGATGCTGCGATAGAGTTTGCTCGTGACCTTTGACATCAGTGTCAGAGACCCTATTGATCCTGAGGCAGAAAAAGAATCAGGGTCTCTCAGCTTCTTAAATCCACCCCTGCCTCTTAGCAAGCTGGCGAGAGGTGGCGACATCTTGTTGACGTACAAAACAGAGCCCATGACACATCTCCCTCAAAGGTTTTTTGGTGGAAAACCGAGGGTAAACAGCTGCAGCTTTCCTCCCTGGTGATTTTGAACAAACCACATGGCTGTAGCGTGAACTGACGTTGCAGTCCCCAGCTTTTAACGGAGGCGAGGTCTGGAGAGTCAGCCGTTGTCGTCCAGGTTGTACAGAAGGACCTGGTGGTTGGGGGCGAGGCCCGGGCAGGTGCCCAGGCTGTACAGGCAGCCAGCAGATGGGTAACAGGGCACCAGACGGTAATGCTGCAGCTCCTCCAGGCCGAATGCTGGAGAGCAGCAGTCCGTCACCAGCACCTTCACCCTCTTCCTGTCTGAGTACATCAGCCTCCGCTGCCCCCTCTCTCCTATGACCTCCTCCTCCTCTTCCTCCTCGTCTTCTACCTCGTCTTCTTCCTCTTCCTCCTCCTCGGCCTCCAGCTCCTCCTCCTCATGGTGGATCTTCCTCAGCAAGTTGTTGATGAGGACGGAGCGCCGCAGGTAAGCCTCGGGGTCCTCCAGGAACCTCAGCTTCTCCAGGGACAGCTTCAGGATGCAGCTTCGGTCCTCCTGCAGTATCAGGTGCTGCAGAATAAAAACACAAAGGCAGAGGATTAGTTTGTGCTTTTTTACGTGTTTAGACATGCAGTGGACACTTTTAACATAAGCAATATATAAAAACAATAACAGAATAAGCTTATGTAAAATATTTTACATATTTTTTAATATATTGTGATTCACATAAATTTCTCATGTGTACATAAAAAATCAACAAAGTGGTGAAATTGCTTTGTTAACTGACTCATGCAAATGAGCCAGATTTTGCAAAATGTTTAAAAAAAACCCAACAACAACAGCTTTTTAGGATGTAAAGAATGTGTTTCTCCACCAAGAAACAGGTTTTACAATTATGTTTTTACATTTTTAAACATTCTACACAATCTGTAGGCACACACATATCCTTAATGACCATCTGTTGTTGAAATGTTGTCATATCCACATAACCAAGAATCATTTTTGTCATCTGTTAAATTATTTCCACAGGGGAAAGACTAGAGGTCTCAGGTGAGGCGACAACCAAAGACGCCTTAAACTCCAATAATGCAGATTCATTCTCAACTGAATGAACCTGTCAAAGTTCATTCAGCTGTTCATTCATTCTCTGCCTGCTTTTGCCATTTTCTTTAACTCTCTTATCATTACAGATTGTGCCGCTCCCACCTGTCCGGCATTAACCCCAGCCCTTCCCGCCTTCACAGTCACCTGACTCCCCCACGCCCATGTGCTCACCTGATTCCCCGGTTATTCCCTCATTGGCTCCCCTGCATTTATACTAGTCCATTTCCACGTACCCTCTGTCAGATTGTATAACGTACCATGCCAGCATTGCTTTCCAGCCTTTGTTCCTATATTTTGGACTTTGCCTTTTGCCTGCTCTCTTTGCATTGTCACCTGGTTCTACTGCCCCCCACCTTTCCACCATACCTGCTTTGCCTGCTCTACCTTTTGAATAAAGGTGAATTGCTTGAACTTTTACATGGTGTCTCTGAGTTGTGCATTTTGAGTTCAGTGTTTACCTGAGCCATGACAGTACCTTCTGTATTATGAAAACATTTATAATGTTCAACACCACTATTTCAGTTTTAAAGGTTCAGGATGTTACCTTTGTTATAAAATTGACACTTTTGACACAGTTGAAGATTTGCTGAAGTCTTTTCCTGCTTGATCTAACTTCTTTGTTAGCACATAGGTAACAGCGTGGCTAATGTTTGCAACCTAACTGTCTACGTTCGCTAATTTATTAGTAACCGTTCATCCTACTTATAGTGAAAGCAGCTTGTGTTAGCTGATGACGTGCTAACATGAGGAAAAACAAGTGGATTGTAATAGTAGCTAACATGTTTGCTAACATAGCTAGTTTGCAACTCTTAGTCAGGCTGTCAACATTAGCCTGTCTGTTAAAACTGATAGACTGACACATCTTGTTTAAAACAAAAGAGACCACAAACATGTTTAATTTGTATTTTATCTATATTTTATGAGCTAGAGCAGCATTGGCCTAAAGGTATGAGGAGCAGCTTGTGAGGGTTACAGATTCAATATGTGGACTGGTAGGATAATGGGCACCACTGGTGCCCTTGTGCAAGGCCCTTAACCACAATTGCAAAGCCAACATTGCTGGCAGTAATTAAAATCCAATATTAACACTAACAACAATGGATTAGCTAACTTAGAGGAAGCCATACACTGTTTTTTGTATCTGGTTTCACTTAATGAACAACTACAAATATGTAAAAACAATTTGAAAAATTTCCAAACAGCCTATATTGTAGCATATGGCTAGTTGGGGTAACAATCTTGGAGTAATGTGGGAACCCTTCAAAGTCAGAATAACTGGATTTTCCTTTCTTACCGTTCTACCATCATTACAAGAATACATTGAAGTGGCCAACAGATCAGAGTACTGGGAAAGTAAGTAATTGTCAGTTTAATTAATAGACCAAAATTCAATATTTGGGCGTTTTTTGCTACATGCCAACTCCAAAACTGTACTCTTTATTTGCCTCTGAAACAGCATTTAGACTACATGCCCACCTTCAACTGTGAGGAAGTCACAGAAAAAACAACTAAGTGGACTTTGAGTCTTGAGTTTAGACCATTAGACACCCAAACTCTCATGTGAAACCAGATTAATCAGACTTTTGGGGGGTTTAGCAATACATTTACACTCCCTGATATCAACAGAGGTCCTAATAGCACCTTTACATCCAAAACTTTCAACCACCATTCCCAACAAGTTATCTACACAACAAAAAGGTTAAAAAGCAGGCCATCAGTTGTCTGTTTAAGATGCCCCAAACATTTGTGAATTGGATTTTACTGTGAAGTAAATTCTGCCATGAAAATAGAGGTATCGTCTGCATAGAAGTGTAGAAAAAGTGGAGTAATTTGTAATTATATACTGTATATTACACTCTACAGGACTGTTTGCAGAGTGACAGAAGTTGAAGGACATGAGGAAGGACAATATGTAAAGAGTGAAATGAATGTAAAAGCACTGATGGAAGAAGATGAAGAACATGATTAAATGAAGCATAAAGACAAGAGGAAAAATGACTGCATACAGAGAAATGAGGGAGAGCAGGGTCCAGAGGATTTGTGATTGAATGGCAGAAACGTTTGGAAAATGTGAAAACCTGTATACTCAACTATGAAGAGATTGATAAACACTTCACATAGGTCAGGGTTTCTCACCAGAAAGCAAATCAAATTACAGTAGGCTACACTTTGTTTGCCAAAGGTTGGCCCTGAACATTGAAAAGAAAAATGTGGACAATAAAAATAAAAGAACAGGGTCATACTTTTTGAAAATATCCTTGTAGGCCTCCATGCAAATCCTCCTCCTCCGCATATTTCCTCTTGAAGTAAGCAACTTTCGACGTTGTTGAATGGTTTGGTCTCTCTCACAAGGACGGGGCTACTGGAGGGCAAGAAAACAGAGACTAAATGAAAAATCAAGCAGAAGGGATTCTGGAAAAAATGTTTAAATATTAAAACACCGCACTCTCCTGCAAGGTTTTGTGGCTCTATAACAATAGATACACATACTCATAGATCATTTTAGGCATTTGAACCTAGCAGCAGCTACCAAAGCTTGCGTCTAAAGTACATTCAGCCCCACTAGATGTCAGCAAACAACTAGTTTCTATGTAAAGATATAGTGAAGTAATGGTGACCTGAGCAGAGAATGAAGTCACGCCCTCTCTATGTGTGTTATAATCCGAGCCTCTCTGTTTCTCTTTGTTTTGATAGCCGGTCTGGCTGCACATGCATGTTAGTGCATGTGAGCAGTCAGGTTACAAACTTTCTCAAATTACAGCTGAACAGTACATTAAAATATTTTTCTGAAAACATCATCAGCACTGCCTAGTTTAACAGTGTGATCTGAGTTTTGTGAGTTGTATTTAAAGATGGCGCTTTCTTTTTTCCCCCAACTTTATTGATTTGTTTTATTCTGAGATGCCAGTGCTATAGTGCGACATCTAATGGGGCTGAATGTTGTATATTGCACCTTTAAAGTGCCACAGAGAGCCGCTAGATGCTCCAGCTGACTCCCATTCAAAAAGCTTCAACTTCACTCTAGAAAAACTAAATCAATCATTTTTTTCATCGAGTCATTATGGTCTCAACCTCTAAATTCAGACCTTCTAATAAATGTGCCGGGGGTCATTTTGGAAATTATTGCTCTGTTAATAAGATTTGAAGACTTATAGTAGCTTTGATGTCTGCTGTGTAGGCGTTGATTGACAGCTGTGATTGACAGTTGGCTCACCTGCTGCTCTTTCAGGCTTATTGTCACAATATTTTATACAATTTAATGTTACTTAATTATGATACCTGCTCTGTTAGCACAATTTAGTTAAAGTAGCTGATGTTGGCCCAAGTGTGCAGCGCTCGGTGTTCCTAGTAAGCTAACGTTAACTTTGGTCTGAGGTAGCGGGCGTGTTTGTCCATTCTCAGTATTTGTGCACTGGAGGCTTCATGTTTCCACATCACACTTGTGTAAGTTGCATACTGGACTACGACTGGCTCCAAACTAGTTGTGATGTCACAAATCATGTTTGTAGGTCCACATGCTAAATTCAGATTTAAGCACAGAGAAACTTTCCTCCTTCAGTGGATGAATGTGAAAACAAACATTCATCATTCTGCACAGAGAAGAGAACAAACATCCAACTGAAGGAACAAGAAGAAAAACACATTTCTGAGTGGAGGAGGACTTTAAACTTTTATTTAAAGACATTAAATGGCATCATCTGTGAAGTCAGCGTGGTGACCGACTGTAAATGTGTTAACAGACAGCAGCTGTGATTACCTGCTGCTGATGGTCCACAGCCGGCGTTCAGCTCTCTGACCGGAGTTTGAATCAGTGCGTCTGAGCTGATCCGAGCCTCCACATCGCCCTCAGACTCCTGCAGGGAAAACAGGCCAAAAGATGAGTGAGGAGGAAGAAGAGGAGGAGGAAGAGGAGGAGGAAGGTGGAGAGACAGGAACAAAGCATCTGAGCATAAAAACTGAAACTATACAAACCCTGCTGAGACAGGATCTGACTGAAATCTGTCAGTGTTGCTTTGTCTGAATTTGATCTTTGATTTTCTGCATCCAAAACACATCTCTGCTTGCAACCTGAGTATGTTTCTTGACCATTGAATAATACTGACGTTCAATAAACGATGAAATGAGTCATCAAATTTTTGAAATTCCACTTGACTTTTAAGGAAAATTTGAGGTATATAAAATCAGATACAGAGTTTTAAAAGTGAATGATTTCAGTGTATGATTTATTTCAATATAAAGTACTGAAAAGGATTTTAATTTTAATTAAAATGATAAAAAACAGGCTAAAAGTCAGATTTTTTACCCGTCTATCCCACATTCAAGAGTGTTTCTCGGTGTGATTTCAATGGGGAATTCAGGTGTCAGACGATGGTATAAATGCAGCTTTTAGAGGCTTTTCTGAATGCTGTTTTGCATGAAAGTGTCCAGATATAAATATACTGATTATCACCAGCAAGTGTCAGCCACCACCTTCAAATCAACACTCAGAACCTGTGATGATGATGAAAGATGTTAACAGCAAATTCAGGAAAAAGGCAGAAGTAGTGGTTAATAAGAAAGTGAAAGAATCACCTCATAGCTTGATCATTTCAGTGTTTTTTTTACTTTTAACTAATGTTTATAGGCACTGACAAATGTATAATGTCTTTATTTTGCTCCCTCAGTATTGCTGTATGTGTCATATCTTTGCAAAATGCATTTAAATATCTGTCTTCTGAAGCTTATTTGAATTTAAGAAAGAGCGAGATAGATAAGAAGGTGGCAGTGATATATGTGTGTGAGTGTTATTGAACGTGTATGTGTGTGTGTGTGTGTGTGTGTGTGTGTGTGTGTGAGGGGGTTGTTCTTTGAAATGCCATAAATCGATCATAATAAACACAGAGTGGGAAGCTTTATCGCTGCAAAACATTCACGCCGGCTCCCGTGAAGCTTCTGGTGTGACTCACACACAGTTCTTCAACTGCTGCAGCCCCGAATATTTCATCTGTGGGAGAGGAGTGATGCACGATGATGGATGCATGAGCGGAGAGAGGCTGCGTGGGAAGTGTGTGTGTGTGTGTGTGTGTGTGTGTGTGTGTGTGTGTGTGTGTGTGTGTGTGTGTCATTCAACACTTGCTTTTCTGTTTCCTTTTGCGGCAAATATTTTCACTAAAAGCAGAAGTACATGTGTATGTATGAGGTTATATTTTTATACCTTTAAAGCACTTTTAGATTTATAACAAGATTCAAGTGAAATGTGTTAGAAACTTTAAAAGGTAAGGGACTTGATTTAAGTAGACTTTTTATTTTCATATGTTTCTATGTGTTTATAGGTTAATATGAGTGTTTTTAAAGACTATACGGAGAGTAAGGTATCTGTATATTTTTGTCTTTTGTCCATTTTGGTCCCTTTTTTAAAATCTAATATTTAAATTAAAATTTTATTTCACTTTAATTGATCTTTTTATTATGTTAAATGCTCTTCTGATTCATTTCTTCATCTTATGTTGAGCGCTTTGAATCACCTATGTGTTTAAAAGGTGCATTAGCTTACAAAAATAAACTGCCCATTTTGGAAACGAGTATCTGCTTTTTTTTAAAACTACCACAAATCAGTCGGTTAAATGCCCATTAAAGCTTCTTACCTTTAAATAATCGTGTCCAGCAGTTCACAGTAAATCCCACTTAAAGCCTTTCTGTCTGTTGATGTCCTCCTGTCCGTGATACCTTCCCGCTCCTCGGCGCGACATCTACCGTCCTCACACCGATTCAGCGACGCTCCAGCTCGGCCTGAAGTCTGAGCCTCGGTCGGTTTCCCAGCAGACAGGCAGGCGGACAGACGGGCAGACAGCTCCGGCTCCTCCGGGGGTGAGACGCTCGCTGCTCTCCAGCGCTCCTAAAATATCCCGTTCACACCGACATCAGACAACACACACACCACTCTGCGCGCGCCCTCATTGGTCCTCGCGGAGGCAGATGTTTCCTGTTGCTAGGAGACTGAATAAGCGCGATGATGAAGCGCCAGCATCCATCCTCATCTCCCCGCATCCAACGCTGCTCTGGTTTGTTTCCTTTTCCCAACACAGTGACAGGCTGAGACAACTTTTCTGCCACCAAAAGTACAAAATGATATATTTTTATTTCTGTTACATGTTGTTTTGAGAAACTTAAATAAATATAAGAAGTTAAATAATCCAGTTTTTATGGAACTGGCTACTTTATAGACTAATAACTCACTCATTAATTGTTTAGCAGTCAGAAAGCACTGCTCATTGTTTGTTTTCTACTCATTTTCACATTATTTTTATTAAGTTATTTTTTATACTGATTTTTGCTTCTTTAACCCATTAGCTGATGATGTAGATACAGTGTGCCTGTGTTACTTTGAATCATCTGGAATCTGTTCAATTCAAATTATTTTGTGGTTTGTTTTGGTTTATCGACAGCATTGTAGTATATTTATAAAAGCACCACATTATCCATCTTTGTCATGGATGAAATGATAAAGTCTTGGGCTTATTTCCATCGTTCACAGTCCACAAACCTTTGAGAGACGGACATATCAGATCTGACAATAAGAAATATTGGAAAATGGAAACTAGAATGTCAAATCATACTGTATGAACAATCAATACATTTCTTTCAATAAACAAACAAAACAAAAAGTATCACAGACCTAAAAAAAGGGAGGAATCACATCATAAACTTCAATTATTAAACATATGAAGATATCCATATTTTATCAGAGAATACTATCAATAACAGATATTGTTTAGCCTGTATGTTGTTCACTCCATGACAACATGCAGAAAGGAATCCTAACCCATCTTAGACTTTCATCTATCAATATTTAAGTTTCAAACTCTGACTCTGGTGTTATAACTACTTTTATATTCTTCATAAGAATCTAATGATTACTTTCATTTTTAAGATTTTGAACAGAAAAGCAGACAAACTCTGTGAGTAAAATGAATTAATTGTGGGTGAAACAAGATAAAAAGAGAGCAAGTGTTAAATACTTTTTAATTTTTGTTAATTTTAACACTGTCCATTATGTTATGTATCATGCTAAAAAAATTAAATAGGTACAAATATTAATAATATTATTAGTAAAGTGATATATAAGAGATTAAAAACGTCATTAGGAGTGATAAGAAGACTATTTTTGGCTATTAAATACAGTCAAGACTTCCTGGTGAGGTCGTACAAATAGATTATAGTGATACTCTATACAGTATATAACCATATTCATTCATTAAGGTTACTGTGAATGAATCATTAAATGTCAGGGACACCACACATACAACAACACCATAGACTAATAACAACAACACAATAACAAGCTGAAAATCCACATTTATCAGCTAAAACTAAAACTAAAGCATCTGTTGCCAAAGATTAGACTAAACTCTCCCGAAACGACAAGATACTTTAATCTCTAATCCACTCTGCGAGCGTTTTGGCTGAAGACTTCAAACTGGAAAGCTCTACCACCAATCACAGAGGGATGAACTGTGTTGTTGTTGTTGTTGTTGTTGTTGTTGTTGTTGTTATTAATTATGCTAACAACAGCCTTGTTCTCAGAATTAAGACATTTGTTCAGGAAGAGAGAAAAGGACCCAAGAAAACAGATGGCGGACAGACGTTCCCACAGCAGGGATCTTCTGGGTTTTATTGGCAACGACAAAACTTGGTACAAAAAGTGATTTCTGGGTGCCACGAGGGCTCAGCATGCACGGACCGGACCAGGGCTGCAGGACGATAGTCAGCGTCAGTGTCTCCGACTCAAGTCGAGCTATGATGTTTTGTCTCAGGCTGACAGGAAGGATCCACTTTGAGTCAATGAAGATCTCATAAAAGGGTCTTCCAGTCAAATTCATTAAAATAAAACAACCCTGTCAATAGAGTTGTCAAAATGTTTTTATATGTATGTTTGAGGACAATATTTAAAGGAATAATTTGACATTATGTTTATTTGACAGCATGTTTATTTGCTTTCAGGCTTTTTAGGAGGCAATTAGCTTAGCTTAGCTTAGCATAAAGACTGGAAGCAGGGGGGAAACAGCTAGCCTGGCTCTGTCTAAAGTTAAAAAATACAGCGACAAACACCTTTTAAAGCTCACTGGTTAACATGTTGCATCTTGTTTGTTCAATCTGTACACAAAAAGAAATGTAAAAATGACAATTTGTAGTTTTAGGGGGGAGTGCACATGCTGGACGGACAAAGAAGATATTGTTTGTGAAGAACTTGTTCAAACTCCCCTTGAAAAACAATAATTGTCTTTTTTACCTTTCCTTTTTTTTGTACAGATTACACAAGTAAGTCACAACATGTTAATTACCAAGCTTTAGAGGTGTTGGTAGTGTTTTGTTTTGTTTTTAACTCCAACCAGGCTCACTGTTTCCCCTTCCTTCCAGTCTTTATGCTAAGCTAAGCTAACGGCCTCCTGACTCTAGAACTGCATGTAAATCTCCAGACATGATCTTTTCATCTAACTCTCTAAGAAAGAAAATAAATGTATCTACCATAATATCAAACTATTTCTTTAAAATCTGTGTTTTATGAGATGATTGTCATAAATTTAAACTACCTCTACCATATTAGCAAAAACTCAAAGTTAGGCTAACTTTGCCGAGAGCTGAGATGACATTTCTACTGAGTCCATATAGAGCCAAAGTGGGAATTTAAAAAAAAAAAAAAAAAGATTTAAATAATATATTTAATAATAAATTGTATCCCCGAATCTGAAACAATTCATTTTGTGTAATGGATATACTCAATTCTGTGACCTAGATTTGATAATGTCACTGTAAAAAAGAAAAAAACGTTTCAGAAGTTTAAAAAAATATGTATAGTTTTATATTTGGTATCTGAATTTGCTGTGACCTTGTTTTAGATTTTGACCTCCCTGTAGACCTGATAAAGACTCGACTGAATCCGGGCTGACTTAGACCTGGACTCCAGCCCTGGTCCACGCAGGCGTTGACATTAGGGAACCGGCTTTGACTTCCATACATGCAATCCTACAGCAGCATTCACAGGGAACAACAAGAAGGCTTCATGCAAATTTGGATCATGTTTCTGTTATGGTGGATATGTTTCAACTCCCGTAGAGGAAGAACAAAAGTTACAGGCACTTCATCAGAGTTTTACAACTGTATTACATCTGCAGCACAATCTGATTGTCTCACATCTGTAATACAACTTGGGATCTAGAACTGAGCATGCAGATGTGGAAATACCATAGAAATCCTGGGAAATACTTAAAACTTAGAACATTTACTATTTTAAAAAATATAGAATAGATATGATAGATTCTGTACAGCAACTCAACATGCATAAAATATATCAGTCTGTGCAGTATATATAGTTCATATCACTATTCACGCTCACATGTATGAAGCCTGTAGAAAAGGAGTGCTGATGTCAGATGATTCATCTGCCAAATTTTAATAACTGCAGGTCAAAAGTTTAGATGACTTCTTGGCAAAAATACCAATAAATAAATACTGTTACTGTGGACAAAAATGTGATTTAGTACAAGTTCTTTATTTAAAAGTAGATTTTTTTAATTAACATTTCTGTCTGGGGCTTTTATTATTTTATACGGAGCCCAAAAGGGGCCATGAAGAAAAAAAAAAATCAAATCAATGCTCTTGATTTAGTGATTCATGCTGTCAATTTAATTATTAGTGTTCTCGATTAAATTATTCGTGCTCTCAATTTAATAATTGGTGCTCTTGATTGAATAATTCATGCTGTCAATTAAATTATTTGTGCTCTCGATTCAAGTATTCATGCTCTCGATTTAATAATTTGTGCTCTTGATTCAATAATTCGTGCTTGCGATTTAATAACTCGTGCCCTTGATTTCATTTTTTGTGCTCTTGATTAAATTATTCATGCTCTCAATTAAATTTTTTGTGCTCTCAATGCAATTATTCGTGCTCTTGATTCAATTTTTCGTGCTCTTGATTCAATTTTTTGTGCTCTCAATTTAATTTCTCGTGCTCTCGATTTGTGGATATCATCCAGTTCATAAAATCAGAGCTTCAGGGTTGTATATATTTGTTTGTTTTTTTCTCCATGGCCCCTCTCGGGCTCAGTAAAAACCAGGATTTAAATAACTTCTTGACAAAAATACCTATCAATAAATACTGTTATTGGGGGGAAAAATGTTCTTTTTTAATGAAAATGTCTGTCTGGGGCTACCGTACATTTGTGTTATTTCACTAAAGCGAGAAGAAAATTCAACTTTTATGAAGCAATGAATTTAAGGCATCACTGCAGACATGTTGACAGTGGCTGCTAACATCTCTAAACCCTTACATTTTTTAATTTGTATTAACTGTATTTTACTGAATTAATTGTAAACCTCAATGGCCGTAGCACAAGAGACAGTTTTCTGGAACTTTTTTACCTGTGGCCTGTAATACTTTAGTCTTTTTAGCATCATTACACTGTGCTGAGTTAGCATTATATCATATGTGTAGCCATCAAATGCATATTTAACATGCTTTTACAGTTAAAAATTAGCTAGCTAGCTACAGGTGTTAGTTACTGTCTAAAAGTGTCTACTTCTGCCTGACCAACTGTTTAAAAAATTACGACAAATTTCAAGTGTTACATCTGCCACTGTTATTATTATAAACTGTATTTGTTCAGCTCTACAACGGAAAGCTTGATAGACAAAGCAACAGTAATTAAGGGGGCGTGGGCTTAACAAACAGTCAATTTTATCTTGGGTTAAATATCAAGATACAAATATTTTTACAGATAAGTACAGCAGTGAGATACATTCACCTTGTAATAGGAGTGTGAAGTCTGAGGTGCTGCTGTTCCAAAAGTGTTTTTCCTGATTCTGTTCAAAAATTCCCGTTTCAAAAACTTCTGTGAACAATCTGAACATAGAAACTCAGGACTCTTCTGGATAATGTAACGATTCAATAGATTTATATTATGACCACCGGTTTCAATTATTTTCACTTTGTTTCTGAGAAAAACACGTTTTGTCCGTGATTTTGATGGATGACTAAGAATAATACCCATGAGCCTCGGCCGCCGTTGCCATGGAGAAAAAGCCAGTCAGAGGTGTGAATCAGAGCGTAATGAATTCAAAATGCTTCGTCGCTGAAGCCGTAAACAAAATTTGGCGCCATAGTTGCTGAATTCACTCAAAAGTGACTCAGAAATGAAAAGTCTCAACACCGTTATAGCTTCTGCTCGCTGTTAGCGGCGCATGTGACCGAATTTTAAGCACGGTGATTGGCTGTTTCTGAAATTTTTTTGTGCGTTTGGCTTTTTATTTAACGCAGTTGTTGCATCTTTTGTAATGATGATTTAAACGGGAGATTTTCATGCTAATCAGAGCTACAGAAGAGCTCAAACTGTGAGTCACGTGACGTTGTCTATGGGAAAAATGAATGGGGGCTAAACTCTGGTCTTTGGAGAGAGTTAATATAGAAAAATTAATAATATTAACAATTAAATAAAAAATAGAGATGATCCAGGAAACCCCAGATGTGTCAGCCGATTTTTACAAAACATCAAGCTAGTCGCAGCACTCCTATTCTTCATCGGCCTTAATTTATACCTGAAGTAGTCGTCATCACATATCTGCAGTTTAAACATGATACAACACTTAACAGCTTGTCAAGTTTTCTGCTTTTTTAACAGATACAGAATGAATCCATTCAGTTGTGCCCTTCGAGAAATATCAAGTATCAAGAAAACCTTGGTTTCAGTCTTCAGTAATAGAAGCTTCCCCTGAATCACTTAAGACATAATAAATCATTTCAGTTCAGTCAGGTCTCAGCGGAGCACAGAGAAGTGGTTCTGATGTAGTTCAGACGCTCAAACATGTTTTCATCTGTGACCTTTTGTTTGTCCAACCAAAGAAAAACTGACACAAATGTCTGACTCAAACCAAAAAAGTCTGAAGGTTGGTGGAAACTATTCAAAAAAACAGCTAAACATTAAATTAAACTTGATTCACTGAGTTTTTTCTTCATGGACAATAAATAGAATGACATCTTGTACATATTATATGTGCTTGAAGTGTTATATATTCTTGAAAAATAGTTAATTTTACTGAGACAGATCTGTACGTACATCCAAAAATAGTTGTGTAACTTTTTGTGCTCATTGTTGTATTTCACCGTCTCTGCTGTATCTGCCAATAGGTACAACTTCTATATTGTTTGGCAAAGCTTTGTACAAATTTACACAACTGTATTATTTATTCTCTTAAGGTTTCCTGTGTTGTCAGGTTGAATTTTGGGGGGGAAAGTGTATAAAATGATGCATGAGACATCTAGAATATGTCCCTTTGATGGAAAGATACAGTCACACAAAAAAAACATGGCTTCTTGGGTGTAAATATCTCATTCAACATAGCATCATATCGCTTCACTGACATGCTGAAACAAGCGAAAATGGTTTGTAGATTATCCAGAACATAGACAGTCCTCAACAGAAGAATACAGCCTTGATGATTTGTTCACACACCTAAAACAACCTATAATTTCATATGCTGAAGATAAGATGTGGCTGAAAGCTCTGGAAACACTGCGTAAGTGGATCTTGTGATGGGAACTTTTTGGTCAAATGAGCTTTAATTAAGTTTTCCTGACAAGCTTCCTCTTGTGGTCATGTGAATAATGGACTTTAGGAACCAAAGTTTGCATCATGTCTCCCATCAATAGTCAATATTGGTTCATTTTGACCATAACTGTGATGTTTCTTTAACCTCAGACGAGCAGATTTAA
Organism: Thunnus thynnus; assembly: GCF_963924715.1. NCBI lineage: Eukaryota > Metazoa > Chordata > Actinopteri > Scombriformes > Scombridae > Thunnus > Thunnus thynnus. The sequence continues at coordinate 2,984,276 of NC_089532.1, read as the reverse complement.
TGGTCTAAAGCTGAATTATACTAAGTTTGATGTCGTTTGAGTAGAGTTGTGGCGCCTCATTAATTGCCCAAACGATCCAGCTGCTGGATGATCAGACGATGGTCGACTGTCTTACAATCTGAATAGTTAAAAGATGCATTATAATCTCTAATGAGCTTGTTTTAATATTACTGGATGAGTGTTTTACATGTCGTGGCCTTCACTGTGCTGTGATTAACACAATGTAACGCTGCCTCTCTCTCTCTTTTTTATTAACATTAACAGCTCCGTGTTTTCATTCAATATGAGCAACATCTTTAGAGATCTCTGTGTTTCCATCCTGTGTTGTTATTATGATTCGAAGCCTGAAAACCTTCATGGTTGGAAAATGTTTTTTGGTTTTTAACTGACTCTTTAAGACACATTAAGAATTTGAATTTGTTTTGCTTGTCTTTCCAAAAGTAATATTATCCCAATGAAACCTTACACTGTTGAGTCATTTTCTTGCAGGTACAGGTCTTATGGGCGGGTGCGTCGGATCACGAGCTCTAACTGTGAAAACACCACAAAAATCCTGCAAACTGTTGATCACTTGTACTCACTTTATGAACGATGTTTCGGTCCTCAGACCTTCATTGTCATTATGAGCCATGACCGAAACATCATAATGTGAGTAAGACCACAACTAACGATTACTTTCATTATCGATTAATTGTCCACAACACAAAGATATTCAGTTTACTGTCATAAAGGACTAAAGAAAGCAGTAAAATATTCACATTTGAGAAGTTGGAACCAGATAATTTGGACTTTATTTTTTGGACTCAAAACAGCGAAGTTGGTGAAGTTGGCAACCAATCGTTGCAGCTCTAAAGTGAGTACAAGAGATCGACTGTGTGTGAAATTTTTTGTTGCTTTCTGAGTCAGTTTCTTACATTTTCAAACAGAGCTGCAGTTCAAGGTTTCTCAACAGGCTTTGTTGTCACCTGCCCAAAGGAAACTCTGATTAACACATCTCTGCTCTCGGTGTGTGAACCCCTGAGGGTTTTTTTTTTTGAAGCTACAGTATCTGTCTACACAAACAAATATAATCCCCCCCCCTGGGGGCTGAACCGCTGCCTTATGACTCAATGATGCTCAGACGGGAAGAGGATGAGCATTAACAGCGGCATTACCATCATCTCGCTGCACGATCCTACAGCTGTAACTACAGTACCAATTACCACAGAGATGGAGAGAGAGAGAGAGAGAGAGACTGTGGGAGAAAAAAAAAAAAAAAGCAAAAACACACACACACTTGCAGGGTAATTCGTTGCATGTTATTAACAGCTGCAGTGAGATATTTAAAGCCTCTTTTCAGCTCAGCGTTGATGGGTGATGAAATGAGCTTTGCCCTGTGAAGGAGAGCGAACCGAAGCCAAATAACACCATTCAGTGAGGATGAGGCAGAGGAGGAGGAGGAGGGGGAAGATGCTCTCATCCCAAAGGGGGTTGAGAGTCTCCAGCTGCTTGTCTTCCTGCCTGTAGTAGCACGTGTGTGTGTGTGTGTCAGGAGAATATGAATGAGGGCTGAATATGAATGAGACGCCTCCCTCCTCCACTGCAATCATAAAATATCTTCTGCTCTCATGTGTGTTTCTTTTTCCCAGTATTTCTCTGTCACATGATCCTTCATTAACGGGAACGCTGACTTCACCCTTCATCGTCCTTCCATTAGTGAGAATTAACTGATGGAAACTTTACATTGACTTTTTCCATAATTTGCACTTGATGACATGTAAAGATTCACTTGCATCTGTACTAATTTGCTTGAGTGGAAAGTACATTTTGAGGTGCTTGTATTTTATGCTACCTTATACTTCCGCTCCACTATATGTCAAAGTGAAATAATACACTGTATTGTTAAAACCAGTGAAACCAGTGGTTCACAAACTTTTTGGCTTGTTGGCCTTTACAAAAAAAAAAAAATCAGTGTGTGTTTGTGTTTCTTTCTCATGTTTCATGATGTCTTTGAGCTGTTTGCAGTTCCGTCAAAGAGAAATTTCCCGCCTGACATGGTTTCAAATACATAACTGTTTGAGGCCCAAAGAGGTAAAACTCATGCAAAGATGAAAGAAAAGTTCTGAAATATGTATCTAACTTATGTAGCAGAACCGTCTGTCGTCTCTCAACCCTTCAGATTTATCTTATGACTCTCACATAGTTCAAACTATCTCCACCTCGAACAGCCGCAACATTAAAATGCTGCTCATGCATCGACTCATTGGTATTAATAATGTACTTTGTTAAATGTATTTAATATATCAGTCTGATTTTCTGCAGTACTTTAACTTTAGTACTTTAAGTGAATTTAGCTGCTAATACTTCTGTACTTAACTTTTACTTGTAATGAAGTATTTTAACATCGTGATATTGATATTTTTATTTAAGTGAAGGATGTGAGTGCTTCTTCCATCATTACTGATTTGCCAGCCAGTAAAAGAACAGCAAGATTTTGAAATAACAAGCGCCTTCTGTCACACACACACACACACACACACACACACACACACACACACACACACACACACACACACATCTGTGATTTGCGTGTACTTTCTAACACAGCATGTCACTAGAAAGAAAAAACCTGCAGCCGTTTCATCCTACAACTGAGCTGCTTTAACAAAAACCCGGAGGACATTGAATGAAGGACAAATTCTCTGCTCCTCTCGAAGGCCGATGAATATTCTACAAAGCTTTTCTTTTTTATTGAGAAGGACGAGAGCATTTCTGCAGGAAACCTTCAAGTTTACACGACAGAAATAAGAAATTAATAATCTTCATCTGCTTCCACTTCTGTCGGCCTCCGAGAGCAGATCGTTTTATTCTTCATCTAAACACAAACAGCCAGGTCTGATGTTTATGTGGGTTCATCCAGATGTGACATCAGGGGGAGCGTGTGCTTAGAGAAGTCAGAATCCTTCGTCTTTGAAACTTTGTGCATCGTCTTCCTGTCCGCGAATCAAATCAAGGCTGTCGTTGCTTTCATCAGTACTTTCCGACCTTCTAACTAAAGAATAAACTCTCTCCTCTGCTTCAAAAAGAAAAAAAACTAAATCCTGGCAGGCAGGTAGCGTTACGCCTCCAGCAGGACGTGCCAGCGGCAGACCTGCTGTCCTCGACTCTCCTTCATGTCCTGCCAGTGGAGCTGCTCCTCCTCGCCGCTGCTGTTCTGACCCAGAGCGATCCAGCCGATCATCTCTTTGCGCTTCATGCTGCGCCGGTTGTAGATGGAGACCAGCAGCGTGACGTCCGACAGCTGGAACAGCGCCACCTGGAAGACGAAGGTCTCCTTGTACACGGGGTTGGGCTGGCCGCGACGCACCGACGTCTTGCACCGTGAGATCTCCTGACCGACCGAGTTCAGCAGCGACAGACGCCCGTAGGTGTCTGGAGAGAGAGGACGAAGAGGAAAAGAAGGACAGAAATGTCAATGCCATGCCTTTTAAGTTTTTTTCACTTCTTTTCCTGTTATGTTGCAAGTATAAACTTGTTTCCCCCGTTATTAGCTAGATTTTCATCCAAATTTAACCAAATTTCCAGAAAATCAGTGAAAGAAAATTCAAATTAATGCACATTTCCTAATTTTGCAAATATTTAGAGTTGGATCTTTAAGATAAACAGTTGGTGGCGCTATGATTCCAGTCGGTGCCGTTACACTGTTGCAGAAGAAGAGGACACAGCGAGATGAGGTCATTAAAAGGGCGGCAGTCAAAGCTCAAATGATGGAAAACCATGTGGACAACATGATGGAAATATGACATTTCTGACACTTCTGTCTGTTATATCTGAGTGTATATAAACATGTTATGTGTCTTTGGGTGCGAGGCTCACTGCAGACCTGGTGGCCTGTTGATGGCCAGGTTTCTGAAGTGGCTGCCCTTGATGAGCTCCACAGACATGCGTCCCGTGGTGGCGTTGTAGGACAGTCCCACCAGCAGCTCGGGGACGCCGCCGTGGGTCAGAGACTGAGTGGAGGAGGCGCTGTCGCTCTGAGACACAGCAGACAGGCTCAGCTGGGAGCCCAAACTCTGTAAACACAGAAAACATCAGGAAATAACACACAATGAACAGCAGCGTCATGGTGTTTGCTGAAATGTGAATTGTTGCTACTGACCTTGAGGTTACTGCGAGGCTCCAGAACCAGCGTCGTCTCCATCGTCCCTCCGTTCGGGTCGAGCCCACCTAAACGCAGCATCTTCTCCCCCATCATGCGCTCGCGGGACATCCTGCCTCCGAGAGCGTACAGCCGGAACCTGATGGCCGATATCTGCAGGTCGGACGGCTCCAGGCGCGAGAAGCGAAAGGTCTCGTTGAAGTGCGGCAGCGAACCTTTCTGCACCGAGGTCTTGTGGCGTTGCTTCTTGGAGGGAAGCAGGACCATGTGCACCTGCCAGGAGTCCATCCCGCTGCGCGCCTTGTCGGGAATGTCCCGGGCCGCGACCACAGAGACCAGCAGCTTCTCCGAGTCAGGACGGTACTCCAGAGAGAGAACCAGGTCGCCGCATTTGGAGATGGGGGGTCGAGGGGAAGAGCTTATCGGCTGAGACGCGACGTCATCATGGGGAGGCTGCTCTTGCTGAGAAGGAAGGAAAACAAAAATAAATAATATCTTGTCCTAAAGCATTTTATGTCTTATGTAAAGCACTTTGTTTTGAAAAGATGCAATACAAATACAAATGCATTACCACTGTAAATAGATTTTTGGCTCTTTTCCCACACATTAACTGGAGATGCCAGCCTAAAATATGCTCTAAAATAAGCTCTGTTAATCATGATGTATGCATGTATGAAGAGTCAAGAGACAGAAACTGAGAAATCCTGTCATAAAGGAGAAATAAACCCCCCCCCTTCCTTACTCCTCCTCCTCCTCCTCCTCCTCGCTCTGCAGCCTCCTATACAGTCAGCAAAGACAACATCGATTGTGTCGAGTGTTGACGGAGCGGGCCTGAGTGTCGGCGTTCACATGGCAACGGCGGAGGAGATAAGATAATCACCGAGCTCCTGCTGAGTCTATTGAACGTGCGGGTCAGGAGGTCCACACAAGAAGAAGAAGGAAACACAAAGACAGACCCTCACCTAATACACACTGAGGATACTGTGGATGTTTACTACAACTTTATATCAAAGTTAGGAGGCTGTAGAAGTAGTAATCGTTATTTCTAGTAAAAAAAGATCGTAGAGGCAGCAGTAGTTGTAGTAGAAGTGCTTGTATGAGTGATAAAAGTGACACTTGTACTTGTACTGGCAATGGTAGCAGTGCTAGCAGTGATATTATTAAGTGTTGTAATGACAGTAATAGTAATGGTAGCAGTAGTTGTCAAAGTCCAACTGAATCACATTTAATCATCCCTCTTTTCAGTCAAACGTAATGTCAACATGATTGTTTAAATTAATTTTTTTGTATTATTAAAATGAAGAAAAAATGTCTTTGGAAAAATATTAGAAATGCTCCTTTTTGTCTCAGCAGGCTTGGGGGGTGGGGGTAAGCTAATTTGTGATCCATTTTTATTAAACAACCTTATTACTGTAGATCATTTAGGGGACATATCCTTCTTTTTGTGATTTTACTTGAGGTGAACGTATGTAGAAATGCTGCCTGTAAGTCAAAAGTCAGGGCTTCAACCTGCTCTGAACACTTCGTTTGCATTGTTTTTTCTACCCTCTTGTCACACCTGCCCATAGACGGCCATCCATTCTTTAGCCTTGGTTGCTAAGGTGGTTGCTAAGGCGGTTGCTAAGGTTTCCATGTGTTGTCCACTCTCATATTTCAGATGTGATTCAGCTCCAACATGTACAGATGGATTTGAGAAGTTGACATTTGGAGTAAAGAAGGAGAAAAAGAAGTGAAATCCTGCTACTATAGTTTGTTTACGTAGCCTCCGGAGCCGGAGGAAGCTTCCTGAAGCTGACCAATCAGAACAGAGTGGGCTCATCAGGAGGCGGGCCTTAAAGAGACAGGAACTAAAACGGCCTGTTTCAGACAGAGGCTGAACTGAGGAGCTGCATAAAGGACCAATATAAGATAAATAAGGAGTTTTTAACTGGAAATCATGCAAAGATATTCTAGTAGAGCCCCAGAATATAAATATAGAGCTGGAAATGTGCAGAATATGTCGTCTTTAAAGAAGAACCAAAGTGTCAGTAACATCCGAGCTTAGCTCATAAGAATGTTCTGTAATCAATCCAATATTTTATTAGCTTGGAGAAACTTGATCTGTCGCCAAAACCAACAAACTGTAAGAGGAACAGAGCTAAAGAAACTCAGGGAGGGATTAGTAGCACATTACCTACTGGTTATTATCCATTTATATTCTTGTAACATTTATTGTGAATCTATCATGTGTCAATTTGTGTAGTATTAACTCTACAGCAGCAGTATTAAGACTGTTATATAACTGTATAAATAAACTGCTATAACATGGCACTCCCTCTCTGCTGATCCACTGATTCAACCTCATTTGTTATTTATGAAGCGTTTCTAGATATCGGTGTGTGTGTGTGTGTGTGTGTGTGTAAGAGGGAGAGAGAGAGTGTGTGTGTGTGCGTGGGAGGTGTGTACTGCACAGATTGCTCCCAATTTCAAAGTGTGATTTGGTGACTGAGAAGTTGTTAGATTCTACATTTTGCAGTCTCCTACGTGTACAAACACAACACAATATACACACACACAAACACACACACACACACATATACACACACATATATACACACACACAAACACACACACACACACATACACACACATATATACAATGATTATTATTCATGAGCTTCTGTTTGTAAGCCAACGGAGCGTGGAGAGCTGAAGGAAATATATCAACTATTTATACGAAACCTCAAGGCCTCAGAGCGCCGTGTTTGGTTTGTTTCCTCCAAAATGAACCTGAGAGGATAACATGGCAGCGTGATAATCCTCTCACAGCTGAATGATGATACCTCAGCCAAGCATGATGGGTAACAGCAGGGCTGCGGTCAGCTCACTGACCCTGTTAAGTAATCCTCGATTCCTGCCTTGATTTTTTTTTTGTTTTTGTTTTTGTTTTGGCTGATTATTGTGACCAGAAAAGTGTGAAATGTTGCTGATTTTTTGAAGGATTTGTCATGAAGTCAAGTCTCATTTTTTGTCTGTTTGTCTACTTGTTTTCAACACAGGGAACATATCTGTATATAAATGGATAGAGGAGAGTGTCAGTGCTCTAGGAATATCAAATTCTAGGCATTAATGATGTCATAAAAATATTGATAGTGCAACATGAAAAAAAAAAGTTCATTTTTTGATAACTGTGATAATCATGCTCTCTGGTTTTGGAGCTACAGATCCCATAATGCTTTAGGGACATAAACAAGAAATATAACAATATTGATTCAGTGAGTTAACTGCTTGGATGTATTAAGAGAGCTGATACGGCGCCACCGCTCTGCCAGTTATTCCCAGTGGCCACTCGCAGTATTCATTTTCCCCACAGACCAGCATTATAAAAGAGACATCTGTAAAACTGCTGACTGACACCTCCAACTGCAAACAATTATAAGTCTTTATATTATGATTTTATAATCCATGAAGGTTTTATATCTGTAAAACTGTCCTTAAACCTAGAAAAGCAATTTAAAATCAGTGACGTCATCCCAATGTAAAGTCAATGAGCCAGCTGATATTCAGTGGACCAAACAACACAGAAGCAAACCGGAAGCTAGAAAACTAAACGACGATTTAATAGATGAAGAGATCTCTGATCTAGTTCTTATAATTTTAGCTGTTAGCTGTGGGCTTCAACTTTTATATTTTGACAAATTGGCACCATTAAAAGTATGCTGAATTAATTATTAGCAGTTTCTGTTTGCAGTGTACCCAAAGATGCACAGACGTCTATCGCTGGATTAGTTATGAGGATTGTCAGAATGTTTCTGCAGGCCACCAAAGCTCGTCTCACAGTACGATCTAGCAACACAGTTTTGGATTGACGACCAAAGCGGATCTGTTTTCTTGTGATGAACAGGTAAGATAATGATGGGTCCTTTTCAGGTCACGTAAAGGTTTTAAGACCCATGGAAACCTCGAGTCTGTGCAGGCATTTGTGTTTTTTTGTTTTATATGAGAAACATACAAACACTCAGAGTTTTACTTTCATTATCACAAACACTGCAGAAACACTTGAGTGTCTGCTACACTAAATAATACATAAAATATCTGAAATGTCAGGATGCAGTACCTCAGGGCTCCAGGCGGAGGAGCTGTCTGTCTGGTCATTTTTGTCTATGGCCGTCTCCACGTCCTCGCTGCCGTCTGCGGCCTGCCGGCTTATACTGAGTGTGGGACTGTCCTTGGCGCCTGATGGGGGCGCCTCGACTCCTGCGGGTTTGTCCGGAGAGTTTGCAGACGCCCCCTCATCCTCTGCTGCTGCTGCTGCTGCAGACAGCGGGTCCAGGAAACGCTGCTGCTTCTGTGCCTCCATGTCTGCAGAAGGGAGGCAACAGAGTAGGAAAGTCAGCATTACACCCTCTGCTGGCCGGTTTTAAATCTGCGGGTGTGAGGACAGAGTGTAGTTCTGAGTAGATGTGCGGGAATGTTCAGTTTACAGCTTTGCTAGCTTGTTGCAGAAGTGCCAAAAGCTGCAGTTCCTTGAATGGCCACTTGAGGCTTCAAAAGCGAGTCAATCCCCATACACCCCCATGATAAAATGCCCAACTTCACAGCAGAAATAAACATGTTTACAGCCTGGTATAAAAAATGGTTTTGGTCTCTATAACTAATTTCATGACAACTGTATTGGGGGGTGAATTTTTTTTATAACTCATTTTATTAAGCCATAAAGTTATGCATAATTAAGGACGTGGCTGTGACATGTCGCTAGCCGCTAGGTGGCTTGTTTCAGCATCCAGGCTTCATTTGGCCTGTCTCAGCTCCACCTCTTTGCCCATTTTGGATTAGCTGGAAATTTGGCGGAGTCAGGCACTGCCAAGATGGCGACGGCTGGAGACGCCCACTTTGAGCTTCAAAACCGCTCTTAAGAAACCAGTGGGTGACGTCACGGTGGCTACATCCATATTTTTTTTACAGTCTATTGTTGTGCTACATATCACAACCTCTTGACTTTTTGCAGAACTTCTTTGAGAAATTTGCAGTATAGCACAAAGTCATGAGTAGGGCTGCAACTGATGTCGTATAATAGATTAATTGATTCGTTGTTTGGTCTACCAAATGTTCGAATATGGTGAAAAATGTCGGTCACTGTTTCTCAAAGCCCAAGGTGACGTCCTTAAATATCTTGTTTTGTCCTGACCAACAGTCCACAACCCAAAAATATTCAGTTTACTGTCAAAGAGGACAAAAGAAACCAGAAAATACTCACATTTGAGAAGCTGGAATCAGAGAATTAAGACATTTTTTCTTAAAAATATTATTCAAAACAATCAAAATAGTGAATGATTAATTTTCTGTCAATCGACTAATCAGCTCTAGCGAAGAGGTTGTGATATGTAGCACAACAAGCTAGTGAAGCTCTGTAAATGGAACCACATTCATGCACATGCTCAGTGACGTCTGCCTCACAAAGAACTACTCTCCAGAGACTGAAAACGTGATGCTGTTATTAGTCTTCGGAGCCGTTTCTAAACAAACTAACGTGACCAAACTGCTCATGACGAAGGAACATGTCACCCAGTGCAGCGGTGTGACTCACTGACGTGTTTTTAATAGTTTTTTGGATAACAAAGGAGGTCTACGGCACAGAGGAATAAGATATATCAGGCTTTGGATACACATACAATACTTGTGTGTGTAATATAGATAATTGCCAGACTGATCCTTTGAATGAAATAAATAACTCACATAACATTTTGCCGTGTTGAAGGGTGGAAACAGACAAATACTAACAAGCTGACCTGGCTGTACATTATGTGACAAGTCGTTCTGGTTGCCTCTCTCTGGTATAGCATCTAATTTAGTCTTAGAGGTCTAAAAGAAGCTCCCTAAACCTTGTTTAGGACTGCTGTGTGTTAACAGAGGCGATATTGTGTAATCTGTTAAACCTTGGCCTTTTCCTGAGACAGAAACACTCGGAGAACAGGCCGTACCTCAGACCAATCAATAGCAATTATCTCCTATTCACCGTCATTAATGTCGGTCTGACTGTTATATCAATGGCTGCATTGAGTGCTCGCCATGGCAACAGGCTGAGGTGAGTCATCAGCCTGTGTGTGTGTGTGTGTGTGTGTGTGTGTGTGTGTGTCTCGGTGTGTGTGTTACCTTGTTCATTTGTGGGTTATGTCACTGCACCGCTCACATGTTGGTTAAAGATGGAAAATAAATACCAGGCAGGTCACGGAGACAGAACGACCCCTCCGACCAAACAATGTCACCGCCCACCAACCGACCAGCTGCTCACCAAACCAAAGAGGTGCGTTCAAGTCCATACAAACATTTGTGTTTGCTCACCGTGATGAACGTGAATGTGATGCTAATCGGTTAACAAGTTAAGTGGTGTAAAAACGAGCTCTGAGGCTTTGCTGCACACCTGCACACCACACAGATTTACTTTTTTGTTTCTGTTTCCCTTATGTACATTTCTCCGATTCATCATGTGACCAATAAAACACCATATATGTATATAAAACATCACAATCAATCACTTCTTCAAGATGATTATATGCAAAATACACAGTAATCCTAAGAGAAATGTCCATTTAACCAGGACATCTTTTCACAATATCATTCAGAAAATGCACTTTTTCATCTCAAGCTGTCAATCAGTAAAAAAGTTAAATATTCATCTCCCTCTTTCTGTTGTGTACTCTGTAATTGAGGGTTTCATTAGTCTTTCTGGAGAAGTGAAGCTGTGTTTTTAAGATAAATGAGAATTTAATAGCTTAAATATCAGAGTGTTGTTGTTGTTTTAGAGGCTGCCAAAGGTTTACTGTTTTTATTCTTCTTCTGTGGTGATAAATCAGTGTGACAAATGTTTTACTCTTTTAATTTATCCACATTTATACATGTAAGTGTGTGTGTGAAGCAGAGGAGAATTTGCTTTTGCCTTTGTTTTGTGGGAAAATGTCACTTCAGGCTCAAATGATAATCCAGATTATGTTTTGCTGGATGTTGGAATTATCATTAATCACAATTTTTTTTAGGAAGGAACATTTGAGGAGCCACAAAACTTTTGTCAATCTTTGTTTATAACTCAATTGCAGACATTTCCTGAATTAGATGAAATATAATAATATGATGGGCTTTTCAAAGTCTATTCAAAATATAAAAGCTTTTCTGGTAAAACAACAATTACAATGTGAAAAAATAAATCTGCTTGATTAACATAGAATCAAGTTGATCCAACAGAATTACATTACAGTAGTTGGAAACATCAATCTCACAAAAAATGGAGAGTATAAAATGAGCCGTTCAAACACCAGAAAACAACTGTGTACAAACAAGTGTCTTAATTAAAGCTGCTGTCTGTCCACAGCCACAGCAGTCCAATCACACTGAGCCTCTCTGAGCTCTTTACAGCCTCTAATCTGCAGTAAAAACATTATTTGGGGCCTTTTGGCTCACTGATGCCGCGATGGATTAGTGGAGGGATCTTTCAGATTTTCTGTTTGATGGAGTTTTAGGCCTTCCAGTTTGACAACGATAAACTGATGCAACTGACAATCACTTCTCCCTTATATAAGATTACAGACAATTACTCTGTACTCACAAGCTTAGTCAAGCCCTGTTGGAAGCAGCAAACAGCAGAAATACATGAACATAGTGGAACATACAGCAGCTAAAGAGCCAGATATTTCCCTCAGGAGTCGGTAGAGAGCAAAAACAGAGCTAAAAGAGACTGAAACACGACTCTAAATGAATGATAATGTTGCTCCGTAACTGCTGGATGTGGAAATAAACAACTGTGTGTTCAACAAGTTCAACATTATCAACGTGATAAATATGTTCATTTTGTTTTTTGCAGCTTGTTTCTGCTGAGCCAGAGTGGTCAAAAAAAATCAGTTACTGCAGGTTTAAGCATCTAAGCTGTCACTCTTTGCTCTCTAGCAGTCAAAAACCACTTTATACAGTTTAACATTTTAGAATTGTTTTACATTTTCACATGTAAATACAATATCTCATTTAATCAAACATTCCCTTTAAACAGATTGTGAACTTCTTTTTGCCTCTGCTGTATGTAAACATATATCCATGTTTTTATCAATTGGCCAATCAATGCTTATGCTATAATGTAGGAGTTAGTGGGTAATGATAAAATCTTCAAATTTTGTGATATTAAAATATGTTGTGATATAGTAAATGTTGAAACTCACAGGAATGTCTTTTTTTGTCTTGTCCAAAAATATGTACCTACATTTTTGGCTACTTTCAGCAGAAACAACACTGACATGTCATCACCTTTTAAATTGATATGTTGAACTTGTTAGCAAACAGTTGCTTATTTCCACATCCAGCGGTTATGGAGCAACATTATCATTCATTTGGAGTCGTGTTTCTGTCCACCTGGTGAATATAAGTCCAATATTCACTCTCTTTTAGCTCTGTTTTTGTTCTCCACCGACTCCTGAGGGAAATATCTGGCTCCACTATGTTCACCAGCTAGTCTACAGCTAACTGTGTTTGTTTGCTATTTGGTGCTAAGCAGGGAGTGTACAGTGGCTTTTTAGAGCTTTTTCTCTGAAAACGGCTGCCTAATGCAACCGAAAACAATGCTATGAGAGCGCTGAGAGTGAACCAAAACAGTAAAGTTGCAGCCAGACAACTAAATAATGAGCTGAGAGAGAGTCACGACCAACAATATCAATTATAGCTGATTTAAATGCTTGACATATCTAAGAATCTCCTCACATTGATGCAAAATGCAATTAATACAACCATAGATATTAATGGGATGCTTTCATATATAATATCATATCGCCCAATCCTACTCTAATGTGTGCTGAGGAAAACAGTGCAAAAAGTAAAAAGTTTGACAGCACACCTTCACAGTCTGACGGCTCAGTGCTGCCCTCCTCCTGGTCCGACAGTCGGGTGAATTTGTGTCGTCGGCTCAACGCCAGCTGAGTCGTCTGAGACTGCTGTTCACCGCCGTTAGCCGCCGCTTTACGGAAACTCTGCGAGCGTGACACGGAGATCTCAAACTGCTTCAGGACCTCGTCCTCGCTGTCAGAGGAGCTGGTGCCACCATCGTCACCGTAACTGTTCACTGGACGGAGACAAACACAGGGAAATAGAGGGATTGACGAAGAGGAAAAGCTGGAGGAGTTCAGGAGAGGAGAAGAGAGGAAAGGAGAGGAGATCCAGATGGAAGGAAGACATTAAAAACACTTGAGTGCATTGTCAACTGGCAGATCCAGCTGCATTACTTTGGTCCTTAAATACATAACATTTCTTTACAATTTGCACCTGGACATACTGTTGGATGTTGGATGATGTTCAGTGGGTGTTCTCGACCCAACTAAACATTGATAGGAGATTTTTGTAAGACAACTTTTTCACCACAGTCATCAAAACACCAAATATCTTTTGGAGGAATGGTATTCATGTAGCTGTGGTAAATACTGAGAGAATCACAAGGAACTTCTTACTAACAAAAGCTGCAACTTTGATTTGACTAACTTAGATGGATAAAGCCTCATTTGATATTCAGTTTTGCGTGGGAGCATTGTTCCATTTACAGAGCTTTGTTAAAGTCAAGAGGTCGTGATATGTAGCACAACAAGCTAGTGAAGCTGTAAACAAAACTGCGTTCCCATACATGCTCAGTGGCGTCTGCCTTACTCAGAACTACTCTCCGGAGAATGAAAATGTGATCGCTGTTATTAGTCTCTGGAGCTGTTTCTACAAAAACTAACGTCACCAAACTCTTCATGATGAAGGAACATGTGACCCAGCGCAGTGGATTGGTTCACTGACGTGTTTTTAAAGAGGCAATATTACGCTTTTTGTGATTTTGTGATTTATGTACTGTTATGATGTTAGATATCTATGCTAAACATAGTTCCAGAACTTGAAGTGAACATATGTAGAAATGTTTGTCGCTTGTTGACATACGACGAGCTGGCCAATCAGAACAGAGTGGGCTCATCAGGAGGCGGGGCCTTAAAGAGACAGGAGCTAAAACGGCCTGTTTCAGACAGAGGCTGAACTGAGGGGCTGCATAAAGGACCAGTATAAGATAACTAAGGAGTTTTTAACTGTAAATCATGCAAAGATATTACAGTCCCAGATTAAAAATATAGACCTGGAAATGTGCAGAATTTTAATACTTTAATATTCCCACCCTTTAATACTCTTTGGACAACAACAGAGGTCTATGGCACAGGGGAATAAGATATATCAGGCTTTGATATGCACAACAATATTTGTAATTAGGATTGATTCCTTGTTGGTTTGGTCAGCCTTATCTTTTAAATCACATGCAGAAAACTCCGCTCATTAAATGCATTCTGAGGTTTTTTTGTCCTGGAACATAATCAGGATTAAAAAACACATTTTGAAAACCAAAGCTGTCAGCAGCTGACTGAGGAATCAGGACTCACTAGTGGAGATCAACAACACCATCCACCTCCTCGCAGGTACAGTGTATTAAAGTCATTTTGTGCTGCGTGGGAGTAAAATTATCCCTCGTTTATGGGATGTAAATGCTCATAAAATAAGCAAGAACACATATAAAGCCGTGCACTCTTCTTCTCTCACACAGCCTGTCACTGCCAAGAGAGAATGAAACAGCGTCAGCCTGGTGGAGGGTCACTCCACTCACATCATAATTTCACCATAATTGGCTAGCAACAGCTGAATGAGTGACGCGGCGGTGGAGCGATCAGCCCCTCCTCTCTAAAGTGCAGGTCACTGGCTCTACCTGAGCGATCACCATGGTTACCTGCCGAACACGAAGCTGTTCTGAGTGGGCGAGTGTCGGCTGATTGGTCCGTTAACGTTTGTCTTCTGAAGCTCTTCACAGGCGGAAGCTTCCATAGTGGAGAAATGTGGCTCAATGAATAAATTGACTGCATTTATACAGAGCTTTTATCTAAACTGCTTTACAACGTGCCTTTAAATCACCCACTCACATGGCTGGATTAACCTCCTATGGTAAAGGTTTGTTAAAGGGGATATATTCTGCACATTTCCAGGTCTATATTCATATTCTGGGGCTTTACTGGAATATCTTTGCATGATTTACAGTTAAAAACTCTTTATTTTTCTTATACTGGTCCTTTACGCAGCCCCTTAGTTCAGCCTCTGTCTGAAACAGGCCGTTTTAGCTCCTGTCTCTCCCAATGAGCCCACTCTGTTCTGATTGGTCAGCGTCATGAAGCTTCCTCCGGCTCCTGAGGCTACATAAACAAACTATAGTAGCAGGATTTTGCTACAACACATGGAAAAACCTTAGCGGCAAAGGCAACAGAACAGACATTTGTGGGCATGTGCAAACAATCTGATGTCATCACGAGGAGGAAGTAGACGTAACTTTGCAAATGAAGTGTTCAGAGCAGGTTGAAGCCCTGAAGTTTGACTTGCAGGGAGCAAGTTGGAGCATTACTACATACAAGTTTTGTTTAACATCCAGCATCGTCACAATATACGAATGACAGAAAATCATGAAAAGCATGTCATGTCCCCTTTAATGATAAGATGATAAATGACAGAAATGTAAATGGCAATAAATTTGATCATTCACTGGTAGCAGCTTCTCAAATGTGAATATTTTCTATTTTTTCCAGTTTTGGATGATAGTAAACTGTTTCTGTTTTTGACTATTTGTCAGACAAAACAAGTCATCTGAACATATTAACTCAGGCTTCAGGGAATAATGATCGCCATTTGACATTTTATACAGTAAAACAAAATTTAACAAAAATTGAATTCAATATAATCTACATCAGCAATTCAGGACCTCTTTAAGACCAGGGCCCCAAGATGAAAGATCTGTCTGAGTTGATATCGTGCTTCAGTGGTGCAAATTTCTATAACAAATTTTCAGTTAATCAAATTATGTAGACCTTAAACGATATGGAGTAAACGTGCACATGCACACACATATGCAGGTGCAGAATAAGCAGTTGTCAAACCATAATGGAAAAGAATACTTTTTCATAAGTAAAAGACCTGAATTTAAACATTTATAAAGCACAAATATTATCAGTAGAAATGTATTTGAACGGCTGAACTGATGAATGCACATGCAGCATGAGCTCATCGACACAGACGGTGTTTACGCCATAAATTGCACCTGTTCAACTACAGGATTAGATTTGTTTCATGACTGAATGACTGAAAGAAAGAATCAAACAAAAAAATGTAATTGAAAGTGAATAAAAATAATTTCAAACCAAAAAATGTCCTCAAAGGCAAAACTTTCAGTAAAACTACACAAGATTTTTTACATTTGATTACAATATTCTCAAATTTTCTTTCACTAATTAGGATTTCATTTCTTAATTTTTCAGTTTTGTACCACTTCCCGACCACTGATCTGTTCCTCCAAAAGTAATTGGCCAATTGGGACGCAGCCCTGTAACACCCGCCTACACGAGAGCTTTGTGTCAGAACTGAAAGATTTAGCTGCAAAACTATAAAAAGTGACAGCAAAAGAGAAAGGAAAAGTGGAGAATATTGTAATCACATGTTTCACTCTTGTATAGTTTTAATAGAACTTTTGCCTTTGAGTTAATTTTTTGGTTTCAAATGATTTTTATTCACTTTCAATTCCATTTTTTTTGTCTGATTCTTGGGAGACTTTGTTCAATAACGAAACAAATGTAATCCCATATTCATTTATAATCCTGTACATTATACGGAAAAGCATCACATGTGTACAGTATATTGGCTCATTAAAAACATCACATCCTGACAGGAAGTACAACCAGGGCTCCTTTAGTGAAAGTAGCAGTACAAGAGCAGAAAAAATGTAGATGTTTAAAGCCTCATTATGACATTTTTTGTTACGTAAGTACACAGGTTAAACAAGTGATGGATTACATACTCCTTACTCATGAAATATCCCTTTAAAACTGCCCGGATAATACCGAAAATGTACTGTTATTTAGCTAAAACATTGACATTTAGCTTAGTTCCTGACAAATTAACATTTTGGACACATAAGATCTCCAAACATAACAGTGTAAATGTATGTTTTGTCCTTATTTGTTATATTTGGTGTACAAAAAGTCAAATTCATTAAAAGCTTTTCATTGTTTCTGGCAGAAATGAAACTATTTTAAGGTTTAAAACTATATTGACTGATATTATGGTTGAAAGCAGCTCCTACCTCGCTCTGTGAAGCTCCAAAGGATTTTGAGTTGTGAAAGTTAAAGAGAGAGACTCCAACCAGGATGTGTTGTTTGTTCAGGAAACCGACTGGAAATACCTGCAGCAGAGCCGCAGCTGCTCCACCTGCTGCAGGTGAGAAACCAGCTCAGTGTTTGCTCATTGTTTGACTAGTGGGGCAGGAAGAATCCGGTCTCCACCTTGATCCAACCCACCAGCGTATTTAAAGTAAAATACTGAAAAAAAATCTGTTCGTTTCAGCTGACCAGTGTGTGTCATCTGAGCTTCATTCCAGTTTCAAAGCTACAAAACTTGTTTAAATACAAAAACTTTTCTTTGCAGGTTTCAAAATTAAAGTGACACATTTAACTACTAACTGGTAGTTAAATGTTTAGTCCAAGATCAGCAACTGAGGTCTGCTTAAACCTGCAACAACTGATTTTTTTGAGCCAACATTCATTTGGAGTCGTGTTTCTGTCCACCTGGTGAATGTAAGTCTAATATTCACTCTCTTTTAGCTTCTGTTCTTGCTCTCTACCAACTCCTGAGGGAAATATCTGGCTCTTTAGCTGCTAAATGCTCCACTATGTTCACCAGCTAGTCTACAGCTAACTGTGTCTGTTTAATGTTTGGTGCTGAGCAGGTAGTGTACAGCGGCTTTTTAGAGCTTTTAAAAAAAAGCTGCCTGCTGTGGCCGAAAACGACACTATGAGAGCACTGAGAGTGAACCAGAACAGTAAAGTTGCAGCTGTACAGATAAACAATGAGCTGAAACTCACTATAAAGCTCCGTAAAGCCGAGAGGAGGCTCTGTAGGTTCATCACTACGAGCCACAACCAACACATTACTAACTGTCAGCTCATGCGGTTTTAAAAGTGTTCCTGATATTTTGTCCACCTCATTAACATACATGAGGAGGACAGAATATTAGGAACAATTTTCAAAATAATGCACTCCAGTACACCAGCACCCCACTATATGACCTCAATAATAAAGTAGAATTATCACCTTTCTGACAACAAAAACTGAAAATGTAAAAAGTTTGTAAACGTTGAATTTATGGCAGAGCTGTTGTATTGCATTGCATTAGATTGCACAGGTGTTCCTAATAAAGTGCTCAGTGAGTGGACATTTGAGAATACTACAACCCAGGCCTGAAGCTTTACATAGAAAACTGCCCAACGCGTCCTGACAACGGGTCATATGTCGTGTTGAACTTTATAGTAAACATGCAAAAACGCTGTATGATGCTTGAAAGACACATTGAAATGAAAAATACATTTTCCACGCTAAGCTAATGATTCATTTATCTCTTGTTACATGATAAACATGTGCCTGTTAGCACCCGCCCACCCGCCAAATGCAGGTAGAAATCAGCAGCGGCGTGTAACACAGTCACTCTTACTGGCCATTTTGGCGGGTGGCAGTCCATGCTGTGAACTGTTTTGTCATGAAGTGGAGCAGCGCTGCGGAGGATCGATCCGAGGAAAACTGCTGTCAGCTCGACTCCCAGCAAGCATTGCTTTTCCTACAGCCACTTAAAGGGCTGATAAATGCAGATAAATGCCCGTTCCTGTCCCTCTTCCCGCTGCAGCTACGAGAACATGCACACAAACACACACCCCAAACAAACACACACCCCAAACAAACACACACACACACACACACACACACACACACACACACAGAGCTAGCAAGAGGAAAAATTAGGAGTGGAAGATTCTGTCATTTTGAATCAGGAAACAATTGAATTGATTAGACAAATATAATTTGTTCTCTACCGCAGAGATTTTCTTCTTCTTTGTATTATTTACTGTTGTTGTTAATAAATATTTAAATAGACAAAGTTTTTCTCTTGCTAGTTTTTTTCATTTCAGTTTTTATCTTTTCAATCTTAATCTTCTACACCCCTGCACCACTTTCATTCTGTGCAATAAGAAGCTACTCTTTGTATGTGTTTGTGTTAATCGGTTGCATGTTTTCATACAAAAGGAGCTTTGCACACAGCCTTATCAGAGCTGAGTATGTGATGACTGTAGTGTTATACAATCTATTTGAAGAACGAGATTTACAACCCTTTAAATGTAAATGACCACTGTAAACACCCAAAGCACACAATCGTCAACTTTAATGAAATAAAAGTTTCCCAACAACAAAATTGTGGCTTGTGACATCAGAAAACCACTGGCTACAGTTAATGTTTTAACTTTCTTTTCCTGTAAAATATGTTGATGACACATCTTGAACTTGTGGGCGGTTACATAAATGTATCCAATCAAATGCGATTTAGTTATGACAAGCTAACCCAGCCCGTCATATAAAACCACACTCAACTGTTAGCTTGTGTGTAGATAGCAGAGCAGGATGGTGTGTGTTTAGATTCCAGTTGGCAAAAACTTTGTTTACATTAGATTTGATAGATAGAAGCTAAAGATGCTCTAACATTTAGTTAGCCTTCGGTGACCTTTACTCTGGGCGTTAGCGGTGTTTGACAAGTGGGAGAGGACAGACGGACTGAAAAGAGAGAACAAAAACTACAAACCGACTTGTCTCGTTCTCTCTGTTCCTCTCGAATGTGCTCTTTCTCCCTCACTGCTGAACTTTTCTTCAAGGTTTTTATAATGTTAATATTTTTTTTATTGTGAGCTGCGGCAGAGCTTTGTGGCGGTATGTGGCTGACTCACTCGACTCTTTCTCTCATAGACACACACTCGCCCACAGAAACCGCTGCACAAATACAAACCTGCCCACACGCTCTCTCTCTCTCTCTCTCTCTCTGTTCCTGATGAGTTTAATTGGAGTCTTACAGCAAAGGAGTCACGTACTCTCTCTCTGAGGTGATTAAGGTTATATAATCAATGAACCTTGACTAGAAAGCTGCGGCGCTCATTCAGCCAGCGTTCATCTTTAAGAAATATCAAGACAGACTTGTCTCACAGGTTTTCAGTGGTAGACTCTTGGGTGTAGTTCAACATTTTGGGAAATAGTCTGACTATCTTTCTTTCTGAGAGTGAGATGTTCAGATGGATGTCGGGATGTGTTTAGCTTTGTGTAAAGACTGGAAACAGGGAAACAACCTAAAATTCTTGTACTTTTTGTTTAATCCACAAACAAACCACCTTGTCAGGTAAATGTGTAAACATACTGTTGGTGGTTTTACTTGTGAGTACAATCTCCCTCTGTCGGTCACTCACCGAGCCCCTGGCGGATTCCCGCTCGTCCTTTCCTGCGGCGACTGTGCGGCTCCAGACAGGGCAGTCCGCCAACACGTGAAAAACACAGCTTCTTGTTGATGAAGAGGAAGAGGACAGCCAGCGCCACGATGAAGACGCCCACCGCTGACAGGAAGCCGATGGCCTCTGGGGTGACTGGCAGGAGGAGGGAGAGGGAGAGAGGACACACAATGACACACTGATCAGACCACACAAACAGACAGCCTGGATACACACACACACACATACACACACACACACACACACACACACACGGTACGCATGGTACATGTGATACACACAGACAGAACGAGTGATACTTTAGTATTTGTGCGACCCTCAGTGCCTTGCTCATGAGCAGAGTCAGTGTCAGAACAGCTGCTGGAAAAACAGTCTTCCCACAAAGTTTGCTGGGCTGAACCAGCAAGTCGATGCCTTTCTCAAGAGTACTCAATGGGTAGTTTTATAAATGAAATTCTCTTCTTCATTTACTGTTCACAAATACTTTTTTCTTTTAACGTGATGTGATATTTCTGTGAAACATGTGGGTCACATATTTACCTGTCTGTGTCTTTAAGCTACAAGCCCATTGCTACCTGTGTAAAATATTTGTTGGGGACTACTTTGAGCATTTGGTGCTTTAGTGAGTATTTCTGGCAGGATTGTGTGTGTGGGATTGAGTGACAATAAACTACAGCGTGTGTGTTCATAGTGATGAAGGACAATGTCACCCAGTGCAGTGGTGGGGCTCATTGACGTGTTTTTAATAGTTTTTGGACAACAACGGAGGTCTACGGTTGGCTACAGAGGGATAAGATATGTCAGGAACTAAGAAAAGAAGAAGTAAGCAAACCTCAATCAGAATTCCACTGACATTTGTAGTAACGTAAATAACTAAAATTCCAGCCTTGGAATATAACCTTCCTCAGTATGTCGTATTGTTCACCTCATATGTTAACACAAGGACGGTAATAAAAAAGAAAAGATCCGTATCGGCCTGAATATAAGAGGATATCTTCTTCTGGATATTACATTTGAAAAAGTGGGGGTTTTCACAACATCAGATCTTCTTTTTGAATGAAGAGAGTACCACTGCTAACACCAGCTCCTACACAGAATGTTGCATTATGGGTTGTTTTTAGCATTAATGTTGCTATGCTCGCAAGTTTCTTCCAATCTGTTTGTAGTGAGTCTGTGGGGAAAAAGTGAAGAAGTGTTTTGTCAGCTCAGTTTAACCTGCAGGAGTTTCTGAGGGCTAGCGTAATGTGTTTTTCTGCCATAGAGGAAATAAATAAAGTGAAAATGAATCTAAAGCGTCTTTTGACGTCTTTACTGCAGAAATTAACTGCTGTCATAAATGATGAAGACTTAAAGTCTGCAAGTATTTTTCCAAAACAGGTGTTGGAAAAGTTGGGGGGTCGTCTTATAATCAGAGTAGGTTTATACAGAGATTCAATAAAAATCCCATTCACATGTATACCTCTGCTAACGAGTAAAAATACAGCTTTGGAACAGAACTTTTGTCAACAGTATGTCGTGCAGCTCGCTTTATATATCGTTTCCCATTAGTCACAGAGGTTTACGGTCTAAACGTCACAGCTCAACAGAGGAGACGCGTCCATGAGCGAGTGGACAGGTGTAGTTTTCTGTGCGCACAACAAGTGTTGTTTAACTATGTTAAAATCACAAAGTTTTAAATTTCTGACACCAGCTGCTGTAGTGGAGCCGATCAGTCTGACAACATGGAAAGTAAACTCCAGGAACACGCTTCATTTTTTCAGAAAGACCGATGAAAGAAACTCTGAATGAGAAGTTACAGAAGGCTTACCAGACGTGAAGTCATGACTTTGGCTCTTTATTTGGGACAATACGGTAATATCGTTGTCTATGAAGCATTGATTTGAAGTCTCTTGTACTGATAGCTGGTACTGATAATGCATAGCTGAATGGAATTTCTGAATATGCTTAAAAATGACCTTGCAAGTCTCTTATTATTTTTGCTCAACTGCCTTGCACACAAAGTCCTAAAAAATACAATTAAGTCTTTCTGCATTTTACTGAAAAAAATATCATGATCTTGAATCGTCCTCAAGGTTGAAAGATTAAAATTATTTGACAATATTGCCCAAAACCTCAGACAAATATATAAAAGAAAAGGGGAGAAGAGAAAAAAGGCGAGGAGAAATCTTTGGTCTAAAACTGAATGAAAACCGAGAAGAAAATAACCACAGAAAAAAAGAGAAACTGCAGCAGAAATGTGGAGAAACGAAAAGAGAGATGAAGTGATAGGAGGCGTATGACTCTGCTCTCCATTAAGGCGGCTGAGACTCCTTCAAAACGAAGATGAACAGAAATGCATAACGGGGGGGGGGGTCGCCGTCTCCCGTTTCCACGGTAACGATTCAGAGCGGAGAACTGAATCAATGGCAGCAAACAGAGATGAGTAGACATCCTGCTGAGAGCCGACGCCATAGAAAGGACTCTGCGTAGGTGTGTGTGTGTGTGTGTGGATGTGGATGTTATACTATTACTTATTTTATAGGCCACCTTTTTGTTTTTCACATCGTCTCTCGAACTGTCATCTTTAGGAATCGAAGCTCCCACGCTTTCCAGATGTACCGTATTAATCTACACTGAAAACATCCACTCACATCGCCAACCAACAGCGCGTCCGTGTGTTTTGTGGTAAAATAATGAGTAACAACAGCAGCTGGATCCTTAAGTGAAGATGCTGTTTTGCTTAAACTGGAACATCTGTAATATTTTAATCCTGTATCTGTATCAGTAAAAGTAAAACCCCTAACAGAACTGCAGAAAAGTTGCACTAGTTGTTCATAAGTTCAAACTCTGCAAAGTTATGATGTTTGTTAAGAGGAGATCACACAAACTATTTCTAACATAGAGATTTATTAATAGAGCTGCAACAAATACTTTGCTGTTTCAACTTCTCAAATGTGACTATTGAACATATTCTGCACGTTTCCAGGTCTATATTTATATTCTGGGGATCTTCTGGAATGTCTTTGCATGGTTTCCAGTTTAAAACTCCTTATTTATCTTATACTGGCCCTTTATGCAGCCCCTCAGTTCAGCCTCTGTCTGAAACAGGCCGTTTTAGCTCCTGTGTCTTTAAGGCCCGCCTCCTGATATGCCCACTCTGTTCTGATTGGTCAGCTTCCAGTGGCTGTGTTTCAGACGAGGTCCGGCAGCTTGGGAGGCTACGTCAACAAACCATGAAACAATGTAGTAGTAGGATTAAGACTTACTACTTTTTCTCGTTCTTTACTTGCAACTTCTTAAATACATCTGTACATGTTGGAGCTGAAATCTGGCCTCCTAAAGCTGTTATTTTAGAAAGTTATGTTAGCTTGTGATGCTATTTCCTGTTTACATGCAGTAGTTGATTGCTTTTGAGTAAATTGCGCCACAGATGTAGTTTTAAGAGCTTTTCAGAGCTTCTCAACAGTAAGAATTCCCTCATTGCAATATTTCATTTTAGAGTTTTAGTTTGCTATGATGGTCTGATTGCAGTTTCAGATGCTTTTCTTTGTTGATAAGACAAGTAGTCTGAAAACTGTAAACCTGAAAGATATTAAAACTCAACACAAGGTGCTACCTGCGAAACTCAAACCAAGCTACACTTACTTTTTAATGGGAGAAGTTTTCTTTTTAAAGCACACTGCTCTACAAGCTGCTGTTCACTCCCACATCTAGAAGAGACATCTAGAAGACGCTGCAGTGCTAACACACAGCAGATGCAGCACAGGAACACTTCTGCGCTGGTTATAACACCCTCCAAGTTTCACTTTAAAAAAACACATCCCCACCACCTACTCCTTCCTCACCTACATGCTTATGATGACAGTGACAGAGAAGATGCGGCTGTCTCGTCTGGAGGTGGAGATCATCTTTGTTTTGTTGATGTTCTTTTTTATCAGTTTTTTGCTGCAGCATGACTCGAGAGATGGCAATGATGGTTGTTTGTTTTTATTGAGTGTGAAAAGTATTTTTTTTCTTTTTGAATATTCATCTATATTCAACAAAAGTTGTCAGCCCAGTTTTTCTCCTTCTTTTTCTTTAATTTCCACAAGACGGAGATGTAACTGAGAGAAGCAGGTACGCAGATGCAGTGGTCCAGATATATTATTTAGTTTTTCTCTGTGGTTTTATGACTCCGTTACATTAACATAACATTTATTTATTTATTTAGGGGGGAACCCAATCTACTATTTCAAATGTTAAGGATAAACTTACATGTTCCACAAAATACTAGTTTGGATGAAAGTCCAGATTTGATTTGGGAAAAGTGTTAGCATGGCGCCTTTACAATAGTCCTGCTGTATTTTACCTCATTTTAATTCATATGTTCATATGTTTATTTCAATACATTTTAAGTACAGTGCATAGGGAAAGAAAAACAGAAAATGATCTTTAAGAAAACACATTAGAAGTTGGATACAACAAAGTAGTGGGGCTTTAAACTTGTCTAAATTAAGAGCATAACAGCAAAATGAAGGTGCTATGATGCATTTAAGAACTAGGAGCTGGTTGAAATAAAATTCAAAAAGCCTGTGGATGAGACTTAAATTAATTTAAAAAAAAGAGAAAACTCTCCTGCTGAAATGAGCACAGTGCGACAGTAAATGTTTGGACGGTGTGTTCGGGTGCTGCAGTAAAGTGGAGTTTCCCTCTCAGCTGCTCTGACAGTCAGACACAGAGCTCAGTGTTGGAGAATCAGAGACTCCCACTGTCTGCACCCAGATGGACAGGAAGAAACCCCGGGTCAAAGTCTGGCTTCACACCTGCTACACACACACACACGCACACACACACACACACACACACACACACACACACACACACACACACACAGGACTCATGGTCGCATCAACACACACACACACATCATTATACACAAACTACCAAAATCTAAGTAGGGCTGCAACTCATGATTATTTGTTTATTCTCACATTCATTTATTGTTTAGTCAAAAAAATACATTTAAAAAGTGAAAACTGCACGTCAAAGCACAAGGTGACATCTTCAAATTGCTTGTTTTGTTGACCTTATGTATTTTTACTCTTTTTAACATTATTATGTTTGCATTTTTATATTGTCTTTGTGTTTGTGAATGAACTGTATATGTGCACTTTGTTTGCAAACTCACTTGCCTCAAATTGCCCCTTGAGGGATATTAATACTCGCTAAAGTTTGATATATTTAGGGGTATGAAACCGGGTATATCGACACTCAAAGCTTCCACGCTAAATGCAATTTGTCATTTTATAGATGCAAAAACAATCGTATCCAACTCTACAGCTGTCAGTGATGAGGAGAAATCAATATAATAAATAATCGTCCGAAATCTCAATTTGCTGCTTGCTATAGAGCAAACTACTGATTGACGCATTCTGTAACTATTCACTTCACGGTTTATAGGACTGTTGTGACTCAAGTGGACTAATATAGCTAGCTGTCATCTAAGTTATTTTTAACTTAAAATAACCTTTTTGTGTATGTTGCAATAACTAGATTTTCACATAGACACAAAAAAATTGACCAAAATGTCCATGAAAACGTCTAAAACCACTGCAGCATAATTCAGTTCTCATCTGTTCATATGTATGCTCAACGTTTCACTAAAATATGGCTGATTGAAATGTTTCAGGTGAAGTTTTGGAGCATTAAAGACTGAGAACGAATGACATGGAAGCCATGTATTTGTGTCAGTTAAGGATGATTCCTAATGTCTGTAATTTCTCCTAATGATGATGATGATTGAATTTAGAGATTGAGACCGTAATGACTTTTTGAAAACAATGATTGACTTAGTATTTCTTGAGAGAAGTTCAGGCTTTTTGAATGTGAGTCAGCTGAAGCGTTTAGCGGTCATCGGTGGCACTTTAAGGTACTTCAGCCTCGAGACGTGATGATGAGCTGATCTCTGTTAGCTTGGTGCTACATTTCCTGGCCCAAATTCCACCTTCCCATTATCATGTGTATCATCATGTCATGTCACCCAGTGCAGCGATGTGGCTCATTGATGTGTTTTAATAGTTAGTTTTTAGACAACAACGGAGGTAGGGGATCTATTATGCTCATTTCAAGCTCTATATTTTTATTCTGGGAGTCCACTAGAGTAGCTTTGCATGATTCACAGCTCAAAAAACTCCTTATCTATCTTATACTGACCCTTTATGCAGCCCCTCAGTTCAGCCTCTGTCTCCAACAGGCAGTCATAGCTCCTGTCTCTTTAAGGCCCGCCTCCCAACGAACCCACTCTGTTCTGATTGGCCAGCTTTCTGGAAGCCTGCCATGGGCCAACCGTATCAGAGTTGTGTGAAGTTACCACTGATGCAAACTCAACATTTCCTGCTTAACTGCTTCATATTAAAAGCTTTTAAATTACTTAATAATGGGAGACGTTTATTATGAAGATTTAACAGGAAATGAAACGTGTTCCTCATCGAATTAGCAGAGCTTCATTAGCGGCACAAAAAACAATCAACACAACAACATATGGAGATATTTGGAGCTCCTTGTTCAGTGGATCAGTTAGAAATAATGCAGGGAGCAACAGCACAAGTAGAAACAGCCTCAGTGATGATGATGTTTGATGAAGAGCTGCAGATGACCAGCACACCTCCAACAGGTAAACTATTTATTTTACTTTGCCCTGCTGTGTAATGGAAAAACACTCACAGCGTGCCAGATCGACTTGAGTCACGGCTTGGCATGACTACCCCCCAAAACAATGGAAAAACACCATAATGTTAGCAGACCGTGAACTGGCCCGCAGTGCGTGGAGCATATGACCATATAAACGTAGAAAAAGTAGGAAAAAAACGTTGGACACCGAGCGTTCAGAGCAGTCTGAAGCCGATTATTGAAGGGATTCTTCTACATACGTTTACCTCATTATTTGACACTTTGGCCACATTTAATATGAACATCTGACATTTTAACATTAGATATATGACTGAAAATAACGGAAAAGCATAATAGGTCCCCTTTAACAATAAGAAGATCACCAGCTTTATCCTTTAATAGAATGGTGTCCTTATCATGGAAAACCTGCAAATATTCACATTTGAGAAGCTTCTAGCAATGAATTTTTGGTATTTTTGCATTTTAAAAAATGACAATTAATCAGTTATCAGAAAGGCTACCAATTAAATTCCTGTCAACTGACTAATTGATTAATCATCTAATCATTTTGGGTGTACAGTGCTACTTAATAGGGGCCCAATAGGAAGTTAAACCGGTCTGATAACATTGTTTTAGAAAAGCTTTCCCTCCCACAGTACACAAGACCAGCATTTTCAGACTTTTCTGTGGGAGTTAAAAAACATCTGAATCTGTGTGGATAGAAAACCAAAACATGGTGTTACTCACATACTACAGAGGAATAATCCTCCTGGATCCAGCAGGCTTCAGAGTTAATCAATCTTAAGACTGAGGACAGAGCATTCAGATGTGTGTTATAATAATAATAATCTGTAGGCAAATGGCCAGGACACACACACACCCTGAAACTAATTACCCACATTAATGAGTGACCTTACAACGAACTAAAAGAGACAGCAGGCGCTTTTTTTTTTTTTTATTCATTGCTAAAAAAGAAGAAAGAAAAAACTACAAAGCGCTTTGTTCGTCTTCTTCAGGATCTCTCATATCTCTCGTTAATGAGCGGTAACCACGAGGCTCTCGCCGCCGCAGCGCTGTCTCTCTTTCTTTTTTTCTATCCTAATCTAACGCTCACATCAAAGTGCTCTCTTCTCTCCTCGGGAGCTACGCACTTCAAAGCCGGGGTGGAAAAGTCAGCAGCTGCATAGTAATCAGGGGATAAGGATTTAGTATTCACACACACAGGCACACACAAACAAGCTTTCACAACCGTATCTGTCACAGATTAGCGGTTGTGAAATTTTTATCAGCGTTGGTTCGATCTCTCCATCTCATTAGCCTGATCTGATGCTTCTCATTGACTTCTGGGTCGCATCGCCGCCCTAATCCTTGTTTGTACATTAATTCATTAGATGTTGCAGTCAGTACATTTGCACGTTCGACAAACTGTTTCATCAATACTCGACATTTGTGCTATTTTTAGCTCTAACTGATTCCCTGCTGATGCTGTAATGCAATTCGCCTTCCACAGAGATTATTTGAAATATATCTTAATCGGATATAATCTGATGGAAATATTGTTGAGAGAGAGATGAGAGAGATAAAGAAAAAGTGATGAAACTTCTATTTAGGTTTCTGCGGTTCTTGTTATTCTTATTCAAGCAGCAGCGACCACGTCTTGAGGCTGAAGTAGCTTAAAGCGCCACCAACGGCTAGTAGACACTCCAACTGACTCCCATTCAAAAAGCCTCAACTTCTCTCTAGAAATACTAAGTAAATCTTTTTTTTTCAATGAGTCATTTTAGTCTCAATCTCTAAATTCAGGCCCTCTAATAAGTGTGCTCGCGGTCATTTTGTTCCGTTAAGATTTGAAGACTTATAGTAGCTTTGACGTCTGCTGTGTGGGCGTTGATTGACAGCTGTAATTGACAGTTACCTCACCTGCTGCTCTCCCCGGCTCCGGGACTCACATCGAGTCGCACTTATGTCACAATATTTCGCTAAGTTTAATGTTACTTGATTACGATACCTGCTCTGTTAGCACAATTTAGCTAAAGTAGCTTAGCATACAAGTGTGCACCACTCAGTCTCCCCAGTAAGCTAACGTTAGCTTAGATCTGAGGTAGCGGATGTTTCCAGAGCGTGAAAGGCAACAACGTCCTGGCTCCTAACACAACTCTGGGCTTCAAACCGGCTCCAATGCAAACCAACAGGTGACGTCACACCTCGCTACGTCCATCTTTATTTACAGGCTGCGGTGTCGGCAGATCACTTAGCAGTTCCCTGTCAGTCAGCATGAGAAAAACAGCCTCAGTTTGTTACTGGAGCACAGTAAAGACGTCTGTAAAAACTGGACAAAATGATATTGAAAAGTTTAGATTATAACCTTTATTTTAATACCATATGATGACTATATTTCCAACATACACCTGCTTTTACAGACAGATTTCTTGGCAAAAGTGCCCAAACAGTGAGATCCTTTTATATAAATTTAAGTGTTATAGCGGGTTTTTTAAGTTATGGGGTGAAAACAAGCTCAGCTCAATTTAAGTGTAAAAAGCATAAAAAATAAATTCTGTAAATGTATTTATATAAATCATGATCCAACAAACTGTAAGCAATGAAATGTAGAATTTAAAAACAATAAAACAGAAACTTGCAACCAAATCTGCAGTCATGTAATCATTTTCCCTCTAATTATTGTATAAAATAGCCAATTTCCATTCTTGGATCATTCATTTGCTTTTATATTGTTTTCCTCCTTTGCTCTCAGTTCTGAGTTTTGTTTTCTTCTGCTGCTGTTCCCTGCAAACAACCAAAACAGCGCAATGGAGCCGCAAATTGTGTAACTAAACTGGTTCTCCAACAACAAACAGAAAACAGGCTTACCTATGGGTTTATCACTGTGTATGTGACGATGAGCTGCCATCTCAGTAGTTTTTCTAACGTTGTAACATGCAGAACTGTTATGTTTTAGCCCCAGATTGTCTTTTTCGTAACCGAAGCAAACGTTTCTCCAGAAAACTGTAAGTAAACACTGACTTCATATATTCAATATAGCTTCTAGCCTGTTTCTTTAAACAAAGTGTAAAATGAGAGCCTGCAGGAAGCAAACAGGCTGTACAGGTATATATGTTAGAGGAGACTCTCAAAGTCTCTACGGACAGATACGACCTGCAGAGAGACGATCATGTGATCATCATTTCTGGAACCAGGGGCATCCAAAATATCTCCTCACAATAAGTCTCTGTGGAAATGATGGCATGGATTAGACTCTTAAATAAAACAAATATGAAGTTAGGTTAGACTTGTCACCAGGCTAGTGATTTTGTCACTTTTCCTGCACCATAAAAAAGACTAAAAGAACCATAAAACCTTAACACCTGTCTCCTCAGGTCTTAGACTGTGTCCACACTAAGCTGGCTAAACTTGTAAATGCATCTTTTTTCTCTGTTTTGGCCTGCAGTCCAAATGTTTTGCATCTCTAGTTTTATTGCCACAGACATGATAATTGGCTTAATTAAGGCTGAGTATAGCTAATTGTTTGTATGGCGATGCTGCCTTCACTTCTGGCAGAGACACATTAAATTAAGTATATCTAAGCTCAAACAAACACAAAAACATTGGATTAGCATTGGATCCATCTTTAGTTGTTCATTCCAGCTAAACAAATATATGAAATAAGTCAATATTCTAGGTGACAGCTATTATTTTTACTGCTATGTTTGATGTTCCTGTTGAAGGCTCAGGGTCCAGGGCCACTGCTGTAAACACTCCTCAGACCTGCATCCCCACTGATCTCCGTTAAAAACTCTCCTGCACTCCAGAGTCGCCATGTGACGTTCACTGACCTCACCACACTACACGCAAACAGCCGAGCTGTTGTAGTTGTCGGGACGGGAGGTCGAATCCACCCAGAAACATCAGCACACCATGTTTTCAGTTTGACTCAAGGTTAGGTCACCGCAAGGCGCGTTTGTTTGAACCACACACACACACACACACACACACACACACACACACACACACACACACACCTGAAAATCATAGTTTCCCTGGAAACAGCCCAGTGGCTCTATTAAGGTATAATGAGTGTGCCTTTTCCCACCCACATAAGAAGGTCTCATGTTACCATGGCGCTGTCTGTCTGTTCGTCCTGATTGGACGGGAGGACGAGAGCATCTCGGGGTTTAGATAAAGAGATGATGAATAAGAAGAAGAAAAAAAAAAACAACAACTCAGAAGGTGGAGAGAAGATTAAAGTATAAAGCGGGGCACAAATGCTGCTGGTGTTCAAACTCCACTTATTCTTTACTGGACATGAATTGTATTAATTTATAGCTTTATATACCTTTTTTTAGTATTTAGTTGTACAGCAAGTCAAGTGTAATATCTTCCTGGTGCACTAAGTCGTCTTAAGGATGTTTTTAATGGGACTTTTGTTGGTTTTCCTCCTTGGTGTGATTCGTTTGGGCAGATCTGAACACAGCAACCGCACCAAAAAACAACCGCACAGAGAGGAAGTGGTCTCGATCTGCTCACAAACGAATTCTGGAGCCGTTCGTTTGTGGCGGGAATGTGATCCGACCTCCATCTGACCAACTACAAGGCTGCAAGTTTGAGCTAAATGGCTCCCGTAGCCAGGAGCGTTGTACAAAGTTCATGAACAAACCTTTAAGGCATATTTCAACAATACGATTCTGTTCAAATGTGCTTTCAATGTAAGTGATGGAGGCTAAAATCCACAGTGTGTCCACACAGTCATTTAAAAGTTGATGTGAAGCTTATATGAGGCTTCAGCAGTCTGAGTTAGTCATATCAAGTGGATATCTGACACATTTAGTATTTTTAGCATTTAAATTGCAGCTCTAACATTTCATCGAAAGTCATTGAAAACAGATTTGTCCACAATTTAGATTTAAAAGTACTCAGCATTGTCTCTAGTCTAAGAGCTTCGGGAAGTTTGTTCCAGATGTGAACAGCATAAGCTAAAAGCTTGATTAATGTTAATATGATGGATAAAAAATGTATTATTCCTATTTTATGTGTTTTATACTTTATCTCATCTTGCCCAGAAGGAGATTTTACATTATTTACTGTTAATTAAATGCAACAAAAAGCATCAAACTATCAGCTTTCAGGGTTTGATTCTACCAAAACACAGTCAGTGCCATTAAAAGAGGAAACACTATTATAATCATCAGTCCTATGAAGACCACTACCTTTCAATCAATCCATAGAAATATTGATCAGTGTGAGTCTGGCAGCAGCGGTTTTCAGATCCATCACCAGAAACCAAAGCTTGATAACGCTGATGTTAAAGCACCATCTGCTGGTTACAGGCTGCATTACAACTTACAACAGGAGATCACGACTCCAGCTGCTAAAACACCTGCTGTGACATCACTGAAGGAGGCGAGATGAAGGAAGGAAGTATGAACGCATACAGAAGCAAGTGCAGCTGCAGCAGATTGAAACACTGTGTGATCCAGAGCGAACACTGGATTTACTCTTTAAATTTCATTATCACAGGTCCTAAAATGGATCACAGGCCTACTGGGCACAAGTTGAACAAGTAATAAACTGATATAAATCTAAAAATGAAAGATATCTCACTGGGGTTTCAGGATACGAGGAGATGAAATAAAACTGCAGGACTTTAAATTACCAGAAAGTAAACTCCTCCCTGGATAATAGCAGGTGAAAATACACAATCGGAAGAAAAAACTGAGCTCAGTCTTCATGAGTGTTTGTTAATAAACAGAAAATCCTCATTTAAATCTTTGTTTCCAGTAACAGGAACCTTTTTAATCATATCGATGAGACTTCTTCCAACATTTATGGATCCTCCCTTTATTAATGGATGACCTGCATTGAATTACTATATAGGATTCTGTACATTTATTACGGGTATTCTGGTTCTGATTCAGGTGTTCTGGACATGAATATGTATATTTTGTACATGTGAATCATTTGGGAATATTAATTACTGTTTGGCCCATTTTTAGATTGCCTGTAGTGCTTCTACCTTAAAGACTACAGACTATTATTACTGGTGTAGTGGAGGCGTTTACTGACCTGCATGCATTAAATGCATATTTTGAAAGGTTGCTGACGTCCTCTGATTGGCGTCTTTATATGAATGGTGCTGTGTGTTTGTATGAATTTTCCCTGACGAAGGTCTGTGAACTGAAACGTTGTGTTCAGGGTTTAAGGTTTATGTTTAATGTGTTAAAACTCAATAAATAAATATATAAAATAATGTGTTGTTAAAGTGAGCTAAAGCCATGGACAGTGAGTGAGACTCTTTGGTTTTCTCTTCATGTCTGTCTTAAACCAACAGTCAGGAGCCCAAATGAACAGTGAAACCTGTTTTTCTTGCTTTTATTCCTCCTGTTCATACTGACCATTAGAAGATCCCTTCATAATGTACTTACAGTGGAAGTGATGGGGGACAAAATCCACAGTCCTCCTTCTGTGCAAAAAATGTATTTGAAAGTTTATCTGAAGCTAATATGAAGCTTCAGCGTCCAAATGAGTCAAATCAAGTAGATATCTTTCAACGTTACAGTCTTTTTAGTGCCAAAGTTCCTCTTTTTGTTACTATACTTCCACCTGCAGCTCAACAGGGAAACACTGTCCGAGGAAACACAAAGAGGGAATTTGATGCTAAAAAGACTGTAAATGTGTCAGATATCCACTTGATATGACTAACTCAGACTGCTGAAGCTGAATATAAGCTTCACATCGACCTTTAAATGACTGTGTGGACACAATGTGGATTTTGGCCTCCATCACTTCCATTAAAAGCACATTTCAAGGATCTTTTAATATCCAGTGTGAACAGGAGGAATGATTACAGCGAGGAAAACCTCTTTCACTGTTCATATGGACACCTGACTGCTGGTTTAAGACACTTGAAAAACTATGAACCTGTCCTTTAAGAATTTTTGATCCTTGTGGTGTACAGGGAATTAAAAATTTATTATATCACATTTTGAAGTACTTCCCAGCAGTATATAACTATTATTCCTCAGGATATAATTAGTTAAATTAACACAGCCTGGACCTGGAAAAGTGGCAGAAAATGAATAGATGGATTTAAGTTTTTAAGCTAAAAATCAGCACTTACCCATTATGAGTGAATTAATTTCCCTGCTACAGTAGCTGCACTAGTGACAGCGTTTGATGCAGGTTTGATGGTGTTGACTGAAACTTCACAAAAAAAGGATTAAAAAGCTTCTTCCTGCAGCACAATCCACTGACGAAACAATCCCACGTTTAGTTTAAAGATGTAGAACGTCTCCCGCCAGCCCGCAATCAGACACGAAAACATTTTATCACTAACATTACTGTCTACGGCAGGTAAGAGGAAATACTTTTTAATACTTTCTAAGGCCTTCGTTATTTAGGAAAGTGAATTCCCTAGTCTTTCCTTTTCCTTTCCACTCTCTTCTTTCTACTCTCTTCTTTCTGCCCTCTTCTCCCCGTTTCCCCCCCCTTAAATAAAAGTTCCCACTCGTTCAAGAGAACAAACTTCACCGCTTTCCCTAAACCCTCTCCTTCATCCCTCCTTCTCCTCTCAATGAAATCTGATTCCTCTGAGCTGCTCTGCGTCCTGTGTGAACCGTCAATCATCACAGCTTTCCTGCCTCCCACTGGGCGAGGCGGACGTCCTTTCCTGAATACCAGAAGAGACACAACAACATGGAGGAAGGTGGTGAAAGTCAAGTGCAACGTTTTGACGATAAAAAAAAAGGCCGGAACTGAAAATTCAGGAACAGCAGAGTGATGTCAGGAAGTGTGTTTTTGATCATTTGCAGGTCAGGAGAAGTTAAAACGGGGCTAAATTTGAGCTTGACGGTCCATTTCTGACCTTGGAAACAGCAGTTAACAAACTCCGAACGTAAAGTCCACTTGTTCCAGAGCTTTCCACAATATCACACAGCCTTCATGTTGTCGTGGAACTTCAGATGTTCATGATGAAGACAGTGTGATATGGTCTAAAGCTAAAGTTGTTACTATCTTCATGCTTATTCTGTTTATTTCAACTTTTTTTCCCTTTTCCGCTTCCAACTCAATCAGCTGACTCACACTTTTCACTTCAACCAATCAGATTTTGCCACAACCTCCGCGAGACAATCATCTCACTGCTGTCAAACTTTTAAGACTGTTTCTCTCTCTGCTTCTGTCAGCTGTCATTTCAGTTTTCATCAGAACCAGCTGTCCAATGACAGGCTGCATAAAGGGCCATTATAAGATTAAATAAGTTTGAGTTTTTAACTGTAAATCATGCAGATATTCCAGTAGAGCCCCAGAATATAAATACAGACCTGGAATTGTGAACGATACATCCTCTTTAAGAGGACTGCTGCCAATATTTGGCTTAAAGTGAGTGACATCATCCCAATGTAAAGTCTATAGGCTGAGCGGGAACAAGGGAGAAACACTAATGTGAGCAACCTCCATTCAAGTGAATGGGTGCACTCTTGTAGCCTGGTATCCAGTTTCCAGTTCCTCTCATACATCCATGGGAGCCACTAGTCAGCTACAGCGTAGTTACAGCGTAACCTCAGAGCTTGCAGACGTAGCCGCTGCAGGTATGACGTAACGATGAAGCTTAAAGCTCAACTTTTAAAGGACCAGTGTGTACGTTTACGGGGGTTCTACTGGCAGAAATGGACTACAATATAATATGATGGCCCGGCTCTGAGACCATAGCAAATAAAGGAAACAGGAGAGGGATTAACAGAAAGAAAGGAATTTTATTTAGCAAAGATTAATTTAAATTAACAAATGTAACAAATGAGACTGACAGGAAAAAACATGCTACCAGGTTAACTAATAAAACACCAAATACACAATACAGAAAATCAAAAGAACTACAACATAACACAACGTGGTGCCAGGGAAGAGGGAGCCGCCAGACTACCAGGACGAGGCGGGTTTTAAGCAACCTGGAGACAGTGTGCAGCTGCCTCCAAGTCCTTGATGACCTCCAACCAACCAAGAACCAGCAACACTAAAGACAATACAACACAGCAACACACACAAGTCCTGGCAGAGGCCCTGGAGCTGTCACAATAATCATAAGTATGTTTAAATTAGTGTATAATCACCTGAAAATAAGAATCGTTGTGTTTTTGTTACCTTACTATGAGCCCTTTCTATCTATATACGGAGCCTGCCATGTTTCTACAGTAGCCCAGAATGGACAAACCAGCGCCCTAGAGAGGGACGTTTTTTGCAACTTTTGCAGCCACTGTAGGTTTTTCTTCTACACATTTGGAAAGGGAGAGGGAGGGGAGTTGATTGCAATCTGCAACCTCACCACTAGATGCCACTAAATCCTTCAAACTGGTCCTTTAAGACAACATGGATGAGAAGTTCTGACACCGCATACCGTGATTTTACTCAACCAAAGGGGATATTTAGACCTCTGAGAAAATCAGTCAGCATGTAGAGCAAAGTAAAAGTGACTGAGATGAGACCGGTTTCCCGTCAGGCTGGATGGAAGGCAGCGCGGTCTCGTCATTAGGCCCCAGCGTTCAAATAAACAGGAAAAAAAACACGGATGTCAAGGCGGTTTCAATTTCCTGATACAGCTAATCTCACACACACAAAGCAGCAGCATTAAATATTACTCATGAGTCCCGACGGAGACCCTTTCTCCTCTCTCAGCCTGTTATCTGGCAGTCTGAGATCACAGCGGGGAGGGAGAGAGCCATGAATTAGACATCGAAGCAGTCTGTAACTAGGCCATGATAACCAGAAACAGCATCACACACACACGGCTGACTGCTTCTTACTGTTTAACGGAGCACAACCAGGAGTTCTTTGATGCTGTTTAGTTGAGTTTCTCTCCCTTTGACAGCACTCATCACAACCCAGAGATCAGAGCAGGTTAAGAGCAGGTTAAGAGGTTACGTCCACATGTGGTCGACGCTATATCCAACAGGGTATGAAATTTGTCCTGTGGGGCTCGTGGGTATGTTCATTCCCCATTTAGTTCTCATGGTTTCAATTATTTCTGCCCCATAGTGGTGAGATCTAAAGGCCCGGTCGCACCAGTAAAAAAATGTTTGTGGTGAAATCAGTTCATTTTGTTCGCAGGAGGGAAAGTAAATCTTTGAAATAAACTTTGGTGGACTTGACTTTGATGATCTTAGCAACAGAAAATGGCTTGGCAAATGACAAATTTTAAGCAAATTTCCAAAATATCTGCAAAAAGAAAATTCCACTGTGCAAATATTTGGATCATCGAGATAAACGGTTGAAGGAGCTATTTTTCCAGTCGGCGCCATTAAATCGTTGCAGAAGAAGAGGACACAACGAGATGACGTCATTTAAAGAGCGACAGTCTCAAACGATGGAAAATCATGAGGAAAACATAATGGAAATATGACATTTCTGTTAGTTTCATGTATTAATCTGAGGAACGTTACATTCTCCTCATCGCTCCACACGGAGCTGATGTTTTCAGCTCTTCAGTGGAAGCTTTAGTGACGTTTAAGTCACATGATTGATGTATAATAAAACAGAGCAGCCGTACATCCACAAAACCTCGGCGGGAAAGGTGCTCGATAGAAAAATCAATTAAACTGTTATACATGAAGTACTCTCCTACTAAATTAAAGCTCCCTTTACTTGTATCTATGATCAGAAATCCTGATTTTGCCAGAGGGACGGTTGAAGCGTCGTAAATAAAATTAAAGGGAGCTTTGGTTTAGCGTTCGGCTTTTCCTTGCGTCACAGTAACATGCTACATGTATGTCAGGATTTATTCATTAAGTCTGTTTCCATTTAACTTTTTTTAAAAATTGATTTTCACAGATTTTTCCACGTCAGCTAAAAACTATATAATAATATGATAATTCAGGGTTTTTTTCAAATTGTAAACGTTTCCACTCAGGTTTTTTAATCTGCAAATTGAGTATGTGAATAAACACATGAGGGCGGTGATACGTGAGCCGCCTACTGCCTCCACTTTGCTATACATAAAGAATAATAAGGAATCTTTTTCTTCAGGAAGACAGATGAAAGAAATGCCGAATGAGAGACTGTATTGATTTACAGAAGCTAATGGAACAGAGTCTAAACAGGAAGTGACGTCATGACTTCGGCTCTCAAAATATCTGCTGTGAATAATGTCTCCACCAAATATAAATACTGCTGGTATTTGTATCTGGCATTTTCTTTTGTATTTACATATAAAGATTTGTTCCCCCCCAAAAAGAAAACGGCCCTGCTGACCTTTTAGGGAATGAAGAGATGCCAAACATTTGCTTTTATTTAACCCTCTACTGTTTGAGTAAAATTTCTCCACAACAGAAATAATATGCAAACACACTAATATCTCGCTGCTGCAGCCTCTGAACCTGATTTCCGATCAGCCTTCCTTTATGACCTTTTGCTTGTTTGCCTTCAACCTTTGGACTTGTTTGCCTTCG
The DNA here is from genome assembly GCF_963924715.1 of Thunnus thynnus. Taxonomy (NCBI): domain Eukaryota; kingdom Metazoa; phylum Chordata; class Actinopteri; order Scombriformes; family Scombridae; genus Thunnus; species Thunnus thynnus. Next base: position 2,945,706 of record NC_089532.1, on the reverse strand, counting down.
CTGATCACCTGCCTGCTGCCGGATGTGCTCTCCCTCCAGACTGAGAAAACCTCGTCTTACTCCCGCCTGACCTGCCTGATGAGTTTGAGTTCACACCTCGGATGTCAAAACCGTCACACGTGCGGTGACAAACAAACAAACAAATCAGTACCGCAAGTTTTAAAAATACACTAAATACTTTATGTGTTCAAAAATGTGACATCACTCAAACTGTCTTTCCTGATCGGATGTTACAGCTGAACTGTTCTCCCCTACAGCATGTATGTGACCTTATATAATGTCCTATATGTACTGTATCATGTGTGCCTTTTACATCATTGTCATTTATCTCGCTTTTTTTTTTTTTGCACAAATGATAAATAAAGAAAAAATTACAGGCTACAGCACAACTACAGGTTTATCCTCACTAGGCTGATTACAGTAGTGGAAGACGTACTCAGACTCTTTATTTAAGTGCAAATAAAATATATATATTATCCAAGAATTATCCAAAATACTCCTTGTGCAGAAAGGCTCACTTAAGACTTTCATATATTATATACTTGGACTTTAACTACAGATGCATTAATACATAAACAGCATTTTTGAGATGGGGTTAATTTAATTATTTTATACTTAACATGCTGTTAAACAAGGCATCCAGGGGCCCAAAAGACTCAAGGTTTACTGCTTATAAACTGCTTGTATGTAGTTTAAATGCAGTGAATCTCATGGTTGCTGCAAAGTGACTCATAACTACATCAGTCAGATAAATGTAGAGCTGCAACGATTATTCCACTGACAGAAAATCAATGTTTTGATAATTGAATAACTGTTTAACTACTTTTTCAAGCAAAAATGCAAAAACATTCGCTTGCTCAAAGCTCTCAAATGTGCTCTCAAACTGTGGTACAATTAAAAATATTACTATAAAATTTTTATATTTTGGAGGTTTGATGATGTCACCAGATGTTGTGATGGCTGTCTTTCACATTTTTCTGATGTTTTATTGACCAAATGATCAATCTATCAATTCGTTATGATAAATGCCAAATTAATCAGTAATAAAAATGATTGTTAGTTGCAGCTTTAGATAAATATAGTGGAATGTGAGAAAAACACAGCATGAAGTGGAAATACTCAAACCACAGAGTGTTACCTGAGTATGTGTACTTAATTACTTTCCATGAATGGTTAAATAATGTTTATTTTTTTATGCAAACACATTTTTACAAAGCACAGCTGATATCACAGCAAAACTGCAAGCCCCTTCAGCAACATGACAGGAATATTACATCTTAATAATACCATTAAAATTAAAAAAGATGCAGTGTAAAATATCATAAACTCACTTGCTACAGGTTCTCTTTAGGCCTGTATTACAGAGGCACATAAAACATTTTCAAATATCCTGGTATTATAATGACTGTGATGAATTAATGAATAATTAAAGTCTTTAAAAGCACAATATTGTATAACATATACAAAAATATGCAGCCATGAAGTGGCTGTGATGAGGCAACTCTTCAGAGAGAACCACAAAAACACTCTGAAGCCTGCAGGAATAAAGAAACAATATCACATTATGTGTTCATGTGGCGATTGATAAAGGCCCTAAAATAGCAATTATATGGCTAAAAGGCAGAATGACAACATTACTGGGCAAAAAGAGGATAAACTGGCCTACACATCCTGTCGCTCCCAGTCAGCCAAACCCCAGAAAGAAACCAGGAGAGAAAACAGCACCAATCTCCAGCACCGGAACCGACAAAAATCCACATTTGAGGTGGCCACACGGTGAAGAGACGCTCGTACTTACTGTCCGAGGCCATGGCTGCGGCTGTTTCCCTCAGACTGTCAGCGGAACCGAGTGTGTGACCGGTGGATCAGCGGCAGCAGCATCCCCGCCGCTCTTCATCCTCCAGACCCGCAAATCTGCAGCCACACAGCGGTGAACGGTGACGCCTTCAGGAACTGTAGGAGGTTTCCACACTCAATCGGGTTATAACGGCTGCGTTTGCTACATGTGGTTGTATAAATCTCCAAATTATGGAATTGTTCCTTATAATTACATAACAACATCTCGAAATCATTTGCTTAAATTGATCTAAAATAGAAGAGATTTGGAGAACATGTGTTTAACGCAAATATCTGATGGTCTTTGAACTTATCATTCATCAACCGCAGTAGCTAACCATAGATATATATGGTATATATTTTAAAAAATATATAAAGAATTTTTTGCCATAGAAATATTTTATTTAAAAGATAAAATATATGTTAAAAATATGTTAAACTTGCAGTTAAACATGGCTAAAAACAAAACCAAACATTCAAAGCAAAAGAGCCAAATCCAGCTAAAGCTTGCATTAGCTGCTTAGTCACAGCTAGCCTTGGCTAAAGCTAAATTTACTCGCTTTCCCCGCTCTAAATGTTTCCTCTGATTTCAATAAACAAAAATTTTATGAGCTAAAATCTTGTTTATTTAGTTTGTTATCCCATACATAAATATAAGTTAATAAGGTAGTTGCTAAATCTGGTTAACGGGTTAATAGAAACTGTTAAACTAGTCCTGCTGGTTTGTGCTAACCTAGTTTAGCAGAGGAGCAGTTAACTTCCAACTCTACTTTTACATCATATATTTAACTGTATTAAAGTATGAACACATTCATTATATTGATGTTAAGGTAATTATTAATAATAAAATTAGTAGATGGAAAGCTAAAAGTACTGTTTTTAGGTGTTATCGAATACCGTTATGTCAGTGTATGTATGTCAAAACTTTAAGTTGTTGCCAAGGACGAGAAAAAAACAAACAAATGCAAGTAAAAACAAAAAAAGCATGATATTACATCAGGACAATTAAATATTGTTTTAAAGCTAGTGCGTTTGCTCATGTACTGTAATTGTTCAGTTTTGAGATACATGTATTTTACTTGAGTACTTCCATTTTATGCTACTTCATACTTCTACTACGTTTCAGAGGGGAATATTGTACTTTTTACTTCACTACATTCATCTGACAGCCATTCTTTACTTTTTTAAAATTTTACACACAAAACATATGATCAGATTTTTCAGTTTTATGAAGCTAAAAGCTCCACATTGACTAACTACAACATTAAAGTACTGCTTACATGTTGTTTCAACAATACTGATTGAATAATGTACTAAATCCATTCTGTAAATTGAATACTTTTTACTTTGGTTGCTGATACTTGTGTGTACTTTGGCTTAAGTAACATTTTAAATATAAGACTTTTATATTTTATACAATGACATTTATACTTTCACATACATAATCTGAATACCTCTTCCCCCCTATTTAATCCGAATCAAATGTAACACAAGAAAGAGACAAACAGAAATAACTTCTGTAAGAAAAGCGTTTTTTTTATATATATAAAACAGACAGAAACTTGATAAAATATTTAAACACTGGAGACAAAAATGAAGGCCGAGCTGCAGCACAGAATCCAGTTTTAACATTTCAGAGAAGGAAAAGAAAAGTTTGTTCCCTGATAAACCATTTTTCAACAAACCATAATCAGACAGGCGCAAAAAAAAAATCATCTGAACTCGAGTATCAGTGCCTCCCCTCAGCAGGCACCACCGTTTTAAACTATCCATTAAAGCCGTTAACGCCACCGAGGCTGACGTGTGTGTGTGTGTGTGTGTGATCCTTCTTGTTGTTGATCAGTCATATATTGTACAATGTGCGCAATTGATGGATGAATATTATTCTTCAACAGCCTAGTTTCTATGTCTCAATTCCATCTATTATGATGTTCAACTCATTAAAAAAATAAATGAAAACACTTTAAAATGTAAAAACATTCACATTTTCTATGTTACAACATATAAAAACATAAAAGATAATCAAAAAACAGCATTTTAAAACAAACTTCAGTGAACACTGTGCAGCAGCTCCAGTCATGATGAAGGTCGACTGCTGCGTCGTCTTCATCACCACTTGAATCTTTTGTGCTGTTTTGGTTTTTCTGAAGGGAAAAAAAAACCATCATATAAGAAAAGAAGCCGGTAATTCAATGTGTGAACATTTCAGAAGAGGAAAATGAACATTACTGCCTGTTTTATTGTTTTATAATAAGATTATTTTGGGATCTACAGTAAAATACGGCTGATGATGAGTTAGAATTAGGAGGAAAATTCATCCTGGTGAATGTTTTTTAAACCAAAGAAGCAGCGTGAGTCTCTGCATTTGAATGTTGAGCTGCAGCTAACGATAATTTTCATTACTGATTGATAACCTACTGATTATTTTCACAATTACTTGATGAATTGATTGGTGGAAATTGTGGAAAATGCCGCCCACAGTAAACATTCAGTTTATTATCACATGAGAAAGAAAGCAGCAAATTAAAAGGATGAAACTATCTGTCATTTTTAACTCGAACAATGATATGAAAATAGCTGCCAATTTATGTGTCTGTTGATCGACTAATCGATTAATTGACTGATTGTTTCAGCTCTGGTTGGATGGCGATGTCAGTCTGTTGGTCCAAAGTGAACATAACGTAGCATGTTAGCATGCTAACAGACCGCAAACTCAGGGAAATAGAGCAGAGAACAGTTTTCTTTATTCGAATGGAGGGTCTGAGGATGGAGAGGATGATGTATTACTGCACAGACTGTAAAGCTGCCTGAGGCAAATGTGTGATGTTAAGCTTTATAAATGAAACTGACTTGACTTGACGTAAATGTAAAAAGAGTATGAAATCTGTGATGACGTGTTGTACCTTCAGGAACAGAGTCCAGTGTGGTGAGGCAGTTGATCTGAGTGGACGTCATGGCTTCTTTCCACAGGTCACCTGATAAAGAGACTCAATCAGTCAGTAAAGATCATTTCACACAAGCTACAGAAGAAAATCCACTAATCCTTATCTACTGTAGGTGAGACGTGGGAGAGTTTTTATTCTTCATTTAGAAAATTCATCACAATTATCATCACAACTGCTTTTACAATCGTCATATTAACTCCTGCAGTGATGGAAGAAGTATTCAGATCCTTTACTGCAGTAAAAGTACCAATACAACAAAGTAAAAATACTCCATAATAAGTTAAAGTACTACAGTAAAAGTACATAAGTATTATGAGCTTGATGTAGTTAAAGCATTGCAGTAAAAGTAGTGGTTTGGTCCCTCTGACTGATATATTATTATATATGACATCATTAGATTATTAATAGTGAAGCATCAGTGTTAGAGCAGCATGTTACTGTTGTAGCTGCTGGAGGTGGAGCTAGTTTACACTACTTTATATACAGTTAGCTAGTTTAGTCCAGTGGTTCCCAACCTAGGGGTCAGGCCCCTCCAAAGGGTCAGCAGATAAATCTGAGGGGTCATGAGATGATTAATGGGAGAGGAAAGAAGAAAAAACAAAGTTCTGAGACACAAATCTGTTTTCAGTTTTTGGACTTTTTCTCTAATCTTTGATTTTTGCTCATTTGAACATTTATTGAAATGAAAGCATGTGAGAAGTTTAGAGGGAAAAATCACTATTTGGTGGAGCTGTTAACAACTCATAGACATGTGAAATGTGACCCCGACTACACACCGCTTTTTGTAAGACGTCAAAAGCCAAAAAGGTTGGAAACCACTGGTTTCATCTTTAACAGTGTGTTGTATTTTAAAAGCTTGTTATATTATCCATTGTGTCAAATCTTCATCTGAAAAGTAACTAAAGCTGTCAAATAAATGTAGTGGAGTAGAAAGTACAATATTTCCCTCTGAAATGTAGAAAGTAGCATCACATGGAAATACTCAAGTAAAGTACAAGTACTACATCCACAAGGCTCTGTACTAGGACCACTGCGCTTCTCATTAACACATGCTCCCACTTGGCAACATCCTTAGTGAATTGCAGGTTAATTTCCATTTTTTTACGCAGATGACACTCAGATTTATATTCCCATCCTACTAGAAGATCCTAATCCAGGCTTGAATGCTATTTATCTACTGTTAGATCTTGGCTGACTGAGAACTTTCAACACCTAAACAAAGACAAACCGAAATTTTGATTGCTGGTCTAAAAAAAACCCACCAAATACATCAAATATATCCTTCAGCCTTGATGACTGAACCATTCTTCCTAAAAGCGAGAACCAGTTGATTTACAGACCAAAACACATTCTGGTCTAATTTTCTTCCACTGTGAGTATAATAAGTATATGTATTTTGTAATATTTTCTGAAATTTTACCTGTGATGAACACACTTTCGTTGGTTCTGGCTTTGAGTGACGGTTTGCTCGTCCTGGAGTGACTTGTCGTGAGCGCGGGACCGGCCTCGCTGCTGGTGAAATCCACCTCAACCTGACGATGACGCCGGGACTTGGAGGCCTGAGAGCACAAACACAAAATACATTTTAGTGTTTTGCATCCTGATGATCTGACGGGAAATACATTTCATATAATCCCCCCCAAAGGGTTTTTGTTTAATTTGTTGCCAATATACATTTTTTTAAACGATTAAAAATAAGACATTTAATAATATAAGTGAGGTTGTGCAGCTGCAGCTCTCTGATATCAGTTGAAATTAAATCATTTTAATCCTTTGAACCCTTCTGCATGTTTTTAAATTCCTTTATTTATAATATGAGCTTATGTTATGTGTCACCCAGACATGTCATGTGTTGATTTTTTCAGGACTATTCAGAAATGTCATCATTCAGCATGTGAGTTCTACTATACATATATATAGTTTTTCAATCCAGCCCAAAAATCTCCATATCTGAATGAATAGAGGGGACTGTCAGGGTTTCAGGGACATAAGAACCATGTTGATGAGACATTCTGAGCCTAATGTCAAAAAAATGTATTGAAACGAATATTTTCATTGATTTGATCGCTCTGATTATTAGTTTAGTGACGTTATTCTGATTGATATCAAGTTTTTTTTGTTTTTTTTTAACATGATGGTGAATCATCTCCACAGATTTACGCTGCGTCTTCTTACACACAGGCACGGACGTAGCTGTAAAAACTTTTACTAGAGAAAAAGTCAGAAATTTGAAGAATTATTAACCAAGATCTAGCGTCTTTTTTCTCTCATTTCAAAGCTGATTTACTGAAGCTCGTTCTTAACAGATCGCAGAGGAACATCTTCTTTGTAAAGGGCAGTTTCCACTGATTTTTACAGTGTGTGTTTGAATCTTGGTGTAGTCATGGACTCAGACCTGAATTTCAACAACCACATTAAAACAATTACAAAGTCGGCCTACTATCAGCTAAAGAATATATCAAGGATTAAAGGACTTATGTCTCAGCAGGATTTGGAAAAACTTGTCCATGCATTTATCTTCAGTAGACTTGAGTACTGTAACAGTGTCTTCACAGGTCTCCCTAAAAAAATCGATCAGACAGCTGCAGCTGCTACTCGAGTCCTCACTAAGACCAAGAAAGAGGATCACATGACTCCAGTTCTCAGATCTTTACACTGACTTCCTGTCTGTCAAAGAATTGATTTTAAGACACTGCTGTTGGTTTACAAAGCACTGAATGTTTTACATCTCTGATCTGCTGCTACGTTATGAACCGTCCAGACCTCTCAGGTGGTCTGGATCAGGTCTGCTTTCTGTCCCCAGAGTCAAAACTAAACATGGAGAAGCAGCGTTCAGTTTTTATGCTCCATATATCTGGAACAAACTCACAGAAAACTGTAGATCTGCTGCGACTCTTTCAGTTCTTTTAAATCACAGCTGAAGACTTTTCTGTTTGCCGCCTTTCATTAAACCACATTAAGGGTTAATATTTTACAGTGCACTGTAACTTTTATTCTCTTGTTTTATCTTTCTTATTCCCTTTTTAGCTTCTTGTTTTTATATGTGTTTTTACTTGTGTTGCTTTTATATTCTGTTTTAATGCCTTTTATGCTCTATGTAAAGCACTTTGAATTGCCTTGTTGTTGAAATGTGCTGTACTAATAAACTTGCCTTGCCTTGATGTCTGTGTGTTCTGGTTCGACAGTTGTGATTTTTGAGAGTATGAACTTCGATGCAAAGTGCGTTAAAGGTGTACATTAGAAGCTGTCATGCGAAACACAAACCTCTGCCGCGTTTCCGTACGCCTTCGACTTGATGGAGGCGACGAGCTCGGCTCTTCTGGAGCACTGAGGGCAGAAAAACAGGCCACCGGTCAACAGCGTCCCTCTCTGGACACGGTTATTATTACAACTTTTACAAAAGGTACAAAGAAAAGCCAAAGCAGGAGACGTGCGCTACGCCGGCCGGTGATGCCTTAAACATTTCAATTCACCTCCTGCTGAGAAGACGTTCCCTCGCCGCTGTCTTCATCATCATCGGTCTCATCCTAACAAGACAAGACACGTCATCTTACTAAGGAAACAGATAAAATAAAACCTGCTTCATTTTGTTAAAAGGGAACATAAAAAGACCTGCAGAGACGTCTCACCTTCCTCTGCTGCCACTTGTAGAAATCCATCACGGTGCCGCGTAGCTGAGGGACGAGGTCTTTCCTGATCAGGTTGACAGATGAAGGCGCCTGTTCTGACGATGAAGCGACAGAAACCTTCATCTTCTCGTAGAGATCGTGAACGTTGGACAGTTCCTGCAAGAAGACAAAATCACAGCACAACTTTACACTTTGAAATTTTTACTTTTAAAGTGTTGGAGTTAGGAGGAGGAAGAGGAAGAGGAGGAAGAGGAGGAGGAAGAGTCTCTGCTCACCTCCAGCAGCTCCGTGTTGATCAGCTCCTGCGGACGAGACGTTCGCTCCATGAACTCCTCACACAACGGCGACCCCTCGATCTTCCTCTTCTTCTTAAACGCAAGCTGGCAGGAGAGGAAGAGGAGGAGGAGGAGGAGGAGGAGGAAGCACAATGAGCAGAAGGAGGACTGTGAATTTACGTGATTGTAGATTATGGAAGATGAAACATGGCGAAATAAAAACAACATAAAGAAATAAAGTGAACTGGAAACGCATTAACACCTGTCATCTAGCATTTATTATCAGTATATAAACAGTTAATTAATGTTTATAACACATTATAATTTAATAATTTAATAAGTGTTTGCTGCTGTATAAACAGATAATAAATAACAAGACACAGTTGTAATAATATTAAATATGTGTGAAGTTATGATTTATGACAAATACTGTACATTAACACATAAAAATGTCCTTTTAAATGACTGTTTATAACTACATTACAGAGTGTTATAAATAATTTATTAAGTGTTTATGTAAATGCTAAATAGGTGTTTTAATATTACTGTATATATTTCTTTTTAACGTATACATTTTGTTGTGTTAATGAAATTTAAAAAAAAAAAAAATTAAAAGGACAATAATTGGTCTAAACTTTAAAATATAAAATACAAGATGTATGCTTGGTTCAATTTTTTACTGTGAATTTTAGTTTCCTATTTTTTTTTTAATTTTTTGAATATTAGAAACTTAAATTTTCAATCCGAATTTCCAAAACGTAAAAATAAAAACAGCTTTGAGGAGAAATTTGAGGATTTCATAACTCATAAATTCAGATGGATGGTGTTAACAGCAAAACACTTCATTAGTTAAATTTCATATATCATATTTGTCAGCTGCTTATAAGATTTAAATTATTACAGCTATTGTTTGCTTCCATATTTTTAGGAACGTTCATGGTTGTTTTTTGTCTACAAGTGTAAACATGTAGAATGTAAACATGTAGAATGAAGGAATACTGTGAGAGTTTTAGTTTACATTTAAGACTCTGTAATAATTAAATGAATATACGAATGTGGCTTTATGAGCGGCCGGCGGCTCACCAGAGTGGGCATGGCGGTGAAGTGGAACGCTTTGTGGAACATCATCTGTCGGAGGATGAAGGTGACGTCAAAGTGCTGAGCGTTCACAGCATCCTTCTCAAACTTCTTCACGTCCTCCCAGTCCTTCAGCGACAGACGGATCTGCAGCCAGAGACGAAAGAAGAACTTTATCATCAGATTTCGTTCATTTAACAAGCGACTGACCCTTTAATGACCCTTTAACACGTAGTCCAACAGTGTGTTTTAAAGAAGGCGTGTGAGTGCAGTGTGTCGCGTGTTGCTGACCTGCTCCGAGGGCGACGCGGTCTGGCAGTGAAACAGGCTGTACAGCAGATAAAGTCCTCCGACTCTGATCTGGAAGCTGAACGGAGGCAGGAAGTACCTGTAGGCCGTGTCCAGAACCAGACGACTGAACGTTCGCTTCTCATGCTTCATAGTACCGCTGCAACATGACAACAACATGAGACGCTTGATGTTAAATTATGACAACATATCTAAAAAAAACTAGTTCTTTTTAAAGTCAGCCACTAGAGGAACTTTAAAAAAAGTCATTGAGCTTTTTTCTCAAGAGCTTCTCACACATACATTACTACTTATAATTCTGTTTGTAATTATGCTAATGCTTCCCTTCAAGCAAATATGACCTTGTGACATTTCCTGGGTTACAACTTTTTTTTTTCTATCAAAGATTAATCCTTTGTTTATTTACTCAATCGATCAATTAGTTGTTTGGTCTTTAAAATGTCAGAAAATGGTGAAAAATGTTGATCAATGTTTCCCAAAGGCTAAGATGCAACCAAAAATGTCTTCTTTAGTCTCGACCAACGGTAAACAAACAAAATATATTCAGCTTACAATCTTAGAAGTCTAAAGAAACTATAAAGAAAATATTTACATTTAACAAACTGGAACCAGAGAGTTTAAAAAATGACTCAAAGCGATTAATCAATTACCAAAATTGTTGGTAGGATTATCAAAATTTTTATACTGGTATCGGCTCCAAAAATCCAGTATCAGTTGGGCCCTAGTTGGAGGAAGCAGTCAAATCCTTTAGTTAAGTGAAAGTATCAATACCACAATGTAAAAATACTTCATTATAAGTAAGAATCCTGCTTTTAAAATCCTACTTAAGTAAAAGTATAGAAGTATTACCAGCTAAATTTACTTAAAGTACTATAGCAAAAGTACTACTTTTGCAGAAATCATAGAACTTTTACTTTAGGACTTTAAGTAGTATTTTAGATGCAGGATTTTTATTTGTAATGAAGTATATTTACATGTGGTATTGATACTTTTAAGTAAAGGATCTGAGTTATTTTACTTTAGTACTTTAAGAAGGATTTTAAATGCAGGGTTTTTACTGTAATTAAGTATTTCTGCATTACTTAAGTATCCTAAAACAGTGGTTCTCAAAGTGAACCCAGGGGTTCCCAGCAAAATTTCACTATCATTCCGTCCATAAGCAGCACAATAAGTGGTTAAAGGACTATTTTTGGTCGCGTGCGTGTCATACACTTTCTATAATAAAACATCTAAAAGCATAAATCTTATCAGATGGGGATTCGGGGTCTAATTCGCGTCAGTTTGGGGTCCTTGATATGTAAAGGTTAGAAAACCACTGGCCTGAAGGATCTGAATACTTCTTCCAACACTGCAGGTCACAAAATGTGATGGGTCACCAGATACGGTGTAACACCGGTACAATAATGACACATAACACAGTGACTGCATGTAAAGACGGTAGCTTATTATGATAAATGACAAATAATGAAATTCATTAGGACTTTTAACAGAAAACTAATAACATTTTGGTCGACAAAGAAGTGTCGTTTTTAGTGGAAACCTACTAGAATATCTGTTCGAACTTCATTTCTCTCCAGATGTCGGAGAACTGCTGGAAGCGGACAGACTCGGTCGTCTGGAAGCGGCTCAGCAGCTCCTCACAGTCTGACTTCACCTGTTTCCTGCAGAAATCCATCTCACAGCTGGACGGTACAGCTGCCGACAGCTACACTCACACACATTTAACTAGAAAACGGCTCTTCATTGGAGCCACAGTCGGACATGTAAACAAGCGACTCCGCTGCGACTGTCGAGGGTTTATTACGTCATTAGCCAGCGCTGACGATACGTTCAATGGCCGTTGTAAACTACTGCATCACAGACTTTTATTAGGTGGTATTTATGTCAATTATAGATTTTCCAAAATGTTCCTTTTAGCACTTTGATAAATCCTTCATTATTTCAGCCAAATTTTTCATTCAAAACATAAAATTCTTGAAGAAGTTACCATTGTATATTATATTTAAACAAACAGATCCAAACATGTATCTTCAAACACCGTTACATTTAAAAAACTGTAAAAAAAAAAAAAAAAAAAAAAAAAAAAAGAAATTAACCAAAACTATTAATTTACGCAAACTTTTCAGTATTATGCCTGATTAGGTAAACATTGTGTGTGTGTGTGTGTGTGTGTGTGTGTGTGTGTGTGTGTGTGTGTGTGTGTGTGTGTGTGTTTTCCAGTTTTTTAGGCCTGTATAACAAAGACTTTATCAACTAAATGCACAAAGAAAATCTTGTTTGTTAAAGGCAATGATAGTGATAGAAAACTCTGCTCTTTTCTCTGTGACAAAGCTGCTTTAGTGAAGAAAGCTGAAAGTACAGAGATTGACTGACAAACGTTTGTCTGCTCTGAACATAAACTCTGTACTTTGTGGTGTTTCAGGAGGAAAACTGCCTCAAATAAACTCTCATTTTAGTTTCACATTTTCTCTAGAAGCTTTGAATGAGATCCTGAGATGAAGACAGAAGAAAATACTTTGCTCACTGTTGAAAAAAAACATCTTTATTAATTATGTAAAGCCTCAGATTGTTCACACATCCAATCAGTAAAGTCTGTTAAATGACTCTTGTTCAATGATTTCATGTACAGATTCACTTCATCCACACAATCAGTTAGTTTAACCCAGAATGTCAGCTATGTACAAGAACATAATAAATGATTATTATCATGATAATTACAGTTTGATTGTACATTTCTTTATGAATTTACAAAGTGATGAGAACAAAATATCTATGATGAAGGAAGTTCTGCTGTTTTCTCTGTTTAAGACGCTGAAGTGGAGGAGAAACAACAGAACACAAATAAATCAATACAAACGTGAAACTAACATTTAGAACAAAGACAAGTTCATACTTTCATCTAAAGAAACGTCAGTGAAAGTTAAAAACATCATCATGAGCAGTGATAGCCTCCATGGATAAAAACACACAGCAAAAAGTGACATTTAAAGAAACTGAAAACATCAACAGAACAACAAATGAAAAGAAAAAAGTGTTGATAATCCCAGTTTGATTGACAGCTGATCTCTGTGCAGCTCAGAAACACCACAGCAACGAACTCTCAGAAACAATGGAGACAAAAACATGAAGAATTACAACAGAATCTGACACATGAAGTCTGAAATGACTTCTGTCTATTTGAGTTTACAGAACTCAGCTGTGACTCCAACACTTAAAAGACCAAGTCCAGCATAGAGAGGCTGAGTGAATGTGGTCTGGACTCTGTGGAGGAGAGTCATGGTTTCAGAGACTCTGTAGAAGGACAGAATACCTGCTCTGTGATCCAGGTACACTCCTACTCTGGAGGAACCAGGACCTGAGACGGGAGTTGAAACAATGTTGAACCAAAATTTATAACTGTTAGTGTCACAATCTAACATCCAAGATTTTTCATTGAGTCCAAATACACATTCATGCAAGCTTCCTGCTCTGCTGATATTCTTGTATGCGACTGCTACACAAACTTCTCCCCCTCTCCACTCCACCTCCCAGTAACAACGTCCAGTCAGACTCTCTCTACTCAGGACCTGCTCATATCCAATGAATCTATCTGGGTGACGAGAATAAGACTGTTGGTGACTCATTCGGTCTGCTTTTCTGTTCCCCTCAGATAAAAACAGATATGTGTTTGTTGTGTTTGGATCCAGTGTGATTTTGCGTGAATATTTTAAGAATCCAGCTCTGGTCTTGGGTTCTGGTTCTGACAGTAAAACATCCACTTCAGTCACTGCCAGTGAGATGTTTGTCCATTTCTCCCTCAGGATGTCCTGTAGTTGATCTCTGAGCTCTGACACAGCTGCTGTCACATCCTCAAAGTATCTCAGAGGACGGATATTGATGCTGGATGAGTCTGTAGATGCACTGAGTTGTGACAGTGAGGGGTAGTTGTGTAGAAACTGGTTGTGATCCTCTGTGTGTGAGAGCTGCATCAGTTCAGCGTCTTTCCTCTTCAGCTCAGTGATCTCCTGCTCCAGCTTCTCCTGAAGCTCTTTGACTCGACTCACTTCAGTTTCCTGCTGGGATCTGATCTGCTGCTTCACATCAGAGCTTCTTTTCTGGATGAGACGGATCAGCTCAGTGAAGATCTTCTCACTGTAATTCACTGCTGTATCAGCAGAGCGACTGACGGCCTTCATCTCCTGTTGAAGCAGCTTCACATCTTTCTCTCTGTCCTGGATTCTCTGCTGGATTTGTTGTCGACTCACCTCGAGCTCTCTCTGCCTCTCAGTCCTTTCTGCTGCAGCTGAGACTGTGTTGTGGCCTTTATGTTCATCCACAGAGCAGAGATAACAGATACTCTGCTGATCAGTACGGCAGAACATCTTCATCATCTCATCATGACGAGAGCAGATGTTCTCCTGGAGCTTCTCCGAGGGGTCGACCAGCTTGTGTTTTTTAAATTTACTTGATTCAAAGTGAGGTTGAAGGTGTTTCTCGCAGTAAGAGACGAGACACTGCAGACAGGACTTGAGGGCTTTCAGCTTCCTCCCAGTGCAGACATCACAGGCCACATCTTCAGGTCCAGCATAGCAGTGATCAGCAGGAGCAGCTTGGAGTCCAGTCTTCTTCAGCTTCTCCACTAAATCTGCTAACATGGTGTTTTTCACCAGGACAGGCCGCAGTGTGAAGGTCTGTCTGCACTGAGGGCAGCTGTAGATCTTCCTCTGATCCTCTCCATCCCAGAAGCTTTTAATACAGCTCATGCAGTAGCTGTGTCCACAGGGAATAGTCACCGGATCCTTCAGTAGATCCAGACAGATCGAACAGCTGATTATTTCTCGGTCCAGCTGATCTCCTTTCTGCGCCATTTCAGCTCTCTGTGGCAACGACTGTCTGAGTTTCACTTACTGAGAAATTGAACAGGTTTTACAGCTCTTTTACTGCATCACATGTTGGTTAGACCCATCATAAAACAGTAGATCTGAAGGGGAGGGAACAAGGAAATATGAGGACAGAGTGGAGCTTGTTGTGTTTGAAAGAACAGGGAGGAGTTATCAGGATGAGGAGCAGCACTGTGAATTAAAACTGTGTTTCCTCATTTACAGTGAAGTCTCAGTTCAAAGCTGCTCACCATCTGAAAACATTTTTGCATTTAGCTGTAAAATACTTGTTGACATGTCAGGGTTTGGTGATCCCTTCATATTTCTCTAACTCTTCCTTAAAATCAGATCAGTTTTTATTCATTTGTTTAAAACAATTGACTGACAACAGGGAATTATTACGCTTAAGTGTGATAAAATCATTAAATGGCTGTATCATCATTTTCTCATATATTTAATAACCTTCTTTGAAGCATTTTTGATTGTGTTTGAAATAAAAGCAGATAAAACCAGAGAGCTCATCTTATCCAGCAACACTCTGCTGATAAATGTTGACCTGACAGTCACATGATCCTCTGTAGAAACTGTCAGCAGCACCTAGCAGACCTAGAGGTCGGGCCCCTCCAAAGGGTCAGCAGATAAATCTGAGGGGTGGTGAGATGATTAACGGGAGAGGAAAGAAGAAAAAACAATGTTCTGATACACAAATCTGTTTTCAGTTTTTGGACTTTTTCTCTAATCTTTGATTTTTGCTGAAATATTGGATCATTTGAACATTTATTGAAATGAAAGCATGTGAGAAGTTTAGAGGGAAAAATCACTATTTGGTGGAGCTGTTAACAACTCATAGACATGTGAAATGTGACCCCGACTACACACTGCTTTTTGTAAGACGTCAAAAGCCAAAAAGGTTGGAAACCACTGGTTTCATCTTTAACAATGTGTTGTATTTTAAAAGCTTGTTATATTATTCGTTGTGTCAAATCTTCATCTGAAAAGTAACTAAAGCTGTCAAATAAATGTAGTGGAGTAGAAAGTACAATATTTCCCTCTGAAATGTAGTGGAGTGGAAGTATAAAGTAGCATCACATGGAAATACTCAAGAAAAGTACAAGTACCTTACAATTGTACTCAAAAACAGTACTTGAGTAAATGTACTTAGTTCATTTCCAGCACTGGTCAGTACTTTGAATATCTGGGAGCTGTGAGTGATGGACTGTCATGATTTGCGGAGCAGGTGGACCCAAATGCAGAGACTTGGGAGACACAAGGAACTGAAGAATATATTTATTCACCAAAACAGGAACAGGATACAGAAGTGCAGGCAGGAAACTAAATCAAACAAATGATCCAACAAAAACTGAACAGAAAACCAGGACTAAAAAAACTAAGTGAACTAATGAGGAGATGAGGTGCAGGTGGGGAGATGGTTGGAGAAACTCCAGAGAGGGGAGCGAGGTCATGAAACAGGTGAACAGACAGGACATTGGGAACCAGGGAGGCAGCACTCAGGTTGGGTGGCCTGGTGGAGCAAGACAGTTCAGGTGGGCGGCCCAGGGCCAGACAGAGTCAGAGCGAGAAGCCACCAGCAAGGAGTCTTAGACAAGCAGCCTGGGGCCAGGACCAAGGGAAAGCTGAGGACCTATGACAGGCAACCACAGGGAAGAGGCAATGGCTGAAGCTACTCTGAGAAATCTGAGTGACTGACATAGAAATACATGTGACCAGATGTCAATAATTATATATTCAGTTTATAGTTTAAGCTGAGTTAAGCTGAGCGTGAGCAATAAGACACTTTTATCAAGTGATGTACTCCTACTGATCACATGAAGGAATAACCAATCAGAAATATGGATTGACCCGACAACTACTGTATTGTACATTCTTTAAAAAAAACATCCTTACAGTTAACTCAGTGGTGAGTTATTCTGCAAGAACACATTTAATTATTAGTTTTATTTGTGTGAAATCATCAACTCTCTGTGAATAATTACCAACAATCTGATACATTTATGATGTATAAACATATAGATATGGATGAATGAAAGGAAATTGGTTGAAATGGAAATAAAATGTGCTGCAGACGTTCTGCTGTTGGTAGACGAGGTGATCATGACCAACGATATTTAGTCCAATCAGACAGAAAACAGAGTTTCTGTTCTGCAGTCATCGAAGATCTACTCTGAACCTCTTTAACAGCATTAAAGCCAAAACTAGTTTGATCAACAGTTTTTATTCTTCTGTTTGTGTTTGTTAAAAGCAACAAGTGATAGAAAACTCTGCTCTTTTCTCTGTGACAAAGCTGCTTTAGTGAAGAAAGCTGAAAGTTCAGAGACTGACTGAAAAACATTTGTCCGCTCTGAACATGAACTCTGTACTTTGTGGTGTTTCAGGAGGAAATCTGCCTCAAATAAACTCTCATTTTAGTTTCACATTTTCTCCAGAAGCTTTGAATGAGATCCTGAGATGAAGACAGAAGAAAATACTTTGCTCACTGTTGACAAAAAAACATCTTTATTGATTATGTAAAGCCTCAGATTGTTCACACATCCAATCAGTAACATCTGTTAAATGACTCTTGTTCAATGATTTCATGTACAGATTCACTTCATCCACACAATCAGTTAGTTTAACCCAGAATGTCAGCTATGTACTAGAACATAATAAATGATTATTATCATGATAATTACAGTTTGATTGTACATTTCTTTATGAATTTACAACGTGATAAGAACAAAATATCTACCTAGTGAAGGTAAAAGACGTCATCATGAGCAGTGATAGCCTCCATGGATAAAAACACACAGCAAAAAGTGACATTTGAAGAAACTCAAAACATCAACAGAACAACAAATGAAAAGAAAAAAAGTGTTGATAATCCCAGTTTGATTGACAACTGATCTCTGTGCAGTTCAGAAACACCACAGCAACGAACTCTCAGAAACAATGGAGACAAAAACATGAAGAATTACAACAGAATCTGACACATGAAGTCTGAAATGACTTCTGTCTATTTGAGTTTACACAACTCAGCTGTGACTCCATTATAATAAAGCCCAAGTCCAGCATAGAGAGGCTGAGTGAATGTGGTCTGGACTCTGTGGAGGAGAGTCATTGTTTCAGAGACGCTGTAGAAGGACAGAATACCTGCACTGTGATCCACGTACACTCCTACTCTGGAGGAACCAGGACCTGAGACGGGAGTTTTGATTTTGTTGAACCAAAATGTATAACTGTTAATGCCACAACGTAACACCCAAGACTTGTCATTGTTTCCAAATGCACATTCATCTGAGCCCCCTGCTCTGCTGATATTCTTGTATGCGACTGCAACATAAACTTCTCTCCCTCTCCACTCCACCTCCCAGTAACAACGTCCAGTCAGGCTCTCTCTACTCAGGACCTGACCATAATCAGTGAATCTGTCTGGGTGACTAGAATAAGACTGTTGTTGACTCGTCAGCTCTACTTTTCTGTTCCCCTCAGATAATAACAGCAGGGTGTGTGATGTGTTTGTATCCAGAGTGATTTCACATGAATATTTTAAGAACTCAGCTCTGGTCTTGGGTTCTGGTTCTGACAGTAAAACGTCCACTTCAGTCCCTGTCAGTGAGATGTTTGTCCATTTCTCCCTCAGGATGTCCTGTAGTTGATCTCTGAGCTCTGACACAGCTGCTGTCACATCCCCAAAGTATCTCAGAGGACGGATACTGATGCTGGATGAGTCTGTAGATGCACTGAGTTGTGACAGTGAGGGGTAGTTGTGTAGAAACTGGATGTGATCCTCTGTGTGTGAAAGCTGCATCAGTTCAGCGTCTTTCCTCTTCAGCTCAGTGATCTCCTGCTCCAGCTTCTCCTGAAGCTCTTTGACTCGACTCACTTCAGTTTCCTGCTGGGATCTGATCTGCTGCTTCACATCAGAGCTTCTTTTCTGGATGAGACGGATCAGCTCAGTGAAGATCTTCTCACTGTCCTTCACTGCTTTATTAGCAGAGCGACTGACGGCCTTCACCTCCTGTTGAAGCAGCTTCACATCTTTCTCTCTGTCCTGGATTCTCTGCTGGATTTGTTGTCGACTCACCTCGAGCTCTCTCTGCCTCTCAGTCCTTTCTGCTGCAGCTGAGACTGTGTCGTGGCCTTTATGTTCATCCACAGGGCAGAGATAACAGATACTCTGCTGATCAGTACGACAGAACATCTTCATCACCTCATCATGACGAGAGCAGATGTTCTCCTGGAGCTTCTCCGAGGGGTCGACCAGCTTGTGTTTTTTAAATTTACTTGATTCAAAGTGAGGCTGAAGATGTTTCTCACAGTAAGAGACAAGACACACCAGACAGGACTTGAGGGCTTTCAACCTCCTCCCAGTGCAGACATCACAGGCCACATCCTCAGGTCCAGCATAGCAGTGATCAGCAGGAGCAGCTTGGAGTCCAGTCTTCTTCAGCTGCTCCACTAAATCTGCTAACATGGTGTTTTTCATCAGGACAGGCCTCGGTGTGAAGGTCTGTCTGCACTGAGGGCAGCTGTAGATCTTCCTCTGATCCTTTCCATCCCAGAAATTTTTAATACAGCTCATGCAGTAGCTGTGTCCACAGGGAATAGTCACCGGATCCTTCAGTAGATCCAGACAGATCGAACAGCTGATTGTTTCTCGGTCCAGCTGATCTCGTGTCTGCTCCATTTCAGCTCTCAGTGGCAACGACTGTCTGAGTTTCACTTT
Organism: Thunnus thynnus; assembly: GCF_963924715.1. Lineage (NCBI taxonomy): Eukaryota > Metazoa > Chordata > Actinopteri > Scombriformes > Scombridae > Thunnus > Thunnus thynnus. The sequence continues at coordinate 2,926,053 of NC_089532.1, read as the reverse complement.
CTCAGAAGGTGAACAGGTTTGACAGCTCTTTACATGTTGGTTACACCCATCTATAAACTGTAGATCTGAAGGGGAGGGAACAAGGAAATATGACCACAGAGTGGAACTTGTTGTGTTTGAAAGAACACGGAGGGGTTATCAGGACGAGGAGCGGCACTGTGAATTAAAACTGTTTCCTTATTTACAGTGAAGTCTCAGTTAAAACCTGCTCACCATCTGACAATATTTTTGCATTTAACTGTAAAATACTTGTTTGCATGTCAGGGTGTAATGATGCCTCCATATTTCTCTAACTCTTCCTTAAAATCAGATTAATTTCTATTTATTGGTTAAAAACAGCTGACTGACAACAGGGAGTTATTACACTAAAATGTGATAAAAACAATTAATGGCTGTATCATCATTTTCTCACATATTTAATAAACTTCTTTGAAGCATTTTTGACTGTGTTTGAAAAGCAGATAAAACCAGAGAGCTCATCTTATCCAGCAACACTCTGCTGATAAATGTTGACCTTTGACAGTCACATGATCCTCTGTAGAAACTGTCAGCAGCAGCAATGGAAGAAATATTAAGATCCTTTACTGCAGTAAAAGTACCAATACAGCAATGTAAAAATACTCCATTTATATTACAAGTAAAAGTCCTGCATGAAAAATCCTACTTAAGTAAAAGTACATAAGTATTATGAGCTTAATGTAGTTAAAGTATTGCAGTAAAAGTAGTGGTTTGGTCCCTCTGACTGATATATTATTATATATGACATCATTAGATTATTAATAGTGAAGCATCAGTGTTAGAGCAGCATGTTACTGTTGTAGCTGCTGGAGGTGGAGCTAGTTTACACTACTTTATATACAGTTAGCTAGTTTAGTCCAGTGGTTCCCAACCTAGGGGTCGGGCCCCTCCAAAGGGTCAGCAGATAAATCTGAGGGGTGGTGAGATGATTAATGGGAGAGGAAAGAAGAAAAAACAATGTTCTGATACACAAATCTGTTTTCAGTTTTTGGACTTTTTCTCTAATCTTTGATTTTTGCTGAAATATTGGATCATTTGAACATTTATTGAAATGAAAGCATGTGAGAAGTTTAGAGGGAAAAATCACTATTTGGTGGAGCTGTTAACAACTCATAGACATGTGAAATGTGACCCCGACTACACACTGCTTTTTGTAAGGCGTCAAAAGCCAAAAAGGTTGGAAACCACTGGTTTCATCTTTAACAATGTGTTGTATTTTAAAAGCTTGTTATATTATTCGTTGTGTCAAATCTTCATCTGAAAAGTAACTAAAGCTGTCAAATAAATGTAGTGGAGTAGAAAGTACAATATTTCCCTCTGAAATGTAGTGGAGTGGAAGTATAAAGTAGCATCACATGGAAATACTCAAGAAAAGTACAAGTACCTTACAATTGTACTCAAAAACAGTACTTGAGTAAATGTACTTAGTTCATTTCCAGCACTGGTCAGTACTTTGAATATCTGGGAGCTGTGAGTGATGGACTGTCATGATTTGCGGAGCAGGTGGACCCAAATGCAGAGACTTGGGAGGCACAAGGAACTGAAGAATATATTTATTCACCAAAACAGGAACAGGATACAGAAGTGCAGGCAGGAAACTAAATCAAACAAATGATCCAACAAAAACTGAACAGAAAACCAGGACTAAAAAAACTAAATGAACTAACGAGGAGATGAGGTGCAGGTGGGGAGATGGTTGGAGAAACTCCAGAGAGGGGGGCGAGGTCATGAAACAGGTGAACAGACAGGACATTGGGAACCAGGGAGGCAGCACTCAGGTTGGGTGGCCTGGGGGCTGAACAGGGGTGGAGCAAGACAGTTCAGGTGGGCGGCCCAGGGCCAGACAGAGTGAGAGCGAGAAGCCACCAGCAAGCAGTCTTAGACAAGCAGCCTGGGGCCAGGACCAAGGGAAAGCTGAGGACCTATGACAGGCAACCACAGGGCAGAGGCAATGGCTGAAGCTACTCTGCAGGACGAGCAGGAGTCGCTCGGGGAGGCGACTTGGGGTGTATGACAGATGGCCGGTGTCACTCAGGAGGGTGATCAGACATGGGGAGCCACTCTGAAGATTGGGTAGGGTGCTGGCAGCAATGGGAGAACCCCTCTGGAGGTCGGGCAGGGTGCTAGCAGCAATGGGAGAACCCCTCTGGAGGTTGGGCACTGTGCCGGCGGCAAAGGTGGAGCCCCTATGGAGGCTGATCTGGAGGTTGGGGATGAAGGCTAAGCCCCTCAGGAGGTCGACAGCGAAGGCAGGACCCCCCGGGAAGTTGACAGCAAAGGCTGGTCCCCTCGGGAAGTCGATGGCAAAGGCTGGGCCCCTTGGGGGGGTCGGGCAGTGTGCCGGCGGCAAAGGTGGAACCCCTCTGGGGGTCATTCAGAGGGCCGGCAGTGAAGGTGGAACCCCTCTGGAGGCTGATCTGGAGGTTGGTGATAAAGGCTAAGCCCCTCAGGAGGTTGACAGCGAAGGCTGGACCCCTTGGGAAGTCAACAGCAAAGGCTGGTCCCCTCGGGAAGGCAATGGTAAAGGCTGGGCCCCTCAGGAGGTCAACGGCGAAGCCAGAGGCCAGGAAGGGCAGCAGGCATCAGAAGACACGGCCGCAGGTCGGGGCAGGGGGCAGGAGAGGCAAACCGCTGGAGTGCAGAGCAGGAGGTGGGCAGCTGAGAATCTGACTTGGCGTTGGGGAAGATGATTGATTGACGATCTGGGAGGTCTGGCAGTGGGTTGTTAGAGACGGCCAACTGGAGGTCTGGCTGAGTGTTGGCGAAGATGGCCAAATGGAGGTCTAAAAAGTCTGGAAGATCTGGCAGGTCTAGAGGGTTTGGGAGGTCATTGGCTGGTGCACTGGGTAGTGGAGACATGGGGAGCTGAGCCACTGGGGGTGTAGCCAACTCTGGAGGAGGATCCAGCGGGGATGCTGCAGACTCAGGAGGCAGAGCCACTGGGAATCCAGGAAGTGGCCTTCTTGGGAAAGCTGGAATTGGGAAAACTTGGCAGCCAAAGGAAACATCTCAACAGGAACCAAAGAACCAGGGAATCCATGACTTCAGGCAGACAGGGACAGGACGGTTGCAGCTCAGGTCCAGGAGATTGCTGGGGCGGCCCAGCAGGAACAGGAGGTTGCTTGGGCTGGTGTGTGAGCTGAAAGCTGGGAACCAGGGGCTGAGTCTTTGTGACACTGGGGAGCAGAGGCTCTGTGGCGTTGGGGAACGGAGGCTCTGTGGTGCTGGGGAGCAGAGGAGTAACCTTGGTCCAGACAGACATGATGGCAAGGTGACCCAAGGAGAGGTTACGTTGTTGATGTTGATGCAGTTTGTCCTCATCAGCTGTCCTGCGTTGTTTTTAACACTATGTGGTGAAGCCAAAGACGTTTCTACAATCTGACTAACTAACTAACTAACTAATTACTTATAGCACTTTGACACCATTTACCATGATGAATGACAAGATACATTCTTATTATCATGGTGTTTTTTAATCGGCCTAAAAACATGTTTTTGACTAAAACTGCAGACAGACTGAGTGGAGGAGCTTTAACCTCCACTACATCCCTGGTTAGCAGGATGAAGGCGCCCTCTTGTGTCGTGCATCAGTTTTGAGATTTCAGTTGTTGACCTGCTGTGATGTTCACTGCAGGAAGACATGTAAAAACTCTACTTAGCCTTTGGCAGCTTCAAACAATATCAGTAAAGACAGGTTTTAATATATGTAATATCACACTGTGTCAGTTTGTTGACAGAAGTCACACCCTGTAACACTGACGCTGCATTCAGGTCACATGGGAAAGATGGGAGAGAAGAGTTTCCAGTCTGCAAATATTATTCACATCAGCTTTCAGGTTGTAAACAGAACTTGTGAATGTGAGATTTGATACTGCAGGCTGTGATTTCTCTGACTCCTTGAAATCTGAGTGACGGACATAGAAATACATGTGACCGGATCTGAATAATTATATGTTGTGTTTATAATTTAATCATTTTATAACTGGATTTGATGGAATCCACATGTTTAATTCAGTGTTGATGCTCAAATATGAGTTTTTTTAGTAAAAGCTGTAACACTCAGTGTTTGAGTGATGACTGAGAAAACAAACATCTATTATGGAGTCTTCACGGCTTCAAACTGGAGTGAACATGTTATTTCCTTCTGATGTGTATCATGATTGAACTGAACTCAGCATCTCATATGTGCAGAGTTTTGATCAAATGATTCCTGAATGACTTCTGCAGTAGAAAAGGTGGATTAATGTTACCCGTGATGGTGCAATAAATCAATCACAGCTGTCAGGAAACTAATCACCACTGTTTTAGATGCATTTCAATTGTCAATTAATTAGTTATCAATTAATATAAATAACAAAAACTCTTCAGCACAGCAGCAGTTTGTGGACTGAGAGATTACACCCTGAACAAAATCAGTCACAAGAAGTTTTAATCAAGTCTGGATTTAAACTTTACAAACTCGTCTTCATCCCTGAATGACACTTGAGAAAACTTAAGTACAAACTTGAGAACTAACTTCAACTAAATGCACAAAGAAAATCTTGTTTATAAAAGCAACAAGTGATAGAAAACTCTGCTCTTTTCTCTGTGACAAAGCTGCTTTAGTGAAGAAAACTGAAAGTTCAGAGACTGACTGACAAATGTTTGTCTGCTCTGAACATGAACTCTGTACTTTGAGGTGTTTCAGGAGGAAAACTGCCTCAAATAAACTCTCATTTTAGTTTCACATTTTCTCTAGAAGCTTTGAATGAGATCCTGAGATGAAGACAGAAGAAAATACTTTGCTCTCTGTTGAAAAAAAACATCTTTATTGATTATGTAAAGCTTCAGATTGTTCACACATACAATCAGTAAAGTCTGTTAAATGACTCTTGTTCAATAATTTCATGTTCAGATTCACTTCATCCACACAATCAGTTAGTTTAACCCAGAATGTCAGCTATGTACAAGAACATAATAAATGATTATTATCGTGATAATTACAGTTTGATTGTACATTTCTTTATGAATTTACAAAGTGATGAGAACAAAATATCTACCTAGTGAAGGTAAAAGACGTCATCATGAGCAGCGATAGCCTCCATGGATAAAAACACACAGCAAAAAGTGACATTTAAAAAAACTCAAAATATCAACAGAACAACAAATGAAAAGAAAAAAAGTGTTGATAATCCCAGTTTGATTGACAGCTGATCTCTGTGCAGTTCAGAAACACCACAGCAACGAGCTCTCAGAAACAATGGAGACAAAAACATGAAGAATTACAACAGAATCTGACACATGAAGTCTGAAATGACTTCTGTCTATTTGAGTTTACACAACTCAGCTGTGACTCCATCATATGAAAACCAAAGTCCAGCATAGAGAGGCTGAGTGAATGTGGTCTGGACTCTGTGGAGGAGAGTCATGGTTTCAGAGATGCTGTAGAAGGACAGAATACCTGCTCTGTGATCCAGGTACACTCCTATTCTGGAGGAACCAGGACCTGAGACGGGAGTTGAGATTTTGTTGAACCAAAATGTATAACTGTTAGTGTCACATCTTAAAGCCCAAGATTTGTCATTGAATCCAAATACACATTCATGCAAGCTTCCTGCTCTGCTGATATTCTTGTATGCGACTGCTACATCAACTGCTCCTCCTCTCCACTCCACCTCCCAGTAACAACGTCCAGTCAGACTCTCTCTACTCAGGGCCTGAGGATAATCAGTGAATCTGTCTGGATGACTAGAATAAGACTGTCGTTGACTCGTTCGTTCTGCTTTTCTGTTCCCATCAGATAATAACAGATATGTGTTTGCTGTGTTTGGATCCAGAGTGATTTCACATGAATATTTTAAGAACTCAGCTCTGGTCTTGGGTTCTGCTTCTGACAGTAAAACGTCCACTTCAGTCACTGTCAGTGAGATGTTTGTCCATTTCTCCCTCAGGATGTTCTGTAGTTGATCTCTGAGCTCTGACACAGCTGCTGTCACATCCTGAAAGTACCTCAGAGGACGGATATTGATGCTGGATGAGTCTGTAGGTTCACTGAGTTGTGACAGTGAGGGGTAGTTGTGTAGAAACTGGATGTGATCCTCTGTGTGTGAGAGCTGCTTCAGTTCAGCGTCTTTCCTCTTCAGCTCAGTGATCTCCTGCTCCAGCTTCTCCTGAAGCTCTTTGACTCGACTCACTTCAGTTTCCTGCTGGGATCTGATCTGCTGCTTCACATCAGAGCTTCTTTTCTGGATGAGACGGATCAGCTCAGTGAAGATCTTCTCACTGTCCTCCACTGCTTTATCAGCAGAGCGACTGACGGCCTTCACCTCCTGTTGAAGCACCTTCACATCTTTCTCTCTGTCCTGGATTCTCTGCTGGTTGTGTTGTCGACTCACCTCGAGCTCTCTCTGCCTCTCAGTCCTTTCTGCTGCAGCTGAGACTGTGTCGTGGCCTTTATGTTCATCCACAGAGCAGAGATAACAGATACTCTGCTGATCAGTACGGCAAAACATCTTCATCACCTCATCATGACGAGAGCAGATGTTCTCCTGGAGCTTCTCCGAGGGGTCGACCAGCTTGTGTTTTTTAAATTTACTTGATTCAAAGTGAGGTTGAAGGTGTTTCTCACAGTAAGAGGCCAGGCACTGCAGACAGGACTTGAGGGCTTTCAGCTTCCTCCCAGTGCAGACATCACAGGCCACATCTTCAGGTCCAGCATAGCAGTGATCAGCAGGAGCAGCTTGGAGTCCAGTCTTCTTCAGCTGCTCCACTAAAGCTGTAAACATGGTGCTTTTCACCAGGACAGGCCTCGGTGCGAAGGTCTGTCTGCACTGAGGGCAGCTGTAGATCTTCCTCTGATCCTCTCCATCCCAGAAATTTTTAATACAGCTCATGCAGTAGCTGTGTCCACAGGGAATAGTCACCGGATCCTTCAGTAGATCCAGACAGATCGAACAAGTGATTGTTTCTCGGTCCAGCTGATCTCCTTTCTGCGCCATTTCAGCTCTCAGTGGCAACGACTGTCTGAGTTTCACTTCCTGAGAAGTTGAACAGGTTTTACAGCTCTTTACATGTTGGTTACACCCATCTATAAACTGTAGATCTGAAGGGGAGGGAACAAGGAAATATGACCACAAAGTGGAGCTTGTTGTGTTAGAACAGGGAGGAGTTATCAGGACGAGGAGCAGCACCGTGAATTAAAACTGTGTTTCCTCATTTACAGTGAAGTCTCAGTTAAAACCTGCTCACCATCTGAAAACATTTTACCATTTAGTTGTAAAATACTTGTTGGCATGTCAGGGTTTGGTGATGCCTCCATATTCCTCTAACTCTTCTTTAAAATCAGATCAATTTCTATTTATTGGTTAAAAACAATTGACTGACAACAGGGAGTTATTACATTAAAATGTCATAAAATAATTTAATCGTTGTATCATCATTTTCTCACATGTTTAATAAACTTATCTGAAGCATTTTGGACTGTTTTTGAAATAAAAGCAAATAAAACCAGAGAGCTCATCTTATCCAGCAACACTCTGCTGATAAATATCAACATTTGACAGTCACATGATCCTCTATAGAAACTGTCAGCAGCAGTGGAAGAAGTACTCAGATCCTTTACTGCAGTAAAAGCACCAATACAGCAATGTAAAAATACTCCATTACAAGTAAAAGTCCTGCATGAATTCTACTATGAAGGCGCCCTCTTGTGTCGTGCATCAGTTTTCAGGTTTCAGTTGTTGACCTGCTGTGATGTTCACTGCAGGAAGACATGTAAAAACTCCACTGAGCCTTTGGCAGCTTCAAACAATATCAGTAAAGACAGGTTTTAATATATGTAATATCACACTGTGTCAGTTTGTTGACAGAAGTCACATCCTGTAACACTGACGCTGCATTCAGGTCACATGGGAAAGATGGGAGAGAAGAGTTTCCAGTCTGCAAATATTATTCACATCAGCTTTCAGGTTGTAAACAGAACTTGTGAATGTGAGATTTGACGCTGCAGGTTGTGATTTCTCTGACTTCTTGAAATCTGAGTGACTGACATAGAAATACATGTGACTAGATGTGAATAATTATATATTCAGTTTATAGTTTAAGCTGAGTTAAACTGAGCGTGAGCAATAAGACACTTTTATCAAGTGATGTACTCCTACTCACAGCAACGTGGAAAAGTGATGACTGATCACATGACTGATCACATGAAGGAATAACCAATCAGAAATATGGATTGACCCGACAACTACTGTATTGTACATTCTTTAAAAAAAACATCCTTACAGTTAACTCAGTGGTGAGTTATTCTGCAAGAACATATTTAATTATTAGTTTTATTTGTGTGAAATCATCAACTCTCTATGAATGAAAGGAAATTTGTTGAAATGGAAATAAAATGTGCTGCAGACGTTCTGCTGTTGGTAGACGAGGTGATCATGACCAACGATATTTAGTCCAATCAGACAGAAAACAGAGTTTCTGTCCTGCAGTCATCAAAGATCTACTCTGAACCTCTTTAACAGCATTAAAGCCAAAACTAGTTTGATCAACAGTTTTCATTCTTCTGTTTGTGTTTGTTAAAAGCAACAAGTGATAGAAAACTCTGCTCTTTTCTCTGTGACAAAGTTGCTTTAGTGAAGAAAGCTGAAAGTACAGAGACCGACTGACAAACGTTTGTCTGCTCTGAACATGAACTCTGTACTTTGTGGTGTTTCAGGAGGAAAACTGCCTCAAATAAACTCTCATTTTAGTTTCACATTTTCTCCAGAATCTTTGAATGAGATCCTGAGATGAAGACAGAAGAAAATACTTTGCTCACTGTTGAAAAAACATTTTATTGATTATGTAAAGCTTCAGATTATTCACACATCCAATCAGTAAAGTCTGTTCAAAGTCTGTTCAATGATTTCATGTTCAGATTCACTTCATCCACACAATCAGTTAGTTTAACCCAGAATGTCAGCTATGTACAATAATATAATAAATGATTATTATCATGATAATTACACTTTGATTTTGCATTTCTTTATGAATTTACAAACTGATGAGAACAAAATATCTACCTAGTGAAGGTAAAAGACGTCATCATCAGCAGCGATAGCCTCCATGGATAAAAACACAGCAAAAAGTGACATTTAAAGAAACTCAAAACATCAACAGAACAACAAATAAAAAGAAGAAAAAAGTGTTGATAATCCCAGTTTGATTGACAGCTGATCTCTGTGCAGTTCAGAAACACCACAGCAACGAGCTCTCAGAAACAATGGAGACAAAAACATGAAGAATTACAACAGAATCTGACACATGAAGTCTGAAATGACTTCTGTCTATTTGAGTTTACACAACTCAGCTGTGTCTCCATCATAATCAAGACCAAGTCCAGCATAGAGAGGCTGAGTGAATGTGGTCTGGACTCTGTGGAGGAGAGTCATTGTTTCAGAGACGCTGTAGAAGGACAGAATACCTGCACTGTGATCCAGGTACACTCCTACTCTGGAGGAACCAGGACCTGAGACGGGAGTTGAGATACTGTTGAACAAAAATTTATAACTGTTTGTGTCACAATATAGCATCCAGGATTTGTCACTGAATCCAAATGCACATTCATGCAAGTCTCCATCTCTGCTGATATTCTTGTATGCGACTGCTACAAAAATTGCTCCCCCTCTCCTCTCCACCTCCCAGTAACAACGTCCAGTCAGACTCTCTCTACTCAGGACCTGAGTCCAATCAGTGAATCTGTCTGGGTGACTAGAATAAGACTGTTGTTGACTCATGAATGTTGCTTTTCTGTTCCCATCAGATAATAACAGCTGTGTGTTTGCTGTGTTTGGATCCAGTGTGATTTCACATGAATATTTTAAGAATCCAGCTCTGGTCTTGGGTTCTGCTTCTGACAGTAAAAAGTCCACTTCAGTCACTGTCAGTGAGATGTTTGTCCATTTCTCCCTCAGGATGTCCTGTAGTTGATCTCTGAGCTCTGACACAGCTGCTGTCACATCCTCAAAGTAGCTCAGAGGACGGATATTGATGCTGGATGAGTCTGTAGGTTCACTGAGTTGTGACAGTGAGGGGTAGTTGTGTAGAAACTGGATGTGATCCTCTGTGTGTGAGAGCTGCTTCAGTTCAGCGTCTTTCCTCTTCAGCTCAGTGATCTCCTGCTCCAGCTTCTCCTGAAGCTCTTTGACTCGACTCACTTCAGTTTCCTGCTGGGATCTGATCTGCTGCTTCACATCAGAGCTTCTTTTCTGGATGAGACGGATCAGCTCAGTGAAGATCTTCTCACTGTCCTCCACTGCTTTATCAGCAGAGCGACTGACAGCCTCCACCTCCTGTTGAAGCAGCTTCACATCTTTCTCTCTGTCCTGGATTCTCTGCTGGATTTGTTGTCGACTCACCTCGAGCTCTCTCTGCCTCTCAGTCCTTTCTGCTGCAGCTGAGACTGTGTCGTGGCCTTTATGTTCCTCCACAGAGCAGAGATAACAGATACTCTGCTGATCAGTACGGCAGAACATCTTCATCACCTCACCATGACGAGAGCAGATGTTCTCCTGGAGCTTTTCCGAGGGGTCGACCAGCTTGTGTTTTTTAAATTGGCCTACATTGTAGTGAGGTTGGAGATGTTTCTCGCAATAAGTGATCAAACACTGCAGACAGGACTTGAGGGCTTTCAACCTCCTCCCAGTGCAGACATCACAGGCCACATCTTCAGGTCCAGCATAGTAGTGATCAGCAGGAGCAGCTTGGAGTCCAGTCTTCTTCAGCTGCTCCACTAAATCTGCTAACATGGTGTTTTTCACCAGGACAGGCCTCGGTGTGAAGGTCTGTCTGCACTGAGAGCAGCTGTAGATCTTCCTCTGATCCTGGAGGACAGGCCAGATGTTCTCCTGAAGCTTCTCCGAGGGGTCGACCAGCTTGTGTTTTTTAAATTTACTTGATTCAAAGTGAGGTTGAAGGTGTTTCTCGCAGTAAGAGACGAGACACTGCAGACAGGACTTGAGGGCTTTCAGCTTCCTCCCAGTGCAGAAATCACAGGCCACATCTTCAGGTCCAGCATAGCAGTGATCAGCAGGAGCAGCTTGGAGTCCAGTCTTCTTCAGCTGCTCCACTAAATCTGCTAACATGGTGTTTTTCACCAGGACAGGCCTCGGTGTGAAGGTCTGTCTGCACTGAGAGCAGCTGTAGATCTTCCTCTGATCCTCTCCATCCCAGAAGCCATTAATACAGCTCATGCAGTAGCTGTGTCCACAGGGAATAGTCACCGGATCCTTCAGTAGATCCAGACAGATCGAACAGCTGATTGTTTCTCGGTCCAGCTGATCTCCTTTCTGCGCCATTTCAGCTCTCAGTGGCAACGACTGTCTGAGTTTCACTTCCTGAGAAGTTGAACAGGTTTTACAGCTCTTTTACTGCATCACATGTTGGTTACACACATCTATAAACTGTAGATCTGAAGGGGAGGGAACAAGGAAATATGAGCACAGAGTAGAGCTTGTTGTGTTTGACAGAACAGGGAGGAGTTATCAGGACGAGGAGCAGCACTGTGAATTAAAACTGTGTTTCCTCCTTTACAGTGAAGTCTCAGTTCAAAGCTGCTCACCATCTGAAAACATTTTTGCATTTAGCTGTAAAATACTTGTTGACATGTCAGGGTTTGGTGATGCCTTCATATTTCTCTAACTCTTCCTTAAAATCAGATCAGTTTTTATTCATTTGTTTAAAACAATTGACTGACAACAGGGAGTTATTACACTAAAGTGTGATAAAATCATTAAATGGCTGTATCATCATTTTCTCACATATTTAATAACCTTCTTTGAAGCATTTTTGATTGTGTTTGAAATAAAAGCAGATAAAACCAGAGAGCTCATCTTATCCAGCAACACTCTGCTGATAAATGTTGACCTGACAGTCACATGATCCTCTGTAGAAACTGTCAGCAGCACCTAGCAGACCTAGAGGTCGGGCCCCTCCAAAGGGTCAGCAGATAAATCTGAGGGGTCGTGAGATGATTAATGGGAGAGGAAAGAAGAAAAAACAAAGTTCTGATACACAAATCTGTTTTCAGTTTTTGGACTTTTTCTCTAATCTTTGATTTTTGCTGAAATATTGGATCATTTGAACATTTATTGAAATGAAAGCATGTGAGAAGTTTAGAGGGAAAAATCACTATTTGGTGGAGCTGATAACAACTCATAGACATGTGAAATGTGACCCCGACTACACACTGCTTTTTGTAAGACGTCAAAAGCCAAAAAGGTTGGAAACCACTGGTTTCATCTTTAACAATGTGTTGTATTTTAAAAGCTTGTTATATTATCCATTGTGTCAAATCTTCATCTGAAAAGTAACTAAAGCTGTCAAATAAATGTAGTGGAGTAGAAAGTACAATATTTCCCTCTGAAATGTAGTGGAGTGGAAGTATAAAGTAGCATCAAATGGAAATACTCAAGAAAAGTACAAGTACCTTACACCTTGTACTCAAAAACAGAACTTGAGTAAATGTACTTAGTTCATTTCCAGCACTGGTCAGTACTTTGAATATCTGGGAGCTGTGAGTGATGGACTGTCACGATTTGCGGAGCAGGTGGACCCAAATGCAGAGACTTGGGAGGCACAAGGAACTGAAGAATATATTTATTCACCAAAACAGGAACAGGATACAGAAGTGCAGGCAGGAAACTAAATCAAACAAATGATCCAACAAAAACTGAACAGAAAACCAGGACTAAAAAAACTAAATGAACTAACGAGGAGATGAGGTGCAGGTGGGGAGATGGTTGGAGAAACTCCAGAGAAGGGGGCGAGGTCATGAAACAGAACAGACAGGACATTGGGAACCAGGGAGGCAGCACTCAGGTTGGGTGGCCTGGGGGCTGAACAGGGGTGGAGCAAGACAGTTCAGGTGGGCGGCCCAGGGCCAGACAGAGTGAGAGCGAGAAGCCACCAGCAAGCAGTCTTAGACAAGCAGCCTGGGGCCAGGACCAAGGGAAAGCTGAGGACCTATGACAGGCAACCACAGGGCAGAGGCAATGGCTGAAGCTACTCTGCAGGACGAGCAGGAGTCGCTCAGGGGGGCGACTAGGGGTGTATGACAGATGGCCGGTGTCACTCGGGAGGGTGATCAGACATGGGGAGCCACTCTGAAGATTGGGCAGGGAGCCGGCAGCAATGGGAGAACCCCTCTGGAGGTAAGGCAGGGTGCCAGCGACAAAGGCGGAACCCCTCTGGAGGTCAGGCAGTGTGCCAGCGGCAAAGGTGGAGCCCCTATGGAGGCTGATCTGAAGGTTGGGGATGAAGGCTAAGCCCCTCAGGAGGTCGACAGCGAAGGCAGGACCCCTCGGGAAGTTGACAGCAAAGGCTGGTCCCCTCGGGAAGTCGATCGCAAAGGCTGGGCCCCTTGGAGGGTCGGGCAGTGTGCCGGTGGCAAAGGTGGAACCCCTCTGGGGGTCGTGCAGAGGGCCAGAAGTAAAGGTGGAACCCCTCTGGAGGCTGATCTGGAGGTTGGTGATAAAGGCTAAGCCCCTCAGGAGGTTGACAGCGAAGGCTGGACCCCTTGGGAAGTCAACAGCAAAGGCTAAGCCCCTCGGGAAGTCAATGGTAAAGGGTGGGCCCCTCAGGAGGTCAACGGCGAAGCCAGAGGCCAGGAAGGGCAGCAGGCATCAGAAGACACGGCTGCAGGTCGGGGCAGGGGGCAGGAGAGGCAAACTGCTGGAGTGCAGAGCAGGAGGTGGGCAGCTGAGAATCTGACTTGGCGTTGGGGAAGATGATTGATTGATGATCTGGGAGGTCTGGCAGTGGGTCGTTAGAGACGGCCAACTGAAGGTCTGGCTGAGTGTTGGCGAAGATGGCCAAATGGAGGTCTAAAAAGTCTGGAAGATCTGGCAGGTCTAGAGGGTTTGGGAGGTCATTGGCTGGTGCACTGGGTAGTGGAGACATGGGGAGCTGAGCCACTGGGGGTGTAGCCAACTCTGGAGGAGGATCCAGCGGGGATGCTGCAGACTCAGGAGGCAGAGCCACTGGGAATCCAGGAAGTGGCCTTCTTGGGAAAGCTGGAATTGGGAAAACTTGGCAGCCAAAGGAAACATCTCAACAGGAACCAAAGAACCAGGGAATCCATGACTTCAGGCAGACAGGGACAGGACGGTTGCAGCTCAGGTCCAGGAGATTGCTGGGGCGGCCCAGCAGGAACAGGAGGTTGCTTGGGCTGGTGTGTGAGCTGAAAGCTGGGAACCAGGGGCTGAGTCTTTGTGACACTGGGGAGCAGAGGCTCTGTGGCGTTGGGGAACGGAGGCTCTGTGGTGCTGGGGAGCAGAGGAGTAACCTTGGTCCAGACAGACATGATGGCAAGGTGACCCAAGGAGAGGTTACGTTGTTGATGTTGATGCAGTTTGTCCTCATCAGCTGTCCTGCGTTGTTTTTAACACTATGTGGTGAAGCCAAAGACGTTTCTACAATCTGACTAACTAACTAACTAACTAATTACTTATAGCACTTTGACACCATTTACCATGATGAATGACAAGATACATTCTTATTATCATGGTGTTTTTTAATCGGCCTAAAAACATGTTTTTGACTAAAACTGCAGACAGACTGAGTGGAGGAGCTTTAACCTCCACTACATCCCTGGTTAGCAGGATGAAGGCGCCCTCTTGTGTCGTGCATCAGTTTTGAGATTTCAGTTGTTGACCTGCTGTGATGTTCACTGCAGGAAGACATGTAAAAACTCTACTTAGCCTTTGGCAGCTTCAAACAATATCAGTAAAGACAGGTTTTAATATATGTAATATCACACTGTGTCAGTTTGTTGACAGAAGTCACACCCTGTAACACTGACGCTGCATTCAGGTCACATGGGAAAGATGGGAGAGAAGAGTTTCCAGTCTGCAAATATTATTCACATCAGCTTTCAGGTTGTAAACAGAACTTGTGAATGTGAGATTTGATACTGCAGGCTGTGATTTCTCTGACTCCTTGAAATCTGAGTGACGGACATAGAAATACATGTGACCGGATCTGAATAATTATATGTTGTGTTTATAATTTAATCATTTTATAACTGGATTTGATGGAATCCACATGTGTTTAATTCAGTGTTGATGCTCAAATATGAGTTTTTTAGTAAAAGCTGTAACACTCAGTGTTTGAGTGATGACTGAGAAAACAAACATCTATTATGGAGTCTTCACGGCTTCAAACTGGAGTGAACATGTTATTTCCTTCTGATGTGTATCATGATTGAACTGAACTCAGCATCTCATATGTGCAGAGTTTTGATCAAATGATTCCTGAATGACTTCTGCAGTAGAAAAGGTGGATTAATGTTACCCGTGATGGTGCAATAAATCAATCACAGCTGTCAGGAAACTAATCACCACTGTTTTAGATGCATTTCAATTGTCAATTAATTAGTTATCAATTAATATAAATAACAAAAACTCTTCAGCACAGCAGCAGTTTGTGGACTGAGAGATTACACCCCAAACAAAATCAGTCACAAGAAATTTTAATCAAGTCTGGATTTAAACTTTACAAACTTGTCTTCATCTCTGAATGACACTTAGGAAAACTCTCGAGTACAAACTTCAGAATTAACTTCAACTAAATGCACAAAGAAAATCTTGTTTATAAAAGCAACAAGTGATAGAAAACTCTGCTCTTTTCTCCGTGACAAAGCTGCTTTAGTGAAGAAAGCTGAAAGTACAGAGACTGACTGACAAATGTTTGTCTGCTCTGAACATGAACTCTGTACTTTGTGGTGTTTTAGGAGGAAAACTGCCTCAAATAAACTCTCCTTTTAGTTTCACATTTTCTCTAGAAGCTTTGAATGAGATCCTGAGATGAAGACAGAAGAAAATACTTTGCTCTCTGTTGAAAAAAAACATCTTTATTGATTATGTAAAGCTTCAGATTGTTCACACATACAATCAGTAAAGTCTGTTAAATGACTCTTGTTCAATGATTTCATGTACAGATTCACTTCATCCACACAATCAGTTAGTTTAACCCAGAATGTCAGCTATGTACAAGAACATAATAAATGATTATTATCATGATAATTACAGTTTGAGTGTACATTTCTTTGTGAATTTACAAAGTGATGAGAACAAAATATCTACCTAGTGAAGGTAAAAGATGTCATCATGAGCAGTGATAGCCTCCATGGATAAAAACACACAGCAAAAAGTGACATTTAAAGAAACTCAAAACATCAACAGAACAACAAATGAAAAGAAAAAAAGTGTTGATAATCCCAGTTTGATTGACAGCTGATCTCTGTGCAGTTCAGAAACACCACAGCAACGAGCTCTCAGAAACAATGGAGACAAAAACATGAATAATTACAACAGAATCTGACACATGAAGTCTGAAATGACTTCTGTCTATTTCAGTTTACACAACTCAACTGTGACTCCAGACCCAAGACCAAGTCCAGAATAGAGAGGCTGAGTGAATGTGGTCTGGACTCTGTGGAGGAGAGTCATGGTTTCAGAGACGCTGTAGAAGGACAGAATACCTGCTCTGTGATCCAGGTACACTCCTACTCTGGAGGAACCAGGACCTGAGACAGGAGTTTTGATATTGTTGAACCAAAATATATAACTTTTAGTGCTACAATATAACATCCAGGATTTGTTATTGAGTCCAAATATACATTCATTCGGGCCTCCTGCTCTGCTGATATTCTTGTATGCGACTGCTATATGAACTCCCCCTCTCCACTCCACCTCCCAGTAACAACGTCCAGTCAGACTCTCTCTACTCAGGACCTGACTCCATCCAGTGAATCTGTCTGGGCGACTAGAATAAGACTGTTGTTGACTCATGAATGTTGCTTTTCTGTTCCCATCAGATAATAACAGCTTCTTGTTCGCTGTGTTTGGATCCAGTGTGATTTCACATGAATATTTTAAGAATCCAGCTCTGGTCTTGGGTTCTGTTTCTGACAGTAAAACGTCCACTTCAGTCACTGTCAGTGAGATGTTTGTCCATTTCTCCCTCAGGATGTCCTGTAGTTGATCTCTGAGCTCTGACACAGCTGCTGTCACATCCTCAAAGTATCTCAGAGGACGGATATTGATGCTGGATGAGTCTGTAGATGCACTGAGTTGTGACAGTGAAGGGTAGTTGTGTAGAAACTGGATGTGATCCTCTGTGTGTGAGAGCTGCTTCAGTTCAGCGTCTTTCCTCTTCAGCTCAAAGATCTCCTGCTCCAGCTTCTCCTGAAGCTCTTTGACTCGACTCACTTCGGTTTCCTGCTGGGATCTGATCTGCTGCTTCACATCAGAGCTTCTTTTCTGGAGGAGACGGATCAGCTCAGTGAAGATCTTCTCACTGTCCTTCACTGCTTTATTAGCAGAGCGACTGACGGCCTCCACCTCCTGTTGAAGCAGCTTCACATCTTTCTCTCTGTCCTGGATTCTCTGCTGGATTTGTTGTCGACTCACCTCGAGCTCTCTCTGCCTCTCAGTCCTTTCTGCTGCAGCTGAGACTGTGTTGTGGCCTTTATGTTCATCCACAGGGCAGAGATAACAGATACTCTGCTGATCAGTATGGCAGAACATCTTCATCACCTCATCATGACGAGAGCAGATGTTCTCCTGGAGATTCTCCGAGGGGTCGACCAGCTTGTGTTTTTTAAATTTACTTGATTCAAAGTGAGGCTGAAGGTGTTTCTCACAGTAAGAGACGAGACACACCAGACAGGACTTGAGGGCTTTCAGCTTCCTCCCAGTGCAGACATCACAGGCCACATCTTCAGGTCCAGCATAGCAGTGATCAGCAGGAGCAGCTTGGAGTCCAGTCTTCTTCAGCTGCTCCACTAAATCTGCTAACATGGTGTTTTTCATCAGGACAGGCCTCGGTGTGAAGGTCTGTCTGCACTGAGGGCAGCTGTAGATCTTCCTCTGATCCTCTCCATCCCAGAAGCCTTTAATACAGCTCATGCAGTAGCTGTGTCCACAGGGAATAGTCACCGGATCCTTCAGTAGATCCAGACAGATTGAACAGCTGATTATTTCTCGGTCCAGCTGATCTCCTTTCTGCGCCATTTCAGCTCTCAGTGGCAATGACTGTCTGAGTTTCACTTCCTGAGAAGTTGAACAGGATTGACAGCTCTTGTATTACATCAGATTTTTTTTACACCCATCTATAAACTGTATATCTGATGGGGAGGGAACAAGGCTGTAAGATGTTAATGGCATGTCAGGGTGTGCTGATGACTCCATATTTTTCTAATTCTTCCTTAAAATCAGATCCGTTTCTATTTATTGGTTAAAAATAGCTGACTGACAACAGGCAGTTATTACGCTTAAGTGTGATAAAATCATTTAATGGCTGTATCATCATTTTCTCACATATTTAATAAACTTCTTTGAAGCATTTTTGATTGTGTTTGAAATAAAAGCAGATAAAAGCAGAGAGCTCATCTTATCCAGCAACACTCTGCTGATAAATGTCGACCTTTGACAGTCACATGATCCTCTGTAGAAACTGTCAGCAGCAGCAGTGGAAGAAATATTAAGATCCTTTACTGCAGTAAAAGTACCAATACAGCAATATAAAAATACTCCATTACAAGTAAAAGTCCTGCATGAAAAATCCTACTTAAGTAAAAGTACATAAGTATTATGAGCTTGATGTACTTAAAGTATTGCAGTAAAAGTACATAAGTATTATGAGCTTGATGTACTTAAAGTATTGCAGTAAAAGTAGTGGTTTGGTCCCTCTGACTGATATATTATTATATATGACATCATTAGATTATTAATAGTGAAGCATCAGTGTTACAGCAGCATGTTACTGTTGTAGCTGCTGGAGGTGGAGCTAGTTTCAACTACTTTATATACACTTAGATAGTTTAGTCCAGCGGTTCCCAACCTAGGGGTCGGGGCCCTCCAAAGGGTCAGCAGATAAATCTGAGGGGTGGTGAGATGATTAATGGGAGAGGAAAGAAGAAAAAACAAAGTTCTGATACACAAATCTGTTTTCAGTTTTTGGACTTTTTCTCTAATCTTTGATTTTTGCTGAAATATTGGATCATTTGAACATTTATTGTAATGAAAGCATGTGAGAAGTTTAGAAGGAAAAATCACTATTTGGTGGAGCTGTTAACAACTCATAGACATGTGAAATGTGACCCTGACTACACACTGCTTTTTGTAAGACGTCAAAAGCCAAAAAGGTTGGAAACCACTGGTTTCATCTTTAACAATGTGTTGTATTTTAAAAGCTTGTTATATTATCCATTGTGTCAAATCTTCATCTGAAAAGTAACTAAAGCTGTCAAATAAATGTAGTGGAGTAGAAAGTACAATATTTCCCTCTGAAATGTAGTGAAGTGGAAGTATAAAGTAGCATCACATGGAAATACTCAAGTAAAGTACAAGTACTTCTAAACTGTACTAAAGTACATTACTTGAGTAAATGTATTTAGTTAAATTCCAGCGCTGATCAGTAGTTTTAAATATCTGGGAACTGTGAGTGATGGACACTTTATCTAAACAAAAAATACGATTATATTCATGTAGGAATTTGTGCAGTCAAATATCTTTATTATTTTATGGGGGAATTATGAGTCATTATTGTGCACAGCTCCAATATGAAATTATTCGTCCAGCGACATAACTCGTATTAGAGTAAGTATAATAATGGGGAAACAGTCCTCCATGTTGGCCACAAAAGAGAGGTCATTTAGAATTATGATTGTTATAAATCTTAATTATGATTTTGCAAAGGTTAAGTGAATGACATGCAAGCACAAGAAAACACCAACAAGTTCACTTTAATTACATACACATTCATTACTAATACTACACCTACAAGTACTAAACACTACAACTTTTACAGACAAGACACAACAGGAAAAGGGAAACTAGTACACAAGTCTATGGCTGGTGAATGATTTTCAGGACGCAACAAAACTTCTTCACACCCAAACTTGATCAAATGAATTCTTACAATTTTCCAGTTTTTTAGGCCTGTATAACAAAGACTTCATCAACTAAATGCACAAAGTAAATCTTGTTTGTTAAAAGTGTTATAAAATTCTGCTCTTTTCTCTGTGACAAAGCTGCTTTAGTGAAGAAAGCTGAAAGTACAGAGACTGACTGACAAACGTTTGTCTGCTCTGAACATGAACTCTGTACTTTGTGGTGTTTCAGGAGGAAAACTGCCTCAAATAAACTCTCATTTTAGTTTCACATTTTCTCTAGAATCTTTGAATGAGATCCTAAGATGAAGACAGAAGAAAATACTTTGCTCACCGTTGAAAAAACATTTTATTGATTATGTAAAGCTTCAGATTGTTCACACATCCAATCAGTAAAGTCTGTTAAATGACTCTTGTTCAATGATTTCATGTTCAGATTCACTTCATCCACACAATCAGTTAGTTTAACCCAGAATGTCAGCTATGTACAAGAACATAATAAATGATATCCTCATTAATTATTATCATGATAATTACAGTTTGATTTTGCATTTCTTTATGAATTTACAAAGTGATGAGAACAAAATATTTACCTAGTGAAGGTAAAAGACATCATCATGAGCAGTGATAGCCTCCATGGATAAAAACACAGCAAAAAGTGACATTTAAAGAAACTCAAAACATCAACAGAACAACAAATAAAAAGAAGAAAAAAGTGTTGATAATCCCAGTTTGATTGACAGCTGATCTCTGTGCAGCTCAGAAACACCACAGCAACGAGCTCTCAGAAACAATGGAGACAAAAACATGAAGAATTACAACAGAATCTGACACATGAAGTCTGAAATGACTTCTGTCTATTTGAGTTTACACAACTCAGCTGTGTCTCCATCATTATAAAGACCAAGTCCAGCATAGAGAGGCCGAGTGAATGCGGTCTGGACTCTGTGGAGGAGAGTCATGGTTTCAGAGACACTGTAGAAGGATAGAATACCTGCACTGTGATCCAGGTACACTCCTACTCTGGAGGAACCAGGACCTGAGACGCGAGTTGAGATACTGTTGAACCAATATATATAGCTGTTAGTGCCACAATACAACATCCAAGATTTGCCATTGAATCCAAATGCACTTTCAATCCCTGCTCTGCTGATATTCTTGTATGCGACTGCTACACGAACTTCTACCCCTCTCCACTCCACCTCCCAGTAACAACGTCCAGTCAGACTCTCTCTACTCAGGACCTGCCACCATCGAGTGAATCTGTCTGGGCGACTAGAATAAGACTGTCGTTGTCTCGTTAGCTCTGCTTTTCTGTTCCCCTCAGACAATAAGAGATCTGTGTTTGCTGTGTTTGGATTCAGTGTGATTTCACGTGAATATTTTAAGAACTCAGCTCTGGTCTTGGGTTCTGTTTCTGACACTAAAACGTCCACTTCAGTCCCTGTCAGTGAGATGTTTGTCCATTTCTCCCTCAGGATGTCCTGTAGTTGATCTCTGAGCTCTGACACAGCTGCTGTCACATCCTCAAAGTATCTCAGAGGACGGATATTGATGCTGGATGAGTCTGTAGATGCACTGAGTTGTGACAGTGAGGGGTAGTTGTGTAGAAACTGGTTGTGATCCTCTGTGTGTGAGAGCTGCTTCAGTTCAGCGTCTTTCCTCTTCAGCTCAGTGATCTCCTGCTCCAGCTTCTCCTGAAGCTCTTTGACTCGACTCACTTCAGTTTCCTGCTGGGATCTGATCTGCTGCTTCACATCAGAGCTTCTTTTCTGGATGAGATGGATCAGCTCAGTGAAGATCTTCTCACTGTCCTCCACTGCTTTATTAGCAGAGCGACTGACGGCCTCCACCTCCTGTTGAAGCAGCTTCACATTTTTCTCTCTGTCCTGGATTCTCTGTTGGATTTGTTGTCGACTCACCTCAAGCTCTCTCTGCCTCTCAATCCTTTCTGGCCTCGGTGTGAAGGTCTGTCTGCACTGAGGGCAGCTGGAGATCTTCCTCTGATCCTCTCCATCCCAGAAGCCTTTAATACAGCTCATGCAGTAGCTGTGTCCACAGGGAATAGTCTCCGGATCCTTCAGTAGATCCAGACAGATCGAACAGTTGATTGTTTCTCGGTCCAGCTGATCTCCTTTCTGCGCCATTTCAGCTCTCAGTGGCAACGACTGTCTGAGTTTCACTTACTGAGAAGTTGAAATAAGCCCGACAGCTCTTGTACTGCTTTACATGTTGGTTACACCCATCATCAAATTATAGATCTGAGGGGGAGGGAACAAGGAAATATGAACACATAGAGGAGCTTGTTGTGTTTGAAAGAACAGGGAAGTTTATCAGGATGAGGAGCAGCACTGTGAATTAAAACTGTTTCCTCATTTATAGTGAAGTCTCAGTTAAAACCTGCTCACCATCTGAAAATATTTTTGCATTTAGCTGTAAAATACTTGTTGGCATGTCAGGGTTTGGTGATGCCTCCATATTTCTCTAACTCTTCCTTAAAATCCGGTCAATTTCTATTTATTGGTTAAAAACAGCTTTATTGATCATTGTGAAGAAAATGATTCACATTAAAGCATCAAGGTGAAATAAAAGCTGCTTCAAACACACCGTGTTCAACTTGAACTTCAGTAGCTGTTAACACAAACTAAAATCACTGCAAAATAAACCAGAACGCAGTGAAAACTAAAGTCAAACCTCCAGTAAGTGAGGATCATAATCCAAACCACCAATGAAGACTTTAATAATAATTACTAATAAAGGCTTTAATTTCAGCTTTTTTTATTTAAAAAATGCAATCCTTAAGTGTGTGTAAAAGTTGGGCTGTCAGAGATGTTTCTTCTACACACAGACGCACCACAAGCTGCCATTTTATCTCCTGTGTTGTTTTCTTTGAATGCAAAGAATTTAAAATCCACAGACTCACACATTAACTGACTAAAGTCTGTTGACGATACAGCACTGGTGGGTTTGTAGAGTTAGTGAGGAAAGTATAGAAATGTTGGCCAAAAATATTGGTACCTTCCCACCTTTTTTAAAAAAAACTAAATTTCCTCTGTATTAGCACTGACAGAAGTATTTGGTATTCATCATTCTGTCTTTAACATTGAATATAACTGAAACTTTGCTTTTGATGTACAACATAACATATTATTTAACGCAATGAAACCAATGAAAATGTCATGGCTAAAATGCAGGTGGAAGAAGGCTGTTCGTGTTATATAGTTGATATGTGGCTAAAATGTAAGGGATCGATCAAATACTATTCCCAAATTCTTGATTGTATGGGTCTGAGAAATTGTGCAACCGTCAAGATTAATGTTTAAGTCTGTAAAAAACGATGTGAATCTAGCTGGACCAACGAGCAGCATTTCAGTCTTGTGTGCATTCAAATGCAGGAAATTATTGCACATCCAGTGATGGACTTCTGACAAACATGTCTCTAATTTAGCCAGCTGGGAGGAGTCACTGAATGTTACAGGAAGAGAGATTTGTGTTCACTGCAGGAAGACATGTAAAAACTCCACTGAGCCTTTGGCAGCTTCAAACAATATCAGTAAAGACAGATTTTAATATCTGTAATATCACACTGTGTCAGTTTGTTGACAGAAGTCACACCCTGTAACACTGACGCTGCATTCAGGTCACATGGGAAAGATGGGAGAGAAGAGTTTCCAGTCTGCAAATATTATTCACATCAGCTTTCAGGTTGTAAACAGAACTTGTGGATGTGAGATTTGATACTGCAGGCTGTGATTTCTCTGACTTCTTGAAATCTGAGTGACGGACATAGAAATACATGTGACCAGATGTGAATAATGATATGTTCAGTTTATAGTTTAATCATTTTATGTCTGGATTTGATGGAGTACACATGTGTTTAATTTAGTTTTGATATTAAAATATGAGTTTTTTAGTTAAAACTGTAACAGTGTTTGAGTGACGACTGAGAAAACTTCACCAAACATCTATTATGGAGTCTTCACGGCTTCAAACTGGAGTGAACATGTTATTTCCTTCTGATGTTCATTACGATTGAACTGAACTCAGCGTCTCATATGTGCAGAGTTTTGATCAAATGATTCCTGAATGACTTCTGCAGTAGAAAAGGTGGATTAATGTTACCCGTGATGGTGCAATAAATCAATCACAGCTGTCAGGAAACTAATCACCACTGTTTTAGATGCATTTCTTTGTTGCCAGTTAATATAAATGACAAAAACTCTTCAGCACAGCAGCAGTTTGTGGATTGAGAGATTAAACCTCGAACAAAATCAGTCACAAGAAGTTTTTATCAAGTCTGGATTTAAACTTTACAAACTTGTCTTCATCAAACTTCTCTGAACGACACTTAAGAAAAGTCTCGAGTACAAACTTGAGAACTAACTTCAACTAAATGCACAAAGAAAATCTTGTTTATAAAAGCAACAAGTGATAGAAAACTCTGCTCTTTTCTCTGTGACAAAGCTGCTTTAGTGAAGAAAGCTGAAAGTACAGAGACTGACTGACAAATGTTTGTCTGCTCTGAACATGAACTCTGTACTTTGTGGTGTTTCAGGAGGAAATCTGCCTCAAATAAACTCTCATTTTAGTTTCACATTTTTTCCAGAAGCTTTGAATGAGATCCTGAGATGAAGACAGAAGAAAATACTTTGCTCACTGTTGATAAAAAAACATCTTTATTGATTATGTAAAGCTTCAGATTGTTCACACATCCAATCAGTAAAGTCTGTTAAATGACTCTTGTTCAATGATTTCATGTTTAGATTCACTTCATCCACACAATCAGTTAGTTTAACCCAGAATGTCAGCTATGTACAAGAACATAATAAATGATTATTATCATGATAATTACAGTTTGAGTGTACATTTCTTTATGAATTTACAAAGTGATGAGAACAAAATATCTACCTAGTGAAGGTAAAAGACGTCATCATGAGCAGTGATAGCCTCCATGGATAAAAACACACAGTAAAAAGTGACATTTAAAGAAACTCAAAACATCAACAGAACAACAAATGAGAAGAAAAGTGTTGATAATCCCAGTTTGATTGACAGCTTATCTCTGTGCAGTTCAGAAACACCACAGCAACAAACTCTCAGAAACAATGGAGACAAAAACATGAAGCATTACAACAGAATCTGACACATGAAGTCTGAAATGACTTCTGTCTATTTGAGTTTACACAACTCAACTGTGTCTCCATAATTATAAGGCCGAAGTCCAGCATAGAGAGGCTGAGTGAATGTGGTCTGGACTCTGTGGAGGAGAGTCATGGTTTCAGAAACACTGTAGAAGGACAGAATACCTGCTCTGTGATCCAGGTACACTCCTACTCTGGAGGAACCAGGACCTGAGACGGAAGTTGAGATACGGTTGAACCAAAATTTATAACTGTTAGTGTCACAACGTAACATCCAAGATTTGTCATTGAGCCCAAATATACATTCATGCAAGGCTCCTGCTCTGCTGATATTCTTGTATGCAACTGCTACACCAACTGCTCTCCCTCTCCACTCCACCTCCCAGTAACAACGTCCAGTCAGACTCTCTCTACTCAGGACCTGAGGATAATCAGTGAATTTGTCTGAGTGACGAGAATAAGACTGTTGTTGACTTATTTGTTCTGCTTTTCTGTTCCCATCAGATAATAACAGCAGTGTGTTTGCTGTGTTTGGATCCAGAGTGATTTCACATGAATATTTTAAGAACTCAGCTCTGGTCATGGGTTCTGGTTCTGGCAGTAAAACGTCCACTTCAGTCACTGTCAGTGAGATGTTTGTCCATTTCTCTCTCAGGACGTCCTGTAGTTGATCTCTGAGCTCTGACACAGCTGCTGTCACATCCTCAAAGTATCTCAGAGGACGGATACTGATGCTGGATGAGTCTGTAGATGCACTGAGTTGTGACAGTGAGGGGTAGTTGTGTAGAAACTGGTTGTGATCCTCTGTGTGTGAGAGCTGCTTCAGTTCAGCGTCTTTCCTCTTCAGCTCAGTGATCTCCTGCTCCAGCTTCTCCTGAAGCTCTTTGACTCGACTCACTTCAGTTTCCTGCTGGGATCTGATCTGCTGCTTCACATCAGAGCTTCTTTTCTGGAGGAGACAGATCAGCTCAGTGAAGATCTTCTCACTGTCCTCCACTGCTTTATCAGCAGAGCGACTGACAGCCTCCACCTCCTGTTGAAGCAGCTTCACATCTTTCTCTCTGTCCTGGATTCTCTGCTGGATTTGTTGTCGACTCACCTCGAGCTCTCTCTGCCTCTCAGTCCTTTCTGCTGCAGCTGAGACTGTGTCGTGGCCTTTATGTTCATCCACAGAGCAGAGATAACAGATACTCTGCTGATCAGTACGGCAGAACATCTTCATCACCTCATCATGACGAGAGCAGATGTTCTCCTGGAGCTTCTCCGAGGGGTCGACCAGCTTGTGTTTTTTAAATTTACTTGATTCAAAGTGAGGTTGAAGGTGTTTCTCACAGTAAGAGACGAGACACTGCAGACAGGACTTGAGGGCTTTCAGCTTCCTCCCAGTGCAGAAATCACAGGCCACATCTTCAGGTCCAGCATAGCAGTGATCAGCAGGAGCAGCTTGGAGTCCAGTCTTCTTCAGCTGCTCCACTAAAGCTGCTAACATGGTGCTTTTCACCAGGACAGGCCTCGGTGTGAAGGTCTGTCTGCACTGAGGGCAGCTGTAGATCTTCCCCTGATCCTCTCCATCCCAGAAGCTTTTAATACAGCTCATGCAGTAGCTGTGTCCACAGGGAATAGTCACCGGATCTTTCAGTAGATCCAGACAGATCGAACAGCTGATTGTTTCTCGGTCCAGCTGAACTCCTTTCTCCGCCATTTCAGCTCTCAGTGGCAACGACTGTCTGAGTTTCACTTTCTCAGAAGGTGAAACAAGTTTGAGCTCTGATCTGAACAACATGTGTTCCTGCAGTGAATGCAGCCTGACATGTTGGTTAGACCCATCTGCAAACTGTAGATCTGAAGGGGAGGGAACAAGGAAATATGAGCACAGAGCGGAGCTTGTTGTGTTAGAAAGAACAGGGAGGAGTTATCAGGAGGAGGAGCGGCACTGTGAATTAAAACTGTGTTTTCTCATTCCTCACAGTGAAGTCTCAGTCAAAATTCACAAATAAATTAAGGAGAGAAGGAAAATACAAAAAATGCTCATAGCATTTATTCAGGGCTACAACTAAAAATAATTTTCATTACTGATTGATCAATTATTTTCTCGATCAATCAATTAGTTGTCAGAAAACGGTGAAAAATGTCGATCACTGCTTCCCAAAGCCCAAGATGATGTCCTAAAATATCTTGTTTTGTCCACAACCCAAATTCATTTAGTTTATTGTCATAGAGGACCAAAGAAATCAGAAAATATTCATGTAAAAGAAGCTGGAATCAAAGAATCTGGACATTTTTTACTTAAAAAATAACTCAAACTTTAATAGTTGGAAACTAATAAATTAATCATTGCAGCTCCAAATTTATTATCTTGTTATTTATTAGTAGCAATAGAAATAAATAAATAATGAAAGAGAATAAATAAAAAAATACATTGTGCAGGGTTTGATAAAGAAAGTGAAGTTAACTAGCAACCGTGAAATTTGAGACAAATATAGTTAAAAAGTGTGTGGTAGACGCGCACATACAAAAACCTTTAAAACAGGTGCAACAATATATAAAAGAAAAAAGAAAGTCTTCACACTGTAGCTTCTTTCTTTTCTTCTTTACACATATGTATTGACACTTTTATATAAGATGGTGATAGAATGGGTTTGACATCTTATGTGACTGTCATGTGACCAGAGCCTAAGATCTATTTTTAAATACAATCAATAAATACAATCAAGATGGCGACTATATATTTTGTTTTAGTTTAAAGAAGAGCTTTTTGCCCGAAACGTCACTTGTGAATTTCCCATTAAACTGCATCTAAGAAAAAGGTGTGCGGACTTTCTTTTTTCTTTTAAACAAATATAGTCAAAAATTAAGGGAGGAGACAAAATGAAAATAAAAAAGAATAAAGTGAAAATAAATTGCACTGTTATCGAGAGAATTAAATCAGTTGTTGAGTGTTAAGAGTCTGCTGATAGTAGTGTCTGATAGTTAAGAAATTACATTTTTTATTCATTAAGGCCAATAAAAATAAATCAATCAATAATAAAATGGAATAAATAACATAAAACATAAAATATACTGTGCATGAATTCCATAAAGAAAGTTCAGGGTTCACCAATAAAAAAAAATATCATTAAAAACACTTTTTTACGTTATTGTTTTTGTTGTTCCGAGTTCAGCAGCTGTACCTGAACGCAGCACACGGATGTGCGTGTCTTACGTCCTGCGGAAGTAAACAATCCTCAGCTGACGTGGAGCAGACGGACCTCAGCAGCAGTCAAACTGGATCAACCGGAGCTGAGTCCGCAGCTTTAGGGAATATTTGACGCTTCTGTCGCTGTGTTGTGGTGAAATACAGTAAACAGGTCGTGTTCGTGTTAGTTAAACTCCCGGAACAACTAACGGCTCGTTAAAACTTGTTTTTCCAGAGCACGATGGCGGCAGCGGAGGAGGCCAGCAGGCCGTTCGCCGGGCTGTCGGATGTCTCCATCTCGGAGGACATCCCGGTGGAGGGGGACATCGCCGTGCCCATCGGCTCATCTCGGCGGGAGGATGAGTTCTCCACGCTGGACGAGCCGGTGAAGGAGACCATCCTGCGGGACCTACGGGCGGTGGGGAACAAGTTCGTCCACGTACTGTACCCGCAGCGCAGCTCGGCGCTGCTGCGGGACTGGGACCTGTGGGGCCCGCTGCTGCTGTGCGTGACGCTGGCGCTGCTGCTGCAGGGCGGCGCGGCAGACAGCGACGAGCAGGGTGGCCCGCAGTTCGCCGAGGTACCCCTAACATTTATTTATCTCATTATTATCATTTCCAGTTAGTTTAAACGACGCTAAAGTTAGCATCTGATGTAGCAACTTGGTCCCTCCAGACGTGTTTTGAGATGTTTATAAAATACTTTGTATAATAATTTGTGTAATAGTGATAATTATATTGTAAAAATCCTTATAATTACATCTACTCAATTCCTCAATCTATAAATATGCAAATATATTCCATCTCAAAAGTTTTCCTGGTGGATACAATATATAATAAACTTTATTTATACATCACTTTTCTTTACAAAGTTACAAAGTGTTTAACAGAAAAGAAAAAATAATTTAAAGAACAGCAATTAAAGCAAAAGAACGATAATGAAACAGCAACACATCAAACATTCATAAAAGCTTTCTGATAAAAGAATGTTTTAAGAAATTTAAAAGACATTAAAGATGTTGCCTGTCTGATCTGAACAGGCAGTTTGTTCCACAGTCTGGGGCTCTGAGATGAAGAGACCCCCCAACTGTGAAGTCCATTCTCAGTGTTTGTTCACTGCAGGCTTCAAGTTTCCACATCACACTAGTGGAAGTTGAATATTGGACCAGAATTGGCTTCAAAACTAGTTGTGATGTCACAAATCGTGCTCGTAGGCCCCTTAAAATCACTTTCAATGAGCTCAGAGAAACTTTCCTCCATCAGCAGATGAAAGTCAAAACAAACTCATACAACATCCAACAACATCCAACGGTAGGAACACGAAGAAAAACATGTTTCTGAGTGGAGGACTTTATGTTAAACTAAGTTACAGTGCTATTTAAAGGACGGGTTCACCATGTTTCAAGTCTGTCTCAAAACAACAGTCAGGTTTTTATTTCATTTGCACACACATAAGACGGCATAAAATCTAGATAATAAAAATAAAAGATGTGACAGGGGAGGTGAAGTAAAACAGACCTGCCCTCGACTTCAGGAGAAAAATAAACATAATTTTGAAAAATACAATGAAAAAATAATAAGAAGCACATAAAATGAACAGGAAACAATCCAATAAAAACAAAGAAATATATGAGCGACAATGTGGAGAAAAATGAAAAAAATAGATCAAGAAATAATTATACATCATGAATTAAATGTGATGACAAATGCAATTATTTCCCTAACAATACCTATATATATATATATATATATATATATATATATATATATATATATATATATATATATATATATATATATATATATATATATATATATATATATATATATATATATATTATTATATCCATTAGAAAGCTGAACAATGAAGCTGTTTGAGTTTTAATCTATTTACTGCACAGTTGTGTATTATTGTGGACCAGAATGTGTACGTTCAAGTGCAATACTGACTGATAGTGAGTGAAATACTATTTAACTTGTTTTATTTAATTGGATGTCTAATTTATACACTTAACCACTTTTGCACATCTGGTTTTCACGTTTTTATTGTTTAAATTCTTTGAAATATGCTCAGCCACTTTACGGACCAGAGGTCATTGTGTTCTATCATTTGAGGAATAGTGTTTACTCTGAGTACTAGAGGTACAACAGTGTATTGTGTGTACTGTGTATTTTTCTACATGCAGCTGTACTCAAGTTTCTCTCTTAGACAATAAAGTGTATTTTATCTTATCTTAAGTCATTGTTTGATAAAAGTTGGTCGACATCTGTGTTTTTCTGCGTGTTTGAAACACGGCGCAGAGGCTGAATTTTCACATTTGAGAAGCTTCGACGAGAGAATAACTTATTCTAATTATCAAAATAGTTGCTTATTAATTTTCTGATGATTGATTAATCTGCACCCAATTATATTTTTTACTTGATTTCACCCGATCAGCCTCTCAAATGTGATAATTTCCTGTTTTTCTTCGTCACATATGACAGGAAATTGAATATCTTGAGGTTCTGGACTGTGGCTGCAACGATTAGTCAATTGACAGAAAATTACCGCCATGATCATCAATTTCTAATCAGTTAATCATGAAAATAATCGACAGATTAATCGATAATGAAAATGATCATTAGTTGCAGCTCTCCTCTAGATATTTTGAAGGTTGTCAGTAGTTATTGGACTTCATTGATCTCTGCTGACTCTGCACTCACTTGTTGAACTGAATTCTCTCGTCTCAGGTCTTCGTCATCGTCTGGTTCGGCTCCATCATCATCACCCTCAACTCCAAACTGCTGGGCGGCACCATCTCGTTCTTCCAGAGCCTGTGCGTGTTGGGATACTGCATCATGCCTCTGACGGTGGCCATGGCCGTGTGCCGGATCGTCCTGATCGGCGGCTCGGGCACGGTCAGCTTCGCCGTGCGGCTGGCGGTGGTCATTGCGTCCTTCAGCTGGTCCACCTTCGCCTCCACGGCCTTCCTCGCCGACAGCCAGCCGCCCAACCGCAAGGCGCTGGTGGTGTACCCGGTGTTCCTCTTCTACTTTGTGATCGGCTGGATGGTCCTGACGTTCTCGCCGTCGCAGTAGAAGGAAAAAAAACAGAAATACTGGATTTGAGTTTGAACTGACAGAAAAGAGTGACAGAACTCAAACCGACACCAGAATCTGCCTTTTGAACGAAGACGAATGACTACTGAACTGACTGTGAGTGTTTGTGGGCCTCTGATAAAGCATTTAGACTCATGGGACTCTTTCAGGGGGGGGGGCGGCGGCGGCCGCTTGTACATGGACTCAAAGAAGTCCAGCTGACGCCGCGCCGCAGACGGGGAGTGAAAAAGCTGATGAATATGTTCATATTTTTCCAGTTTGTCTCCTAAATATGTTTACGAGTTGTGCAAAATAAAAGTCTAAAGGCTTGTAAATAGAAAAAAAACGCTCAATGAATGTTTGAGGAGCAAATACCAGGGCTACTATTATTCTTTTCTTATTCACTCGGATGTGTTTGAAACCTCATACTGTCTGAAAAGCAAAAAAAAAACAAAAAAACAAACTAAATGAATGACAGCTTAACCCTGAATGTCCACTGGATGCAGCAGCTTGCATTTCAGAAGTAAACTTACTGAATATACGTTTGCAGCTCAAAAACGACAGAATAGGTCAATGACTCCCAAAAACGACATATATGAGTGTTTGCAGCGCCCTCTAGAGGACGGATGGGGACCAGAAGAACGACCATTTTTTAAAAATATAATGATGTTTTATGATGTGACGACACTGTGGTTAAGGTCTGGTTAGGTTTAGATACACTTGGTTAGGGAAAGATTGTAGTCGTGGCGACTCACGGTGTCTTTCGCCATCTCAGCGAACTATCCAGCCATCCGCCGTACCCGCGTCCTCCTCATGAGGAAGTCACCTTATGTCGACGTCACCTGAGCAGCGTCACTTCCTCCGGTCGTAATTACAACGTGAACGTAACTATAAGTCGTTTTTTGCCGGAGAGAATTTTCGACTTATTCTGTCGTTTTTTTCTGGTGAGGACGAGCTGTTTGTGTTTCATGTGGTAACAGATACTCTGTGGCTGTATTTTACTTATTTTAACGACCGAACGCAGCATGACGCTCATTTCTTATTTCTGTTTTTCCTGAATAGTTTATATTAGCGGAAGTAAAGCAGCAGCATCACTTCCTGCTGCGTCGCAAACTTCAGAGAAGAGTCAAATAAATATGAAGAGCCGAGAAATGAAACGCATCAGTAGATATTAGAACCACGTCATTTGTCAATAAATACAGACATTTATATACATTCATAAGTGAATTTCATGCTTCGGCAAAAAGACACCAGACGCACAAATAATTATAATTATCTTTATGTATAGAGCAAATTTCATATGAAAAGATGCAATACAATCTGCTTCACAGAACATAAAGAGAAATATGCAAGAAACAGGAACATAAAAAAACATTTGAGAGGATTTTAAAATGACTAGTAAATAAAATGACAATTACAACTGAAGGTGAAAACATAGTGAAAGTTTCAGTTGATTTAAAATTAAAACATGTTTTAGAAGTTGTCAGTGAGGCCGGTCGTGCATCACGTCGTGCATCACGTCGTGCATCAGTGGACATTTATAAGGCTGCAACTAATGATTCTTTTCATTATTGATTAATCAGCTGATTCTTGGTTAATCAATGAATCATTTGATCTTTATAACATCTGAAAACACTTAAAATAACTTTTTTTTCGTCCGACTAACAGTCTAAAACTCCCAAAACATGAAATTGACGAAACCATTAAGATGTTAAGATACTGTTAGAAGCTCAAACAAGCAAATGTTTGGATTTTTTTTATTTTAAATTTACTTTTTTTTACTTTAATACTTTAAATATTCGATCAATTATCAAAATAGTTGCTGATTAATTTTCTGTTGAATAATCAACTAACTATCGCAGCTCTAGATATTCTTGGTAGGTCGTCAGTCCTGCAAAGCCACATGTCCAGTGATCATGTGATCATCTGGGTTTATATTCACACACTACAGTCTGTGTTTTAGACGTTGTTGAGCATCATCACCAGCGTGTTGAGTCTGTGATGAAGAGTTATTTTGTATTTTCTCTTATTGTTTTTCTCTTGAGTTTAACTTTTCTTCTTCCAGAAATAAGCGAAGAAAAAGCCAGAACAAAGTGTCAGCTGCTTATTCTGACATATAAAAATATCAACTCAACCATTTAAACAGATTCACAGCAAATACAAACTACTGACTTCTTGTTTCTAGACGTCTCAGATTTTCATTCAGTGATTCGAGCAGAGTAATGAAGTGAAAACACAATAGTTACGTCTGATTATCAGGTTTCTTATTTCCTCTCGTTCGGGTGCGAAACGTTCTTTATGTGCGTGTTTTAGGGGGTCAGCTGACAGTCAGCTGTGGGGTTTTTTGCATCGTGTTAAAGTGAGAGAAAGAACTCGATGTGACGAGAGAAGAAACTTTCAAGATTCAAGAGCTTTATTGTCACATCAGCAGCAACACTGAAAGCAGCGAAATTTGGCTTCTTCAAGCTCTAATTCCAATTAGAGTATAAAAAAAAAGGAGCGAGAGAGACGAAGAAGATAAGAGAGAGGAGAAATAAAAATGTAAATATATAGAAATACACATTATAATGTATTGTACAATATTTGCAAATACCTAGCAGTGATGAGGTCAGAGCATCCTGTTAGGAGAGAAAAATAAGGAGAGATTTGTGATGATGAATTGCATCATTAAACACTCAGACTGGTGATTTCTCTACTAATCATTAGACTACTTTGTGTTTCTTCTTCCTGTAGAAAACTGCAGACGACATCAAGTCATGTCCGGGGGGGAAATCTGATCGCAGAAACAGTTTCTCAAACAGCTGCAAACAGATTTTAGTTTTCAATCCCTCAGAATCAACGAGCGAGAGATTATTGAGCTGCAGTTTTGCACCGATTTGTTAATAATCTGACCAGCAGACAATTATGGGTTTGAGTTTAGAGTTTAAGGGTGATTTTCTTTAGTTGGATGTAGGGACTTTATGATTATTTTTTAATGGATTAATCATTTGCCTAATTTAACATCAGAAAACAGTTAAAAACGTCCATCGCCATTGCTTGAAAACATGAGGGAATTACTGGGAAAATGGGGATATTTTCCACTGGTTCAGCAGCTGAGTCACATTAATCACAAAAAACAAACAGCCTTAAAAAATTATTTTAAAAAACGTAATGTTTCAGATCACAAGGTGATGTCATCAAATGTCCTTTTGTCTGAACAACAATCCAATAACAGTAAATATTAAATTTACTATAATGTTCAATAAAGCTGCAATAAGTTGATTAATTAATTAGTCAACGGACAGAAAATTAATTGGCAACTATTCTGACAATCACATAATCATTATAGTCATTTTTACAGCAATTAAGCTAAAAATTATCTAGTTTTAGCTTCTCAAATGTGACGATTTAATGCTTTTCTTTCTCATACTTCATGATAAACTGAATATCTTTTGGTTTTGGACTGTTTGGACTAAATAAGACGCTGGAAAAGTATAACAGCATTTTCACTATTTCTGACATTTTATTGACAAAACATTCATCAATAAAATAATTGACAGTTTTAATCGATAATGCAAATAATCATTAGTTGCAGCCCTACTGTTGAGACAAATTACAGCAGCAAGTTTTCTCATTTGAGACACTCGAACAGGAGAATGTTTGGATTTTTTTGCATGAAAAATGATTCGATTATCAAAATAGTGGCCGGTTAATTTTCGACTAATTGATTAATCGCTGCAGCTCTACTTCTAGCTCAACTTTTACTGTCATGATCCCAAAACCCACAACTGAATGATCACATTTCAGTGTGTTTTCATGATTAAAAGCAACAACTCTGCGCTCTCTGCAGGGTTAAAAAGGCATTCTGGGAATTGTAGGAACTGGTAGAAGGTGACAAAAGAAAATGACAAAAAATTACTTCTTTTTTTTTTTTTTTTTTTTTTTTTTACAAAGATTTCCCTTTGAATGAACTGAACTCAACAGACTGGTGATACTGCAGCAGTTTTGTCCTTAAAACGTCAAAGTTTCATCCTGATCTGGATGACGTTTGTTCTGTATTATTCTTCAACAACTCGTCTCTGTTCATGAATTATCTGTCCTTCGTGTTCTATTAAATCATTTTTGTTGATTTCCTTTAATTTATATTGTATTCATTTACATCAACAAATGAAAAGAATTAAAATATATTTGATCAGCGGTGATTACATGTTCTGTCATTTCAAGTCCACCTTTAGACTCTGCTGTTTATTTATTACCTGAATCATTTACATTATTTCACAGTTTCAATTCAGATTTCACTCCAGTTTTAAACTTGAAGAATATTTTATTAAAAACATGAAAATATTACAAAGATACAAAGAAAGGAAAAGATAAAAATAAATAAAATAATTTTATTTATTCTAGATGATTCCAAAAATACAATTATTGCCAAACATTTATCTTATGATACTTGTTGTTTTTCTGTAGCCTCATTTTTATGTTTTTTTTTAAATATGTAAAGTCTTGAAGGAAAAGAGTGGAGATAGTATTTTATAGTTTTTTTTTCTTTATTGAATGTACAGTGTGTAATTAACGCAATCAAACTAAGAGAAACTGTTTACATATCATATAAATTGTGATTCATTAGATTTTTTTGCTGGCAAACTTACAAATTCAATTAGGGATGCAGGGTTTTTTTTTATATGATATGATGGATAAGACGGAAAGGGTGCTACGGTGGCCGACATGGGTAAATTTTATATTAGGACTAGGATGTAATATGGAGGATAAAATGTAGCTGAGGGTGTTTGCGAAGGGTTTTTTCTAATTTTGAAGGGATTTAGATTGTAAATCTGTTGTCTGATCGACACTCCGGAGCAGAAGGTGGCGGTAAGCGCCAATGAGCTGGATGCAAACCGCCGTATTATTATTAGAAGAAGAAGAAGTTGAAACGTCTGCGTCATCAACGGCGCGACGGCTCCAAAAAGAGAGCGGCAGTGAGGCGTAAACATTAGCAAACTTTGCAAATAACAACAGGTTTAAATAACAGTGATAAATAAAGTCTGTAGAGGGAATTTACAGGTTATTTACATACAGCGGAAGCGCCTGTAAGTTGGGTGTGAGTGTGCAGGAGCGGCAGCGGGGATCTGATGGAGGAGCTGCCGCAGCTGCCGCCTGAACTTTGGGTTTATGTGTTCAGCTTCCTGAGCACCGAGGAGCGGCACGCGGTCCGCAGCTGCTGCCGCTCCCTGAAGGAGCTCATCGACCATCCGCCTCTGTGGAGGGAGCACACGGTGCTGCTGTCCAACCTCCGCCGCTACACCTACGGCTTCTGGGACACGCTGAACCGCCGCAGGCTGACCCGGGTAGCGGTACGGCACCTGCGGCGCAAAGAGTGGCGGCGGCTCGTTACGTTCCTGCCGTCGCTCACCGCAGTCGTGTTCGTAGACGGCGGCCGGCAGTATAAGCAGAAGTACCTGGACAACCTGGCGCGGTTCCCCGAGCTGAAGGACCTCGGGGTGCGGAACGCCACCTGGGACGAGCCCATGCTGAGTCCGGGTCTGACAGAGCAGCTGCGGGACCGGTTAACGCACCTGAGCGTGTGTAACGTGCGGCTGCCGTGCACGGTGCAGTTCATCCGCGCCGTGTCGCACCTGGTCAACCTGCGGCACCTGCTGTTCCATCAGCAGGGGGAGGGCTACGGGCTGGACACAGTGCGGCCGGTGCCCCGAGAGGTTTTCCACCACCTGCTGCTGAACTTGAAGAAGCTCAGACACCTGTCCTGGGGGATGAGGGGGGAGCCGCGGGAACCGCTGCCCGACGACTACATGAGCCCCCCGGACCCGGAGCAGCCAGGTCAGCCGGTACACCTGCCTGTCCTCCTGTCTGTCTTTCTTTTGTTACTTCAGGGACCGAACCAGCAGTTTTCCATGTTTCAGCCTACAGATAGTTTGATAAAGAGCTGAAACGACTAATCAGTTGATTATTTTTCTGCTGATTGACTAATTAATTAATCGTTTAAAGGGAAAGGTTCACAATTTTTGAGCTGCGGTGGCACAAGATATGTACTTGATTTGACTCATTTGGATGCCGAAGCTGAAGCTAACTATAAAAAGATGACTTCAGATATATTTTTAGATATATATTTTCTGTGTTGTAATTTCAGACAAATACTCTGATACACACATCTGTGATATGTTCAAATCATCTGATAACACATTCAACTTCCAGATATAATCCACAGTTTTGTTTTGTAATAAACATATAAGTCGAGCTTTGAAAAACCTCCGTCTCCTCCTCCTCCTTCTTCGGTTCCTCAGGAACGTACGGCGGCCCGGCGTTGACCAGTCTGGAGCTGGTGGATTACCCAGAAACCATCCTGCCTGAGAACGCTCTGAGGAGCCTGACCTCGCTCAGGTCGCTCACCGTCCGCTACAGGTACATCAGAGAGGGTCTGGATTGTCGCCTCGGGTCCTGGCTGAGTCCTCTGAACCAGCTGGAAACTCTCACCATCATCGGTCAGTCAGTCAGTGTTTACTTTGATGTGTGTGTGTGTGTTTTATTTATTTATTTATTTTTTACAAGACCACTTCCTGTTGAATCGAATAATTTGTGCTGAAAAACAGAACAAGAAAGAGTTAATTTCAAGCTGTTGGTCTGATTATGAGGACTCATGTGTATAATAGAGGCCGACTGCTCTCTAATATTTAATCATTTTATTGGTGTCACTTTTTTGAGGCAAGTTTAACACAAATATCAGATAAAGCCTTAAATATGTATGTATATCATTACTAAAAGTTAAAAAGTTCATCTGGTGTCCATCACAAATAAAGCTAGTTTTGTCATAAAGTAATCTGTCAATAATTGTTTCTATTAGAAATTAATTATTTAGTCTATAAACTGTCAGAAATGTGTGAAAACGTCCAACACAGCGTGTTTTACAGTCGATGAGTCTTCAGATGTTTTCTGTCCAACAGTCCAAAACTCAAAGATGTTCAGTTTACAATGAAAAAAACAGAGAAAACATCAAAGCTGGAACCAGAAAATCTTTTTCTTGATTTAAATACTGAAACTATCAATCAGTTATCAGAAATTGCTTCCAATTAATTCTGTGTCGATCTACTAAACGACTGTTCTTTCGTCTCTAATCACTGACATCATTCAGTATGTGAAAATAAGCAGAAATATGCATTTTAACATTAATATTTTGTGCGTTTTATAACAAGAAAGCGGTTGTTGGTGGTTTCTGAGCAGCTAGCATGAACTGATGACCACATTGACCTCATGAAACACCTTATTTGTAAAAACCTGATTTTCTTGTCTCTGTAATTATACTTGTACTGCATTATGAGAACAAAGCAGTTTAAGATGGAGATGTCCTGTATTTATGTCTCTGTTCCTTTTAAAACATTTTCTATTCTTTTAAATTTGTCATAATGCATTATGTAAAGGCTTGAATTGTCCCTGCGTATGAAACGTGCTACAAATAAACGTTCCTCTCTTGTTGTATGGTGTCCTCGCAGGTGGAAACTCTCTCGCTGCGTACACGACCACCATCCCGTCCAGTGTGACCAGGCTGACGCTGCGTGTCGCCATCACGCTGAAGGACATGGACTCCATCGCGCCTAAAGTCCCGGCGCTCGAGCACCTGGACATCGAGCAGAACCGCTCCAGCGGCAGCCTCTGCAGACGAATCCCCATGTTGTTTCCTCAACTCAGGACGCTCAGGATACGGTGAGCAGGACGGGGGGGAAAGTGAATTTACGGCTTTACGGAGCTTTATAGCGAGTTTCAGCTTGTTGTTTATCTGTCCGGCTGCAACTTTATTGTTTTGGTTCACTCTCAGCGCTCTCGTAGCGTCGCTTTGGGCTCTAAAAAGCCACTGTACACTACCTGCTCAGCACCAAACGGCAAGCAGCTAGCTAGCTGGTGAACATAGTGGAGCATTTAGCAGCTAAAGAGCCAGATATTTCCCTCAGGAGTTGGTAGAGAGCAGAAACAGAGCTAAAAGAGAGTGAATATTGGACTTACATTCACCAGGTGGACAGAAACACAACTCCAAATGAATTCACTGGATCCACATTCTCAAATAAGATTTTCTACTTTTAGTAGTCTTATATATTAATAAATTGAATATAATAATAGATTGAAGAATCATTAGTTGCAGCCTTACACCTGAAACTTTGGGGAAACAGCTTTGTATTGATGTGTTGTTCAGGTTTATACATATCTGTAGAGCTGCAACTAACAATTATTTTCATTATTAATATGTTGATTACTTTCTCAGTTAAATTTGTGATTTGATCTTTTTAAAATGTCAGAAAATAGTGAAAACGGTTGATCACTGTCTCTTAAAGCCCGAGATGCAACCTAAAATGTTTTGTTTTGTCCAGAACTCAAAGAAATTCAGTTTACTGTCACAGACGACTAGAAAAACCAGAAAATATTCACATTTTAAGAAGCTGGAACCAGAGAATTTGATCATTTTTGATCTTAAAAATGACTCAAAATGATTAATCAATTATCAAAATAGTCGGCGATTAATTTTGTGTTGTAATCGTTGCAGCTCTACGTATCAGGACTCCAGTGTTTCCTTGAAAAGAAGCAACAACATTAAAGTGTGTTTTCTCAGCCGTTGTGCTTCCTCAGATCAGTTCTTGTTGTGTTCATGCAGTTAAAATCTTCCTCTCTCTCTCGTCTCTCAGCTTTTTCCGTCGGGAGCCTGAGAAAGACCTGCTAAGCCTCCACCGGCTGCGTCACCTGGTGCAGCTGGAACTGCTGGTGGAGCGTTCGTTCATCCTGAGGGACTACCTGAACGGTCACCCTTGGCCCAGCCCCGGCGTTCAGGAGCTGATCAACCAGCTGCGAGAGCTGTCCGAAAACAGAATCAACGTCATCACTACGATGCGCCAGAGAAACCCGCTACGGGAGTGTGACTGCGTGTGGGAGGGGGACTGAGGGAGGCAGGGAGGGAGGGAGTCCAACTGTACACCGGGAAAGTATTTATTTCCTCCTGAAGCGAGAAGAGGACGGAGTCACGAGTCGGGAACAGACATAGAGATTTGCTGTTGTTGATGACAAGCGGTGCCACCTGTTTTCTGAGGGAAAAGGTATCAAGGCAGACGTCTGAATAAGGCGCAGTGAAGGTTTAAAATCCAGAATCTTATAAAAGATCCTGAACAAAATTATTATTGGATGTTAAACCTGAGACTTGACTTCCAGGTTTTGCTATGGAAGTAAGAAAACATCATTCGAAAACACATTTCTAAGTAAAAATGCAGCTTTGGAGCAGAACCTTCCTCTGCAGTATGTCACATGACTCGCTTCATGTGTTTAGATAAAGATGGGAGCATCTAATGTCGTAGTTTATTCAATATTTGTTTTTTTTTAGCTACTGTTAACAAAGATTGTTCCCAGTAAGTCCTAGAGGGTCGTGGGCTAAACGTCACGGCTCGACGGAGGAGACGAGTCCATGAGCGAGTTCAGACACGTGTGTAATAACAGCAGGACGGAGAGGAGCGAACGCTGTACAAGTCAGAGAGAAAGCTGAGTTTTACGGATGCAGATTAATCTAAATCACGACGACGGAAGCGGACGCTTTGTTTATTTTTGTTACAATCATGAAGGTTTCAACCGCTGCCGTAGTGGAGCCGAGTTGTCTTAGAATATAGAAAGTAACAGATGAAAGAAAGACAGGAAGTGATGCCATAACTCTCTAGAGGACTGGTTGAAGAGCTTTTGGCATGAAACTTCCTGAAAATGAAGGAATGTCTGCAAGCGACGCCACGTTTCAGGGTGCGTGTGAGGAGTTTGGTTACCAGGTGGGTGACAAACAAACAAACAAACAAATAGAGGTCCGGTTGCTAATGACGACCAGGTAAAAAAAAAAAAAAAAAACATTAACAGAGCTGGTGGTAAAATGCAAAATTTTATGAATATTATATTCCACTTCTGCCAAGTCTGTTCTGCTAGATGCTGCTAAATTCTACAAACTGCACCTTTACTGCCGATTGAAGGGAAAAAGGCAAAATGTAATTAATTTGTGAATTGAACCAGTATTTTTGTTTTTAAAAAGGGCAACTGAGAGCAGCAGAGCGGCGAGCGTCAAGTGTTGTCGGGCTGCAGCTAACGATTATTTTCATTATTGATTAATCTGTCGATTGTTTTCTCGATTAATAGATTAGTAAACAGAAAGCTAAAAAATATGGGGGGAAAAAATTGCATTTGCAGTTTCTCAGAGCGCACTGTGAAGTTTTTATGGCTGCAACAAATGATTCAGTTTGTTTTTTTGTTTTTTTTTTTAGATCAATTGATTAGTTATTTGGTTTGTAAAATGATAGAAAACGGTGAAATTTGTTTATCAGTGTTTCCTAAAGTCTAAGATGATGTCCTGAAATATCTTAATTAGTCGCGTCCAACAGTCCAAAACCTAAAGATATTCAGTTTACTGTCATAGAAACCTAAAGAAACCACAAAACATTGGTAGAATTTTGCCATTTTGGTAATTAATTTTCTTTCCGTTGACTAATTGATTAACCCTTGCAGTTCTAGAGGTTTTCAGTTTGCTTGTTTTGCTTGACTAACTGTCTAAAACCTTTAAAATATTCATTAAACTGTCAAATTATCAGCAAATTATCAGATTTTAGAAGCTGGAACCAAAGAACATTTGACATTTCTGC
The DNA here is from genome assembly GCF_963924715.1 of Thunnus thynnus. Classification (NCBI taxonomy): domain Eukaryota; kingdom Metazoa; phylum Chordata; class Actinopteri; order Scombriformes; family Scombridae; genus Thunnus; species Thunnus thynnus. The sequence goes on along the minus strand of NC_089532.1, from coordinate 2,884,093 downwards.
TTGAAAAAAATTACTGAAACGATTAATTGATTATCATAATAGTTGCTGATAATTTTTTTCTGTTGTGTTGTTGCACTTATGGAATTATTTCTGTGGAAATGAACTTTATACTGAATGAATCAAGAGAACGAGATGTTTTGAGTCTCTGTTGACTGGTTTTCTCTGCCAGAAAGACTTTTATTTTTCTACATGGTTTAAATCAACATCTATAGACAACGATACTGTCTATAAATGCACTTGTTGATACATAAATGTGTTTGTTTAAAGTTATTGACTGAATGGTTGTTTAGAAGTTGACTAATTAATTAAAAGTGACTCTAATCATGAATGTCTTTTGGTATTTTGTGTTTTTCTGTCTTTGGAAACAGTTGAGAGCAGATTTATCAGATTTCCAGAGAAGCCAGATGCTCGTTATTGACCCAGTTATTTATTCTGGGTACATCCCAGTTCTCTTGTTTGACCAGGAAGTCGTTCTGGTCCTACAGGCTTGGCGGGGGAGGGTGAGGGGTATTCAGTTGTTTGCAATCTGCAACCTCACCGCTAGATAACCACTAATAGGGAGCTTTTTCCCTATCTTTATTCAAGAGCGTGGTGTATCAATTTGAGAGCATAACTTATTGATTTGAATGAAGATGTTATGCGTATGAGTGTTACTGTTTTATCTAGATCATGATGAATTGTTCCTGTCTTGTACTGCAACTCTGTAACATCAGCAGACTTTATCAGCTGAGGTTAAAGGAAGTTCAGTGTTATATTTGTAAAGAGGAAGATGAAGAAATTAAAGTTCGTTGGAGGAAGGGTGAGACGTGTCATCTGGGGGTCAGTTGGGCAAGATGGCTCCTGGACAGGAGAACTGAAAACAGACATGATGTTATCTATAAGTCTGTATTTGATAGATTAAGAAAAGCTCTGTAATAAAACCCTGTTATAAGTGCTACACTGGGAGCCTTTTTCTTTGTAACCTCATCCTGCGTGTTGGTTTGTGAAACGCTCCTTCTTGTACAAGAAAATAACTTCAGAGGAATTTTTCTTTTTAACAAAAGACTTGAAAGAAGAGAACAGATTTATCAGAATAACTGACAGACAACACTGCTGTTATATGTAATAATTCAATAAATTCACACGTTTCAACAAATAGTTATTTAATATCAAGTTTCAGTTTGTTTCTCTCAGCTATACAATATAAACAATATGAACATAAGATAAAGTCTTCTAGGCTATTAAACAACACTGTTGGTTTTATTCAACACAGTACTGCTCTTATTTTAAAGGACAAGTTCACAGTATTTCAAATGTGTCTTAAACCAGCAGTCAGGTGTTCATAGTAACAGTGAAAGAGGTTTTCCTCGCTGTAATCATTCCTCTTGCTCGTACTGGATATTAAAAGATCCTTCAAATGTGCTTTCAATGGAAGTGATGGAGGCCAAAATCCACAGTGTGTCCACACAGTCATTTAAAAGTCTGTGTGTAGCTTATATTCAGCTTCATCAGTCTGAGTTAGTCATATCAAGTGGATATCTGACACATTTACAGTCTTTTTAGCATCAAATTCCCTCTTTGTGTTTCCTCGGACAGTATTTCCCTGTTGAGCTGCAGGTGGAAGTATAGTAACAAAAAGAGGAACTTTGGCACTAAAAAGACTGTAACGTTGAAAGATATCTACTTGATTTGACTCATTTGGACGCTGAAGCTTCATATTAGCTTCAGATAAACTTTTAAATACATTTTTTGCACAGAAGGAGGACTGTGATCACTTCCATTCTAAGGTCATTATGAAGGGATCTTCTAATGGTCAGTATGAACAGGAGGAATGATTACAGCAAGAAAAACAGGTTTCAATGTTCATTTGGGCTCCTGACTGTTGGTTTAAGACACACTTGAAAAACTGTGAACCCGTCCTTTAAGTTTCTTTTTGTCAGACTTCTGTTTTGAGAAAATTGTTCACAAATCCCATGAAAAGACCCAAAAAAACCCCACAATAGATTAATCTCTTTCTTCTATTTTGGCTCAATCCCAAACACAACAAATGTGGGTTCATTTCACCACTGAAAATAGTCCCGAACAGTCGCACTATTTCCTCATGTTTGTTTGTTAAAAACTACAGCGGCCAGCTGTTTTAAAAAGTTACTGAACCTTTTTAAAAAAATGAAATTATTCAGCATATTTGTAAGCTGATCTTCAGTAACGACCTTGGACCAAATCAAGAAAAAAAAGCCAAAAAATACTCTTAAAAAAAAAGGTCTAATACATTGATGGTTTTAGTGTTTTCTTGGGATTTTTTGACAATAAAAAAAATACTGAATAACGCCAGCCTTACCGTTTTAAGTGCGTAACACATTAACTGTGGCAGAAGCTTCAGTCAGTCTGGTTTAAAGTGCTTCTGTACATATTTTGGAGTCATCACTGAAAACGTACATGTTGTTACGTTCACGTTACATCATTTAAATTTAGACTTAGATGAATAAACATATCTGCTGACGGAGCTTTGCAGGCGTCTCCAAAGAGCCTCTAGATGCTGTGAACATTTCATGAAGTGGACAAAGTGCAAAGATTAAATTTACTCATGACCACCTTAAAGGATAGGTTCAGGTTTATTCAAGTCTGTCTTTATACAATACCGACGTGCCCATATGTACGTGGAAGTGAGTCTTGGTTTCTTTAACGATTCCTATTCTCCATACAGACCCTGAAGATCTATCTGAACGTTACTACACTCACAACCCACAGCCCTCGTTCCAAAGTCCAGCTGAAGCTAAAATGATGCTTCAGCTGTGTCATTGCCTCTTTTTGTTTGCCTGAACGTTCCTCGCTCAGCTGTGGCGGAGGGATACGTTCGGCTTTTACTACACAAGACGTGCTTCAAAGTAGCTCAAGTATTTTTACAGTCGGTATTTCTTGACACAGTAACAACCTGCTCCAACTATTTGAGTGTTTTTGTGCATGTGTGACATCTCAGAGTTGATCTCCAGCTCTCCTTGTCTTCTAGACCTCCTGGATTTGATAATAAGACATGAATATACTTCAGTCTGAGTTCATCTGATGCATTCCAGATATTTCCTTTAAGAGATGCTGAAAGGAGCGAGTTGTGGTTATGACATGTGACATGTTTTGTAACATGTGAAGAAAAAGATGGCTACACGTGACTACTAAATGTATCCCTCCCAGAAAAACAAAAAGAGGGAAGTTTGTACTGAAGACACTTTGGAAGCTACTAGAGTTGTCTCTCATCATGCATGGCAGGGTGACGTGTATTCTCATTTATATTCCTCTGTATTTATCTAGTTAGATATATTTTATTGTTATAGACCTACATACTTAACAAAATCATTACTTTTTGTTTCTTTCTTCAACACAGCCTCCTATGAGAAATATCATGTCTCCACCCGGTTACTGCAGTTAAAATCAAGCGAACCCGCAGAGCAGCCGCCCCACATTAAACTGATATAACTAACAGCCTACATGAGTCTCATATTTTACCTGTAAGAATCATGTTTTAATGCTGTTGTACATCATTTGTGGTGTGAAAACGTCAGATTTCCACTTTCCATGTTTACAGCCTGTTATGTTTCACGTTACTCTGTTTATAATTACGTGGCTTAAAAAAAAAAAAAGAAGGCAGCGGTTCGACTGACAAAAAGCGAGTCGACTCAGAGGCTTCTCGACTGATGCACCAACTCGGAGACTTTTAGGGGGGCGGCTCTAGAAGATACCGACTCGATTTAACCGACTCAGACAGCTGAAGCTTCGTATCATCTTCAGCTGAACTTTGGAACCAGGGCTGTGGATTTTGCCCCTCATTTCTTACAGTGTTTCTGGTTCAGAGAGCACAGCTTCAGGGTCAGCAGCAAACGACCAAGACTCATTTCAATGTACGTAAATGCATGTAAGTATTGTAGTAAGACAGACTTAAACACAAAAACAAAGTCCAGTTAGTTCAAGTCCAGGCCGAAGTGTAGATCTACAAATCTGGAGAAGCTCTTAATGAAACCGCTCATCCTGAGAACCTTTTTGCTTCCGTCCCGACATGATGTTCAGATGTAGCTCAGAACTCCAGCAGGATTGTCAGCGGTTCCAGCGAGTTGAGGGCGATCTCTTGTTTCTGGCCGTAGACTCCCTGCTCCACCTTCACGCCCGCCTTGGTGCACTTCGCCGAGCCGGACATGAACTCCCTGCAGGCGGACACCAGGTTCGAGAAGAGCTGGGCGCCCCACCACAGCTCACAGCCGCCCTTGAACTGCATCCGTCTCTTGGAAACTGGCTCCCCGAGCAGGGAGTCCTGGGGGATTAATAAAACGCTCCCGGGAAGGTCGAGGATGGACACAGTGTGTCCGGAGTCTTTTCGGAAAAATTTCGTGGTCATCAGACTGTTGGCTGTTGAGGAGATGATGCACTTATCAAAAACAAGTTACAAAAAGCTTTACAAAGACATAAAAACCCCAAAACACCAGAAAAAACTGGTATAAAATAATTAAATATGTTTAAAAATAATTAAAAACAAACATAATTACACTAAAACACAGAATGAAAATGTTTAAAACAGCAACAATTCAGGAAAATGCAACTTAATACTACTAAAATAATGTGTTTTTAAGATTTACACAAAGAGCTGGCTTTACCTCATTTTGACTTTTATCAGTTTTTACTGTTTAGACAGCGAAAATGCAGACTTAGATTAACTGTAATTAAATGTATTTAACTAGTACCATAAATTCTCAGAAATGTGATGTGGAGATGAATGAAGGTCAGCATGCATTCATAAAAGCTAAGAAAATGTTGAATTTAACTTGTAGAGAAGTGGATTTTTATCTCTTAAAAGATTCATCAACTGGTTGTTTTTCTAAAGTCTTGTTTGATTAAAAACAATTTATTTTTAATAATTTTACAAGTCTATAAAAATCATGAGTGAGATCTCTTGCATCCATGCAAAAAACACACATTTTCCTTCACTGAATTACATCTAAATATCAGTTTGCATGCTTGTATCTGGAAATAAGATAATCCTGTTATGATGTCCGAGGAATATTAACCAAATTAAAACATTTGGCTGCAGTCAGGTCTGCAGAGTAAAAACACATCTTACCCATTTCACATGTGACGTCCTCAGTGGCTCCGTGGAGGAAGCAAACATACACAACAATCCCCTCCTGGATCTGAGGACAGGAAAGATCTGCTGTTTACGTTAAATACAGAGACAATGTTGCTGCATCATGAACAGAATTATTACACCGCTAACTGAAGATGTGATAAATGTTGGGAAAATTGTGCATCTTAAATGTTTATTGTGACAAAACCAACATGAGCTACATCACCTGCCATATACTGTATATTCACCTGGATCACATATATACATAAAAGGTGTTTTTATGTTCCAACTGCTCCAAATTAATGTAAAGTATAATACTTAACTGAAGAGGTGTAATTATACACACATCACTCAGGTGCACGGCTATTAAAAAACAGAATAAATAAAGTAAAATACTTTTAAAAATCTGCATAATATTTTTGTCAGACTTACAGTAGCATGTTAGCAACTAGATATTAACATGCAAACATTTAGCCTGTAGCAGGCATGTTAGCGAGCCAACATTAGCATGTTAACATGCTAATGGCTCACATGCTAATATTTCATGTGTAAAGTTTTCAATGTTAGCTGTTAAAAATTGACAAATGGATAAAACATTTCATACACAGTAGATTTGCGATCAAAACTGGAGAAAATGTATCGCAGCTCTTTGTTCTAACAGTCTTTAACAAACACATTCAGACGTTCGAGTCCATTAATAAGAAACGTACATATCTGAGTAGATTTAAACTATATTTTAACTGTTGTTTTAAAAATTGTAAATTTAGCATTCAGCATTTAGCCTATTTCCTTCTGTATCTATACTGTCACTATTATACAAGGGTAAAATGCCCTAAAAATAATCCAAAAGAAAAAAAAAAGCTGTATATTTAGCATGTTATACTAACATGGTAACATTTAGTATGTTAGCATACCATATTAATTTAAGCACATTAGCATGCTACCTTGGTATTCAAATGAGGCTGCGAGGAATTTGATTATTAGAGGTATCCTATAATGAACTAAAATGTTGGACATTTTGACCTGTTGGTGGCGCTAGATAATAAATTAAGGGGATCACAAGAGTTATTAGGAGACATTGTCTGGGGACCACGAATACTAAATTTGTATTTTTACCAAATTTCATTGTAATCCATCCAATATTTGCTGACATATTTGGACAGATAGACGGCGTTCCCCAGCGCAGATGCATCCTTGGATCTGTTTTAGATATAATTAAGACACTGTGGCAACCTGCTGTTGGCTGGTCAGCGGTGCTCTTATAATTCACCTCACTGCTGGTTTTGTTCTAAGGCCAGTGTTTCTTTCTCTCCCTCCTGGCACTTGGTTATGTTGTAGCTTTGGTCCGTCTTCAGTTCTTTTCTTTATTTTGACCCTCATGCACCTCAAAACATTCACACACCATCTTCACACACTTCATGTTCTTTTGTAGTTTTGTTATGAATTTCATTAATCTAATTTTGCTTAATAAATTTCTTTGTTTAACTTTTGAAAACGGTGTCTCTCCCTCTTCGTCATGGCCTTACGAGCCAGGTTGTGACAACACTTGAACAAAAGAATGAACTAACAGACAAACGAACACTCCCACCTCGGCCCACTGAGCGTCGGCCCCGTCCAGCGCTGGTTTGATCTTGACCTTGGCTTGACTGCACTGCTGGATGACCGTCCGGGCCTGCAGCTTCCTGGGCCTCCGCAAGGAAGCAGAGCTGCTCACACAAACATATACAAGTGCTTTAAAATGCAGTAACACCACCACAGTACTAATATTACTAAAGCCCCATTTGGACAGGATTTATCTCTCCAGGGAAGGTGGGGAGTAATAATTACAGCTGCAATAACCGGCTGTTTTTCCAGTGAACTCGTTATTCCTACTTTAATTTAAATCCCATAATCTATGTAATGCTGCTTCTCCTTCTACTACAAAAATGTTTTTAGCAAATCTGATAGATGAAAACACCAACATATCAGCGTATTTGGGAACCAATATAATGACAGACCATCAGGAGAAAAAGACCCCATATAAGCTCATCAAACGTGCTGTTGTAATGTCAGCTACAGGTAGGTACTGCTGTTCTGTTTCAGACCCGTTTTTAGCCGATATTTGTTTATATTCTGGCAAATCCTCTCTGTACAAAGTCTGCTGAGTCAGCAGTTCCTGTTTGCAGTGCAGCCATGGATGTACAGACAACTATCACAGGATTACTTTGATGTCTAAATGGATTTAAGGAGGTTTATTGGCGACGGACATCTGAGATATTGAAATCCTAAGAAAGTGTAATGATATCAACATATGTTTCACGTCTGTGTGTTTAGATTTGACTGAGTTGTGATCTCGAGAAACAACTTTTGACTCTTCTTCACCTCACTTATTATCTCCCCCTGTAATGTTCATTCCATCCTATTGGGGCTTCGACACGTTAATTAACTAAAATAGAACTAAAAAGAAGAAAAATACAACCAAAAAAGTACATTTTAACATCTTAAAACCAACATCACAGTAGTCAGTAGTACTTTGTGTCGTACCTGTGCACCTCAGGAGGGGGTTTGGCTGTCTTTGCCGGAGAAGAGCCAGCGATGGTGAAGACGGGCCAGGGTTTGGTGCTCGGGGCCACCACAGGCTCCAGGCCACAGCTGGGACCCTTCTTAGCCGAAGAGTCTGCCTCCAGCTCCCTCCTCCTCTTCACCGGCCGCTGAATGACGCTGCAATGGCTCCGGGGTTGTGACGATATTTGCGACTGCGTCTTTGGAAGCTGAGACTTGTTTGTGGCTTGTGGAAGTTTCTGCTGTGTTTTGGGCTCAGCTGCAGGATGCGGTTCGGTGAGAGGTTTGGTGGCGTTGCCCTCCAGCCCCTCAGGCTGAATCTGAGAGCAGCTCGTTTCCTCCTGCTCCTGAGGTTGTTTCTGCTCCTCCGGCTGAGGTTTCACCTGAACCTGGATGCCGCTTTGGATCTGTGGCTGAACTTTTGAGCTGTTTGTCTGGACTTCAGACTGTGGAGGGTTGACTCTATTGACAGACCAGATCCTGGTCACAAAGGGGTTGTTCGGAGTTCTGGGTTGCAGGTTGATGGGAGTTCTTAGATGAAGGAGGATGGGAATTCTGGGCTCGGGGTTAATGGGAGTTACAGGCTGGGGGGACAAAGGTTTCTCCTGGGAGACAGGTGTTTGTTTAAAGACAGAAGAAGAAGAAGAAGGTATTTGTTTATTGACCTTATGCAACCTGCCCTTTTCTTTGTTTGCTCCAAAGTTGCACAGACTGTTATACATTTCTTAAAGTTAGAAACACACTTTGCACACATGCAGCACTGATATCGGATTAAAAAGACGATCTCTGGCGCAAAGTTATGTTTGCTGTTCATACTGGCTGTTAAAAGATCCTTGAAATGTGCTTTCAATGGAAGTGATGGAGGCCAAAATCCACAGTGTGTCCACACAGTCATTTAAAAGTCTGTGTGAAGCTTCTATTCAGCTTCAGCAGTCTGAGTTAGTCATATCAAGTGGATATCTGACACATTTACAGTCTTTTTAGCATCAAATTCCCTCTTTGTGTTTCCTCGGACAGTGTTTCCCTGTTGAGCTGCAGGTGGAAGTATAGTAACAAAAAGAGGAACTTTGGCACTAAAAAGACTGTAACGTTGAAAGATATCTACTTGATTTGACTCGTTTGGACGCTGAAGCTTCATATTAGCTTCAGATAAACTTTGAAATACATTTTTTGCACAGAAGGAGGACTGTGATCACTTCCATTGTAAGGTCATTATGAAGGGATCTTCTAATGGTCAGTATGAACAGGAGGAATGATTACAGCAAGAAAAACAGCTTTAATGTTTATTTGGGCTCCTGACTGTTGGTTTAAGACACACTTGAAAAATTGTGAACCCGTCCTTTAACTAGCTCACAACTAGCTCAAGTAGCTTTCTTTGTGTTGCTGCAACTGTTTAATTGTAAAAACTTTCCACAGCTCTGATGCTAACATACGGCACAATGATGCAGGTTATGAAGTTATTGACATTATTTGCATTCTTCGCCAATAATAACTAAAACACCACGACTTTGTTGGTCTGGAATCTGATTTATCGAAATAAATTAACATCTTTCCACCCAAATATGTACTATATTGTATCATATTTTATTTATAATATAATTTGTTTAATTTACATATTATAGATAGAATAGAAGTGTAAGATAGTGTGTGTGTGTGTGTGTGTGGTCTGTCATGGGCTACTTTTGGGGACAAATTTCAGACTAAAGACAAAAGCCGTGTCCCCAATCGGTAAAAAGCTGACCTAGGACAACACTGTGGCATGTGTGTGTGTGTGTGTGTGTGTGTGTGTGTGTTGTTCTGCTGGCTGAAGCTGAGAAACCCACCACTCCGTCCTCTGAATTCATCGCCGGCTGCCTCTCTGTGTCACCGTCACTCCCTCCGCCTTCATCATCATCACCGCCATCGTTCTCATCTTTGCCGTCATCATCATCATCGTCGTCGTCATCATCGTCCCTCTCACTGTAAAGACGCAGAGTGAGAGTGTGAGAGGCTGCACACACGGTGCTGCTGCTGTTACCAGTATTACTACTATTTCTGCTAACGTTAGGGCTGCAACTGACAATTATTTTCATGATCGATTTATCTGCCGATCTCTATATTATTAAATGCATTTACATTTATTTAATGGCCACTTTTTTTCTGGCTAACAGTCCAAAAACTTCAGATATTTAAAAAAAAACAGTAAATTATCACTCATGAGAAGATTGAACCAGAAAACGTCGTAACAGATTAATTTTCTGTCATTCGACTAATCGATTAATTGTTGCAGCTGTAGCTACCAATACTGCTCCTACTAACAACACGGTCATATGTCCCTGTTGTTTTTGACTTTTCACAATTCACTCAATGATAAAAAAACACACACCTTTCGACGTAATGGTGTATCTGTGGTGATCCCAGCGCCTCCTCTGACCCTCCTGCTTCCGTTTGGTCGTTTGGTTTCTTCCTCTTCCTCCTGCTGCACTGCGAACAGCTGTTGATCCACTGAACCACGTCAGGTCTCATGGTTTTCCAGAAGTACCTGCCAGAGATCAGGAGCTGTTTATTATAGAAACAACGTCATGACACTGAAGAAGAAGTTAAAGTGTGCTAAAGAGAAACAGATACCTGGAAGACTTTGCTCATAGTGAGAGAAAATAAAGTATGTTTTAAACTAAACAAGAATTAAAAACCTACATTATTAAAAGCTTTATCTGTTTAGTCTTTGCTTTCATAACCTTTAACAATGAGTCAAAAAAAAACAACAGAATGGTAAAGAACTGAATTAGCTCTGAGATTTTCGTGTGGTTTTTTACCCAACAAATACATTCATCTTGTATTTTAAAACAATACATCAAACCCAGATCTAATTCTGGCATCTTTAGTGACAGAGAAGATCCCCTCTCACCTCTCATTGAGCAGTCTGAGACACTTGTTGACGTCGAGGTGGTTCAGCTCGTTGTGATAGTCCATCAGGGCGGTTTCGACCTGCTGTCTGCTCCTCAGAACCAAACGCACTCGATCTCCCCGCATCATGTGGAGCTTGTCGTCTGGGAAAACCAGGGGGAGAGGCTGGAAGTTCACTTTACTGTTACCGTGAAAGGATTTAGTTGTTTCTTTTTACACTGTGTACAACTTGTAGTTGCGGTTTTGCTTTACAGGATTATAGTGTTTCTATTTCTGGGTGGATCTGCTGCTGTTTTAATTATCTGTATAGGTGTTTTTATTTATTATTTTCATATATACTGTATATTTCTTTGCTTTGATGTCCTTGACTGTTCATTGTCATCAGTGTGTTCCTGTGACCTGTGTGTTAATGTCTGTGTGCAAACCAGATATCCTCTGGGATAATAATAAAGTTGAAGTAGAAGGTTTGTGTCACATACAGAAAGAGGATACGTATTTCTGACCTCTTAGAGATAAGAGACTCTTATCTACATACTAAGAAGGAATAAAAGAATTGTCATTATAAGTAGCATTTGAACTGATAAGTATAGATATAACTGGTGGTGAGATGACAATAAAAGTCCTATATATCCTTGTATCCACCAATGAAAAACATACATGAAGAAAAACATACTTTTAGCACAGCTTTACTTCGGTTACTTTGGCATTTATTCAGAGTTTGCTGGGGGATTAAAGCTTATACGAACCTTTGATTGCAAACTTCTTGCAGAACCTCCTGAACGTGTTCTTCTCTACGTAACTCAGTCCAGGAGGATATTTGCGTTTGCTGAGGTAGAGCTCCACAGCGTCGTACTTGGCGAAATAGGCCTGCTCACACAGGAACAGATGAGAAAACATTATATGCAATACTCAGTACAGCTACTATGCTTTCATTAGAGACTATAAGCAAGTAAACGGTTGAAGGCATTTCAGTTTTGATTGGATTTCCACCTCTGGAGGCTCAGTAATCATTTTGTGATGTTTTTTGTACTGCTGCATGTTATATTTTGTCAAACTCCTGATATTCACCCACTCAGTACATACCTCCTCCACCACAGCAGGCTGGTTTGGACCTCTGGACTGAGTCTGTGTGGAAAAAAACAGAACTCAAACTCCTGTTTTCCTGTTTGTTTGACTGTTTACTTTATTTACAGGCACAAAATACAAATAAAGCTGAGTTGTACTGCACCACTACTGCCACTGACTGTTTACATATTCACATATTGAAGGATCAGATATCGAGTATGAATCTTACCGCTGAGTCGCTGTGGACCAGAAGTGACGGCACAGCGTCCGGGTGGATGGTGACCTTATCCCCACTGCGGTCGAAGCAGTCCTCCGTGAAATGGGTCGAACACACGGATGAGCGGAGCCGAGGATGCCAGTTGTGACGGCCGACAACCTTCAACCACTGAGCGAGCAGCGTCGCGTTGTGAAGAGGAAACCTGGAGGTAAAGATGGATGGAGTTAAGTATCACAGATGAAGTTATATTAAGTAATACAACACATAAACACGTTTGTCTTCACTGAGATAAAGATGGTTAAAGAGTAAATCCTGAAAATTTCTGTTATGGTGAATTTTGCAACCTATAGGCAATAAGCATGTTTTCAACACTACATTTACATGTGCAGGTATATAATAACATAAATCCCAAAGGCAAATAATAACTGAATCATTAATGAACTGAATAATGATAAGATATACAGTCTGTAGTATGAATAGCTCCACTCAACCTGGTCAAGGGCTTTTTCAGCATCACAGGATTATTTAGTAGATTATTTAGAATTAGAATAAAATGGTGGCTAAATTAGCTGCAGTCGTAGCTGGAGCTAATTTAGCTTAGTTTGGAGCAGATAAACCGTTTACAGCATTGAAATAAAAACGATTTATTAAAATGTTTTAAGGTAGATTTCAGTAAAAAATGTAAAACATTCAAGCTAAAAACATTTGACACAAATTTACTACAACAACAAACAATTAGATGATCATGTTTTTCTTTTCTCAGGTGTACTTTTATCAGATTTGAATTATTTTTGATGAGAGTTTAGTGTCATGTTGAAAACGGTGAGGAGAAAAGAGATTTGGACTTTGCATGATAAAAGCACATTATTGCCTAATTGTCATGTTTACACATTAAAGACAATTTAAACTTTTTACTTTTTGCTACAGAACAGAAATATGTTTGGTTTGTGGATGTAGCGAGGAAGCAATGGTTGGTTAGCCAAACAGCTAAGGCTAACGGTACACTACACAAACATTCACCAAACAATCACAAAAGTCATTACAAATAAATAATCAAACACAAAATGCATATCCAAGTATGTACCCTATGATTTATGAGAATAAGAGGAAGGCTAGCCATTATTTGACAAGTAAAACCTGATTTTTCATACGGGAAAGGTGGAGTTTCAAAGTTAACGTTGCTTAACTTTTTCCCTTAAATAAAAACTGAACACAAAAAAAATTAAAACAGAATAAAAATACTCTTCTACGGCACATAAAGACACTGAATACTCGTAAAATTTAGAAATCGTATGGATTATGGATGGATAATTTTAATCTCTGTGCTCATTTAGCTTTTAATCATTAATAAATCCAACTGACTCTGTGTTTAGACGTCTAGTTATTGAGATGAATGTATTATCTGCTTGTTGGAAGACTCTGTAGACATGGAGTCATACTTATGGAAGGTCAGGCCCAGGCCTCTCTCCACCGGCCCGCAGCAGTTGGTGCAGTTGTAGACGCTGCAGCGGAGCCATTTCCTCTTGGTCCTGTTGAGGCAGATGTGGCAGCTGGAGATCCAGCGGGCCAGGTCTCGGGTCATGCTGCTCCAGTAGAAGTGCTTACTGATCTCACGCTGGCAGATTCCCTGACCGTAGTGACCCTGGTTGTCGTGGAACTGCTGCAGGATGGAGTTTACCTGGGATCAAACGGCATCACGGTTGTCATTGGACTAACACATCTGACAATTTATCCTTCCAGACAGACTGTAGACAGCTGTGAGATCATAAAAATACATTAGACCAGCACACTTTTAGGTTCTGTAGCTGCGCGATGCTTAAAGAAGTTCAATTTGAACTTTAGTGAATCATCCAAACCTCGTCTCTGCTGCGTGGCACCCTGAGAGGAGGAGAGACTCGCGTGTACATCAGCACTCCATCTAAAACAGAAGAGAAATGTTTACAAGTTATTCCTAAATACATTTCAGCTTCATTAGATACTATGATTTGGATTTATTGAGGATTAAAGGAGGTGAATAAAACCTCACCTATCAGTCCAAAGCGCTTGGCCATCCTCTTCAGAGCACCTCTGCTTTTCTTGCTTTGCATCGGTAAGATCCTGTGGCTCAGATACCTGCAAAATACAAACATTTTAACACATGCTCACCTTAGTGAAAAGATGCAGCATGTAATAAATGTAAATATAAGTAAAACCTGGCGATCTGGTTGTAAGCCGCGAAGCTCGGCTCGATGACGGTCTTCCTCCTCTTGTCCTCCTTCACCGTCTGGATCGTCCTGGAGTCTGAATCGGTAGCCGGGAGGCAGTACTGGTGTTCCTGCAGTTCCACGGGTGTTTCAGAGTGATCGAAGGGCGGTTCAGATGGCTCTGTGGTTTCTGCGGCAGCTGCTGCTGCTGCCGAGGAGAGGAGGTCTTCAAGAGTGTTGGAATGAAGGAAGTCCTCGTCTGATGGGACACGTACCTGAAAACCGAGGATGATTATCTGAACAGGAAACAGGAGCTAACACAGATCCAAACTCTCTAAAGATCTGCACGAGAGGAGCAGATCAGAACCCCGTCCTGGAGTGAGAAGATGCGCTGAAAAGATAAAAACTCTTGACCTGCTGTGGTGACGCATTATGAAAATCTCACTCATAGTAGGACACATAAAAGGACATCATGCTATTAATCAAGATCTGTCATCCTTTAAAACTCTTTACAAACACAAATTTGGGATTTAATTGAAACTGGTGGCCAAAATATAAACCAGGGGTCAGCAATGAGTTCAACAATGGGCCAGTTTTTTTCAGCACTATTTACTGGGGGGCCAACATTTTACATGCACGGTGAAAACACAACCCAATAGGTTTTTAATATGTTTAGTTTGTTTATTTCTTTTAATTCATTTAAGAATAAACTTGATTTATAAAACAGGTTTAGGGTTGTATCTGAGGGCAGATGTCATCATTTCTATTAGTATGTGACAGCAAACAGATGCTGATTTGGTAAAAAAATGACTCATAAACATGAACATACATGACATTAGAAATGTAACCGAGTGTCCTGCTTCATTCGTGGTTGAAGGAAAGTACTGTTACTGACACAAATCTGTTCTGGTCAGATCGGCCAAATTATGTAAGTAAGTTTAAAAGAGGTTACATGAGTCTTGTGTTTACATTGTTATCTACTGTAGATTTATGAGGAATAATGTAAAAGATTTGATGTCATCTATAAAAGGGAAAACTTCAGCTTTCATTACGGGACCAAATATTGTGGTTGGATGGCCTATTTTTATATAAACTATGGGATTGTTACAATATCTGGGAGAGTCCCAGATTCGGAAAAACTCCCTAAAAAACGGCTAAAAATGGAATAAAGCTCAGGAAGAGCAACAGAGGAGGAATCCCTCTTCCAGCACAGACAGACATTAGCTGTTGTGTGTACAGAACAGACCAAGAAAGCAAAATTATAGAAATACTGCATGAAAAAACAGGATGACAAAATTAAAATGCTGTAACAGAGTTGTATTAAGTTACCTCTGATGAAAACCCAACATTTCCCACTGCTGCTGCTGCTTCACATCAAAAAAACTGGCCAAACATGACGTAGCTTTTTCACTCGGGGCATGCAACAAATTTGTCACTCAGCTTTGTCATCAAAAATGCATCTGTGCAGGCTGGACACCTCCAACTCCTCCGCAAGGTAACCAACTGCGGTTTTGTGTAAAAACTATGTGCAGCATGAAATCAGATTCAGTTGTAATTATTATTTACTGACTTCTTCATCAAAACAACATGAGCTTGTTTGGCTGAACTGTAAACAAACACACCAGCTGTTCTTCTGTTTAATCTCAATGAGTGTTTTCTGTAGTATTAAACCACACTAGCTGTTACCACGGTAACCATGGAAGTCAACCAGGATTTAATGTCTGTGTTTTGTTTTAAATTCTATATCTGATCCTCTCTGAACTTCACCCTCTACTCTAAAATAGACGCCTGTACATGGAGAAGAATATAAAATACATAAATCGTCACCTCGTCCTGCGCTGTCACAGGGATGATGGTGGGTACGGCGTCTGACGTCAGAGTCAGCTGACCCTCCTCCGTCAGCGTGAAGCAGGACGGCTCGAAGTGTCGGGAGCAGAGGCAGGAATTGATGCGCAGCGAGCCTTCGTCCCTCTGAGCCACCGCTAGCCACCTCCGCCGCCGCTCCGCCTCCTTTGGAAACCTGCAGGACAGAGGAAGAAGAAGAATTTAGTGTTAGAGACTCATTTACTTGCAAAAACAACATGTTTTAAATATAATTTCCCCTCTTAATTCATGTTCCCAAGAGGATGAATCTTTTATGATATCAGATTTTTCATCTAGCACCATCTACAGGTCAGAGTTTAAACTTTACTCAACCATTTAACTCTTTCACTGCACATATATTTATTTATGCACTACACAATTAAGATGCTCTATGTTTTTCTGTGTGCTGTGTGTGTATTTTATGAATTGAAATGACAATTAAATAGACGTGAAGACAGCAAACTTATTCCTGACAGGTGTATTTTGGGGAAAATCATCTTCATTGATTGTCAGAAAGTCAGATGTGCTCTAGTTTATTCTATAACATGAAAAAAATCCAAGTGTCTAAATATTTTTTTTAGATAATGACCAACAATGATACCTCCAACATCCACATATGAGAAAATTTCAATATGCCTTTTTTTTCTTTTTATACTGTAATAGAATAAATACTTTCATGTCTTATTCATTGATTGTTTTCCATAATTTTTGGGGACTTTCCTGATTGTACTCATTGTGTTGTATGTCATCTCTCTGGGAAGCACTTTGGTCAACATGTTCTCAAGAAATAAACTGATTTGATATGATTTAGTATCAATTGATAACTCACGCTATTTGCATAGCTGATCTTAAACAAGACCATAAATCTGACAGTTTAGACAAACAGCAACCATACAGAAAATAAATCCTTTCAATTGAGATAATTATCAGACAAAACTTGACACTTTTCTAGTAGTAAAAATCTAAGAAAAGTAATTTTTTCACAGTTTTTCCATCCATCAGACAACTCATGCATGTGGTTCCTGACCTGTGGAAGCTGAGCTCGGGGTAAACGTAGCTGGAGGAGTCGCAGCCGTAAGCCAGGCAGAACTGGACGGGCGGATCGGGGGGCTCGGCGGGACTTCGGCTCTGACAAACAGCACAAGCTTTGATCCAGGTCTTCACCGCCTCCGTCACTCCGACCCAGTAATACATCAGCTGGACAGAGGAAGATGTTGTTTCTAAACAGCACGCTCACCTTCACAGCAGATTTTTATATCTGTTCGCATCTTTAAATTTTCTTTTCATCGAAATGAGCTAAACTGTTTTGTTCTGTCAGTCACATGATCATCTAAACTCACCATTATCTCCTTTACTGCTCGAACCCGGCCGGCGTGGTTGTTGTTGTCATGGTAACGGGTCAGGATCTCCCTCACTTCCTCGTCGCTCCTGACGACCCGGAGGAGGCGACCTCGATAAGTTCGCCACAGACTGCCATCTAGAGGACACAGAGAGAGGAACGTTACTCTCTATGTTGCAGTTTACTGTCAGTGTGGCCCCCAATCTATAACAATAATCCATAATAATATTGTTAGGGAAATTATTGCATTAATCATATGACTGTGTGATCACCTATGTATGTGAAATCATATAAACTATGTGTTTAATCTATGTACGGAGGCTGAGTTCAGGTGTGTGTGAAGACAGTGGATGACTGTAAAACGACACCAATAGAGAAGAAACTTAATAAGCAACAGTTTGGTTTTTTTGGAAAGGTCATAGACAGACATTCATCTGTGGAAAGCTAACATAAAGAGAGCATGAACCCCACTCTGAGCGCATGAGAACAGCACATACTGGTAACCAGTGTGGCATTATTTTAACCAGTGTGGAGATTATTGTAAGCCAAAACTTGTCCTTGAAGGTTTGAGAACCTGTTGCCACAGCTGAGCACAGCCTTCCTTATCAAATCTTACCAAATAAGTAAACTTGTGTGATCACCTCTTTGGTATAAAATTGATCCTGTAATCTTGTTCACAGCCTCTCAATGTGTTTACATTTACCATTTTCTATTCCAGGATTTTAAATTTCACATTTTTCACTTGCAAATTGTAATTTCACAATATCAATTTGTCATTTCAATATCCAATTTCCCCCTCCCGGTGTCCTTTTTCTAATCAACATTTAATTTAGAGCTGCGACGATTAGTCAATTAATCAATTAGTCGACTGACAGCAAATTAATCTGCAACTATTTTGATAGTCTCATAATCGCTTTAATTATGTTTTAAGCAAATATGGCCCAAAAAAAGCTGTTTTTTCTTTCTCAAATATGATGATTTTATGCTTTTCTTTGTTATACATGATAGTTAACTAAATATCTTTGAGTTGGTCTGATAAAATAAGACATTTAAAGAAATTATAACGGGCATTTTCACCATTTTCTGACATTTTATAGACAAAACTGATTGATTAATTGAGAAAATAATCATCAGATAGCCTGTTTACTCCAGGTCCTAAAACAATAACAACTTATTTGTCATTTTCTCTTTTAATTTTCTTGTATAATTTCAATTCTAGTTAAATTAACCACCATGCAAAGTACAAAAAACATAATTTAATTAAAAAATAAGTAGCAATACTATGTTTTCTGTTACTTTTACCCATCTGAAGTAATTTTTACCATCTTATACGTTACTGTCTATCATCCAGTGACTTCAGATGTTACATTTTCTTCCCGTAACAAATGTTTTCTTGTGTTTAAGCAGCATCTGTGTGTCACCTGCCAGTGTAACTGATAAAGTACCTTTATAGATGAAGCGTTTGCTGGCAGCTCTGGTCACTTTCTTTGAGCTCTTTGATGCGTCTACAGGAAACGTTCCCGTCCGCACAAAAAGCTCCACTTTATCCAGGAAGTCAAAACAAGGCATCTGTGAGGAAACAGGTGAAAAACAGCTTTAAATCATCCACTTATACACACAAAAGGTCATATAATCAGTCAGACTCATGCATGCACTTGTTTATCAATGAATCAATTCATCATTTAGTCTTTAAAATATGAGAAAATACTCTAAAGTCCAATGTGACGTCTCCAGATTGCTTGCTTTATTAACAATTAGAGCTAGAACGATTAGTCAATTAACGGATAAGTTGACTGACTGAAAAATAATCTGCAACTCTTTGGATAATCAATTAATCTTTTAGCTATTTTTCAGCCAAAAACAACAAACTTTCCAAAGTTGCAGCTTCTCCAATATGATGATTTACTGCTTTTCTTTGTGTTCTGGACTGTTGGTCGGACAAAAACAATATATCTTAAGATATCATCTTGGGCTTTAGGAAATTATGATTTAACTATTTTCTGACATCTTGTTACTTAAACAATTAATTGACAAATCTGGAGACTAATCAATAATGAGAATAATCATTAGCTGAAGCCTTAACTTTATTTACAATGATATAAAACTGAGAAAAGCAACGAATCCTCACATTTGAGAAGCCAGAGACAGCAGATCATTGCTATTGTTGCTTGATAAACTATTTCATTAACTGATTAACTTTCTGTCTATTGACTAATCAATTCTTTCAGCTCTGAAAATAACTGTTAATAATTTTGGTAATCAATTAATTGTTTGTTATTTACATGAGCAAGAATTCTAAATTTGTGAAACTGTTGTTTAGTCAAAATAAACAAATTTGAGTTACATTTAATTACACTGAGCACTAGTAAATGATGGACATGTCATTATTGTAGACGGCTAAAGTCAATAAGCTTTCGATTAATTGATAAGATAAATGGTTAGATTAATCGATAATGAAAACAATGATTGATTTTCAGTCCTGAGTTATAAAGTATGTCTGTAGAAGCACACTAATACCAGAAAAATAACAATCTCTTCTCATAATACAAATCTATCTGTAGCTAAAGTTTGTCAACAGAAAACCGTTTCCCACCTCAGAACCTCTTTGGTCGGGTCAACACAAATCCTCGTTACACCGCCGGCGACTTTCAACGAATAAACGAGTTTAAACGCGTTATTTTACAACTTAAATAGTTACACAAATCGTTTATTTTCTGCCACTTCATTAGAATTTACAGAAAAAGTGCCCAAAGTAGCAGATTTAAGGGCAAACTAGAGGCTAAATGTGGAGTTTGGTGGCGTGCAGATTTAAGCTAACAGCAGCAACCGCGTGTGTTCCTGTCAATGGATTTTCAAAATAAAAGTTATATTTTTGTTAATTACATTTAAAGTTGAGATGAAATGAAAAACGTCTTTTTAACCCTTTTAGATCACATCCTCGGTCATAGTGTGCAATTGTTTAACAAAATATGTTTAAAAAAACAACAATTTCTTCATATTCTTATATCAAAATCCAATCATGTTCTCCTCCTGTGAAACAAAATATAAAGTGTTCTTATGTAGACTTGAATCAATCGATTCCAACCAATAATATCATGACATCTACACATCAATCAGTCTTCAACTTTTAGCAGTACAGAGCTAAGATTCATTATGACACGCCCACTTTTCACTGTTCTTGGAAATATATCACACTATGGAAGTTAGATACTCTCGAAATGCCGTTTCATCTGGACTTAGATCAACTAATATTAGAATCTATCAGAATAGCTTTATAAATATACAGCACTGTGTCAATGTTTTAGGCACTAGAAGTAAAATATTCCATCAATATTTTCTTGGCATACAGAAAACACTCTGCTTGGAACATTAATGTGTGTCTGATATATAGTTTTACACCAAAAATGTATAATTACCACATTGAATTTCTCAAAATGACATCTACTTCCTCTACCTCATTAAAAATTCCAGAAACCATATATATGCAAATATTTTTCATTTCAGAGGTTTAACAGCTGGACACAAGATGTCTCCTTCTTCCATTCTCAGTGTTTGTGCACTGGAGGTGTCAAGTTTCCATATCACACTTGTGTAAGTTGCATACTGGTCCACATTTAGCTTCCAAACTGGTTGTGATGTAACAAATCATGCTCATAGGCCTGCCCCTTAAAATCTGATTTTTTGTGAGCTTATTGAAACTTTCCACCTTCACCCTCTGCACAGTGAAACTCAAACATCCAACTGTAGGAACAAGAAGAAAAACATATTTTTGAGAGGAGGGGAGACAGCAGCAGTTCTCCTCGGTTCACCTGCACACAGTGTTTCAGGTACTTGGCAGGTCGGTTGTTCCTGCATCTTTGAGAAGTTGCCACAGTTCTTCTGTGGATTTCGGCGTCTCAGCTGCTTCTGTCTCTTCATGTTCCCAGACTGAATCCATGATGTTAAGATCAGAGACCATCTGTTGCTGAAGATAGTACTTTTTGACTCTGGCTGGATGTTTGGGCTCGCTGTCATGCTGCAGAATAACTTTGGGACAATCAGACGCCTCCCTGATGGTATGATGGATAAGAATCTTAACATCTAAAGTGCCTAAAACTTTGTGCCAGTAAAGAGTTTGGATACACTTTCCAAATGTGTAAAAATGTCACATTTCAAATTTTTTTCTTTTTTAAAATGACTGAAACTAATGTACATTTTGTCATTTTTATTCAACTGAGAGATGCTTTTCTGGCAACATTGTCTGACAACTTCTACATCACACAGGTTGCTCAGAAACATTATACAAAAAAATCTGTTGTTGTTAGATGTTGATTTTTATAAAAACTTTTTTTTATAATGTATTTTTCAATTTGTGCTTTTATTTTAGCGGAAAATGGACTAACAGGAAATCTTGTAGCTGTCACGTGCTGCTAACTTGACAGAAGGTCCGCCTTGACGCAGGTTATAAGAGCTGCTGTAACCCAAGCTAACTGAGACTGAATGCTGTTCACTTCCGGTTCCTAAAACACAGCTGGGCGCCTCCTGCTGGCTTGGAGGAGACATGAAATAATTATTGTTACTGTTTTGTGCACCTGCTGTATTAAAAATGTATGAATTTAAAATAATTGTAAGAAGATTTATATTTCCTTAAACTTAAAAGCCTGAAAGTTATAACACAAGTTAAATTTGCTAAAAGTTTATAACTGATTTTCCACATTAACCAACAAGTAAATTCTTAAACACAAGCTGTTATGCAGTCTAAAGGGTCTTGGAACCAAATAAATACATAAATAAAACACATAGATTGCACATTATTTCTATGGATCATGGTTGCCACTTGCTGCCTGCTGTTGGATCTCTGTAAATTAAAGAGTACAGTCTAGACCTGCTCTATGTGAAAATGACCTGAGATAACGTCTCGCACAGAGAGACGAAGGCGCTGTGGAGCCGCAGTCCGTCCTCTTTGCCGATGTTGTTGTGGTACTGCATGGCCTTGCCTTTGGCCTTCCCGCCCAGCGTGGCCTGAGGGACGATCAGCAAGCTGCCGGGAAGCTCCAACACCGAAACCATCTTCCCCGAGTCGGACTCACACAGCCGCAGGTTCAACAGTGTGGACACTGAACGGCAGAGACACACAGGGGAAGGATGCTTTACCTTTACATCTCATACTGAGTGGGTTTACAATGAGAGCAAAGAAGGAAGACATCTGTATCAAAAGGTTAAAAAAGGTCACTGACCCATCTTGGGCAGTATGTCGTCTGTCGCTCCTTTAAAGAAGCAGACGTAGATCACCATTCCTCTGTCGATCTGAGAGCAGAAACACAACAACATCAGTAAAAGCAACAGGATCTCTTTCAATTCTTGGTCCAGTTCTGTTACATCTACACACTTTCAGACATGTGGCTCATTGATGTGTTTCTAATAGTTTCTGGACAACAACGGAGGAATCAGATATATCAGGCTTTAGATACACACACAATACTTGTAATAGAAGGAAAAATATAGATTATTGCAAGCCTTATTCTTAAATATCTACTTGTTTTCTTTGGCTTTTTCTTCATTTTATACTTTAATATTTAGTGTTTCATACTCTTTATTTTCTTTGTCTTTTTATAAATTGTCTTCTCTGTCTTTTATTGCCCTCTTTCTCTTTTCTTCCTCCTGAAAAACACTGTGTAACATCTCATTTTAAAGGTGTTATATCAGTAAAGTTTGCTTGTTTTGTTGCTTTGTTTTAATCTTTTCCAGCACAGTAACTTATTTTTATTTTATATTCTTGCATGCTGTTAATATTTAATGTATTAATTGTTTTTGGTATTTTACTTTAATTTTCACCTTTAGAAAATATTAAATCCTGTATAATTTTATAATATGTTGCTTTTCCTCATTTGATTCCTTTCACTTTCCTTTTGGTTTTGGTTTATGGTAAACAATCCTGTCTGTGTTTAGAGGAATCATCTCTGACAGCCCAACCTTTGCACATACTTGAGGGTTGCATCTATTAAATAACAAAAAAACTGAAATCTAAGCCTTTATTAGTGATTATTATTAAAGTCTTTATTGGTGGTTTGGATTATGATCCTCACTGACTGGAGGTTTGACTTTAGTTTTCACTGCGTTCTGGTTTATTTTGCAGTAATTTTAGTTTGTGTTAACAGCTAATGAAGTTCAAGTTGAACACGGTGTGTTTGAAGCAGCTTTTATTTCACCTTGATGCTTTAATGTCAATCATTTTCTTCACAATGATCAATAAAGATTTAATACTGTACTGATAGGATGAAAATAAAACGCTGGAGTGTGATGTCTGTTGATTAATCAAATGTAAAAGACAAAAGTACATCCACTCTCTAGATTCATCAATTCATACTAATCAACAAATGAGGCATCACCAAACCCTGACATGTCAACAAGTATTTTACAACTAAATGTAAAAATGTTTTCAGATGGTGAGCAGGTTTTAACTGAGACTTCACTGTAAATGAGGAAACACAGTTTTAATTCACAGTGCTGCTCCTCGTCCCGATAACTCCTCCCTGTTCTTTCAAACACAACAAGCTCCACTCTGTGGTCATATTTCCTTGTTCCCTCCCCTTCAGATCTACAGATTGAGGATGGATTTAACCAACATGTCAGGCTGCATTCACTGCAGAAACACATGTTGTTCAGATCAGAGCTCAAACTTGTTTCACTTTCTAAGAAAGTGAAATTCAGACAGTTGTTGCAACTGAAAGCTGAAATGGCGCAGAGAGGAGTTCAACTGGACCGAGAAACAATCAGCTGTTCGATCTGTCTGGATCTACTGAAAGATCCGGTGACTATTCCCTGTGGACACAGCTACTGCATGAGCTGTATTAAAGGCTTCTGGAATGGAGAGGATCAGAGGAAGATCTACAGCTGCCCTCAGTGCAGACTGACCTTCACACCAAGGCCTGTCCTGATGAAAAACACCATGTTAGCAACTTTAGTGGAGCAGCTGAAGAAGACTGGACTCCAAGCTGCTCCTGCTGATCTCTGCTATGCTGGACCTGAAGATGTGGCCTGTGATGTCTGCACTGGGAGGAAGCTGAAAGCCCTCAAGTCCTGTCTGGTGTGTCTGGCCTCTTACTGTGAGAAACACCTTCAGTTTCATTATGAATCATCTACATTTAAAAAACACAAGCTGGTCGACCCCTCAGAGAAGCTCCAGGAGAACATCTGCTCTCGTCATGATGAGGTGATGAAGATGTTCTGCCGTACTGATCAGCAGAGTATCTGTTATCTCTGCTCTCTGGATGAACATAAAGGCCACGACACAGTCTCAGCTGCAGCAGAAAGGACTGAGAGGCAGAGAAAGATCGAGGTGAGTCGACAAAACATCCAGCAGAGAATCCAGGACAGAGAGAAAGATGTGAAGCTGCTTCAACAGGAGGTGGAGGCCGTCAGTCGCTCTGCTGATAAAGCAGTGAAGGACAGTGAGAAGATCTTCACTGAGTTGATCCGTCTCCTCCAGAAAAGAAGCTCTGATGTGAAGCAGCAGATCAGATCCCAGCAGGAAACCAAAGTGAGTCGAGTCAAAGAGCTTCAGGAGAAGCTGGAGCAGGAGATCACTGAGCTGAAGAGGAAAGACGCTGAACTGAAGCAGCTTTCACACACAGAGGATCACAACCAGTTTCTACACAACTACCCCTCACTGTCACAACTCAGTGCATCTACAGACTCATCCAGCATCAATATCCGTCCTCTGAGATACTTTGAGGATGTGATAGCAGCTGTGTCAGAGCTCAGTGATCAACTACAGGACATCCTGAGGGAGAAATGGACAAACATCTCACTGACAGGGACTGAAGTGGACATTTTACTGTCAGAACCAGAACCCAAGACCAGAGCTGGATTCTTAAAATATTCATGTGAAAGCACTCTGGATCCAAACACAGCAAACACATATCTGTTATTATCTGAGGGGAACAGAAAAGTAGAGCTAACGAGAGAAGAACAGTCTTATTCTAGTCACCCAGACAGATTCACTGATTATCCTCAGGTCCTGAGTAGAGAGAGTCTGACTGGACGTTGTTACTGGGAGGTGGAGAGGAGAGGGAGAGTTCATATAGCAGTCGCATACAAGAATATCAGCAGAACTAGAGTCTCGTATCAAAGTGCATTTGGACTCAATGACAAATCTTGGATGTTAGATTGTAACACTAACAGTTATAAATTTTGGTTCAACAACATCAGAACTTCTGTCTCAGGTCCTGGTTCCTCCAGAGTAGGAGTGTACCTGGATCACAGAGCAGGTATTCTGTCCTTCTACAGTGTCTCTGAAACCATGACTCTCCTCCACAGAGTCCAGACCACATTCACTCAGCCTCTCTATGCTGGACTTCGGCCTTATAATTATGGAGTCACAGCTGAGTTGTGTAAACTGAAATAGACAGAAGTCATTTCAGACTTCATGTGTCAGATTCTGTTGTAAATCTTTATGTTTTTGTCTCCATTGTTTCTGAGAGCTCGTTGCTGTGGTGTTTCTGAACTGCACAGAGATCAGCTGTCAATCAAACTGGGATTATCAACACTTTTTTTCTTTTCATTTGTTGTTCTGTTGATGTTTTCAGTTTCTTTAAATGTCACTTTTTGCTGTGTGTTTTTATCTGTGGAGGCTATCACTGCTCGTGATGACGTCTTTTACCTTCACTAGGTAGAAATTTTGTTCTCATCACTTTGTAAATTCACAAAGAAATGTTCAATAAAACTGTAATTATCATGATAATAATCATTTATTATGTTCTTGTACATAGCTTACATTCTGGGTTAAACTAACTGATTGTGTGGATGAAGTGAATCTGTACATGAAATCATTGAACAAGAGTCATTTAACAGACTTTACTGATTGGATGTGTGAACAATCTGAAGCTTTACATAATCAATAAAGTTTTTTTTTTCAACAGAGAGCAAAGTATTTTCTTCTGTCTTCATCTCAGGATCTCATTCAAAGCTTCTGGAGAAAATGTGAAACTAAAATGAGAGTTTATTTGAGGCAGTTTTCCTCCTGAAACACCACAAAGTACAGAGTTCATGTTCAGAGCAAACAAACGTTTGTCAGTCAGTCTCTGTACTCTCAGCTTTCTTCACTAAAGCAGCTTTGTCACAGAGAAAAGAGTAGAGTTTTCTATCACTTGTTGCTTTTATAAACAAGATTTTCTTTGTGCATTTAGTTGAAGTTAGTTCTCAAGTTTGTACTTAAGTTTTCTCAAGTGTCATTCAGCGATGAAGACGAGTTTGTAAAGTTTAAATCCAGACTTGATTAAAATTTCTTGTGACTGATTTTGTTCGAGGTTTAATCTCTCAGTCCACAAACTGCTGCTGTGCTGAAGAGTTTTTTGTCATTTATATTAATTGACAACAAAGAAATGCATCTAAAACAGTGGTGATTAGTTTCCTGACAGCTGTGATTGATTTATTGCACCATCACAGGTAACGTTACTCCACCTTTTCTACTAAAGAAGTCATTCAGGAATCATTTGATCAAAACTCTGCACATATGAGACGCTGAGTTCAGTTCAATCGTAATAAACATCAGAAGGAAACAACATGTTGACTCCAGTTTGAAGCCGTGAAGACTCCATAATAGAGTGTTAGTTTTTACTAAAAAACTAACTAAGCTAACTAAAACTATTTTAACATCAAAACTAAATTAAACACATGTGGACTCCATCAAATCCAGACATAAAATGATTAAACTGTAAACTGAACATATAATTATTCACATTTGGTCACATGTTTTTCTATGTCCCTCACTCAGATTTCAAGAAGTCAGAGAAATCACAGCCTGCAGCATCAAATCTCACATTCACAAGTTCTGTTTACAACCTGAAAGCTGATGTGAATAATATTTGCAAACTGGAAACTCTTCTCTCCCATCTTTCCCATGTGACCTGAATGCAGCGTCAGTGTTACAGGATGTGACTTCTGTCAACAAACTGACACAGTGTGATATTACATATATTAAACTGATATTGTTTGAAGCTGCCAAAGGCTCAGTGGAGTTTTTACATGTCTTCCTGCAGTGAACATCACAGCAGGTCAACAACTGAAATCTGAAAACTGATGCACGACACAAGAGGGCGCCTTCATCCTGCTAACCAGGGATGTAGTGGAGGTTAAAGCTCCTCCACTCGGTCTGTCTGCAGTTTTAGTCAAAAACATGTTTTTAGACCGATTAAAAAACACCATGATAATAAGAATGTATCCTGTCATTCATCATGGTAAATGGTGTCAAAGTGCTTTAAGTCATTAGTTAGTTAGTTAGTTAGTTAGTTAGTTAGTTAGTTAGTTAGTTAGTCAGTCAGATTGTGGAAATGTCTTTGGCTTCACCACATAGCGTTAAAAACAACACAGAACAGCTGATAGCGTTCTGTGTTGTCAACAAACAACATGATTTAAAAATATATATATAAATAAATACAGTGAAAATGAAATAAAATGGTAGATGGCTCGATGTTTGTGAAATCCTGAGCAGGATATGCATTCAGCACTCTAACTGCATTTGGAGGAAAGTACTCGCTGTACACAGTTTTTGGTGGCTCTTACTTGTCTATAGCGTCTCCCTGAGGGTAAAAACTCAAAGTGCAAAGAGTCGGAAGGATCATTTATAATCTGCAAATCTTTACTCTTTACATTTATTTCATGTTCCTCTCTTGGTTTCATCTGGAGCTTCTCTTTAATTTTACCAACTCCGTTTACTATTCACTGTTATTTCAGTTTGTTTGTGACGGTCAGATTTACAGATGATATGAGCAAGTTGAAAAATAAAATACTTTCCACCAGATTCTCGTACAGACGTGGCCGAAATTATGGATTGAACTGCATTTTATTAAAACAATGCACCATTCATTCTGAACAGTGCTGAAATTGAAATATATTTTATTATTAATGCATGTCTATGTTTGGTTTGCAGTGGAACAAAACAAACATGTTGTGAAAATAATGAATTCATGCTTATTCTACAAAGACATTCTAAAATAGCCCAGACGAAATTATTGGCACCTTTTAGAAGTTGTAAGAAATAATTGATATGTAGTGATACTTTAAGGAGACTATTGTGTTTTAATTAGTATCACAGATGTTTTCAATCTGAACCAATGCACCACAGCAGCCACACCATCGATTAACTTTTCCTCTGTGTGTCACTGATCTTTCGGTCTCCTCCTCGGCTCCATCATTATCTGATCACTCTCTGATTCAATTTAATGTTCATATGCTGTCCATTTCTCAATATCACTGCACCCCCCCCAAAAAGAGTTGCATTATTAATAAATCAGCCAGAGCAGCTCTAGAATCATCCCTACCCGATGGTCTCACAAAACTGAATAACTACCATGGCTCTCTGGACATCTTAACAAATAAATTCAATAGCACCTTAATAGGTGCGCTGGAAAACGTTCATCACCCCACTGAACCCCATGGTTCAATGATCCCACCTGGGCACTCAAACAGTCATGTAGAAACCTGGAGAAAAAATGGCCCAATACAACATTAGAAGTATTTTGCCAGGCCTGGAATGAATCATTGCTTAAATACAAATATGCCCTAATGCAAGCTTACTCTAATCTAAAATCAAACGTAACCCCAGATACCTATTCAACACTATGGATAAGCTCACTAAAACAACCCCACCCATACTGCTTCCTGCTTTACAGCCAAGGGTTTTAATAACTTTTTCATTGAAAAGATTGAGCAAATCAGGAATGACATTACTGGTAAGGCAGTGTCCCTCTCCTCTGATCCCTCTCACCCTCTACTTCCTTCTCATACTGATTTCCGAACCATCGCCACCTTTTTCAGTTTGATCTAGTTGATTCAAACACCCTCTCTCCAATTGTTACTAGCTCCAAACCAACCACATGTGTTTCTGGATCCCATCCCTGGTAACCTCATTAAAGACATGTTCACTGTGATTGTAAGCCCTCTTCTTGACATTTTCAAAAAGTCACTCAGTTCTGGTTTCGTTCCCACTGTTTTTAAAACAGCTATGGTTACTCCACTATTAAAAAGACCTAACCTTGACTCACAAACCCTTAACAATTTTAGGCCGATTTCAAACTTCCCATTCATGTCCAAATTATAAGAAAAGGAGGTTGGTAGTCAACTCATTGCACATCTATCCAGTAATAACCTTCTTGATGAGTTTCAGTCCGGTTTCAGACCCAAACACTCTACCAAATCTGCACAGACCAAGGTAACTAACGATCTATTAATTGCAATGGACTCAGATCTCTTATCTGTCTTGCTGTTACTCGATTTAAGTGCTTCCTTTGAAACCGTGGACCATGACACCCTCCTACAATGTCTTGAGAACCTTGTAGGCCTCAAGGGTCTGGCACTTTCTTGGTTTGGTTCATACTTGAGTAATAGCACACAAAGCATCACATACAATAACACTATGTCTTCCTGCTCTAAGATCAAACACGGTGTCCCACAGGGATCAGTACTCGGTCCACTTTTGTTCTGTGTTTAATTGCTGCCCTTGGGTCACATTTTCAAAAAACACAACATAATGTATCACTGCTACGCCGATGACACACAAATCTATCTTCCTGTAACATTCAGTGACTCCGCCCAGCTGGTTAAATTAGAGACATGTTTGTCAGAAGTCCATCACTGGATGTGCAATAATTTCCTTCATTTGAATGCACACAAGACCGAAATGCTGCTTGTTGGTCCAGCTAGATTCAAATCGCTTTTTACAGACTTAAAAATTAATCTTGATGGTTGCACAATTTCTCAGACCCATACAAACAAGAATTTGGGAATAGTATTTGATCCATCCCTTACATCTGAGCCACATATCGAGTATATAAAATGAACAGCCTTCTTCCACCTTCATTTTGGCCATGACATTTTCATTGGTTTTATTGTATTAAATAATCTTATGTTAATCGTTATGTTGTACTTCAAAAGCAAAGTTTCAGTTATATTCAATGTGAAATAAAGAATGATGGACACCAAATACTTCTGTCAGTTTCAACTTAATACAGAAAAAAATTAGTTTTCTTGAAAAAAGGTGGAAAAGTACCAATATTTTTGGTCATGTCTCTACAAATTTTCTATACTTTCCTCACTAACTCTACAAACCCACCAGTGCCATATTGTCAACAAACTTTAGTCAGTTTAAGTGTGAGTCTGTGGATTTTAAACTCTTTGTATTCAAAGAAAACACCACCGGAGATAAAATGGCAGCTTGTCTGTGTTTAGAGGAATCATCTCTGACAGCCCATCCTTTACAGACTCTTGAGGATTGCATCTTTTAAATAAAAAAGCTGAAATGAAAGCCTTTATTAGTGATTATTATTAAAGTCTTTATTGGTGGTTTGGATTATGATCCTCGCTGACTGGACATTTGACTTTAGTTTTCATTGTATTGGTTTATTTTGCATGAATAATTTTCTACACAATGATCAATAACGCTTTAATACTGTACTGATAGGATGAAAATTAAATCCTGGAGTGTGATTTCTGTTGATTATTGTGACAAAACTAAAAGGATGATATTAATCAAATGTAAAGAAACAAAAGTACATCCACTTTCTAGATTCATCAATTCATACTAATCAACAAATGAGCTCCATCAGCTGATCTGCTTCATTCATATAATAATATATCAGTCAGAGGGACCAAACCACTACTTTTACCGCACTACTTTAACTACATCAAGCTCATAATACTTATGTACTTTTACTGTAGTAGGATTTTTAATGCAGGACTTTTACTTGTAATGGAGTATTTTTACATTGCTGTATTGGTACTTTTACAACAGTAAAGGATCTGAATACTTCTTCCACTGCTGCTGCTGACAGTTTCTACAGAGGATCATGTGACTGTCAAAGGTCGACATTTAGCAGAGTGTTGCTGGATAAGATGAACTCTCTGGTTTTACCTGCTTTTATTTAAAAAACAGTCAAAAATGCTTTAAAGAAGTTTATTAAATATGCGAGAAAATGATGATACAACCATTAAATGATTTTATCACATTTTAGTGTAATAACTCCCTGTTGTCAGTCAATTGCTTTTAACCAATGAATAGAAATTAATCTGATTTTAAGGAAGAGTTAGAGAAATATAGAGGCATCATTACACCCTGACATGCAAACAAGTATTTTACAGTTAAATGCAAAAATATTGTCATATGCTGAGCAGGTTTTAACTGAGACTTCACTGTAAATGAGGAAACACAGTTTTAATTCACAGTGCTGCTCCTCGTCCTGATAACTCCTCCCTGTTCTTTCAAACACAACAAGCTCCACTCTGTGCTCATATTTCCTTGTTCCCTCCCCTTCAGATCTACAGTTTATAGATGGGTTTAACCAACATGTCGGGCTGCATTCACTGCAGGAACACATGTTGTTCAGATCAGAGCTCAAACTTGTTTCACCTTCTGAGAAAGTGAAACTCAGACAGTCGTTGCCACTGAGAGCTGAAATGGCGCAGAAAGGAGTTCAGCTGGACCGAGAAACAATCAGCTGTTCGATCTGTCTGGATCTACTGAAGGATCCGGTGACTATTCCCTGTGGACACAGTCACTGCATGAGCTGTATTAAAAGCTTCTGGGATGGAGAGGATCAGAGGAAGAGCTACAGCTGCCCTCAGTGCAGACAGACCTTCACACCGAGGCCTGTCCTGATGAAAAACACAATGTTAGCAGATTTAGTGGAGAAGCTGAAGAAGACTGGACTCCAAGCTGCTCCTGTTGATCACTACTATGCTGGACCTGAAGATGTGGCCTGTGATGTCTGCACTGGGAGGAAGCTGAAAGCCCTCAAGTCCTGTCTGCAGTGTCTTGTCTCTTACTGCGAGAAACACCTTCAACCTCACTTTGAGTCAAGTAAATTTAAAAAACACAAGCTGGTCGACCCCTCGGAGAAGCTCCAGGAGAACATCTGCTCTCGTCATGATGAGGTGATGAAGATGTTCTGCCGTACTGATCAGCAGAGTATCTGTTATCTCTGCTCTCTGGATGAACATAAAGGCCATGACACAGTCTCAGCTGCAGCAGAAAGGACTGAGAGGCAGAGAGAGCTCGAGGTGAGTCGACAACAAATCCAGCAAAGAATCCAGGACAGAGAGAAAGATGTGAAGCTGCTTCAACAGGACATGAATGCTGTCAATCGCTCTGCTAATAAAGCAGTGAAGGACAGTGGGAAGATCTTCACTGAGCTGATCCGTCTCATCCAGAAAAGAAGCTCTGATGTGAAGCAGCAGATCAGATCCCAGCAGGAAACTGAAGTGAGTCGAGTCAAAGAGCTTCAGGAGAAGCTGGAGCAGGAGATCACTGAGCTGAAGAGGAAAGACGCTGAACTGAAGCAGCTCTCACACACAGAGGATCACAACCAGTTTCTACACAACTACCCCTCACTGTCACAACTCAGTGCATCTACAGACTCATCCAGCATCAATATCCGTCCTCTGAGCTACTTTGAGGATGTGACAGCAGCTGTGTCAGAGCTCAGAGATCAACTACAGGACATCCTGAGGGAGAAATGGACAAACATCTCACTGACAGTGACTGAAGTGGACGTTTTACTGTCAGAACCAGAACCCAAGACCAGAGCTGGATTCTTAAAATATTCACGTGAAATCACACTGGATCCAAACACAGCAAACACACAGCTGTTATTATCTGATGGGAACAGAAAAGCAGAGCTAACGTGTCAACAACAGTCTTATTCTCGTCATCCAGACAGATTCACTAATTATTCTCAGGTCCTGAGTGGAGAGAGTCTGACTGGACGTTGTTACTGGGAGGTGGAGTGGAGAGGGAGAGGAGTTTGTGTAGCAGTCGCATACAAGAATATCAGCAGAGCAGGAGACTCGTATGAATGTGTATTTGGACTCAATGACAAATCTTGGATGTTAGATTGTGACTCTAACAGTTATACATTTTTGTTCAACAAAATCAAAACTCCCGTCTCAGGTCCTGGTTCCTCCAGAGTAGGAGTGTACCTGGATCACAGTGCAGGTATTCTGTCCTTCTACAGCATCTCTGAAACCATGACTCTCCTCCACAGAGTCCAGACCAGATTCACTCAGCCTCTCTATGCTGGGCTGTGGCCTTATTATGGAGTCACAGCTGAGTTGTGTAAACTGAAATAGACAGAAGTCATTTCAGACTTCATGTGTCAGATTCTGTTGTAAATCTTCATGTTTTTGTCTCCATTGTTTCTGAGAGTTCGTTGCTGTGGTGTTTCTGAACTGCACAGAGATCAGCTGTCAATCAAACTGGGATTATCAACACTTTTTTCTTTTCATTTGTTGTTCTGCTGATGTTTTGAGTTTCTTTAAATGTCACTTTTTGCTGTGTGTTTTTATCCATCACTGCTATCACTGCTCGTGATGACGTCTTTTACCTTCACTAGGTAGAAATTTTGTTCTCATCACTTTGTAAATTCACAAAGAAATGTTCAATCAAACTGTAATTATCATGATAATAATCATTTATTATGTTCTTGTACATAGCTGACATTCTGGGTTAAACTAACTGATTGTGTGGATGAAGTGAATCTGTACATGAAATCATTGAACAAGAGTCATTTAACAGACTTTACTGATTGGATGTGTGAACAATCTGAAGCTTTACATAATCAATAAAGTTTTTTTTTTCAACAGAGAGCAAAGTATTTTCTTCTGTCTTCATCTCAGGATCTCATTCAAAGCTTCTGGAGAAAATGTGAAACTAAAATGAGAGTTTATTTGAGGCAGTTTTCCTCCTGAAACACCACAAAGTACAGAGTTCATGTTCAGAGCAAACAAACGTTTGTCAGTCAGTCTCTGTACTCTCAGCTTTCTTCACTAAAGCAGCTTTGTCACAGAGAAAAGAGTAGAGTTTTCTATCACTTGTTGCTTTTATAAACAAGATTTTCTTTGTGCATTTAGTTGAAGTTAGTTCTCAAGTTTGTACTTAAGTTTTCTCAAGTGTCATTCAGCGATGAAGACGAGTTTGTAAAGTTTAAATCAAAACTTGATTAAAATTTCTTGTGACTGATTTTGTTCGAGGTTTAATCTCTCAGTCCACAAACTGCTGCTGTGCTGAAGAGTTTTTTGTCATTTATATTAATTGACAACAAAGAAATGCATCTAAAACAGTGGTGATTAGTTTCCTGACAGCTGTGATTGATTTATTGCACCATCACAGGTAACGTTAGTCCACCTTTTCTACTGCAGAAGTCATTCAGGAATCATTTGATCAAAACTCTGCACATATGAGACGCTGAGTTCAGTTCAATCGTAATAAACATCAGAAGGAAACAACATGTTGACTCCAGTTTGAAGCCGTGAAGACTCCATAATAGAGTGTTACAGTTTTTACTAAAAAACTAACTAAACTAACTAAAACTATTTTAACATCAAAACTAAATTAAACACATGTGGACTCCATCAAATACAGACATAAAATGATTAAACTGTAAACTGAACATATAATTATTCACATTTGGTCACATGTATTTCTATGTCCGTCACTCAGATTTCAAGAAGTCAGAGAAATCACAGCCTGCAGTATCAAATCTCACATTCACAAGTTCTGTTTACAACCTGAAAGCTGATGTGAATAATATTTGCAGACTGGAAAAAACTCTTCTCTCCCATCTTTCCCATGTGACCTGAATGCAGCGTCAGTGTTACAGGATGTGACTTCTGTCAACAAACTGACACAGTGTGATATTACAGATATTAAACTGATATTGTTTGAAGCTGCCAAAGGCTCAGTGGAGTTTTTACATGTCTTCCTGCAGTGAACATCACAGCAGGTCAACAACTGAAATCTGAAAACTGATGCACAACACAAGAGGGCGCCTTCATCCTGCTAACCAGGGATGTAGTGGAGGTTAAAGCTCCTCCACTCGGTCTGTCTGCAGTTTTAGTCAAAAACATGTTTTTAGACCGATTAAAAAACACCATGATAATAAGAATGTATCCTGTCATTCATCATGGTAAATGGTGTCAAAGTGCTTTAAGTCATTAGTTAGTTAGTTAGTTAGTTAGTTAGTTAGTTAGTCAGATTGTGGAAACGTCTTTGGCTTCACCACATAGTGTTAAAAACAACACAGAACAGCTGATAGCGTTCTGTGTTGTCAACAAACAACATGATTTAAAAATAAATATATAAATAAATACAGTAAAAATGAAATAAAATGGTAGACGGCTCGATGTTTGTGAAATCCTGAGCAGATATGCATTCAGCACTCTAACTGCATTTGGAGGAAAGTACTCGCTGTACACAGTTTTTGGTGGCTGTCACTTGTCTATAGTGTCTCCCTGAGGGTAAAAACTCAAAGTGCAAAGAGTCGGAAGGATCATTTATAATCTGCAAATCTTTGCTCTTTACATTTATTTCATGTTCCTCTCTTGGTTGCATCGAGAACTTCACTTTAATTTTACCAGCTCTGTTTACTATTCACTGTTATTTCAGTTTGTTTGTGACTGAATTGAATTGTATTTTACTAAAACAACGCACCATTTGCTCTGAACAGTGCTGAAATTGAAATATATTTTATTATTAATGCATGCCTATGTTTGGTTTGCAGTGGAACAAAACAAAAATGTTGTGAAAATAATGAATTCATGCTTATTCTACAAAGACATTCTAAAATAGCCCAGACAAAATTATTGGCACCCTTTAGAAGTTGTAAGAAATAAGAGATATGTAGTGATACTTTAAGGAGACTATTGTGTTTTAATTAGTATCACAGATGTTTTCAATCTGAACCAATGCACCACAGCAGCCACACCATCGATTAACTTTTCCTCTGTGTGTCACTGATCTTTCAGTCTCCTCCTCGGCTCCATCATTATCTGTTCACTCTCTGATTCACTTTAATGTTCATATGCTGTCCATTTCTCAATATCACTGCGCCCCCCCCCCAAAAAAAGAGTTGCATTATTAATAAATCAGCCAGGGCAGCTCTAGAATCATCCCTACCCGATGGTCTCACAAAACTGAATAACTACCATGGCTCTCTGGACATCTTAACAAATAAATTCAATAGCACCTTAATAGGTGCGCTGGAAAACGTTCATCACCCCACTGAACCCCATGGTTCAATGATCCCACCTGGGCACTCAAACAGTCATGTAGAAACCTGGAGAAAAAATGGCCCAATACAACATTAGAAGTGTTTTGCCAGGCCTGGAATGAATCATTGCTTAAATACAAATATGCCCTAATGCAAGCTTACTCTAATCTAAAATCAAATATAACCCCAGATACCTATTGAACACTATGGATAAGCTCACTAAAACAACCCCACCCATACTGCTTCCTGCTTTACAGCCAAGGGTTTTAATAACTTTTTCATTGAAAAGATTGAGCAAATCAGGAATGATATTACTGGTAAGGCAGTGTCCCTCTCCTCTGATCCCTCTCACCCTCTACTTCCTTCTCATACTGATTTCTGAACCATCAGCCACCTTTTTCAGTTTGATCTAGTTGATTCAAACACCCTCTCTCCAATTGTTACTAGCTCCAAACCAACAACATGTGTTTCTGGATCCCATCCCTGGTAACCTCATTAAAGACATGTTCACTGTGATTGGAAGCCCCCTTCTTGACATCATCAATAGATTTATTGAAAATGTTCTTGTGAATCACTTAGTTCTGGTTTCGTTCCCACTGCTTTTAAAACAGCTATGGTTACTCCACTATTAAAAAGTCCTAACTTTGACCCACAAACTCTTAACAATTTTAGGCTGATTTCAAACCTCCCATTCATGTCCAAATTATAAGAAAAGGTGGTTGGTAGTCAACTCATTGCCCATCTATCCAGTAATAACCTTCTTGATGAGTTTCAGTCCGATTTCAGACCCTCTACACTCTACGAAATCTGCATAGACCAAGGTAACTAACGATCTATTAATTGCAATGGACTCAGATCTCTTATCTGTCTTGCTGTTACTCGATTTAAGTGCTTCCTTTGAAACCGTGGACCACGACACCCTCCTACAACGTCTTGAGAACCTTGTAGGCCTCAAGGGTCTGGCACTTTCTTGGTTTGGTTCATACTTGAGTAATAGAACATCACAAACAATAACACTATGTCTTCCTGCGCTAAGATCAAACACGGTGTCCCACAGGGATCAGTGCTTGGTCCACTTTTGTTCTGTGTTTACTAGTGATACATTATGTTGTGTTTCAAAAAACACAACATAATGTATCACTGCTACGCCGATGAAACACAAATCTATCTTCCTGTAACATTCAGTGACTCCTCCCAGCTGGTTAAATTAGAGACATGTTTGTCAGAAGTCCATCACTGGATGTGCAATAATTTCCTTCATTTGAATGCACACAAGACTGAAATGCTGCTTGTTGGTCCAGCTAGATTCATTTTTACAGAATTAAAAATTAATCTTGATGGTTGCACAATTTCTCAGACCCATACAATCAAGAATTTGGGAATAGTATTTGATCCATCCCTTACATTTGAGCCACATATCGAGTATATAAAATGAACAGCCTTCTTCCACCTTCATTTTGGCCATGACATTTTCATTGGTTTTATTGTATTAAATAATCTTATGTTAATCGTTATGTCGTACTTCAAAAGCAAAGTTTCAGTTATATTCAATGTGAAATAAAGAATGATGGACACCAAATACTTCTGTCAGTTTCAACTTAATACAGAAAAAAAATAGTTTTCTTCAAAAAAGGTGGAAAAGTACCAATATTTTTGGTCATGTCTGTACAAATTTTCTATACTTTCCTCACTAACTCTACAAACCCACCAGTGCCGTATTGTCAACAGACTTTAGTCAGTTTAAGTGTGAGTCTGTGGATTTTAAACTCTTTGTATTCAAAGAAAACACCACCGGAGATAAAATGGTAGCTTGTCTGTGTTTAGAGGAATCATCTCTGACAGCCCAACCTTTACAGACTCTTGAGGATTGCATCTTTTAAATAAAAAAGCTGAAATGAAAGCCTTTATTAGTGATTATTATTAAAGTCTTTATTGGTGGTTTGGATTATGATCCTCGCTGACTGGACATTTGACTTTAGTTTTCATTGTATTGGTTTATTTTGCATGAATAATTTTCTACACAATGATCAATAACGCTTTAATACTGTACTGATAGGATGAAAATTAAATCCTGGAGTGTGATTTCTGTTGATTATTGTGACAAAACTAAAAGGATGATATTAATCAAACGTAAAGAAACAAAAGTACATCCACTTTCTAGATTCATCAATTCATACTAATCAACAAATGAGCTCCATCAGCTGATCTGCTTCATTCATATAATAATATATCAGTCAGAGGGACCAAACCACTACTTTTACCTCACTACTTTAACTACATCAAGCTCATAATACTTATGTACTTTTACTGTAGTAGGATTTTTAATGCAGGACTTTTACTTGTAATGGAGTATTTTTACATTGCTGTATTGGTACTTCTACAACAGTAAAGGATCTGAATACTTCTTCCACTGCTGCTGCTGACAGTTTCTACAGAGGATCATGTGACTGTCAAAGGTCGACATTTATCAGCAGAGTGCTGCTAGATAAGATTAGCTCTCTGGTTTTACCTGCTTTTATTTCAGAAACAGTCAAAAATGCTTCAAAGAAGTTTATTAAATATGCGAGAAAATGATGATACAGCCATTAAATGATTTTATCACATTTTAGTGTAATAACTCCCTGTTGTCAGTCAATTGCTTTTAACCAATGAATAGAAATTAATCTGATTTTAAGGAAGAGTTAGAGAAATATAGAGGCATCATTACACCCTGACATGCAAACAAGTATTTTACAGTTAAATGCAAAAATATTGTCAGATGGTGAGCAGGTTTTAACTGAGACTTCACTGTAAATGAGGAAACACAGTTTTAATTCACAGTGCTGCTCCTCGTCCTGATAACTCCTCCCTGTTCTTTCAAACACAACAAGCTCCACTCTGTGCTCATATTTCCTTGTTCCCTCCCCTTCAGAACTACAGTTTATAGATGGGTGTAACCAACATGTACAGCAGTACAAGAGCTGTCAGGCTGCATTCACTGCAGAAACACATGTTGTTCAGATCAGAGCTCAGACTTGTTTCACCTCTGAGAAAGTGAAACTCAGACAGTCGTTGCCACTGAGAGCCGAAATGGCGCAGAAAGGAGTTCAGCTGGACCGAGAAACAATCAGCTGTTCAATCTGTCTGGATCTACTGAAGGATCCGGTGACTATTCCCTGTGGACACAGTCACTGCATGAGCTGTATTAAAAGCTTCTGGGATGGAGAGGATCAGAGGAAGATCTACAGCTGCCCTCAGTGCAGACAGACCTTCACACCGAGGCCTGTCCTGATGAAAAACACCATGTTAGCAAATTTAGTAGAGAAGCTGAAGAAGACTGGACTCCAAGCTGCTCCTGCTGATCACTGCTATGCTGGACCTGAAGATGTGGCCTGTGATATCTGCACTGGGAGGAAGCTGAAAGCCCTCAAGTCCTGTCTGCAGTGTCTTGTCTCTTACTGCGAGAAACACCTTCAACCTCACTTTGAATCAAGTAAATTTAAAAAACACAAGCTGGTCAACCCCTCGGAGAAGCTCCAGGAGAACATCTGCTCTCGTCATGATGAGGTGATGAAGATGTTCTGCCGTACTGATCAGCAGAGTATCTGTTATCTCTGCTCTGTGGAGGAACATAAAGGCCACGACACAGTCTCAGCTGCAGCAGAAAGGACTGAGAGGCAGAGAGAGCTCGAGGTGAGTCGACAACAAATCCAGCAAAGAATCCAGGACAGAGAGAAAGATGTGAAGCTGCTTCAACAGGAGGTGGAGGCCGTCAGTCGCTCTGCTGATAAAGCAGTGGAGGACAATGAGAAGATCTTCACTGAGCTGATCCGTCTCCTCCAGAAAAGAAGCTCTGATGTGAAGCAGCAGATCAGATCCCAGCAGGAAACTGAAGTGAGTCGAGTCAAAGAGCTTCAGGAGAAGCTGGAGCAGGAGATCACTGAGCTGAAGAGGAAAGACGCTGAACTGAAGCAGCTCTCACACACAGAGGATCACAACCAGTTTCTACACAACTACCCCTCACTGTCACAACTCAGTACATCTACAGACTCATCCAGCATCAATATCTGTCCTCTGAGCTACTTTGAGGATGTGACAGCAGCTGTGTCAGAGCTCAGAGATCAACTACAGGACATCCTGAGGGAGAAATGGACAAACATCTCACTGGCAGTGACTGAAGAGGACGTTTTACTGTCAGAAGCAGAACCCAAGACCAGAGCTGGATTCTTAAAATATTCACGTGAAATCACACTGGATCCAAACACAGCAAACACAGATCTCTTATTATCTGATGGGAACAGAAAAGTAGAGCTAATGAGACAAAAACAGTCTTATTCTCGTCATCCAGACAGATTCACTGTATGGAGTCAGGTCCTGAGTAGAGAGAGTCTGACTGGACGTTGTTACTGGGAGGTGGAGTGGAGAGGGGGAGTAGTTGGTGTAGCAGTTGTATACAAGAATATCAGCAGAGCAGGAGACTTGAATAAATGTATATTTGGGCTCAATGACAAATCTTGGATGTTACGTTGTGACACTAACAGTTATACATTTTGGTTCAATAGCATCAAAACTCCCGTCTCAGGTCCTGGTTCCTCCAGAGTAGGAGTGTACCTGGATCACAGAGCAGGTATTCTGTCCTTCTACAGCGTCTCTGAAAGCATGACTCTCCTCCACAGAGTCCAGACCACATTCACTCAGCCTCTCTATGCTGGACTTTGGATTTATTCTAATGGAGTCACAGCTGAGTTGTGTAAACTGAAATAGACAGAAGTCATTTCAGACTTCATGTGTCAGATTCTGTTGTAATTCTTCATGTTTTTGTCATAATCATAAAAATCATAATTAAGATTTATAACAATCATAATTCTAATTGACCTCTCTTTTGTGGCCAACAAGGAGGACTATTCCCCCATTATTATACTTACTCTAATATGAGTTATGTCACTGGACGAATAATTTCATATTGGAGCTGTGCACAATAATGACTCACAATTCTGATATTTGACTGCACAAATTCCTACATAAATATAGTCGTATTTTTTGTTTAGATAAAGTGTCCATCACTCACCGCTCCCAGATATTTAAAACTACTGATCAGTGCTGGAATTTAACTAAATACATTTACTCAAGTAATGTACTTTAGTACAGTTTAGAAGTACTTGTACTTTACTTGAGTATATCCATGTGATGCTACTTTATACTTCCACTTCACTACATTTCAGAGGGAAATATTGTACTTTCTACTCCACTACATTTATTTGACAGCTTTAGTTACTTTTCAGATGAAGATTTGACACAATGGATAATATAACAAGCTTTTAAAATACAACACATTGTTAAAGATGAAACCAGTGGTTTCCAACCTTTTTGTCTTTTGACGTCTTACAAAAAGCAGTGTGTAGTCGGGGTCACATTTCACATGTCTATGAGTTGTTAACAGCTCCACCAAATAGTGATTTTTCCCTCTAAACTTCTCACATGCTTTCATTACAATAAATGTTCAAATGATCCAATATTTCAGCAAAAATCAAAGATTAGAGAAAAAGTCCAAAAACTGAAAACAGATTTGTGTATCAGAACTTTGTTTTTTCTTCTTTCCTCTCCCATTAATCATCTCACGACCCCTCAGATTTATCTACTGACCCTTTGGGGGGGCCCGACCCCTAGGTTGGGAACCACTGGACTAAACTAGCTAAGTGTATATAAAGTAGTGTAAACTAGCTCCACCTCCAGCAGCTACAACAGTAACATGCTGCTCTAACACTGATGCTTCACTATTAATAATCTAATGATGTCATATATAATAATATATCAGTCAGAGGGACCAAACCACTACTTTTACTGCAATACTTTAACTACATCAAGCTCATAATACTTTTAGTGTAAGAGGATTTTTCATGCAGGACTTTTACTTGTAATGGAGTATTTTTACATTGCTGTATTGGTACTTTTACAACAGTAAAGGATCTGAATACTTCTTCCACTGCTGCTGCTGACAGTTTCTACAGAGGATCATGTGACTGTCAAAGGTCGACATTTATCAGCAGAGTGTTGCTGGATAAGATGAGCTCTCTGGTTTTATTTGCTTTTATTTCAAACACAATCAAAAATGCTTCAAAGAAGGTTATTAAATATGTGAGAAAATGATGATACAGCCATTAAATGATTTTATCACACTTTAGTGTAATAACTCCCTGTTGTTAGTCAGCTGTTTTTAACCAATAAATAGAAATTGATCTAATTTTAAGGAAGAGTTAAAAAAAAAAATATGGAGGCATCAGCACACCCTGACATGCCATTAACATCATATTTCCTGGTTCCCTCCCCTTCAGATCCACAGTTTATAGATGGGTATAACCAACATGTGATGCAGTAAAAGAGCTATCAGGCTTATTTCAACTTCTCAGTAAGTGAAACTAAAACTAAAAACTCATCCTGAGGGAGAAATGGACAAACATCTCACTGACAGGGACTGAAGTGGACGTTTTACTGTCAGAAGCAGAACCCAAGACCAGAGCTGGATTCTTAAAATATTCACGTGAAATCACACTGGATCGAAAGACAGCACACACACTGCTGTTATTATCTGAGGGGAACAGAAGAGCAGAACAAATGAGTGAAGAACAGTCTTATTCTCGTCACCCAGACAGATTCACTGATTATGCTCAGGTCCTGAGTCGAGAGAGTCTGACTGGACGTTGTTACTGGGAGGTGAAGAGAAGATGGGGAGCAGTTAATGTAGCAGTCGCATACAAGAATATCAGAAGAGCAGGAGACTCAGATGAATGTGCATTTGGATTCAATGACAAATCTTGGATGTTCCGTTGTGACACTAACAGTTACACATTTTGGTTCAACAACATCAGAACTCCCGTCTCAGGTCCTGGTTCCTCCAGAGTAGGAGTGTACCTGGATCACAGAGCAGGTATTCTGTCCTTCTACAGCGTCTCTGAAACCATGACTCTCCTCCACAGAGTCCAGACCAGATT
Source organism: Thunnus thynnus (assembly GCF_963924715.1). Classification (NCBI taxonomy): domain Eukaryota; kingdom Metazoa; phylum Chordata; class Actinopteri; order Scombriformes; family Scombridae; genus Thunnus; species Thunnus thynnus. The sequence goes on along the minus strand of NC_089532.1, from coordinate 2,840,929 downwards.
CACTCAGCCTCTCTATGCTGGACTTTGGCTTTGTTATGCTGGAGACACAGCTGAGTTGTGTAAACTCAAATAGACAGAAGTCATTTCAGACTTCATGTGTCAGATTCTGTTGTAATTCTTCATGTTTTTGTCTCCATTGTTTCTGAGAGCACGTTGCTGTGGTGTTTCTGAACTGCACAGAGATCAGCTGTCAATCAAACTGGGATTATCAACACTTTTTTCTTTTCATTTGTTGTTCTGTTGATGTTTTCAGTTTCTTTAAATGTCACTTTTTGCTGTGTGTTTTTATCCATGGAGGCTATCGCTGCTCATGATGACGTCTTTTACCTTCACTAGGTAGATATTTTGTTCTCATCACTTTGTAAATACATAAAGAAATGTACAATTAAACTGTAATTATCATGACAATAATCATTTATTATGTTCTTGTACATAGCTGACATTCTGGGTTAAACTAACTGATTGTGTGGATGAAGTGAATCTGAACATGAAATTATTGAACAAGAGTCATTTAACAGACTTTACTGATTGGATGTGTGAACAATCTGAAGCTTTACGTAATCAATAGAGATGTTTTTTTGTCAACAGTGAGCAAAGTATTTTCTTCTGTCTTCATCTCAGGATCTCATTCAAAACTTCTGGAGAAAATGTGAAACTAAAATGAGAGTTTATTTGAGGCAGTTTTCCTCCTGAAACACTACAAAGTACAAGATTTTTTTAAGAATGTACAATAAAGCAGATGTCGGGTCAATCCATATCTCTGACTGGCTGTTCCTTCATGTGATCAGTAACAGTGACTTTTCTACGTTGATGTGAGGATTACGTCACTCGATAAAAGTGTCTTATTGCTCACACTCAGCCAGAAACTCTTTCACGCTGAAGTTTGTACTTGAGAGTTTTCTTATGTCGTTCAGAGACGTTTGATGACGACGAGTTTGTAAATTTTAAATCCAGACTTGATTAAAACTTCTTGTGACTCATATTTGAACAACAGAGAAATCACAGCCTGCAGCATCAAATCTCACATTCACAAGTTCTGTTTACAACCTGAAAGCTGATGTGAATAATATTTGCAGACTGGAAACTCTTCTCTCCCATCTTTCCCATGTGACCTGAATGCAGCGTCAGTGTTACAGGGTGTGACTTCTGTCAACAAACTGACACAGTGTGATATTACATATATTAAACTGATATTGTTTGAAGCTGCCAAAGGCTCAGTGGAGTTTTTACATGTCTTCCTGCAGTGAACATCACAGCAGGTCAACAACTGAAATCTGAAAACTGATGCATGACACAAGAGGGCGCCTTCATCCTGCTAACCAGGGATGTAGTGGAGGTTAAAGCTCCTCCACTCGGTCTGTCTGCAGTTTTAGTCAAAAACATTTTTTTAGACCGATTAAAAAACACCATGATAATAAGAATACATCCTGTCATTCATCATGGTAAATGGTGTCATTGTGCTATAAGTCATTAGTTAGTCAGTTAGTTAGTTAGTTAGTTAGTTAGTTAGTCAGATAGTGGAAACGTCTTTGGCTTCACCACATAGTGTTAAAAACAACACAGAACAGCTGATAAGGAAAAAACAGCATCGATGAACAACATGATTTAAAAAATAAATAAATAAATAAATAAATACAGTAAAATGAAATAAAATGGTAGACGGCTCGATGTCTGTGAAATCCCGAGCAGGATATGCATTCAGCACTCTAACTGCATTTAGAGGAAAGTACTCGCTGTACACAGTTTTTGGTGGCTCTCACTTGTCTATAGCGTCTCCCTGAGGGTAAAAACTCAAAGTGCAAAGAGTCAGAAAGATCATTTATAATCTGCAAATCTTTGCTCTTTACATTTATTTCATGTTCCTCTCTTGGTTGCATCTGGAGCTTCACTTTAATTTTACCAGCTCCGTTTACTATTCACTGTTATTCCAGGTTGTTTGTGACGGTCAGATTTACAGACAATATGAGCAAGTTGAAAAATAAAATACTTTCCTCAACTCAAACTAACTGAGACTGAGTGCTGTTCACTTCCAGCTCCTAAAACACAGCTGTGCACCTCCTGCTGGCTTGGAGGAGACATTAAATGGTTTACTGTTACTGTTTTGTGCACCTCCTGCATTAAAAATATGAGTTTAAAATAATCGCAAGAAGATTTATATTTCTTTGAACTTAAAAGCCTGACAAATTAAACATAGTTTAATGTCTTGTATCATTTCTGAGGAATTTACACAATTTGTGCAACGTGTACTGAACTAGAACTGAACCTTCAAGGATGAATATAACACAAACAAACACCACAAAAACTTAGGCAACCACCAGATATTCTGAGGCGATAGAGGAGCTGTGTTTCTGCACCTTGCAGACATCCCTTGATTTCAATCTCAAATGTGAATAAGAAGTTTAAAAGTTTCATGTAGGTGACAGGTAAAGAAAAGGCCACTATTTTGTGTAAAGTCATGTAACATCAGCATGAAAGTGATAGATGTCCTGGAGATAGACGATATGTGGTAATACAAATAAGAGGAAGTTGTATACTTATAAAATGAAAAGCCAAGAGAGGCTCGGGGTCCGGTCCGGATCCTTTTTCTTTTTGCGGGACCTCCTTTTTCCTTTAGGCCTTTTGAGGGATCTCTTGGAGACTCTCTTTAGTCTTTGAGTTTTTACAAAGTTTTTGTATTTTACTTTTTGCATTCTTAGATTGCTTGCTTTGTAAAACCAAATAAGACTGGTTTGTATTTTTATACACTCCAACCAAAGTTCCTGACTTGTGCTGATCTCTGAGGTCCTCTGGTGTTCCTTTAAGGTGAGAAAAGACGCCTCCTTTGGGACAGGCTGACATTAGTTTTGAAATTATTTAGATTATAAATTATATTGAATTTTGCAGAGGTAATAGTTAATGCTGTTTATTGAGTGACAGAGTGGTAATGGTTCAGATTTAGTGACTGGGGTTATTACACTGCTGTACATGTTATAGAGGTATGATTTCAGTGCAGAACTAGGTTGAGTGACTTATAATTAGGTGTTTAATTGGCTAAACTGTTAGGGCCAGGGCTCTGAAGCTGCCCTATAAAACCGGGCGACACACAGAGTGGGCCTCCTCCAGAGATGTCCTTATAGAAGGCCATCTTGGAGAACTTTCAACCTCCAACAGCTATTTGCACCAATACACTTCGTTGTGACCCAGCTGTCAGGACATACTTGACTAGGTAGTGGTTCAATGACAGCTGGCGATTATAGAGGCCAGGCTGAATTTGGTTCCCTAAGCAAGGCTAGGACGGTCGTGCGTCTGTAGATTTTGGGAACTACGTTCGATACCCAGGTCAGAGGTAGAGGACAGCCGTCTGTCGGTGACTTATCCACACCGGCAGGGGTTGACTTGATATTAAAGCGTTGTCTTGGTAACCCAAAACTCAAATTTTGAATCTCAACAAGCAGATTTATATCATAAAGAAACAGTGATAGATTTCAAACTTACAAAATACAGTTTTTAATTACAAATGGATCCAACAGATATATAATCTTCAGAGACTGATGGTAGATATTTAGACATTATTAAAGATTCTGTCACACACACACAGTTGTTTTCACTTATTCTAATTACATTTTATCATAGTAGGAAAAATGCAGGTGTTACTAATAACATTAACGATGGCTTTGTTCTATTCAAGTATTCCAGTAATGACATTTTATATCATTTTGATATTGTTTTTTTTATTATTTACACCTGTGCTTTTCCTAATGTGACATGTCAAACTGTCTTCCAGGAACAAGGCTGATGTGTGACACAAATTCAAAGCTTCACGTCTCAGAACTCCATCAGATGTGTGTAAGGTCCGTTGGTGTCGAGCTTCAGCACTTGTCTGTTTCCATACGTCCCGTGTTTCACCGTCACCTCGGCTCCGGTCCCGGCTGAAGCGGCGGCTGCCGTCATCTCCTTCTCGCACAGAGAGACGAGAGACTGTAGAGCCGCAGTCCGTAATGTGAATCATTTTCTTCACAATGATCAATAAAGATTTAATACTGTACTGATAGGATGAAAATAAAACGCTGGAGTGTGATGTCTGTTGATTAATCAAATGTAAAAGACAAAAGTACATCCACTTTCTAGATTCATCAATTCATACTAATCAACAAATGAGGCATCACCAAACCCTGACATGTCAACAAGTATTTTACAACTAAATGTAAAAGTGTTTTCAGATGGTGAGCAGCTTTTAACTGAGACTTCACTGTAAATGAGGAAACACGCTTTTCATTCACAGTGCCGCTCCTCGTCCTGATAACTCCTCCCTGTTCTTTCAAACACAACAAGCTCCACTCTGTGGTCATATTTCCTTGTTCCCTCCCCTTCAGATCTACAGTTTGAGGATGGGTCTAACCAACATGTCAGGCTGCATTCACTGCAGAAACACATGTTGTTCAGATCAGAGCTCAAACCTGTTCAACTTCTCTGGAAGTGATTCTCAGACAGTCGTTGCCACTCAGAGCTGAAATGGCGGAGAAAGGAATTCAACTGGACCGAGAAACAATCAGCTGTTCGATCTGTCTGGATCTACTGAAGGATCCGGTGACTATTCCCTGTGGACACAGCTACTGCATGAACTGTATTAAAATCTTCTGGGATGGAAATTATCAGAGGAAGATCTACAGCTGCCCTCAGTGCAGACAGACCTTCACACCGAGGCCTGTCCTGATGAAAAACACCATGTTAGCAGATTTAGTGGAGCAGCTGAAGAAGACTGGACTCCAAGCTGCTCCTGTTGATCACTGCTATGCTGGACCTGAAGATGTGGCCTGTGATGTCTGCACTGGGAGGAAGCTGAAAGCCCTCAAGTCCTGTCTGCAGTGTCTCGTTTCTTACTGTGAGAAACACCTTCAACCTCACTTTGAATCAAGTAAATTTAAAAAACACAAGCTGGTCGACCCCTCGGAGAAGCTCCAGGAGAACATCTGCTCTCGTCATGATGAGGTGATGAAGACGTTCTGCCATACTGATCAGCAGAGTATCTGTTATCTCTGCCCTGACACAGTCTCAGCTGCAGCAGAAAGGACTGAGAGGCAGAGAGAGCTCGAGGTGAGTCGACAACAAATCCAGCAGAGAATCCAGGACAGAGAGAAAGATGTGAAGCTGCTTCAGCAGGAGGTGGAGGCCGTCAGTCGCTCTGCTGATAAAGCAGTGGAGGACAGTGAGAAGATCTTCACTGACCTGATCCGTCTCATCCAGAAAAGAAGCTCTGATGTGAAGCAGCAGATCAGATCCCAGCAGGAAACTGAAGTGAGTCGAGTCAAAGAGCTTCAGGAGAAGCTGGAGCAGGAGATCACTGAGCTGAAGAGGAAAGACGCTGAACTGAAGCAGCTCTCACACACAGAGGATCACAACCAGTTTCTACTCAACTACCCCTCACTGTCACAACTCAGTGCATCTACAGACTCATCCAGCATCAATATCCGTCCTCTGAGATACTTTGAGGATGTGACAGCAGCTGTGTCAGAGCTCAGAGATCAACTACAGGACATCCTGAGGGAGAAATGGACAAACATCTCACTGGCAGTGACTGAAGAGGACGTTTTAGTGTCAGAACCAGAACCCAAGACCAGAGCTGAGTTCTTAAAATATTCACGTGAAATCACACTGGATACAAACACAGCACACATGAAGCTGTTATTATCTGATGGGAACAGAAAAGCAGAGCTAACGAGACAACAACAGTCATATTCTCCTCATCCAGACAGATTCACTAGATATTTGCAGGTCCTGAGTAGAGAGAGTCTGACTGGACGTTGTTACTGGGAGGTGGAGAGGAGAGGGAGAGTAGTTTATGTAGCAGTCGCATACAAGAATATCAGCAGAGATGGACGCTTGCATGAATGTGCACTTGGATTCAATGACAAATCTTGGGCTTTATATTGTGACACTAACAGTTATACATTTTTGTTCAAAAGTATCTCAACTTCCGTCTCAGGTCCTGGTTCCTCCAGAGTAGGAGTGTACCTGGATCACAGAGCAGGTATTCTGTCCTTCTACAGAGTCTCTGAAACCATGACTCTCCTCCACAGAGTCCAGACCACATTCACTCAGCCTCTCTATGCTGGACTTCGGCTTTGTTATGATGGAGACACAGCTGAGTTGTGTAAACTCAAATAGACAGAAGTCATTTCAGACTTCATGTGTCAGATTCTGTTGTAATTCTTCATGTTTTTGTCTCCATTGTTTCTGAGAGCTCGTTGCTGTGGTGTTTCTGAACTGCACAGAGATCAGCTGTCAATCAAACTGGGATTATCAACACTTTTTTTCTTTTCATTTGTTGTTCTGTTGATGTTTTGAGTTTCTTTAAATGTCACTTTTTGCTGTGTGTTTTTATCCATGGAGGCTATCGCTGCTCATGATGACGTCTTTTACCTTCACTAGGTAGATATTTTGTTCTCATCACTTTGTAAATACATAAAGAAATGTACTCTCAAACTGTAATTGTCATGATAATAATCATTTATTATGTTCTTGTACATAGCTGACATTCTGGGTTAAACTAACTGATTGTGTGGATGAAGTGAATCTGTACATGAAATCATTGAACAAGAGTCATTTAACAGACTTTACTGATTGGACGTGTGAACAATCTGAAGCTTTACGTAATCAATAGAGATGTTTTTTTGTCAACAGTGAGCAAAGTATTTTCTTCTGTCTTCATCTCAGGATCTCATTCAAAGCTTCTGGAGAAAATGTGAAACTAAAATGAGAGTTTATTTGAGGCAGTTTTCCTCCTGAAACACCACAAAGTACAAGATTTTTTTAAAGAATGTACAATAAAGCAGATGTCGGGTCAATCCATATCTCTGACTGGCTGTTCCTTCATGTGATCAATCATGTGATCAGTAACAGTGACTTTTCTACGTTGATGTGAGTAGGATTACGTCACTTGATAAAAGTGTTTTATTGCTCACACTCAGCCAGAAACTCTTTCACGCTGAAGTTTGTACTTGAGAGTTTTCTTATGTCGTTCAGAGACGTTTGATGACGACGAGTTTGTAAATTTTAAATCCAGACTTGATTAAAACTTCTTGTGACTCATATTTGAACAACAGAGAAATCACAGCCTGCAGCATCAAATCTCACATTCACAAGTTCTGTTTACAACCTGAAAGCTGATGTGAATAATATTTGCAGACTGGAAAATCTTCTCTCCCATCTTTCCCATGTGACCTGAATGCAGCGTCAGTGTTACAGGATGTGACTTCTGTCAACAAACTGACACAGTGTGATATTACATATATTAAACTGATATTGTTTGAAGCTGCCAAAGACTCAGTGGAGTTTTTACATGTCTTCCTGCAGTGAACATCACAGCAGGTCAACAACTGAAATCTGAAAACTGATGCACGACACAAGAGGGCGCCTTCATCCTGCTAACCAGGGATGTAGTGGAGGTTAAAGCTCCTCCACTCAGTCTGTCTGCAGTTTTAGTGAAAAACATTTTTTTAGACCGATTAAAAAACACCATGATAATAAGAATGCATCCTGTGATTCATCATGGTAAATGGTGTCAAAGTGCTTTAAGTCATTAGTTACTTAGTTAGTTAGTTAGTTAGTTAGTTAGTTAATTAGTCAGATTGTGGAAACGTCTTTGGCTTCACCACAGTGTTAAAAAAAACACAGAACAGCTGATGAGGAAAAAACAGCATCAACAAACAACATGATTTGAAAATAAATAAATAAATAAATAAATACAGTAAAATGAAATAAAATGGTAGACGGCTCGATGTTTGTGAAATCCTGAGCAGGATATGCATTCAGCACTCTAACTACATTTGGAGGAAAGTACTCGCTGTACACAGTTTTTGGTGGTTCTTACTTGTCTATAGCGTCTCCCTGAGGGTAAAAACTCAAAGTGCAAAGTGTCGGAAGGATCATTTATAATCTGCAAATCTTTGCTCTTTACATTTATTTCATGTTCCTCTCTTGGTTGCATCTGGAGCTTCACTTTAATTTTACCAGCTCCGTTTACTATTCTCTGTTATTTCAGTTTGTTTGTGACAGTCAGATTTACAGACAATATGAGCAAGTTGAAAAGTAAAATACTTTCCTCAACTCAAACTAACTGAGACTGAGTGCTGTTCACTTCCAGCTCCTAAAACACAGCTGTGCGCCTCCTGCTGGCTTGGAGGAGACATTAAATGGTTTACTGTTACTGTTTTGTGCACCTCCTGCATTAAAAATATATGAGTTTAAAATAATCGCAAGAAGATTTATATTTCTTTGAACTTAAAAGCCTGACAAATTAAACATAGCTTAACGTCTTGCATCATTTCTGAGAAATTTACACAATTTGTGCAACGTGTACTGAACTAGAACTGAACCTTCAAGGATGAATATAACACAAAGAAACACCACAAAAACTTAGGCAACCACCAGATATTCTGAGGCGATAGAGGAGCTGTGTTTCTGCACCTTGCAGACATCCCTTGATTTCAATCTCAAATGTGAATAAAAAGTTTAAAAGTTTCATGTAGGTGACAGATAAAGAAAAGGCCACTATTTTGTGTAAAGTCATGTAACATCAGCATGAAAGTGATAGATGTCCTGGAGATAGACGATATGTGGTAATACAAATAAGAGGAAGTTGTATACTTATAAAATGAAAAGCCAAGAGAGGCTCGGGGTCCGTTCCGGTTCCTTTTTCTTTTTGCGGGACCTCCTTTTTCCTTTAGGCCTTTTGAGGGATCTCTTGGAGACTCTCTTTAGTCTTTGAGTTTTTACTAAGTTTTTGTATTTTACTTTTTGCATTCTTAGATTGCTTGCTTTGTAAAACCAAATAAAACTGGTTTGTATTTTTATACACTCCAACCAAAGTTCCTGACTTGTGCTCATCTCTGAGGTCCTCTGGTGTTCCTTTAAGGTGAGAAAAGACGCCTCCTTTGGGACAGGCTGACATTAGTTTTGAAATTAGTTAGATTATAAATTATATAGAATTTTGCAGAGGTAATAGTTAATGCTGTTTATTGAGTGACAGAGTGGTAATGGTTCAGATTTAGTGACTGGGGTTATTACACTGCTGTACATGTTATAGAGGTATGATTTCAGTGCAGAACTAGGTTGAGTGACTTATAATTAGGGGTTTAATTGGCTAAACTGTTAGGGCCAGGGCTCTGAAGCTGCCCTATAAAACCGGGCGACACACAGAGTGGGCCTCCTCCAGAGATGTCCTTACAGAAGGCCATCTTGGAGGACTTTCAAACCTCCAACAGCCATTTGCACCAATACACTTCGTTGTGACCCAACTGTCAGGACATGCTTGACTAGGTAGTGGTTCAATGACAGCTGGTGATTATAGAGGCCAGGCTGAATTTGGTTCCCTAAGCAAGGCTAGGACGGTCGTGCGTCTGTAGATTTTGGGAACTACGTTCGATACCCAGGTCAGAGGTAGAGGACAGCCGTCTGTCGGTGCCTTATCCACACCGGCAGGGGTTGACTTGATATTATAGCGTTGTCTTGGTAACCCAAAACTCAAATCTTGAATCTCAACAAACAGATTTATATCATAAAGAAACAGTGATATATTTCAAACTTACAAAATATAGTTTTTAATTACAAATGGATACAACAGATATATAATCTCCAGAGACTGATGGTAGATATTTAGACATTATTAAAGATTCTGTCACACACACACAGTTGTTTTCACTTATTCTAATTACATTTTATCATAGTAGGAAAAATGCAGGTGTTACTAATAACATTAACGATGGCTTTGTTCTATTCAAGTATTCCAGTCATGACATTTTATATCATTTTGATATTGTTTTTTTTTATTATTTACACCTGTGCTTTTCCTAATGTGACATGTCAAACTGTCTTCCAGGAAGAAGGCTGATGTGTGACACAAATTCAAAGCTTCACTTCTCAGAACTCCATCAGATGTGTGTAAGGTCCGTTGGTGTCGAGCTTCAGCACTTGTCTGTTTCCATACGTCCCGTGTTTCACCGTCACCTCGGCTCCGGTCCCGGCTGAAGCGGCGGCTGCCGTCATCTCCTTCTCGCACAGAGAGACGAAGGCGCTGTAGAGCCGCAGTCCGTCCTCTTTGCCGATGTTGTTGTGGTACTGCATGGCCTTGCCTTTGGCCTTCCCGCCCAGCGTGGCCTGAGGGACGATCAGCAGGCTGCCGGGAAGCTCCAACACCGAAACCATCTTCCCCGAGTCGGACTCACACAGCCGCAGGTTCAACAGTGTGGACACTGAACAGCAGAGACACACAGAGGAAGGATGCTTTACCTTTACATCTCATACTGAGTGGGTTTACAATGAGTGCAAAGAAGGAAGACATCTGTATTAAAAGGTTAAAAAAGGTCACTGACCCATCTTGGGCAGTATGTCGTCTGTCGCTCCTTTAAAGAAGCAGACGTAGATCACCATTCCTCTGTCGATCTGAGAGCAGAAACACAACAACATCAGTAAAAGCAACAGGATCTCTTTCAATTCTTGGTCCAGTTCTGTTACATCTACACACTTTCAGACATGTGGCTCATTGATGTGTTTCTAATAGTTTTTGGACAACAACGCAGGAATCAGATATATCAGGCTTTAGATACACACGCAATACTTGTTAGTAGATCAATTCATTGCTGGTTTGAGTCTTTCATGATGATATACTGATAGAAGGAAAAATATATCTTTCAAATAAAAAAAATGAAATTAAAGCCTTCATTGGTGATTATTAATAAAGTCTTTATTGGTGGTTTGGATTATGATCCTCACTGACTGGAGGTTTGACTTTAGTTTTCACTGCGTTGTGGTTTATTTTGCAGTAATTTTAGTTTGTGTTAACAGCTACTGAAGTTCAAGTTGAACACGATGTATTTGAAGCAGCTTTTATTTCACGTTGATGCTTTAATGTGAATCATTTTCTTCACAATGATCAATAAAGATTTAATACTGTAGTGATAGGATGAAAATAAAACGCTGGAGTGTGATGTCTGTTGATTAATCAAATGTAAAAGACAAAAGTACATCCACTCTCTAGATTCATCAATTCATACTAATCAACAAATGAGGTATCACCAAACCCTGACATGTCAACAAGTATTTTACAACTAAATGTAAAAATGTTTTCAGATGGTGAGCAGCTTTTAACTGAGACTTCACTGTAAATGAGGAAACACAGTTTTAATTCACAGTGCTGCTCCTCGTCCTGATAACTCCTCCCTGTTCTTTCAAACACAACAAGCTCCACTCTGTGGTCATATTTCCTTGTTCCCTCCCCTTCAGATCTACAGTTTATATATGGGTGTAACCAACATGTGATGCAGTAAAAGAGCTGTAAAACCTGTTCAACTTCTCAGAAAGTGAAACTCAGACAGTCGTTGCCACTGAGAGCTGAAATGGCGCAGAAAGGAGTTCAGCTGGACCGAGAAACAATCAGCTGTTCGATCTGTCTGGATCTACTGAAGGATCCGGTGACTATTCCCTGTGGACACAGCTACTGCATGAGCTGTATTAAAGGCTTCTGGGATGGAGAGGATCAGAGGAAGATCTACAGCTGCCCTCAGTGCAGACAGACCTTCACACCGAGGCCTGTCCTGGTGAAAAGCACCATGTTAGCAGCTTTAGTGGAGCAGCTGAAGAAGACTGGACTCCAAGCTGCTCCTGCTGATCACTGCTATGCTGGACCTGAAGATGTGGCCTGTGATGTCTGCACTGGGAGGAAGCTGAAAGCCCTCAAGTCCTGTCTGCAGTGTCTCGTCTCTTACTGCGAGAAACATCTCCAACCTCACTACAATGTAGGTCAATTTAAAAAACACAAGCTGGTCGACCCCTCGGAGAAGCTCCAGGAGAACATCTGCTCTCGTCATGATGAGGTGATGAAGATGTTCTGTCGTACTGATCAGCAGAGTATCTGTTATCTCTGCTCTGTGGAGGAACATAAAGGCCACGACACAGTCTCAGCTGCAGCAGAAAGGACTGAGAGGCAGAGAGAGCTCGAGGTGAGTCGACAACAAATCCAGCAAAGAATCCAGGACAGAGAGAAAGATGTGAAGCTGCTTCAACAGGAGGTGGAGGCCGTCAGTCGCTCTGCTGATAAAGCAGTGGAGGACAGTGAGAAGATCTTCACTGAGCTGATCCGTCTCCTCCAGAAAAGAAGCTCTGATGTGAAGCAGCAGATCAGATCCCAGCAGGACGCTGAAGTGAGTCGAGTCAAAGAGCTTCAGGAGAAGCTGGAGCAGGAGATCACTGAGCTGAAGAGGAAAGACGCTGAACTGAAGCAGCTCTCACACACAGAGGATCACATCCAGTTTCTACACAACTACCCCTCACTGTCACAACTCAGTGCATCTACAGACTCATCCAGCATCAATATCCGTCCTCTGAGATACTTTGAGGATGTGACAGCAGCTGTGTCAGAGCTCAGAGATCAACTACAGGACATCCTGAGGGAGAAATGGACAAACATCTCACTGACAGTGACTGAAGTGGACGTTTTACTGTCAGAAGCAGAACCCAAGACCAGAGCTGAGTTCTTAAAATATTTACGTGAAATCACACTGGATCCAAACACAGCAAACACAGAGCTGTTATTATCTGATGGGAACAGAAAAATAGAAAGAATTACTCAACAACAGTCTTATTCTCGTCACCCAGACAGATTCGCTAATTATCCTCAGGTCCTGAGCAGAGAGAGTCTGACTGGACGTTGTTACTGGGAGGTGGAGTGGAGAGGGAGAGGAGTTTATGTTGCAGTCGCATACAAGAATATCAGCAGAGCAGGGGGCTCAGATGAATGTGCATTTGGATTCAATGACAAATCTTGGATGTTAGATTGTGACACTAACAGTTATAAATTTTGGTTCAACGGTATCTCAACTCGGGTCTCAGGTCCTGGTTCCTCCAGAGTAGGAGTGTACCTGGATCACAGAGCAGGTATTCTGTCCTTCTACAGTGTCTCTGAAACCATGACTCTCCTCCACAGAGTCCAGACCACATTCACTCAGCCTCTCTATGCTGGACTTTGGTTTTGTTATGATGGAGACACAGCTGAGTTTTGTAAACTCAAATAGACAGAAGTCATTTCAGACTTCATGTGTCAGATTCTGTTGTAATTCTTCATGTTTTTGTCTCCATTGTTTCTGAGAGTTCGTTGCTGTGGTGTTTCTGAACTGCACAGAGATCAGCTGTCAATCAAACTGAGATTATCAACACTTTTTTTCTTTTCATTTGTTGTTCTGTTGATGTTTTGAGTTTCTTTAAATGTCACTTTTTACTGTGTGTTTTTATCCATGGAGGCTATCACTGCTCATGATGACGTCTTTTACCTTCACTAGGTAGATATTTTGTTCTAATCATTTTGTAAATTCATAAAGAAATGTACAATCAAACTGTAATTATCATGATGTTAATAATTTATTATGTTCTTGCACATAGCTGACATTCTGGGTTAAACTAACTGATTGTGTGGATGAAGTGAATCTGTACATGAAATCATTGAACAAGAGTCATTTAACAGACTTTACTGATTGGATGTGTGAACAATCTGAAGCTTTACATAATCAATAGAGATGTTTTTTTGTCAACAGTGAGCAAAGTATTTTCTTCTGTCTTCATCTCAGGATCTCATTCAAAGTTTCTGGAGAAAATGTGAAACTAAAATGAGAGTTTATTTGAGGCCGTTTTCCTCCTGAAACACCACAAAGTACAGAGTTCATGTTCAGAGCAGACAAACGTTTGTCAGTCAGTCTCTGAACTTTCAGCTTTCTTCACCAAAGCAGCTTTGTCACAGAGAAAAGAGCAGAGTTTTCTATCATTGTTGCTTTTATAAACAAGATTTTCTTTGTGCATTTAGTTGAAGTTAGTTCTCAAGTTTGTACTCGAGAGTTTTCTTAAGTGTCATTCAGAGATGACGACGAGTTTGTAAAGTTTAAATCCAGACTTGATTAAAACTTCTTATGACTGATTTTGTTCAGGGTGTAATCTCTCAGTCCACAAACTGCTGCTGTGCTGAAGAGTTTTTTCTCATTTATATTAATTGAGAACAAAGAAATGCATGTAAAACAGTGGTGATTAGTTTCCTGACAGCTTTGATTTATTGCACCATCACAGGTAACGTTACTCCACCTTTTCTACTGCAGAAGTCATTCAGGAATCATTTGATCAAAACTCTGCACATATGAGACGCTGAGTTCAGTTCAATCGTAATAAATATCAGAAGGAAATAACATGTTGACTCCAGTTTGAAGCCGTGAAGACTCCATAATAGATGTTTGGTGAAGTTTTCTCAGTCGTCACTCAAACACTGAGTGTTACAGTTTTTACTAAAAAACTAATATTTGACACTGAATTAAACACATGTGGATTCCATCAAGTCCAGTCATAAAATGATTAAATTATAAACACAACATATAATTATTCACATCTGGTCACATATATTTCTTTGCTGGTCACTCAAATCACAGCCTGCAGCATCAAATCTCACATTCACAAGTTCTGTTTACAACCTGAAAGCTTATGTGAATAATATTTGCAGACTGGAAACTCTTCTCTCCCATCTTTCCCATGTGACCCGAATGCAGCGTCAGTGTTACAGGATGTGACTTCTGTCAACAAACTGACACAGTGTGATATTACATATATTAAACTGATATTGTTTGAAGCTGCCAAAGGCTCAGTGGAGTTTTTACATGTCTTCCTGCAGTGAACATCACAACAGGTAAACAACTGAAATGTGAAAACTGATGCATGACACAAGAGGGCGCCTTCATCCTGCTAACCAGGGATGTAGTGGAGGTTAAAGCTCCTCCACTCAGTCTGTCTGCAGTTTTAGTCAAAAACATTTTTTTAGACCGATTAAAAAACACCATGATAATAGGAATACATCCTGTGTATTGTATTATAAGTGCAAAGTGTCGGAAGGATCATTTATAATCTGCAAATCTTTGCTCTTTACATTTATTTCATGTTCCTCTCTTGGTTGCATCTGGAGCTTCACTTTAATTTTACCAGCTCCGTTTACTATTCACTGTTATTTCAGTTTGTTTGTGACGGTCAGATTTACAGACGATATGAGCAAGTTGAAAAGTAAAATACTTTCCTCAACTCAAACTAACTGAGACTGAGTGCTGTTCACTTCCAGCTCCTAAAACACAGCTGTGCGCCTCCTGCTGGCTTGGAGGAGACATTAAATGGTTTACTGTTACTGTTTTGTGCACCTCCTGCATTAAAAATATATGAGTTTAAAACAATCGCAAGAAGATTTATATTTCTTTGAACTTAAAAGCCTGACAAATTAAACACAGTTTAATGTCTTGCATCATTCCTGAGGAATTTATACAATTTGTGCAACGTGTACTGAACTAGAACTGAACCTTCAAGGATGAATATAACACAAACAAACACCACAAAAACTTGGTGGCAACCACCAGATATTCTGAGGCGATAGAGGAGCTGTGTTTCTGCACTTTGCAGACATCCCTTGATTTCAATCTCAAATGTGAATAAGAAGTTTAAAAGTTTCATGTAGGTGACAGATAAAGAAAAGGCCACTATTTTGTGTAAAGTCATGTAACATCAGCATGAAAGTGATAGATGTCCTGGAGATGGACGATATGTGGTAATACAAATAAGAGGAAGTTGTATACTTATAAAATGAAAAGCCAAGAGAGGCTCGGGGTCCGGTCCGGATCCTTTTTCTTTTTGCGGGACCTCCTTTTTCCTTTAGGCCTTTTGAGGGATCTCTTGGAGACTCTCTTTAGTCTTTGAATTTTTACTAAGTTTTTGTATTTTACTTTTTGCATTCTTAGATTGCTTGCTTTGTAAAACCAAATAAATCTGGTTTGTATATTTTTATACACTCCAACCAAAGTTCCTGACTTGTGCTGATCTCTGAGGTCCTCTGGTGTTCCTTTAAGGTGAGAAAAGACGCCTCCTTTGGGACAGGCTGATATTAGTTTTGAAATGATTTAGATTATAAATTATATTGAATTTTGCAGAGGTAATAGTTAATGCTGTTTATTGAGTGACAGAGTGGTAATGGTTCAGATTTAGTGACTGGGGTTATTACACTGTTGTACATGTACAGAGGTATGATTTCAGTGCAGAACTAGGTTGAGTGACTTATAATTAGGGGTTTAATTGGCTAAACTGTTAGGGCCAGGGCTCTGAAGCTGCCCTATAAAACCGGGCGACACACAGAGTGGGCCTCCTCCAGAGATGTCCTTATAGAAGGCCATCTTGGAGGACTTTCAACCTCCAACAGCTATTTGCACCAATACACTTCGTTGTGACCCAGCTGTCAGGACATACTTGACTAGGTAGTGGTTCAATGACAGCTGGTGATTATAGAGGCCAGGCTGAATTTGGTTCCCTAAGCAAGGCTAGGACGGTCGTGCGTCTGTAGATTTTGGGAACTACGTTCGATACCCAGGTCAGAGGTAGAGGACAGCCATCTGTCGGTGACTTATCTACACCGGCAGGGGGTATCGGTTATCTGTAGGCAGATACCATTTCAGATGTTACACAAATAAAGTTGACTTGACTTGATATTAAAGCGTTGTCTTGGTAACCCAAAACTCAAATCTTGAATCTCAACAAGCAGATTTATATCATAAAGAAACAGTGATATATTTCAAACTTACAAAATACAGTTTTTAATTACAAATGGATCCAACAGATATATAATCTCCAGAGACTGATGGTAGATATTTAGACATTATTAAAGATTCTGTCACACACACACAGTTGTTTTCACTTATTCTAATTACATTTTATCATAGTAGGAAAAATGCAGGTGTTACTAATAACATTAACGATGGCTTTGTTCTATTCAAGTATTCCAGTCATGACATTTTATATCATTTTGATATTGTTTTTTTTTATTATTTACACCTGTGCTTTTCCTAATGTGACATGTCAAACTGTCTTCCAGGAAGAAGGCTGATGTGTGACACAAATTCAAAGCTTCACTTCTCAGAACTCCATCAGATGTGTGTAAGGTCCGTTGGTGTCGAGCTTCAGCACTTGTCTGTTTCCATACGTCCCGTGTTTCACCGTCACCTCGGCTCCGGTCCCGGCTGAAGCGGCGGCTGCCGTCATCTCCTTCTCGCACAGAGAGACGAAGGCGCTGTAGAGCCGCAGTCCGTCCTCTTTGCCGATGTTGTTGTGGTACTGCATGGCCTTGCCTTTGGCCTTCCCGCCCAGCGTGGCCTGAGGGACGATCAGCAGGCTGCCGGGAAGCTCCAACACAGAAACCATCTTCCCCGAGTCGGACTCACACAGCCGCAGGTTCAACAGTGTGGACACTGAACGGTAGAGACACACAGAGGAAGGATGCTTTACCTTTACATCTCATACTGAGTGGGTTTACAATGAGAGCAAAGAAGGACAACATCTGTATCAAAAGGTTAAAAAAGGTCACTGACCCATCTTGGGCAGTATGTCGTCTGTCGCTCCTTTAAAGAAGCAGACGTAGATCACCATTCCTCTGTCGATCTGAGAGCAGAAACACAACAACATCAGCAAAAGCAACAGGATCTCTTTCAATTCTTGGTCCAGTTCTGTTACATCTACACACTTTCAGACATGTGGCTCATTGATGTGTTTCTAATAGTTTCTGGACAACAACGGAGGAATCAGATATATCAGGCTTTAGATACACACACAATACTTGTTAGTAGATCAATTCATTGCTGGTTTGAGTCTTTCATGATGATATACTGATAGAGGGAAAAATATATCTTTTAAATTAAAAAATGAAATTAAAGCCTTTATTGGTGATTATTAATAAAGTCTTTCTTGGTGGTTTGGATTATGATCCTCACTGACTGGAGGTTTGACTTTAGTTTTCACTGCGTTCTGGTTTATTTTGCAGTAATTTTAGTTTGTGTTAACAGCTACTGAAGTTCAAGTTGAACACGGTGTGTTTGAAGCAGCTTTTATTTCACG
Organism: Thunnus thynnus; assembly: GCF_963924715.1. Lineage (NCBI taxonomy): Eukaryota > Metazoa > Chordata > Actinopteri > Scombriformes > Scombridae > Thunnus > Thunnus thynnus. The sequence continues at coordinate 2,823,007 of NC_089532.1, read as the reverse complement.
TTGATGCTTTAATGTGAATCATTTTCTTCACAATGATCAATAAAGATTTAATACTGTACTGATAGGATGAAAATAAAACGCTGGAGTGTGATGTCTGTTGATTAATCAAATGTAAAAGACAAAAGTACATCCACTCTCTAGATTCATCAATTCATACTAATCAACAAATGAGGCATCACCAAACCCTGACATGTCAACAAGTATTTTACAGCTAAATGCAAAAATGTTTTCAGATGGTGAGCAGGTTTTAACTGAGACTTCACTGTAAATGAGGAAACACAGTTTTAATTCACAGTGCTGCTCCTCGTCCTGATAACTCCTCCCTGTTCTGTCAAACACAACAAGCTCCACTCTGTGCTCATATTTCCTTGTTCCCTCCCCTTCAGATCTACAGTTTATAGATGGGTGTAAACAACATGTGATGCAGTACAAGAGCTGTAAAACCTGCTCAACTTCTCAGTAAGTGAAACTCAGACAGTCGTTGCCACTGAGAGCTGAAATGGCGCAGAAAGGAGATCAGCTGGACCGAGAAACAATCAGCTGTTCGATCTGTCTGGATCTACTGAAGGATCCGGTGACTATTCCCTGTGGACACAGCTACTGCATGAGCTGTATTAATGGCTTCTGGGATGGAGAGGATCAGAGGAAGATCTACAGCTGCCCTCAGTGCAGACAGACCTTCACACCGAGGCCTGTCCTGGTGAAAAGCACCATGTTAGCAGCTTTAGTGGAGCAGCTGAAGAAGACTGGACTCCAAGCTGCTCCTGCTGATCACTGCTATGCTGGACCTGAAGATGTGGCCTGTGATGTCTGCACTGGGAGGAAGCTGAAAGCCCTCAAGTCCTGTCTGGTGTGTCTCGTCTCTTACTGTGAGAAACACCTTCAGCCTCACTTTGAATCAAGTAAATTTAAAAAACACAAGCTAGTCGACCCCTCGGAGAAGCTCCAGGAGAACATCTGCTCTCGTCATGATGAGGTGATGAAGATGTTCTGCCGTACTGATCAGCAGAGTATCTGTTATCTCTGCTCTGTGGATGAACATAAAGGCCACGACACAGTCTCAGCTGCAGCAGAAAGGACTGAGAGGCAGAGAGAGCTCGAGGTGAGTCGACAACAAATCCAGCAGAGAATCCAGGACAGAGAGAAAGATGTGAAGCTGCTTCAACAGGAGGTGAAGGCCGTCAGTCGCTCTGCTGATAAAGCAGTGGAGGACAGTGAGAAGATCTTCACTGAGCTGATCCGTCTCATCCAGAAAAGAAGCTCTGATGTGAAGCAGCAGATCAGATCCCAGCAGGAAACTGAAGTGAGTCGAGTCAAAGAGCTTCAGGAGAAGCTGGAGCAGGAGATCACTGAGCTGAAGAGGAAAGACGCTGAACTGAAGCAGCTCTCACACACAGAGGATCACAACCAGTTTCTACACAACTACCCCTCACTGTCACAACTCAGTACATCTACAGACTCATCCAGCATCAATATCCGTCCTCTGAGATACTTTGAGGATGTGACAGCAGCTGTGTCAGAGCTCAGAGATCAACTACAGGACATCCTGAGGGAGAAATGGACAAACATCTCACTGACAGTGACTGAAGTGGACGTTTTACTGTCAGAAGCAGAACCCAAGACCAGAGCTGGATTCTTAAAATATTCACGTGAAATCACACTGGATCCAAACACAGCAAACACACAGCTGTTATTATCTGATGGGAACAGAAAAGCAGAGCTAAGAGTCTTATTCTCGTCACCCAGACAGATTCACTGTATGTGGTGAGGTCATGAGTAGAGAGAGTCTGACTGGACGTTGTTACTGGGAGGTGGAGAGGAGAGGGGGAGTAGTTGGTGTAGCAGTCGCATACAAGAATATCAGCAGAACAGGAGGCTCAGATGAATGTGTATTTGGGCTCAATGACAAATCTTGGATGTTAGATTGTGACACTAACAGTTCTACATTTTGGTTCAACGGTATCTCAACTCCCGTCTCAGGTCCAGGTTCCTCCAGAGTAGGAGTGTACCTGGATCACAGAGCAGGTATTCTGTCCTTCTACAGAGTCTCTGAAACCATGACTCTCCTCCACAGAGTCCAGACCACATTCACTCAGCCTCTCTATGCTGGACTTCGGCCTTATAATTATGGAGACACAGCTGAGTTGTGTAAACTGAAATAGACAGAAGTCATTTCAGACTTCATGTGTCAGATTCTGTTGTAATTCTTCATGTTTTTGTCTCCATTGTTTCTGAGAGCTCGTTGCTGTGGTGTTTCTGAGCTGCACAGAGATCAGCTGTCAATCAAACTGGGATTATCAACACTTTTTTTCTTTTCATTTGTTGTTCTGTTGATGTTTTGAGTTTCTTTAAATGTCACTTTTTGCTGTGTGTTTTTATCCATGGAGACTATATCTGCTCATGATGTAAAGTTTAAATTCAGACTTGATTAAAACTTCTTGTGACTCATATTTGAACAACAGAGAAATCACAGCCTGCAGCATCAAATCTCACATTCACAAGTTCTGTTTACAACCTGAAAGCTGATGTGAATAATATTTGCAGACTGGAAACTCTTCTCTCCCATCTTTCCCATGTGACCTGAATGCAGCGTCAGTGTTACAGGATGTGACTTCTGTCAACAAACTGACACAGTGTGATATTACATATATTAAACTGATATTGTTTGAAGCTGCCAAAGGCTCAGTGGAGTTTTTACATGTCTTCCTGCAGTGAACATCACAGCAGGTCAACAACTGAAATGTGAAAACTGATGCACGACACAAGAGGGCGCCTTCATCCTGCTAACCAGGGATGTAGTGGAGGTTAAAGCTCCTCCACTCGGTCTGTCTGCAGTTTTAGTCAACAACATGTTTTTAGACCGATTAAAAAACACCATGATAATAAGAATACATCCTGTCATTCATCATGGTAAATGGTGTCAAAGTGCTTTAAGTCATTAGTTAGTTAGTTAGTTAGTTAGTTAGTTAGTTAGTTAGTCAGATTGTGGAAATGTCTTTGGCTTCACCACATAGTGTTAAAACCAACACAGGACAGCTGATGAGGACAAACAGCATCTACAAACAACATGATTTAAAAATAAATAAATAATCTAATAATTTGTTCGGCTTTTGACGTCTTACAAAAAGCAGTGTGTAGTCGGGATCACATTTCACATGTCTATGAGTTGTTAACAGCTCCACCAAATAGTGATTTTTCCCTCTAAACTTCTCACATGCTTTCATTTCAATAAATGTTCAAATGATCCAATATTTCAGCAAAAATCAAAGATTAGAGAAAAAGTCCAAAAACTGAAAACAGATTTGTGTATCAGAACTTTGTTTTTTCTTCTTTCCTCTCCCATTAATCATCTCACCACCCCTCAGATTTATCTGCTGACCCTTTGGAGGGGCCCGACCCCTAGGTTGGGAACCACTGGACTAAACTAGCTAACTGTATATAAAGTAGTGTAAACTAGCTCCACCTCCAGCAGCTACAACAGTAACATGCTGCTCTAACACTGATGCTTCACTATTAATAATCTAATGATGTCATATATAATAATATATCAGTCAGAGGGACCAAACCACTACTTTTACTGCAATACTTTAACTACATCAAGCTCATAATACTTATGTACTTTTACTGCAATACTTTAACTACATCAAGCTCATAATACTTATGCACTTTTACTGCAATACTTTAACTACATCAAGCTCATAATACTTATGTACTTTTACTGCAATACTTTAACTGATCAGTTCTTGTATATTCTTGTATTTAAAGTACATAAAATTCACATAATAATCAGAAACCACATCATCATTATCAACATTATTCAGATACCACAGAGTGTAATGAGACATAGGGAGCTGAGCCTCCTCTCACCTGGACGTACTGCGCCTCTGACAGCTGCTCTGCGGGTTTCACCTGCAGTCTGGCCTGCAGACACTGCTGCAGCACCGTACGAGCCACCGGAGCGTCTGTCATCTCTGTCCGCAGCAACGTTTCCTGTTTCACACACGCTGTGCAGAAGAAGCCTGCTCAATAGCCACAATGTGCAGTGTTTTCAATCAGACGCCTATAACAATAACGAGGTGGACGTTAAGAAAATGTTGAGTGAATGAATGGCAAAAGAGAAACAGTAACACTCACACAATTCACTTCCGTCTTGCATCAACTACAGATGTTCAGTTCTGCTCGGGGCTGCGCGTCTTTTTCGCAGCCGCATTTCTCTCCTTTATTTCTGTTTTTACTCATTTATTTGTTATTTGGATGGACTTTGTTTTGAGAATATAACGCTATTAAGGAGCGGAAGGGGTTTTATTCATCACACACATGCGCCCCTTTTTAAATACATTTTTATTAGCATTTCATAAGTAAATCACATTTTTGGGTATTCAAATCATACTTAAAAACTAATAACATAAGAATATGTGTCTCCCCTAAGTCAGGTCCTATAGTTTCTACACGCACACATACACACATCCCAGCCCAACCTCCAATTCACCAAAACCAAAGCACAACACAAGTACATTACATTACAATATTTAAATACAAAGAAGAAGAAAAAAAAAACACTCAACCTCGACATTCAAATGAAAAAGAAAAAGAAAGAAAACAAAGACCTTAACCTGAAATCCACATCCTAACTGGAAGCAGTCCTTGTTACTCCAAAAAACACAAAATAAATATAGAGATAAAATAAAAATGTGTCTGTATCTATATATATAAACATAAACACATTTTTATTTCTTTATCTATCTATCTATCTATCTATCTATCTATCTATCTATCTATCTATCTATCATCAAAACAAATATGCGTCCATTGCGCAGTGTTGAGGCGCATCAAGGCAGCGAGCTGAGACAAACCAGCTAAACATGGCTCAGTTCTCATACAGCAAACTGTCTCATTTCCTGAGAATATCCGTTAATAAATGTTCAGTTTTACGAACAGGGACAATAATAAAACACGGACCTGCCTGCTGTGTTCAGTTCGTACGTTGCCAGGTGAGATTAATGTCTGTTTCTCTGAATGCAACACAGCTCAATGGCAGTTTAAGCTAGCTAGCAGCTTCATGCTAACGTCAAGCTAGCTACGAAGGAAGAGCAAAACCGGAAATTATATTTGTATTTAAAATAAAAACGGTAATATATATAAACAAAAATATAGATCCAACACATCGTTTAATGAGTAGATATTATTTGTACTTGACAACATGTTGTTCTTGTCTCATGTTATGTAATATGTGTGTATTTTCGCTTTGATACGTTCATGTCTTTGAATACCAAACTCTTCTTTTAACCGTACAACCGGAAGTGGTTGTTGTATTCGTCCTAACTTGACTGGTATAAATAAAAGTCATATGTTATATTTAAACACAGATAGTGCAGCTCAAAGACTGTTACCAACCAGTAACTTGTTGTATAAATCTTACTAATAAGGTTTCGTTGAGCTGTTATTGTTATTTTTATTATTTTTTAATACCAAAACAGTGTAACAACAGCAATAATAATAGTAGTGCTACAGTAGAAGCAGTACTCAGTCTCTGAAAACTCCACTTTTTACCTGGCAAGCTTTATAAAAGGTTTATAAATTATAATAAATCACTTCATTTTGAGCCATTTTCTAAAAAATATTGTCCCAGCTTCTTAAATGTGAATATTTTCTGGTTTCTTTAGTCCTCTATGACAGTAAACTGAATATCTTTGGGTTATTTTAAGTTGCATCTTGGGCTTTGGGAAAGTATTCAACATTTTCTGACATTTTATACCAACAACTAATCAATGGACAGATTAATTGATAATGAAAACAATCGTTAGTTGCAGCCCTAATTTATAATAAGTTGGTAAATGGATTTTGTTCCAGATCTTCTGCAGACAAAACAAGAGTCAACACCAGTCTTACCAGAGACTTTGTTCTTATCAGTAGCCTTTAACTGATCTATAAATTATCAGTACATTTTTTGTTCATTATTAATAAAGCCAGGAGTTATAAACTCTTAATAAATGCTTAAGAGCCCAATCATCTCTGTGATTGGACTGAAAAATCTACAGTTTCTTACCAAACTTCTTGTTAAATTCTGTAAAGTTACATTTTTCTTTCTGACCAACAAACACACAGTGCTACTATTATATATCTGTGATGTTTTCTTAAATGTTTGGGACTACTGGTAAATACAGCATGAACATGATCCATCAAGCTCAATTTGTTTTGGTAAAAATCATTGTCATCTTTCATGGGAATATTTTTAAAGTATTTGGTCACTTTTTTTTCTACCAAACAACATTTTTACATGTGAAAAAGTCTTAAATTAGTTTTTTCTGGAACCTGCAGGAAGCCTCATGTTCACAGTAGATAATAAAGGAACAATAGTCTAACTGATGATAACAGTATCCAGGTTTTCCAGGAATAGAAACCAGCAACCTCCTTGACCTTTGTGTTATTTACATGTTGTTGTTGTTGTTGTGTCGCAGAGGTCGGGGGACACTAAGGCGTTACAGGAGAGACAGAAGCAGCAGATGGCCAGAGGTCTTCCCAAACAGAAGCCGATCACAGGTGTCAAACAGGTCATTGTTGTGGCTTCGGGGAAAGGTGGCGTTGGCAAATCCACCACGGCAGGTATGAACTTCCTCTTGTAAACGAATTAATGTCTTGGAGTTAATTCCTTTCCAGTCCTTTGATATATTTCTGCAAATTGTCTGTTTTGTCCACACTGTTGTGTGATTTAGTTTTGCCTCTTTTTTCTGTGGTAAATGTGTTTTAAGAAGTGTTTGATTGATCTTGAAATGCTGGTCGGCACTGATGCTCAGTGTGTTTCCAGGCAACAGTCTACTGGAAACAAAACAGATAAACTGGCTTTTGTAATAATGAATGAAAATGAAATTAAGTTTAATCTGCCAGAGCAAATGTAGTGAGGAGCTAATGTACATCTCAACCAGATAGTTGTCTTTAGTTGAAGGTGTTTAATGTGGGTTTTTTTTCTGTCTCTGCAGTGAATTTGGCTCTCGGACTGATGGCCAATGATCCAGTAAGGAATCTTCTTTCGCTCATGTCACATTTCTCCTTTTTGTTAGTTTAGTTTAGCTCAAAGCACCGCTGTAACTACGCACAGCTTCACAGTGTGTAAAGAGACTCTTCCTGTAGTTTTGTTTTTCCTCTGTAACGTCATCTGAAAGGATCATTTCTCAGTCAGATGTGGACTTTCATCAAAGCTTTGTTTTGTTTCCTACACTGCACCACATCTGTGAAGTTTAAATTGAAATATTCTGTTATTTTTGGTCTTATTATGCACATTACACACCATTACCTTTACACTACCTGCGCTGCCACTACTACCATAAGTTTTATTGCTCTATAACTCACATTATACGTTTAATATGCACATAATAAAAACTATTTGTATGTATAAATGTGACTGTATATTCCTTGTAGAAAAAAATGTAGTTTTTCCTTTTTCAATGTGTTCTTTAATGCTACTTTTATGTAAGTTGTTCTATATTATTGCCAGTTTTGCTGTTTTATTCTATTGTAATTTAAAATATTTGTAAATAAATTGTCTGTGTGTGTGAGGGGGCTACAACAGAATTTCATTGTGCAATCCTGTGTTGGATAATTACGAATAAAATGAACCTTAAACCTTGAAATACAGATGTAAAAATTCTTGCAAAATAAAGTCTAGTCTGATGTTTTTTTTTACATCAACTGCAGGTCTAATATCCTCTTCTTCTTCTTCTTCTTCTTCTTCGTCTTCTTCTTCTTCTTCTTCTGTTTCTTTCTCTCTCAGTCCAAGTCAGTCGGTCTGCTTGACGCCGACGTTTACGGTCCTTCAATTCCCAAACTGATGAACCTGAAGGGAAACCCGGAGCTCACTGACAGTACGGCACATTTTTAATCCTCCTCGCCCAAATTTCTAATTCTCATATATCCGTGTTTCAGTGGTTAATGTAGTGATCCTCCGAGAGAAGCTGTTATTAGCTGCTGATAGGTCTGATAAAACTTCTGTAACCGTGAAACTGCCCTGAACATTTTTCTCTTTCTTCCAGACAATCTGATGATCCCGCTCACCAACTACGGGATTCCCTGGTGAGTCCATCTATCCAGAACATTAGATCCTGTCTGTCTTATTCACCCATGAATTTTTTGCTAATAATTCATATGCTGTGACCTCTGACCCTTCTTTTTTTTTTTTTTTTTTTAAACTTCTCTCTCAGCATGTCGATGGGTTTCCTGGTGGAGGATGTGGCTCCCATCGTGTGGAGGGGGCTGATGGTGATGTCAGCGATAGAGAGACTGCTCAGACAGGTAAGAAGTTCTCTAACTGCTAATTGTACATTTCTGGCGGAATGGTGGACAATAAAGTTAGATTGAAGTGTGTGTGTGTGTGTGTGTGTGTGTGTGTGTAGGTGGACTGGGGATCGTTGGACTATCTGGTTGTCGACATGCCTCCTGGGACAGGAGACGTCCAGCTGTCAATCACCCAGAACATCCCAGTAGCAGGTAAATCACACACAAACAAACACACCGACACAGTGCTGCAGTATACTTGTTAGGGAACTCGTTAATATAACACAGGACATTTCTAATCCTTACATACCTCAACCTTAAACCTATTTCTAACCTTAAAGGACAGTTCCAGTATAAATCTTCACTCTCCACCTCTGTGGTAGAGATTGAAGAAATGAAACTCTGGCCAGTTGATGCAGCGAGCTACAACATCTAATTCAGGGAACTAATTTCTGTTTTCTATCATTTGGACTCAAACTCAAGCTCCGATATGCTTTGTTTTGCTAGAACTGCATCTCCTGAATCTCTGCAACGGCGGTGCAAAGTTAGCAAGAGTCAGAATGGACACAACTGTGAATATAGAGCTGTAACAAGTCGATTAATTGATTGACAGAAACTTAATCGCCATCTATTTTGACAATCGATTAATGGAGGGAGTCATTTTTTAAGAAAAAGATGTCAAAATTCTCTGATTCCAGCTTCTCAAATGTGAATACTTTCTGATTTATTTAGTCGTCTGTGACAGTAAACTGAATGTCTTTGTGTTGTGAACTGTTTATTGGGACAAAACAAGACATTTGAGGTCATCAGTCTTCACTCTTTCTCTCTTAACTCTCTTTAAAAGAGTCTAAAAAAATGTCCTTACTGACCAAAAAATGTCCCCAAATTGGTACAATACAATTAAAACAGACAGACAGGTTAGTGATGTTAAATTTGGACTCACTCGGTTTCAGAAGTCTCTAATTCTTAAATCGCTTCAATTTACCATTACAGATGAACATGTGAGGCTCTTTGTTGCAGGGATGTTCAACTGTACTGGCTTTAATCTGTTTTTCAGGTCACATTCTGTTCTAACTTCAGAGGTAGTTAAAACTGCTCCGTCTCTGTAAAGTCCTTTCACGTGTCCGTGTGTTGTTGTCGTGCAGGTGCGGTAATCGTGTCGACGCCGCAGGACATCGCTCTGCTGGACGCTCGCAGAGGAGCGGAGATGTTCAAGAAAGTTCACGTGCCGGTAATTTCTGTGTTTGTGTGAGTGTATAACATAAGTAGAGTTCCTGTGAGTGAAATAAGCTACAGTAGTAGATTAGAAGATGACTTTGACTCGCTGATTTACGAGCTAACACAGACGATCAAGTTTAGTCTATGTCAGAAATAGACAAAATATTGCATCAAGTAGTTTTTAATTTAAAATGCAATGACAAGTAATTGTACTGTAGGTCAGATTAATTTATCTTCAGACAGCAGGATGAAGTTGCAGGAAGGTGAAAATGTTGTGTTATTTTATTCTGAAGGTGCTCGGTCTGGTGCAGAACATGAGTGTCTTCCAGTGTCCCAACTGTAACCATCAGACTCACATCTTCGGCTCTGACGGGGCCCGAAACCTTGCAGACACTCTGGGAGTCAAGTTATTAGGTGAAAGATTACAGCTGCTTATTTAAAGGAGACATATTCTGCACATTTATATGCATGACTGACACTTATAAACTCCTTATTTATCTTATACTGGCCCTTTAATAGCTTTTAATAGCCGGTATGAACAGGAGGAAAACCTCTTTCACTGTTCATATGGACACCTGACTGTTGTTTTAAGACTTGAAAAATTGTGAACCCGTCCTTTAAAGCTCCTCTAGTCAATATTTCAATATTAATAATGGATCAAATGACTACTTGGACAGTATGTGAAAGGTGTTCCTTGTAGCTTTCACCCGATTTTCTGATCTGTTTCTACTTTAAAAAGTTAACAGCATACTTCCTGTTTAACAGAACAGCTGGATTAAGATATTTTGATGGATTACCCCTTTTCTCTCCAGGTGATGTTCCTCTGCATCTAAACATCAGAGAGATGTCAGACAGAGGACGGCCGGTGGTCGTCTCCTCCCCTGACAGCCCCGAGGTCTCTATTCTATTTTATTCCTGATATCTACATTCTTCTTTGTTTTTTGTTTTAATAAAAAGACACATTACTTTCAGCTACATGTAATGATGTACTGAGGTGTTGTTTACTTTGCTGTGTGTGTGTGTGTGTGTGTGTGTGTGTGTGTGTGTGTGTGTGTGTGTGCGTGTGCGCTCTCCAGGCCGAGGCGTACAAGAAGGTGGCGTCCGCTGTGGTCCAGAGACTAGAGGAGGTCAACACATGATTAACGGCTCCAACAGAAAGTCAGGACGTAGACTGGAAACATACATGAAGACGATCCACATGTGACATTACATGTTAAAACAGGCGCTTAGAAAACAAACAAACATACATATAAACACACGAAACACAAACAGAAACGCACAAACTTCTTTGCTGTCGTGACGCACAATAAGTTAAATCTAAAGCACTGCTATCAAAAGTACACACTGAGCATATACTGTGTATTTATACTGCAGTATTACTGAATAAATGTGATTCATTTAGTTATGTGATGATATTTAATAAAAAATAAGTTAAAGTCTGTCTGATTATCTGAATCTTTTTAAAAACTCTGCATAATCAAAAGGATAAGAGTAAGATATGTAAGTGCATAAAGTGAAACTGCATTACAGTGACAGTGAGATGTTATATTGTAAATGTCTTTATTCAGACCTGATGGTAAAACATTTTCAAGAGATCGTTTGAGATGTTTGAATTAGGAAACACAGTCGCAGTTACAGAGAAATCAAATGTACAGTTGTTGCGGTTACTATTATTTGATCCAGATGGACAGAATAGTTTTTAAGAATTCTGGAAATATGTTCAAAACTATCTTAAAATTAAGAGTTTTTCAAAGATTGTCAGGAAAAACAGTTTGTGTCTCTGTGTGTGACTTGAATGTGAGAATAATACATGATAGCAACAGATTAAGTGTTAAGTATTATTGCTCTTCACAGAGTTCTTGCAGTCAGGATAATAATAATAAATAATAAATTGTTGTTTTCCAGGTCTGGAAAGTCATGAGGAAAAATCATGCAGTGTTAGAACAGATGAAAGATCAACCCCTAATCTAATATCTTAAACATATGTGTATCTATTAAATATGTCAACTGGACCAGCACAGTTAAAACAGCGGAGTGAAGCATGTGTTTGTCTGCAGTTAAATATATTTTTATCTGGATGAAACGATGTTAAACTAGAACTGAGAAAGTAAAATTATGAAAATAACCTGAATGATTCTTTAATGTTGGAGGATTCACAGCACTGTGCAGTTTCATGAGCAAACAGCAGAGAGCGCTGATCACATATTAAATACAAAAAATCATGTTGTATTATTAGTCTGTGCATAAAATATCACAGTTTCTCTTTTTTTCAATCCACTCAGAACTCTGGAGAGATTCACTGTTGGAAAATAACTGAGTACATGTACTGAAGTTAAATTTTAGGTACTGTACTGTACTTGAATATATCCATTTTCTGCTAATTGATATGTTTCAGTATTTCAAATATTGTACTTTTTACTATGCTACATTTATTTGTTTTTGATACAAAGCTTATGACTAGTCTCTGAATCAGGGGTCAGCAATTAGGTTCAATCGTGGGCCAGTTTTTTAAAGTTCTCTGCCCTCTGGCGTTACCAATCATGGAAGCTCCAATGCAACCACGTCTGTCAGGTGACAGACGGATGAGTTGCATGGACCAGCCTGTCCCCCCTTTACAAAAAACCGTGGCACCCCACATGGCATTCTCGCTTTCTTCCCCCGTCGCAGCCGTCAAGGTAGTCATCGAGCGGCGTTGATATCTGTTGTCAAGGGTTGTCGCATCGTAGCAGACCTCATTCTAACCACTTACAGAACAAGCTAGCACGTTGAGGAGAGCTGTGTGTCCGTTACTGCTGCTAGCCGTTAAGTTTTTTAGCTAGCTATGGCAACCACCACATCCTCTAAGGGGAACGTTGGTGGCAGCAAGCTTAGGGACGTCAAGGTTAACCATCTCGGGGAAGGGACCCCCATACCAACTGCATCGCATGTATGGGAGTTGAGCATGCCCAGGCATTGCTCATGGACTCTGAGTCCTATGAGCACTGCTACACCATGCCCTTGAGGATTCTGGAGCGTCACTTACGAGTGTCAGCGGCTTTAAAAGCTGAACCCTGCCTTTCTGACACCGCAATAAAGCTCAAGGATACGCCGGCTTTGTCTAGCACTTGCTGGGGGGATATGGTGGAAGACTCAGCCCCATCTCACAGTGGGGAGGCTCTGAGAGTCGTGGACTGCAGCCCCCTGAGAGCCTGCAGGCTCATTCCAGGGGTATGGCCACTTCATGGACCCTGTTCAGGGGCATGTCTGTGAGTGACCTCTGTGCCACTGCTAGTTGGGCATCCCAACACACATTTATTTGGCTTTACTTCCAGGACATGACGGTACACTCAGGGTTCACGTTAACTGTGTGCTAGCCAATGGGGAGGGCTGGTTCGAGGTGTTTGAGAGAGAGCTTTTGGTTACCAGGGTAACCCCGGTTCTCTGAAAAGACAATGAGGTATCTCACAACTCTGTCCTGTTGCATGTGTAGGGTGGAAGAAATATTCTTGAGAATGCAGTGAGAGGCGCCACAGGCGTTTATAACTAAAAGTTATGTTTCCTGAAGCTGCCCCTCAGCAGACTTCTGGCAGCTCCGGAGGCAACTTAAACAAACTATAATAGGATTTCACTTCTTTTTCCTGTTCTTTACTCAAAATGACAACTCCTCAAATACATCTGTACATGTTGGAGTTGAAATCTGATCCAAAATTTGCAAGTGGACAACCCCGAACAGACAGCCGTTTGTGGAGATGCACAAACAATGTGACGTCAGTTCGATGGGGAAGTAGAGGTAACCTTGCAAACAAGCGCTCAGAGCAGATTGAAGCCCTGATTTCTGACTTGCATGTAGCATTTCTACATAAGTTCAACTCAAGTTTTAGAACTCTGACCATGTTTAACATCCGACGTTAGAACAGGATATAAACAACATGTCCCCTTTAATAGTTTTTGGACAACAACGGAGGTCTACAGCACAGAGGAATAAGATATATCAGGCTTTGGATATACACACAGTACTTTAAGGCCCCAGCGTGCTTCAGATGAAGTACTCGGTGCATTGTGGAGCTGTGTCTGACCCTGTTCACCTCCTCACAGTTCCCCAGATGTGAGGTTTGCAATTTGAAACTCTTGGTTCAGTTGGGTAGTGATCTGGTGACTGTGGAGGCCATAACACATGATTCACATCATTTTTATACCCAACCTGTTCAGTGAGGCCTTGTTCCCTTCATTCAGTATGTTTCTCCACTTAATTACTCATGTTTCTCCTTTAATATGTCCGCCATCTTTAAATCTCATGTTTCGAACAGGAAGGAGTCACACGACCACCTCTGGGGAGGAGTCAGAACTCATCGGGTCACTCCGGGTGTTTTTTTCACACAATCTTCGCCAGAAACTGTTGACCGCAGCTGTGAAATGTCTCACTGTGTAGGCGCAGAGCAACACACACACACACACACACACACACACACACAGAGGAGGGAAGGCTTCTTTGGAAAGGTGACAGGAATGAGCCGACAATAACTCGCCTCAGAAACTCTCAATTTTAGTCTTTTGTGTGTTTTTATGTGTGTGTGTGTGACTCAGACCACACTCTGATTCCTGGCTGGTGGTGTGACGGACTGGAATTTTGCCTTGAGGAGGGACGACCATGGAGACACACACACACACACACACACATACACACACACACACACACATATTCAAATATTTCCCAGATGACTCAAAGTCCACTTGATCTTGAACTTTTGGTTTTATACAACAAACACACCATTTCTCCTAAACTCTGAATAAAACTGAGGCAAGAAATCAGCCACACAGTTACAAACTACTACTTTTCCTCTTCAGATCCCCTCCAGACATGTTTTACGAAATTTAAAAAATATTCTGCTAGTAGTAATAATTTGTGTCTGATATGTTTTTTTCACCAAAAAGTTCAATACCTGGTGAAAAGTTCTTGTTTCTTGTTGAAAAGGAGGCTTCAAGTTTCCACGTCACACTTGTGTAAGTTGCATACTGGACCACGATTGGCTCCAAACTAATTGTGATGTCACAAATCATGCTCATAGGTACACACCTTAATATGAGAACAGATAAACTTTCCTCCTTCAACAGATGGAAACAAACTCTGCACATACATCATTCTGCACAGAGAACAACATCCAACTGAAGGAACAAGAAAAAAAGCACAAGTGGAGGAGGACTTCTGCCCTCTGCCTCTCTATAAAGTGGTTTTCATTGTTACTGTTGGAGTCATTTTTTCTGAATGGGATTGCTGATTACATGCCCACGCACATGTGAGTCACAGGAAATGACAGTAGATATTATACAGTATGCATACTTCACATAATGTGGAAGACAACATTCAATCAGAATTATCACTTTGAACTTTGTCCTCTTCGGTCTTATTTGTGAAAACAGTGTAACAGTGTAAACAGCAGCCACATGCATAAAACTCTTGTAGACTCATGACTTATACTGTGTGTACACACAAAGACAGAAATATGCAGACACATTCTTGTCGTCAGATTTATAAAGGCGTGTGTACACATGGTTCTGTTTCATAAATCTCATTCATTGAGCAACCGGGCGCACGTGTATGAGCCTCATTTCCACTCCCACAATTAGCCACAAATGGATGAAGACGCGCCCTTAACCAACCGTTTTCATATCAAAGCGCCGTCTGCTCCACCAGCTTGTAAACCTCTCAATGAAACAAACAGATTGTGTTGCATCAGTGACAGCAGGACACCTGTCATTACACGCGACCATTAGCACGGCTGTTCATGTCATTAATTCATCACACGGAGCTGTAAACCATCGTCGTAGGTGATATCTCAGAAATGTAATCAATGATTAGCTTGTAGCGCTCATATCTAAACCGACTTTACAAAGTGTGTCACAACTAAGGATAAAATTAAAAGAATATTAACAGCAAAATAAAATGTTGATTCATATGTAAATTAAAGAAATAATAATAATAAAAAAAGGAATTAATCAATGTAACCTTAATAAATATGCTTTTGATTGGCATTTTTGATTGGCATCTATGTAAATGCAAAAAAAAAAAAACTGGTTATCAACCTGAGCAAACAATATTTTACAAAAAGATTCTTTAAATTGCTTTAGAAAAACGTGTCTGCATCATCTAAAGAATGTGTAAGGTTCTTACCATACATTATGTTTTTATACATATAAATAATGGCGTATGCAGGTTTTTTGTACGTACACATCGTTTATGCATGTAGTTTTAAATGGTATTTGTATGGAGCTATTTCCCTATCTTTATTCAAGAGCATAGTATATCAATTTGAGACAATAATTTATTGATTTCACGTTCAAATTTTGTAATTTGTCCCTCAAAACCCCGCTGGCTGGGCGGGAGTGGATGAACCAAGTTAAAGAGTACCCGCCCGTACGGGACGTTCTGAGAAGTAAAGCGAACAAGCTCGCAAGGAGGCAGGGATCATTTCATTGGTCAACACTAAACCTGGCCTTCTATTGGTTGGGGGATTTTAACAGGGTTGTTGCACAAAAAATCCAAGAACAGAAGTTCCATGAGCGCGCAGAAGCAGCCTGAGTGCGAGGAGAAGAGCTGAAGCTGTGCAAGCAACATTATATTTGAGTACAAGCACACAATTTGAGCAGAAACAGAGCAAATCTAAACACAAGCAGAGGCTATTAGAGTGCAAGGGCAGGGTTTTGAGGGACAAATTACAAAATTTTAACGTGAGATCAATAAATTATGCTCTCAAATTAATATACCACGCTCTTGAATAAAGATAGGGAAATAGCTCCATATATTTGTTGCAGAGTTGCAGCTTGCACCATGTTTTCCGTTTGGAGCGAGGACCTTCCAGATAAGAAATGTTGCCTTTCACACTCTGGAAACAAGTCCTGCTGCCTCAGACTCAAGCTAACGCTAGCTTACTGGGAACACCGAGCGCTGCACACTTGGACTAACGTTAGCTTCTTTAGCTAAATTGTGCTAACATCATGTGCTAACACAGCTGTCAATCAACGCCCACACAGCAGACATCAAAGCTACTGTGAGTCTTCAAATCTTATTAACGGAGCAATAATTTCCAAAATTACCACCAGCAAACTCATTAGAGGGCCTGAATTTAGAGATCGAGACCAGAATGACTCCTAGCGGCTGTTGGTGGCACTTCAAGGTGGCTTCAAGCCGTGGTAGTTGCCGCTTGATCCGCATTTGCTGTTATCACCTGATGGCAAGTAGAGCTTGTATTTTCATAATAATAGTTTTATTACTTGGTATTAGAGCTGAAATGATTAGGTGACATGAATTAAGCAGCAACTTTTTTGATGTTTCCTCAATTGTGAGAATTGCTGCTTTTGAATATTTTGGGTTTTTGGACTGTCGGTCGAACAAAACATCACATTGAACATTGAGATCTATCCGACTTACTTTTTCTTTTTTCCATTTTCTGACATTGTATCAACAAAACAATCAATTATAATTAAAAGAAAAAGGAGTTGCAAGCCTCTTTTAGGTAAATAGTTGTTCACATGGTTGATTTTAAAAGGCAAAAAGAACGTAAACATCATCAAATAAACCCCCTCCGCAGTTTGTTCACTGTCAGAATCTCCAGTTCATCTTTTTAAGATATAAACCTGCAACTGAAGATGTCTGGCTGCTCAAGGCTGCTGGACTTTTGAAAAAATACAGATGCAACACACATTGACATACACACACACACACACACGACCTGATAATGTCGACCCATCATTCAGCATATTAATTCTACCTCCCTCTCCCGCTCTCCCTCTGCAGAGAATTGACATCAAACTCATTTAACCTTGCATCAGGAAGTCAATTGTATTTCAGCTCAGGAAGTGAACCAGACAGACAAGAGGAGAAGAGAGGAGAGAGGAGGAGAAGCTACGCTGACAGAGGAACATCCACACAGAAACATCATTTCTTGGATATTTTCATGTAAAATCATGTTCGTGCTGCCCAAGGAAGAGCACAAAACATGAACCACATTGCAATCCAGAGTAGCTGCCAGTACAAACCTTTTTGTGTTTTCTTTGTGCTAAGAAGTGTCTGTGTTTGAGCAATTTTTGAAAACGTCTCCCCTCCCCTCTTTTTTTGTTATTTTGACCTGTTTGGGAAGCTATTTTCCACTGTTTGATGTGAAATCATGTTCCTGCACCTGTACATTTTAATAACTCTTATTTGATTCATGCCTGTGTGGCTTGAATATACGACTAAATTGCAACACCAAAGAAGGAAACGTAATGCAGCCCAAATTAAATCAGCAGAAGTAGAATTTCACCTATTTTGTTTGTTCTTGTTTCTTTTCTTGTTCTCTACTCAAAATGGAAACATTTCCAGGTGTATATTTATATTCTTGGGTTCTACTTGAATACCTTTGCATGATTTACAGGTAAAAACTCCTTATTTATCTTATACTGGCCCTTTATGCAGCCCCTCAGTTCAGCCTCTGTCTGAAACAGGCCGTTTTAGCTCCTGTCTCTTTAAGTCCCACCACCCAGAAGCTACATAAACAAGCTGTACACTGTAAAAACAAAAAAGTTATTTCACAGAAATTATTTTACAGTTGTTTTTTTTCTACATTAAGTATAAATGCTATAAAAACACAGTAAATTATTTAAAAAATATATTTATTATAAAATAAAGGTTGTAATCTGTAAATTAATATAATGGAATATCATAGTTTTTTTAACAGGATTATTCAATTACATAATGGTCTTGAATGTTAAATTACATTGAATTCTATGTAAAAATACAAAAAAAATACACATCCTATTATTGAATGTAAAATTAAGGCAACTTTCTGTTTTTTTACAGCAAAAAATATTGCTAGAATGTTAAACAAATGTATAAATCTGCACAAAAAAAAGAAAAACATTGAAGAAATACATTAAAATGACCTAATTTAAATAAAGGCTTGTTTTATACAATATTCTTTTGTAAAGAATTATCCAATTTATCCTTAAGACTGCCCCATCAAAGCACGGATATCTGGATGTAAAACACAAAAAAATTATGTAAAATTATATTCAAATTATCCTCCTTTAACACCCATTAATGGTATCTTGAGAGCGTTAGGCTTTAATTGTATGTGATTATCTCATCTATTTACAGTAAATTCCTGGTAAATATTGGTTTGATACTGTACAAAAAAATAGGATTATCCAAGAATGGCTTAAAAAAACATAATTTTAATCATTTTTACCTTATATAAACAGTATTTGACAGTAATTAGCAAGCAACTATCCAATGTATTGGTCTGACACTCCTGCCACTAGTAACTAATATATAAAAATATCCCTCTGTGAGGGATATTTTTATATATTAGTTACTAGTGGCAGGATTTCACTTCTTTTTCTTCTTCTTTACTCGAAATATAAACTTTTCAAATCCATCCGAACATTGTTGGAGTGCTGTAAATATCTGTTGTAAATAATGTAATATCTCTCAGACCTCGCTACTCTCTTTTCATTTTCTTTATTACTTTAATTTTTATAATTCATTGTAAAATACTGAACAAGAATTACAATGTGCATGTACCCTGTGTCTGTACAAATGGTAACAGTCTCTTGAATCTAGAAACTCAGACTTGGACTAACGTTAGCTTCTTTAGCTAGATTGTGCTAACAGGACAGATATCATAATCAAGTAACATTAAACTTAATGAAATATTGTGACTCAGTGTGAGTCAGGGAAAGCAGCAGGTGAGCCAACTGTCACTCACAGCTGTCAATCAACGCCCACACAGCAGACATTAAAGCTACTACTACTAAGTCTTCAAATCTTATTAATGGAGCAATGATTTCCAAATGACCAGCAGCACACTTATAAGAGGTTGACTCAGTATTCCTAGAGAGGCTTTTTGGATGGGAGTCAGTTGGAGCATCTAGCGGCCGTCGGCGGCACTTTAAGATACTTCAGACTCAAGTGGTCACTGCCGCTTGGATGGGACTCAGGATGTGTCCGCCATTCACCTCGTCCTCCTTCCTATGAGATCAGTATGATATACAGTATTAATGTAGTGCTTCATTAATTTGAAGGAAACATTTCCTGTGAACATAAATCCAGGTAGCGATTACATTTGTCATCGTAATGTAATCAGGAAAACAATTTAGTCATAAATGAACCTGATGAATTTCTAGGAGACAGGGCTGTCAGATCGGATATATAATCTCTCCCTCTCCAGCAGTTTTCCGGGTAACCATTCCAGACACCCTTCCGAAGGCCATTTTGGTCACTTCAATATTTGTGATCTCATTTTGGTCATCACTCAAAGCTCATGACTGTAGGTTGTAAAATAAATCAACCGGTAAATCAAGGACTTTACCTTCAGGCTCAGCTTCCTCTTCATCACAAAGGTCTGATACAGTGTCCGCATCACTGCCGAAACTTCACCAGTATTCTCAAAATATCTTCCAAAATATCGTAGGTAGGATAGATTGATAGATAGATAAATAGATAGATAGATTTCACTTTCTTCAGCCTTCCTCTTGCATTCGAGTCATCACCACTGGGAGCAGAGAACATGAATAATATATCAGACTGGAATATATTATTGATTCAGGTTATGTTCAGAACTTTTTTTTCTAACTTCGTTTTCAAACTTACCTTCGAAGAATTCATCAGAAGCTTCATCAGAGAGGAATCGCATTTACATTTTACATGTTGATTTGAATCACGTGATGCTTTTGATACAGTAGAATAACGATAAGGACAATAACAAAACATATTTTTGAAGTGTTTAAGGGTACATCCAGACTTGAAAACACCTTTTTCTTTAAGTTTCTTTCTTTTGTTCACACTAAACCTGCTTTTTTTTTCTCACTCAAAAATCTTCAGAGAGGATAAATCTCAGCACAGCGGACTCGTGTTCCTTGTATGGATGGAGGATAACTGTGATTCAACAACGTCCAGTCACATTCACGACAGTGTAGCAGTAAAATTAAACATGTTTATTTTTTATGATGACTTTGGAGCCATTAAATATCTGAGGACAGTGATTAATAGCTTTGTTGTCTGCTGATCGAAAAAGCAAATATTAGTCTTTTTCCCTTTTGTTTGGGTGTTTATACATTTCTCAAAGAACCGCGGGCGCTCAGTGGCGTCTGCTGTACCAGGTACCTCTCTCCTGAAGGTTACCATCTTATAGAGGTGTGCCCAAATACAAATACATTATTCGGCAAAGCACAAATAATGGGTTTTTTACGAATATTTGTTTCATACAAATATTTTTGAAAAATATTTATTAGTTAGAGGTCTGTCTGCATGAGGCGATGAGTAAACTTTTAGGTCAGTAGTCAGTGCAGTCATCTATGATCTGGTGTCAGGACCTCCTTCATAAGGTAGTTTATTTATGAACCCTTATTGTAACACTTTAAATTTCTAAAATTAAAAGCGTAATAAAAACAAAAACAGGATTTTTAAGCCTCTGTCCACTTTTATTCAAATACAAATACAAATAATTTTGCTGCCTCAACAAATACAAATACAAATACTGGGCTTTCTGCACATCCCTACCATCTTATCCATGTTTTTATGCTTTGGAGCCGTTTCTAAACAATCTGTGGTAACTATCACCAATGAAGGAACATTGTCACCCAGTGCAGCGGTGTGGCTCATTGACATGTTTTTAATAGTTTTTGGACAACAACGGAGGTCTACGGCACAGAGGAATAAGATTTATCAGGGTTTGGATACACACACAATACTTATTAGTAGATCAGTTCATTGTTGGTTTGGATCCAAACAAAAATTAAGAAAATCGCCAGACTTATCTTTCAAATAATCGACAGTGAGTTTAAAGCATTTTTGCTTTAAGTGCCATTTAATTATAGCTGTACATAGTTACTGATAGAGTGGTTGTTTGATGATAAACATAGCAGCCATATAGATACTGTAGATAGAAATACTAAAACAAGATAATTATGATAAACTGGTGTCCTGTGTTGCATGTCACAACCTTCTCTATCTTCCCCGTTTCCTGTCTGCCTCTATCATACCTGCCCTATCCAATAACAAGTAAAAAATGCCAAAAGATAAATATTTTTTAAAAAACGATCATCATAATTATCATAAGAATAATAACATCGAATGATTTCACAACCACAGTTCAGTTGCGGTTGAATCACGTCTGTCGTTCATCCAGCAGCATTTCCATTTTCTTCTTTCTCCCATCTTCCACCTACGTGTGTGTGTGTGTGTGTGTGTGTGTGTGTGTGTGTGTGTGTGTGTCTGTGTGTGTGTGTTAGGTTTGGTCTCTTTGTGCCTGTGTTCAGTCAGTGTTGTACATTTGCATAATGTGCAGTACATACATAATACACACTAGCGCATGTGTGTCTGTGAGAGTAGAAACCAGTGAATGCGAATATTCTTTTGTGCGTTTGTCTGCATGTTTGTGTGTTATTGTGTGTGTTTGCATATGCATCTTTGTGAATGTTTGACTGTGTGTTTGTGTACGGACGCATGTGTGTGTGTGTGTGTGAAAAAAGTGACTTTCTGTGTGTAAAGATGCTCGTTTTAGCCAGTTTTGTGTATGTGTGTGTGTGTGTGTGTGTGTGTGTGTTTGTGCCTCAGTCAGCACTGAAATGAAATATAACTGCTCATTGTTATGAAAACCACATCCTGCATTCCCGAATTAGAGAAGAAGAAAATGAGTGGGAGAGACGACGTTACAAACATAGAAACAAACACAGCTTCTTCGTCTTCTTCTTCTTCTTCTTCTTCTGCTTCTGCGGCTGCTGCTCTGTGTTTGTTTGTTGGGGATGCAGGTAAAGACTCAAATTCATAAACAATAACAGAAGAAGAAAATGAGGGCCCTTTAGGGGTTGAAATCATAGGCTGTATAAAAATATGGATGCACTGTCTGAGATTTCTGGAGAGATGTTTGGAAACCTGAGAATTTTGGTTTCTTGCATCTTCATCTGAAAGACAGAGACCAATACACTACTGGGAAAGAGGGCAGAGCTGAAATGATGAGCATAACATTCAGAGTCTCTTAAAAGTATGATGAATTATCTGTTACCGGTTCCTGTTTGCAATGAACTCGTGCATGTACAGACAACTATCGCTGGATTACTTTGATGCCGAAGGCTCAGATCTGGATTCTGGCTCTGGTTGCTTGGCTGTGTAGGCGGAATAAAGTTGCTAGACAGAGAATCCATTTTTCAGGTCGTAGTCGTGGTATTTGACTGACAGTTGACACTTTAGAGGGATGCGGTTTCAGCGCCGTCACCGGGTGTTTGAGAGCAGAGAAAACGGCTCAATTTTTTCACGATTTTGAAGCCTAATTTTATGTACTAATTCATCATTCAAATTTGTCAGCGTGGTTAATTAAACACTTTTTCTGTGCTGTGACAAACTTGCTTTACACAGATTTTAAAAATGTGATGATTCTCAGGCAAATTCTGGAGTCATAAGAGGCGTTTTTTAAACAGATTTATGGACGTTTATTCAGGATATAATGATATCCACTGAGAGTTTAAGTCACACTGAAACTAAAAATACTTATCTTCTTTGTGTGCTCAGATTTGACTGAGTTACGACCCTGAGAAGTGGAGTGTGGATTTCTTCTAACCACGGGGAGATGACAGGATATGGTCTCAGCAGGACAAAGCCAAAAGAAAAAGCCAAAAAAAAAAAACCTCCCCAGGGAAGATGAAGGTGAGGCAAAGATACTGCATGAGGTTAACAGAAAGGGTCTCTCAGCGCATTTTACAGTAATATGCAGCTGAATCGGGTGCCTCGCAGGTCAAGGACAGCAAATTTCAGATGATTTGCAGTCTTTAATAGTGCAAACAGATCCAAAGTTTCAACACCACTGTGTCTTCATCAGAGTTAAAGGAGGACAAACACATATATATAGTCATCCTCACACTGTTTGAGGTGAAGAATAGTCAAAAATCATACTTTTTCTCTGAGTCATAACTCAAATCTGAACACACAGACACTTCCTGTGGATATCATTATCTCCGATGTCCAAATTAGAGAAAAAACAGGCTTCAGGACTTGCCTGAGAATCATCACGTCTTCTTCAATTTTCTTCAGTATGAAAGTCATCCAGCGATAGTTGTCTGTGTATCCATGGCTACACCGAAAACAGGAACTGCTAGTAGCCGATTCAGCAGACTTTTAATAGAGACAATTTGCCAAAATGTAAACAACTACTGTCTAAAAACGGGACTGGAAGAGAACAGCAGCACCTACCTGTAGCTGACATTACAGCAGCACATTTGATGAGCTTTTATGGGGTCTTACTCTTTTGATGGTTTTATTTTTTTTTCTGTTAATTGAGTAATAAAATAAAGCAATATGTTGGTGTTAGATCAGCAAAAACATTCTTGTAGTAGGACAAGCAGATCCACTGTAAAATACCAGGATGTCAGTCTGGATTTAAATTAAAGGAGGAGCAGCGAGTTCACGGAAAAACAGTCGATCATTGAAGCTGTAATTATAACTTGAGTGAAAAATGAGCCACATACAGAGAAGGTCTGGATTAAAATCATTGTCCAGCAGGTGATGTTATAATCATCCCTCCTCCTCTACAGACAAAAAAACATTAATTTGCATCTGGATCTGGTTTTGATCCAGATATGAAAATGAAAAATGTAAATCTGTTGTTTCATTTGGAGCCGGATGTTTTTATTAGTGTTCAGACTTGACTGCTGGAAACTTATTCAAGACAAGACGTCAAATTATGGAAATAGGAGGAACATACAAACAGTAATGAAAACATGCATCAACAGCTGTTTCTCAAAGAGCAGAAAACTGCCAAAAAAGGTCAATGTTTAACAGTCTGAACTGCTCTTTCCATCAAGAATCACTTTATAATTTTAAGACACTTTTCCTTTATTTGGTTTATAATGAAGACGATCCTTCACTTTCTTCTTCTTACATTAAGTCTCTCTCTCTTTCTCTGTGTCTCCCACACACTTTGCTTTTCTTTCCCTGGACTTTCTTCACACACTCCTCGTTGACCTCCGGATCACTTCTCTCCTCCGCAGCCCTGAGCGTTGCCTCGTTGCCGGGGCGACGCAGCTGTACCGCTTGAGGCCGGATAAACAGCAGCAGCTGGTTCCGATTGTGCTGTGTCACTGTGTTTGTGTGTGTGTGTGTGTGTGTGTGTGTGTGTGTTAGTCCTCTCATTAAGGCAGAAACACACACTCACACTCCTCCAGTCATCTGTCTTCTTCTTCTTCTGGGAGAACAAGGTGAAACCTCCTCTTGCTCTTCCTCTCCCCTCTTTCCTCTCTTCACTTCTTCTCTGCTGCCTCCCTCTTCTCTCCTCCACTTATTATCTCATCTGATGTCCTCTTTTTTTTTTAAGCAGATGCAAGTCTGTCTAAAAACAACAGTCAGGAGCCCAAATGAACAGTGAAACCAGTTTTTCTTGCTGTAATCATTTCTCCTGTTCATACTGACCATTAGAAGATCCCTTCATAATGACCTTACAATGGAAGTGATGGAGGACAAAATCCACAGTCCTCCTTCTGTGCAAAAATGTATTTAAAAGTTTATCTGAAGCTAATATGAAGCTTCAGCATCCAAAATGAGTCAAATCAAGTAGATATCTTTCAACGTTACAGTCTTTTTAGTGCCAAAGTCCCTCTTTTTGTTACTATACTTCCACCTGCAGCTCAACAGGGAAACACTGTCCGAGGAAACACAAAGAGGGAATTTGATGCTAAAAAGACTGTAAATGTGTCAGATATCCACTTGATATGACTCAGACTGCTGAAGCTGAATATAAGCTTCACAGAGACTTTCAAATGAACACATTTGAAGGATCTTTTAATATCCAGTATGAACAGGAGGAATGATTACAGCGAGGAAAACCGCTTTCATTGTTCATATGGACACCACACTTGAAAAACTGTGAACCCGTCCTTCAAGGTACCTCTGCATCGTATTCAGTCTCGAGGCGTGGTAGTTCCTGCTGGGTCTGAACGTGAGTAGACTGCTCACCTGTTCGACTCACACATATGAAGGTGCATCTGATGAAATATGCTGTTTTGCTTTTCAGCACCTGTGGGAAGAAAAATATCGCTTTGACAAGAGGTTGCCCTTCACAAAGCATCTCATCCGTTAAACTAGCTGCAGGCGGTGAGGTACTGCAGCTGGTGAAAGCACCTGTCTCGCAAAACATGAGATCCTGGGTTCAAATCCCGGTACCTTGTGATGTAATATTTTGTTCTTTTTTCGGGCTAGTGATAAAAAAATCTAGTGACAAAGAGCAAAGTTTACTCAGTTGGTGAAGAATTGTGAACCCATCCTGTAAACATGGTCAAAGTGCTAAAACTTATGGTGAACATATGTAGAAATGCTCCCTGCAAGTCAAAAGTCAGGGCTTCAACCTGCTCTAAACGCTTTGTTTGGGAAGGTAAAAACTGGCTAGAAACAGCCGCCCATTCCGTATCCTTGGTTGCTAAGATGGTTGCTAAGATGTTTCCATGTGTTGTTCACGTTGTCCACTCTCATATTTCAGATGTGATTCAGCTCCAACATGTACGGATGGATTTGAGAAGTTGACATCTGGAGTAAAGAAGGAGAAAAAGAAGTGAAATCCTGCTACTATAGTTTGTTTACGTAGCCTTTAGGAGCCGGAGGAAGCTTCCTGAAGCTGACCAATCAGAACACAGTGAGCTCATCAGGAGGGCGGAGCCTTAAAGAGACAGGAGCTAAAACAGCCTGTTTCAAACGGAGGCTGAACTGAGGGGCTGCATAAAGGACCAGTAGAAGATAAATAAGGAGTTTTTAACTGGAAACCATGCACAGATATTCCAGTAGAGCCCCAGAATATAAATATAGAGCTGGAAATGTGCAGAATACGTCCCCTTTGATACCAGAGGCTGGGTAACATAGTGACTATTTGCAAGGGTAGTTAACAAGCTACTGAAGCTGGCGAGCTAACCGCTATATCATTAGCCAGACAGGGAGATACCAGCACTACTTGATGCTAGAACAATATACTGACACAATTTATTCAAGAGACGTATTTGCACCATCGACTGCTGTCTCATGCTGTAAAAACCCTCAAAGCCTGTCTCTTCTGTGGAGCTCCAGCAGAGCGGGGTTGTTTAAAAGTGGATGAAATAAATATCATCTCTTTTCATCACTCCTCGTTCTCCTTTCTGCCTTTCCTCTGCTTCACCTTACCGCTCTGTCCCTGAACTGTTTCTCTTCTCTGTTCTCTTCCTCTTTCTCTTCATCATCATCATCATCGATTTTTCCCACCTCATCCTTCACCTCACTTCTTCTTCCTCTCCTCACATTAACCGTATGATTAATACACTTAATTGTCACAGTTGCAGACTGATTGACTGAATTAACTGTGAAAATCAATCATGAAAGCCCCCCCCCCCCCCAACCCCCTAACCCCCTCTCCCCTCAGCTCATTTCCCATAATGCTCTGTGCTCCACTGGTTTGCAACAGAACAAAGATGGAGTACGACGCTCTGTTCGCTTCTCCTGTCAAAGATGGAGCCTCCCTTTGTCTTGTTAAAGGTCTGCGAGTGTGTATTCATGTGTCTGTCGATGCATTGAAGTGAGTGTGTGTTTTGTGAATGTGTGTGTGCATGCGTGTGTGTGTGTGTGTGTGTGTGTTGGAGGGTTAATAAGCTCTGTGCTTCACCTGAGTCCCCCTCAGGACAGACAGCCAGACGTGTGTGTTTTGTGTGTGTGTGTGTGTGAATAATTTATAGCCATAAAGAAAATCACAGTTTCTCTTCTTTCTCCCCATAATTGCAGTTTTCCAACATTACTGTCATTACATCTCTGCTTTATAAACCAGAACACTGAGTCACCAAAACATTACAGAGTTATCAGGAGCTGGAACTATTTCTTGGCGAACAACAGCAGGCGACAGTATGCCAAACCTTATCGCCATAGTGAGGTTTCCAGACAACCAGCACAGACACTGCTCTTTATTGCATTTCTGTTTATGTACAGTTTAAACAAATGAGATACAACATGTTAATGAGTGAAAAAGTTGCTTGTAGGTGCATTTTTGGACGGAGCAGCTGTTTCCCCCTGCGTCTAGTCTTAAAGCTAAGCTCAGCTAATTACCTCCACTCTCCAGCTCAGTACTTAATGTTATAAAATGTAACATGCAGAGGATCAAGTCAACGAACCTCCACACCACCGCGCTGGGGTTGGTTTTTCTTTTGTTGCTGCCTTTACATTTGATAAAAGTGTTTTTCTTCCTGATCAGGAGACCAGTTGTGTGTGTATGTGTGTGTGTGTGAGACACAAACTACGCCCATGTGAGATGTGGAGGGAGCGGAGATCACCCTTCCTGCCCAGCTGCCAGCTATTTGAATTCAGTAATTGAAGTGATCTCATTGGTGTATTTGCTTGGTGTTGTTCCCTATAAAGGCAGCCCAGGACAACAGCCAAGGGACAAAAACCTTATGAACATGAAGCAGAGAGAGAGAGAGAGAAAGAGAAAGAGAAAGAGAAAGAGAGAGAGAGAGAGAGAGAGCGAGCGAGCAGTGTACCGTCCAGCTGGTCTGGATCAGGAGCACCACATGTGCACAGGGAAGTAAGACTTTGTTGTAGAAAGTTGCATGCAGGGCCTGACGTGTTTTTATGCGACATGACTTTAACTGGGAGGATGGACTAACTGTGAGAGGAATTAACCTGTGGATGAGTGGATTGGGGTTGTGCGATAGAAATGATCTCTGAAGAGCCAAGGTTGTAGGAGGAGGTTCGAAGAGCCACTGCATCAAGTCAGGAGGTGGCTAACCTAGCCAACCAGCAGCTGGACAGAAAAGAGACCAGAATCTGAACTCCCAGTTAGAGTCATAAGACAACGCTTGTCTAGAGCCAGTCCAAGCACCCTTGAGCAAAAGCCTGAACTACAACTCCTATTCCCTGTAGATACAGATGGGTGACCAAGTGCTGCCAGAGCAGCTTCAGTGCGTCTTGGTCTTGATTCTACAGTCTCTGATCTCTACTGGAGGGATGAACATCATTCTTCAAAAAAATATTCCTTCATCTGGTGTTTTTATGATGGTGGTGGAGAGCGCCGTCTAACACGTCAGTCCAAAATCTCCCATAGATGTTTAACTTGGTTGAGATCTGGTGACTGTGAAGGTCATAACATATGATTCACATCATTTTCATGCTCATCAAACCAGTCAGTGACCCCTCGTGTCCTGTGAATTGGGGCATTGTCATCCTGGAAGAAACCACTCCCATCAGGATAGAAATGGCTCATCATAGGATAAAGATGATCACTCAGAACAACTTTGTATTGATTTGCAGTGAATCTTCCCTCTAAGGGGACAAGTGGACCCAAACCATGCCAGCAAAATACTCCCCAAAGCATAACAGAGCCACCAGACCCCCTCACTGTAGGGGTCAAGCATTCAGACCTGCCCTCAGAGTTGGTGTGGTGGTTTCTTACCTGGTCACTAGGACTCCTTTTCACACTGCACAACACTTAACACACAGACAAGAGAATGACATCAATCTTGGATGTCAAACTATACTTCTAACTTCACAAGTTGGTTGAAAACTTGAATTTAAAACAAATATCCCTGCAAAAAGGCTATTTTATATGCACTTGATGGCTCAACAAGTCTATCAAACTGAACGACAAAACACATATGTTACAAATGAGTATCGCAAAAACAAAACTTCTATAATCTGACAGAGCTATAGTTAAGGTTTGGTTAGGTTTAAGTGCAAAATATCAATGTCTGACGTGGTGGTAGATAGTGAACATGGAGAAATGACAGGAAACAAAGGAAAAAGAGAGAAAGTCCCCAGACAGATACCAACTAAGGATGGTGGAGATCATGGTTTTCATCTTTAGGGTCGAGTCACTCAGTCAGAACTACTGTGTACAACATGTTCTCAAAATCAGAAGTAGTTATGTCAAAAATGAAAAAGAAAGCTAGAGAGAATAGTTCAAATCAAGGCTCCTTTCTCACCTGCATGCAGCTGGATGATTCTCCTCTAATCTGGAGGGGAGGAGGACTCAGAAGCTATTCAACCATGTGACAAGCAGGTCTGAGGAAGCGTACTGGTATCTTAACCCCTAAACCACAGGTCTCATATTATAGTACAATATGAGGAAAAATATTTTATCAAACAGTCATTTTGTTAGAATGTAGATTCAGATGCTTACAAGCAACACAGAAGTTAGATTTATGCTTCATTGTTCTTCACTACTTTTTGGATGAGTACTAAACCATCAGTTTGGCAAACATAGCACTATTATGATGAACACGTGTGGCGGGGCGTGCTGGAGTGTGAACTTCCCAATCTTCGGTGAAGAGCAGGAAAAAGCTGTTAAAGTCTGATAAAGTAGCACCGAGGACAGACTCCCATGACCCTGTACATGAGTAGACTGCTCCTGAATCATGCTCGCAGATATGAAAATGCATCTGATGAAATATGCAGGAAGGTTGTTGTTTTGCTTTTCAGCACCTGCAGGAAGAAAATATTACTTTACTTTGACAAGAGGTTGCCCTTCACAAAGCATCTCATCCATTGAACTGACAGTGAGGTTCTGTGGTTTAGTGAAAGCACCTGTCTCATAAAACAGGAGATCCTGGATCAGCTCATAATCTCTGTTTTGTGCATTTGACCGTGTGAACTTTCAGCTTTTAGTCCTTGCTGTTCTTCTATTTTCCCTTTTTTTTAAATTGAGAGCAGTGAACCTTCCTCCCACGAACCCTCCATTGTTGGCAGTGGTGGAAAGTAACTAAGTACATTTACTCAAGTACTTAAGCACAATTTTAAGGTACTTGTACTTTACTTGAGTATTTCCATGTGATGCTACTTTCTACATTTCAGAGGGAAATATTGTACTTTCTACTCCACTACATTTATTTGACAGCTTTAGTTACTTTTCAGATGAAGATTTGACACAATGGATAATATAACAAGCTTTTAAAATACAACACATTGTTAAAGATGAAACCAGTGGTTTCCAACCTTTTTTGGCTTTTGACGTCTTACAAAAAGCAGTGTGTAGTCGGGGTCACATTTCACATGTCTATGAGTTGTTAACAGCTCCACCAAATCGTGATTTTTCCCTCTAAACTTCTCACATGCTTTCATTTCAATAAATGTTCAAATGATCCAATATTTCAGCAAAAATCAAAGATTAGAGAAAAAGTCCAAAAGCTGAAAACAGATTTGTGTATCAGAACTTTGTTTTTTCTTCTTTCCTCTCCCATTAATCATCTCACGACCCCTCAGATTTATCTGCTGACCCTTTGGAGGGGCCCCACCCCTAGGTTGGGAAACACTGGACTAAACTAGCTAACTGTATATAAAGTAGTGTAAACTAGCTCCACCTCCAGCAGCTACAACAGTAACATGCTGCTCTAACACTGATGCTTCACTATTAATAATCTAATGATGTCATATATAATAATATATCAGTCAGAGGGACCAAACCACTACTTTTACTGCAATACTTTAACTACATCAAGCTCATAATACTTATGTACTTTTACTTAAGGAGGATTTTACATGCTGCACTTTTAATGTAATGGAGTATTTTTACATTGCTGTATTGGTACTTTTACTGCAGTAAATGATCTGAATACTTCTCCCACCACTGATTGTCGGGATACATTCTGCATAGTTTGATACGGAGGAAGCCTGATTGTATTTGCATATTTCCGAGTCTCTGGTCACACATATGAATCGATCGCTAATGAAACACACAGAGGTTGCTGCGTCTCATTAACCTCACGTGGAAATGGTTTTCCTCTGAAAACACCTACAGCAGAGACAGATTCTGCATCATCTGGAGGTTTAACAGGAACAACGCCTCACAGTTATGGACCTCAGTGCTGCTTGTTACTCCCACACACAGCGGTAGTGCATCCCAATCACAGGCTGTTGTTACTCTGATTATCATTCATCCACTGATTGTCCTTCAACAGTGAAGCATCAGGAACAGCTGAGAGTCAGCTGGATGATTTTCTCTGATGTGGTTTATTTAGCAATACAAGCAAAAACAGGTCAATGGCTACTACTACTACTGCACAACACAACACACCCCAACTTGTTGCTGCAATAGTCAACAGGGCTTATTATTTGTTCTTTCATATGGTTACTGCACATTTTGACGGCTGATCCTCAAGATACATGGACAGGATGCAGCTGGAGTTCGAGTTGTAAACCTGAAAAAATGGCGGAAATGCATTTTTTCACTGTTTGACTGTGATTGTAGGTGTAACTGAGCGACGATCATGAACCAGATATAAACCTCTAACATCAAGAGTGGCGATGACACCACATCACTCCGTCCCACCGGGAGACGACGCCTCGGAGCAGAGAGAGAGAGAGAGAGAGAGAGAGAGAGAGAGAGAGAGAGAGAGTGTGTGTGTGTGTGTGTGTGTGTGTGTGTTAAACAGAAAAAAAGAACATGTGCCTTTGTATGTGTCTATGTATGCATAGATACAACATGTGTGTGTGTGTGTGTATGTGGAAGATGAAAGGGATGCAGACTGGCCTCAGGCTCCAATTAAAAACAGGCTGAGGTTGCTATGGCGATATAGGTGAAGTGAAGTACTTTATGAAATATTACTGGCTGACTGACTGATTCATAACTCCAGCAGACAACAAACTGTTCTGTTAACGTTTAAACTTTACTGCGTTTGTTCTGCTTCTAACCTTTAAACTTTTATTTTTAAGCTTTTTGAGTCGAGGTTCTCTCTCCACACCTGAACAGAAGATCCTTAAAATAATCTGAATAATAATCACATCTGTTCAGTTTCAGCTGAGAATGTAAAAAAAAAAAATTAGATCAGATAAAATAAGAAACCATCCATCATTCACTCCGTCACACTGCACGCAGAATACTGAACACATTTAACATATTTATATTTATTAAACACAAAGTTTTATACTAAAATATAAAAACTACTTGTAAATTAGTGAAAGTATGTGGGCCACTGCTCTGAGATTTTGACAATAATTGAGAAAATTATAATATTTTATTATAATTAATAATATTTTGCAAAGAAGTTGTAATATTTTGAGAGTTAAGTAATTATATTTCATTATATGACAACAATAACATTTAAAAAAAAAAACTAATTTGTAACATTTATAGAATAAAGTTCTAATGTGTCAAGAAA
This sequence comes from Thunnus thynnus, assembly GCF_963924715.1. Classification (NCBI taxonomy): domain Eukaryota; kingdom Metazoa; phylum Chordata; class Actinopteri; order Scombriformes; family Scombridae; genus Thunnus; species Thunnus thynnus. Next base: position 2,790,424 of record NC_089532.1, on the reverse strand, counting down.
AAGTAATTTTATGAAATTAAAGGTATAATATGTAATTATTCCACATTAAAATGTCTAAAAACAACTAGACCTATGTTATATATGTTGTTGAGTTGTGTTCTTACATTATCCCAAATGTTTCCAACAGTTTTCAAACCCAGAGAAATCTGTAATTTAATCAAAGTAACGGACCGTTTCATTTGGTCGCCTGTCAATGACGTCATACCTCCTCTACCAAAGACACGCACAAGATGCATACGGCGGCGCTGTGTTTGTCCGCTACAATGGCGTCTACCAAAGAGTAACTTACACACATACAAGATAATACATCGGCGTTGTGGTTGTTCCACACAAACTGTTATAAATTGACTTTTATTCAGTTTTAAGCCACATTTTCATGATGAATTTAAGTCGTTTTTAACTATATCTTTTAGCCAGAAGAAGGATTTTAGTCGTTGGACGTCTGGATCTTAAGTTATCAGAGAAATAAACTGGGCAAACGTTAGCAGCAGCTCGGCTAACAGCCCCTCCAGGAAGTCCGGTGGTCACCGAACATCGTCAGAGAAATATTGATTTTTTTTTTAGGTGAAACAGCTTCATTCAGTGTTTTTACCTGAAATCTCCGGGTCCGTTTGATTTTGGAGAGGAGGAGACCTCTGCAGGTAAAAACATCCTGAATGATGAACACTGGAGTAATCCTATCCCGGTGAGAAGCTGGTTATTTAACAACGAAGACAACGACTCCCATGATCCCTTGCTACTTCACACCGTCATCAAACTCCATCTTTTGTTATTGTTTTGATTGAGACCCCTAGCGGCTGAAATTACATGTTGTGCGTTTAAAGTCATAATATCACAAGTAGGACTGCAACTAATAATTATTTTTATTATCGAGTAAACTTTTGAATATATTAATTAATTATTTTGTCTATAAAATGTCAAAAGATGCCTTTCACAATGTCCCAGAGCCAAAACTGACTTATTCTATAGTTTTATTCGTCCAAAAACACTTAGACGTTTCATGCTCCTGATGTCATCCAGTTCATAAAAACTCAGCCTCAGGGTTGAGGACGTGTCCGTTATATATTATATAAAAATACTATATATTATGTATTATATTCTCTTAGTGCATCCGTGACTGTGGAGCGTTTCCTGGCTGACTTGGATCCAACTCGGATCTGTGACTGATGTTAAAAAGCGGAAATGTCCTCTTGGTCGCTGTCTTCAAACTTCCAGCTGAATGACAAAATAGTTCGATTAAGAGCAGTAATTATTAATTTAAGAGAACAAATTAGTTTTTCTCCGTGGCTCCTCCTGGCTCAGTAATAACCCAAAGATATTCAGTTAAGAATCATATTTTAAAAAGAGAGAAGCAGCAAATATTCATATTTTAGAAGATTAAAAGCATTTAAATGTTTAGTTGATGATACTTGTCTATTAATCAACTAATCATCTCAGCTCTAATCACAAGCTTTTATGATTATTATCATAACATTATTTCCATTTTCTCTTACAAGTTTTTCCAGAAACTTAACTCTTACAGTTTCTCTTGAGTCAAACAGCATTTTCATAAGTAAGAAAGAGATGAAGAAGACGAGTCAGTCTGTTGAAACGTGCGTCGGCTGCATCACACTGACAGACACAAAACCAGATTCATCTTTTCACCATCAGCACTGCTGCTGCATGAAGCTGAAACCTCTCAAACTTGTTCAGTTACACTTCATCTTTTTTCACAACTACTTCTTCAAATTCTTCTTCCTTCTTCTTCTGCTTCTTCCTCTTCTTCTTCTTCTTCTGTATAATTCTTTCTCCTGAAGCCGTTTCCCCAGAAGCAACAGTTTGTTTTTCAATATTTTTGTGTTTATTCGCCGTCTCTTTGGTGTCTGTTAGTAACGAAGAATTTGACTCTTCTTCTTTTTCCTTCCTTTTTTTATATTTAATGCCTCTGCTTTCACTTCCCCATCCTGTTCACATTCAGTACACAGAACGACTGATAATGTCTCAGCTGATAAATAAAAACTGCAGCACAGAAATGCCAAAGATGTGTTTGAGATTATTTAGAAACAGTGTCACCGTTACATAATTTGTCCGCCAGAGAGAACCGACAAGTTTTCAGCTCTGACTTACAGTTTTTGGAGACGCACTCATTGAGAATTATCTCTAAGATCAGTCATTTGAATGTGAAACTAATCCATGCGTTCATATTTTCACAGCATGATTACTGTAATTATTTATACTCTCATCTCAGTCAAGGAGCCGAAGCTCGTCTGCAGATGCTTCAAAATGCTGCAGTCTGTACATTACGTTGGCTGCTAATGGATTTTTTTTTAAATTAAATATAAATTTTAGTTTCTACTGTGACAAAATGTCATTTCCTTGTTTAGCCAGTATAATATCTTTATCTGTAGCATTGCTAGTGGACACGATCCCAGTCTTATTTGTATTTATTGTCATGTTTTATAGTTACATCAACATTTTCTGGTTAAAACAAGACAGACAAGTGTTGTTTATGTCCAGTTATTGTTTATTAATTTAGTTCTGAGTTAAATATCAGCTTTATTTGTTTTAACTTACAAAGCTCATCATGTTTTCTGACACATAAAATCATTTTCTGCTTTTATGCTGCATTCAGGTCATATTGTAGTTGTCGTAATTACGAGTTTCCGACTTCACTTCAACCTCCGAGTCGTAATTACGGCTGGGAAACTGGTGATTTTTCTGACTCGGCACTGAATAATATGGAAGTGTCTGAAAACCAAGCAAACATGGACGCCTCAGGTCAGTCAAAGTCTGTCGTTTAATGTAGTTAAACCCAAATTTAATGGCGATAATTTAACTTTGTCAGAGTATTTTAAACCCTCACACGACCAACTCAAGTTTATTATCTGTCCCAAGTGAGCAGCAGGCACAAAAACACATGACAACAAAATGTAAAACATAAAAACATACAATATTACACACAACATACAACAGTTTACACAGACGAGCAAGTAAGTGTACACTGACATGCAGTATTCCATCGCTACAAATATAATTTACTGCCCCTCAATATTAATAATTGTCACAGTCTCACTCAGTTATCAAACAGCCGTCCAGATGACGTGAACATTAACCCTGGAATCTTTCCTGTGTCATCCCGTATGACATGAAGGCAGCATTGTGCTCTCGCTGACATCTTCAGTGATGTCATCGGTCTGACTACAGCGGGATTTATTGTACTGAGTTGAATGCTTTGTTGATTGCTGTTTGTTTGATTTGTACAATGCTTTTTGTCATATGGGTGGGAAAATTTAAAGATCTCGTCCAGACATGTATTAAGACATATGAAAAAAACAATAATAATAATAGTAATAATAATAATAATAATAATAATAATGTGTGTCTGATATGGTTTTTTCTACAAAAAGTATAATTACGATGTTAAAATCGTTAAAATGACATCTGTTCTTTCCCTCATATTAAAAATCCAGAATCTATGAATATACAAATATATATATATTAATTAACATATGACTGATTGCATATGTAACATCTGCCTCTTGCATGTTACATTAAATACATTAGTTGAGCTTTAAATGGTCACTATGTCTAACAGCAAAATCTTTTAATATAGAATATAATTTTGTCAGTAATTTTACCTTTATTTAGTTATAAGGTGTACATATTTGTGTTATTTTCATTATTTTATGCTGTTATCTGATATTTAATATTTAATACTTTGCTACATAGTATCCATGGTAACGATGCAGCTATAAAGCCCACCACCGTGGGAACAAGTCAGACCAGGTGAGTGTGTGACTGTTAAATGGAAACCTGTAAATAATAATGTATAGCTGACCTGAGAGAGACTTTATTACTAATTATAATGATATTGACATTCAGAGTGATTATCTATGATTCATCTGTATCAACAATCTGTAATATAGTGAGTTTTTTGATCCTGGTCAAGTTTAGACTGTTGAACCTGTAATTTGTTATTTAACAGTTATTAAGCTTCGTCACAGAAATCATTAATTAGTATTGTAAGTTTCCTTTGATTATGATTTTATTTATGTTAAATAGTTTTACTGAGACAGAAGATCCCGAAGTGCTTGTAAGCAATAAACAGACGTCATTGAATCGACATCGGAGCGTCTGGGTGTCTTCGTGGGAGTAAACTGACGTTACTAACTGTCAGCCGTTAGTCCACCATCATCATCATCACAACACAACGCAGAGACTGTAGGCTGTCACTATTATCAGCCATATAAAGGAAACTTAACGGGGGCGTTGTAAACTTTGCGGCTTATATAGTCCCCCGTTACACATAGTCTCAACTAACTGTGGCCCCATCGTAGACTCAATAACAAAATCAGTAGATGGATAGATGGTCATCTTTACGTAAATCTTTAATTGGCTGGATTAATATTCTTAAAACGACTATCCTCCCAGCCTGCTGTACATATTTCAGAATATTCCCTCGCCGCAGTCACCATCATCGTTCACTACTTTTATCTGGAATAACACCTGAGAGTTTGTTTGTCTTTATTGATTAACCCTAACCCTGTCATATGATGGAGGAGGGCTCCACTAACCTGATATCCAGCGTTATTACCAGACAGTTCAACTCTACACTGCTGTGTACTACTTTACCTCCGATTCTCTCCCTGTATGGACGGAGACTGAAAAGTCTTAAGTTGTACCCAAATCGCCCCTCAACCTCTACATTTACTCAGCCGATAACATGAAACTAAGAAAACAAAGAATCCCTTTGTTTTGAGTATAATTAATGTTTGGTATGAAGCAGGGAAATGTCTGGCTGAAATACATTCTTTGTCATGTTTTCCTTCCATATGTGGAAACCAGACAACTCAAACTTTGGGCCAGCAACTAAGGAATAAACTAGAGTTGTATAAAGAAAAGATTTTTATCACATCTGAAGAACTTGTAGTGAAATATGACATTCCTACAAATCTTCTTTTTTTTTTTTTTTTTTAACAATCTTTACAGCAAAGGAGCTTCCTCACAGCTGCCCTTAACCAAAATCAAACAGAACCTCCTCTGTCCACTTCAGAAAATAAGATCTCAACCCTTTGTAATGCAAAGGGCAGAATTTCAGCTCTATACAATATGCTAGTGTCTGGCTCCACTGAATCATCTGCGCACAAACTGAATTCCTGGAAGGAAGATACCCAGGAGGACATATCACCAGACACTCAGCTAAAACTATTACAACACAACCACATCCTAAATAGTGTCAGTAAATTTGTCTCTCTATCCCAAAGTGTATATCTGGGGTTATATCCATCCAATCCTTATCTAAAGGTACAAGCGTCTGATCACTCTCGCTTGAAAAAGTGGCTCAGGGAAATGTCGTCTAGCCTGATAATGGAAAAGGTAACGTGTACGTTAAAGGGTAAACAAGACACTTTCAGAAAGGTCTGGGGATCATTTTTGGATTTAGTTAAGTAAAGCGATGTGGATGATTTACTGGCTAATGAGGGGAAGTCTGGGAGAGAGTTATCTGACTGGCTTGTGGCACTGATTTCATCTGAAGTATGTCCCAATTATGCTCTATCCTATCGGATCAGTCCACTGTAAAAGGTCATTTTGTTTGTTTTCTGCTTCTGTACCACTTCTGTCTCACTTGAGATGTTTCATTTTTTGTTTTACTTCCTCATCTTCTTTTTCTTCTTCCTTTTATTATTATTAATATTATTTTCACAGATTTTTTTTTCTTGCTGTTAATTATTTTATGTGGTTATTACTGTTTGTTTGTCTTATTCTGATGTTGCTTTTCATTTAATATATTTACTTAACAAACTGTGCACATTCATCATTCTGCACAGTGAAGCTCAAACATCCAATTGAATGAACAAGAAGAAAAACATGTTTTTGAGTGGAGTGGGGGCTTTAAAGTATGGATAATGTTAACTGATACCAGTGATACTGTCTTATACCAGATGTCGGTGAAGAGAAATATGGATCTGGCTTAACTGACTGCAGTAGATTAGAGGCCTGTTTAAGTTGTTGGTTGTTAGAGAAGGATGTATGTGAATGGGGCTTCAATGTGCAAAATGATGTTTGTGCAGAGATTATTTATTTATTATTTATATAGCACCTTTCAAAAACAGAGTTTACAAAGCACTTTGACAGACAAAGCAGAAGCAGTGCAATGCAAAGCAAAGACATGAAACAGAAGACAATAACAGATCTGACCTTAGAAAGATGGCGGCCAAAGGCAAAGGAAGACAATAAAGAGATGATAAAAAGTTTAAAAGAAAGATGATCAAAAGACAACATTACATAAAAGACAGTCTGTAAAAAATGGGTTTTTGATTCTGCGAGCCTTATCTCCTCAGGCAGGTCGTTCCAAAGTCGAGGGGCCCTGATGGAAAAAGATTTAAGCCTTGACTTTGGAACAACCAGAAGGGCCCCACCTGAGGATCTGAGGCTGCGGGCTGGCTCCTAAGGGTCAGCATAGACCCAGACGTGCTTTAAAAGTGATCAGTAAAATCTCAAAATCAATTCTAAAACGAACAGGGAGCCAATAGAGAGAAGCCAGAATCGGGGTGATGTGATGTTGTCTGTTAAAACCAGTAAGAAGCTGAGCTGCTGCATTCTGGACTAGTCGGAGGGGGAACAGGGATTTTTGTGTCATACCGGAAAGGAGGGAGGTGCAGTAATCTAATCTGGAGAAAAATGAAAGCGTGGATGATTTTTTCAAGGTCGGAATGGCGGAGCATCGGCTTAGGAAGCACAACTTTGTTAATGTGTGGTTTGAAACTTAGACCTGAATCGAACAGTACTCCGAGATTTCTGGCGGTGGGCTTCATGTAGGTGGACAGGGGACCAAGACTGACGGGGTTATTTGGATTAGGAGGACTGAACAGTATGACTTCTGTTTTTGAATTGTTGAGCGTGATGTGGAAACTTGAAGCCTCTAGTACAAAAACACTGAGGGTGTGTTCCGATACCCATACTACCATACTATTTAGTATAGTATGGTATTAATATCTGGATCGCCCCCCGGTAGCAGGCTGCAGTAGAGGCCATAAAGACCATATTTCACATGTGCTGTGTCTCAAATCGCATACTTCTGTATTTACACTTAACATTTTGAGCGCATAAGTGCGTTCACACTGAGAAGTATGGGAAATGCAGTACGCTGTGAGTATCTGGATGGTGCACTCAAAACGGTCAAAAAGTTGCGTGTAGAACTATGGACGCTTCTCGCCCTCAATGGTCGCCATCTTGGCTACGAAGCGGAAGAGGAGGGACCACTTTTCAAACTGGAAATGGCAGCCGGGTATGTTGTAACTACGGTGAACATCACCACATTATACAAATGTAAGTTATACATGTGTAGCACTAAGCACCACTATACTGTTGTCGGATATAAGCCGTCAGTATGTTTTTTGGGTTAATTTAGCTGATTCTGTGGTAATTATACTTTTTTGTGGGAAAACCATCAGGGACATGTTATTGTTAAGTTTTTATTGTTTAAGTTTTGATGAGTCATTCAGCCTCCTATCACCTTCCTGACCACTCTGGCTTGGCTTCCTCATCTCTGATACCTACAGTCTCTCAAATCAGCTGACCAGGAGACATGCATTTGCTGCTTTTGCTCCTAAACTTTCACTATTACATCAACTTAATTGGTATTTAAAAAAAAAGAAATCTTCTTAATACCCACTTATATTCCTTCGCTTTTCTCAACTGATGATTTTGCATTTTGTTTTGTGTCTTTATCCCGCCAGTCTGGTGCTTTGTACTAAATGTTTCTACTGTGAAGCACTTTGTAACATAGTACTACATCTAAATAAATCTTTACTGGCCGACTATTCACGCTGCTGTGTGTGAAGGAGCTGCTGGTCAGTCGTAACAGGAAATGAACGCTCCTCGAGAAAGAAAGAGAGGTGATTCATTACAAGCTTTTGTTTCAATTGTAAGGCTGTTTCCGTCTCTGGACACACACACACACACACACACACAAACACAAACACACATTCAGCTTCTTCCCGTATGTGCTGAATTGGTTGTTCCTGTCAGTTCCCTTTTTATTCTACAACTACATTCATCCCTGCTACTGGAAGTGCAGAGGAGCTTACATTAACTGTCAGAACTGTCAGCTGAGGAGTGTGTGTGTGTGTGTGTGTGTGTGTGTGTGTGTGTGTATAGACCTGGAAATGTGCAGAAGACCAAATTCTCACAGTGTGACTGCTGCTTTGACCCACATCTACAAACAAACCAATCAGAATACGACATGAAATTATGTATTCATGAAATTTCAGGGAGAATTTTCCTTCATACATCAGTGACAAACAAACATCAAACAATGGAGGTGAAACAAAAAAGAAGTTTGTGTAACTTTGCTGCATTTTCAAACATCAGAGCTGCAAACAGATGACACAAGGTGATGATGTGTCATTTACTTTTTTCTGTTTACATCATCGCACCGTGATTCACCAAACACTCATCTCACAATCAGACAGCCTCAAAGCTCAGACAGTCTGACACTGATTGTGACTAAAATTTTATTGCAGGCGTCTCACACACAATGTGACATTCAGTGAAGTAAGTTAATCATTGCTCATCATCACGCAGTCTAAAGGTGATTTAAACCTGCAGGGCAGAACTTCTGTCTTCCCCCTCTAGCAGTGAGAGTAATTACATAAACTCTGCTGACGTCATCGCCGCAGACCACTGACGCTTTTTATGTGAGCCGGTCCCGCCCTGGCGATGCAACACTGTTGGAGCACTCTGAGGACAGTCCTCTCCGGTCAACAGTAACAAACCAATCATTGCTGGTTAACGTAAAACATCGCACTGGCGGTGTGTCAGCCAAGCGGCAACCTCCGGGGCTGTAAAATGAAGCCAAGTGCCAAAAACTGCAGTTCCTTGAATGGCCACTTGAGGCTCCAAAAGCGAGTCAATCCCCATAGACCCCCATGTTAAAATGCCCAACTTTACAGCAGGAATAAACATGTTTACAGTTTGGTAGCTTTAGCTAATTTCCCCTTTCATGACAACTGTACGGGGGGTGAATTTTTTTATAACTCACCCGTTTAAGTTTTATTAAGCCTTAAAGTTATGCATAATGAAAGACATGGCTGCTTTGATTGACAGGTCCGCCAGCCGCTAGGTGGCTTGTTTCAGCCATTTGGCCCGCCTCTTTGCCCATTTTTGATTGGCTGGGAGTTAGGCAGCGTCACGCACTGCCAAGATGGCGACGGCCGTAGTGGCTCACTTTGAGCTTCAAAACCGCTCTTCAGAAACCAACGGATGACGTCACGGTAACTACGTCCATATTTTTATACAGTCTATGGTGCCAGCGCGGGAAAGTTGCCACAGACACCAGATTTAAAAACAAGTTACCTGGCGGTGATAAGCTTAATCAGCATTGTGTGAACTCGTTTGGCAGGTCCAGCTTTAAAGACAAGAAGAAGATCAATCTCATGTCTGTGTGTTAAGTACAGAGCTGGAGTCAGGATATGATTAGCCTAGCCTAGTTTAGCTTAGCATAAAGACTGGAAGCAGGGCTGTCGTCACTGTTTAACTCACTTGATGTTACATTTTAGCTTGCGTTTGTGTCAGACTACAGTATGTCTACATTAAGTTGGATAAATTCTAAAAACGACATGCAGGAGATTCAATGAGTAATTCTCCCTCTACTGGGCATGTGCAGAGGACAGACGAGCAAGTCAACCACAGAAAACCAGCAAAGAAGAAACGGTATACTGTTTCTGTGTCTGCAGCGGCTTCCTGACATTTAGTTTGTTGCGAGCAGAGAAAGGTGGTAGACAGCTACGTTTAACTCTAAAAAACAAGCTGTCAACGTAGACCATGAAGAGAACAACTCTCGCATTTCTTCTTCTTCCTCCTCCAGGTTTAGTTCAAGACAACTATGACGCGCCGTGCTACTGCTACCATCTGTTTTGTCACCGATATGACAGATTTTCTACAAAGCTCAGTTTTCCCGAACACACTTACGATGTCAAGCTGGCGTTTTTAGATTTAAACACTGTGGAGGCTGTTTGAGAAAAGCTGTTTTGGTGCAGACGGACAGCCGAAACTGAAAGAAAAAAGATGTATTTATGAATTCAACCTGCATATTGTGGACACGGTCATGGTCACCTGTCTTTGTCACACCTTGACCTTCATGTTTAAAACGGCATAAACATGTCAATGGGAAGCGGCTGACGTCAGAGGAGAGCATCATGGGAAATCAGTGCTGAGCCCCTGATACAGAAACGGGATGAAGGAAAACAGCTGCTGCTGCACACACACACATACTGTCACACTTCTCGTCCTCGCTGCTCTCTCCTCTATTTTTAAATGTCACCTCTCCCTCTCTCTCTCTCTCTCCCCTCTCTGTGTCTCTCTGTGTCTCTCGCCCTTCCCTCTCCTGTTTATGCAAACTCATGCCTCCTCCCTCCCTCCCTCCTCTCTCTCACGTCTGTCTGTCACCTTTCTCTCCTCTTTCTCTTTCACTCTCTCTTCACCTTCACTCTCATTATTCTGCATTTTATTCTACTTTCTGTCCAGTTTTTGCTCTTCTACACAATATGTGGCCAAATTGTACTGTATGTTGGTCTGGATCTGTTCCTGCTTTTGTCTAAGCAGCTTAGTCTCAACAAAGTAAAAGTGTATTGCTTCAGCATACAGTGATATTTTAGACAATAGTGTGCTTCCAACTTTGTGTGGACATTTTGTGTTTTTTTTTTCTTTCCTGTTTCAACATTATAAACACCTCCATGCACAAATCCAGCTCCACAATTCAATGTTGGGTTTTTTTCCCCCCAGTTTGTTGTGTAAGAGCTTAAAGAGAACACATCATGCACATTTCCAGCTCTGTATTTATATTCTGGGGCTCTACTGGAATATCTTTGTATGATTTATGGTTAAAAAATCCGTATTTATCTTCTACTGGTCCTTTATGCAGCCCCTCAGTTCAGCCTCTGTCTGAAACAGGCCGTTTTAGCTCCTGTCTCTTTAAGGCCCCGCCTCCTGATGAGCCCACTCTGTTCTGATTGGTCAGCATCAGGAAGCTTCCTCTCCGGGTCCGGAGGCTACGTAAACAAACTATAGTAGCAGGATTTCACTTCTTTTTCTCCTCCTTTACTCCAAATGTCAACTTCTCATATACATACGTACATTTTTGAGTAGGAAAAGTATGAGAGCGGAAAACGTGAACAACCTCAGCAACTAAGGCTAGGGAACGGACGGCCATATATGGGCACGACGATTTGCCGTCTGCTTGTTAGCGAGATAGAAAAAAAACTTTGCAAACGAAGCGTTCAAAGCAAGTTTAAGCCCTGGATTTCGACTTGCAGGGAGGATTTCTACATACGTTCACCTCAAGTTTTGGATCTTGACCATGTTTAACATCCGACATCATATAAATACTTATATCACAGAATGTCCAACACGCCCATCCAGCTGCTGTCAATCAAACACAGACACCGACACACAACCCACCCTGAACCCAGCTGGCTGAAGCAAAGAAGAACATTTGTGATATTTTTCCAAAGACTATTTTTTCTTCTTTTACAAGCATGTTGAGATTATTTTTGAGTGCATTGATGATAATGATTAAATATGATTTCAGTTGGACTTTAAAGTTTTCCAGGGCCAAACAACATCATTTATATGGGGCGGAGGCACTGCAGACCTCATTAATGCTCTTGTGACTGATCAGGAGCAAATCCCTGCAGCCAGGTTCCAGCATCTGATGGAAAACCTGAAACCTGAAAGGGTGAAGGCTGTTCTAGCAGCAGATTAATGCTCATGTTGGTGTTGCAATCACATGTTCAGTATCATATATGTCTGTAATGTTCATGTGTCTACATACATTCAGCCATATGTAGTCTATCTTTCTGTCTTTCTCCCATATTTTCATCATTCTCCTCACGAACTTCACATTATTAAAGTAGAGAACTTGCAGCATACACCCGTAATAGCATATTCAAATTTGCCAAAAATATTTTTATTGCGGCACACACACACACACACACACAATTCTGTTAATAGTATCAGGGCCTGCCAGCTGCTCTCTGCTGCAGCAAAGACCCCCTGTGGAGGTGTGTTAAACCTTAGTGTGTGTGTGCGTGTCGTCTCCACCCTCATACTAAGCAGATAAAGTCATCATATCCTGTTGAAAATAATCAAATAGGTCACCAGAAATGTTTTTTTTTCTGTCCTCAATTTGTTCATAGTGCTTTCTGATTATGTGTGTGTGTGTGTTACTGCAGAAAAGAATGAATCCTAATGAAAGAGAGCAGAGGCACACTGTGTTAAAGATGAGTGTTTCTTTATTGTTGTTAATTTAGCAGCGAGCGTATTAAAAATCCATGGCAGACTGAGGGTGGAAGGATCCATCAGAGTGAACTTTGAAGTCTCAGAAAAGCAGGAACATGCAGTGCAGAGCTGCTGCTGTTTTCCTCTCAGCATTAACATGATTATCATCAGACTCTGACGTCCGCGGGTCGTACGTATGAGAACGTGGCGGCCAGAGTTCAATCTCTGAGTCTTTGAATCAGTGTCTGCTGAGCTCCGAGCACCGCGGGAGATCTCTCGGTACGATGCTGTCTCGTCTGCCTTTGCTTTAAAGATAATATATTCCGACTAAAACTGATAAGTTAAAGGTGCAGAGGCAACACTTCATCCTCTATTGTAATGAACTGGCCCAGAGTCGATGACGAATAGAGGCTTGTTCGTCCTCTCACACCCGAACCGACAAAATGTACCCGGCCTGGACCAATATTAAAGGATAAAGCTGCAATTTTCTATATTATTCTTGTCAACAAATCTCATGCTTGGATCTACTACTTCCGGCATTCCTATAAATACCACCTAACCCTCTCCTCTTCTTCCGCTCTCGTATTTCTCTCCCTGTTTCTTCCTGATTTTTCCACCCCTTCGTAGGGTCCTGAGGGGGTCCGCTGTTACCCGGGTGCTGCAGCGGATTCCCCATAAGCTTCCCCAAAACGCAGTCAGCAACCGTAAGAACTATGCACATCAAATGTTTTCCTTAATAAATCATCCAAACGCATTTTGTTGATGGTGTCGTCCTTGCTAGTGAAACAAGTATTGTGTGTGTATCAAACCTCTGCTGTTAACCAAAAAGAGTTTGGTCACGTTAGTTTCTCCAAAGACTAATAACAGCGATCACGTTTTCAGTCTCAGGTGAGTAGTTCTGTATAAGGCAGACGCCACTGAGCATGTGCGAAAACGCAGTAGTTACATTTACAGAGCTTCACTAGCTTGTTGTGCTACAAATCACAACTTCCTGACTTGAGAAATTTACAACGAACAAACTCTTCATAATGAAGGAACACGTCACCCAGTGATTGACGTGTTTCTAATCGAGGTGTACAGCACAAAGGAATAAGATATATCAGGCTTTGGATACACACACAATACTTGTTAGTAGATCAGTTCATTGCTGGTTTGGGTCCAGACATGAGATTTGTTGACAATAAGAAAAACAGAGAAAATCGCCAGAAATATTCTTTAAGGTTAAGGAACGAGCATGGTCATGGTTTGAAAACATAACGCTGAGTCATGGTTGGAAACAAGAAGTGAAAAGGTAAAAGAAAATACAGGAAAAAATACAGCAATAAACAGGATTTTTCAGCTTATTAACATTACAAAATGAATAAAACTTTATTATCTCAAGCTATGGTGTATGAAACATTAAAATATGTCCATGAAATTGTGTCAAAGGCACCATCTCTCTATGTAAGATCTTTTACATAAAGGTAATAGCATCATTCTTATCTTCATGCTATAATTTATCGGCTACTGTATATGAAGAAGGGTGTGTTGCAGTCAGACTTTGACACTGGAGAATGAAAGCGTCTGATACGAGGGGAGTGGTAGTGTCCCTGTTATCAGACTGTATGATTTACAGTTCTGGCAGACATTAACCTCTGAAAATGAGACTCAAGTCAACTCCACTCTTCGCTCTGTACATGCGAACGCTCCCAGCATGGAAACGTCTTCCCAACCTGCTTTGCATATGACTGCAGGGTTTCGGGATCAAAGAGAGGAAGTCATGAGGCAGGCAGTGGCAGGGCCCCCCCGTCTGATGAAACGCTCGCTCCCGCTTTCAGGAGCCCTGCGAGAGGTTTTACTGTACAGCCTGCGTGCTTTGCATTTACACTTTAGTCGCTGGTTCAGGGTGACTCGCTGGCAGCGCAGGTGGGGGGTCGCTGTATCGCTCAAGGACTCGTTGACAGAAGTCGAAGGAGTTGACGGACTCACGCTGGCTCCGGCTGATGACCTTTCAGCTTCAGGAAAGACTGTTTGCTCCTGTAGTATAACACCTTCTTACATTCAGATATCTCTAAACAAACAGGAGCTACTCTTTATCAGTCTGGGTTCAGACTGATAAAAGACTTTAAATTCGTCCGATAGTTGAATTTTTTTATGATCTCAGAGGAAAAATTTTCATCCATGTTTGTTTTAGTTCAGTTTAATGGATGATTCAATCTTTTACAACATATTTTCATAGTTATTTGTATGAGTAATAATAATATTGTACTCATCAAGTTAACATTTGAGATTTGGGAACATTATCATCATTAATCATCATTAAAAAAACAAAAACTCATAGTGTAAAAAACAAAACCCAAACTGTCCATATGCAGCCTAATTTCCTGCCCCAAAGGAATTATTACGGTATGCTCACTTTCAGTTTGAACTCCAAATAAAGTGGTTAAGATCATCTTTATAAACAGTTTGTTGTCTGATCGTCTGACTGCTTGTGTTTCAGACATAAGAGGCTCCGATTTGGTGTCAGTCAAATCTGGCAGAACTTGAGATATCTTCCATTTAAATCAGTAGAAACCATGTAAACCGTGGTGCTTCTGCCATGAATGCCACATGGGTTGATGTTCTGTGTGAGTCAATTAAACACCTGCTGCATCTCAATACAGACATCAAAGGGTATCTTGCATGTATGCAATGAGGTGCTAAGGGGGTCTGATTGGTGTTTCTTACCCAGCTGGACTTCATGAAAGTGATTCACAGATCTCAGCAGCTACGTTGGTGAGAATAATGTCATCATAACTGATAGAAATGATGAGCTACACTACAAAAATAAGACTCAAGTTATAACAAACCAGAGCCTTTTATATTACTTGTCCATCACAAGGGTTACTAAACCAATGACATTAGCACTGCCTCTAGTGCAGCTCTTTTTCAGAGAAATGTTTTTAAACCAACGCTTCCATTAAAAGGACTGAGAGGTGATATAGAGCTCACCTGTATGTTGCTAAAAGACAAATCAGCGATACAGACTGAAAAACAGCACTGTATTAAAAAACAGCACTGCATTGTTTCAGGTACTGGTGAGAAATACGACCCAGAAAGGCTGATTTAAGTAACACATCCATGACTTTAAAAGCTTATCAGACTCCAAACGGATTAAAAGAAGGGTAAAAATATGCTTGGGTCATGTTTGCACACATATAGCATGAGTGATGCTAGAATTATGCTTCTCCGAAAATGCACATTAATGTCTCTGCGAACCTACGCAGAGAAGTTATGGCTCGCAGAGAAGCCGATGTGCACACCTCCCAAATCTCAACTACCTGCCTATCAAGCAAGTTGATTGGTTGATTTAACTCAGGGGGCACGTTCAAAACTGAGAGGAAAAGACACGTAAACATACTACATACTAGGGGTGTGCCCGAATACAAATACGTTATTGGGCAAAGCACAAATAGTGAGTTTTTTTTACGAATATTTGTTTCATACAAATTTTTTAAAAAAAAAATTTCGGGAAGAAAAAATAAAACATGTTAAATACCAGTGCACAGGTCGGTTACATCGCTATCTCAGTCTCTCTCCTCTGCTGTTACGTCTATCAGCAGGTCTCAACGAGGGGAGTCACATCCACCTGCCACATGACGCACATTTCCTAATTTGGATGTCACTCCTGGAGTCGGGGGTGTTAACCAGAGATAAAGCTGAACTACTGACACAACTGAGTTGCTCCCAAGGGAACACTTCATGAACGCTTATTGTAATAATTAAAAACAAAAACAGGATTTTTAAACCTCTTTCCACTTTTATTCGAATACAAATACAAATCATTTTTGCTGCCTCAACAGATACAGATACAAATACAAATACTGGACCCTCTGCACATCCCTACTATAGTAGTGACCTCCGTGCACGTTTGCATACGTGCAGCCCGGAGGACCATAACTCCAACTTGAAAACTCCAGTTTTTACGCATCCTGTGTAGACTGTATTGATTAAAGTAGAAGCAGATCTGTTCAGATGCACAGTGGTTGAAACGCTTTCTGTGTAGACACAGTGTAAGAAAGGCGTTTCCAACTGTGGAAAGTTGTCACAACTGCAATCACTTAATCTTTCATCATGATGATCGCAAGGTAGAATGTGGAGTTAATGTTTAACGGTAAAATGCCAGGAATGTGTGGTGCATCCATTCTTGATTGGCCGACACAGTGCATTGTCAGATGAAGTCACATTGAAAATCAAGCAAAAGTTGACGCAGGTTCAACAATTTTGCTGGATGAAGCTGCATTTTTTCGCTGGAGCCTTCTGCCAATGCAGTGATCCCATTGAAATGAATGAGGCTGAATGTTCCTTCATTCATTGCTGTTGTCTATGTGAACACGGTGTAACAGTGTTGGGTGTTTGTCATCAGACAGCTCAGCAGGAGCAGTGACAGGTGTTGATGTGGGAACCTGCCCACCTGAGGAGGAGACCACAGGGACCCCCAGTACACCTCACCACCTCAAGGCAAACATTATGACTTTGACCTCCTCTCTCTGTCCCAACAGACGCAGCAAGACGGTTGACGGTTCCCTTTTTCTTAAAGGTGCAGTGTGTAGAAATTAGTGGCATCTTGCGGAACGGACTTGGCAGAAATGTCATATAATATTCATAAGTATGTTTGAATTAGTGTATAAGCACCTGTTTTCGTTACCTTAGAATGAGTCCTTTATATCTACAGAGGGAGCGGGTCTTCTTCCATGGAGCCCACCATGTTTCTACAGTAGCCCAGAACGGACAAACCAAACACTGGTTCTAGAGATGGATTTTCGCGTTTTTTGTGAGTTTTGCAGCCACCGTAGTTTCTCCTACACGCTTGGAAGAGGAGGGGGAAGGGTATTCAGTTAGTTGCAATCTGCAACCTCACCACTAAATAACCATTAAATCCTACAGACTGGTCCTTTAAGCTTTACTGTTAAGTTTCTTTTTGAGTTGAGTTGGGTTCATTACTTTACTACTGTTGCTACATATGTTAGGAATTTGCCTTGGTGAGTTCATACTGTATTGCAACAGGACAGACAACATAATAATAAAATCACATACATAGTCATTTAAAAATACACAAAGTATCATAAATATATAAGATAAGCTAAAAACGATACACTTTAAAGTGCAGGAGGCTTGTGATTTTAAGGTTAAAAACCTGAACATATGTACAGTATATATATTTTCCTATTCTTACTTTTCTCTTTTTTTTTCTTCTGTTGTGTTTTGTCTCCTTTTGTTTTGTTTTTCCTCTGTGTGCTGTTAAGCACTTTGAGTTAATCCAAAGTGTTGTGTGTAAAGTGCGGTATAAATAAAGTTGAGTTGAAAATACCATAAATAATTACAAGGACAACCATGAACTAAAAAACAATATGTACCTTAAACTGCTAGGCTTACCATTCAAAGTCTTTCATGAAAATTCAGTTCCGGCTTTATCATCTCAGGTTATTATTATTTATCATTTTCACTCTAATGAAGTGTGAGTGTACATTGACTTACTGGGAGTTCAGTCCGTTTGTCCTTTCTCAGAGGACAAAAGAACTGATGCCAAAAGTTTATAGCAATTTATAGCAGCCAGTTTATGGCAGCCAGCTAAAGGAGTTTTAGAGCTCTATAAGAACATATCAAGGACAAAAAAATTAAATCATCACTGGATTCTGTCCAGATGTATGTAAACGTCTGACACTTACTGCTGCTCTGGACTCAGTAGTAATTAAAAAACTTAATCAGCTTGCTTGGTGAAATAATTTAAAGTAATAAAAAGTTCAACAATGTTTAAGAATTGCTACAAATGTAGCATTATGTAACATAAACTTAATTTAATTTGTATGAAGTTAAATTTACAAATGAACTGAATAACTGGCGATAAAAAATCTTAAGTCAATGTATACTTACTTTATTTTTCTGGAGCTTTCAGCAGTCATCTCATGGTCAGTGGATGGAGTTTACTCAGGTGTCATAGAGATGTTTCAGTCGTCAATCGGATCTTTGTTTCGGATATTTTTATTGTGAAGCATATGTGCAGAAAGAATACAAAATATCGAGGAGTGAATGCGAGGCAAAGTATGAAAACAAAAAAACCAAAAAAAATACAGCACCATGAAGCAAATTCCTCCAGTCTGTCATTAAAGGGGACCTATGATGCTTTTCCTTATTTTCAGTCATATATATAATGTTACAATGTTGGATGTTCATATTAAATGTGGCCAAAGTTTCAGATAATGAGGTAAATGTATGTAGAAGTAATAGTTGTGAGCAAAAAGCATCAGCTTCAGACTGCTCTAAACGCTCAGTTTCCAACATTTTTTTCTACTTTCACTCCGCTCCACAAACATTATGGTGTTTTTCCATTGTTTTGGGCGTAGTCATGCTGAGCCATGACTCAAGTCGAGCTGGCATGCTGTGAGTGTTTTTCCATTACACAGCAGGGCAAAGTAAATAAATAGTTTACCTGTTGGAGGTGTGCTGGTTGTCTGCAGCTCTTCATCAAACAACATCACTGCTTCTGCTTGTACTATTCCTCCCTGCATTATTTCTAACTGATCCACTCAACAAACAGCTCCACATATCTCCAGACGTTGTTGTGTTGACCAGTTTTTAGCGCCGCTAACAAAGCTCTGCTAATTTGGTGAGGAATACATTTAATTAGCTGTAAATTCTTCACAATAAAAGTCCCCCATTATTTAGTCATTTAAAAGCTTTTAATGTGAAGCAGCAAAGCACAAAATGTTGGGTTTGCATCAGCGGTAACTTAACACAATGCTGATACAGCTGCCCCTCGGTAGGCTTCCTGAAGCTGGCCAATCAGAGCAGAGTGGGCTCATTGGGCCTTAAAGAGACAGGAGCTACAACCGCCTGTTAGAGACAGAGGCTGAACTGAAGGGCTGCATAAAAGATAAATAAGGAGTTTTTAACTGTGACTCATACAAAGCTGCTCTTGTGGAGTCCAAGAATAAAAATATAGAGCTGGAAATGAACACAATAGGTCCTCTTTAACAATATGTTGGATTAACTCCAAGTAGAGTTTCTCAGTCAGTGTTGTTATACGGAGTTTAAAAGTTGGTACATCTTTCTTTTTCCAGAACAAAAGAATAAGTTTATTTGCACAAAGGAGACCATAGGGATTTGTAGGTTTATAGACCTTTCGGAAATTCCCTGTGTAACCAAAAGTGAATCTGGTTTTACTTGGACTTCAAAACTCTTTGAAAAAAAAAAGTGAACAGAATTGTATTTGAGGGCATAAGACATAGCTATGGAGTAAAATCTGCTTCTACTTGGTCACACTTCTCACAAATTGGTGACATTTATGGAAAGATTTTATGTAGCTCTACATTCAAGAAGTGCAGCCTGTGTGACATTGTAAATTGTATCAAACAATGCCTGGCGTTGATCATGAGTTAAATTTTTCTCCTTTTTGCCAATTTACAATTTACAAAGCCAAGAGTGAACTTTTTACAATCAAACTACAAAATACTTTAAATTAAAATGAGAGCAAATGGGAACAGTGTCAAAACTAAAGTTAGGAAATAAAACTAAAATGAATCACCCTACTTTATATATGAATTTTCATAATGAAACTATTAAGTGTTTCAAATAAAATAGAAATAAAACTGCATTTAATACAAGTATTAATTGTGGAAAGTGACATTTACAATGGCAGAATCTATATAAGAAAATAAAATCTTTGCATGAAAGATCTAATAAAGATAAAATGCTGATAAAACAATAATCTTAAGCAGACCAGAGTCTTGTGATGATTTGGTATGAGTCAGCGTGGATTCCTGTTGGACTTGGCTCGTTCACAGCTCTGTATTGTTGGAGAGGAGGGAGATATAAATACTCAGACAGCTTCCTGCTTCTCCCTGCTGGGGTTCAGTATCACAGCTGTCCCAGCTGAGCACACACCCAGACACAATAGAACGGCCCCGGACCCGCTTCATGAAGCCCGGCAGACTGGTGGAGGCCTTCATGGAGGATTATCACACAAGCCTCCTTCATAGTTTTATTCAGAGCGTGACAGCAGGACAGGCTCAAAGACTGAGACAGATTTAGAAGAAGGTGACATTTCAAAACAACACGAGTTAAGTCATGTAGAAATGTGCTCAGAATAATGTGAGAGTTTAAAGTTTTTCTTTAAATCTTACTTAAAAAGGATTAAACTTGACTAACATTGTTCTGAGTTTACTACAACAACAACTACAGTAATGTAACTAAGTACCTTTGCTCAAGTATTGTACAAATTTGAGGTACTTGTACTTTACTTGAGTATTACTACTAGTATTATAAAGTATTGAGTATTGCTACTTTATACTTCTGCTGTGCAATCAGAGGGAAATACTGTATTTTTCTACTCCACTACATTTATTTGACAGCTTTAGTTACTATTTACTTTACAGATAAAGATTTTAAAAACAAAACACATGCTGATCTTATAAAATATGATGCAACAGTTAATAAAGTAGTTCAAATTCATCTCAACCAGTAAAATAGTATATATAACAGTCCCTTTTTCTAATTATGACCACGTTTACTTCTGATACTTAAAGTACATTTTTCTCACACAAGATTTTACATATAATTAGTTTGTAAAACGATGCATTGATTAACCTTCCCAACAGTATTTGTATGTATTTATTTGTTAGGTTTGCTGGCATCAAAGGTAATCCTGCATACTTATTGTGTGATTGCTGAAAGACTTTGTTCTTCTCGCTCTTTATTATCCCGCAACTTCTTATTATTCCACATTCCATACGTTTTTTTGGGACCTTTTCAACTGCTGCATAGTTTGTGCTTGACAAAAAAAAAAAAAAAAAAACACATTCAAATGTCAAGCTGTGCAGCTCATTCAGGAGACGTGTGCTCTTACTTTTCTGTTTTCTAACGTATTCCAGTGAATGCATATTAACTTTTAAATATCAAAATGTATAACGGCGGTCTACGGGAGGAAGTGAGTTGGAACTGCTCGGACATCCTTTATCCTACAGACACCATTCAGACTTTAAAATGTTCACATCTATTCTGTCAGGGCTTTTACTGCAGTCATGTGATCAGGCAGAGGGGAGAGCAGAGATTTGTTAGATCAAATAAAAAATTCTAAACACATCTCACTCCATCTCTCTCTCCAAGCACATATCATACCTCAAACTGTTGCCACAAGCCTCCTCTCTCTCAAAATGTTAATGTATTTCCCATCGGAGTTATAGTTTTTGAGATCTAATAAGGAAAACGCTGTCTGGCTCTCATTGATTCCAATACAAACTGCAGGTGGTCCCTCTTAGTTTCTAAAACTTACAGATTCCTCTCTTCCGTCAAACACTGTGTTTTGCCTTTTCAGAAGGCGTTAACAATCATTATCAGAGGTTGAAACATCAGGTATTTTTCCACAGGAGCAACCAAGTATTTCACACTGTGATGCATTTCTAACATCAGGCTGGAAACAGGAACATTTTACACAGAGCTGAAATGATAAGTCGACTGTAGGAAAATGAATCAGCAACTATTTTGTTTATCAATTAATTGTTTTCAGTTACTTTTAGGCAAAAATTTCAAACATTCTCCAGTTAAAGCTTCTCAATTGTGAGATTTGCTGCTTATCTTTGTCTTTTATGATTGCAAAATAAATATCTCAGGGGGGGTTTAGACTGTTGATCTGACAAACAAGCAATCCGAGGACATTACCTTGAGCTTTAGAAATTGCAATTTGCCAGTTTTTCTGTGATTTCATAGATAAAACAATTAATTGATTAATCAGAGAAAATAATTGGCAGATTAATTGATGCTAAAAAAAAAAAAAACATTTGTTAGTTGCAGCCATAATCTCACATGAGCAGCATCATTAAAATGAGACATGAAAACTAAAATATAATGACCTGATTTATTTTACCGGCAACAATTATTAAAGAACCTCGGAAACTTCTCTGAACCTGAAACCTTTAACAACAACAAATACAAGAAAAAAACTCAATAAATAAATATAGAAATAAAAGAAAAGTTTAAGGAATCAAAATAATGTGCTTGTTTAAAATAAACAATCACAAACGGTGCAAAGTGTTAGGTGAGGTAGACGAGGCAATGCAACAATATAAAAAGAAATATTCAGCATAAACCTCATCCACTGTAAGCTTGTAGGAAACATACTGAGCATGTGGATGGACAATACAGGAGTGGATCATGCTTTTAGAAGTTTCTATGGAAAGTAAATAACCAGAGGCGTCTGTTGTAAGAGAAAAATCCATTATGTAGGAGCAAGTTACAAACATTTCAAAGCTACCTTTCAAGCTTACAAGGTCTTTCATAGCAACAGACAGAAGCAGATCCATGTATGTACCTTTATAGCACACGTGTGCATTCAAACCTGTCGCTCGGTTCACTCTTTCAACAAGTAATTTTTTCAGATTCAGTAGGAACTCTTTCAGTGGTTTAATATCATCAGGACACATTTTCTGAATAAAGGTGAACATGTGAATGAGTTTCTTAAGGATAGTCTGAATGCAATGTGATACATACAAGCCAAACGACAGTATAAATGCATCAGCCAACCACTCACGACAACTTCATCTCCGACTACACCAACAACGCTCTCAGGACTGAAGTGACCACAGTGAGGAGAGCAACAGGATTGTCAGCCATACCTGTCTCACCTTCCCGCTGCAAAATACAAACAAGACTAGGGATGCACGATATTGGATTTTTTTGCCGATATCTGATATGCCGATATTTCCAACTCATTGTGGCCGATTGCCGATACCGATATATGCCCCTATTTTTTTCCAGATGGCTGAGGAGACTATTATGCATGCAAGCATAGATTGTACTCAGTATGATCAAGAAAGACAATATATGAAGGAGGAATTTAGGAAGCCTTAAAACTTTAATGAACCTGCCAAGTGGGAGGAGCAGTAGAGTTTTCATTGAGTTCATTAGACAGACATGATTAATGTGTAGGATTTAATCTCTGGTCCACGCTCCAGAGCAGAAAGTGGCAGTAATGCACCTAATACGCTGGTTGCCAACTGCCATTATAAACCAAAGAGAGTGGTACTTCCTGTCAGCCGAGGTGTTTCCTATCTGTGTAGCCGAACTTAGCGGCTCCTCGACGGACTGTTTCTTCCTGACGGTCCCGGTGTTTCCTCCGCAGGCTCCACTTCACTCAAGCTGCCCGTCAGTCCAGCTGCTTCTTCCCACTTCAACCTGAATAACAAACTGGGGCTCTCCATGGAGAACCAGGGCTAATCTTAGCTTCCCGTTAGCTTCCTGTTTCAACTGACAAAAGTGGGTGTTTTTAGCGAGAGGTCAGGACATTTGCAGCCGTTTTTCTAGCGATAAACTGGCTTTTTTTAGTGAGACATCGGCCGTTTTTATTTTATTTTTAATTTTTATTTGAACCCAAACCATGATCTTTCCCCTAACCCTAACCAAGTGGTCTTTGTGCCTAAACCTAACCAGACCTTAACCACAGTGTTGTCACACCATAAAACATCATTATTCAACGGGTAGAAATGTTAATATGCTACATTTGTATAAATGTTGATATGATATGTATTACACGTGTTGAAACGTAGATATTCAACGTTTCTGTGGTTTGCAGAAACGTTCAATGCCAACGTTTTATTCTGGTGACTGAGTTGTCTGTACTGTTGCTAAAATAATCTCTCTGTGATTCTGATGCTCCACATTACACAGTGAGTTTAATTTTTTAGTTTGTTTTATATTCCAACGTCTCCAAACGATTTCATTTTATTTAAATTATGTCCCATTGCTGTCCGTGTAGTAGCATGTATCACTTTTTAACTGATATTGTTTTCTTTCATGCCTAAGTACTAGTGGTTTTAGTACTATAGTGGCCTAAATGAGACACATCAGCAACTTACAGCAGTATCCCTAACTCAGTCCTTCAGTCCTTCACGGATACGCCATATAAATCAATCATTATCAATGTTATCTTAATAAATAAAAGATTCCCTCTGAACACACTTTTGTTTTTCAGGCGGTTCATAGAGATAAACTCTGACAGAGGCACAGAAGACAGAAAGTCACAGAGAAAAAGACGACATCAGTCGACTCTTTTGTGTCGAGTCCAATAAAGAAACTTCAGTAAACTCAACACAGAAGGACTTAAGTCAGTAAACCCTCTCACCCGCCCGCACTATCAGTCTCTTAGCCGCACTTTTCAAGTATGTAGTGAGTTATTCTTGGTCAATCACTCACATTCACTGGTATTCACTGACCAAAATCACCCAGTCATGCTCTCATAGTTACTGTCATTCACTTGCTCACTCACTGCAAACCCTCATAAATACACATTTAACTTGGACACTTTGGTTACAGCTCGCATTAGAGGAGCATGTTAATATTTTATGATGTTTTATGTTTGTATTTGTTTAGACTGTTCAGGCAGACTGAACTACTTGTGTATTTATTTTTTAAATGACATTTAAGTTTAATTACCTGAATGAGCTCCATGCTTTGTTTTTTCTATTACTTTCTAATTTTATACAAGTGTTTATGCATCTTAATTTAATATATTAATAAAGTGAGACACGGTTTGAAAGAAACACCTTGAAGTTATATCATTGTTTTAATGTTTTAAGTCACAATTCAAACGTCTGTTTATTCACAATTATAAATACTGTAAATGAGTTATTATATCAAGTCACTCACAGTAGTCTTCACTGCTTGTATAGTTACACAATAGTGTTTCAAGTAGTATGTCACACATGTTGCAGTTTACAGTAAACATCTAAGTATACCTCTTGTGAAAAAAGTGCAAATTAACAGTAATCTTGAAGAGTTTAGTGCATTATGACCTCAGTATTTATTGCTTGACTACTCTATGGGACTGTAGTACGCTGTATAGGTTTTCATCTTCAAACTTGATACATTATTTTAATTCATAACTTTATTTTATGTTGGTAACCATCTTTTTTTAAAATTTAGACATATTTCATCACTGTGTGATTCATATGCAGCTGCTCCTGTTCATTCAGTTGTCAAATCTTTGCCACAAGCGCCCTTGAAAAACTCCAGTTTAGAGGACAAGCGATGCTTTCATTTCACAGAGTCTGGTTTCACTTGTCGGTAGAAAAAGGGAAAATTCTTGTGAAAATTATAGGAGACACAGGTGCATTAGACAGTTTCTCCCACTTCTGACATCGGGGAAACTATTCTTGTCAGGGGGTTAAACATTTTGTCCGTACATCTGCACAGAGTTGAGTTTGTCTCTGGTTCGAGATCTGTGTGGGTGAATGGGGTGGACATTATGACCCAGCTGGGGACCGGGTCTGGGCTGACGGAGAGCTGCGTGAGGCTGTAACCAAGTTGTTGTCCGTCTTGCAGGAACCTGTAGTTGCTCCAGAGTGCCCTGAAAAATGTCCTACCTATACCGACACACATGCATTGAGTCTTGCTGCTCCCCAGACCTCTGAGAGTGGTACACAGGATGCTGTTGTCCCATTCGATATGAGGCCGCACTGCGCGGGGGAGGATTTGGCTCTTGACAACGCCATTTTTCAAGTTTGTCAAGAAATTTCTGAAGCGCCGCTTGTTCTGTTAAAGACTTTGGCCGAATTCAGTTTGTGTCCAAACTGTGCTCTCATGCTTTTGAAAATGTGAAAGCTGTTTTGTGTGCCAAGCCAGTGCCTGCTGCACATTGTTTTAATCACCCTTTCCAGCTCTTTGGTAATGCCAGTATTGATGGGGTTCAAGTTGTATGGGTCCAGACAAATGATCAGTGGGTTGATCCCTCATTCAGCAACTTCTTTAAGAAGTTCAGCTTGTACAAACTCAGCTGTCTACTCATTGAGAAAGAGACCCTTGTTCCCAAATGGTCATTACAACATTTTGACACACAGCAGCATGTGCTCTGGGCTTTTTTGTATTTATTTGTAAGGGACCATTTACAGTGTTAAACATAGATTTTATCATTTGATGTACTGTACCAGAGTTAGCTTACAAACCTCCTTTTTTAATCTTGATTTTTTTTTATATACATAAATTAAGTGTTGGGGTGGTAAATACACATTGCAGAAGAAAAAAATATCAAAACTTAATTTTATTCAAATTTTACTGTAGTGGACAACAGGATTTCATCGTTCTCAATGAAACATTTAAAAGCTGAGTACATGGAAAGATCCACTGGACTCATCCAGTAAAATACAATACCACACACAAAACAAATAGCAAATGTAGCCTTTCCATTCTTTTGTATTAACTTCACCATTTCACCTGAACCTTTTGTGATTTCTTCATTAGACATTTGACTCTAGATGGTTTTTCATGAGGCATTCTGACTTTTTTGGAGACGGAGAGGAAGATGTTATGCATCTCACAAAGGTTTTGCTTTTGCATCCAGACATTCTGCATCTGGAAGCATTTGGAATATTGAGCATTTGGGGGCTAATGGATTGCACCGTACTTCCTCACTCCGTGTCCAGACAGCAAGCGTGTCAGACGCATTTTTCACGCACACATCACATGCAACAGATATGTTCTCATTGTAATCTATGCAGCTGTCTGCACCGGCTCCGTGAAGACAGCCACGTCTCACGGGCGTAACCGCGACCTGAAGCACGCATCACGTAACAGAGCACTTGCTGCTGCTGCTGCTGCTGCTCATGCTACGTTTGCAAGTCATCTGGACTTCCTTTTCTTGATTTGCAGAGAAAATTCGTCGTCACTTGAGTGAGTGTCATCTCTTTGACATGTCTGCACCTGAGATATCAGTTCCTCAGCCAAGAGGCGTTTAAACACCAGGTATTGGGGAGGTTTTCTTTGCAGGTTGTTGCAAAGCCTGACCGTCTTGTTGGTATTGAATCCATCAGTTGGTTTTGGCCAAATCAGTGAAGTGAAGCATGATACAAACAGTCCACTTCTTGGTGCAGCTGGACATTCTGTAGTAGCTGAGCATGTGATTGCACGTCAACCACCTCCTCATATTGTTGTTATATTACGCTACCACTGCAGGTCTTGGGACTTGTGCTTGCTTGTTTTCTTCTTTTGACCATCTAGATCAGGTATCCTGAGTTTCATGAATGGTTGACACCATGACAACAGGCTTGTTGTCCATCCACTTGGTGAGTGCAATTTCCCGGTGTCTCCATACAATAATTTCTAATGACCCTCTTCCTGTTTTACTCAGGACCTCATCAGCAGTGAAGTGGCACACTTGAAATCCGATTCCTCTGAATTGTTCCTGTAGCAGACGGACCTCTTTCCAGAAGAGTTTCCAGAAGCTTGATGGTGGTAAAATACCGGTTAAAGTACACCAGATGTTCTTTACTCGGTAGGTCTCAAAGTCCAACACAATACCTTTAATCCTTTTCAGTTTGGTTTGCCGGGAACATATTGACGAACTGGACACCGGCCTGTGAGTAGAACCATTTGTTTGTCAATGCAGACCTTTGCTGGCCTGAGTAGGATGAGGCAACCTTGGTGCATTTTCTTCAGGACTGGTCTTACTTTCCAAAGCAGATCCTTTTTCTTCTCATCTTCTGTCTTCTGTGCTTGTTGTGATGGCAGCCATTTTTGAAGAGACAGGAAGAGGAAGTTCAAAGGTTGCAAGGTCACACCCCCTCCACAAACATGTAAATTTAAAGCCCCAGTTGTCCTTTTTAGGATCATCAGAGTGACATGTATAGTATGAGAGATATGAGCAAAAACATAATGTGCACTAGAGTGGACAAATATGAATTTCTGGGTCACAGGAGGTTTTTTATCTTAAGTCACTTGACAGGTGACAGTTAAAACATGCAAAATAACAAAACACTATAAAGCAAAAAACACACAGGACACATAATACAGAGTTACACACAGCAGCACATCAAACACACCCACAATGTCAACTATAAGTGACAAATGAATGCTTGACAAATAAAATTATAATACCTTATAAATCCACGTTGAATAAACAGTATAACACTCACAGGCCATTTTCCTGCAAGTACTTGCAAGTATTTTCTTACATGAAGTACATTTTGCTAATGACACTTTACACATACTAAAGTACTTTAGTAACATTTTCAATGCAGGACTAATAATAAATGTAATGATGTTGAGTGGTTTTGCTATTTTTACTTGACAATCCAAATACTTCCTCCACAACTGACTGCTACTAATGCTAAAGAAAGTACAGCTACTACAGTTACTGCTACAGGTATTACTTTATACTTATACTGTTATAGGTACTGTTAATACTACTGCTTCTGGTACTATAGCCTTACTGCTAATACTAATACTAGTACTGCCACTACATTTGCTTTAAACTTCTACTAAACTACTATTACAGAGGTTGAATTACCAACAACTGATGACTTCAGGTTCATCCTGTGTGCCAGTTAGTTTGTGGTAGTTTGATGGATTTGTTTGTTAATGTAAATGAGTTCAAATCATTTATTTTAGTTTATCAAGTGCTTTGATATTTCTAAATAAATATGTGCTCTATCAAGTTATCACAAATGAATTACAAACTAACTGATACATATTGTTTTGGCACCAAAGCAGAGATTTTTATCAAAAGGCAAAACATTGACATTGACTGACATTACATCAGTTTCTATCCACCAATATTTATTTGCATTTTTACATTGCGTGTAAAAAAAAATACTCAATGAGTCGAAAAAACATATATACATGTTGCAAAATGTTTTTTGCGCCTTGCCTGAGATGGAAAAATGATTGTATTGATGACAGTAAAATGCAACAAGGTGCAATGGAAACAGACACAGCAAATAACTCCATGCTTCAGGTATGACATGCATGAAAACATACAAACATACATTAAAACAAACAGAAATGTCATATTTTAATCAGGTCGCTACATGGTTTTCCATCGTTTGAGCTTTGACTGTCGTTCTTTTAATGACGTCATCTCGTTGTGTCCTCTTCTTCTACAACGGTTTAATGGCACCGACTGGAGAATCAACACTACCGACAGTTTATTTTGATGAACCAACTCCTATTATTAACAGTCGTGGATGGAAACAGGCATTAATTCATATTTTCTTTTGCAATGTGTCTGGAAAGCCAGTTAATCAAAAACTTCTGTTGTATCAGTAACAGCAGAAGTAAAACAGTAATCTTGCATTATTTTACTGGCTACAGCAGTGATAGCAGTATAAGTAGTAGCAGTGCTTGTAATATTGCAAGAAGTAAAGTTTTATATCTTAAAAGGAAATTAAACATCAATGTATTTTGCTTTATTTTAAGATACTGAAAAGGGAAATGTTTTATATAAAGGAAAAAATTCAAAGAAATTCAAAGACAGCAGCTTCATAAGTGAGTCTCATAAATTAATTTGATTGCTATAATTTATCAGCATGAAGCAAATGTGTGCTGTGGACATTACATCATGACATGAAGGGGAAGTCCGGCCTGTGATAGAGCAGCTGGCCCGAAAAACACCTTCAGTTTATGAAACACCAGCCGCCACTGTTAGCGTCAGAGCTGCCTGAAGACTGTTCACAGCCGGAGGGGAGGACACGGCGTCCTCTCAACTCATCTGATGTCTTTTTTCAAAGCTCTCGCACCCTCTGGGCTTTACTTTCAGAGTGGGTTTTAAGGAGATTTTCCCAAGAAAAAAAAAAAAAAAAACACTTTTCTGTAAGCCCTTGAGTGCTACTTTTGAATGATGCGTTTGCGAGAGAGCTGGAAGAGCCTCTTTCTGTCATCAATGCCATTTCAGAGAGCTGCAGTGTTTTATAATCTTTATATTGCTCAGAAATACTGCAGGGTTCAGGATGAGTAGCAGGGCAGGAAACCAGCCGATGAATCTTTAAATCCAACACGTAATCTCGCTATTTTTATTAGTAAAACTTTTCATTATTAATAATGGAAAGTAGCTTTTCTACGCATTCAACATCCAACCTTCATAACATCAAATTCTAAAAACACATCTGTTACAGATTACTATCTGTCATAATCTAACATCCTTTAAGTTTTATCCAGATTCATTTATGAGTTTTTATTATTCTGTGAATATTTATAGCCCTGCTCTAAATATGCTGTCAGTTCACTACTTTGGACCAGAATGAAACATCTCAACTATTTGAAGGATTTCCATGAAATTTTGTTCAGACATTCATTGTTTGCCAGAGGATAAATCTAAATGACTTTGGTGATCCTGTGACTTTTCATCAACCAGCAGAAACAACAGATCAAACTTTACACTTAAGGTCTTTGCACACCAAGTCCGTTTTTTTCGTCTGAAATTGTCAAACGTTAAAAAATAAATACGACGTCACGTTGTGTCAATCACGTTTACACACCGACTCCGACAGTTTCGTCCGTCATTAAAGTTTTCGGAGCAGGTTCGATTTCACCGTAGTTACAACGTACCCGGCCGCCATTTCCAGTTTGAAAAGCGGTCCCTCCCCTTCCGCTACGTAGCCAAGATGGCGACCATTGAGGGCGAGGAGTGTCCATAGTTCCACACTCAACTTTTTGACCGTTTTGAGTGCACCATCCGGGTTCTCACAGTGCACTGCATTTCTCCATACTTCTCAGTGTGAACGCACTTATGCACTCAAAATGTTAAGTGTAAGTACAGAAGTATGCAATTTGAGACACAGCATTAGTCTCCTTATTTTACGACATTCATTCATTCATTTATCATATATACACAATTGTGATAGAAAATTAGAAATGTTTATGATTGATATTCTTTTTTTGTTTGTTTATGTGCTCTATTTTTTTTCCCTCCCGTTTCTCTAATGTTCCTCTGAGGCAGTTTGCATCCAAAAGTCTTTTGAAGAAGTTTATGATTCTAACAGTATCCAAGTTTCTGATCATCTGTGTCCAGCTGTGACCTGATCTGTCGACATCTCAGCTGCTCATTTCTCTACCCGCTAAACTGGATCAGGTGTTTTACATGCCACAGTATCCTGTTTTCTATCAGACAGTACTACAGGTAAAAATATCCAGGTTTCTGAAACCTGCTCAACATCTAACAGGGATACTCCTGAAAATCCTTGAACCTGATCATATCCAAGATACTGACATGCATGTAAACGTATATCATGTATACGGAGGTTTCTCGTGCTCCATGTGAAATTCATAACCCAAATATGATCAAAACCAGGACACTCTTGTGCATGTAAATGTGCACACCGATACTATCAGTGGCAGCAGCATCAGTAGTAATAACAGTTATCAGCAGCAGTG
Source organism: Thunnus thynnus (assembly GCF_963924715.1). NCBI lineage: Eukaryota > Metazoa > Chordata > Actinopteri > Scombriformes > Scombridae > Thunnus > Thunnus thynnus. The sequence goes on along the minus strand of NC_089532.1, from coordinate 2,759,014 downwards.
TTTTTGTCAATGGTAAGAACAGTGACCAAACGCTGCATCACTGTGCATTAGGCTCCTAGCAACAGTCCTCACTCAGTCAGGATCCACATCACCACACATCTGAGCAATCATGTCATTAAATCTGCTGATGACACCACAGCAGAGCGGCACTTCACTAACAGCCGATGAGTCAGCCAACAGAGAAGAAGCGACACACGGCTCCAGATGTGGTACAAGGACAACAATCTCTCTCTCTCTCAATGTCAGCGAGACAGAGGAGACGGTTCTTGACTTCAGAAAGACCCCTCTTTACCTCCACATATATATTCAGCACATCAGAGAGACGACCTTTCATGGCAGAAACAGGCTCTTTTTTCCTGTGCCCAGCTGTTACAGATGTATTTATTGATTTGAAACACAGACTATAATCAAAGATCCAGTCACAGCTTGACTACACACGGTTAGAAATGCAGAGGTGACCACATGTATTTTGTGGTACAGGTAAGGAGCTGAATTATTCCTTTGTTTTAATAATTTTTTGTCTTCTTTGTTTGTTTTTTCTCCCTTTTGGTTTCATCATCTCATCCTTTTGTAACTATTTAATGAATGATATTTGTTATTTAATTTGTTTTATATCTTTATTTTCTGGAGGGAATGTTTTAAAACATTTAGATTTCAATGTTACTTTATTAAATCTTTTTAATGTAACTCTAAAACATCCACTGTACCTACAAATTATAATTATTTATATTAGTTTAAAATACAAAATGTGCAACATGTATACATATCATCCAGTACTGTTTAATGTACTGTTTATTTAAGCAGACTGTACATAACCACCTTCTGTATGCATATAAAGTTAACTCTTGAACACGACTTGTATCTTTGTTTACAGTTTACTGAAACTGTTCAACCTGTATATATAGACATGTTATGTTGTTGTCCATTTGTTGTTTATATATGTATGTTTTTTTCTATTTGCTTGTACGTAACAGTGATATGTTAATCTTTAGTTATCTTTGTTGAGCTTGGTTGTCCTTGTTTTGGCTGTATGTCTAGATGAATCTCCCTGAACACTGTTGTGTGTGAGAACATCTAAACATACTTGACCAATAAAGTTGATTCTGAAAAACAAATGTGAAATTCATATTTTAACATGATATTTATAATCAATCACATGTGAAAACTGTTAAACCCACATGTGCCTGTATCATGTGGATGCATCACATGTGAAAAGCTGTTTCACATGATAGGAAATCATTTTTTTCACTGGATTTGTAACATGGTAGAACCACATGTACCTAGAGCCCATTTCACAAAAGTGATTCGTTAAACAGGACACTGGCAGCATTTGTTAGCTCTGCTTAAACAACCTCTCCAAATGTTTCAGCAAAAACAGTCGCAAAATTATTATTTTTCCTGTTTTATTTACTATTTATTCATCACTACATTCAAACCCCACACACACTAAGGAATAAATTGGAAAAATACTAAATACTGTTTTATTAATTTATTTATTTTGCTGGCCTTAAAAAACATAATTTGTATAACTATATTTGGTCTAGAACTATTTAAACAATCATATGAAATATGCACCATGTGTAAGGTTTTAATTGTAGAATGCAAGTTTCTAAAACACCCAAATTACCATCAAAATATATCATAATTAATCATCTTTTTTTATGTACAAATGCTTAAAGCTTTTTGCAAGAGGTGACTTTTTGGTAACACTTTACAATACAGCCCACGTTTTACAGTGTAATTTCCTGGAACTTCCGGTGTAACTTCTTCGTATGAATCCGTACATATAAAATACTTACCAGTTGTTACTGGTACATGTAGGTACAGCAGAAGAGAACAAAATGAGAAACAAAGGAGTAACAATTAGGGATGTAGTAGGATGAAGTGTAACTTTCTGACATTTACTGTGTGATTTCCTGGTATTTATGGTGTAACTTCCTCGTATGAATCAGTACGTACATATATGTGCAATAAAATCAAATGTTTTTGCCCTTTGCTCATTTTTTATGCATGTGTCTGGCAGGCAAGCCTCAACCACACTCCAGAGATTTATTATGCTTATGTCTACTTCATTGTATGAATGTGAATAAGAACAAGACAAGAAATGGGTTTATACTACTACTAGTAGTACTAAATTGTATTATATAAAACAACAAAATATCTTAACTATTAACTAATCTATTATCTTAACTAAGGAAACAAGGATATACACATTTTCATGACAATCAAAATCAAAATGTAGTTATAAAATTATTAATTTCAGTAAAAAAAAAAAAAAGAGGAGAAAACCAACAAGAACAAAACAGGAAACTATGTTTAAATTGCAAACTTAACAAACCAACAACAACGACAACAAAAGAAAAACAAAACAAAAATTTTCAGGTATTTTTTGTGTTCTACATCACCACTTTAGTGGGAGGAGTTCATCACTTCTTTGCACTTTTTTTATTTTGTTCTTAAGCTCAGGACAGAAGTTCACAAATCCTTTAAACTACAATGTGAAATATTTTAGGGTTGTAACTTGCTTACTAAGTGTAAGACTGGGACAACAGCACATACCTTGTGGTTTCTGTGTAATTAAAGAATAAAATAATTTTTCATAACTACCTGTGAACCTTATTATTGCCTAATTAAATATATACTATGAATATCATTACATTACTGTGTTGTTATTTTTTCATACTTAGATGACAATACAAGCCTTCTATAGCTGTGCACTGGAGAGAGGTAAGTGCAGTGCTGGACCAACATGGCTGCTAGGAGCTAATTTTCAAAAGTATAGACCCATTTCTCGACTGGTACTTATTCACATTCATACAATGAAGTAGAAGACATAAGCATAATAAATCTCTGGAGTGTGGGTGAGGCTTGCCTGACAAACTGCCTGCCATAAGCAAAGGGCAAAAACAACGGATTTTATTGCACATATATGTATGTACTGATTCATACGAGGAAGTTACACCATAGGTTCCGGAAAGTTATACAGTAAATGTTGGAAAGTTACACTTCATCGTACCACATCCCCAATTGTTACTCTCGTTTCTCATTTCTCGTTGTTTTGTTTTCCTCTTCTATACCTACATTTAAGTACCAGTAACAACCGGTAAGTATTTTATATGTACGGATTCATACGAGGAAGTTACACCGGAAGTTCCGGGAAATTACATGTGTAAAATGGGAAGTTACACTGTAAAACATGGGCTGTATGTGATAAGTAAGTGTTTTAAGCTATTACCCATGTCTGACTCAAACACTACCTCTCATTATCATTTGCAGCCATTTACAAACATACATATATTCACTGTTGTATGAGGAATGTTCACTGTGTGTAGTTGTACACACCTTCTTAAAGGAAGTAAAAGATTCAAACACTTACCTCCAGTTACCCACCAGACTCATCAGCTTTACCTCAGCTTCATTTACTGCACCTGTCAGTTTATGAGAATCATTATGTGTCTTTTGCTCCTCACATCAGCAGAGAGCGTTGCATTTGTAATGCTAATGACTCTTAATGTGCTAGACGAGAGTCATTACGGAGGTTTTGAACTAAATGCTTTACATTTTTGGCACCAGGGGAGGAGAGTAACTCATTACAAGTTCTCATATTGCTGTAATTATCTAACTTTTTGAAGCATTTTTGGAGTATATTCTAAAAGCAATTAATCAAGAACCTTAAGTTTTACACAAATACTTTCACAAAGACAGGAAATCCAGAGCTGCTGTGCAGTTGTTGCCTAGTCAGAAGGATTTTTCATTTCAGTTTTCTGTGATTCTTTTCCCTCATCATGCAAACTAAAACTTGTATTAACAACATCACTGAACTGCAGATGGAGTGGGTTTTTTTTTTTATGGCAGATTCATAGTAAACCAGTAACGGTCTAGCCTGAAAATCAGACTGAATAACAAGTTTGTTCAATCAGTCTGAGACTGTCTTCATGTAAGCTGTTTTCTGTTTGGGAGGGAAGTACTTTGATATATTTTTTCCTCTAACAATCAGAGAGCGAAGGATGTTTTTACAGTAAACAGTGAAATATGTTGATTTAAGAGTTGTCAACACTCAGGAGCCCTTATGAACATGGAAACAGGTTTTACTCGCTGTAATCATTCCTCCCGTTCATCATGACTATTAGAAGATTCCCTTCACAGGCTTACAATGTCAGTTCTCAGTCCTCGTTTTGAGCAAAAATATATTTAAAAGTTTATCTGAAAATAACAGGAAGCTTCTGTCATCACCGGGTCTGTGTAGTAATTGGCATAAAAGTGGATAACTTCCACAGTTACTGTAGGCGTATCCATGGCTAACGTTAGCGAGCCAGCTAGCAACACATTTTTCATGTCTGTCTAAAAACAACAGTCAGGAGCCCAAATGAACATTGAAACCTGTTTTTCTTGCTGTAATCATCCCTCCTGTTCATACTGACCATTAGAAGATCCCTTCATAATGACCTTACAATGGAAGTGATGGAGGACAAAATCCACAGTCCTCCTTCTGTGCAAAAATGTATTTAAAAGTTTATCTGAAGCTAATATGAAGCTTTAGCGTCCAAATGAGTCAAATCAAGTAGATATCTTTCAACGTTACAGTCTTTTTAGTGCCAATGTTCCTCTTTTTGTTACTATACTTCCACCTGCAGCTCAACAGGGAAACACTGTCCGAGGAAACACAAAGAGGGAATTTGATGCTAAAAAGACTGTAAATGTGTCAGATATCCACTTGATGTGACTAACTCAGACTGCTGAAGCCTCATATAAGCTTCACAGAGACTTTTACATGCATTTTTGAACAAAATGTGGATTTTGGCCTCCATCATTTACACTGAAAGCACATTTGAAGGATCTTTTAATATCCAGTATGAACAGGAGGAATGATTACAGTGAGGAAAACCTCTTTCACTGTTACTATGGACACCTGACTGTTATTATAAGACACACTGGAAAAATTGTGAACCTGTCAGACAGCGAGTACACCGACCCCCAAATGTAAAAGTAACAATTATTAGTATTATAATGACTACTATTATATTTTTGTCCTCACTTGGTTTATTTTGTTTTATGTATGTATTGTGTTTTGTATGTCAGCTACTTAAGCTACTTAAACCTGATCTTGAACTTCCTTCTTCTGCTGTTGGTTCTCTCAGTGCTGCTGCTACGTCCTGCCTTGCTCAGAGGAACTTCATGTCGGTTGAAGAGAGCGAGAGAGCGCTGCTCCTTCTCCTTTTTCCTTCCCAGCCAATCACATGCCAACGTGCTCCTGCAGTCGTCCCTCATGCTGAGTTTGACAGCGCTGTGTTACAGCAACACAAACTTTGAGACATGGAGAGAGATGACTGGAGGATCTGGATGCATGCTGAGGAAAGAAAAAAAAACAACAAAAAAAACGCCCTGTCAGGATTTTACAAACAAGAAAGGTGTGAAACATGAAAGGCTGACAGAAAGTGAAAAATCTGCAGATTCCATATGGAGGTGCTGATGGTGCAGCGTCTGCAGCAGGGGTCGCCTGTGGCAGCCGCTGACTGCACTGCACACACTCCTGAAATAGCACACACACACATGCATCAACCTCTTCTGCAACTTCTACTTTGATTGTGAATTACTACGTTTCCCAGAATGCCTTAACAACTTCTAAAACAATAGCTGAGAATGTGTCATCTTGAGCCATTTATGTATGCTAAAACTGACCCAGGTAGAGTAAACACTTGGTATAAAAACAGTGCAGCATGTTGACCTGCCTGCTCCAACATGGTGGCCTGTAGGACGGGTGGTGCAATCCTCCTACTTCCTCCTCCACCACCACAAAAATAAAAAAAAACACAAAAATCAAGACAAAAGCATGTTATATTTGACAGTTTGTGCAAGATGGGATTTAGCAAGACTTTCATCCCAAGAAAAACGACACAATAGGTCGTGATGTCAGTCACCAAAAAACGACCTTAGTTAGTTACGTTTGAGTGACAGATGCTATCTAGCGGCCATCTTGTGACCCGGAGCAGCGGTGCAGTTCAGATGACATACATATGTATATATATGTGTGGACAGATTTCCTCATTCAGAGGAGGAGGAGTGGATGGACTTTTTCAAAAAGCAATCGTCCCCTTACCATAACCCCGAGGTTATTAATGTAGCCATGACAACAAAGGAAGTAGTAACTTAACCCACACCACATGTTTCTGTAACCTTAACTCAACCTTGTCCTGCTGATTACTGCAGATATGTCACAGTTCTGTCATTGACTCTGGAGACTCTTATTTTGAAGGATTATCTGATGTATGTTCGGTTGCTTTTTTGGGTCATGTGGCTTTTGCTCGTTGGTGTAACCTCATTCCCTTATTAGTTCACTCAGTATTGAAGTCTTGGTTTGGGAGTCAGCCTTTGTTGGATCCTTTGTTCTGCCTTTGACCATCTCAAGAATAAAGAAGGTTTTCATCAACCCTGTTTTCCGGTCTCTTGCATTTGGGTCTTTTCCTGCTGCTCCACATGACAAGATGGAGGCGCCAGATTGGAAAACGCTCCCATGTGTCGTTCTGGAGTCACACGGTCAAACCAAGTGTTTGGTTCTTTAATTTGGAGGACTTGTTGGATTTGGCTCAGAGTGTTTTTCCATCCTTTTTAATGACCTATGTATGTCTCGATTTGCTGCTCACTATTGAGTAAACTTTTAGAGCTATAGGGAGTAGTGAATGATTTTGGACACAGCCAATGATTACACATTACATTTTGTTAAGTTACAACAGTGAGAAAGGGTGATCGTGATTTGTTTTCAATCCAATGTAGGCCTTAAAGTCCTCAAATATGACCGTTTAGGCAGCGTGACACCTGGCCAGCTGTTCATGATTGAGGAGACATCGCTCTATTCAACCCAAATCTGTCAGTTAACTATGTTGCATTCTCATCTCTGTCCTGCTTCTGTGTGAATACAGATTGGCCTCTGTGTTTCCTCTTTCCTCCCTCTGGGAGTGTTACATCACCGCTACAAAATGGAGGTTAGAAAGAAGCTAGTCTGCCGTTTCTGACAACATCATTGTTTTAGATGACAGAAACATTTTCTGATATCAGATTCCACTGGGTATATTTAAAAGAAACATGACTTTGTTTACATGTGGCCAGCTATCCAGAGGAAGAAGAACAATACGACAAACTACTGACAGAACATCATCAATAATTTATTTTCTGTTTTCTGGGGGGGTTTTGTGTTCAATGTCAGGAGGAAGGTCAGTTTTTCATGACTTCAGAATATTATCTAACTTGACAATATTTCATATTTTTTATAATTTCAGCTTGTTCTGAGTTAATTTTAGATTTTTCTGACCCATCCCTGCTGAGTGTGCACACTCTTATCTGGGTGAGTGTATTCTTTCTGAGCACTGAGGCTCATTAACACAGAATTGCACTCGGGGGAATCCACTGGAACCAGCAGCCCATATTGATCCCAACCCATAACAACTAAAATATAGATGAAGGGTTTTCACTGTGGACTGTTGTGCACAAACCATCCACAGTGCAACGTTATCTAACAGAATCTGCAGCGTTTCTTTTCCATTACTGCCAATGTTTAGACCGCAGCATCACAGAAATGTTCTTTTAAACTACATATTAAAGACAACTGAAGGTGTTTTATAAGCAGAGTGATAGTGAATCATTTGCTGTTGATCAACTGATTGATTAACAGACTAATTGTTTTAGCTCATACTTCAAAAGTATGAAAAAAATACCGCAGCTAAATCTTCTTTATGATGATGATTACACAGAAGTGGCTCATCCTTTCTCTCTCAACCTGCATTCCCTAAATTTGCTTTTTTTTCTCCATCCAGGCACATTATACATAATTAAACAATTTTCAGGGGGGGGAAAAAATCCCAAACATAATTACATCACAGAGAGAGAGAGAGAGAGTGAGTGAGTGAGAAAGCGAGAGATTTTAATTTGTATTTAGATGCTTGCTTGGCAACATGGTTCATCTAACATTCATGCCAATAAAGAGGATTATTGAAATGAATCAGAAAAGAGACACAAAGACAGAAAGAGATGTATTATATATTTATATAAACAGGATCAGAGAGGCGGCAGTCATACCGGGAGTTAAGAGGGAGAAAGAGACGGAAGAAGCCAACACAGAAAAACATAATCTTTTAACCCTTTATGGCCACGTGTAGCATGATGTAATGTTTATTAAAAATGTGTATGTTGGGGTGCTTGCATGAATATTAAGCAGTGAAGCTGCATGTAGGTCATGTAAACATAGTTGATCTCTTTTATGTTCACTGTTTTCTTGGCACATTTTCTGTATTTTTCATGATCTGTTATTCGGGAGCACAGATTGTTTTTTTTTATGTTAACAGTAGCGCTGAAACAATTAGTTGATAAGTTAATGGTGCTTTTTCACAGCAGACACATTAACTTGTCAGGAAAAGCACAGGTGTTACTAACAACATTAATGAGCCTTTCAAGTGCAGTGAGACATGACGATGTGACTGTTGAGCAAACATACCAGGAACCTGAAACTGAAACTATCATTTACAGCCATGCTTTTCCTATTTTGACAAAATTCAGAATGTCTTCCATAAAGAGAGACAGAATACAAAACCAAGTGGACAAAAAAAAAAACACATTGTATAATGAAGTAAATGTAAGTGTTTGTATGCTCCAGTTTGTGGGAGGCAAACTTTTGCTGATCACAGCTTCTCATATGTGAAGATTTGCCTCTATATTGTTAAGAATTACACAATAGAATGAGTTGTTTTTACACACCGTGACCTCAAGAACAGTTACAGTCATGTGATGACTCTGCAATACTAAATCATTTTACTGTACTTATATATTAATATAGTTTGGAGCCCCAGGCAGTTACTTACCTTGCCTAATGGTAAAGTCCGCCTCTGCTTTGGTGATGTAAACGTATGAATTCCCAGGCCAGTAAAACCACTTTCAGTTCAATTGAATTGAACTGACAAGTAAAGATCAAGAGAGAAAGAGTTCACACTCATATCAATAACAGCATCCATACAAAACATTAATCAATAAAAATGAATTTTTAATAAAAATTAATAAAACAAAAGCAGAGAAAAACAAACTGAAATAGTACAGACACACTTTTTTTTTTAACTCAACACAGATCCAAAGAGCAGTCGGTCTTGTTCAGCAGAGAATAAAACGTCCTTGTAACGCCGAGAAATTTATGAATTCATCCACATTATTTATCACACTGTAATAATTGTAATCAATTTTTAATCTGGCTTTTACCATCCTAATGAAAGTACTTTCTGCATCACAATCCAGAGAAAGCTCCATTTTATTCCTCCTGCTAACATAAATAGTATTATTTTAATAGTGTATTTTGATGGCAACATTGTTCTAAAAACTTTCATGCCAATAAAGCCCATTGAGTTGAATAAAGAGGGAGAGAGAGAAACATTTTTAAAAATGTATGTGTTGTATTTTCACAATGAAAACATCTGTGAAACATTTCGCTATCTCTATGTGGAATGTACAGGGAATCAATTCTTCTCTGTTTGGACTGAAAAACAAAACCCATGAATACAAAGAAAACACACAAGATTTAGACTTTCTTATCCTCCAAGAGATCTGGTGAAGATCTGATTCCAACATCCACCCCCCCAAAACCCAACAATTAAACGAGGGAGAGACTCGGGAGGAGATTATAATTTGGTACAAATCAGAAATGTCAAAATAAACAACAATAATAAAATCTGAGCCTTCCCACATTTGGATCAAAACACCCAAATACGTCAAATATACAGAAATAGATTTGTTTTTATGTACAATAAATGTTCCTCCCAGTGACTCTCCTTACTACAACGAGGATCTGCAGATGTCAGGCCAGAGAAATGCACTGATCTGTGGAGACCTCAATGCACGTACTGGCTACCGTCCAGACCCTCAAACTCTCTAACAGATAATGATAACAAACACATATTTGGACAAAACTTAACCCAAAACACAATTAATCTTCCTCGCTATAACTCTGACCTCCAGGTAAACAAGAATAGAAGAGACCTGCTGCAGCTCTGTCAAAGCCTCAATTTGTACTTCGCTAACAGTAGGTTTAGGGTTAGGATTAGGGTTAGGGGTTAGGTTTAGGGTTTGGGGTTAGGGTTAGGGGTTAGGGTTAGGGTTAGAGGTTAGGGTAGGGTTGGGGTTAGGTTTAGGGTTTGGGGTTAGGGTTAGGGTTAGGGTAGGGTTGGGGTTGGGGTTAGGGTTTGGGGTTAGGGTTAGGGTTAGGGGCTAGGGTTAGGGTTAGGGTTAGAGGTTTGGGTAGGGTTGGGGTTAGGGGGTAGGGTTAGGGTTAGGGTTAGGGGTTAGGGTTAGGGTTAGGGTTAGGGTTAGAGGTTTGGGTAGGGTTGGGGTTAGGGTTTGGGGTTAGGGTTAGGGGGTAGGGTTAGGGGTTAGGGTTAGGGTTAGGGGTTAGGGTTAGGGTTTGGGGTTAGGGTTTGGGGTTAGGGTTAGGGGTTAGGGTTAGGGTTAGGGTTTGTGGTTAGGGTTAGGGTTTGGGGTTAGGGTTAGGGTTAGGGTTTGGGGTTAGGGTTAGGGGTTAGGGTTAGGGTCACCTTCTGCTCACTAGTACAGTAGATTACATGTTAACAGATTTAGACCCAGTTCATTTATAGTCACTAACATCTCCGTCCAATTGCAGCCAAATGACTGTGTTCATTAAAAGGACAGAAACTAACATTTCACAAACAGAGCCCAGTAATCTGTTTAACATCAGGAGAACATACAGATGGGCTCCAAACAGTGCACAAGAGTTCCAGAAAGCAATCGGAAGCCAACAAATTCCAACACTCTTACACAACTTTCTGGACACCACGTATGCTCACAGTAAAGAAGGCATAGACCAAGCAGTTAGAAAAATCAACCAAATCTTTATGACTACAGCTCATAAATCCCAACTGAAGAAATCCAACCACAAACCCCAAAAAACAAAAGGAGACCAATTGGTTGCCAACAAAAAAAAGAAAAGAACTTTTGAAATTATCTGACCAAAAAACACAGAGAACCCAAAGCAATGCAGACATATGCCTCCTTTAGCGTGACCTGCTCAAACAATACAAACATACACTCAAGATCAAAAAGACTCAGTACACATGAAAACAACTGATGATGATCGAGGAGTCCATAAACACAAACAGATTCTGGGAAAATTGGAAAAAATCTAAACAAAATGAAACCTGATGACCTCTTAAAGAAACCTTATGGAAACATTCTTATGAATTCTGATTCAGAACAAACAGATATAACTTAAACAAACTAGAATTGGCCATCAAAGACTCCCAGAACCCCTTTGACCTCCTGATTATTTAGCAAGAACTGGAACCTAAAGCCAAAAAAAGCAAATGGGTTTGACGGCATCCCAAACGACATGCTTAAACACACAAGTTACAAAATTCAGATTGGTTTGACTTAAATTATTCAAGTTGATCTTAAATGTAGGTTACTTCCCAGACATCTGGAATTGTGGTCTCATTACGCCAATTTTTTAAAAACAGAGATGAATCTGACCCAGATAATAACTGAGGCATTGGTGTGAACAGTAACCTGGGGAAGGTTTTCTGTAGCATTATAAATTCCCATCATACACTTCCTTATGAAACATCCTGAGCACATCAGACCACATTTACACCCTAAACACCCTAGTGGACATCAATCACAATCAAAAAAGCATTTGATTCAATTCAGCACATGGGTTTATTTTACAAACTGGTGTAGGAGGTAAAACATATGACTTGTACACAAACAAACATGTGCAGCATCAAGGTTGGACACAAGAGAACAACATTTATTTCTCAAGAACATGAGGTGAGACAAGGTTTTATCACCTGCCCGCCATCTTGGAAACAGTCCACAGCGCCTGGTCTCAGAGATCAAATTCCTGCTATACGCAGATGATTCAATCCTGTTAAGATGGATTTCAACAGAATTTAAACATACTTGAATGTTACTGTCAGACCTGGCAATAAACATAAAAAAGACCAAAACAATGATATTTAAAAAAAAAAAAAAAAAAAAGATCCAGATGTCAAGGAAACAAATATCACTTTACAACTGGAACACAAGCAATAGAAAACGGTTAAACTGGAAGTTTCAATCCAGCAGTCAGTGAACTGAGAGAGAAAGCATGCAGCGCATTTTATGCAATCAAAGTACAATTTAACATTCAGATTGCAATTTTAATTTGGTTCAAATTACTTCAATCAATCATGGAACCCATTCTGCTCTAATCTTTGTCCAATGGGAAAAGCATCCAATTGAAAATACATACACTGAATTTTGTTAAAGCATCCTGAATTAGTGCTGAATTAGGCTAATTGCCATCATCTAAAACAAAGTGACCCCAACTCCTACCACCACAAAGTAAAGTCGCCTCACTCAGCTGGTCCTGACACTCTGGTCCCAAACTAGTTCAAGCAATGTTCTGCCTCAAGACCAGCCTGAAACCAGAACCATCAATCAACCAAATTATAACACAACAGAAACAAAACTACCTCATTTATTGCAACACAAAGTAAAATGCAATGTTATCTGGCCCTAAAAAGACACTGTGGTGACCTACCTGACCACAGTGACTGATGTTAAACACAGAAACATGTTAACAAAGTGCAGACTGAGGGCTCACAGCCATAGAAACAGGCAGATATAAAAAAAAAACCAAAACATGGCTGCCAAAAGAGGAGCGACTGTGCCAACAGTGTGAAGGAACTGAGACAGAGCGGCACTTCCTGACACATTGCCCAAAATTTAAACCTGTCCGGGAACACTTCCCAAAATTCAGTAATAAGCAGCATCCACATCTTTTTTTTTTTTTTTTTTTAACTCACAGAGCGAAAAACTAAAAATTGTACTGGGGGGAAATGAAAGAGTGTTGTGGTCAGTTTGTCTTTGCCTGCCACAACACAAGGTAGTCAGACATGTTTTTTCTTTTCCTTTTATTTATATATTATATGTGCACATAATTGGCTATATCCTGCACATGCACAGCAATCAATAATCAATCATTTGCTCATGTGATTCCTTTTTTTTCACATTAAGAGTCAGATGGCGATGGGGGTGTTTTGTTTGTTTGTGTTTTAAAAAAGCACTTTGGTTTGGTTGTTTTCTTTTGTTTTTATGGTTTCTTGTGCTGTTCAAAATGCATATATACATACAGTAAATGTAAGTGTACAGTGCTTTTTTCATGCATTACTGTATTTCATTATCATCATGCCAATAAAGCTATTTGAAATGCATGCACAGGATATACAGGATATACTGTAGATATATGTATAATATACAGTATATTAATCTTAATATAATTAATATATATCTATCTTGATATTGTGTTAATGTTCATATTACTGTTATTTTGTACTGTTTGTATTTTGGTGCTTTGACAACATTGTTCTCGAAACTTTCATGCATATAAAGCACATTGAATTGAGAGAGAGAGAGAGAGAGAGAGAGAGAGAGAGAGAGAGAGAGAGAGAGAGAGAGAGAGAGAGGCTGAATGGAAAGGGACTGGGAGAGACTGGGAGAGAGTGGGAGGAGTGGATGAGAGAGAGAGAGAGAGAGAGAGAGAGAGAGAGAGAGAGAGAGAGAGAGAGAGAGAGAGAGAGAGAGAGTCGCCATTACTGCCTGGCAGTGCTGCTGAGAGGGGAGGGAGCTCCGAGAGGAGAGGCAGGTTTCAGCTTACAGCACATACATACCAACATAACACCGAAATACACTGAAATACAGGCGAACTACACGGGACTACACCTACAGCTCTACCTGACTTCGGACCCTGTCGGAGGACACTAATGACCGCAGATTGTGGATTGTAAAAAGGAGTTTTATTTTTGCCTTTTTTTTTTAAATGTGGGAAAGCTTTCTCCTGTTTTCCGTGGTATGTGGATCTGGGAGCGACCATGTTATTAGGTGGGTAGGGGAATGTATTTGGACTGGGATTGGGACTTCATTAGCCTCGCTAGCACTCTTTTCTGTGGGCGAAACCTGGCTGCAGGACTGCGCTATCCCGGGTTAAAGGAAGCTGGGAGGAGAGTGTCAGTCCGGGCTGTAAAATTAGCCCAGGTTGTGATTTTTAACCCGCTTTCTTCCCAACGTTAGCCTGGGTGAGGTGCTGCTAACGCTAGCAGGCTAACTCTCGGCATGCTAGGCTAACGGCTAATGTTAGCTAATCGGAATTGGAAAGGTGTTCTTTTTTTCCTGTCCTGGAGTATCAGGGCCAAACCAGGCCGAGCCGGGCTTCATCTTCTTCCCTCAAACGAGAAATCAATAACCGCCGTGGCTGCAAATGTTAGCCACAGTGCATTGACGCATTAACATTAACGTCTGCTGGTTTTATTCCAAGCTTAACTAACTCATTAACTAACCGTAACGTTAACTCCATCTAACTCCCCTTTTTTCGTTGAATTTTACGTTTTATCCACCCTTTTCAGTCCATTACAACGTAACAAAGAAGGCTTTAAACGACAAATCATAATAAAATTACTTTGTAAATAGAAAAATAAAACGACTTGTTCAAACCTTTCATCCTGTTCGCTTTAAACGGTTATTTTAGTTTTTAACGCATCGTAAGTTGGTTTGGAAGTTTCCAGTTTTGAACGTGAAAGATCCCCTTTAGGCATATATTAAGACATACAAAAATACTCTGCATGGAGCAATAATATGTCTGATATGTTTTTTTCCCCACTAAAAAGTATAATTAACACGTTAAAATTCTTAAAATGGCATCTACTCCGTCTCCCTTATAAAAAATCTATGTATGAATTATTATTTTTTTTATCAAAGTGTCTAATGGCCCATCCCTCATGGGATTATAAGACACCTTTACTAAGCATCCATGTTTACAATACAACTGCTTCCAGTTGTTCCAGTTGTATCTATATATAAATATCAGTGAATATGCAAATATATTTCATCTCAGAAGTCTTAACTGCTGGACACAAGATGTCTCCTATTTCACTGTAATGTCCATTCTTAGTGTTTGTGCACTGCAGGCTTCAGGTTTCCACATCACACTTGTGTAAGTTGCTTACTGGTCCAGGATTGGCCTCAAAACTAGTTGTGATGTCACAAATCGTGCTCGATCTTCAGTGAGCTCAGAGAAACTTTCCATTTCCAGTAAATGAATTTGAAAAAACGCCTTCTAGTATCGAACTGTGCACGTACACTCTGTATCACTCTGCACAGTGAAGCTCAGACATCCAACTGTAACAAGAAGGAATAACAAGTTAGATCCAGGAGTTCTAGCTACCAGGCAGATTATTGAATCTGGTGTTTTTACACAAGGTGCCAGCCGTGATTAGAAGGTGTGACCACACTTGTCATTAGCTGATCATTAACTGTTCATTCTGTGTCTGCAGCAGCAGTCGGGTCAGTGTGAGGGTTTGTCCTGCTGCAGCTCTGCATGCCATTTGCATCAACTGGGACTGCTGCAGTTCCCTTTGCCCTTTTCCCAAACATTCTTTTAAAGGGACAGTTCGGCTTTTATCCAAACGAGCAGCCACCCCGATGGTTTGTCTTCGACTCTTTGCAAATCCCCTCAGTGCTCTCCTTGTGTATTTACAGGTCCTTTTTAATTTTATACTGATTTCCTGGAAATGTTCTGAGTAATTTGCAGGTATTTAACAGTTTATTTTTAAGACATTTGACTAAGAGGGTGGTGCAGTTGGTACAAATTATAAGAAAAATGGTTGTTTTTGTTGGTAAGTACCTACACAGTTTATTTAGGTTCATAAAAAACTTAATTTTCAGTGCATAGTTTTGTGTGTCAAGCAATATATAAACATATTAGTTTTTTTCCCTAAATGTAGCTGCTGTGTTCATTCTAAGGACATTTCTTTGAAAGGGTTAGGCTATGTTATTTGCTATTATATGGGAAATGTGCTCATTATAAAGTTATTAAGAAACAATCTAATATACATTATGTAGTTTGACACACAAACTAAGTATTTTCTGTCTGTTAAAGAATTTTAAAGAATGTTTGCAAATGAACAACTATGAACCCAAATATATTGAGTAGGTACTTACCGACTTCACCAGTTTAGCAATTTTTTATGTTTTTTCTGACAATTTCAAACAAAGTGCACCACCCTCTCTGTACAATGTCCTACAAATTAACCATTTAATACCTGCATAATATTCCAGAGATATCCAGGAGATTTAATATAAATCTAAGTGACCTGTAAAATAAAGCATTACCAAAGTGTGCACCGATGCTAAGTTATAGAGCTTGTTAAAACCATTCTTTTATTATTTTGTGGAAAAATGCCAGTGAGTTTCTTTGTTGTTTTCACTTAGTGCATGCTATTATCTTGTTTTAGCGTCCATAAAACCACAAGGGCTCATTGAATGATTCAATAGGACTCTGTTCATCATTATCATCACAGTCGGTCTGCGCAAGGGCTTTTCTCTTCAGCCTTTTCCCTTAAATGGGCTGCAGTCGGAGCAAAGCTTAATAATATTGACTTCCCATCAACTAAGTGCTGGGAATGTTGTGATGGGAACAAATATTGAAATAGTGTTTGAAAGTGCTATTTTAGTATTTATTAATGTGGTCTTTGTTGCCTTTAAACATTTCCAATCTAGATAATGTGTATATTTATGTTGTTGCATATTTGACCACCAGTCGCAGTTTTAGCAATATCAGAATTGACAGGTGTGGATAGGCATGTCTGACAAGCTTTGCATGTGTGGTCAGACCAGTACAGAAATGCATATTGGTATTGGCATATGCTAATACAGTGGGATATATTCAGCACCATCGTTATCAGTCTTAACAAACCAAATAAGGGCACCAGCACTGACAAGCCCAGCTCTGAGTGATGGCGGGGTTGATCGTGTCAGCTGGCCTGTAAACTGTTGTTCTTACATCATCAACACCTCGGGAAGGGGAAGTCGGGATGAATCGCGCCCAGCTTCAGGCCTGGACCTGACTCAGGAGGAGGGTGACATAGTTTTTTTTTTTTTTTTTTTTTTTTCGATGGGCATGGATCCGTGCTTCGAAACATTTGAGTTTCTTTTGAAGGAAACTATTTTCCAAGAAGCAGCAGCGCGATGCCTTTCACATAAAGTATTTGTCAGTGAAAGTAATCAATGTAATCAAAGATTTATTTTAACTTAACAGCACAGTGAATAAAAAAATCTCCTTGGACAGTAAGTAAATGAAGAAAATGTATTGATTGTAATGAAATATTAAGCCTAGTTATTGCAAAACTCTTCATAATACACTCATAATTAGATGGTCTCACCTCATTACACACCTGATGGACTATTTTAATAGTTTCTGTGTTAGGTTACAACTGTTTAGGGCTGCAGCTAACGATTATTTTCATTATTGATTAATTTGTTGATTATTTTGTCAACTGTCGATTAGTTGTTTGGTCTATAAAATGACTGAGAAATGTTGATCACTGTCTCCAAAAGTCCAAGGTGACATGCTAAAATGTCTTTTGTCCCGACCAGCAGTCCACAACCTAAAGATATTCAGTTTACCGTCAAGAAACCAGGAAAGAAACCAGGAAGAATCCACATTTGAGAAGCTGGAATCTTTCTTAAAACAGCTCTACATCTGGCAGCTGAAAAAATGGCAGTGACAGGTAGTGATTTAAAAATTTGAAAGCGAGCACCTAGAAATCCTGTGAGGCGAGCTCAGTTAGTCGCCACCGGTCTGCTCTATCATGATTTATACTAAGAGGAGAAAAAGATGTTTGGAGAGTCAGTTTTCCTCTGGCCCTGCAAAGCTCTCACTTTGCTTTTTAGGAGGCAGTTTGGATTGTGCTGGTACGTTTTGATTCATCTCCTCCTGTGGGAGGAGAGTTGTCTGCGCCTGAGATCAGAATCTCTTTTGGGAAAACATAATGAGTCAGTGTTGTCTCATTTTAAAGTAGACGGGACGCTCTTCTCTGTTGAAGCCCTGCTTTGTGATGTAGCCTGAAAAAGAAAAGTTTATTTTTACCTAAAAAAAAAAAAATCCATTCGGGGTTTATCTTTCAAAGGTTTACCATCCTTGGCAGTGTGTTCTCTTGTGTTTCAGGGCTTAACAACATTTAGTCATCTCTAAAACCAGCTTGCCAAGTGATACCTTAATCCTCCCCCCCCCGCAGCCTCACCAGTGAATAGACTAATCATGATGCACAAGGCTACTTTTAGTTAAGCACAGATACAGTTTGTGCTGTAGTGTGGGCTGTTTGCAGTAATAAGACCACAGGCCTCCATCCAGGTGCAGCAGTGTACAGCTAACTGGCTAGCGCTGCCGCCACTCCCCCCACGTCATGCTGGTTGACACATACTTTATGATTCTTATATTGAGTCTGTCTGTTGACAGAGTAGCGAATATAGACTTTCATATTGGCTGACAAAAATGCAAAGCAGATGTTCAGAATTGGGTGACTGATCTTCCCAAATGTTGTGGTTTGGACGGGAATCAAGAGGAGGAATGTACCGCTGTAATAATCAGTTGGTTAGTCGTTCAACAGGAAATTAATAGATTACAGCTTCTGTAATTGATGGTTTAAGTCATCTGCCAAGTAAAGTTTCCACATTTTTATTAGCTGAAGTGTCACTGATGTGAGGAGTTGCACACTTTTTACTGTTTAATAATAATAATGCAATATTTAGGATTATTGGCAGACAAAGCAAGCAGTATGAAGACATTATATGTGCCAATATGTGATGGACAAGTGTCCCATTTTGCCTTTTTAATTCAATAATTTCTCTAAAATAAACAAAAACAGCATCACTACATTCATCAGTAATGTAAATAGTAATTAGTTTCAGCCCTAAAGGCATTAATGGCAGCAGGTGTCATTGCCACCTCGACGTGTATGTGCACATGTGGCGCTTTACCTGCTCAAATGCCGTGATAATTCTGCCTCACGGTCAGGTGTGGCTTACGTAGCAGCGCGGTAGCTATTGTAAGGGAGAGTGGTTTGATATGTAAACCTGACGGACCTGCTGGATGGTTTACTCACTGACATCATCTTATATTCTGGGTGTGTTTTGAGGGACATGCAGCTCTTGTTCGGAGGCTCAAACAGTTGATCAGGTGACAAAACATTTGAGGGCACATTTCCTCTAGTTGGCTCTCAGATGATGCACAAGCGTATCAGTAGTTGTATAAATATGAAAATGGGTTGTATCTTGGTTGTTTTAAGTGTTTTTGTTAAGGTTACTGTAAAGCACAAAGCCCTTCCCCGCACAGGTGACATCATCACCTTGGCCTCTGTAAACAGTCAGGGGAAATCTCATTCCTTCTTGTCAGTGGACCGAATTCCTACTCTGGTGCAGTTTCTCAGGCTCAGCATGCCGTCGTGCTGCAGCTCGCAGTTCCAGCTCACGCAGGCAAATTCACTGGCTGATTGCCATCGTTCTGTAAAACACAACAATGAGTGCAATTCTCTCGACAGTTATCAGTTATCTGCCTCTAGTTAGGTCATGGAAGGGTTCAGGCTTATTTGACTGTGACAGTTACAGATAATGCTGACAGAAAGGTTGCACAGTCAATCATATGTGGGCATTTGGCACAGTTTTAATACTCTACTCTATTTACAGTCAGTAATTGTTAGTCAGAGGTGAAACATTTCATTTCACTCGCTCGTTGATATCGAACAGACAAGGTGTGTATGTGAGATGTTAAAAAGGCAGCAAGATAATTTTGTTCCAGATAATCAAAACTGCTAATCAGGACCGGAGTGGAAAAATATATTACTAGAAGGACAGGCAGAATAATCAGGATTACACGTTTCAGTCACGTTTAGGTTGTGCCGATGATGATAACAAATCTGTGAACTGATTTATTTTCTCTGTTTCATTCTCACAGCGAGGCAAATCATTTCTAGGTCAGTGGCTGTCAAAGGGCTGGAGTTGCATGCCATTTTTATCCTGCCTCGGCACAAATTGGTTGAAAGCCCTTCTTTTTCTCTGCGAGGGGAAAAGTGACATTGCCGAGCATGGTCCATGATTGAATTACTTTCCCTTTCTGTTATATAAGTTAGACTGATTTTTGTCTTCTCGAAAGGACGTTTTGATATTGCAGTTAAAACAAAATCTCACTTTGTTTTTCAAAAATGCAGGACACTTTCTCATCACGTTTTTATGTTATGAACCTATTATGGTAATGTTTTCAGGCCAGCGCTTTTATCACAAGTACATGAAAGTGCCAATCGAAAACCTTTTTATTAAGCGTTTATCATTTAGGAGGGATTATTTTGTCCTGTGCAGGTGTGATAATGTGTACTTTGTCTAATTTTCTGATAACTCCATGTAATGCCAGATTAACGCGTCTGATTTGTTGTTTCAAGTCACCATCCAAACATGTGCATGTGTGTCTCAGAGGGATATGCAGAGAAACAAAAAGCTAATTATATTATTTGTGATAAGGTGATTGAAGTGCTCTAAGGACAAATCAGTGCAAAATATGTTGTTTGTTTAATCTCTATCTTCTCCTAATTGTGAATTCCATGTCTTGCAGGCAGGTGATAAAAGGAGAAGCCGGCTGCTCTATCCCAGCATAAAGAAGACCCAGGATAGAAAGTGAAAGCGATACTCAGAGTTGGAGGGGGATTCAGCACAGCTAAGGGAAAATCAGAATGAAAGTGCCTCAGTACCACTGACAAGCAGAACTGGAATGATATCTTGACCTTTTTTCCTGGAAGTGACAAAGTCAGCGATGAGCGGGGGGATATAATGGCCAAGAACAAGGATGCGCGCCCCCCGACATTCGCCGTCAGTGTGGTTGGCCTCTCGGGGACGGAGAAAGAGAAGGGAAATTGTGGTGTGGGCAAGTCCTGTTTGTGCAATCGATATGTGCGTCCTGATGCGGACAGCTACTACTCAGAGCACACCTCAGTGCTAAGCACAATAGACTTTGGGGGACGTGTGGTTAATAATGACCACTTCCTGTACTGGGGGGAGGTGTGCCATCGAGGGGACGATGGGTTGGATTGTAAAATCCAAATCATTGAACAGACAGAGTTCATTGATGATCAAACGTTTCTTCCGCATCGGAGTACCAACCTGCAGCCGTACACCAAACGGGCGGCTGCAACAAAGCTCCAGTCGGCGGAGAAGCTTATGTACATCTGCACAGACCAGCTGGGCTTGGAGCAGGACTTTGACCAGAAGCAGATGCCTGATGGGAAGCTGAACATCGATGGCTTTGTGCTCTGCATCGATGTCAGCAAGGGCTGCAATAGGAAGTTTGATGACCAAATGAAGTTTGTCAACAGCCTCTACTCCCAAATTGTTAAGTCAAAGAAGCCCATTGTTGTTGCTGCCACAAAATGTGATGAATGTGTGGACCAGCACCTGAGGGACCTTCAGGCCTTTGTAGCCAGCAAGAAGAACCTGCTGCTCATTGAGACATCAGCACGCGCTAACGTCAACGTGGAGCTCAGCTTCAACGCACTCATCCAGCATCTGGATAAAACAAGGGGGAAGCCAAAAACTGTGCCATACCTGGAGGCCTATAAAATCCAACGGCAGCTTGTTGCCTCAGTAACAGATCGATTTGAGAAAGTGATGGTGCATGCAGTGAGAGATTACCACACCACGTGGAAAACTGTGATCAATAATCTGAAGGGTCAACCCGACTATGAGGAGTTCATTACCCTGGAGGGCTCCAGGAAAGGCCGAAACATGTTCACAAAGCACATTGCACAACTGAAGCAGGAGCACATCAAGAGGAGGAGGGAAGAGTACCTGACAACGCTGCCGAAAACCCTTAACAACCTCCTCAATCACCTGGAGGAGGTTGAGCACCTGACATGGCCCGAGGCGCAGAGTCTGATCCGGAACAGACCTGATTTCCAGTATTGGTTTGTGGTTCTTGAACACACGCCATGGGATGAAACGGACCACATCGACAATAGTGACCGCAGGATACCTTTTGACCTCCTCAGCACACCCGATGGTGAGAGAATTTACCATAACCATGTACAGCACCTGCTGTCAGAGAAGAGGAGGGGGGAGATGAAAGAGAGGTTCAAGAAGACGCTGGACAGGGTTCATTTTATCAGTCCAGGGCAGCCATGGGAGGAAGTCATGTGCTTTGTGATGGAGGACGAAGCTTACAAGTATATCACAGAATCAGATAGGAGGGATGTTTACTGTAGACACCAGCAGGAAATAGTTGAAAGGGCCAAAGAGGAGTTTCAGGAAATGCTTTTTGAGCATGCTGAGCTATTCTATGACTTAGATCTGAACGCCACCCCCAGCTATGACAAGATGAGCGAAATTCACAGTGTGCTGAACGAGGAGCCCAGATACAGAGCGCTGCAGAAACTTGCCCCAGATAGAGAGTCGCTTCTCCTCAAACACATTGGGTTTGTTTACCATCCCACGAAGGAGACATGCCTGAGCGGGCAGAACTGTGTGGATATGAAAGTGGAGCAGGTTTTAGCAAACAGGCTGGTACAGCTCGACCACGGACGCTCTAATCTCTACTACAACAGTGCCAACATCGATAAGATCAACCTCTGCCTCCTGGGAAGGGAGGGTCTCGCACAGGAACTCGCCAATGAGATCCGAGCTCAGTCTACGGATGACGAGTACACCCTGGATGGTAAAATTTATGAGCTGGAGCTTCTTCCCGTGGATGTCAACTCCACGCTGCTCTTCAGCCATACGTGGGTCTCCACGTTCAAGCCACACGGTTGCTTCTGTGTATTCAATTCCATAGAGTCCCTCAACTGTATTGGAGATTGCATAGGCAGGATCAGAGCAGAGATAGCACAGAGTAGGAGAGATAGGTTTGCTCAGCCACTACCATTCATCCTCATCCTGGCCAATCAGAGGGACAGTGTTTGTAAAAACATACCCATTTTGAGGCACCAGGGCCAGCAGCTGGCAAACAAGTTGCAGTGCACCTTTGTTGACATCCCCTCTGGGGCCTTTCCACGGAAATTCACTGAGTTCCAAATTAAACAGGGTCTCCGAGCAGTGCTGGAGGGACTCAAACATAACTTTGATGTCTTGGCCCCACTTCCCTCTATCAAAGACATGTCAGAGACTGACCTTAGGATAGTCATGTGCGCCATGTGCTGGGATCCCTTCAGCGTTGACCTCATCCTCTCGCCTTTCCTAGACTCACACTGCTGTAGTGCAGGGCAGCCAGGCCAGAGCAACACACTCATACTGGACAAGATCATCGGGGACAGCAGGAGGAGGATCCAGGTCACTGTCCTTTCCTATCACTCTGCTATCGGTGTCCGCAAAGATGAACTGGTGCATGGCTACATTTTGGTCTACTCTGCCAAACGTAAGGCCTCTATGGCAACCCTGCGGGCGTTTTTGGCCGAAGTGCAGGACGTGATCCCTGTCCAGATGGTGGCAATCACTGACAGCCAGGCGGACTTCTTTGAGAATGACGCCATCAAGGAGTTGATGACGGAGGGGGAGCACATTGCCACAGAGATTGCTGCCAAGTTTACGGCGCTCTACTCACTGTCACAGTATCACAGGCAGACAGAGGTTTTTACACCCTTCTTCAATGAAGTGCTGGAGAAAAAGCCGAACATTGAGAGTTCCTTCCTGTTCGACAGCTCATCACGGGAGTGCACCACTGGTGCTAGTGAAGATGTCTTCCCCACATCTCCCCATAGCCATTCTCCGGCCTACAACACCTATTACCCAGAATCTGATGATGATAACGAAGCCCCCCCACCTTACAGTCCAATAGGTGATGACGTGCAGCTTCTCCCCACTCCCAGCGAGCGGGCCAAGTACCGGATCGATCTCGAGGGGAATGAGTACCCAGTCCATAGCACACCTGTTGGAGACCATGAACGCAACCACAAAGTGCCTCCACCCGTCCGTCCCAAACCAGTGCTCCCCAAGCCTAATGTCAAAAAGCTGGACCCCAACCTGCTCAAAACCATCGAGGCTGGCATGCGAAGCAACCGTAGGACGCCACGTGGCCCGATGACACACACGGAGGACGTGGAGGCGTCGGAAAACTATGCAGACCCTGTGGACACCTTGCTAAGGTCCAGGGGCTTCAACAATGACGACATATACGCTGTGCCTGATGACGCACACAGCCGCCTGGTCAAAATAAGAAACTCATTTGGCGGGTTACACGGTCTCCATGTAGGAGGCGAGGAAGAGAACGGATTCGACCGTAAGTCTCAGACTGGACGACGGCCGTCAAAATACAAACATCGTTCTAAAATCCTGTTCAGCAAGACAAAAGCCTACCAAAGACGATTCCACTCCGACAGCGACGGGGAGGAGTCCGGCCCCGCCACGCAGAAAAAGAAAAAGGGAAGAGCCCACCGAGGCAGCGAGGAGGATCCACTGCTCTCACCTGCCGACCCCTGGAAGGGCGGAATAGATAACCCCGCCATCACCTCCGATCCCGAGCAGGAGGACAAGAAGATGAAGAAAAAGAAGACGCCCAAGACGCCAAAGGAACCGAAGAAGGTGAGTCTTTTCTTGTCTCCAGTAGTCATAATGTTACTTCTGGAGAGATTTAATGTCAGGTTATATTTTATCAACTGCTTTTAGCAAACAGAGTGTTTTATAGTCAGACAGAAACAAGACAGCAAAGATACAGAGCCAAAGCTTTCTTGTGTTGTCGAGTGGCTGAAAGAGAGCTTCAGCGCATTGAATACAAGAAAGGGAGCGTGAATGAGAGCAGAAGTGATTGTGTATAGTAGTGTGTAAGCAGACGTGTGTGGGTGTGAGATATAAGCAGATCTCTGCTTTTAACAGGCCGGGGACTCATGGTGAGAATAAACTAATTTGATAATTGATCGATCGACCCCGCTGCTGAAATAATTTACGAGCCTCTCTACCTTACCTTAGATCCCAGACAATCGATAAAAAAAGATTGATAAAAGACACACTGTTAGAAACGGCAGGACTCTGTATAACCTCAGAGGAGAGGCTGCATCTGTGATAAGACGCCAGCATACAGCACATACAATATATACTCAACCTCTTGCAGATTAGACTTCCAAGACAAATTAACAAACACTCGTCAGTTAAATTAGCATGCTTTAGCTCACTTACAAACACACACAAATACAGACGAGGAAGCATGTTAGCTTGAATGTTTAAAATGCAGGTAAAGGCACACAGAGGGCTACAGTGCACACCCACACACACACACGAGCACACAGTCACAATAGAGATTAACAGTACAGAAATCAAAAATTACAGTATGAACTACATTTTCAAATGCAGTGCTGCTCAAGATGGATCCTCCACATGACCAGTTTTTATAGATCAAATTGAGCATCGTTTAAAAAACTTGCTGCAAATCTTAAGCAGCAGCACCCGCTTTAGATTAAAAATGTCACCTGAGAAATATAATGCACATAAAAAAAAAAGTCTGGCTGTTAACAGCGCTGCTATTTGGCAATCACAAGTGTTCAGCAAAATAATCACAGCATGATGTTTTGTCAGTTTCCTGCAGTCCAAGTACAAACACACACAATCGGACACATGCATGCGAGTCGGCACGCTGGCGCTGATCAGATAATAGTGTGCAAATCAGTAGAGAAACAGCCGTCGGCGCTACACGAGCGTCATGAATGCAGGGCACTGTTGGAACATTCAAACTGTCTTTGATAATCAGAGGAGAGTGAACGGAGAACCAGAAGGTACAAAATGGAAGGTGTTTAGTCGCCGTCCCGGCCAATTAGAGAAGAGCCTGAACCGCTGTAGGCATGACAACACTTTGAAGCGCAGAGGAGTGTGGGAAATCAAAGCCACCTCGGCACCTTGTTACTTGTTTCCGGCTTCGGTCTTGAATAACGGTTTTGTCTGTTGTTGTCGTCTTCTTTCTTCTCGTCTTCCTCCACATGAACCTCCCTCGCTCTCTCCCTTCATCCCACTAACTTTCTTTCTGATCTATTCCCTGATTGCACTCCTCCTCCTCCTCTTCCTCCTCCTCTTCTTCTTTCTCTCCTCTGATATGTTCTGCCTCCTCTTCACCCTCTCTCCTCCTCCCTTTTTTTTTCTTGCATTCCCTCATGTCTTTTTCTCAATTCCCTCTTCTTCCTCCTCATGTTCTTCCTCTTCTCTTTAAAACTTATTTTTCCTTGACCTACCTGTCTCCAATTTCCTCACTCCTTATCACTTTTTTCACCCCCCCCCCTCCTCAAACTTTCTATTTCCTGTCCTCTTTCCTCTTTCATTCCTGTTTCCTTCTCTTTTATTCCTCATTCTCTCTATTTCTTTTCCT
Organism: Thunnus thynnus; assembly: GCF_963924715.1. Taxonomy (NCBI): domain Eukaryota; kingdom Metazoa; phylum Chordata; class Actinopteri; order Scombriformes; family Scombridae; genus Thunnus; species Thunnus thynnus. The sequence goes on along the minus strand of NC_089532.1, from coordinate 2,732,835 downwards.
CCCCTCTTCGTTCCTTTTGCTTCCCTCCTACTCTCGTCTCTCGGTCCATCATTCCCTCGTTCTTTCTTCTTTCCGGCCCCTCCCTCAATGTCATCTTTTAAATTTACCATTTCCTGTTCTCCTTTTCCTTCTCTCTTCTCTTCTTCTCCACTTCCTCCCTGTCTCTTTTTCCTCTCCCATCCTTCCCTCCTACTAACAATCTTTCTCCCTCTATCCTTCCTACTCTCTCTCTCTCTTGCCCCATTCTCCTTCACCTTGTATTTTCCTCTCATCTCATCCCTCTTATTATTCTCTCATCCCCCACCCTCCCTCCCTCTCTCCATAGCCGAAATCTTCCAAGCCCCCTAAGCCTCTGTACCCCCCCACCCGGAGAACCTGGGAGAGCAACTACTTTGGCGTTCCCCTGCAGAACCTGGTGACCCTGGAGCGACCCATCCCACTCTTTATTGAGAAGTGCGTCGACTACATCGAGCGCACAGGTGAGTCATCGATTTTCATCATATTTCTCTCTCTTTCTTGTCTCTGACTTATATCCCACTCTTTCTGCTGCTTTGTTTCTTTTTTTTTGTCTCTCTGCCTGTGTGTTCAGGTACAGCTGGATTGTTTCTACATGTAAGAGCTTTGTGTTTGGGATGGAAGGATGGAAGGATACGGGGGGATTATTTAAGGTGGGATGAGGGACGCGTATGAATCTAAAGCAACTTGGCCTCTCAGCTCCGATGTCACTCGCCAAAACAGGTTTTGTCTGGTCTGTCGGTCGTCCTGCCAGGCCGCCAGTCAATACAAGTCAATTTCAATTCAATGAGCTTTATTGGCACAGCGTTTGATGTGTAGCCAAAGCACTGCTGGAATGACTACAAAACAACATGGTGAAAGATTACTGAGATCAAAAAAAATGATTAAGAAACGGCAGTAGAGAGATTTACACGTGTACGTGCCATCCGTTAATTTAGTGTACGCAAGAGAAGGAAAAGTTACAGCACCAGCATGATGTGATGATTGTATTTAAGAGTGTAGACGTACCTCTCCAGTCCTACAATGTGTCCTTATTGCTTATTAAGACGACATAACTGATGCACTGAGAAGTTTGGAATATGTTTTTAAATGTGAAAAGGTTTTATAATCCTCAAACTTAGGAAAAGTATTGTTCTGGTATTGGTACAAAGGCCTACTGAATGTTGAAGCATCTTTGGTTGTTAGACCTTTTGTCGTGGATAAATATAAGAATCTGAGCTTTCAGCAGTGTCATTACTCCCTCTCATTAGCCAGCATCGAGGTTTCTAATTCAAAAAAGGTATTTTAAAGAGGGAAAACTCAAAGAAAAACCTCCAGTTCATCAAGCACACTTCAATTCACTTGAAAAAACATATTCAAAACAGCGAACACAGTGGTTGAGACTTCACAAGCTACTGTTAAAATGCTCTCGAGCTCGACCCGTCACCCCCCCAGCATCTCCACCGAAACTGTTTCAATTAGCCGACAGCAGAAGAGAGAGAGAGAGAGGGGTTTATCAAGAGAGCAGACACCCCTCAGAGGATTTATTCAGGATAAATAATGGTTTATAATAAGACAGACGGGCCTGTTTGGACATGTGCAGTTCCAACTGGTGACGCAGTGCATGCTGGGTATGTGTCTTGGCTTTGTGCCCAGCTGTCGTAAAGAACGCCTCTCCCACAGTTTGAGAGATTCCTCAGTGAGGTCATTGTTCAGTCTGATGGATATTTATACACTGTGCGGCCGACGCTTTATACAAAGTGTCTCTGAGCGTTTTAAGGTTGATATTTCTTTTCGTTAAAGGTAAAAGTGAGAATGTTAAGGCGTCGCTCTGCTTATTAAAGACCCAAGCAGCTACCTAAAGTGTTACTTTTTTCCTACTGACCACCTAAATGAATATTTCAAACATATTTAATATCTTATGAGTTTGTTGCATAATGTATTTTCACACGGTCCAGTACTCTTTCTGCGTGTTTAGCGTCATTGAATGAGCTCTCGCTGAAAGACGTAATGTTTCCTGTTGAGCTTTTGCTGCTGTGTGTTTTGTGTGTTCAGGTATTTAGATGTTGTTTTGAAGACAGTTGCTTTGTCATAAATGTAGGAACATAAAATTCACTTCACCACAAGACCAGAAACACATGTCTTATCACTCCCCTTTCTCCTCTCCTCCTCCTCCTCCTCCTCCATCTGAACCCATATGTGCAGCAAATGTATAGTACTTACATTAAAAAGAGGTATTTCCTGCATTCCTCCCAGCGTTCACAAGTGTTGGGCTCTGTGTTTTTTTTTTTTTTTTTTTGAAGGTACCGTCGTTTGAGCTCTTTTCATTCCGGGGCTGTTAATTCCTGTCCTGAAAATCCCTTCCGAATATGTTTTGATATTCAGCTGGATCTACATGAGCCCGTCGGTGGCTGCCAACCAAATTTAGGATTAATCCCAGCGCTGTATGTGCGTGCATGCGTGTGTGTGTGTGTGTGTGTGTGTGTGTGTGTGTGCGCAGACGCCTGCCAGCTGACAGCAGTGTATCGGAGATTTCATGGCCAGTGCCGTGAAAACCCTCTAAGTCCAGACGGTCTGTTGGGTGGATTTTAACAGCTTTTCTCCTCCCTTCTTCTTCTTCTTTTTTTTTTTTTTTTTCTGAAATATCATTTCTCACCAGCCGCAGCAAGAACATCTTTGTGTGTTGTGTAAGGTGTTTCATATCCAAGACAATTTAAGAGCATTTACAACTTGATGAGACCTCTCAGGCTTGTTAGAGAGCAGAGAGGTAGAGGTTTATAATCTGTCTGTGTAACATATTTGAGTTTATAGCTCAGAGGGTGGGGTCGTCTTTGGAGTGCACAGAGGTTGTAAGGGGTTAGTGGGGTGTTGGCGTGATAGCTCAGCGGTTAGAGAGACCCTCCCTCTGTGGGTTTAAAACTGTTGTTGTTGTCTGCAGAGATTCTGTTAAAGTAAGATACTAAATCTCTGCCTCTGACCTCTGACCTCGGAGAAAAGAGGCCGTCCTGATGGGAATTATTAAAACATCACTGTGTTGTTGTTTTTCCCACCAGACACTTGTCACATTAATTTTGGGAGGAGGGAGGAGGAGGAGGGGAGGCAGAAGTCAAAATGTTAGGACACTCCTCTCTGAACAAGTGCTCACAGGGAGAGAATAGTGGCAACTACAAGAACTGCATTAGTCCGAGAAAAATAATGTGGCAAGGCCACCCGTACTGTTTGTCTGACGGATTATCTGTGGGAAGTGCAGGGTAGGCATTACTCACAGCGTGGTCTAGCTGTGACAGTAAAGCCGGGTATTGAACCTCAATACTTTTTGAATTTTTTTTATAGCGCTGAGCAAAATGTGTCCAGAGCAGGAGGAACCAGGAACAGACTGGTAATCATCGAAACCTTCTCTTGGATCAGAAGATAGTAACCGTAGTACGTTTTCTTTTACTGGTTCTCGCACAGCTGCTTGTGTTTAGAAAGCATTTAACATCTGAGAGCTTTGGTTCCACTCTGGGAACTTGAGATGGTAATTTTCATCCCAGTTCTGGCCAGTTTATAGACCTGAATGATTAATTGATCAATCAGAAAAAGGGCTGAAGCTAATGATTTGCTTTTCATAAGCGGTTGATCTGCAGCGTATTTCTCAATCGTTTGTTCTATAACATGTTTGAAAATAGTTTAAAGCATCGACAGTGAACAGACAAGACAAACAGAAGCAGCAAATATTCACATTTAATCAGTTCATTGATTATTAAACTCATCATTCAGAAGAATATTGGACACATTAATCCACGATGACAACGATCTTCAGCTGCAGCCCCGCTACGGTCACTGTTTTAGATTTTTTTTTGGTTGTAATCTGCGGGACGCCAGACGCGCCGGTCGGTTCGGTTCAACCGCATTTAATAAGCTGCCAGCCGAGAGGCGGAGAGGCGATGATAGCTATTTGTGGTGCCTGCGCTCTCAGACCAGAAAGTGTGAGAGGAAAAAAAAAAAACTGTGACTTAATGTGTGTGTGAGAGACTAAAAAGTGTGTGTGTGTGTGTGTGTGTGTGTGTGTGAGCTGCTGAAAGTGTGGAGAAGTGAAACTGTGATTCTGTGTGTTCGGTGGGTTTGTGTAAGAAATGAGACTGTTGTTGTAGTCGAGACTAAATGAGTGACCGCGGGTGAGACAGAAGGAGGGTGTGTTTGTGGTAAAGTGCCTTGCTCAGGGGCTTCACGGCAGCGTTTACGGAGGAAGGGTGATTTTCCCGCTCTGGATTGTACACAGAGTTCTTCTCTTCTGGTGTTTTATGGCGACAAATCAACATTTTTCTCGGCTAATTAAGTCTACGTTTGTGTTTAGTATGTGGTGTCTCTGTTTCCTATTAGAGATCTGCTTGTTATCATTTTAATTGCATTCCAGCCACCATATTATAATAATAATAATAATAATAATAATAATAATAATAATAATAATAATAATACAACTAACAGGCTTCTCAAGGGCCTTGCAAACCCTTGAAGGTTTGTGGATTTAAGGAAACTAAACCAAAGGCTTCTGTAAAAGAACGTGTGGCCTTGAAAACACTTTTTTTTTAATTAGTCAACATGCCTCGGCTCTGTGTGACTTCAAATATTCAGTTTGACAATCTTTCACTGAGAGTTCTCAGCTTGACATGATTATAAATTAAACGTGTTCTTTTGTCTTTTACCTTACTTTGAATCTCATTAAACGAGACCCAGAAAAACAACGTCCTTGAATCTGACGGCCAAGGTGAGTCATCTAATCAAGGCGAGACACATCATTACGGTTCAGAGCGCTGATGCTGCTTCTAGTTGTTTCTTTTTACTGCAGGTTTCAGTGCTGCTGGCAGGTATTACACCTCACTAGAGCTGCAACGATTAGTGTATTCATTGATCATCAGGAAGTAAATCAGCAACTTTTTTTTATTTTAAAGAAAAATGGCAAATATTTACTTGTTGCTGCTTTTTAAATGTGAGGATTTGAAGGATTTGATGTGTCAGTAAACTGATCATGTTAAAGGTTTGGACTGTTGAAGACGTCATCATGGGCTGATAACAGACATTTTTATAGACAACGCAATTAATAGAGAAAATAATCGGGCAGATTAATCGTGTGGTGGTGATGCAACGATTAGCTGGTTAATCAATTAGTCAAACAACAGAAATGTTTTCGCCAACTATTTTATATTTGATTAATGATTTTGAGTCATTTTTCAAGAGAAATGCTAAGTTGTCTTGTACCAGCTTCTAACATGTGGAGAGTTTCTGGTTTATTGATTCTTCTATGATGATAAACTGAACATCTTTGTGTTGTTGACTGTTGGTTGGGACAAAACAAGACGTGTTAGGTTACATTAAGCTTTGTTAAACAATAAGAAACAACCAAATGACTGACTGATTGATTGATTAGCATCTTCTTATCCAAGGGTTCTGACTCAGTCTTGTTGACTCACTGATTGATGGTCAGATATGGAAGAAACACAGAAACACATAAGGATGTATGAATCAACTTTCTGCAACAATGTAGGACTGTAAACAAACACACGCAAGCAAAACAAATCAATAAAAGTAAAGTGAAGTAAGAAAATATCTTCACAACAGCAGCTGAGTAACAGGAGATATTCTCTGCATTATCATTCATTTTATTACATAATGTGCAACGTTAAAACAGCAGTTTAAAGTAGACGATGGATGATCATCAGCTGAGCAGAATTTACCTCAAGACGATATGTCAAACTGGTCAAATAGGAAACTTTAAAGCTTGTTGCAGTAAAACGTGTGTATATAACCTGATAATGATTGATTAGGCTGTTGTCTTTACTGTTCACAATTTTTTATCTCATCGTTTATTAATGTAAATACAAGCAGAGCTGCAACCATTAGATGATAAATCGATTAGTTGCCGACAAGCAAATTATTATGATTCATCAGAAAAAAGAAAATTCCCAAATTCTCTGATTCCAGCTTCTTAAATGTGAATATTTTCTGGTTTCTTTGGTCATTTATGACAGTACTGAACTGAACTGAATATCTTTGGGTTGTGGACTGTTGGTCGAGACACAAGAAGATATTTGAGGACGTCTCTGGGAAACAGTGATCATCATTTTTGGACATTTTATAAACTAAACGACTAATAATCAACGGATTCATCAGTAATGAAAACAATCGTTAGTTGCTGCTCTAGATCGGGTGTCGGTTTATGACATATATTTTACATTTAATAGAAATGTGTTGAAAGAGTGTAGTGATCAGACATAAATCCACCCTCAGCCTCAGAGAAACACACGTGTTATTTCTCTCTGTGTTGGGAAACAGTGATTGTATACGTGTCTGGAGGATCAATACTCATACATAAACCTTTCTTGTATCTAAAGGAGTGTTTGCGTGTTTCTGAAGGACTAAAAGAAGCCTTTCACTGCTTCATCTTTTTGTGTGTGTGTGTGTATATGTGACCTTTACAGCACAGCGATAGGTCCTGACCTTACATTTCACCAAAATACAGCAGTCAGAGGATCAGGCTTTTTAAACAGCCACAGTTTTACCTGACTGTACAAGGTCGAGCGCAAATCTCTCAGCATTAAGCTCTCACTGTTATCCGGAGTGACGTGCGGCGAGCGCGGCATGCAGGAGAAAATTCAATTCCTACTAGCATCCGATAGTAAAGAGGTGAAGGGTCAGAGCAGCAGCGACCTGATAATACTCCTGAGAGAGAGAGAGAAGTGCTTCAGAAAAGAAAGAAGAGGTAAAGAAAGAGAGAGAGATGAGAAGGTGACGTGAGGTACTTCTTAAAAGTTTCCAGCTCATGCACTCAACAACCTTTCTCTCTCTCTCTCTCTCTCTCTCTGTGTGAAAAAGACAACTCTCGCAGCAGAAGTAGCTTTTTGAAAAAAATGACATGTTGTTAGCTTTCCTCTGGCAAGAGTCTCAGGTGGCGGAGCGGCTCCGTGGTAACAGGAGACGTCCCTGTTAACGAAAAGTCACGGCGTCCCGGAGGGAAGACAACATGGACGTCCCGCTTGCTTTTACAGATAAAGTTTATTTTTTTAACTTAATTGTTTTGAGTTATTTCTAAGAAGTAAATGTCCAAATTCTCTGATTCCAGCTCCTCACATGTGAAAATTTTCTGGTTTAGTAAACTGAATATCTTTGGGTTGTGGGCTGTTGGTCCAGACAAAACCAAGCAATTAATCAAGAAAATAGCCGACAGATTAATCAATAATGATATTAATTGTTAGTTGCAGCCCTGCAGTTAACCGTAAAATAATTTTAATAGTCAGTCAGTGTTGTTTCGGAGGCTGATGAAGGTAAAATTAAGATGAAAAACGTTGATTTTCTGCAACGTTTTGGCATCAAAATAGAAAAATATAAAGATAGTTTCACCTTTTTAAACCTCTGATGCGAAAAGTCCTACTAAAACCATTTTATTAATATACAGCACAGGAGTGAATAATTAAGTGTGAGTGCTCACTGATTCAAATTCATATTTTATCTGCCAACCATGTTGCCTTTTTAGCACCAGCAGCACCAGCAGTAGCAGCAGCAGCAGTGTTTAATAACCAGATCACTGCACCAGCCAGCTCTTTTTAGAAAAATCTAACAGCGTCTGTGTGTCTCATCATGATGAAAAACGCTTATTTTGTTGGATTTGTCTTCATGGGAAACTGCTTCAAAAATGAGTGAAAAGCGTCTGCAAAGCAAAGTGTAAGTGAGTCTGTGGCTCGGTTGTTTTCTTCTTCCAAACTGCTCTTTTGTTCACCCAAAATTGCTGATATCTTGATATTTTAAAATGGCTAAAACACACACACACACACACACACACACACACATGCCCCAGGCTCCAGTCTGCACCAGTTCATGCGGATTATAACCAAGTGATCAGTGAACTCCTGCTTAAACTTCCCAGCGAATGCCATTTCAGCCAAATTTAACCATCCGGCTCTCCGTGGAACCGCTGGCAATCCTTAAAACTTCACTTTTTTTTTGGGCAACCTCTGGGCCTGAAGCCAAAAAATGTAAAGAGGCACAATAGTGTCAATTATTGTCAGGTCTGCTTACATAAAAAGCCCTCAAAACATCAGTGTGGTCTCAGAGAAAGAAAACCCCTCCCGAGGAAACTGAGGGTTTTTTTCAGAGGACAAACAGACGGCTTGCGACTGCGCGAGCGAGCGAGCGAGTGAGGCCACACAGCGCTCCGCCGCCGAACTCGATTAGAGAAGTTTTATTAAATGTTTCCTGCTCCCCAGAGACATGAAATGGTATTTGGCACGAAAAGCTGGAGGAAGGAGGGAGAGTGAGTGAGAGTGAGAGAGGCAGAGCAGTGATTAAATGGCTTTTTGATGTTGATGCATTTGGAAGTCCCATTGGTTGTTATCTTCCTCAGCACTTAGTATAATGTGAGGAGGGGGATGGATCCAGGGAGGAGAGTTTCTCTTCTTTGCTCTTTGAAAAAGAACTTCCATCGGCTATTTGACTGAATAAAACAGTTTGCTAAGTGTGTGCTAGTGCTAATTTCACTTTTTCTTTTTTTTAAAAATATTTTTTTGTTGCCATTTTATGTCTGTTTATGTAATTTATCATTTCAGTTTTTAATTTCTCCTGCTTTCTGGTTGTGTAATTGTTTCTTAACCAAACTCCCTGATAGCTGGACTGAATTAAACATTCGTTAAACAGAACAGAACAAACTTTTATTTTAATTTAGAGATGCTTTACTGCCAATAAATACCAAACAACACATTGTAAACACCAAGAAAACAACAGATTGAGACGTTTTCCAAATGAATACTCCTGATTAGTTTCACATCAGTTAATCGATGTAGAGATTTACGACACAGCTTGCGTTCTTTTAATTAAAACAATAAAACAACAGATTGAGATGGATTGTACATAAATCGTTAAATCTTGTAGAATATATTGCAAAAACAAAACAATAAAACAACAGATTGGGACAAATGTACAAAAATGTTCCAACGAATGTTCCATCAGTTCATCAAAATGAAGATTAATGATGCAGCTTCTTTGCCTCTGGAGTGTGAAAATGTGATTATTGCGCATTTTTCTTGAAATTCTCCTCAATGTTACTGAACATAAAAACTAAGGACTCTCCTGGATAATGTAACCATCCTTTAGGTTTATATTATCACCACCACTTTCAATTATTTCAGCTTTGTTTTTGAGAAATCTTGTTTTGTTTGTGATTTTGGCGGACGGTTAAGAATACTACATTACCCATGAGCCTATGCTGCTGTTGCTATGGAGAAGCAGCCAGTTAGAAGCATTCAAAATGGTTCGTTGTTACAGTTGTAGACAAAACATGGCGCCATAGTTGCTGAATTCACTCAAAAGTGAACCAGAAATTAAAACGATGTAGATTATAAAATCAGTTTTCTCCGCTCGCCGTTAGTGGAACACGTGACCAAATCCTAAACTCAGTGATTGGCTGTTTTCACTTGGAGTTGTAGTTAAACGCACAATATGTAATTTCAGCCGCTAGGGGTCTCAATCAAAACAATAACAAAAGACGGAGCGTGATGACGGTGTAAAGTAGCAAGGGATCATGGGAGTTGTTGTCTTTGTTAAATAACCAGCTTCACCGGGATAGGATTACTCCAGTGTTAATCATTCGGGATGTTTTTACCCGCAGAGGTCTCCTCCTCTCCAGAACAAACGGACCCGCAGATTACAGATAAAAACACTGAATAAAGCTGTTTCACCTAAAAAAAAAAAAAAAAAATCAGTGTTTCTCCGACGATGTTTGGCGACCACTGGTACGGGCTGTTAGCCGAGCTGCTGCTAACACTTCGGTTCGGTTTATTTCTCTTATAACTTTAGATCCAGACGTTCGGCCGGTTTCTCCCGGGAGCCGAATTATCCGCAGAGGTCTCCTCCTCTCCGAAAACAAACGTACACGCAGATTAAAATCGTTAAAAATACTAATTAAAGCTGTTTCAGCTGTTTTTCGACCACCGGACGTCCTGGAGGGGCTGTTAGCCGAGCTGCTGCTAACATTTGCTAAGTTTATTTATCCGATAACTTCAGATCCAGACGTCCAATGACTATAATCCTTCTTCCAGCTAAAAGATATAGTTAAAAGCGACCTAAATTTATCATGAAAATGTGGCTTAAAACTGAATAAAAGTCAGTTTATAACAGTTTGTGTGGAACAACCACAACGCCGATGTATTATCTTGTATGTGTGTAAGTTACTCTTTGGTAGACGCCAATGTAGCGGACAAACACAGCGCCGCCGTTTGCATCTTGTTCATCATGTTCATAACCGGGATAGTTTCTTTCATGGCGATCAGACTTGTAGAAGAGCTCAAACTGTGAATCATGTAACGTCGTCTATGACGAAGAATAAATGAGATTTTCATTTCTTGAACCAAGAGTGACTGAAATAACTCACACTTTGCAACTCCATAGTGTTTCATTTAAATAACGCCTTTCACTATCTACTTTAAAAAAAAAAGTGAGTTCTGGTTATCTTCTGTGTTCATTACAGATATCATCAGCTCTCGTGTCAGTGACTCGGTTTTGCACATGTAGATTTTACCTCAGCCCAGTGTAACGGTGCCAGATTTCACCGACGCCCAGCTGTTCCGGCTGTGGAGCAGCCAGGGGGGAAACCCTCAGCGGACTGGTTTTCAACTTCCACTCTTGAGCTCTGCTGGAGAATTATTCAGCAGCCGTGTCAACCAGCCTCCATACAAAAAGCTGATTATTGGCTATTTTCAGCCTGCTTTGAAGTCAGATCACCGCTCCTGACTTTGTAGAGGAATAGAGGGATTTTTCATCGGGAGTGAAATAGATTTTTATTAAAAAAAAATAATTCATAGAGTGCGTACTTGAGGAGAGGTAGTCATTCAGCGCAGGACACAGAAGGTTGGACCGCGAGAGTTCAGAATGATATATAAGAGGCTATAAAAACACAACTGACAGGAGATGAGGAATCATTTTAACATACTGTGTTCTCTACTCTTTCCTGTCAATCATTCTCTCCACTTCTCATTATTAGATCTGCAGCTCTCTGCCGTCCAGTACGACAGATCAGAAATCAGCCAAAGTGAGAGAGAGAGAGAGCTCAAGTTGAGAATTGATTGGCGTCTGGCATGCGTCCCGTTCTCTACACTCACCATTTGTTTTGTGTCTGTGTGTGTGTGTTTGTTTGTGTGTGTGTGTGTTGTTTTCCTGCTGGCTGCTGGACTGACGTCATGTCCAATGGAAACACACTGACTGAGCTTCCTGTTCCCCTGGTCAGTGCAGGCCAGTGCTCCCAGCAGCGTGATGGGACTGGTGTCGCCGTCTGATCTGTGTGTGTGTGTGTGTGTGTGTGTGTGTGTGTGTGTGTGAACAACCAACAGACCAAACCTAACAGCAGAAAGAGACATCTACAAATCTAAATGTTCTCATGTGTTTGGTAAAATCCTCCTGTCATTCGCGTGTATTTTACCACCAGAACATTTAATGTTCATTCGCCTCCAAAACAGCCAAAAACAGAAACTGTACATCAGCTGTAAGATATGTAGCGACTGACACAGCGACCATGTGTCTGTGTGTTTGTGTTTAGTTCCTCTGACGGATCCCAGAACTCACCAGAGACCCCCCCCCCCAAGTCTCTCTCCCTTTTTCACGCAGATGCTTACTCGCTTCATTTCACGCCGCCCCGGGCAAATTCATGTCTACTGGCGAAAAAACAAAACAAACAAAAACTCCAAAAAACTCCACTGAGTCTCATAGTTTTTAGAAGACATAAAGCAGTTTGTAACTCAATGATAAACCATTTAGATCACATCACATGAATGAATATTTTTTTGATGAGAATCTCTTTTCAAAATATAAGAATCTGTTGTTTGTTTGTTTTTAAAAGAATTGTGACACAGATATATACCAAGTGGGACATTTTACAAGTAAAAAATATACTTATTAGTTTTCTTATTTGGACAAATTATGTAATGGAGACACTTTGACATTATTAAACTAACATTTCAGGTTATTGCCTGACATACACGCTGATACTGTGATAAACTAGCATCGTCCTATTTACTGTATCAGCCTGGCTGGTTTATTGGTTTAGCTCCAATGCTAATAGTAGTATTGGTTGAGCATAAAGTCAGTAAATCATTTAATGTGTAAATGTAGATGACAGGAAGCTTCTTATGCAGTTTTTTGTAAATTAAGTTTAGTTTTTTGGTGATTTTGCTCAGTTGTACTATTGTTTTGGGGTTTTATTTTGTTTTGCTTTGCTTTTTTGGACCAGCCAGGCCACCATATTTTCTTAAGTCTCATTTAGATATATGATGGGATGTGTTCTGTTGTCATATGTTGATGTGATACTTATTATTTCAGCTGTAAGTCTCTCTTCTTCTTCTTCTTCTTCTTCTTCTTCTTCTTCTTTTACATTTTTTTCCTCCACTGAATCACAGAGTAGAAAATCTCGACCTTTTACGATTATATCCGGGTCAGCGGTGAATTTCATTTTCTCACATGGATGCGTTCAGTGAAACTCAGGGTGTTTTGTGATATTTCAGCCCCAGCAGGTGTCCTACATTAAATATTCCAGTATCGGTTCTATGAAAACAGTCTGCAGCGATTAACTGATGAACTTCCTGCTGGTCCAGGTAATCAACCTGTCCTCTGGCAAACCTGCGTCTATGACCTTTGACTTTTTTTTTTTTTTTTTTAACAGTTAACTGAAGCTCATTGCATTATTGTCACAGCTTGAGATATAGTCTCTTCAAATATGAGTCACAGCGCGGCTGGTGTTTGATTTTTGTTTCCCTCAGTTAGATTGAGGAACTGGAGGCTCAGCGGCCGACGGTTGGTTGATTTTTAACCACATGTATTAAAAACCACCAGCTGAGATGCAGAGAGCTGATGGGAGCTATTTGTGTTGCCTGTGGTTTCTGGGCAGATTATATGTGTGTGTGTGTGTGTGTGTGTGTGTGTGTGTGTGTGTGTGTGTGTGTGTGTGTGTGTGATTGTGTGTGTGAGACCCAAAAAACTGTGACTGTGTGTCTGACGGGGTGTATTTGTGGTAAGTGTGGTCGCACTGAGGTGAGGCTGCATCTGGGTTGTTGACGGCGGTTAGAGAAGATGTTGGCACTTGGACACACACACACACACACATACATATACTACATGCACATTCACTGATAGTGTGTGTGTGACAACATAACAACCTAATTTTAGGTTCTTGGATGTTTCAAAGTCATTCAGTTTTCGGTTTCGGTTTTTCCTTCAAAATTGAAGCACATACTGGTTTTTCTCGTTCACATTTTTTTTTAATTTTTACACACTTACACACACTTACACACACACACATACACACTTACACACACAATATTACATCCTGCTCTGTAGCCTGTAGTCTTAATCTCTTCCCTGTGGATTTCCTGGTCACCGACTCTGAGACACAGAGAGATAGGAAAATGTGTGTGTGTGTGTGTGTGTGTGTGTGTGTGTGTTGTGCCCGTGGCTGAATATTTGAGCAGCCACTCCTCCATTACCCCCCCCCACCCCTCCACCCCCCCATCTCTCTCTCTCTCCTTCTGTATTTTTTTTTTTACTGGTGAATAGGTGAAGCTGGGAGTCTAACCTCTTTCATCATGACGGCCCCTCCCTCTGGGCAAACTCTTCTCTTTCTGCCTCCCTCGCTCCCTCGCTCGCTCCCTCGCTCGCCCTCTGTATTCCTTTTCATTTGTTTGTTCTCTCTGTGTGCTGATCGTCCCCAGAGAGAGAGAGAGAGAGAGAGTAAAGTGGCTGTGATGCTGCCTTTGTAGTTAAGTTAAATGAATGTGATTGCCTGTTTTTGGCTGCAGCAGTAACCATGTGACCTTATGTGACTACGACCACACTAAACCGTTCATATATCTGCTTTATTCTGTACATAAAACATCTATTGTATGTCCGTTCTGAGGTTTCCTCCAGAGCTGCAACGATTAGTCGATTACTTGATTAGTTGATTGAAAGAAAAACAGTCTGCAGTGATTTCGATAACTTATTAATCGTGTTAGTGGTTTATGAGCAAAAAAGCACCAAATAATTCTGTTTCCAGCCTTTCAAATGTGAGAATTTTCTGCTTTTCTCTGTTTTACATTATTATAAACTGAATTTCTTTGGGTTTTGGACTATTTGTGGAGCAAAACAAGATATTTGAAGATGTCATGTTGGTCTTTGGGGAAATGAATGGGCAGTTTTTTTACCATTACTTTTTGAAATTTTATAGACAATCAATTAATCGATTGATCTGAGTCTGATAGAGGATGTATGCTGTTCAGATATTAAAGCCCCTCTGAGGCAAATTTGTGATATTAAGCTACATAAATAAGAACTCCTTTCTGTTACAGTCCTGAGTTAAATGTGATGCCTCTCACTTTCTCTGTAATCACTGGTTTTAAATGTTAGTATAGCTGATCACTGGATGTAGTTGTGTCAGTATGTTTGTCATCATTAATCAGGGATGTGATCGACGTGTCAGTGAAGCAGCAACAGTCACTGTTTTATTTGTGAGCTGCGAGGAAATCTTTATTTCTACTTGAGTTGACAGGTTTGTTCTATATGTTGGCAACACATCTGTGATTAAAATATAAACTCAAGCTCTTTAAAATCACACCATACATTACCTGCCTGTCAAATATGATGAATTGCTGCTTTCCTCTTTTCCAATCATGACAAATTTAATATTTTTGTTATATTCTCTGTCTTCATTATATTTATATAATTCAGTTCGGCAGTTTTCACTATTTTAGTTCCGTTGTCTGACAACAGAAACTGAAGTTAATTGTGAGATGTTTTGTGTTCAGACAGAGAGCAGGAAGTGACTGAACAGAGCTTTAACCAGCTGAGATTTAGCAGCTTTACTAAGAGATATTTACATAAAACAACAGGAGTGATTGTGTGGATGCACGTTGTTTTTAAAAGGTGAACAGTGTTTTCAGCCGGTTCCGTGTGGACCTCTCTCTCTCTCTCTCTCTCTCTCTCTCTCTCTCTCTCTCTCTCTCTCTCTCTCTCTCTCTCTCTCTCTCTTCCTCTTTCTTTCCCTCCTGTCTTTATATCACTTTAAGTGAGAGGCCAACGCAAGGATTAGATTAAGGCGATTGGTTATGGCGCCTAGCGTGTGTGTGCAGCCGAGTATTGGGGCCCTGTCCAATTGCAACTAACCTGAAGGCGAGGGGGACAGACGAGGCCAGTTTGAGCCGGGCTGGAGGCTACGACACACTCAGGATGGAGTGTGTGTGTGTGTGTATGTGGTGATGGTTAGATGAATTAGCATGCTACAAACTGTGTGTGTGCGTGTCTTGGGGGCAGACTGTGCAGAGAAAAAGAGGAAAAAAGGGTGAGAGAGAGGCTAGTGCTATGCCACCTGGCTCCAAGGCAGTCATCTGGTCTAATGGGGCTTGTGTGTAAATGTGTGTGTGTGTGTGTGTGTGTGAGAGAGGCAGCGAGTGTGTCCTGTGGCTGTGTTTGAGCAGTCCAGTCTTCCATTAGTTTGCCTTGAAAAGCCCTTATGTTGCCCTTCTCTCTCTCTCTCTCTCTCTCTTTTTTTTTAATCTCTCTCTTTCTCTCTCATGTTTTCTGTCATGATGCCGGCAGCGAACATGTGAGCGCACTGAAAAAAACACACGAGCAGCAAAGTGAAATATCAAGCTAGTGACAAAGAAAGTGACCACGTCTGAGTGGACTTCAGTGTGTGAGCAGTAAGAAGGTAATAATGTGAAGTGGAGTGTTGTTCCCTCTGCCAGCTCCGTCATTACTGGCCTCTTATCAAAGACAGACATGGATCATTTTGGCTTGAGACTGATTTGGAGGGAATCTTTAAGGTTTTTATTAATTTCTGTTGAAGTAGTAGTCCATATCAAAACTGTTGACATCATGTGCTGCATGTTTTTTGTATATCTGGCAAACTTCATGGATAAATTAATTAAGGTTATTGTTGCTATGGAAACTTGCAGTCTAATTTTGGCAAAAACAAAGGTTTTATAAGCTCTGATGTCACGGTTGATCAGAACTGTTTAAGGTGTTTTGACATAAGATTTTAGGCAGCTCCACGTTTCTCCGTTCTCTGTTTCTCTGTCTAACGTCGTCAGGTGAGGCTAACCCATTGTTGCTAACTTTGGAGCTTCACTTTTCCAGCAGTCGGGGAAACAACAGACTTTTCCTGGTCTTGACAAGCTGCAGCGTTTATTAACTGACACACTGTACATTTACCGTCAGACTGACGACTTCCTGCTGCTAACCCTTTCCTGCTGCTCCGCTCGCATCCACCATTATTTTTCTCTTTCCGCTCGCTCTCTCGCTTAACCACTCACTCACTTACGCTCCGCCCTTTTACTTAAAAGGAGTTACGCTACCTGCAGTTTCCAAGGCAACGACACAGATATTAACTCACGTGCGCTGCTCAGCCGCTCCCAAAAGCTATTGATTTGCCAATGAATTGATGTTTGATGTTATTTTGACATTTAAGAAGTTATTTTTTGGCCTGGCGGGGGTTCTCCTGTACTATTATAGGGGATAATCTGGACTCTGAATAATTACCTTATTACATATTAGGCTAAATAAAGAAATGAAGTGTTTGGTTGCTCTACCAGCTGAATGCGCCCTGATTAAGGATTGTTTAAGGAGTGATTCAGACAAAGTGTTGTGATGAGGATAAATCACGAGCAGGACGGGTGTATCAGGTGTATCAGGGTTGAGTTAATGTGGCGTCTGTCATTTGTCCACATGAATATGAACGTGACTGTTCAGTAAACATCTGACAGCTTTGTCTAAATAATAATGTTGGATTATTGTCGTCCATGTCTTAGTTCTCAGTGAGAGTCTGTGTAACCGATGTGTGATTTTGACATTAAGCAAAAATTGAAATATATATATAAAAACAAAACCCTCTGACAGCTTTAAACTGCACACT
This sequence comes from Thunnus thynnus, assembly GCF_963924715.1. Taxonomy (NCBI): domain Eukaryota; kingdom Metazoa; phylum Chordata; class Actinopteri; order Scombriformes; family Scombridae; genus Thunnus; species Thunnus thynnus. The sequence continues at coordinate 2,715,941 of NC_089532.1, read as the reverse complement.
TCCTCTGTTCCTCTCTGTTAACAAGGCAGCAGTAAAAATGTCTCGGCTCGCTAGCGTTTTCATTCCCTCGTCTCAGCCAATCAGGAGTGAAAAGTCACCTTGTTCTCATCTGTAGCTGCAGCGCTCCTTCATCAGTGTCATTTTAAACGCTTTGGATGATTTGTTTCCCTAAAGTTTTGACCAAAATGGGATCAGCAGCGAGTGAAATTCTCTCCGGCAAACACATTTTTTAAGCTGTTTTTTTTTTTAATGTGTATTGTTTATGACTACAGCTGGCATTTTCTGTTTTTAATTATGTCCTCACATACCCATAGAATTATCCCTAATCGGTTAAATTTTTAAAAAAAAGTGTGATTGCTGGCGTTCAGGCACAATGATGGAATACTTTAAGGTGTAAACAAGCCGAAGAGATGCAGAGGATGAAGTGAAAGAGACGGAATAGTCCTTTAACAGCTGGACAGTAGCTGTAAACGGGGAAAGTGTTGAGAGGATTTTGAAGTCCTGCTGTGACAGACATGTCAGTCTGTCGCCTTTCTGAGAGCCGCTGACCTCACCGAGCACCTTGCTGCAGGCTTAACACACACACACACACACACACACACACACACACACACACACACACACACACACGACGCAGTGGCTTTGATGAAGGTCTCTGGAGGACGTTTAGTCGGCCATGTTTTACGAGACAAGGTGCTGACTCTGTCTCTCTTTCTCTCTTTCCAGCCTCCCTTCTTCTCTGTCTCCTTTTTCATCCCTTCATCTTCTTTCCTCCTTTCTTT